>NC_135724.1:55529886-56729886 GCF_964656455.1 Halichoerus grypus
AGATCAGTAGAAAAAAAGCATTGAACACAGTTGTTCATCCCACACAAACAGGACTAAGATATCAAGCTCTTACACTGCACTGCTCCAGAAGAAAATTGATGAGCTCTGCCCCTTGGATTACTTTTCATATCAAGAGACTTTGAGGGTGTTTCTCTCAGACTAGGCCTCAGCAGTTCAATGCCTGAGCTAGAAATTTTTGACTTTGAGGGCCCTTTTCCCAAGTGCTGTTGAGTCCTTTCTTTGTGCTGTGTTAAACAGCTGTTTCCCAAGTTTTGGGGAGGAGGAGTTGGGAAACAAGCTGAAACTTGAGGAACTCTTCTTTTTACATATGTCACTGCATTGTAGGTTTGCTAGGAATATTGTTTAGAAGATTCAAAGTAAGAAAGTCCTGGGGCAAACATACTGTAATTGTATCAGATGAGAAATGGGAATGAGGGGGTGCTTAAAATCCATACATCATAAGTACGATTGCTCTGTTCTCCTTTGGTATCGGGCATAGAGTTGGCTCTAGAGTCTGTTGCTTGCTTGCTTTTTATTATTATGCCAGAAAGCAGGAAGGGAAAGAAGGGGAAATATAAATTATCCAGTTTTTCTCCTAGTCAGTTGGGTCTAGTTAAAGATTTTTGGAGAGGGGCGTCTGGGTGGCTCTGTCAATTGGGCGTCTGCCTTTGGCTCGAGCCGTGATCCCAGAGTCCTGGGATCGAGCCCTGCATCAGGCTCCCTGCTCAGTGGGGAGCTTGCTTCTCCCCCTCCCTCTGCCTGCTGTTCCCCCTGCTTGTACTCTCTCTGGCTGTCAAACCTCTCTCTCTCTGTGTCAAATAAATAAAATATTAAAAAAGAAAAATATTTATAGGAGAACAGACCTGAAAATGAAATTTTATGGTATTTTTGACTTTTTTTTTCTTTTGGTATCTGTCCACTTATTATCTTAGATAAATAAGAGTTGTGGTTTCTAATCAGAGAAGATCAAAGGCAAAATAGGAAATAAAGATTCATTTGTAAGAGTCAGGTAAGGGCATAAGACTGCTTTAGATTTGTTCTAAAATAATATGGAAATTGTTTATTAAATGGATTTTTTTTTTAAGCATACTCATTTCACATGTGACACTGTATAATGTAAGTTTGAGTAAAATGCTGGTTAAAAATCAATTAAAATGTAATACTTAGCAAGCACGGAGTGGGCTTTTTCTTTTCAGTACTTAATTCTCTTTTCGTCTAATCTTTATTTCACCAGTGATGCCTTATATATTATATAGTTTTAAAAGACGTATTCAGATATCCTGGCAGATGTGGATTTAGTTCTTACTTTAATCCTTTTAGATGCAATTACTTAAGTTTCAGAAATTTTTATAAAGACTTGGTTGGCAAGTTTGGAAAAATTAGATTTTTCAAAAAGAAATGCTTAGAAATGAATAAGGAAATTCTGGTTCTCATTTAGAACATCCTGTTAGTGATCAATAAAAGCCTCACTTCGGGTAGTCTTTATCATTTTATACCTTTTCTGTACTATATATAAAGTTGGAATGACTGTCTTCATTTCGGAAATGTAAATATATTTATATATAAGTATATAAATAAATGTAAATATATTTATATATAAAATATTAAAATATATATATAAGTATGTGTATATTTAGAGCTTGAGCTGTGCAACAAATTTAAGAATTTTAAATAAGCTGAGATGTTTATGGAGCATCAGTCTTAAATGAGTGAGGGAACTGAAATCTATAACTCATCTATGACAGGAAATAAATATTGAAATTACAAGAGCAAAAATGAAAAGTAAAAAATAGCTAACATTTGAACATGTTCACAGATTCTTAGTTATCTGACCTTGAAAAAAATTAAAGATAATACAGAGAGACTAGGCTTTCACATTCAAGTGCAGAGTTCCTCTGCTAAATAATAATCTGACTTTAAATTTCATGCAGAAGTTGCTGCTACCCACTGATTTTAAAGGCAGAATGTCCTGCAGTCAAAATTTTGGTCACAGGTGGTTGATTCTTTTTTCAAAGGAGATTAATTAAGATTGTAATCAGAGCCTTGTTTGGTTCAACAAGAAGACTGTGCTAATTGTTGGCTCTTTTCTAGGAGGGAAACACCAAAATATAATCAGGAATGTTAGGGGTTTAATAGGAACTTGGGATCAGAAGATTTGTAGGAGGAGTTCACAGAAAATATTCACTATGCTAAAACGTGATGTGAATGTCCTTTGAAATGGAATCATATTGTAACTATGCATGCCCATGTAAGTTTGATCAAAGAAAATGCTTTGGAGAACTACAATGTATAGGTAAGTTTTTCCCCCTTTATAAATGTTGGGCAACTTTAAATGTTGGATAGCAGTAAATTTGCAAATGTGATTGTTTTCATCCTCCAAGTAAAATTTTTAAGTTTTTTATACTGTGATTGAAAGCAAAAAAAAGTAAAATTCATAAGAGAACTATCAGAGGAAGATCTTATCCTAAAAATACTGTAATCTCCACCCCACCAAGAAATTCTTAGGTCCAGGTCAGAAAGAAACTCAGAATTCAGCAAGCACTTTATAATGAACATACAGTAAAATACTGAAAGTTAAATGCACAACTTCTATGGAATTGTTTTAGAAAAGAATTTTAAAACCTAGTAAAAAAGTTTATATTTTACTGACATTTCTATTGTTTTAAAAAACACATTCAAAACACTTGGTTACTGTGCGTTCCTTAGCAGTTGTGAAAGATTCCTAATTAGAAAAAGGGATTACTTTGATAAAATAATAGACTTAATTTCAAAGTTATTATTGTCCAAAGCTTACCTCCATTTACTTTAAGGTACTGCAATAGAACTTTCCCTTTAAAACTGCTCTCCCCATTACTATTTGCCTTACATTCTAATCTTTAATTCATATGAAGGGATTTGTTACAGTGAGTCTGGGTCAGCGACTGAATGCCTTCAAAAGGATACAACACCGAAATGGGCCTTGTTCTTCCTTGGATTCATTTCACATTACTGATTTTACCTGGCAATCCAAATGCGTAGGTACTATACATCCATTTCAGGGATCTAGAATATAGGAAAATGAGTTCATGAGATTATGTTTCTGTCTACAACAATCTTTATTTTTCTCAAGTTAGATAGCAGACTTTATTTTTTTTTGCTTTAAATTTTTTTTAAAATTTAAATTCAATTAACATAAAATGTATTATTCTTTTCAGAGGTAGAAGTCAGTGATTCATCATCAGTCTTATATGATACCCAGTGCTCATTACAGCTCGTGCCCTCCTTAATGTCCAGCACACAGTTACCCCCTTCCCCCAGCAACCCTTAGTTTGTTTCCTTTGATTAAGAATCTCTTATGGTTTGTCTCCCTCTCTGATTTCATCTTCCTTTATTTTTTCCTCTCTTCCCCTATGATCCTCTGTTTTGTTTCTTAAATTCCACATACGAGTGAGATCATATGATAGTCTTTCTCTGATTGACTTATTTCGCTTAGCATAATACCCTTTGGTTCCATCCACATCGTTGCAGAAGGCAAGATTTCATTTTTTTTTTTTTTTGATGGCCGACTAGTATTCCATTGTGTATATATACTACATCTTTATCCATTCATCTGTCGATGGACATCTAGGCTCTTTCCATAGTTTGGCTATTGTGGACATTGCTGCTATAAACACTGGGGTGCAGGTGCCCCTTTGGATCACTACATTTGTATCTTTGGGGTAAATACCCAGTAGGGCAATTGCTGGATGGTAGGGTACCTCTAGTGACAACTTTTTGAGAAACCTCCATATTGTTTTCCAGAGTGGATGGTAAGGCACCTCTATATTCAACTTTTTGAGAAACCTCCATACTGTTTTCCAGAGTGGCATTCCCACCAGCAGTGTAAGAGGGTTGCCCTTTCTCCGAATCCTCACCAACATTTGTTGTTTCCTGACTTGTTAATTTTAGCCATTCTGACTGGTGTGAGATAGTATCTCATTGTGGTTTTGATTTGTATTTCCCTGATGCTGAGTGGTGTGGAGCATTTTTGCATGTGTCTATGGCCATTTGGATGTCTTCTTTGGAGAAATGTTTGTTCATATCTTCTGTCCATTTCTTGACTGGATTATTTGTTTTTTGGGTGTTGAGTTTGATAAGTTCTTTATAGATTTTGGATACTAGCCCATTATCTGATAAGGCATTTGCAAATATCTTCTCCCATTCTGTGGGCTGTTTTGGTTTTGTTGACTGTTTCCTTTGCTGTGTAAAAGCTTTTTATCTTGACGAAGTCCTAATAGTTCATTTTTGCCTTTGGAGATGTCTAGCAAGAAGTTTCTGCGGCTGAGGTCACAGAGGTTGCTGCCTATGTTCTCCTCTAGGATTTTTTGGATTTTGATGGACTCCTGTCTCACATTTAGGTCTTTCATCCATTTTGAATCTATTTTTGTGTATGATGTAAGAAAATGGTCCAATTTCATTCTTCTGCATGTGGCTGTCCAATTTTCCCAACACCATTTGTTGAAGAGATTGTCTTTTTCCATTGGATATTCTTTCCTGCTTTGTTGAAGATTAGTTGACCATAGAGTTGAGGGTCCATTTCTGGGTTCTCTATTCTGTTTCACTGATCTGTGTGTCTGTTTTTGTGCCAGGACCATACTGTCTTGATGATTACAGCTTTGTAATAGAACTTGAAGTCCAGCATTGTGATGTCATCAGCTTTGGTTTTCTTTTTCAACATTCCTTTGGCTATTCAGGGTCTTTTCTGGTTCCATATAAATTTTAGGATTATTATTTGTTCCAGATCTGTGAAAATAAGTTGATGGTATTTTGATAGGGACATTTTAACAATATTTGTTCTTCCAATCCATGAGCATGGAATGTTTTTCCTTCTCATCTTCCTCAATTTCTTTCATGAGTGTTCTATAGTTTTCTGAGTACAGGTCCTTTGTCTCTTTGGTTAGGTTTATTCCTAGGTATTTTATGATTTTGGGTACAGTTGTAAATGGGATTGACTCCTTAATTCCTCTTTCTTCTTTTTCATTGTTGGTGTATAGAAACGCAGCTGATTTCTGTGCATTGATTTTATATTCTGCCATGTTGCTGAATTCCTATCTGAGTCCTAGCAATTTTGGGGTGGAGTCTTTTGGGTTTTCCAACATAGAGTATCATGTCATCTAGGTTACAGACTTTAAAATGCATGTAGACATATACAAAGAGTGCATACACAGCAATTTTATTCATACACTGTACAAAAATTAGCCAAAACTAATCTATGGTATCAGAGGTCAAGATAGTGGTGTCCCTGGGGGTGCTTGTGGAAGGAATATGGAGCCATGGTTACGTTATAGTATCCCATTAAGGCTCAGCTTCCTTGTCTGTAGAAAGGTGTTTGATAATGTTTATAGAGTTCTTGGTACATTATGTGTTGTACGGTAAGGGTTTAATAAGCAACTGGTACTATCAATAGCTAATGGTCTCTTGGCAGTCCCATAACATTCTCAAATTCAAAATGTCCATTTTGACTTTGTCATCTTCCTTTACCATTATCTACCCATTTGCTGGTAATAATGGAATCATCCTCCTTTCTCCTCAGCCCCCCATCCATCACAAAATCCATTGATTAGCTTTCCAGATATTGTATCAGTTTCTTACATCCCCAAGGCATGTTCAAGCCATCAGTCTTTCTCACTTGTCTTACTTCAGATGCCTCCCAGGTGCTCACTCTGCCTCCAAAAAACTCTATAATGCAGACAGAATGATTTTTATAAAATGGAGTTCAGTCAGGCCGCATATGCACCCTACTTGAAATTCCACAATTGTTTCCCATTCCTCTGAGGATAAACTCCCACTGCTTAATATTTAAACTATCTTGTAATACCCTACATAGCCTGATTTGTTGCTCCTTCCCTCTCTAGCTTCAACTTTTGCTATTCCCCCTTTATAATCTATACTGCAAAAGGGTTTACATTCACTGGGTTTCTTTTCAACATGCTACACCATCTTCTTTCAGTTCACACATGTTATTAGAAGTAGTAATATTTCTAATAGTAGTATTTATTTAAGAGTAGTATTTCTGTTAGAAATAGCCCTCTTCTCTGTGCCTCTCCCTGCCTATCCCACTCTTACGGGCTGAACTGTGTTCCCCCAAAATTCATATGTTGAGGTCCTAACCCAGTACCTCAGAATGTGACTAAATTTGGAGATAGGGCTTATAAAGAGGTAATTCCATTAAAATGGAATTGTTACAGTGGACCCTTACCCAATCTGACTGATCTTGTAAGAAGAGGAAACTAGGATGCCTCCTGGCACAGAGGGGAGAACACATGAAGACATAGTGAGCAGATGGCCATCTTCAAGCCAAGGAGAGAGGCCTCGGGAGAAAGCAGCCTGCTGACACCTTGATATTAGACTTCTAGCCTCTGCAACTGTGAGAAAATAAATTTCTATGTGTAAGCCACCCAGCCTGTGGAACATTGTTACTCCCATTCTTTAAGACTTAGCTTAGAAGTCCCTTTATCTCAGACACTGCCTGGGTTAGACTGACTGCCCTTCCATAAGACACATCATATCAGAGATGCATTGGTCACCTACTGTGGGTCAGGCCCTGTTCACAGTGCTGTACCTTGTACCAGCCATTTAATTTTTTTTTTTTTAAAGACTTTATTTATTTATTTGAGAGAGAGAATGAGAGCAAGAGAGAGTGTGAGCAGCGGGGAAGAATAGAGGGAGAGGGAGAAGCAGGCTGCACGCTGAGATGGGAGCCTGATGTGGGGCTCGATCCCAAGACACTGGGATTATGACCTGAGCAGAAGGCAGATGCTTAACGACTGAGCCACCCAGGCGCCCCCATCCATTTAAATTCTTACAACTACTTTAAGAGGGAGGTAGGTTTATCATCCTACATTTACTGATCAGAAAACTGGGAAAAGAGGAGTTGCCAGCCATGCACTCATCTACAAATGACCCAATCTCTTTTCCTCAGTTCTTGTCAAGGTAGGATATATTCTTAACACAGGTATCAGAGTTTGACTCCTGTTTACCCTTATTCACCTTATCGTAGCATTCATCTAACATTATTGCAAAGACCTGTTTCATTTTCTTCTCTGCTAGTCTCCAAGCTCCAGGAACACAAACTCTGTCTGGACTTTTCCCCACCAATCTGTTGGCCAGTGTCCAGCACAGTGTGTGGCCGACTAATATTTGTGAGAGGCTCCCAGCTTCAATGCTGAGGCAAGTTAGCTTCCAAAGAAATCGTGCCTGGCCTGCAGCTGGGGAAGGAAAACAGCAGCAGTTCTCTCAGGAGAGAGGGTGAAGGGGCAGAAGTGTGGCTGAGAGGGCTCAAGTGAGTATGGCATCTTCATAGCTTCTCGCTCTTCTTCCCCCATGCTGCTTGCAGTTCTGGTTATTGGGGTCAGGGAAGGGAATTAGGAAAGCAGACATTTATCAAGAAATATTACATATCCAGTCTAGGGATGCCTGGGTGGCTCAGTTGGTTAAGTATCTGCCTTTGGCTTAGGTCATGATCCCATGGTCCTGGGATGGAGTCAGGCATCGGACTCCTTGCTCAGCAGGGAGCCTGCTTCTCCCTCTGTCTGCTGCTCCCCCTGCTGGTGCTCGCTCGCTCGCTCTCACTCTCTGTCTCTCTCTGACAAAAAATAAAAGAAATATTACATATCCAGGTTATATTCCTATATCTGGTTGGCCCTCCTTTGGCTATTTTGTTCTATCAAAACTAAAAACTAAAGAAAGTTTTCCTTTTTTTTTTTTTTTTTTTTTTTGTATTATGCTAGTCACCATACAGTACATCATGTAGTACAACACAGTAGTGTTCCATGATTCATTGTTTGCTTATAACACCCAGTGCTCCATGCAGAACATGCCCTCCTTTATAATCATCACCGGGCTAACCCATCCCCCCACCTCTCTCCCCTCTAAAACCCTCAGTTTGTTTCCCGGAGTCCATAGTCTATCATGGTTCGTCTCCCACTCTGATTCCTGCCCCCCCCCGCCTTAATTTTTCCCTTCCTTCTCCTAATGTTCTCCATACTATTCTTATGTTCCACAAATAAGTGAAACCATATGATAAATTTAGGATATAGGTGATAAAATATAATTCTACACAATTTAATTTGGAAATTCCATGGGAAGAGTTCACATAAATGTAAAAGAATAAGACTGAATAATTTCAGTGAAATGAAGGGCAAATAGCTCTATTATTGAATTATTTGTTGTTAGAAAAAAAATAATGCAAGTTAGCACTTCCTCTAATTCAGGGTCCATTAACATTGGCAAATGGGCCCATATCCAGATTCTGCGACCCCAGTTAGAGCTGAGTCAGGCTAGTTCAAAATTAAAATTTTAAACTCAAAGAAGGTGTGTTTTTTTGTTTTTTGGGTTTTTTTTGGTGTATTTTTATTAAGCACTTAGTGTGTGCCAGATATCAGGTATATGAAGATAACATAGTCTTTGCCCTCAGAGGGTTTTCTGTCTAGTGAAAGAGTCAGACATGAGAGCAAATAAATTTAATGAAGGAGACGGGTTGGGATAGAATGTATTCAGGACCTGGGGACACAAAGGAGGCAGCAGGCATTATTACCTGGGGAAATAGAAGAGCTTTATAGGGGCAGTGGCCTTAAAAGCTGAGTTCCTTGAGAAAAACCTTTGAAACAAATATAGTTCCACTTAGATAAAACTAATCATTACACACAATTTATTTTGGCACATATAAAACTTTTCTAAGAAAAGGATCATTATATGGGGTACCTGGGTGGCTCAGTTAGGCATTTGCCTTTGGCTCAGGTCATGATCCCAGGGTCTTGGGATTGAGCCCTGCATTGGGCTCCCTGCTCAGCAGGGAGCCTGCTTCTACTTCTCCCTCTGCCTCTCGCTCCGCTCATGCTCTCTCTCTCTCTCTCGCTCACACACTCTCAAATAAATGAAATCTTTTTTTTTTTAAAAAGGATCATTATCAAAAGTGCCTTTCAAAAAATTGATACAGCCATAAACCAAGTACACCTACTTTCTAACGCTAGAGTTTATTTTTAATTTATACTGTGTGACTGTGTGACTTGGTTTGTTAACTTTGTTTTATTTATTTACTTTGATTCAGTAATTCAGTTCAACATTTATTGAACACTTACTTTATTCCATGTGTCGTCCAGGCTCTGGCATACACAGATAAATGTCCTGCCCTCCAGCTCACAGTCTCCTAGGGAGACAAATGTGTAAGTAAGTCATGTGGAATACAGGCATTATGGCATCGAAAATTAAGTGTTTAACTCAGAATAGTAAGAGAACCTGGTAAGATATCTTGGAGGTAGTAAAATTTTGGTAGGGTTTTGAAAGATAAATAAGATTTGGAATTTTAAAAAGAAACTGAAAAAATGAAACCTTAGCATTAACTTTTAAATTCAGTGTTTATGGAGGATTGTCTATATATCATATCAAATTTAATTAAAAAGTGTGTGGACTGACCTATACTTATATGTACTGCAATGTATGTGACATAGGACATGCATTTTTAGTTCTACTGTATTTGTTAAGAATCTGCAAAAAAGCGTAGTTTATTTATATTATCTGTATTATCTTAGTCTTTTTATATCTAGATTAATAAAATAATAATTTAGGAAACAAAAGTAAGATTTAAAAAAAATTTCCTGAGTGGGTGGGTAACATTTCTGCTCAAAGCATTTTTTTAAAAGAGTTACTTATTTATTTTAGTGGGGAGGGGCAGAGGGAGAGAGAAACTTAAGCAGACTCTGTGATGATCCGGGAGTCGGACGTGGGGCTCTATCTCACAACCCTGAGATCATGACCTGTGCTGAAACCAAGAGTGGGTCGCTTAACGGACTGCACCATCCAGGCACCCCTGCTCAAAGCATTTTTGTATGCCCCTTGCTACAGTGAATTTTGGTGGGACCTGGTGAGGGCACAGAAAATTTTGTGTTCTTCCCTTTAGAAATTTAGGATTAGAAAGCCATGACAGAGGGTCATACTTTTGCTGATTAAAAAATAAAGACATTTAACTTAGGTGAAATGCAGAGTCAGCCTGTTTCAGGCAAAGAGAAAGCTTAACAGTATCTACTTACTGTGTGTGCTTGTGAAAAAAAAAAAAAGACTATCTTTTCATTACCCGTAAAATAGATAACTTCCTCTACTATGCATGATTATAGATGCAGTACGGGAATTGAAATACCAATTTAACTTACATACAAGTTAGTAGCTTTCTAGAAAAGGAGCATTTATATTTTACTAGTATCTCATACCCATCTTTACCCAAAGACCAGTCCTTTTGTTATTTTCCTAGCATGCATCATTATGTATTTCTATATTCAGACTCACACAAAGTTGAAATAATGATCTTTAGTAAATTTATGGCTTATATTCATTCACCACCGAACGAATATGTATTGTCAGACCCTCTTCTCAGTACTGAGAAGCATACCACTGTGTAGTAGTATATAAAACACAACAGACAATAATTTCTGCTCTTATGAAGCTTACATTCCAGGGGTAGAAAAGAAATGAAATAAATAAGTTACTTTTTAGTATGTAGTGTATTGTGACAAATGAGTGCAATGGGAAGAAATAAAGGATGGACTAAGGTATAAGGGGTGCCAGAGACCTGGATGAAGGGTTGTTGCAATTTAAAATGGGGTGGTGGGAGGGAGAGAGATTTACTAAGAAAAAGAATTTGAATTTAGATCTGAAGAAGGCCTAATCTGCTGGAGGGAGCAGCAAGTGCAAAAGGCCCTGGGGTGTCTTTTTTCCCCAAGAAACAGCAAGAAGGCCAGTGTTACTGGAGTGGAGAGAACAAGGCAGCATGGAGCAGGAGATAATATAGGAGAGGTGATGGCAGGTCAGATAACATTGGGCCTAATAAACCATTTTAAGAACTTTTATTTATAATCCTTTGGTTTAGATATTAATCTGTTTATCAGATTAATCAGACTGTATTGACCATCTATTTTATATCAGGGATTATATAAAGCAGTGGGGATACAATAGGTTTGTAATACTGGACTTCACACATAATACTTGCTTTTCAGTGGTTCGTGTTATAGCAGTTTCCTTAATAACATAAATAAGAACATGTATTGAGCATATATGTGCCAGGCATAACCCTAAAGGCTAATGTATATTAACTCCTTTAGCATTCAAAGCAGTACTACAATATAGGTACTGTTACCTATGGCTGGGGAAACTGAGGCACACCAAGGTCAAGTGACTTGCCCAAGTTTACATGGCTGGTCAGTCATCAGCAGAACTAGGTTTCAAAGCCAGGGAGTCTCACCCCAGGGTTCAGCCCTTGACCATGATAAAATCTAGTCTTCCAAAAGAAGTAGACTGAGCCTCTTACAGAGATGCTCGTTTGAGGTGGGACAGCCATGCGGGGCAGTGTGGGGTGTGACACTTCAGAGTCTGACAGATCTGAGGTAGAAATCTGACCTCCCCTCAGATTTACTCGGGCAATTTACATAACTTCTTTTACCCTCAGTTCTTCTGATCCTTACAAACAGGGAGAATAACACAAAAACACTATAAATGTACCTTATATAGGTACATTGTCAAGATTTAATTAGATGAAATGGGATCTACATAGCATGGTGTTTGGCCCAACCCTGGGAACTCAATAAATACTTGTTTTTTTTCCCTTCACTTTCCCATAAGTCACAAAACATCACCTAGTGATTACATATTCCGTGCAGGTCTTCTATTCAAAGAGAATACTTGACCAAGTATGATTTTTCTTGTCTTACAGATGGATTTACAGGACAGGTTCTTAAATAGATGTAGCATCTTTTTCTCTTTCCAAGATGTGGAGGTTAAGTTTTGTTTTTAGAGCTAAATTGATCTGTTTTTCCTCCGGGTCAGTAAAAGCCAGGCATCTGTGCCAGGCAGAGCTCTACCCTGTTTACCTTTCAGTATACCACCTTCCCACATGCTGTTACTATGCTGTTTGCAAACGCTCTTGTAGCCTTGGGAGTGTGTTACTGTATTGAAAAGGCTTTTCATCCCAGCAAGTTGACCTGCTGGCTGAAGAGCTCACAGAACGTATTATTGTTTCCTCATGCTATATTTTTCCTGATTCAGCATATTATACCCATAGAGACAAAAAAAAATCATTCCCAGAAGTAGAAGACTTGTAAAAATGTAAATTCCTGTAGTGTGAAAGCAGAGGTAGTAACTGGCACCCACTGAGGGATTACTCATCTGTTTGTACAGTATCAGAGGCTAGCTGTCTAATTCTGTACCTAGAACATTGTCAGACGCCTAGCTGTGTAATTCTGGGCAAATTATTTAACTGCTCTGTGTCTCATACAACATCAGAAGCCTAGCTGTGCAATCTTGGGCAAATTACTTAACCTCTCTGTGCCTCCATTTCCTCTTCTGTAAAATGATGTTAGTAATAGTGCAACCTCATAGGGTGGTACCAAGGATGAAATTAGTTAGTATATGTGAAGCACTTACAACACTAATCAGCACCTAGTAGACATCTAAAATATTTTACCATTACTATCTTTATTTTAAGTCTGGCATGGCATCTTGATTATACATGTCTCCCTATGAAAGTTGAGACTACAGTTTGACTTTCTAATAGAAGAAACATAAACACTTGAGAAAAATAAAAATTTCATTTGTTAATGGCCACTAATGATCAAAATTAAAGACATAATCTATTAGGTAAGGCAAATAATTCATTTGGCTTGTAAATGGAGAACGGTGCTTGAATATGTTATTCTTTCCTAGTTGAGTATGTATTGGTATTATAATATATTATATATAAATAATAAAGGTTTTACTCATAGGCTGCATCATTTGTTTTCTATAGAATTACCAAAGGCTGTTGTTTACAACTGAAGCCTACCTAAGAGCTGTGGAAAATGGACAGTAAAATCAAGCTTTCGTGGAAGTACAGCATAAAAGCAACAATCATCCTGTGACTTAATGCTCTCAGTATGTAGTTGAGTTAATAATCATTGGCACATAACTTCTAATAGTCAAAGCTGGCTGTTCACAGCTTACTGTAAACAAGAACTAGTTGCTCTCCTGGATTCAGAGCACGTTTCCTCTGACAATCATTTTGCTTCTTTTGTTCCCAGTAATCATTTTGGGACCATTTGTATTGTCAAGGAAGCTATAGTTTTACTTTCAGACTTTTTTTATTCCAAAAAAAGAGATGAGTTGAGATCTTGACATGTATTAAAACTTATTTTAAAGTTTGCTTGTAATTAAGGTATTAGCTAATAATAATTTTGTACTGATTATGCAAGTACTATTACTTTAGTATTATACATTCACCTTTCATTTCCCTCTCCTGCTGTATCTGTTACTGTGAAGTATCCTTTGGGCTTTTTTACCTTACTGGCATAAGGACTGAATTGAAGATAAAAATCTGTCAGCATTTATCCCTGGAAAGCTAAAGTTATAATACTGGTGATACTGGTTTTCTTTTGCTCATGAATAAATCACTGCCATATGGAAAGTGCAGTAAAATCATGAGCCAGTATTCAAAATGTTATATAGTATGGACAGATGAGTAGGATTCAACTTGGTGCACAGGGTGATGAGGCTGATGTTCAGAAGAACATTACAGACAGGACAAACAGGGCAAGAGGAGTGTGGGGCATCTGAGCAGCTTGAAGAAATGGGAGGCACACCGGTGGCTAGGAAGGTGGATATGGCCAAGAGATGCTGACCTGGCCATGGAAAGGATTTCAGTTCAGTCCTTATCCCTAAACAAGGATAGAAGGACCATTAATAGAATAGAAGGACCATTACAAGACCGAAAATACAGAAGCATTAAGTTTTGAGCAATAGCTAATATTTCCTTTGATCTCTTTGTCTCAGACGTTAAACTTGAATTGTGTTTAGAAATGGCACTAGAATTATTCTTTTATTTCAAAGTTCGATGAGCAACCAAAATTATACAAATTTCATCTTCCAATTGAGGCCTTGTTTAATTAATTAAACCTTGTTTAATACCAAACTTTGCTACCTCTCTCTCCTGCTTCCTCATTCTATCCTCCTTAACCCTATTTCTCATTTCCATGACACTATCTTCTTAACTACTACATAATTTACTTATTTCCTGTCTGTATTATTTTTATCTGTATCACTAGAATTAAACTCTACGAGGGTAAAGGTCTTTATCTTGTTCTATGGTGAATGTCAAGAACCAGAAGAACCTGAGAATCATGTCTGGCATATAGTGAAGTACTCAATAAATACTTGTTTGATGAATGAAAATTGTGACTAAGCCTTCCCTTTGCATCGAGTGAAGTTATTTTTACTGTATGTTTAAAGGTCCGTGTTATACATACATACTATATTGGAAGACTCATGGAAATTATTTTCATTAAGATTTCCATGCTTCCTCTTAGTGTACTTGGTACAAAAAAAATCTTGAGGAGGCAATAATAAAATTCTGGTTAAAATTATCTTTAATGGCTTCCCATTGTTTAGGGATAAGGATTGAACTG
The DNA here is from genome assembly GCF_964656455.1 of Halichoerus grypus. Lineage (NCBI taxonomy): Eukaryota > Metazoa > Chordata > Mammalia > Carnivora > Phocidae > Halichoerus > Halichoerus grypus. The sequence continues at coordinate 55,544,328 of NC_135724.1, forward strand.
AAATCCTTTCCATGGCCAGGTCAGCATCTCTTGGCCATATCCACCTTTCTAGCCACCGGTGCGCCTCCCATTTCTTTAAGCTGCTCAGATGCCCCACACTCCTCTTGCTCTGTTTGTCCTGTCTGTAATGTTCTTCTGAACATCAGCCTCATCACCCTGTGCACCAAGTTGAATCATACTCATCTGTCCAGTTGGAGCTCAAGCAGCTCTTCCTCAGAGAAGCCTTCACTCATGACATTTATCACTATTTTGTAATTGCAGCCAAAGGATTGACCTCCCTTTCAGACCAGTCTTGACAAGGGCCAAGAACGTCTGTCTTTGGTTCACATTGTATCTGTTATCTCCAACACAGAGCCTGGTACCAGGTACAATCTTAAGGACATTTGATGAATGAAGGAATTGTTTGTTCTGTGTCAGCACTAGACCAATCAGAATGAAGCATGCCTTTGCTGGCAGAGATTCTATTCAGGCCTAGGATGAGTTTACTGTCCTTCGTTTCCTTCTCCTTAGCCTCTCTCTCTGCCTCCCTGCCATCCCTGCCCCCACTGTGGAAAGCTGACTGAAAAATTGCCTTCGTTATCATTCTACTGCTATTATTACCACTTAATAGAAATAGAGCAAGAAAATACAGATATCAAATAATTCGGTATGGGGCACCTGGGTGGCTCAGTCGTTAAGTGTCTGCCTTCGGCTCGGGTCATGATCCCAGGGTCCTGGGATCGAGCCCCGCATCGGGCTCCCTGTTCAGCGGGAAGCCTGCTTCTCCCTCTCCCACTCCCCCTGCTTGTGTTCCCTCTCTCGCTGTGTCTCTCTCTGTCAAATAAATAAAATCTTTAAAAAAAAAAAAATAATAATTCGGTATTTCTGAAAAAGGCACTTTATAAAGGCTTATGTTGTTCTGTGTTTATGGGTTCATACATAGTCTCATTGGATAAGACAAGTACCCTGATAGTAAGATAAAAACCTCTGTGATATGGCAGTTACCTACAAAGATGAAATCCATTGTTGAACTACTACAATCTGGATTGTTGCCACTAAAGGAAGCTGTCTCATTTGCATAAAGACAAATGCTGATGTATAAAAAATAGTGGAATGGTGACTGGTTTTACCTTGATGTTCAGCAGGATCAATAACAGTCTCTCAGTAATTTTCTTCTTAAAATACCATCGTGTGAATGGGCACTTATGGACTTAATCCATTTTGTTTTACTATTTGTTGAAAGTTCTATGAAATGAAGTATTTTTTTATTTTGCAGGGACCCCATCATTCACACTGCATGCTATGTGTATTGAGGGGTGGTTAATGGGGAGTCACTTAGTTAAGTGTGACTCTAACTGTTGGCCAGGATCTGAATCTCAACATGGCTTTATATTTTCCGCTGCTTTTTGAGTATGCAGAAACTTTCCTGACTGAGTGTGGAGGATAAAGGTAAAGAGAAAATAAAGATATTCTTAGAAAGTCAAATTCTGTTTTGGTTTATATACACATGATGTAAATAAGCCCACTACAAAATTTAAACAGGAGAAAATTAAATTTAATTTCATATGTATGGGGAATCCACATAGACATGAGGTTCCCACTACAAATTTTTTTTTTTTTTTAAGATTTTATTTATTTACCACAGAGCTCTATCCCACGACCCTGGGATCATGATCTGAGCTGAAGGCAGATGCTTAACCAACTGAGCCACCGACTACGAGTTTCTTTTGGTGAAGAGTGATGCTTGATCATTTCAGTGAATTTTTCATTAATTGAAAAAGAAAAATTTAATAAAACTTGAGAAAGCAGTTAATTTGTGATATGAAGATACAAAGTGTAAGTTGTAAGATAGCCATCCACCTGTGAAAAACATTTTTATATTGGCAAATTTGGGTATTCAGGTAGATCTCCAGAATATACCTGAAGAAGAGTCTACTATATAATCTGCTATATAATCACCCATTGTTTTATCAACTGAAAAGGAAAACAAATAAAGCTAATATTATTATTAGTCATAAAGTGAATTTGACTCAGTGCAATAGTGATGTTTAAAACAGTGCTAAGGGAAAATTGAAAGTAACTGCAATACTTCAGCCATACATTCAGATATGATAAAGTACCGTTAATCTTTGCCATCAGATTGTTCCTAATCACCACAGGAATAGCTCAAGACAATAAACAATGTCTTAAGAGAGGCCTGAGTCCTGCAAGTTCACAGGAAGATGTCTCCTCTCCCTGCTACAATCAAGGGGTCCTTGGCAGGACTAAGCTGGCCCTGACATTAATGCATCCGTCTTCAGGAGCTTAAAGACTCTGCCTTCTGAGGTTGCAATCTGTTCTCTAACCAATTGGATATGAAGTGTATGCTAGCCCAATGCACAAGCTAAGACCCTTAGATCCTGTTTCCAAGCTTGCCTTGGAATTCAAATCAATCATAACTCCTTGTAAGGTCACTCACTCTGTATTCTATGTCATCAGTTTTTCTGTATTATCAACAGGGCTAATTAAAGAATTCACTTTAATAGGATCCATATGCCTAATCTGTTCAAGTCTGCAAACAATGATTTGACTGACTACATGTTATAGCTGGACCTAGGTGCTAAAAAATGGTAGCATTAGAAATTGTAGGCACTTGCTGTGTTCCAGCCATTTTACTGCATCATCTTAGGCAGTATAACAATATATTTAACCAGGAGGACCTGTACTATTGAATTTAAATCAAATGACCAGTGCAAATGTAGTCTTCATCTCCAACAGAGGACTTACAGTGACATAAGAAAAAACAGGACTCAACAGTAATAATATTGCTATAGACTTTAGCAGTCAGATACAAGATGTCATCAACTAGTACTGGATTTGATTTCTCTTGTTTTATGGAGGATTTCTGTGTTTATGTTTATGAACAATGTTGGTCTGCTGGTTTTAGTTCTTGTAATGTCTTGTATGGATTTCATATCAGGATAATTCTGATTTCTTACAGTGAATTGAGAGGAGTTCTCTGTGCCTTGCATTTTCTGTGCAGGTTTGGTATTTTTTCATTTTTAAATGATAGCATACTGTGAGGCCATCTAGGCCTGGAGTTCTCTTTTTGGCAGGTTCTAAATTATGAATTCAGTGTCTTTAATAAATGTGAGTAGATTCTATTTCTTCTGCTGTCAGCTTTAGTAGTTTATATCTCTCAGGGGGAATTTGTCCATTTCATGTAAGCTGTTGGATTTCTTGGCATATGGTTGTCTATAATATTCCATTACTATCCACTTGCTATCTGTTGGATTTTTAGGGACCATCCTCTTTTTCCTTCACAATACTGGTTATTAATCTCTCCTTTTTTTTTTTGATCAAATTGCTAAAAATTTATCAGTTTTATTCATCTTTTCCAAAACCCAGGTTTTAAAAAACTTATTTTCTCTATTTTTTACCTGCTTACTCTTTCTTTCATTAATTTACATTCTTAATTGTCTCTTCACTTTGCTTTATTTGGGGCTTAATTTTTTCTTCTTTTACTAGGTTCCTAAGATGGAAGCTTAGATCATGTGTTATTGACTTCTTTATTAATAATAAGCATTTAATGCTATAAAATTCCCTCTAAGGATTGCATTAGCAGCATCGCATGAATATTGATTTTGTGTAGTTTTGTGTGGTGATGTTTAGTTTTACTATTACTCAATTACAAATATTTTCTAATTCCCCTTAGGATTTCTTCTTTGATCTCTGGGTTATTTAAACGTATATTGTTTAATTCCCAATATTTGGGCGTTTTTTTGATCTCTTTTGCCAATTTCTAAATAACTTCCATTATGGTCAAAGAACATACTTTATGAGTTAAGTCTTTTAAAATTTGTTGACATTTGTTTCATGGCCAAGCATATGATTTATCTTCGTGACATGCACTGTGAGTTCAAAAAGAATATGTATTCTGCTCTTTTGGGTGGGAGTATTCTAGAAATATCCATTAAGTTAATTTGGTTGATGCTATTGTTTAACTTTTCTATATTTTTTCCAATTTTCTGTTTACTTGTACTGTCTGTCAGAGAGAGGTGTTGACATCTCTAGCTATAAATGTGATTTGTCTGTTTTTCCCCTGAGTTTTTAGAGTTTTGACTTTAAGTATTTTGAAGTCTTGTGATTTAGTGCACACATATTTAGGGTTAGGTTGTTAGGCTCTCTTTGTGAAATCAGCTTTTTATCATTAAGAAATAATGCTCTTTGTCCTTGGTCATGTCCCTTGTTCTAAAGTTGTGGCTGTCCATAGAGTTGTGCTATTCGAACTTCCTTTCCAAAAAGTAGTATACTTAGCCCGTGACTTCAGCTGCTATACTTGAGGGATCTGCTATATATTCCTGCTATGGCTATGCTCTCCCCAGGATGCTGCCAGTTCATGACCGAGCACAACATGATACTGGAGCTGGGCTGTTTTTGCCCAATGCCAGGTCTTCTACTGGGCAGTATCTGCTGGGGACAGCCCATCAGCCTGGCTGAGACTCTTGTACCTGCACTGCAGCCTGAGGCCCTTCCAACCCAAATCTTCTTTCTTCTCCTCTCCTTTCACTGGTGTCAGATAGCATTCATCCCTGAAGGTCTTTTCCTGTCCAGTCTTGCTCTCTCTTGCCTTTGTCTTGCACAAATGTCTCCCCAAATAAATCTCCTGAACCTCTGATTTAGTCTTGACATCTGCCTCCCCTAGGACAGAAAGAGCCACAGAAGTCTGCTTTGTCTGAATTAATATGTCCATCCAAGCTTTCTTATGATTAATGTTTACATGCTAAACAGTCCATCCTTTTACTCTGTGTCTTTATAACTAGTGTGTTTCTTTTTCTTTTTTCTTTTTAAGATTTATTTATTTATTTATTTGAGAACGAGAGAGAGAGAGAGAGAGCGCGTGCGAGCAGGGAGAGGGTCAGAAGGAGAGAAGCAGACTCCCCGCTGAGTGTGGCACCCCACCCAGGACTCTATCCCAGGACCCTGAGATCATGACCTGAGCCAAAATCAAGAGTCAGAGGCTCAGCTGACTGAACTATCCAGGTGCCCCTAATTAGTGTGGTTGGGTTTAATATACTATCTTGCTATGTTTTCTATTTATCCCATCTGTTCTCCTCTTTTTTGGCCTTCTTTTGGATTACTTAAGTATATTTTTTATTATTCCATTTATCTCCAGTCTTGTCTTATAGCTGTTTATCCATTATTTTTAGTGGTCACTGCAGAGTTTATGATATGCCACTTTAGCTTACCACTTTTCACCTTCAAATAATATATCACTTCATGTGTAATGTAATAACCTTATGACTTTATGCTTTCATTTTCTCTTTCCTGTCCTTAGTGTTATTGTTGTCATGAATGTTAGTACATATATCAAAAACCTTATAATAATACACTGTTATTATTTTTGTTTTTAAACAATTTTATTTTTTTAAAGATTTATTTATTTATTTATTTATTTGACAGAGAGAGACACAGCGAGAGAGGGAACGCAAGCAGAGGGGGTGGAAGAGGGAGAAGCAGGCTCCCCACTGAGCTGGGAGCCCGATGCGGGACTCGATCCCAGGACCCTGGGATCATGACCTGAGCTGAAGGCAGACACTTAACGACTGAGCCACCGAGGCGCCCCTTAAACAGTCAATTTTATTTTATTTTATTTTATTTTATTTATTTATTTTTTTTTTAAAGATTTTATTTATTTATTTGACAGAGAGAGACAGCGAGAGAGGGAACACAAGCAGGGGGAGTGGGAGAGGGAGAAGCAGGCTTCCCACTGAGCAGGGAGCCCGATGCGGGGCCCGATCCCAGGACCCTGGGATCATGACCTGAGCCGAAGGCAGATGCTTAACGGACTGAGCCACCCAGGCGCCCCATAAACAGTCAATTTTATTTTAAAGAAATAAAAAAACAAGGACATACTTTAATTTTACATGTGCTCACAAATTTACAAATGTCCACACTTTTAATTCTTTTGTGCAGATCCAAGTTTCCATCTGGTATTATTTTCTTTCATGAAAAACTTGCTCTAACATTTCTTGTAGTGCAGATCTGCTGGCCATGAATTCTTTGTACTTTTGTTTGTCTAAGATAGTATTTATTTAGTCTTTGTTTTGAAGGAGTTTTCACTGGATATAGGATTTTAGGATGACCTTTCATTTTTCTTTCAGTACTTTATTTTTTTAAAGATTTATTTATTTGGCAGAGAGATAGACAGCGAGAGAGGGAACTTAAGCAGAAGGGGAGTGGGAGGGAGAAGAAGGCTTCCCGAGGAGCAGGGAGCCTGATGCAGGGCTCAATCCCAGACACCTAAATGCCTGAGCCACCCAGGCTCCCCTCTTTCAGGTACTTTAAAGATGTCATTCAACTACTCTTTGCTTGTGTTGTTTTAATGAGAAGCTTGCAGTCATTCTTACTGTTCTCCTGTACATTATGTCTGTTTTTTCCATTCTGCCGCTTTTGATGTTTCCCAAATCTCTGGATTTTAGCAATTGTGTCATGATATTTGCCTGGCTGTGGTTTTATTTGTATCATCTTTGTTGGGGCTCATTGAGTTTTTTGGATTTCTAGTTTGTAGTTTTCATCGAATTTGGAAAAATTTCAGCCATTATTTCTCATATCATTTTTATCCTCTGACCCCTATCCCAGGACTCCAGTAACATGTATGTTAGACCACTTGATGTCATCCCACAAGTCACTGAGGCTGTTCGTTTTTTTGCAGCCTTTCCCCCCACTCTTTGTGTTTGGCTGTTATCTATATTGTCTTCAAAGATACTGGTCTTTCTGCAGTTAATGTCCTGATAATCCCATCTAGTATATTTTCATTTCAGATAATTTTTCATTTCTATAAAGTCTCATTTTTAAGTTTTCTATTTGTTTCCTCATATATTTCCTTTAAGTCCTTAGGTATGTTGAGCATATTTATAATTGTCCTTGTGTGCTGATTCCTCAACTATGTCATTTTGAATCTGTTTCTCTATCTTCATTTTCCTGCTTCTTTGCATGTGTAGTATTTTTTTTTTTTTAATTGAATGCTAGATTTGTGATTTGTTTGCTTTTATTCAGTGTAAAGTTTGTTGTCTTTCTCTTAAAAGGTTTGTTTGGGCAGGTCTACAGTAACCTTTAGACATATTACTAAACTGATACTTTAATGTTATCTTACTACTAAAGACTCTTCTGGGGTTGGGACCTGAACCCCAGGTGCTCAACACAGACTTTCTGTTCTAGCTATTAAAAACTCAGGTGTCTCCTAGCTTTTTGTGATATCTGTGAATCATTTAACTTAAAGATCCTCATTCGTTTTTTGTCTAGCATTATGAAGTTAACCATGTTTATGTGTGACTTACCATTTAGCAACAAACTCAAGGAGACCCTTATTTGGATTTCTTGAGCCCTGCATAGCTTCTTCCTGTCTGGTACTTGTCCTAGAAAATTTCATCTCCCTTAGCCTCTGTGAACTCTGTTCTGTGTCCCCTTAGCTCAGTGAGACCACAGTATTCTTGGGTTTCCTCTCACTGCACTTCCAGTCTGGAATGTGCATCCAGGATGAAAGCTGGGATAACTGTAGGATTCACCTCAGTTGTTCCCTTTCTCTCAGGGATCACATCTTTACTTTCTTCTAATATTTATAAGCAGTTTTTCACATATTTTATCCAGTTTTCCAGTTGTAGGCAGGAAGGCTACTCCATTCCCAGTTAATCCGTCATGACCAGAAACAGAAATTTTAGTTTTTATGAATATTCTGGATGTTTTCTTTTACATATTAAGGTAGCCTTTGAGAACATCTCTGTTGTTGAACAAGAAGCAATTTTTGGGGAGGGAGAGAAGAGACTCCAAGGTCATTTACTATGCCCTGGATTGACACAGGCTGAGATTGGATGTAGGACCATGGTTGGGCATTTCAGAAAGAAGGTGGTATGGGAACTGGGAGACAAGGGGTGGCAGTGGCCCCTCTTCTTTCCAGGTACTCTCTCCCCAATTATAAGTCAAGGACAACGTGTATATTCACACTATCCCAAGAGAGGAGTTTCCTGGTTAGAAAATTCTGTATCTCTTTTTTATGGATGGAATTGTCTTTCTCCTTTGGATGTCCATGGCAATTTAAGTATTTCTTTTAATCTTTTTCTTTTGTATCAGTGTTATTTATTGAGAACTTCAAAAGCCAGGTGCTCTGTTAAGGATTTGTACTCAAAATTCGTTTATTTTTCACCACTGTCCTAGGAGGCAGGCACTATTATGATCTCTGTTTTATCCCTGAGTAAAGCAAAGCGTAGAAGGATTAACTTTGCCCAAGCTCACACAGTGTGCAAGTGGCAAAGCCAGTTAGACCTATGCCCTTCTTACTTCATGCCCTGCACTCTTTTTTTTTTTTTTAAAGATTTTATTTATTTATTTGATAGAGAGAGACATAGCGAGAGAGGGAACACAAGCAGGGGGAGTGGGAGAGGGAGAAGCAGGCTTCCCGATGAGCAGGGAGCCCAATGTGGGGCTCAATCCCAGGACCCTGGGACCATGACCTGAGCTGAAGGCAGATGCTTAATGACTGAGCCACCCAGGCGCCCCATGCCCTGCACTCTTGATATTAAGCTATACTTTCCCTTTTAGTACACACTACCTTTGTGCTATAGTTACTTCTGTACCTGTCTTACCAATTCATGAATTGACAAATATCATCTTCTTTTTCTCTCATTTTGGAAAAGAAATAGTCCTAACCTCTCAGAATTAACTTGCTATCAAAATACATCCTTATCAATAAGATTGATCTTTGAATGTAACTTTGTTTTACTTCTTTTATTCCTCATTAATCATAATTGCTAGAGTCAGCTCACAGGAAATCAGCTGTCTTATAAAACAGCAGATGGCAAAAAGGAAACATTCGTTATTATTCTGTTGTGCAGCGTACATACCTAGGAATGGCAGACTTTGGGATAATGTGTTCTATGATATTTGTTCCTTTTAGTCATGCCTATGAATTATCTTCCCTTAAAGATTGATTTTTATGTTTTTTGTAGCATTAGATAAATGTTTATTAAAAATGAGATATATAGGGGTGCCTGAGTGGGTCAGTCGGTTAAGCGTCTGCCTTTGGCTCAGGTCATGATCCCAGGGTCCTGGGATCGAGCCCCACGTTGGGCTTCCCGCTCAGTGGGGAGCCTGCTTCTCACTCTCCCTCTGTCTGCCACTCTCTCTCTCTGTCAAATAAATAAGTAAATTTTTTTTTAAAAAAAGATACATACTTGAGACTGTATAATAATAGAAATAGCATAGCAGAACCCTCTAATCAGTATCTTGAAGTTATCTTCTTTTTGTTTGCTAAACAAATACACAGTGGTATCTTGATTAAGTCTGTCAGTCACCGGGACAATAAAGCTGTTCTACAGGAAATAGCTAGTGGTCCATCAGCATCCCCAGGGGAGGATGGCAGAGCTTCCAGGTGGGTACTTCCAAGGGTTCTTCTTACATCAGATGACTGTTGGATGGCAGTTTCGACAGTTCGTTCCCCTCCCCCAGGGTCAAATGTACATGTTCCAGGAGGCATTTAAGCCACATCTGATAACTCTTGTAGTTCAACTTACAAGCTCCCTGTAGACTGGTGTTTGTCAGGGCAGAGGCTACATGTAAGGTGAGAAAGCCTTGCTGCTGGAAGCTGTCAAAAAATCTATTTCAAAAGTTCTTTAGAATCTGTAATTAATCAATTAAAAATGCCTCTAGCACTGGGGAAGCTGCATCAGAAAGAAGGAATGGGTTTGTGGCAAACAACATGTCACAATGTCTGAAACTTTGAGCTCAGAAAAAGAGTATAGATACTTGTTAAAGGCAGGAAATTCTGTTTTTATATGACCACCGCTCTCTGTTCTTCAGAGATTCTTTCTTGTTGGCCAAAAGCAATACAGCTTTCAGGCTCAGTGGTTATGGAATGCTTCCTCATATTGCGGAACCAAAATGACTTCATTCAGAGTGAGAAACTTTAAATCTTTATTTTCCATTTTTAACACTTCCCAAAAGATCTGTAGTTAGCTCTTACTCTATCTATAAAGTGGGAGCCAAGAGAGAAGGCAGAGAGGAAAGGAAGAGAGACATGGAAGGTCCTATTTCTCAAGCAAAGCAAGAGAAATCCTTAAAGTAAGAGGGAATTATGTTTTACATGATCTTTTAAGATGCAGGATCTTTCCTCTCTTGGTAATTTAATAAAATGGAGAAGTATCCACTAAAGTTGCTTTCTTCTTTACACGTGATAAATTAATGAGCAGCCATCAAAGAATTGATTTTTAGTCTCTCGTGGCCTGAACTGGATTGAGGCAGTGATGTGAAGGCTCAAAACTAAATCTGTTGTTACAGATCCCTGAGACTATCCTGTCTCCGGCATGTTGTTATGTCATATGAAACATTAGTAGTTGGATCATAAGAACCACAAGGGACCACAGGTTTGTATCCTCCTTGTCTGGGTAATGCTCTTAAAAAAGAATCAGTGAGTCCTTATCAAATCCCACTGCCACACACTAGAACTTGAAGGGCACCAGAGGAAAGGAGTTTCCATTTTTTAACAGAAAGAGGCCTGAGGAAGGATTTTAGGTAGATTCTAAACTAAGGTAAACTCTTTTTCACTGAATTAATTTATACTGAATATTGTAACTCATATCCATGTTGTAAGAAACCTGTACCTTAACCATCTTAATAATGTATTTGAACAGGGTGATCTAACAAAACATATAGTCATATTTATGTCAAATGTTTTTAAGAGCTCCAACTTGTCTTAAAATTCTATTATATTGCATTTTTTCCTGGGATGTTTTTCTGTAGAAAAAAAGTTGTGGTTCATTCATTAATTCATAAGTTACAGGTTTACTGTGTGTAGAGTATTTTGCTTGATTTTTCTGAAATTATGTATTTATCTCTTCATTTATTTAACAAGTACTTATTGTATATTAATAAATGCTAAGTGCTATTCTTGGTTCTGGGAATATTGTTAAGTATTTATTACCATTGGGGAAGTCAGATAACAGGCAAGTGAACAAATGCATACATAGTATAATTTTGGAGAGATGAGAGGGGAGGTATTAGCTCTTTGTATCCAGCTGCTAATGACTGATACTATGTAACAGCAGCTGGGAAATTGGATGCCAGGATGCAGTGACAGCATGATCTGACTTTTATATAAAGCAAAATATAGGGTCTTTTACAGTTGTCTTATGCAGTTCTCACAATAGACATGTAAAGTACATGTTATTATTCCCATTTATTCAGACAAAGAAAATGAGGCTCAGAAAGATGGAGTGAATTTCTTATGTGAGGCCCAGAGAGATTGGGTGAATTTCTTTACTTAAAGCTAGCAAATCCCAAAGGTTTTTTGAATCAAGCCCTTGCCTTCTGACCATAAGGTACACATTTTTGCTCTGCATTATGACTTGGATGCATTATGACATGTTGGATTATTTATCTACAAAATCTTTTGTTCCTGCATTTCAGGTTAAAATTCTTTCTGGAGTGGAAATACTTATCAAATCATGATAGATACAGTGTTTGCTTTTGACTTTGAAAATACTTTTAATAAAGCCTCATATCTGTTTAGTGAGGAAAAGAAGGAAAGGGGAAGACTCTCTAAAACTTGCCCTCTCACACTGCACGGGTTTTCATAAATCTCAGCCTTCTCGAGGCTGATTCCACTTTGCAGTCTTCCTTAGGAAGTGGGTGAAAATTGGAGCTGGGACACAAACAGGAAGGCTGGGAGGCAGATCTGTCCCACAGACACTACCTCTTTAAATAGCTACCGTGCAGTGGGAATTCGTTCTCCTCCTGCAAGAAACTCCAGTGCCCTTTGTTTCTTTGCTGCTGGGCTGGAGGCAACCAGCACTGTCCTGTCTCAGAGAGGGAGGCAGTGCTCAGAGGGCGTGGGGTGGTGGATGTGCTTCGGAGGATGGCCTCCCCACCTCTGGGCCATGAGGACACATGCTCGCACAGATGTTTTGTACTTCTCCCTTAAGAATATCATCCGTGAGACTTTTGACCTCCTAAAAGGTAAGGTTGAGAGCACTTCTTTGATCAATCACTTGGGCTACAGGCTTCTTTCCTCAGCTGAATCTTTCATTTAAGAGGGGAAAGAAGAGAGTAGATGGTTGCTATAGCTTGTTTTTAATCCGTTTTTAATTGAATGCGTAAGTGGAGCTTATGATTTTGTTATTAGGTTATAGGTACATAATGTTAAGTGATAGTAAACTGTGATTTTTTTAACCTTTGAAAGAAGATTTTTGTTATAGGGTAGCTGTACGTTTCTAAAGCTCAGATATAGAAGGAGAAGAGTCGGTAAGCCCTGTTACTAATTTGGGAAGACTAGTTAAGATGGAATATTAATAGATGCATAAAAATGAATGGCTTAGAGGTCTTTTGATTCCAGTTCCTGCTTTGGAGCAGGAGCCTTTAAAACTCTAATCCAGGGGCGCCTGGTGGCTCAGTCAGTGGAGCGTCTCACTCTTGGTTTCAGCTCAGGTCAGGATCTCGGGGTCCTAAGATCGAGCCCCGCATGGAGCTCCGTGCATAGTGCAGAGTCTCGGGATTCTTGCTCCCTCTCCCTCTGCCCCTCCCCCCTGCTCCCCTGTGCTCTCTCTCGCAAATAAATCTTTTAAAAAAATAAAACTCTAATCCAGTCTTTCCACATTAATTTTGGAAACATCTACTGAGGTAGACTCCATTACCCAAGCAAGCACTTTCACTCTTAAGTGGAATTGATGTATTTCTTTGGTCAGGCTACCAAGCCTTTCCTCTGGTTTTCCATGTTGGGACAAAGGGCGCCAAGCAGAAGCAGCTGTGTTTTTGCCCTGGTTCTAGAGAAGACAGGTGGGTGGGGAGGGAGTGCCCATTGCATACCTGCCCTGCAGAAAGTACTGTGCCTGGGATTTTTGTGTGCTGCCTTTGTCCATCCATTTCTTCTCATCTTTTCTTGGCCTCCGCCTACTCCTCCCTTATCCTTCTTCAAGAAATCAGTACCTTCGTTAGGGCATACTCTCAAAGCCAGCCTTAGTCTAATTAATAGCAAGCAGAAGGCCTATTTCAAGAAACACAAATGCAGCCCTTCCCAGAAAGGTTTCCACAGTGTCTGTTAACCTCCTTTCATGTTTAATTTTTAGAGCACTGTTATCCATACAGCCCTTTTGTCAGTGACTCCTTATATGTCTTGTCTTTTCTTTTTCTTTCTTTCTTTCTTTCTTTCTTTCTTTCTTTCTTTCTTTCTTTCTTTCTTTCTCTCTCCTCTCTCTCCTTCCTTCCTTCCTCTCTTTTTTTTTTTTTTTTTTTAAGATTTTAGTTATTTGAGAGAGAGAATGAGATAGAGAGAGAGAGCATGAGAGGAGGGAGGGTCAGAGGGAGAAGCAGACTCCCTCTGACCCTGCCGAGCAGGGAGCCCAATGAGGGACTTGATCCCGGGACTCCAGGATCATGACCTGAGCCGAAGGCAGTCGCTTAACCAACTGAGCCACCCAGGCGCTTCTTTCTTTCTTTCTTTCTTTCTTTCTTTCTTTCTTTCTTTCTTTCTTTCTTTCTTTCTTTCCTTTCTTTCCTTTCTTTCTTTCTTTTTTCTTTCTTTCTTTCTTCTTGTTTTTGTCCTTTGCGTTGTCTTTCACAGGAAGGGGAAGTATTAGGACGGGTGCTTTTGTTGTTTATTTGAATTTCGTTTTCTTCAAATTAGAATCATTTGCTTCAGAGTGTTCTGGGTTCTTTTTAAAGGTTATGTAGCATCATCTTTATATTTTTGCCAATGCGTTTTTAGATTGTTTTACTGATATATTTTGTAATCAAAGGTAGAGTCTACTTTAGCCCTTTTGAGCCTTCTTTTTAGATTAGAGTGTGTTAAGAAAGACCATTTAGATGAAATACTGCTTTTCTTATATGGTATGAGTTGGGAGGGGTAAGGGTTTTGTTTTGTTTTGTTTTTTTCTTTTTAGTTCTAGCTTTAGATTTCAGAGTGTGGTAAGCAAAACCAAGGTCTATGATAGGTGATACATTTCCAGCATAATGTCTAGGATATGCTTGATGTGCTTATTTGTGTGTGAAAATAATTTTATACTGGTGTGCTTTGATGATTAAATAGGGAGTCTTTATTTTACTTTAAATCTTATAAGTAAAAGGGATTTACATTATTTTTAGAAATCTTTTTTTTTTTAAGATTTTGTTTATTTGACAGAGAGTACAAGCAGGGGGAGCAACAGGGAGAGGGAGAAGCAGGCTCCCCACTGAACAGAGAGCCCGACATGGGGCTCAATCCCAGGACCCCTGGGGTCATGACCTGAGCCGAAGGCAGACTCCTAACCAACTGAGCCATCCAGGCACCCCTAGAAATCATTCTTAAATTTGACATTCTACAGTTTTGTTTTGATAGCCCCCATAGTTCTGCATATAATAACTGCTCCCTGCCCAGCCCCCTTTGTACACATCCTATCTCTTACGAATTTTGTAAGGCACTTGTTAAACTATAAACTAAGGGATTAATTGAATAGTAACTGTGCTAACCAAAAGCAAATTTAACAAGGTAAGGCTTGTGTTTAGATTGGAAAATATAAAAAAGGACTGAATTTTTATGATCCTAAAGCTGAAGGAAAAAAAAAAATCAGATGGAAAACAGAACAATGCTTAGCTTACTTAAGCAAGCAGAATCTTTACAGAGAAGGAGTTCTGAAGACAATGGGCATAATAATGCAAGGTTCTGTTATCCAAGGTTCCAGCAGAAATTTTAGAAAAATAAAATCACTTATGAAATGAGCTACAAGGAAATCAGTGCCCCTCTGCAATAAGTAGAATGACAAAGTAATGTAACAGATTTACTGGGAGGCCTCCTACGGACCTGAGTTGAGCAGAGTTCAGGAATGTGTTTCAAAGCCTGTTAAAACCCCAGAGGTGGTGTTTTGAATCAGTCTTGCTGATGTAAACACAGACCCTCCCTGGAAATTTTCCAGAAGTGGAGAGTGTGAAGGCAGTTCAGTGAAGATGTACAGTATTATTATAGTAAAGACATAGGGAAGCAATTCACCACCATCTTGAGTATAGAGTATATAGAGGAGACAGAGTATAACAGCCTTTCGGCTGTCTCTGAAGGTGTAGTGTGACCTGGTGATAAGACCTGAGAGAAGATTGCACTGAGAACAATCAACCCCACGTGCTTATCTAAACAGAAGGAAGGGGGGGATTGAGCAAAAGGGAATTGTTTCTTAGTGATATAGAAGCCTGTGGCTTATTTAAGGGGACAAAAACCATTGAGAGGAGTGTTTGGACAATGTCAGTGCTGATGAGATGGGACATTCATTGCTAGGGCACTTTAATGATGAATAAATGATAGGTTTACAAAGCTCAGGTACCAAGCAAACTGTTTGTAAGTGAGCAGGGAAACAGGTCTTCTCTCTGTTAGCTATGAAGATTACATAATACTCCATATGTTAGATGTACTCAATTAAATGAACATGAAGATTTTAACTTTCTAGATTTCTCATATGGATATACATAGTAGTAAAATTGGGGTCTGAAATGAAAGGATATTTCCTGCCCAGCTGCACATCACCCTAAAGGAGACTTCCCAAGAATCCAACCTGGTAGTTCACAGAAATCACTATTTGGGACATGAAGCGTCCATTATTTTGTTTAAAAAGACAGAAAGGCACAATATTTCAGTTATTTGTCTACTAAAGTGGTACATAACTATCTGAAACTTACGGAATAAGTAGGTGCTAAAGGAGATGTTTCTTCCTGTTCCATAACTTACAGAGCTCATTCCAAATAATGTCTCCATAAACTTCAAAAGGAATGCTGGAGACGTGGAGGCAATAACCCGACACAGTGCTGCCTGTGATGGCAGGAGTATAGTATAGGAGAGCCTTCGTGCTGGTGTAGGGCATCCAAAGAGCTATGTGACTGTTCCAGACAGGATGCTTTGAAGCAATATAGTTAAAATGCAGGCTAACAGACAGTTCACCTACTTGAAAAGATTTCTTTTTAAATAATAGCATATAGTAATTGTCTTTCATTCTTTGCCAACCTCAAATTATTCAGTAGGTACGAATCTTCTAGTGTGTTTTAGTTAAAGTATGACAGGACTTATCACTTGATCCATCCCCAGCCCCTGCAGCTTCTCCTCCTCCCCTCCTTTTTCTAACAAAACAAAACAACCCAAAGTGCAGTCTCCTTTTGAATTAGGGAGGTCTGTGGATATCCCTTACCACTAAGAAGTTGCAGTTCCTTCAAAACTGCTCTCTAACCTATGAAATAGAAGAAATCAGAAGCCCCAATATTAGACAAGCTCATTTTGAGCTTTTTCAAGAAGTCTAATTTCCAAAGTCCCAGAAATGCCTGAGCTATCAGAACATCGTGACTAGCAATCTTTAGGTTTTGGTGGTCATGATGAGTAGAACTATAGAATGGGTGCAGGCATTTTATGAATACTGTTTCCTTTATCTTCACAAAAACTTCATGCAGGAGTGGTTATCCACAGTTTACAGATAAGGGAACTGAGGCACTATGAGGCCAAGTGTTTTGCCCACATTTTATATAGCTGATGAGTGTCAGGGCAAGAGTGTGAACCAAAATTTGTTTGACTCTGAGGCCTGGGCATTTTCTCCCACACAATGCTGAGTGAATGACAAAATTTGTTATCTGTGTTTTCCAGTCTGGAGGTAATAGGAAAACTCTGAGATTTTGGTGGAAGTTGCTGTAGAACCTTGAACAGTCAAGGAAGGCTGTTTCTCCTTATTAACAGGGCCCCCATATTCTCTATTCTCTGACTTTTGACTTCCTTTTATCACCTACTCTCTTGAAGGAGAAGGTAGTATCTATTCTTCTTCCACAGTAACATATAAAACTTGGTGCGCAGGCGCGCGTGTGTGTGTAGGGGATACTTTTGAGAGAAAAGAATTCCACGCCCTCCTTCTCTCTTCTCGCCATCTCAACACTCCCCTCACGCCAACATTTCCAAATTTCTGAAGACTAGGTTCTCAATATCTTTCCTTTGGTATTTATATACTCCCATACTCAGCAAGGTGAGTTTTCTTTTTAAAAGCATTGTGTTGTCATACCATGGAATATTATGCAGCCATCAAAAGGAATGAAATCTTGCCATTTGCAACGACGTGTATGGAACTGGAGGGTATTATGCTGAGCGAAATAAGTTAATCAGAGAAAGACATGTATCATACGATCTCACTGATATGAGGAATTCTTAATCTCAGGAAACAAACTGAGGGTTGCTGGAGTGGTGGGGGTGGGAGTGATGGGGTGGCTGGATGATAGACATTGGGGAGGGTATGTGCTATGGTGAGCGCTGTGAATTGTGTAAGACTGTTGAATCACAGACCTGTACCTCTGAAACAAATAATACATTATATGTTTAAAAAAAAAGAAGAAGAAGATAGCAGGAAAGGAAAAATGAAGGGGGGAAATCGGAGGGGAAGACAAACCATGAGAGACTATGGACTCTGAGAAACAAACTGAGCGTTCTAGAGGGGAGGCAGGTGGGGGGATGGGTTAGCCTGGTGATGGGTATTAAAGAGGGCGTGTACTGAATGGAGCACTGGGTGTTATATGCAAACAATGAATCATGAAACACTACATCAAAAACTAATGATGTATGGTGATTAACATAACATAATAAAATTTAAAAAAAACTACAGGCATTAAAACAAAAACAAAAAACAAAAGAAAGAGAAAAAAACCAAAAAACAAACAAAAAAAAACTGTTTGCATGCAGTACATACCCTCCTTAATACCCATCACCAGGTTGGAGCACTTGGGTGTTATATGAAAACAATGAATTGTAGATCACTACATCAAAAACTAATGATGAATTGTATGGTGACTAACATAATAAAATTAAAAAAATTAAAAAAAAAAAAAGCATTATCTTGTCTTTGGCTAGCTTGTGGGCGCCCATTGGACACTGATTGCTTCCTTTACTTTGGTAACATCCTTCTTCCCATGTAACTCATGGAGACCTGGTCTTTAGTATTAGTTGATTCATTGGTTATATTATCCTCTCGTTGGTTCTGTTTTTGTACTGTGAGTCTAAACAGATTGTTCTTCCCAAGACAGTTCTTGAAATGTTTGATGATAGTGATCATGCTTCCTTGGAGGCTTCTAAACTTCTCCAGTGCTTTCAATATTTTCACACGTGGCGCAGCCTCTTGACCATCTGTCTTCATCCATCCTGCTCTGAATTCAGTCCTGGCTGTCAACATCCACCCTTAGTGGTGCCCAGAGCTGAATTCCAGTTCTGCTGTATTTAGGATAATCATCTCCTCTTTCTGTGTGATATACTTCTATGCTGCTTAATCTTTCACTTAGTTTTCTTGGCATCCATGTAGTGCTTTTAGCTTGTACTGACCTTGAATTTGGCCAGAATCTCTTCATCTTTTTCATATGAACTTTACTCTTGCCAGGAAGCAGTCATCCTAAACATGAACAGCTGAAGTTTCTGAACTTCATCCCCTTTCCTATTAAGCTTCATCCTGTTAGTTTCAGTCCCTTAGGCCTCCCAGTGGAGAATTTCTTGCGTTGGATTATTATCCAAAATAGTCTGTTAGACTAAGTAAGGAAAATGATGATCTGAGAAAAATGTTCCTAAGCTTTAAAAAAAAAAAAAAAAATCTAATCTTCCCAAAGTATGTCTTAACTCATGTTATCTTGTTGAGAAAATTTTGCATAGCCTATCAGTTAAAGCCCCATAGTGTCCTCCTGTGTCATCTGAAGAGTTGTCATAGCTATGCTTTCTATTGCATCACTAGCCAAACTAGACTCCTTGTCTATCCCACCCCGTTCCCTGCACCTGCCTGGCTGTGTGACTTTGTTCACCAGGGACTAGAATGCACATCATTCCTGTTCCATCTCTGCCAGTCAGAATCTTGCACATCCTTCTCCTTGAGGTCTTTCTTGAACTTTAATAGGGAGTAATTTCTCCTTCTTTCCAGTTCCCAAAGCATGTGCTGAATTCTACTTTATGAGTGAAGTATGGTATGGTGATTGAGAGCAGAGGCTCTGGGAATGGATAAGCTGTGTGCAAATCTGGGCTGTACTCCTTAGTAATGCTATAATCATAAGCTAGTGAATTTTTCTCTTAAACCTCACTTTGTCCCATCTGTAAAATGGAGGTAGCAGTGCCTACCTTATAGGGTTATTATGAAGATCGAACTTGTTAGTATGTGTAAAGTACTTAGAATGGTACCTGGTATATGGTAACTGCTAGTAATTATGTTGGTGAAGCTCAGAATAATTTATGGACACGATTTTTTGAATCCTCAAAACATGGCTATCAGAGAAAACATTTACAGATTTATGGAGACAGAATATTAGAAAGGAATATTTTCCTAAGGAGGCATTGTGTGGTGGTATCCAACTAGAGCCCAGACTCACAGCCTTTTTCATTTGCAGTCAAATATTAGTCAACATTTTTATAAGCATTGTGCATATTTACTTGTATCAAGTAGTGCAGATAACCTAGAGAAATATGGCCTTCGTGTTATGAACTGTGTTCATCAACATTGCAATTAAAATAATTAATTGCTCAAATCTTAATTTTAATATGTGTGCCCGTGGGTTCATGCTAATTTGCATTTTGCTTTGTACAGTGTGACAAGAGGAATTGTAAAGCATTTCTTTTTTCCTTTTATGAAGTATAATCTTTATTCCTTAGAAAAAAACCATCGTGGTTGAGCAACACCAGAAGCTCATGCATTTAACTTTGGGCATTTATCATGAGGATTAGCAATCTGTAGCCTGATAACTCACCCTGACCTCAGTATTTATTGAAGGTCTACCAAGAATCTTGTGTTGGGCCAGGTAATGTTGAGATGTTAAGAAGTAGAAGATGAAGTTTCTGTACTGAGGTATATTTGGACATACAACACAGTAAAGAAAGTAAAAATATGAGGCAAATTTTAGTTCTGTACTCAGTGGATTACTAAGTCAGTGGTGTAGAAAACTGGGAGTATAAGAGATTCAGCAGGATAGTTCTTAATTGCTACCAACCTATTTCAGTCCTCTTTCCAAACCATCTCTTCAAGAACCTCTAAAAACTAAAGAATACAAACCTTGAGGACATCATCAATTAACTAACAATAATATATTTGTACAAAGTGTTTCTTCTTTGAAAATTTGCTCTAGATATACCTGATGATGAGGTATTATTGTAATAGCTAACAGATTGCCTTAATTAGTTCTGATAATAACCTTATGTTATTATCCCATTTTTTGAGACAAGGGGAAGTCAGGTCTCAGAGTGGACACATAAGTTACTATATCAGTAAGAGGTAAATCTGTGATTCATTTCACATCAGCTCAACTGAAAAGCCCTTTCTTAACCACTATACTCTCATCCCCGTTGACTCCTATTGACCAGCCTACTTAAGGGATCCATGATTAGATTATTATGGATGAACTTCAGCAAATACGATTGGAGTGGGGGATAGAGATGAGTTAGAAAAGGTAAGCTAAGGCAGGTTGTAAAGAAACATTTATACCAGCTAATGGATTTGGATCATTCTACCAAACAGTTGGGTTAGCCTCATCTACTGATTATTAACAAGAAAATGGCATTATATAATTTTTGTTTTAGCAACCTTTGCAGGTATATGTAAAGGATATTAAAATGGCAAGGAGCCAAATATTGAGAGACAAGTTAGGTGTGCAGTAGCCTAAATATATCATAAATTTGTATATTAGATATACAACTAAATCAAAAAAGATGGATTTGAGAGATGTGTCTGAGGTAGATTTGGCCAGATTTGTGGACCTGTCCAATAATGGTGGGCAAAGAAGGGAGAGAAGTGAAAAATGGCAGGGTTGTAGTGATGCTGTTCCTGAGGCTGGGGGAAAGGAGTGATTACAGTTGGGAGGGGCTGAGTTTTGGACATGATGAGTCAAACATATGAAGATGATTTGACATCCTGAAGAGTCCGAGCTCAAGAGTGATCTGGCCAAAGATTAGAGAATCCTCAGCTAGTAAGTGAAGCCACAACAATGGATAAGGTTATGGGGAGGAGCTCGGGTGCCACAAGTAGACATTGGAAGAGGATGAGGGACAAAACCCAGGAGAGCCACCAGTATTGAAGGTATGACCCTCCTCAGTGGTGTTTTAATCTGATGGCTACCCTGTGGTCCTCTGTCAGCATGATTCTAAGCTGTTCTTTATGTTGGCTTCCTTCGACAAGGGCTAAACCATTAGCTATTGATTGTTACTAGTATCACTACCAGAGGATTGATCAGCTCCAAACTTGGGAAATACTTTGCTCTTTGTAAATTAACTAAAGATTGGTATAGTCTAGAGATAATGTATAACTCACTCATAAGTCAGTTGTTAGATGTCCCAGCTTTTTTTAGGATTTTTTTTTCACAAAGTTTGCATATTACATTTCTAGTTTTAAAATAAATTAGTGCAGTGATTGAATGCACATCAAATGACTGATAAGTCGTTAAATAGCTCCAGGTTTCTTGTGAAATGTCTTGAAAACTTGACTGGTGGCTTCCTAGGTACTAAAAATGTATGAGTGCTTTGATTCTATTGTGGCGTGCTCTTAGTAGTCAGCAGGAACTTCTCTAAAAACTGGCCATATTGCCTATTCATAGACAGCTATTTAGCAGTGACCACTTCATGAGAAGTAACAACACTGGGAGTAGCCTGGGGGAAAATACCCAAGGCACAGGACAGAGAGTTTTGAATCTTGAGGTCCTGCTACCTAAGTTTGAATCCTACATCTTACATTCTTACTCTTACCAGCTATGGGTCCTCAGATGAGTGACAAACTCTCTTTAAGCCTTTATTTTTTTATCTGTAAAAAGAAATTATAATAGTCCTGATAATTTTTTTCATAGAATTGTTGAGGGTATCAACAGGTATTTCACCCAATGTTGGGCACTAGTAGTGTTTTATATAATTACTGAGTATAAATGCACATTGACTAGGGTTACTTTCTCTCTTTTATTCTGTTTTAAATACCTTTGTAAGTGCTACATTCTCTGGAAATGTTTTTATCAGACTTTCCTGAATGTAATACAGTTCCTAGCTAGATGGTACTGTGAATTATAGATTCTCTGATATTAGGGGATATGGGACTATCACAGCAGTTCATTCTAATGCATTTAGAAGACTATACTTTTTTAGGGTTCCCTCCCTTTCTCTTACAGAATCACTACTTCACATCTGTCAGCAAAGCACTGGCCTAACTTTGCAGCTTAAGCAGGGGTCAGAACATCTGGATCCATCTGCTGATATGGTATGTTCATTTCCTTTCTCTCCAGCACAAGTCTCAAGGAACGTTTGCCTGACTTTTACAGTAGAAGTTTTTCGTTTACTGTTCCTAACATATAGTCATGCCAACACAGGAGCCCAGGCCTTTTTGTAGGCCATTATAAAAATCAAACTTAGTTTGGGCCCAGGTATTATTGAAGGGTGCACTGCGTACTGCATATAAAAACAACCCTACATCATGTTATCTGGGAAATTCCCCCAAATTGCATATTAAGATAGATATTGAAGCTCTGCAAGTAAGCCGAGGTATCCTGCAGTCAGTTGCTCACCAGTCCTTGTGGAGAGCAGAAATATTTGCCTCACTTTGTGTAGCATTTAAACACCCTCACAATTGGGAAAATGGGTTAGTTAATGGTGAAAATGTGTTTGTCAAGACTTGATGCAGACCCCTGACAATTCTTTATTGCTTCAAAATTACTCTGGCCAATGTGCATCTTTCTAACAAATCTCTGACAGAAATTCAGTCATCTTGCTACAATAGTAAATCAAAGAGAACCCAAAATGTCACTGACGTGGAACCCAGGAGTCCCTAGGTTATATGAGAGATCCTTATGAACTGGAATTGTTTGGGAAACTGTAGAAGAAATAAGAGGCTGCAGCAAGCTGGGGGATAGGAGAGGTGAGCAGAAGGGGCAGGGCCTCCTGTGAGTGGCAGAGCTGGTGGTATGGTCTCATGTGTGAGTAGGGGTTGATGGTGCCCTCCACCTCTCAGGCAGGACCAATGACCTGCATGGGCCCAGGTGCTTCCAGGCAGGGCGCCGCTTTTTGAGCCTGGGCTGGACCTAGGAAGCCATCCCACCTGTAAATCAGAGCTCAGGTAAGATCCCAGGTCAAGGCCAGATGGCCAGCCAGGATCTGCTTCTCCGGCGTTCGCAGAAGTCAGACCATGGTGCTGCTGCTTCTGGATAGAATTTGACCTTAACTGAATATTCACATATAACATTTAAGCAATGGAAGCTGAGGAAAATCAATCCGTCTTAGTAATGCACATGAATTTCACAGTCACAGAATATAATTTTCTTTCATTCCTGGCAACAAAATTTATATTCTAACTCTTAATTCCCTATTTCTGACAGCAGAAAAAGTTAATCTAGTCACAGCCACAGCCAGTCTGCTCCATTCAATTTAGCGCTTTCTAAGTTACTTCTGGTTAAGATTCAGGAATATTCAGGATCTTTGTCTCCATTCCCCTCCTTCCCCTCCTTATCAGATGTTGCTTCAGGAGTACTGCTCTAGAGGCAGTCAGGGCACCTGTGTTCTGGATCAGCACCCTCTCCTTCCCCTGACTTCTCAGAGCCCCAAACTGATGCCCTGACCCCGATGGGATTGGGTGAGGAGCCTCTGGGATGCTCACGTGGTTCTGTGGGCATGGGTGTGCCTCCTGCCTGGCTCCCTGGTATGAGCTACCCACTTTGCAGCCCCTGCTATCAGGACCTTTATCTCCAGCCAGATGGAGACTCAATCAGTCTCCTCTTTCTGTCAGCTAACCTTGGCACCCCTAGGCAAGGCAGGCAACTCCTGACCTCCTCTGCCTTAGCCCACCAAGCTCATCCCTACTCATTCTTCCTGCCCTTGCCACGTGGGATGTCTCTGCATCTGTCTCCCTTAATAATGAAAGAAGGGAGGCAGAAGCAAGCAAGCATCTTGCCAGATCCTCCCAAACTTCTGGGGGGAAAACCTGTGATGACCCCAAATCCCACCGTAATAGATTGGGGCTTTATTCTGGGGGGTGGGGCACAGAATGCATGTTCTCTAATTGCCTATAATGCTCTTTTTCGTCTCCAAATTTTTCCCTTCTTCCCAGGGTAGTAAACACATGCACACATGCACGCACGCACACATAGACACACACACACACGCACACACGCACACACGCACAAAAAAACAAAGAACCTGTTCTGCCAGTTCATATCTCTTTTCAAAACAAGTCTGTCTCTTCATTTGAACTAGAACCAAGAATTTAGAATCTTTGCTTTTTTTTTTCTTTTCTCCTGACAGTTCCCCCTGGGGCTAGTGGTGAACTGACTGCCCAGTATCTCTTGGAATATGGACTTAGGGAAGGGGGTGGAAGTGGTGAAGAGGGGCAGAGCCAGTCAACATTATATCGTATTCTGGCAAAGGGTACCCTGATCTGACTCATCAGTCAGGGTCCACATTGGGCTCTCACTTCCTTGAGATACCAGGCATTTTTGGCTGACCTCCAAACCTGGGAAGGACTGCTGTACAGTCCCCGCTATTTCTGATGAGGAGCATGGCACATCCCTCAGGGTGGTGAGAAGGCACTGTTTTTTAGGGTAAAAGGCAGAGGAGTTTTTAACATGTTGAAAATCCAAATATGAGGATGTTGCTTTTTCCATTTCTTAATGTTTTCCTAAGAGCCTTGATTGGAGCTCTAATGAGGAATCTAATATGTGTATGTACATGTATATATTCATATACACACTCACACATATAATTATAATTGGACTTCTCTACCAGACTTGTGGTTGAGTTTTCTTAGGAACTGACTATCTAGTCATAGTGCTTACTGTGTCTAGTTTTCCTTGGGTCTGCTTTCTTCCCCAAATCTTGGAAATCTACCAGTGGTATTGCATCTAAATTCTAAAAAGGATTTGGAGGATTTTAGGCAGAGTGCTTCTGAAACCAGAGTGAAGGCTGATCTTCTTGTCTGCCCCGACCCCAACCTGCCAGTCCTGTTTCTCCAAGATCTGAAGGGGCCACTATATTCTTAACTTCCTGAGCTGGTCTTTTAATGGTTTCCTAGCACTTCCTTTATGCCTCTGCCTCAGGCATTTAGCTTGTTTTTCTTTTATCTTTAAAGCTGCCCCTACTTACCAAGCTGTTTGAGGTTCTTTTCTTTCTAAAGATTGCCTACAGAAGCAACACAGACTCATTGCAGTCTTTTATCCTGTAGGCCCCTTAGATGAAGCCAGACTCAGTTTTAAGGGTATTTACTTTTTTTGTTTTGTTTTGTTTTACTTTTAACCATAGGGAATAGTGAATAGCTAAATTGGTCAGAAGTTCCTCTGTGGGATAGCTCCCTGTGCCCTCCAGTCTACTCTCCCTTCCTTCGTGCTCTGGGGGTCATTTACAACCCCCACCCCCACCCCCACCTTGCCCTCTAGGTCCCAATTGGGTCTGGCCAGTGAGAGGCACAGCAGGGCGTCAGAAGGTAGGACAGGAGTGAGACTTTCTCACTCCCTGGGAAGTGTCTGTGTTCTTCCACCCAAGATACCCAAGAACACAGCTCTTTTCATGTCATAATATTCTGTTTGAGCTCCAAAGTTCTTTAGTTCTGGTAACCTCTCCCTCCTTTTCCCTCTTTTGGTCTGGGGCTGGTGATGGCTCCTCCTCCCAGTTGCTAGCCTTTAAGGGCCTTAATGTTTTTCTTGCTGGCATCCCCTAATGCTGCTCACATCTTAGTAAAATCTCAGTTACTCTGTTTGAATTTGTTACCTGTTTCCTCCCAGGACCTTGATCCAATCCATGCAGTTACAGATGTTAGAGCACAGGTTCTGGGTGCCTTGATACTTGAGGTGTGTCTAAATTGTGGACCAGCTGTATTTGTAACCCCTGGGAACTTTGTTAGAAATGCAGACTCTTAGGTTCTGCCCCAGACTTCCTGTGTCAGAAGCATTTTAACAAGATTCCCAGGTGATTTCTCTGCACCTTGAAGATTGAGAAGCCCTGCTCAAGTGGTAAGTTTCCTCCTAAGGGAGTAAGTGGCCGGAAGCCCTGTTGGGTTTAAGCTTGCTACTTAAAATTTCATCTCTTTCATTTCTGGGGAAAGCCCATAACTCCCCTTGCTTCTCTTGCCCTGCTTTCAGCCTTCACCCTGTCCTTCCTCCCATAGCAAAGCTCACATCCCTTGTACCCCTCTTCTTATTTGTTCACCCGTTCTAAACTCCAAGTGTGTACTGTCATAGGTGTTAAGGATACAAAGAATAAGGCAACACACGCCTGCCCTCAACTGGATTATAAAAGGAACGAAGGCATGTTCATAGTCAGTGTCAAGACAGCAGGAGGTACTACATGCTGTAACAGAGAGAGGGACAAAATCAGGTGGAAACAAAGGCCAAAGTTATCAAAATGAAATATGAATATGCTTGGTGAATGTGAGGAAGTCCCTCTGTAAAATCCTATGAAAGCATTGTGTTTTCTGATTCTGGTCACATTTGACAATCTTGAGTAAAGATCTCTGGTTGTAATCCCCTGTCCTCAAACTTCATCCTCATGTCACATTTGACAAATAGTGTCTCTCCCAGGAACAGCCAGCGCCATTTGTGCTGAGGCAGCTGTGGAGCGGCAAATGCTTACAGGCAGCCAGAGCCCTAAAGACATTAAGGAGCTGATTTTTTTTTCCGAAAGGAAATTCATGGAGAAAAAAACCAACTGATTACCTCATAAGCTGTCCTTAGAATTAATTTCAGTGCTTGTTAAAGAACTAAATCCCGGGCGCCTGGGTGGCTCAGTTGGTTAAGCGACTGCCTTCGGCTCAGGTCATGATCCCGGAGTCCTGGGATCGAGTCCCACATCGGGCTCCCAGCTCGGCAGGGAGCCTGCTTCTCCCTCTGAACCTATCCCCTCTCATGCTGTTTCTCTCTCTCTCTCTCTCTCAAATAAATAAATAAAATCTTTAAAAAAAAAAAAGAACTAAATCCCTTTTCGTAAGGAGTTCCTAATTAGGCCCCCATCTTTTGTCACCTGTAAGCAACACTCCCATTCAAGTCTCTTTATAATTCATGTAAATGAATTAACATACAATCCAAATTACCCAAGCAAAGTGGGGGACAATTTTTATACCATTATGAATTTTTTTTTTTTAAACAAGGTATTGGCTTAGGCCTGTGACTGACCAAGGTGTTACTCAAAACATACTCTTCACCCACAGTTTTGCTACCTGTTCCTGGCACTAGAACTGACTGATAGAGAAAAGATGTCTTCATTGTTCTGGATTCTTGAACTTCAGCACTCTCTTCTTTGGCCCAAATGATGCCTTAGACTAGCACATGTTGCTCCCTGCTCCCTGCTTCCTCTGCTGGTAAGCAGCTGGAATTTGGTTGACTTCTGTCACTACTTACAATTGATTGTGACTCCGTTATTCTTATATCCCTGGTTCGTCATAGTCCTTACCATATGGGAAATAACTGAACCAACCAGTAGCTTCTGAGAATTCCAGAGAAGTGGACAGAGTTGAAAAACTAAGAAAGGGGCACTATTCTGCTCTTAATCTATAAATGAACTTCTGTGTTAATGTGAGCATTAGATAAGATGGAAATCTTCAGGTTTTGCTTGGTTTTCCTATTGCTAGTACTACCCAGTCCTAGGTTATGGTATCAATTTAATAGGTTGTTATCAGCATTTGAAAAAATAGAATAGAAAAGGAAATAAATCAGAGTACCTCACACATAATGAGACTTTGATGAAGTTTATATTTGTTGCATGTATGATGTATGTGTGTGTTGGATAGAGAGATATATATATTGTATTTCTGATACAGGTCGAGGTTAAAAATTTTTTGAAAAATACTCCCCTAGGAGATAACACAATGTTTAAAATAAGGAGAAGTCTTATTGGAGGTTGGTGGTGGGGAGAAATCAGGAGTAAGGTGATTGTCTTCAAGTGGAGGGGGAAAAGTCAGTTAAACAGAATAGCATTTTAAGATCAAGTGACCAGGATAATTAATGATTTCTAGAGTTGCTAATTTATACTAGCCTAACTGCACTGTTAGCCACTATTGGTCACATACTTATACTATTATATGCTTATTTTATATATATATATAAAGCATATATATATGCTTATTATAAATTTTCTTATTATAAATTTTCTGGTTTTTTACCATTTCATTTTCTTTTCCCCACCTTTCTCTAGTTTTTAGTTAAGATTTTTTTTCTGAAAAACTATCCTGACCAGATACTCTTAAAGAAAAATTTAAGAAAATTTTCCTAACTATGCCAGCATCTGAAAAGGGGTAAGTGTATACCCAAGTCAGGGCATTTGGCTACACTTAGGGTAAAATGTGAGAACTCAGAGGAAAACAACCCTCAGGAAGGGAAAGTTGGAACTCAGTTTACCCTACCAGCCTCACTTCCCAGCCCAGCGTCCCCACTGTTGTCCCTCTTCTCCCCTCCTATCACTCGCCCACCAGATTGCCTTCTTAGGATGACTGATCAGTGTTCTCTTAATTCTTCAAGACAATTATTCCATTGTTTCTGCTATTTCAGGTGAATCCCTGAAAAATAATGTAAGATTGTACCATTTAAAATATCAAAAGGATTAGAACACATTCTCCCCACAGCAAGAACTGCCATTGAAAACTATTAAAATTTAGCCAGCCATGGGGAAAAAAAAAAATCCCTATAATAGCAGATTTTCTTCTTAGAGCTCAGTTTGTTATCATAAAATTTTTTATTCTCCAAGTTTTTTCCTCTGGCCTTAAAATATTGAAAATGATGTTGGAATATAGTATTCCACTATGATCATTTATGCAGGTTTGAATTTTGTACTGAAAATGCATTTTGAGAATACAGGAAAAAAATCAACTAAAATAAAAATCAACTTGAGTGAAGAAGTTCTTTAAGCTACATTGTTGTTATTTACCTTTCTTTGATACCAAGTGTATGTTATTTGCTCTCATTTTTTAGGAATGAGATTAACAAGGACAGTAATCATGAAGATACTCATTTCCTTTTAGGGATGCAGTCTACAGTTGGGGAAATTGTTTTCATGGAGATTAGCGATTCCCAACAGTGGGAGTTTTTTAAAAAAATAGTGATATCTGGGCCCCAGTTGATCTGGAATATAGCCCAGGCATTAAATTTTAAAAAGTTGTAATGTCCAGTCAAAGAGAAGGTACCTTGAATATTACTCTCGTGTCTCAGCTTCCCGTAGGTGTTCCCATGGGTGTTTTGTTTTACTACTCAAAAACACAGTTAATCAGAGTTTTGATTCTTTATGAAAAGTATTAGGCATAGCTCTCAGAGACTTCTGTATTTCAAATACGAAGGCACAAGAGATTTTTTAATGTAATAGTTAACCTGTCTTTTCTAACAATCTCCAACAGTTATCAGTCACTGCATAACCCATCTGTCATTTCCCCTTCATAACTAACTTGAGTAGTCCTGCTTCTTTCAACACACTCTGGTTCCTTCTGCCTTTTGTCTAGTCAGAAACTACAGCCTGGCTATAGTTTCTCCAGGCCAGCTGCTTATTCAAGGTGCTTGCTGATTTTCTTCCTATAGCTTTTGGCTACATTCATTAATTTGGTCATTCATCAAATACTTTCTTAGTGCCAGACTTTGTGTCAGGGCTTCGGATACAATGATGACTAAGACACAGTATTTTCCCACAAAGAGGAATTTCTTCTCTTTGGCCATTTCTTTCTTATGCGGAGGGATAAGTGCTAAAATAGAGTATCCACAACTATTTGGGAGGGGAGTGTAAATGGCTCCTAACTGTCAGCAAAAGCTTCAGAGAGGTAATGGCATTTGAATTGAGTCTTAAAGGATAAATATGTTATTTGACCTGGCAGCAAAGGGGAAAAAGGGACATTCTTGTCAAAGAAAACAGCCTTGCAAAAAATGCTACAGTCCATGGCTTGTTCAAGTAAAGGTGGGAAGGTCTGTGTTGGTGAGGAATTGCAGGGGATGAAGCTGAAAAAACAGACTTGGAGAGAGGCTGTCCGACCTTTGTATGACATGCTTACTCATTTGCTCCTGGACCTTTGAACGGTAGGAAGCCAGCAGAAAGGGAACTCCATGAACAAGTCCACACTTCGAAAAGATTCATTTCATAGTAGCCTGGAGGATGGACTGAAGAGTAAGGAAACAGGAAGCAAGGAAAGTGCATTAGGAGGCTGAACTATGGTATAGGCACCATTGACAAGACTTGAAAAGGACTTAAAGTAGTTACAGGAAAAGCATGAGCCTTGTGGAAAATCTGGAATATCACAGAAAAATATTAAGAGGAAAATACAAATAATCTATAATTCTTGCATGAGAGATAGCTGCCATTAGTGATTTGTTCCACTTTTCCCTGCACGTTTTATATGGTTAAGATAATTTTAGATCCCGATTTTTCATTTAAAACTATGAAAAGCATTTCTTGTTATAATAAAGACACTCCATTAGCATAATTTTAATGGCTACAGATTCACTTCTGTATGGATGCACAATAAAAAACCAAATCATTTCCTTTGAGTTGTTTCCAAATTTTCATAAATAACTTTATATTTAACATTTTTGTGCATTAAGTTGCCTAAAACTATTACTTCCTTTTTTTTTTTTTAAGATTTATTTATTTGAGAGACAGAGAGTGTGGGGGAGGGGGAGCAAAGGGAGAAGGAGAGAGAAACTCAATCTGACTCCACCCCGAGGAAGTGCGGAGCCTGATGTGGGCGGGGCTCAATCTCACCTTGCTGAGATGAGACCAAACTGAAACCAAGAGTTGGACACTTTAACCAACACCACCACCCTAAAACTATTATTTCTGTAGGCTTATAACTTAAGTAGAATTGATGTCTTAAATCACACTGATCATTAAGACTTTGATGCTGCTCTATTACATTGCAGAAAAAATATAAAAACTTGTGCTTTAGATTTTAGAAATATTCAAGATACAGGATAATTTGGTTGGATTTGGTGAACAATTGCTTTGGTAGAGTAAAAATGATGAACTGGTCTAAACAATGATCCCAGTTTTCTAATTTGGCAGACTTGGTAAACTGTATCACCACCAGCCAAGAAAAACGAGAATATAGGAGGAACAGACTTTGCAGGGAAGATAATGAGCTCTGTTTGGGGCTAGCTGCATTTGAGAGACTGCACTGGTAGAAAATCCAAGTAGTACACAGTGGGCAACTGAAAATATGGTGTGAAATTCAGCGAAAGGGGTGGAAAACTCACAGTCTCGATTTGTGAGCAGTTTGGCAAATAAGTGTTGGTCAAAGTCGTAGAAGAGGAAGAGAGAAATCAGTAAGAATGCGGGGCAGCGGGGTGGGGCGGTGAAACTCAGAGAAACATTGCCACTTTTAAGAGCCAGGCACAAGAGGAGCCAGGGAAGTAGATGAAGAATGTTCGGGGAAACCAGGAGTTAGCATTGTTACAGAAGCCAGGAGTGAGAGATTTTCTAGAAAAGAAAAAATGGTCTACAGCCCTGGCTGTCAATCCTATCAGACACATTGTCTCCTTTACCATCCCCAGATGATATTTATAGATAATATACCAATACACATAATTTAAAAATTAATATAATAGCCCAACTGTAATATAAAGAAAAAAATGGAACTGCATTTTATATAGTATTTTGATATGTCAATATTGGGATGTGACTAAAGGAGACGACACAAGGAAGGAGTCAAATGGTTGCTCTGATACATAGAAGTACCATGGGTGGGGATACTACAAGTAGAGACCAGTCCACCTGAGCTGGATTGCTGCACATGATATAAATTTCTAGAATGGTGGATACTCAAACAAAGTAGTTTTTCATCAACTGACACTATAATTGTGTTGCTGGAAAATTCAGTATATAAAAAAGACATTCGCTGAATCAGGCTCTAGGTTCCAATGATTATAAACAGGTCTTTCAGCTGTGGTGAATATTTGGCAGGGTATTTGAAAGTCATGTGTGACTTGGGACAATTCTTTCTTGGTACAGGACTATCCACTGCGTTGTAGGACTCCTAGCATTCTTGGCGCTGCTGATTAAATACCAGCAAGAGCCCCAGTCATTGCAATTATCAGAAAGCTCTCCCACAACATTCCAGAACACTCCCTGTGGAGTGACACAGTTCAAGAGAGAAGCATGGGTTCACAGTGTCAAATGGCCTTCCTTTGCCTTTAGAGTTCTTTAGTCTTTATAGTTCTGGCTAAACAAGAAATGGTGGGGAAATAACATAATCGTGTGGTAATCATAACCTCTGTAAAATTGTGTGGTTCTCCTTCCCTAATCAAATGATAGAGTTTTTCCACTGTTGGTACATAAATTGCTCCAATCCCTTCCTTCCTCTGGCAACTATAGGTTCTTAGGTTAATTCATTAGACACACAATGTTGCAGTTCTCCTTAGCAGTGGCTCTAAGCTAGCCAGTTTTCAGCCTACTTACACACAAAATCTGTTCCTTAAAAGCTGCTTGCAGGCTGATGCTTATAATTATCTGGTTCAAACTTGTATTTTAAACATGAAGCAGAACATAATGAGGATCTTGAAAGAAATGCCTCAATTATTCTGGGTGACTTTTGTGTCATTTATACTGATCATTTTGGGTGCAAGAGCTTTCTACATGTCTTCCGGAAAGACCATTCAATTTTAAGTCATGTGACCTTGGGACAAGTCACTTAACATCTGGGGCTTCCCTTTCTTCATAGTTATGAGATGTGATAAATGTGAAACCCTAAAATACCATAAAGTACATGGTCCATGCTTGTTATGGGCCACAATTTAATACAGAAGACCATGGCATGTGAGAGTAGGTGAGGTCATATGCTCGAAGCAATGACAAATGAGGGAAGTTGCTTCTCTAGTGTATCTCTGAACTTTAAGTGTTCAGACCATGGATGCTATTCTTATATATACCTTTATTTCATTTCATGCTTATTTTTCCTTCTTCTTCCTGTATTCCCATGCCCAAAGGAAATGAGCAAAGTTGGGGTGGATAGAAACAGTGTGGAAGAAAACTGAAATGTAGGGCTTTGGAGGTTATATTTTGAGTGGAAGAAAATAAAGAATTGCAGTCAGTTTTCTGGGAACTGTTTAAATGCCTTTCCCTACTCTCCTTCCTTCCCCCACTTCAGTTCCAAGGGAAGCCATACTGTGAATTGTAAAACACAGCATGTGTTCTTGGCAGTGACATTTAAAAGGTGGTAGGTTACCCTCTGTGTGCTTTCATCGGTAAAGGATGTATATTTCATTCTAATATGCTGAGGATTTATTTCATTCTAGTATGCTGAGGATTTGATCTAGACTCGTCTAGACCCATGAAGGTTAAGCATAATTAAGAAGGACATTAGAAAATATAATTCACAACATAAATGGAAAATTTTACACCCAGACTCATTCATCATTGTGAAAATGCCCTGGATTACTTGCTCAAGCCTCTATTAGGTCATTCGTGCAATGGTTATTAAGGGGAGAGAGAGGTTATATTTTGTAAATTCTATACAATCATGAAATTAATTGTATTAATTTTTTATTCATTTTCAGTTAGGAAAAACAAAAATATTAGATAACAAACACTGTTAAGCTATTTTTCCACTTGAAGTCAAACAATATTTCTCTTTAAGAGAATGTGTATGGTGTTCAATCCTAGACTTGAGATGTTGCAAAATAGATAAACAGAGGGGCGCCTGGGTGGCTCAGTCGTTAAGCGTCTGCCTTCGGCTCAGGTCATGATCCCAGGGTCCTGGGATCCAGCCCCGCATCGGGCTCCCTGCTCTGCAGGAAGCCTGCTTCTCCCTCTTCCACTCCCCCTGCTTGTGTTCCCTCTCTCGCTGTGTTTCTCTCTGTCAAATAAATAAATAAAAAATCTTTAAAAAAAAAAAAAAAATAGATAAACAGAAAACTAATTGTTCTTAAAATAGTTGCCAAGTTTGTTCTTGGTTTTCCCAGCCTATCTCACTACACACAATGAATACTCCTCTCCCAGCCCCTCTGCTTTTCTCCACAAACTCAGTTTCATAATAGAGTTCTGTTCAAATCCATTTTTTTCCTTCATAATGTGATAAGTAAATCACAGTGGCTTTTGCTTAATGTTTTTGCCCAACTTCAAGAATGCTAGAGAAATTGCCATTTTTGGAAATTGGTTCATTGACCTTCAGCATGTAATAGGAACATGGGGCAACAGTCCTGTGAACTGCAGAGGGGTCTTGGAAGTAACCAGTCCTGCCAGGAGGAGCTTGACCCTCCACTGGCCGGTGACATTGTGTTGCTCTTGGGTCCTTGCAAGACATAGCTACACTCCAGTAATCTTGTTGAGGAGTACATTATCTTCCTTAAGTTGTGATATTAAAAATTCATCATGGTTTTCAGTTTTTCTTGTATATTCCTTAGATTCACTAATGGGTCTAATTTATTAGACCTTTATTTCAAATCTTGCTTTTTGTTCATTCAACAGAACTTGAGCCTCTGTTTGTGAAAATACACACATTTTAAAATCACATGACCATTTTAACTTTTCAATTACACTTTTCCCTAAATGCACAAAGGAAGATTAAGCAGGTTTAAACTAGGCCTTCTGAAGAAATCAACTGAAGCATTGAAATCTTATTCTCACAGATTGCCATTAGTATATTTTCCTGCATATTTGTTTTATTAAAGACTAATTTTCTAAACCAAAGAGTGGAGCTCAGAGCACTCTTCTCTCTAGATGAATGGACCTGAATACAAGGATTCAGACGCAGAGTATGAAAAAAGCAGCAGTAAGTTTTAACTGAGCCCATTCTTCCCAAGGTCCAGTAAGGAGAGTCAGGTCTTAGAGTTTCTCAGAGCTCCAGGAGGACACAGCCTGTGTTCCCAGTGGGAAAATGGGGAGGGTGTTGTTCTAACAGCCATGGCTCTTCAGGAAATGGTGTGTTCTCGTGATCTGGGGAAGACAGAGCATTTCTCTTACTGTGTCCTGGGCGGGCACACAGCAGCAAGCTGTGCCCCACACACATTCATTTGGACTGGCTCAGGGGTCAGCAAACTTCCTGTAAAAGGCCACATGTAAATATTTTCAGTGTTGTGATCCCTAAGATCTCTTTTGTAACTATTCAGCTCTGCCACTGCAGCACAAGTGACCATAGACTGTACTCAAGCAAGTGGGAGTGGCTGTATGTCAGTAAAGCTGTCTTTTTAAAAAGGCAGCAGCAGACTGGATTGTCCACATGTGGTTCACTGGCCCCTGCTCCTGGTCACATCCCACCTTTTTATTGGGCTAGCTGGGTGTAGCCCGATCCTTAAGGTGAGAGGCGGCATTTGGGGTGACCAGATATTTATAGGTTGGGCCTCCCTAAGCACTTGTGGGATCCAGACCACTGCCTGGGACATACTAAGGAAAGTTTTAAAACATATAGCCAAGTGACAGTTATACCCTTATATTTCACGTGTAGCATTGGAATCTAAATTCAAATTATAGCAGGTGGCAAAGCCAAGCTATCAAATCTAAGGCCTATAGGCATTTTCTGTGTTTAGGGACAGTCTGGTAAATGGATGGATAGAAGTGCTTAACAAAATGTATAGCAGCATGCAAGGACAGTATTCCAGGTATTTAATAACTCTTAGAAAGGTCCAGGTACCAGAGCAACGGACCCTAGGAGTAGACAGCCAGCAAGGCTCTGCTGGCAAGCACTCCCCAGAAAGAAGCTCTTGATAAATGGTAGCACAGTATGCACATGCGCACACCCCGATAGCTGTGTATAGGTAAAAATATCCTCACACGTATATTCATTTTTTCAGAGAATAGAGAGACCACATGGGCTTACCTTTCTCCATTTCAAATCTTCGTCTTCCCTCTCTGTATACCTGAGAAAAATAAGACTTCTGGTAAGCTTGAACCCATGCCTTCCTGCCCCTTGGCAGCCTTGCTCAGTCCCCTTCCTTATAGATCAGTCTTTTTTCTTGTAAAAGCTTCTTGCCCCCCTGCCCTCAAAGATGCTTCCTCTTCTAAATCAATTACCACTTATTTGAATACAACATTTTCTAGTTGGCCTGTTAATCGTTTTCAGAAAAGATAGGCTAAGAAATTCAGTGGTAACCATTTCACTACACTTTTTTTTTTTTTTTTAAAGATTTTACTTATTTATTTGAGAGTGAGAGAGAGTGCATGAGCAGGGGGAGGAGCAGAGGGAGAGGGAGAAGCAGACTCCCCGCTGAGCAGGGGGACTCCCCGCTGAGATCATGACCTCAGCTGAAGGCAGATGCTTAACCTACTGAGCTACCCAGGCACCCCTTCACTGCACTTTTTAAAAGTTAATCTGTTTTTCTCTCTTTTTTCCTTTCTAAATTCTGTTAAGTTCAGCTTTGTTGTTGCTTTTCAAAAATACCTCATTACAATATCCTATAGGTCTTATAAAGAATGAGATTGGCAAGTTAACCTGTTTAATATAGTCCCATCAGACCTTCGGTGAATGAAAGGAGAAATTTCCCATGTCATTCTGAATCTTCCTATTTGTGTTTCTTTCTCCTTTTCATGTATATATACACACGAAATCTTCTGTGATTTTACATTTCATTCAAACTTAATTTAAAAGTTTAAATTTAACAAATAACAAATGGAAAATGAGAAACAGACATTAGCCAGGGTTGCTGCTGGCGGAGAGCTCTGGAAACCCATAATGGCAATAAAATAAGGTTTATCCAGGCAGACTTAAGAGCTCAGCAGAGGGGCCAAATTTATATGCCTATGTCCAGTAAATATTTATTGAAAGTAAATAGACTCTGGGGGCCTAATGGGTCCCTGCCTGTTTGTCTGTTAGGGTTCAGGTGTTATGTAAGGTTAACTTTCTGTGTAAGGTGTATCCATTTCAAAATCTGTCCTGTTTTGTGGAAGACAGATCCTTTTTTTTTTTTTTTTTAATCCCTTTTGGCATCAGTATGCCCCACCTAAAGCAAGACTTTAGAAATGGAAAAAACCTAGATCACTCTGATGCTTTTTGGAGTTTGTTCTCTGTCACTTTGAGACTGGAAAAGAAAAGATGGCTGTCAAGTCCTAGATCCCTGTCCTCCCGATGCTCTCAGAGCCAAGGCTTCAGAATGTTGTCTGAGGCCAGAATCATCCTGGCAGTTGTCTCTGGAACATACAGCTTAAGAACTCTGGATTTCCATGAAAGTTTATGTGGTATTTCTTCCCCTCTCCACATCCCCAGTCTTCTGTTTCCTTTTCTCTTCCATAATAGCATAGCTTTGTTATCTTTTGAGACCCGGCAC
The DNA here is from genome assembly GCF_964656455.1 of Halichoerus grypus. Lineage (NCBI taxonomy): Eukaryota > Metazoa > Chordata > Mammalia > Carnivora > Phocidae > Halichoerus > Halichoerus grypus. The sequence continues at coordinate 55,581,456 of NC_135724.1, forward strand.
TGCCTGGAACTGATTTCTACAATTTGGAGGTCTATGAGAGAGAGGAAATTAGAGAACAGTGATTAACTTCAGATAATGGTTTCTAAAAACAAGTTTCTTTCTTTTTTTTTTTTTTTATGAAACCTTGAGTTTAAAGGAAAAGCATTAAACTTGGAAGGAAGAAGAAGTATTTATTTTGTTTAATAAAATTCAGAATTTTCTAGAACACATAAAAGAAATTATAAAATGATTAAACCTATAAAATAATTTTCTGAAACATGTTTCTTTAATACAACTTCCAGTTAGAAAGGAATTCCCCTATATACCTACTATTCATTCATCTTTATACATTTAATATTTCCTTGGATGAAGCAGGCATTATGCGAGGACCTATGATATGCTGGAGGATGTCAAAATAATGTAATTTCTAATTTCAGGTAGTTTTAAAAACTAGTTTAGGTGAGTCATATCTTCAAGTCAATGTAATACACTATGGTAAGTGGCATACGTTGGCAGAAGATTTTCATCTAGTAAGATCAGGGACGGTATCTTAGAGAAAGTGGTACTTACTCCTTGGTTTATACAACATCTCATTTTCTCTCAACAATGTGTTCTTCTTTGGTAAAGTGTTCAAATCATTAGCCCATTATAAAAATTCAGTTGTTTGTTTTATTATTAAATTTTGAAAGTTCTTGAATATGCTGGATATAAGTATCTAATCAGATACGTGATTTGCAAATATTTTCTTGTAGAATATAGCTTATCTTTTTATTCTTTTAATGGTGCCTTTGAAGAGCAGATTTTAAGTCCAGGTTATATAGGTTTTATTTTATGGACCATGCTTTTTGTATCTTATTTTTGGAATCTTTATATAACTCAAGGTCACAAAAGTTTTCTCATAGGTTTTCTTTTCTTTTCTTTTCTTTTTTAAGATTTTATTTATTTATTTGACAGAGAGAGAGACAGAGCACAAGCAGGGGGAGCGGCAGGCAGAGGGAGAGGGAGAAGCAGTCTCCCCACTGAGCAGGGAGCCTGATGTGGGGCTCTGTCCCAGGACCCTGGGATCATGACCTGAGGCAAAGGCAGACACTTAACGGACTGAGCCACCCAAGCACCCCTCGTATGTTTTCTTCTAGAAGTTTTAAAAGGTTTTGGGTTTTATATTTAGGTCTATGACCCATTTTGAGTTAATTTTTGTATATAGTATGAGGTATGGATGGAAGTTCTTTTTATTTCTTCTTTTTTTTAAAAATAGATCTTCAGTTGTTTCAGCACTGCTTATTGAAAAGACTCTTCTTTCCCTCACTGAATTGCCTTTGCACCTTTGTTGAAAACCAGTTGACATTTGTGTGAATATAGATTGGGGCTCTGTTCTCTTCCTTTGGATCTTAGTGTGTTTGATCGCAGTACTATATGGCTTTCTCTTGTAGCTTTATAATAAGTCTTGAATTTAGGTAATATATGTGTTCTGATTTCCTTTTTTTTCATAGTTGTTTGGTTAGTCTATGTTCTTTGTATTTCCATATGAACTTTAGAAATCATGTCAGTTTCTACAAAGAAAGCCTGCTGGGATTTTGATAGGGATTGTATTAAATCAATTAATTAAATCAACTTGGGGAAAATTAATATCTTAAAGTAGTGAATCTTCCAATCCATGTGCAGCTTATATTTCTCCAGTTATTTAAGTCTTCTTTAATTTCTCTCAGCAGTGTTTATAGTTTTCAGCATACAGGTCTTCCTCATCTTTTGTCAGATTTATCGTCCTAAGTAGTCTACATTTTTAATGCTTCGGAAATGGTATTGTTTTTAAATGTTGATTCTAATTACTCACTGTTAGTATGTAGAAATACAGATGTTTTTTGTATTGTATGGTATATATTGTATACAATATTGTATATTGACCTTTATCTTGTTACCTTACTGAGATAATTTATTAATTTTAGTACCTTTTTTCTGTATTCTGTAGGATTTCCTACCTAGACTGTCATGATATCAGCATTAAAAATAGTTTTAGTTTTTCCTTCCAATCTGGATGTCTTTTCTCTTTTTTTCTTCTTTGATTGTACTGGTTAGAATCTCTAGCACAATCTTGATTAAAAGTGGTAAGAGCAGTCATCCAGGTTTGTTCTTGATCTTAGGGGGGGAAGTTAGTCTTTTACCATTAAATATGATACTAGTTTTTCCTGGATACCCTTTACAAGCTGAGGTATTTCTGTTCCTAACTTGCAGAGTTTTTGTTTGTTGTTTGTGGGTTTCTTTCTTTCTTTCTCTCTTTCTTTTTCTTTCTTTCTTTCTTTCTTTTTTTAGCGGGAATGGATGCTGGATTTTGTCAAATGCTTTTTCTGTATCTCTTGCAATAATCATGTGGTATTCATTGTTTACTTTGTTAATAATTAAATGATAATTAAGTGTGATGAATTAAACGAACTAACAATTTTCAAATGTTAAATCATCCTTTCTCTCCTTGGATGAATCCCAGTTAGTCATGATGTATTATCCTTTTTATGTATTCTTGGATTTGATTTACTAAAATTTTGTTAAGAATGTTTGCATCTATGTACATGGAGGGCTTTAGTTTGCGGTTTTCTTTTCTTGTAATATCTGTCTTGTTTTGGTATTTGGGTAATGCTGGCCTCATGGAATGAGTTAGTAAATGTTCCCTCCTATTTAATTTTCTGAAAGAATTTGTGTAGAATTGGTATTATTTCTTTTAGTGTTTCTAATTCTGTGGTAAAGCCATCTGAACCTGGAGTTTTCGTTGTGGGAACATGTTTAACTACAAATTCAATTTGCTTAACAGATACAGGGCTACTCAGATTATCTCTATCTTGAGTGAGCTTTGGTAGGTTGTGTCTTATAAGAAATTTTTTTTTTTTTTAATATCTGCGTTGTTGAACCTACTGGCATAAAGTTGTTTATAATGTTTCCGTATTATCCTTTTAATATTTGTGAAGTTTGTGGTGATGTCACCTTTTTCATCTTGGACATGTTGCTAGTTTGTGTCTTCTTTCTTTTTTCCCTAATATATCTGGATGGAGGTTTATTAATTTTATTGATCTTTAAAGCAACAGGCATTTGGTTTCATTGATTTGCACTATTATTTTTCCTATTTTGTTATTTCTTGTTTTCTGCTTACTTTGGGTTTAATTTACTGTTTTTCTGATTTTCTTCAGGTTAAAGCTGAAATCATTGGTTGGATAGCTTTCTTCTTTTCTAATATAGGTGTTGAGTGCTATAAATTTTCTTCCAGCAAATACTTTAGCTGTATCCCACAGCTTTTATAATGCTGTATTTTTAATACTTTCATAGTTTATAATTTCATCTTGTTTTCTTTTTTGACCCATTGGTTATTTAGAAATTTTTGAAAGATACATTCACTGAGTATACAATTGTAGGATGATAGTTTTTCCTCCAAGTATTTAAAAGATGTTGCTCTACTCTGTTTAGATTGCATTGTTTTTGACATGAAATCTGCTGATTTTTTTTTTTAATTTTATTATGTTATATTAGTCACACACCATACATCATTGGTTTTTGATGTGGTGATCCACGATCCATTGTTTTTGTGTAACATCCAGTGCTCCATGCAGTACGTGCCCTCCTTAATACCCATCACCGCGCTAACCAATCCCCCCTCCCCCCTCCCCTCTGAAACCCTGTTTGTTTCTCAGAGTCCATAATCTCTCATGGTTAATCTCTCCCTCCAATTCCCCCCCCCCATTTTTCCCTTCCTTCTCCTAATGTCCTCCATGCTATTGCTTATGTTCCACAAATATGTGAAACCATATGATAATTGACTATCTCTGCTTGGCTTATTTAGCATAATCTCCTCCAGTCCCATCCATGTTGATGTAAAAGTTGGGTATTCATCCTTTCTGGTGGCTGAGTAATATTGCATTGTATATATGGACCACATCTTCTTTATCCATTCATCTGTTGAAGGGCATCTCGGCTCTTTCCACAGTTTGGCTATTGCGGACATCGCTGCTATGAACAGTGGGGTGCATATGGCCCTTCTTTTCACTACATCTGTGTCTTTGGGGTAAATACCTAGTAGTGCAATTGCTGGGTCATAGGGTAGCTCTATTTTTTAAATTTTTGAGGCACCTCCATACTGTTTTCCAAAGTGGCTGTACCAACTTGCATTCCCACCAACAGTGTAAGAGGGTTCCCCTTTCTCCACAACCTCTCCAACATTTGTTGTTTCTTTCCCTGTCCATTTTGGCCATTCTAACTGGTGTAAGGTGGTATCTCAATGTGGTTTTGATTAGGATTTCCCTGATGGCTAATGATGATGAACATTTTTTCATGTGTCTGTTAGCCATTTCACTTCTTCAGAGAAGTGTCTGTTCATATCTTCTGCCCACTTTTTGACTTGATTATTTGTTTTTTGGGTGTTGAGTTTGAGAAGTTCTTTATAGATCTTGGATACCAGCCCTTTATCTGTAGTGTCATTTGCAAATATCTTCTCCCATTCTGTGGTTTGCCTCTTCGTTTTGTTGACTGTTTCCTTTGCTGTGCAGAAGCTTTTTATCTTGATGAAGTCCCAAAAGTTCATTTTTGCTTTTGTTTCACTAGCTTTTGGAGATGTATCTTGAAAGAAGTTGCTGTGGGCGATGTCAAAGAGGTTACTGCCTATGTTCTCCTCTAGGATTTTGATGGATTCCTGTCTCACATTGAGGTCTTTCATCCACTTTGAGTTTATCTTTGTGAATGGTGTTAGAGAATGGTCGAGTTTCATTCTTCTGCATGTGGCTGTCCAATTTTCCCAGCACCATTTATTGAAGAGACTTTTTTCCATTGCATGTTTTTTCCTGCTTTGTCAAAGATTATTTGACCATAGAGTTGAGGGTCCATATCTGGGTTCTCTGTTCTGTTCCATTGCTCTGTATGTTTGTTTTTGTGCTAGTACCATGCTGTCTTGGTGATCACAGCTTTGTAATATAGCTTGAAATCGGGTAACGTGATGCCCCCAGCTTTGTTTTTCTTTTTCAACACCTCCTTGGCGATTCGGGGTCTTTTCTGATTCCATGCAAATTTTAGGATTGTTTGTTCCAGCACTTTGAAAAATGTCATTGGAATTTTGATCGGGATGGCACTGAAGGTATAGATTGCTCTGGGTAGCATAGACATTTTAACAATGTTTATTCTTCTGATCCATGAGCACGGAATATTTTTCCATCTTTTTGTGTCTTCTTCAATTTCTTTCATGAGTGTTTTGTAGTTCCTAGAGTATAGATCCTTGACCTCTTTGGTTAGGTTTATTCCGAGGTATCTTATGGTTTTTGGTGCTATTGTAAATGGAATCGTTTCTCTAGTTTCTCTTTCTACAGTTACGTTGTTAGTGTATAAGAAAGCAGCTGGTTTCTTTGCATTGATTTTGTATCCTGCCATATTACTGAATTGCTGGATGAGTTCTAGTAATTTGGGGGTGGAGTCTTTTGGGTTTTCCACATAAAGTATCATGTCGTCCTCGAAAAGAGAGAGTTTGACGTCTTCTTTGCCAATTTGAATACCTTTTATTTCTTTTTGTTGTCTGATTGCTGTTGCTAGGACTTCTAATACTATGTTGAACGGTAGTGGCGAGAGTGGGCACCCTTGACGTGTTCCTGATCTTAAGGGAAAGGCTCTCAGCTTTTCCCCATTGAGGATGATACTCGCTGTGGGTTTTTCATAGATGGATTTTATGAACTTGAGGAATGTTCCCTCTATCCCTATACTCTGGAGAGTTTTAATCAGGAAAGGATGTTGTATTTTGTCGAATGCTTTTTCTGCATCAATTGAGAGGACCATATGGTTCTTCTCCCTCCTCTTATTAATGTGTTCTATCACATTGATTTGTGAATGTTGAACCACCCTTGCATCCCGGGGATAAATCCCACTTGGTCCTGCTGGATGATCCTTTTAATGTATTGTTGGATCCTATTAGCTAGGATTTTGTTGAGGATTTTGGAATCCATATTCATCAGGGATATAGGTCTGAAATTCTCCTTTTTGATGGGGTCTTTGCCTGGTTTGTGGATTAAGGTAATGCTGACCTCATAGAATGAGTTTGGAAGTTTTCCTTCTGTTTCTATTTTTGAAACAGCTTCAGTAGAATAGGTATTATTTCTTCTTTGAATGTTTGGTAGAATTCCCCAGGGAATCCATCAGGCCCTGGACTCTTGTTTTGGGGGAGGTTTTTGATCACTGCTTCAATCTTGTTACTGGTTATTGGCCTATTCAGGTTGTCAATTTCTTCCTGTTTCAGTCTTGGCAGCTTATAGGTTTCCAGGAGGGCCTCCATTTCATCCAGATTGCTCAGTTTGTTGGCATATAGTTGTTGATAATAATTTCTGATAATTGTTTCTATTTCCTTGGTGTTAGTCGTGATCTCTCCCCTTTCATTCATAATTTTATTAATTTGGGTCCTTTCTCTTTTCTTTTGGATAAGTCTGGCCAGTGGTTTATTGATCTTATTAATTCTTTTGAAGAACCAACTTCTAGTTTCATTGATCTGATCTACTGTGTTTCTGGTTTCTAATTCATTGATTTCTGCTCTAATTTTAATTATTTCTCTTCTAATGCGTGGCTTAGGCGTCGTTTGTTGCTTTTTCTCTAGTTCTTTAAGGTGTGTGTAGAGTTAGTTGGTGAATTCAGGATTTTTCTATTTTTTTGAGTGAGGCTTGGATGGCTATGTATTTCCCCCTTAGGACTGCCTTTGCAGTATCCCATAGGTTTTGGACCGATGTGTTTTCGTTCTCATTGATTTCCATGAATTGTTTAAGTTCTTCTTTGATTTCCTGGTAGACCCAAACATTCTTGAGCAGAGTGGTCTTTAGCTTCCAAGTGTTTGAATTTCTGCCAAATTTTTTCTTGTGATTGACTTCCAGTTTTAAAGCACTGTGGTCTGAGAATATGCAGGGAATAATCTCAATCTTTTGGTATTGGTTGAGACCTGATTTGTGACCCAGTATATGGTCTATTCTGGAGATAGTTCCATGTGCGCTCGAGAAGAATGAGTATTCTGTTGTTTTAGGGTGGAATGTTCTCTAAATATCTATGAGGTCCATCTGGTCCAATGTATCATTCAAAGCTCTTGTTTCCTTGTTGATATTTTGCTTAGATAATCTGTCCATTGCTGAGAGTGGAGTATCTTCTGTTTCTTTCTGCATTACGTTCACAATTTAAGTCCTTAAGTATTTTGAGTATTTTCATTATAGCTCTTTTGACTTTTTTTCCATGCCAATTTCATCATCTCTGTGTCTTTCTAGTGGCTGATTTTATTCTGGTTATGAGTCACTTTTTTCTTCTTTTTTCATATATCTATTAATTTTGCTTGGCTAGTTGAACTTGTGAATTTTAGGTTGTGGCTTGATAGATTTTGTTGTATTTCTTTAAAGATTGCACAGATTTATTTTGGCAGACCACCGTTTGTGGATTTGGGGGGAAGTGAGTTCATTCTAGTGTCTAGTCTGCTTCTCACTAGGGTAGTTTTAATCCTGCTAGTAAGACATGAGACTTCTAAGGTTTCTTCTGTATGTCCTGTGTTATTCTACCATGTCTCTTTACTCTGGCTAATGTGAAGTATGATACTTTGTCATGGGTGAAAGCAGAAGTCCACCTGATACATTTCTAATATACACACCACTGTACATGCAGACATTGCTGGCCTTGTTTGAACTCTGGAAATTTTTTGTACTAAAACTTGCTGGTTCTTTTCCCAGGAGTTAATTTTTACCTACTCTTGTGAAGGTTCAACTTCTGTAGCCCTGCTAGGTGTTTAACCAAAGAGTCAAGGGAACCCCCATGCCAATTCCTGGAGCAGTTTCACTTCATAGATCCTGCCATTCTGGTACTCTGACAAGCAAATTCTAGCCGATTCAGCCTTTCTGAGCTTTGATCTGCTCTGTTACCTCTGTGAGACTGCTGCTCGGTTATCTTCAGGATCTCCTTCTCTGTGAAACTGCCTCCAAGTAGATAGGCATATCCATTGGGAGGTCTCATTGCATCTGTTTGCTTTCTCCTGGCATCACAGTCCTGCATAGCCTATTGTTAAAGTTTAAAAACAATTGCTTCCTTTCTTTGCCCAGTTTCCTAGTTGTTTACAGTAGGAGGGTAATTCTCAACCGTCTTGGTCTCTCATGATTGGAAATGGAAGCTCACTTTATGAATTTTTTTTTAAAGATTTTATTTATATTCTTCAGAGAGAGAGAGAGAGCACATGCAAGGGGAACAGCAGACAGAGGGAGAAGCAGGCTCCCCGCTGAAGAAGGAGCCTGACGTGGGACTCGATCCCAGGACCCTGGGATCATGATCAGAGCTAAAGGCAGACACTTAGACTGAGCCACCCAGGCGTCCCTCACTTTATGAATTTTTAATTACACATCTGCACACATGAATATATACAGTATTTGTTTGGATTTTATTTGTCCTTATTAGAAATCTCGACGAGTGCTAGGTTTTTTGGTTAATTGTTCTATTTACAGTATTTGGTACCTTTTTTTTTTTTTTTAAGATTTTATTAGAGAGAGAGCAAGAGAGAGAATGAGCAGAGGGAGGGGCAGAGGGAGAGGGAGAAGCAGACTCCCCACTGAGCCGGGAGCCCCACCTGGGGATCAATCCCAAGACTCTGGGATCATGATATGAGCCAAAGGCAGATGCTTAACCGACTGAGCCACCCAGGCATGCCTACGGTATTTGGCACCTTGAGCCTCATACCTAGTACTAGTAGGTACTCAATAAATATTTGTTAAATTATTCATCATCATCATCATCATCATCATATTGTAGTCATTATAGTCAGCAATACATTTTTATTCTTTTTACACATGCTTCTTATTTTATTTTCACCTCTAAATCACTCTGAGATTAAATTCTTGGATACTTTGCAGAAATCTTGTATTCTCTTTTCAGCTGCCAAGCCAAAATTTTGGCTGGCTGTTAAGAAAGTTGGAGCTGAGTAGAGGAGGTATTTGAGTTTAATGTTCTGTATCTTCATGTGAATTCTAAGGCATTCACGTACAAATTACTTTTATGTCTTTCATGGAATTACCAATAAGTGCATAGATAAAAGTATGCTCAGAATTCCATCAGCCCAGGTTAAGAGGAGCGCAGAATGGGTTTGAGAAGTTCTTTCCTTTGGGAGTGGCCACCTAAAATGGTTCTTAAGTCAGGAGGGGAGGGAAGACTCCAAGCTTAGGGAAAGCATGAGCAGAGCCATTAGTCCTTAATCTGTAGGATGTGTGGTTGAGGATACCATTGTCTTGAAGTCTCATTGCAACATCCAGGTAGAGATGTCCAGCAGGCTCTTGGATGAATCTGAGAGTAGTCAGGAATGGAGTTAAGGACTGGGAAGATACTAATATATAGGTTAAAGCTAAACTCTGACATTGGAAAATGTTTTTTGAAGGGGAGGGGTCTATAGATTAAATAGAGTATGAAGAACCTTGAGAGAGATACTAATATATAAGGATTGGTGGTTAAAGAGGATTCAGAAAGTAGGCAAAGAAGTATTGGTTGGAAAGGTTTAATGAGAATCAGGACAGAATGGTCTTGCTAGAAGACAGATTTGTGTTTCTCACAAATAGATGACCCACAAATAAGTGGCACTAGAATTAGGATAGGCATGGGGGTGGTGTTTGTAAAAATACATATACTCAGGTCTCTCCCCAAATCTGAATTGAAATTTTGTGAGTAGGGCCCAATTATATGCATTTTATAAAGTTCTCTAAAAAATTTTTCACAAAGTAAAATTATAAGCCACTGGACTGAAGTTTCAAGAAGGAAGAATCATCAACTCAATCAAATATAAAAGAAAGTACTAGTCTAATTAGACTGTAAAAATATCCATGGTATTTGGCCCCTTGAAGAATATTCCTGGATCCTGAATATTCTTGCTGCTAACTACTAGAGTCACATTTTGCCAGGTTTCTTCAAAACTTTATTAATATGTTAATATAATAAACATTAATTGAATGCATGAGTAAATCATCTTAAAATGAAGGATTTTGAATGTTTTTAATAACTATTTTGGTAGATAGAAGGAAAAATTTGAGGGAAGGAGGGAGAGGGGCAGGTACCATCTTTGAACCAGCTGATTATATGCTTTTTGAATTTGTTGATTATCATGTGGCACTCCTCAAAAGTGGAAATGGTTCTAGCCTCCATTCCTTTGCAAAGTCCATCCTGTTCATTCAGTAAACGTTTTCTAAGGGTTTGCTCTGCAGCAGTCCTCTAATAAGTGTCTTTAATAAGTACATCTAGATATACTTCCAAGTACAACAGAACTTATGTATCCCTGTTTATTATGTTTAGAAGTGCAGAGGTGTAGGAGAGGCTCAGGAAGCTTTCACTTACCGTTGTTCTGGAGGTTTAACACTACAGATCTGTTTTTTCTTCTATTATATTTTTTTATACCTTCTTTTGAGAAATACATAGTGCTTCTTTTTTTTTCTGTCTAGGATAATAAAACCAATAAAATCTTTTGTGAAAGAGCATGTTTCTCAAAAGGTTACTCAATAGCCATTACTAGTATTCACAACCTTTCCCACAATTATTAATTTTTCCTTATTGAATTAATCTATATACACATTTACCAAAAATTTAAGAAAGCTGTTCTTTTGTTGTTGTTAAAGATGTGATTTTAAAATTTTGGCTGGAGAGTGGCATTTTCCTAGAATAATTCTATAACAGACATAAATGGGAAACTGTGAGTCATTCAGTAAAATTCAAGGTCAATGAATATAGTTGTACATGTTGTTTATTGAATAAGAATGCCAAGGGGTCAGGTGGGGCAGAGATTCAGCTTTGCTCCATTAGGCAAACCATATTTTTTCAGAGAGGATAGACTTTCTTGAACTCATACAACGGTTCTATATAGGCTAGCAGGAACCCTAGTAGAATTTTATAATCTACTGAAATACAGATATTCTGTTAAGCAGAATCTGGTACTTTTTGCTTTAAAGAAGGAGCTTTAGCATGGAAAATGAAAGCAAAAATGAAAACTTGCCCATTTAGCAAAAACCAAAAAGTGTCAGCTTCTTTCTTAAATAAATGAAAGTAAATACAATGAAATGCAAGACCTAAGTCCTTTGTCTCATTTTTATTTCTTCTTTACACAAGCTCACCAGTTTTGTGCACAACAGAGTCTGAAGGGAATTACTGATTATCATAATTAATCCCAGCCATTGGTAAAGAAAGAAGATAACATTACTGGAAAGGAGTGGATAAGAAGCCTTAGAAGAGTGAGAACTTCCTGGTTGGGTTATTCTTTGAAAGAAAAAGCCTTCTCTAAGATGATAGAAAAGAAATCATTCTGTTTCCCATGGCATGAACTATTGATCAGGGATCAGTTGAACTATTGATCAGTTGTCTGTTTGCTGTCAGAGGTTAGGTACTGAAGTACTAAAGCCATTCATCTTGAGTGTGGTAGAGCTTCAGAGGCATTGGCAACAAGAGCCCCCACCACATGAGGTGTCAACCATTATGAAATTAGTTATTTGATTCTCTTTTGTGGAACTTACAGCTCTTGTTTTTCCAAAGTTCACATTTAACATGGGCATTCAGGTTACTGGTCAGTGCCTTTCCCTGTCATTCTGTGAGTGGTACTTTGAGGACCTTAATTCTGACGTTGTTTTTATGGCATTTTTAGAGTATGTAAAGTGCTCCGACTGCTGGCTCTTAATGGTTTGCTAAAGGAATTTATCTGATGATGAACAATGTTATGACTAAATTGGAGAGGGTGAGGTAGAGAACCAATTGAAATTACCTTTAACTGGATATTGACGATGATGATTACTAATAGCAACAATAATAAAAATGTGAATTTAGAACTTATTATTTTATTTTAACCTGGCTGTGATACTTGGGAAATGTCTCTACATGCCTCAAGGAAAATTGAGTAAAATGGAATTCAGCTTCTCCTTCTTTGAATGGTTTTAAATAAAAGACATGAATTACTGACACTATTTTAAGAAATTCTAATACATTCTAATCTACCAACCAATGGATAAATTAAAAATGTGATTTATTTTTAATAGTGCTAATATATTCCTTGTAGATCAATGTAAACAGCAGTGTAGTTGTTTTTTTAATGTGTGGTATATGTATTTTATAGCAAGTGTATATGGTCTGTTGCAATTGCCAGTTTTATTAACTGGCAAAATTTCAGATTTTTAGAGAATTTTGTGTTAATTTTTTTTTTAAATCTTGTGGGGCACTTTTGCATCTAGCTCTCTTTGTTCTTTAGTGAAAATTTTGACTAGTGACAGATTTTTCAACATATGATAAAAATAGGATCCACTTGATTACCATGTGCATTTTAAGAAATACATTAAGGGAAAAAAGAGAATAGTCTCTAATGTAAAAGTATGAAGCTTTGCGGTGGGGGGGGGTGGTTAGTGAGAGAGTAAAGAATATAAAATATAAATGGATTAGGAGACTGGTGACCAGAAGGAAAGAAACATGGAGTTAGATATCAGGAGATTAAATTTGTAGTTATAATTCTCAGTAATTAGCATTGTGTGCTCTGTGTGCTCTTGGATGAGTTACTTAATTTCTCTGAGCTTCATTTTTCTCATCTGTAAATTATGATTTATTTGGGTATTTCTCAAATTTCCTCTCAGCTCCCCAATTGTAGGATCCTCTGTTTCATTGGAAACACTAGTTATGGCTTTCCAATTTAAAGCTGTTTGTATAGACATTAGGAGCAACCATCTTAAAGTTAACCAATGAAAACAAATGGAACATAAAATCGTTATTGCTTAAGGGGACCCCATAGAACTAAAACCATCATGGAATAAGTCTGAGTGTGGAAAATGTATTGTGAAAGAAGAGAATCAAGGGATAATTTTTCATCCAAATGGCCAACTCATTCCTGCCAGAATTTAATAAGTTGGGTTTATAGTCACCTTGGATTTTTACTGAATAGTTTAAAGTTGAGCTGATACTATTGCCCCATGAGGAAAAAGGCCAGAGGAAAACCTTAACAGGATAGACCACAGAGCTGTTTAAAACCCATGCACACGAGAATGACCATCCACATGAGATTGACTGTGTGGGGCTCCAAGCAGAGCTACCGCCTGATTATCCCTTTGATCTTGTTTGTGATTCTGTCCTGCTGTTGTTGAATTTTTTGAGCTGAAGAAGGACAACAGACAAAAGAATTGAAAAATAGTGCAAGGATGCAATAGAACAGCGTTTTCATGTTTTGTGGCTGACCATTTAATGACTAGGTAATAACAACAATAAAGAGAGACCAGAGATGTGGAGGAAAGGTTACATGGTTGCATTCCAGCAAATCATCACAGCACCAGAGAGGCAGACTTTCAGATGACACGAGATTGGGGGCTCATCTGGTCAGTTGCTTTGAAAGTCATGCATAGTAATACTGGCCACAGCAGGCCCTTCAAAACCACAGAATAAAAATATACACTGAAATTTGGTACTAACCGATCACTAATCAATAGAGAGAATGTGTAACTTAATTTTGAGCTTTAAAAAGACAATCTTCAAGAAATTTATCTAGATTTTTGGAGAAGACTGATTTTAGAAGCCCAAAATATATAAATCACCAAGACTCTTCTAATGACATATATCACTGAATAAAGTGTAGAATTCTATTAAAGAGCAAGGGAAAGCTGCTTTTTGCTTACATTCTGTTTTATAGATTTTTTTTCCTAGATATCTCCTAATTGAATAAAAAATATGAGCCTCTAAGCAATGATCAGGTGTCACCAAACTAGTTTTCCACTAATAATTTTAACATATCTTTGAGGATAATGTGATGAGTCACTTATGGGATTGACTGAGCTTCACCAAAATCAATATCTACATCAAACTCATAAACTGTATATTGGTTTTAAAATAGAACATAAAACGTTCATACTAGGTGATTTCCTTTGCCTTAAAAACAGACATTTAACCTGTCACCTGTTTAGAGGATTATTAGTCAAATGAGTAAGACTGTTTCCCATCTGTGCTATTATACTTTGCTTAAAACAGCCAGTAGCCTTTCATAGGAGTATCTTTCTATCCATGGCCCTTTTTGAAAATTTGATTTTTTTTTTTTAATTTCTTAAAACTTATTTGAAGTCCCGAAGTGTTTCTTTTTTAAAGATTTTTTTTTTTTTTAAGAGCAGTTTTAGGTTCAAAGCAAAATTGAGGGGAAGATCCAGAGACTTCCCATATACCTCCTGCACCACACATGCACAGCCTCCCCTATTATTAACATCCCCTACCAGAGTGGTACATTTGCAACATTGATGACTCTACACTGACCCAAACTATGACTTAAAGTCCATAGTTTACAGTAGAGTTCATTATAAATATTGTGCATTCTATGGATTTGGACAAATGTGTACATCATTAAAGTATCATACAGAATATTTTCACTGCCCTAAATATCCTCTATGCTCCATGTGTTTCATCCCTCCCAACACCCCCTCAACCCTTGACAGCCACTTTCTTTTTACTATCTCCATAATTTTGCCTTTTCCAGAATGTCATATTGTTGGAATCATATGGTATGTAGCTTTTTCAGATTGTTTTCTTTCACTTAGGAATATACATTGAAGGTTCCTCCATGTCTTTTCATGATTTGATAGCTCATTTCTTTTTAGCACTGAGTAATATTCCATTATTTGGATGTACCATGTTTATCCATTCACCTACTAAGAGACATCTTCATTGCTTCCAAATTTTTGCAGTTATGAATAAAGTTGCTATAAATATCCATGTGCAAGTTTTTGTGTAGACATGTTTTCAACTTCTTTGGGTAAATACTGAGGAGAGTGATTGCTATATTGTATGGTTAAGAGTATGTGTAGTTTTATAAGAAATTGCCAAAGTGGGCGCCTGGGTGGCTCAGTTGGTTAAGCGACTGCCTTCGGCTCAGGTCATGATCCTGGAGTCCCAGGATCGAGTCCCGCATTGGGCTCCCTGCTCGGCAGGGAGTCTGCTTCTCCCTCTGACCCTCCTCCCTCTCATGCTCTCTGTCTCTCATTCTCTCTCTCTCAAATAAATAAATAAAATCTAAAAAAAAAAAAAAAAGAAATTGCCAAAGTGCCTTCCAAAGTAACTATACTTTTTAGCATTCTCACCAGCAATGAATGAAAATTCTTCTTGCTCCATATCCTCACCAGTGTTTGGTGTTGTCAGTGTCAAATCACTTTTAATTATCAAAATTTTAAAAAGTAATTTTTTCTCATATTATTTTGTTATTGATGAACAATATAAAATCTACTCTTTTAAAATGTACAGTTAAAAATATAAAGTGGTTCTAGTACAGTCACAAAATTGTGATACCATCACTACTAATTCCAGAGCATTTTCATCTTGCCAAAAAGAAACTCTGTACCCATTAGCAATCACTCTCTATTTCCTCCTTCCCTCAACCAACATAGGGGAAATTTAAGAAACATTATATGTTGATTTTGTCATGAGTATGTTTATATATACCCAAATAAGTGATATATTCTAATTATGTGGTTTAGTGGCCTTCTCTTAGTAAAGTAGTAGACAGAACATGGCATAAATTACTTTCAAAATCAAATATGTGACGTTCAGTTTCTTTTATAGCTACAAATACAGAAAAACATGCTGTCCTTCCCCTACCCTCAAAAAAAGATTCTGTCATTCTTTCTTGCAGAAGAGCTTGTTGTCTCATTTGAGTCTCCTCCTTTGTAAATTCCTGGGGTTCAGTGTTTAATGGTTGGATGTTGTTCTTTCCAGGTTGCAACTTTTCCCCTTCTTAGTCCAGTGCTTGTACTCACAGGTATACATGCATAAGAATTTAATTGCTGATAGGAATCTCAGTTAGTTAAAAAAATTTCCAGCTTTCAAAACCATTTCAAATATTCCCTGATGAGTAACTGAGATTTGTTTGCTATTTTAAGCCTCCACCTAATCTACAAACACATTTTTCTCTATTTTTTTTCTGCCAACAGAGAGGTTCAGGCAGACCTGTTTACCTTTTGATGGAATAGTTTCATTAGCTTTCTCCTTGTTCCCCAAAGAGGAGTGAGGCAGGCCAAGAGAGGAACAGAAAACTGGGATGGTAGGAGGAGAATGAAGGATGCCAGATGGTATTGAAAGACAGAGTCACTGAGCCTGAGAAAGAGAGCGGGAACCTGCTCTGTGTTCTTGCTTCTATTACTCTGAAACTATAGCTTCCCTTTATCACCCTTGCCTTTCAAGTGCTTTTTGCAAGACATCCAAGTTGAGCTTGTTTATAAGCATGTTAGAATCCAAAGATTTCTGAGAAGCCAGAGCTTAAAAACAAGGGATTTGTCTTCTTTCTTACTTTATCTAAATGGCCTCCTGAGGGAGCTAAGAGGGCAAACAGCTGCATTACTGGGACTATGCCTGGGGTCTGTCCCACAGAGTGAACAATTTCACTTGCAAGAGCCTTGCTGCAAAGGCTCACTTGAGGTCAGGATCCAAGATGATTTCTCTAGATGACCATGCTGTGCTGCCATTGGCATCATTCAAAGACAGTGACAATGGAAAATTCAAACCTTCTTTCAGAAAGAGGAGGGGCAAATCTTTGATTTTGGTATATTCTTCCTAATACTCTTGGAATATATTTGATTTGAGAACAATGTGAATATATTCCCTGTATATTTAGCCAGGGATATTGTCAGCAGGAATGAAGTTTAACTCTATAGTATACCGATCAAGGCCAGACTGAGACATGGGATTAGGGCACATAATTTGTAGCTCTTTAAATTGAGATCATTACATTAGACACAACTTCTTTTAGGAGGCCGACGGTGTATTCTTACTTGAATAATTCCCTTAGTGGAGTGGAGAAGGTGTCTAATCTCACCCTACTCTAAATGAGTTATTGAAGTATTCCTTCCAGTTATATCATTTGGGAGTCATTTGGGCTGCAAGTAACAATAACAACAACAAAGATTAGAGTTGTTTTTAAAATTAGGAGCTTGTCCTCACATTTCTAGAAGTCTAGAGATAGGCAGCATCTGATTTTATTTCTGAGACTCAATAATGGCAAGGCTGATCTCTGCAGTTTTCTTGGCTTTTCTCTCATCATTGCAAGATGGCTATTGAAGCATCAGTCATCTTGTCTACATTCCAAAAAGGGAGAAGGAGAAAGAGAAAATGATAGCACTTACTTCAGGAAAACAAAAGATCTCTCTGAAACATGGGGAAGAATTTTTCTGATGTGACTGGCCAGAACTGTGTCAGATGGCCCTTTGTGGCCTAAGGGAATTGAGGAAACAAGGCTTGGGAATGGAGTTGGGTCAGAGAGGAGTTCTGATAAATGCAGTTTCATTTACCTCATTATATTTCTAGTGATATTTTAGTGCCCTGATGATATTTTAGCACCCACTATAGCCTTACTGTAAGTCTAGTTACAGGTGTGCTAAAAAATTAAATTATAGCAGTCAACACATTGGCTTACTGTGTACCGTGCATTTCACATATGTTAACTCAATCCTTATAATAACCCCCAGACATGTATATGACTAATATTCCCATTTTACAGATTAGGCAGTGGAGGAACAGAGGTTCAGTAGCTTGCTCTGAAGGTCATAGATCCAGAAATCGTTAGAGCCCACATTGAAACCTGCGCCAGCTGGCTTCATAGTTTTTCTTAAACTCACCACATTATATTTCTTCTATGGTATAAAGATATGTATAGCTATACACAGAAACACTAATACCTGAGGGGGCTTTTGAAATTAAGAAAGATTATTTTAGGGAAAGCATTTGGACAGGATTGAAAAGGTTTGAATTTATATTCTGGCTCCGCTGTCACTAGTCATTCATTTGGCAAATATTTCTGAGTTCTGTTACTGGCCAGATACTGTGTAAATGAGACAGACATGGTTCCTCTATATTCTACTGGGGAAAATCATTCCCAAAAAATGAAGTAAGTGAGTAGATGAAGTGTAAGTTGTTGATGGATAGGAAGAAGGAAATGCAGAAAGCTGAGATGATGGATAACTGGAGGAATGCTAATTTAGGATGGCTAGGAAAAGATCCCCCGAGGAGGTGACATTTACCTTGGGAGCTGAATGATGAGAAGCATCTTGGCATGGAAATAGTAGGAGAATGTTCCAGGCAGAAAAACCAGTAAGAGAAAATTTCCTGAGGGAAGAAACAGCTTGGCTTTTTAGAGAAACTGAGAAAAGATTAGCATGCCTAGTGCTAATGCTGTGGAGAGTGATATAAGGTGTGACTGCAGAAGCAGTTTGAGGACAGAATGTGCTTGGCCATGAAGTCCTAGAAGAGCATTTGCATTTTATTGTAATTGCAGTGGGAAATTATGTGTCTCCACTTTGCTGTCAGTAACTGTTTTCCTCATTATATAATGAGACATGAATTCTTGCTTTGGCTGCTTTATGGTGTTAATGTAAGGATCAAATGATGTAATGTGTATGGTAGTAAATTGATATCTATGAAATTCTTTACAAGAGACAGTAAGGGCCCATAGAATATTTCTTAGCAAGATCTATGTCTTTTAAAAATATTCTATGGAATATACTCAGAAAAACTGAACTTGAGTTAGACAGAACTAGCAGTTCATTAGCAAATACAATATTAAAAGAAATCTGATACATTTACAATGTTCTGTCGGAGTTTTACTTTCAGTTAGGGCATAGACTACATGGTGGCTGACTCTTTACCACTGTAACAACTAGAGAATGAAGGATAAATGTAAACGTGATATGTTTTAAAAACTGGTGGAGAGCTATGGACACACCATCTAAAGGAGATAAGTCTCAGGGAGGGCAGAGCTCTTCCTAGGTGACAGAGCCCAGTTGTCATTTCCCTCCCTGGGCATATTTCTTGCCCTGAGTCTTTGCACTTCTGGGCAGATGATCATACCTGCTTGGGTGGAGGGCCTCTGCTGGGGCAAGGAGATACCAGTACAGCTGTTAATGGCTGCCTACACTGGCACAGCAGATTGGAATCTGTTGAAGCCCCAAATGCAGGGACCTCCACACCTGATAATCCTCTCCCTTGAGATGTTTGCTGAGAGCCCAACAACATAGGAGGCTGGGGGTTAGGCTCTAAATCAGAGAGTTCTTAGTCCCATGGTGTTTAACCTAAAGCCCTCCTTAGTGGTGGGGGTGGGGGGCTGTAAACACACAGGACATTTAAAGCATTTAGACCCAGAGGTAACATAAAACTGATTAAAGTTGCAATACAGCCCAGACCCGGCTCAACTCCTAATTGGAGTGAAGTGATCTGTGTCTTACTCTAATTTCTAGACAGAAGAAAAGGGAAATTACTATTAATTCCAGTTCCCTAGAGTTCTTTTAAAAACAATGTCTGCCACACAACAAAAAGTTATGAGTTAGTAAAAGAAAGGGAAAATGTGACCTGTATCATACACAGTTGACTGGTATTTGATCACTATAGCAGGCATACTGATGGCACAGACTTTGGCATTAAGAGACAAGAACTTTTAAATAACAATGATAATTGTTAAAGGAATCAAAGGAAAAGTTGCATAAAATGGATAAAAGATGAATAATGTCAACAGAGAAATAGAATCTCTAAAAAACTAATTTGACATATGTCTTATGAAAAAAACATAATATCAGAATTGAAGCATTCATTGGATGGACTTAACAGCAGACTAGATGTGTAGAAGAAAAGAAAAGTGAACTTGAAGACAGGGTAGTAGAAATTCAACTGAAGAACGAGAAAGAGTGGGGGAAAAAGCAAAGAAGACCATGAGGGACATTTGGGACAATATCAAATGGCCGACATTCATGTTATTGGAGTTCAAAGAGAAGAAGAGAGAGAGAATGGGACCAAAAAAAAAAAAAAAAAAAATTGAAGAAAAAATGGGTAATAGTTCAAAATTGATGAAAGACATTGACCCACAGATTTAAGAAATTCCATAAACCTCAAGCAGAATAAAAACAAAACCACAATATACGCATTTCATAATTAAACTGCTAAAAACAAAAGAGAAAGAGAAAATTTATGAAAAGCATCTAGGAAAAAAAGACATTATATTTAGAAGAATCTCAATAAGAATTATAATGGACTTCTCATCGGATTTAAGAGTCCAGAAGACAATGGAATGACATCTACAAAAGGTCTTAGAAAACAATAAAAACTGCTAGCCTAGAATTCTTTGCCCAGTAAACAAATTCAGCAAACTGAAAAGAAATTAAAGATGTATTCAGAAAGAAATCTAAAGGAGTTTGTTGGCAGCAGATACACAGTACAACAAATGCTAAGGAAAAAAAGAGGAAATGCCAAATGAAGTTCTCAAAGCTGATTGCAAATGATCTGGTATGGGTACAGGGACATATGAAAGAAATAAAAGAGCACCATAAAAGATAAATATAAAAGACTACTTATTTAATTTTTAAAAAGATTATTGACTATTTAAAAGTCCATTGACAGGTAGAGAGAGAGTTATACTACTGTGAGGTATTTATGTTGTTCTCAAGTTATAAAATACTAATTCAGGGTAGACAATAATAAGTTCTAGAGCTCCAATAATCATTACTACATAATACAAATTATTTCTAGAAAGATAATGGAAGGGTAAATGGAATAATAAAATCTTTTTTTAATGCCACTTTGAATTTATGGAAATTACCATGCACTTAAAATCTAATTTGAAACCTAATGGTGTTTTCCCAACAAAAGTTGCTGTGTAATACAATTGCATTCTGTTTTTCATGTAATGTTTTCCTGGTATTGTGTTGGAATTAAAAAATACAAACAGTTTAAGAAGATTAAGCTCTATTTATCCTAATATGGTGAGGTATGAAGCTACAGATTAAGTCTCATCAAAGTGTTGGATTAGCCTGAGGATCACAGTTATGTAATATTTTAAGACTGGAAGGTCATGGCCTCTACTCCCGGTTGAAGGGGAAAATATTTGGATCCCTAACTAAAGAAGTGAGAACTCTTAAAAGTGCTTGTCCCAAAAATACTGTCTGACTTCTTTGCCAAAAAAAATAGTTGATCACTGCATTTATAGAATTCTTTGGGTGGATTATCTCAGAATGAACCAGTGTGTCACTCAGATGCTCATGACCCATATTGTGCATCTGTTTTCCTTGCCCCAACAGAAGGTTATGATGATCCCTTCTTTGAGATTCCACCAATGTAACCTTTACATGAATAAGGAACTGTGTGCTGTAACTAAAATTATCATTATTAGCTCTAAATGTGTATGCTCCTCCTGTTCTTTTTTTTCTTTTAAAGATTTTATTTATTTATTTGACAGAGAAAGAGACAGCAAGAGAGGGAATACAAGCAGGGGAAGTGGGAGAGGGAGAAGGAGGCTTCTGCCGAGCAGGGAGCCTGATGTGGGGCTCGATCCCAGGACCCTGGGATCATGACCTGAGCCGAAGGCAGACGCTTAACAACTGAGCCACCCAGGCACCCCTGCTCCTCCTGTTCTAAGATTCACTTATTATTTCTCAAATTTCCCATTTCTTCAAACTTTTTCAGTGCTTGGGTATATATCTGCATGTTTGCTGAATTTCTAAGATAAGTTATGCTATTCCATGCAGTAGTTGAGGTGGTATTTCTCTATTGGCATGGAAAAAATATCTATGACATGTTTTTGCATGGGAAAACAAAACAGCTTATAGAAAAGTACTGATGTGATACAGATGGAGGAGAAGACCTTCAATTTCCACTTTATAAATTGTATATTATTTAAATTTTATGCTTACAATACTGCATTATAGTTTTTAAAAACTTGATCCATGTATGCCATTAATACTGTAAATTTTTCAAAGTCAAGAATATTCATTTTGAAAGAAATAAACCTAATAAACATCCAGAAATAGAGAAAGTTTTGGGCATCTGTATATTCTTTTCTGAATATGGTATATGAAGGCTGTGTAAACAGTGGCAGCTGATTGCAGCTTATAAGTAGATGTTTCTCTATTAGAGTATATGTTGTAGGACATGGCTACATTCCATAGCAGTCCACCGCTGCTCTGTATATTAAAATGAAACTGTCCTAAGTGAGTCATAATGCCACAGTTGGACATTGCTATGCCATTACTTTGGTTGCCTCTTTCCATCTGGGAGTTCTTGTTTGGGGTGTAACAGCTCAGACTGCACATTAGTTAAGAGGTAGTCTCAGCCTTTTGGTTCAACTCTACCTGAACCCCAGGATAAGAAGGTATACTTGAAATTCTTTGAAAGAAGTTTCACACCCACTCCAAATTGGAAAATTAAAAAGAAAATAACGTAAGGGCAAGAACAGAAGATCATACTGCATAAAGTAGCTCAGTTATTCATGGTTGGGGACCGAAGTGTTCTTGTTAATCAAACATTGTTCCTAGGAAATATGGTATTTGTCAATCGTATGTCTTGGAAATCAAATATATTTTGAATTTATTCCAGTTTTATTGAGATATTTGACATATAACATTGGGTTAAATTTAAGATGCATGATATGCTGATTTGATACATGTATATATTGCAAAATGATTACCACAACAATAAGATGCCTTAACACATCACCACCTCACATAAAAATATTTTATTTTATTTTTATGCAAATCTTTAAAATTTCTCAGAATTCCAGCATTTTGGCATGTATGTCCCCCATTGTGTCTCTTGTTTTTTAAACTAACATTTGTTGGATATTTTTATGTTCTAAGTGCACACACATGCTAATTTATTTAGTCCTTGCAGCAACTCCACGAGAAAGTGCCCCATGAAGCTGCTCCATGCTCTGCTCAGTTGTGTGTCTTCAAGATTGGCAGTGGTCCTTTTGTGGCCCTCCTAGATAACAGGAGCCCACACTGCCCTCTTCTTTGGTTGTACCCTACCCTTAGTGGTGATCCAATTCTCCCTGAACTGACTATGGGTCTCTGTATTCTGGGTCAGTGCCCCCTTCCTCGTCCTAATGTAGGGTCTTTCTATTTAATGTCACAGATTATTTCTTCACGCTATCTCGTTATTTCAGCAGCCAACTTTTTAAAAATATATTTTTCAATTTTTTTTTTCAAGTAGGCTCCATGCCCGGTGTGGAGCCCAGTGCAGGGCTCAAACTTGAGATCCTGAGATCAAGACCTGAGCTGAGATCAAGAGTCAGCTACTCAACTGATTGAGCCACCTAGCCCCCCAATTTTCTGTCAATTTTTAATAATTCTGATAAAATAAATAAAATCTTAAATTCTGATAAAATACATGTAAGATAAAATTTACCATCTTAACCATTTTTTAAGCATGCAGCTCAGTGGTATCAAGTACATTCAGATTGTTGTAACCATCTCTACTACCTCTCTCCAGAACTCTTTTTCTCTCATAAAACTAAAACTCTGTACTTATTAAACAAAAACTTCCCATTCCCTCATCCCCACAGAAACATGAGTGTAAGGTATCCATCATAGTGATTTGACATTTATATATTTATAACATATACAAAAATGCTCACCATGATAAGTGTAGTCACTGTATGTCTCCATACATTATTACAATATTATTGACTATATTCCCCATGCTGTACTTTTCATCCCCGTGACTTATAACTGGAATTTTGTACCTTTTAATCCCCTTTACCTATTTCACCCATGGCCCTATTCCCCTCCCCTCTGTCAACCACCAGTTTGTTCTCTGTATTTAAGAGTCTGGTGTTTTGTTAGTTGTTCATTTGTTTTGGTTTTTAGATTCCACATATAAGTGAAATCATATGGTATTTGTCTTTCTCTGACTTATTTCACTTAGCATAATACACTCTAGGTCCATTCATGTTGTTGAAAAGGCAAGACTTTATTCTTTTTAAGTCTGAATAATGTTCCATATCACGTGTGTGTGTGTGTGTGTGTGTGTGTCACATTCTTTATCCATTCATCTATCAATGGACAGTTAGGTTGCTTCCACATCTTGGCTGTTATAAATAATGCTGCAATAAATATAGGGGTGCACATGTCTTTTCAAATTAGTGTTTTAATTTTCTTCAGGTAAATACCCAGAAGTGAAATTATTGGATTGTATGGTATTCTTATTTGTAAATTTTTGAAGAGCCTTCATACTCTTTTTTCTGTAGTGGCTTCACCAATGTATATTCTCACCAACAGTACACAGGGGTTCCCTTTTCTCCACATTCTTGCCAACACTTGTTATTTCTGGTCTTTTGATACTATTCTGACTGGTGTGAGGTGATACTGTGGTTTTGTTGCATTTCCCTGATGATTAATGATGTTGAGCATCTTTTTATGTGTCTTTTGGCCACTTTGTATGTCTTTCTTGGAAAAGTATCTATTTAGGTCCTCTGCCCATTTTTATTTGGACTTTTTTTTTTTTTTTTTGGTGTTGAGTTTTATGAATTTTATATATATTTTGGATATTAACCCCTTGTGTAGCCACACCCCAGCAGACTCTAAGCCAAGGGTGGATGATGGTCTGGCAAGACTGAAGAAATGACCCAGAGACAGGGATCGAGACATAGGTTTATGGGGACAACTTAGAGGATGTCCAGCAGCAGCCAACTGGACAAAGCATCCACTTCTGGAATCTATTTGCAGTAAGCTTTTATAGTATAGCAACTAGCCTAGCAACTGTCTGTAGCCCTTCCCTTCCTTGCACAGCCAGTGTTGGAAGGAGATCAAGTCCTGCCATCCAGACAGTCTTTGTTACAAGGGAGACACTCTGGGTTAGCCACCCCTGGAGTCCCTAACCTTGAGCACTGAACAACATGTCCTACCCATTCTGTTTGATGGGAATATAGAAGGAGGACAAGATCTCAAGATAGTGATTAACAGGGACATTCAGGTCATGCTTGTATAAACCAGCCTTCCAGTATGTACCATACACGCCTTACGAGATATATCATTTGTAAATATCTTTACCCATTTAGTAGGTTGCCTTTTTGTTTTGCTGTTTCCTTCACTGTCCAGAGCTTTTTAGTTTGATGGAGTGCCAGTTGTTTATTTTTGTTTTTGTTGCCCTTGCCTGAGGAGCCACATCCAAAAAAATACTACTCAGACTGATGTCCAGGAGGTTACTGCCTGTGTTTTCTTTTACGAGTTTTATGGTATCAGGTCTTACATTTAAGTCTTTAATCCATTTTGAGTTTATTTTTGTGTCTTGGTATAGGAAGGTGGTTCACTTTTATTCTTTTGCATGCACCTGTCCAGTTTTCCCAACACCATTTAATGAAGAGACTGTCTTTTCCCCACTGTATATTCTTGCCTCCTTTGTCATAGATTAATTGACCATATACGTGTGGGCTTAATTTCTGGGCTTCCTATTCTGTTCCATTGATCTATGTGGCAGTACCATACTGTTTTGATTACTATAGCTTTGTAATATAGTTTGAAATCTGTGATTGTGATACCTCCAACTTATCTTTCTCAAGATTGCTTTGTCTTCGGGTTCTTTTGTGGTTCCATTAAAGTTTTAGGATTATTTGTTTTAGTTTTGTGAAAAATACTAGTATTTTGATAGGGATTGCATTGAGTTTGTAGATTGCTTGGGTAGTATGGACATTTTAACTCTTAATTCTTCCAATCCATGAGCATGGTGTATGTTTCCATTTATTTGTGTCATCTTTAACTTCTCTCATCAGTGTCTTAAGTTTCAAAGTACAGGTCTTTCACCTCCTTGGTTAAATTTATTTCTAGGTCTTTTATTCCTTTTGATGCAATTGTAAATAGGATTATTTTCTTAATTTCTCTTTCTGCTAGTTCATTATTAGTGTATAGAAACACTACAGGGTGCCTCTTTGGCTCAGTCGGTTAAGCATCTGCCTTTGGCTCAGGTCATGATCTCAGGGTCCTGGGATCAAGCCCCACATCAGGCTACTTGCTCAGGGGGGAGTCTGCTTTTTCCTCTCCTTTGGCCTGTCTGCCCCTACTTGTGCATGCTCTCTCTCTCTCTCTGAAATAAATAAATAAAATCTTTTAAAAAGAAAAGAAACACTACAGATTTCAGTGTATTTATTTTGTATCTTGCAGTTTTATTGAATTCATGGATTGATTCTAATAGTTTTTGGTGGCATTTTTAAGGGTTTTCTATATGTAGTATCGTGTCATCTGCAAATACGGACAGTTTTACTTCTTCCTTACATATTTGGAAGCCTCATATCTTTTTCTTACCCAATTGCTGTCACTAGGACTTCTAGTACTGTATTGAATAAAAGTGTGAGAGTGGACATCCTTATTTTTTCCTGATCTTAGAGGAAAAATTTTCAGCCTTTCACCATTGAGTATGATGTTAGCTGTGGCTTTGTCATATATGGCCTTTATTATGTTGAGATATGTTCCCTCTATACCCATTTTGTTAAGAGGTTTTATCGTGAATGGATATTGAAATTTTTAAAATGTTTTTTTCTGCATCTTTTGAGATGATCATATGGTTTGCATCCTTTCTTTTGTTAATGTGGTATATCATGTTGATTGATCTGCAGATATTGAGCCATCCTTGCATCCCTGGAATAAATCCCACATGGTGGTGATGGTGAATGATTCTTTTTTTTTTTTTTTAAGATTTTTTTTATTTATTTATTTGAGAGAGAGAGTGAGAGAGAGAAAGAGCACAAGATGGGGGAGCGGGAGAGGGAGAAGCAGACTCCCTGCTGAGCAGGTAGCCCGATGCGGGACTCGATCCTGGGACTCCAGGATCATGACCTGAGCCGAAGGCAGTCGCTTAACCAACTGAGCCACCCAGGCGCCCGGTGGTGAATGATTCTTTTAACGTATTGTTGAATTCAGTTTGCTAATAGTTGAGGATTTTTGCATCTGTGTTCATTAGAGATACTGGCTTGAACTATATGTTTTGGCTAATACAGGTAACTTCATACTTTATGATTGTGTGAAAATTATAAAAAGTATTTTCAGGGTGATTCCTACATAGCCACAAAGTCATTATGAATTATAGAGAATAAAAAAGAAGGGCCACCACTAAATGGAGATAATTCTCTTAGACCCCTCTCTGTCACACTTAACTCCATTCTGCATTGATTTTAAACCTAAATTTTATTTTGTGATTTAAAACATAAAAGACTGATTTTTATTAACAGATATTATTCTTTCTGCAGAAAATCTATTCCTCGCTGCCGAAGAATTAACAGGATGCTCTCCAATGAATCTCTACATTCTCCTGCATTTAGCCGCTCCAACTCACAAGCCTCCATAGACAGCACCTCCATGGAGGATTTCTTGCGGGAAATAGAAAGCATTAAAGAGAACAGCATAGGCAGCATGGGAGGACAGGAAGAGCAGATACCAGCTGAGGTCAAACCTGTGGATGGTAAGGTGCTGGACCTTTCGTCCTATGTGTTTACTGTTTTTCTTTGTATGCTCTCTCTTATTCTGTTTGCAGGTAGACATCATTCCAATAGTAGTTTAACAAATGAAATCAGTAGAATTTGGCATAGCAGCTACCAACTCTCACTGATTTATATCTACTGGACTGGCTTCTATACACAGTGATATGACCTAAGAAGGAGGACTGTCAAAATCCAGATTGATTTCTTACATATCACTACTTAGGGATGCTGTGCAGATCATTGATTTGATTCATCATTTAGCAGACTGAGTATTCTAATTTTGATGGCTTTTACATTTGTATACTTGACTATTAATTCCAAAAAAAAAAAAAAGAGAGAGAGAGAAAGACAGAAAGAGAGAGGGGAAAAAAAAAATGCCAGTACAATTTTGGAGAAAAGAAAATTTGATTTTGAGGCATTTACTAATGTTAATGTACTTAGGGAATAGATTACCTTGTATTTCTCAAAATAAAAACCCTGTCAAATATACTAATTTTCTGTGAAACTGAACAGAAAATTGAGAGCTAAAAGAAAAAAAAAGCTAATTTACTTACTCTTTTTAAAAAAATGTAAATTACTTTACCTTGGATTAAAATAGGTCATCTCCACTTGCTACCTATCAACAGGTAAATACATAAGACATCCAAGAAAGACTGAAGGTAGTTTAGTAATAAGTATCTACCTAAGAATGTTTTCATTAGGCAGTGATTAACCTGGCTAGGCTAGACAACTACCAAGATAGACTGAAACTTTAAAAAAGTTTTCATTCTTCATTCCTTACCCTATAAGTCTATCCTTCTTAGGTCTGAAAAAAATAATAATTTAGATACACCACAATTAGTATATTTCACAAACCATTAGAAATAAAAAGTCTCACCACACATTGAATGAGAATCCATTCAAGGGAACCATCTCCATTAGTGAAGTGTATTCTTTTTTTTTTTTTTTTTACTTCCAGAATTTTTATTGAAATTAATTGCATACAGATAATATATTTTAAAACTAAACAGACTTCACATACTTATATTTAACATATGAATTTACTATGCAATACCAATAATCTTTAGAAATTAAAATAACAGTCTGCTTGGAATTAACATTAGAGATATTATGATCCCCATTTCTGGACAGTTTTTTTTTTTTTTTATTTAAATTCAAAGAGCCAGCATATAGTATATCATTAGTATCAGATGTAGAGGTCAGTAATTCATCAGTT
Source organism: Halichoerus grypus (assembly GCF_964656455.1). NCBI lineage: Eukaryota > Metazoa > Chordata > Mammalia > Carnivora > Phocidae > Halichoerus > Halichoerus grypus. The sequence goes on from NC_135724.1 coordinate 55,609,868, forward strand.
GCGTATAACACCCAGTGCTGAACACATCACCAGCGCTCCTTAATGCCATTCACACAATTACCCTGTCTCGGGGAAACAAATAATCAGAGACTCTTCGCTATAGGAAACAAATTGAGGGTTGGTGGAGGGGCAGTGGGTAGTGAAGTGTATTCTTATTCCTTTAACTTACACCCTTACTTTTTGCCTTTTCAGATCCAGAAAGATAGATATGTGAAGGAAAATGCCTGTTATTCTTCATCCCCTTTTCTTACTTGGTAGCTATCTATCTGTATTAAAAAACAGGAATTCATACTGATAACCTTCCATTCCAGTTCACCACAACAAGGTTTGCTGTTGCCGTCTTTTTTTTTTTTTTTTCTGTATTTATAACTCTCTTCTCTAATAATGAGAGACCTGGCTTTTACTATCCTTTGCTTAAGCCTAGAGTACACAGAAAATATTTTCAGATTTGTAACCTAAACTTCTTCTTTTTTTTTTTTTTTTTGTGTTTGAGGTATTTTTATTTTATTTTATTTATTTATTTATTTTTAATTTTTTTATTGTTATGTTAATCCCCATACATTACATCATTAGTTTTAGATATAGTGTTCCATGATTCATTGTTTGTGCATAACACCCAGTGCTCCATGCAGAACGTGCCCTCCTCAATACCCATCACCAGGCTAACCCATCCTCCCACCCCCCTCCCCTCTAGAACCCTCAGTTTGTTTTTCAGCGTCCATCGTCTCTCATGGTTCTTCTCCCCCTCTGATTTCCCCCCCTTCATTCTTCCCCTCCTGCTACATTCTTCTTCTTTTTTTCTTTCTTAACATATATTGCATTATTTGTTTCAGAGGTACAGATCTGAGATTCAACAGTCTTGCACAATTCACAGCGCTTACCGGAGCACATACCCTCCCCAGTGTCCATCACCCAGTCACCCCATCCCTCCCACCCCACCCCCCACTCCAGCAACCCTCAGTTTGTTTCCTGAGATTAAGAATTCCTCATATCAGTGAGGTCATATGATACATGTCTTTCTCTGTTTGACTTATTTCGCTCAGCATAATACCCTCCAGTTCCATCCACGTCGTTGCAAATGGCAAGATCTCATTCCTTTTGATGGCTGCATAATATTCCATTGTATATATATACCACATCTTCTTTATCCATTCATCTGTTGATGGACATCTTGGCTCTTTCCACAGTTTGGCTATTGTGGACATTGCTGCTATAAACATCAGGGTGCACGTACCCTTTCAGGTCCCTACTTTTGTATCTTTGGGGTAAATACCCAGGAGTGCAATTGCTGGATCATATGGTAGCTCTATTTTCAACTTTTTGAGGAACCTCCATACTGTTTTCCAGAGTGGCTGCACCAGCTTGCATTCCCACCAACAGTGTAGGAGGGTTCCCCTTTCTCCGCATCCCCGCCAACATCTGTCATTTCCTGACTTGTTAATTTTAGCCATTCTGACTGGTGTGAGGTGGTATCTCATTGAGGTTTTGATTTGGATTTCCCTGATGCCGAGCGATATTGAACACTTTTTCATGTGTCTGTTGGCCATTTGGATGTCTTCTTTGGAAAAATGTCTGTTCATGTCTTCTGCCCATTTCTTTACTGGATTCTTTGTTCTTTTGGTGTTGAGTTTGATGAGTTCTTTATAGATTTTGGATACTAGCCCTTTATCTGATATGTCATTTGCAAATATCTTCTCCCATTCTGTCAGTTGTCTTTTGGTTTTGTTGACTGTTTCCTTTGCTTTGCAAAAGCTTTTTATCTTGATGAAGTCCCAATAGTTCATTTTTGCCCTTGCTTCCCTTGCCTTTGGCGATGTTTCTAGGAAGAAGTTGCTGCGGCTGAGGTCGAAGAGGTTGCTGCCTGCGTTCTCCTTTAGGATTTTGATGGACTCCTGTCTCACATTGAGCTCTTTCAACCATTTGGAGTCTATTTTTGTGTGTGGTGTAAGGAAATGGTCCAGTTTCATTCTTCTGCATGTGGCTGTCCAATTTTCCCAACACCATTTGTTGAAGAGACTGTCTTTTTTCCATTGGACATTCTTTCCTGCTTTGTCAAAGATTAGTTGACCATATAGTTGAGGGTCCATTTCTGGGCTCTCTATTCGGTTCCATTGATCTATGTGTCTGTTTTTGTGCCAATACCATACTGTCTTGATGATTACAGCTTTGTAATAGAGCTGGAAGTCCGGAATTGTGATGCCACCAGCTTTGCTTTGCTTTTCAACATTCCTCTGGCTATGCGGGGTCTTTTCTGGTTCCATATAAATTTTAGGATTATTTGTTCCATTTCTTTGAAAAAAGTGGATGGTATTTTGATGGGGATGTAACCTAAACTTCTACAGAAAGCATAGCTACTAACTAGAGTTTAATATTTAATTACAGATTTTTTCCTTTGAACTATATGCACAGAACTTTAAGTGTACAACTCAGTGAGGTTCGACAAATGCTAACTTTATAACCTCACAGTAATCAAGAGAGAGAACATTTTAGTCAACTCAGAAAACGTAACTCAGAAAACGTTTTCAAGCTTTTTCCCCATCTTGTCACTTCCATGACTTGCTGTCTGTGGCCAAAAGCAACCATGGTTCTGATGTTCTTGTGTCATAGATTAGTTCTGGGCTTAGCTTCTTTCACTGAACATAGTATTTTGGGGATTCATCTGGTTATTTCAGTAGTTTCTCTTTTTATTATTGGGTAGTTTGTATTAGTTTACTAAGGCTGCTGTAACGAAGTACCCCAAAACCCAGTGGCTTAAAAAAGCAGAAATTTATTTTCTCACAGTTGAGACTAGAAGTCAAGGTGTCAGCAACCTCTCTGAAGATGTGGGGCACAATCTGTTCTCTGCGCTTCTCTTTAGCTTTCGCCCTAGCTTCTGGTGTTGCCTGTAATTTTTGCTGTTCCTTGACTTGTAGACAACACACGCCATTCTCTGCCTCTATAGTCCCAGAGCCTACTCCCTATGTTTTTGTCTTTCTCCTCCTCTTTTTATAAAGACACCCCTTATGTTGGATTAAAGGCCCACTCTACTCCACTATGACCTCATCTCAGTTTACATCTTAATTACCTCTGCTAAAACCTTGTTTCGAGATAAGGTTACATTCATAGGTATTGGTGGTTAAGACTTCACTCTATATTCTTGGGGGGCCCAGTTCAACCTGTAATAGCAGAATTCCATCGTGTGACTATGCCACAGTTTGTTTATCCATTTAACTGTTAATGGACTTGAAGGTTGTTTGCAGTTTGGGCTATTATCTTGTGAAAGTCTGGAGATACGTTTTTATTTCTCTTCGATATATGTAGTTTTTTCATAGAATATGCTAAACTACAGAAGAAACTGCCAGCTTTTTTCCAAAGTAATTGTACCATTTTACACTCCCTCCACCAGTATCTGACAGACAAATCTGTTGTTTCACATACTTGCAATATTTGATGATATTAGACTTGTTAATGTGAATGATTCTAGTGGATGTGTGGAGGTATTTCATAGTGGCTGTTGTTACATTTCACTGATGACTAATGATGTTGAACATTTTTTCCTGTGCTTAACTGTCCATTCATATAACTTGCTTTGTGAAATCTTTTAACTATTTTTATTTTTTATTATTTTAAAAATTTATTTATTTATTTTAGAGAGAGAGTGTGAGTTGGAGGAGGGGCAAAGGGAGAGGGAAAGAGAGAGAGAGAATCTCAAGCAGACTTCCCGCTGAGCACAGAGCCCAACTAATGGCTGGATCTCAGGATCCTGAGATCATGACCTAAGCCAAAATCAAGAGTTGGACACTTAACCATCTGAGCCACCCAGGTGCCCCTTGACTATTTTAAAAATTGTCTTTTAGGGGCTCCTGGGTGGCTCAGTTGGTTAAGTGACTGCCTTCGGCTTAGGTCATGATCCTGGAGTCCCGGGATCGAGTCCCACATCGGGCTTCCTGCTCAGCAGGGAGTCTGCTTCTCCCTCTGACCCTTCTCCCTCTCATGCTCTCTGTCTCTCATTCACTCTCTCTCAAATAAATAAAATCTTAAAAAAAAAAATTAAAAAAAATTGTCTTTTTATTATGGACTTGTATGAATTCTTTATTCTGTATACAACTCTTGTCAGATTAATGTAATGATTAATATTTTCTCACTATCTGTGGCTTGTGTATTCATATCCTTAATGGGGTCTTTTAATTGGGTATTTCTCTTATTCTCATTTTTCAGTTGTTTGCAGCTGATATATAGAAATACGGTTGGTTTTTGTCTCATATTTCATTACGTTTCTAAATCATTTTCTAATATTTGCTAGATTTCTTAGGATTTTCTACATAAACAAAGAAATTACGTGTGAACAGAGGCAGTTGTACTTTTTTTATTCTGATTTTTATGCTTTTATTTCTTTATCTTGCCTTATTGTTCTGGTAGGGCCTCAAGTACAAGCTGAATAGACTTGGTGACGGCTCATAGCCTTGCTGTATTTGCTTCTGTCCGTGATTTTTGTGTTTAAGTTGCTTGATTTTTCTATCTTAAGATGGAAACCTTGACCATTGACTTTACATCTTTTATCTTTTTGAATATGAACTACACTGCTTCACTCCATCCCACAAATTCTGATATGTTGTATTTTCATTATCATTCAGTTTTAAATGTTTTAATGTTTTGTTTTAAGATTTACAGATGTTTTTGTAGATATATCATTTGTTATTGGTTTCTAAATTAATTGTGTTATGATTAGGTAGCAGTTTGTAAGTTTCAACTTTTGACATTTATTTAGACTTATTTTATGGCTCCGCATATGGTCTGTCTTGGCCAAAGTTCCATGTACACTTAAAAAGAACATGTTCTATCATTGTTGGGTAGTGTGATGTTCTGTAAATGCCCACTAGATTTAAGTGGTTGGTACATTTGATCAAATCTTTTGTACCCTTATTAATTTTTGCCTAATTTTTCTATGAATTACTGAGAGAAGGTTGTTAAAATCTCCAACTTGGACTGTGTATTTGTCTGTTTTCCCCTCTGATTCTGTCATTTTTTTGCCTCATATTTTAAAACTCTGTTATTAGGTGGCATATACATTTATGATTACTGTTCCTCTTTGTTGAATTGGCCCATTTGAACTGACCCTCCTTAATATATTTCTAATAATACTTCTTGTTTTAATGTCCTCTTTGTCTAATTATATAGTTATTCTGGCTTTTTTTTTTTTTTTTTTTTAAGATTTTATTTATTTGACACAGAGAGAGAGCACAAGCAGGGGGAGTGGTAGAGGGAGAAGCAGGCTCTCAGCGGAGCAGGGAGCCTGATGCAGGGCTCAATCGTAGGACACTGGGATCGTGACCTGAGCTGAAGGCAGGCACTTAATGACTGAGCACCCAGGCACCCCTCTTTTTTTAAAGATTTTATTTATTTGAGAGAGAGAGAGAGAGCACCAGCAGGGGAGGGGGGTGGAGAGGGAGAGGGAGAAGTAGACTTCCTGCTGAGCAGGGAACCCAACTCAGAGTGGATTCTAGGACCCCGGGATTATGACCTGAGTTAAAGGCAGATGCTTAACTGACTGAACCACCCAGGTGACCCTCACTCTGGCTTTCTTAAGGTCACTGTGTGTGTGGTATATCATTTTCCATCCTTTTACTCTGTCTTTGTCTCTTTCATGTTTCTTTGTAGTTTCTCTGTATGCATTTTAGCTATACTGCTTTGATTTTTTTTTTTAGTGACTGCTCAGGTATTATAATATTTACCTCTAATTTATCACAGTCTACTTAGAATAAATATTGCACTTCTTCATATAAAATGTAAGGATTTTGCAGCAGTATAATTCCATTTCCCTTCCTGTACAGCACTTTGTAATGTTGTCAAATATATAACATCTACACATGTTACACCACTATCAATACAACATTATTTATATGGACTTATATAATTTTTATTGTGAAATAATTTAAAACTTACAGAAAAATTGCAAATACAATTTAAATAACTTTTTAAAATTTGGAACAATTTGATCATTTGAGAGTAATCATTTACCAACCCCTATTATTCCCAGGATTTCTCCATGTAAAGTTACTCCTTTCATCTTTGTGATCAATACATATTTTCGTGGAAAGTTCTTTGAAACTCTGTAAATATCCCATTCTATGTCAAGCTATCAAATTATTTCTTTATATCAGAATGGGCTCCTGGTTTATTTAGTGTGTTATTTGTTAGTGGGTTATCTTTCATCATCATTTATTTTGATGTTGAAAGTGTTCCACATTTGATATGGGAAACAGCTAGGGAATATATATGTATATGTGTGCCTATATGTAGGTTTACATATGCATATATGTGTGCATACTCACATACGTACATGTACAAGTATAGTAGTGTATACGTGTATATACAATGTAATGTATATGTACATACATAAACATTTACATCTATATTTCTATAAATAAAGACATTGAAATACATGAGTTCATATTTATATCTTCAATTCCAATCTAATACCACTAGGTTAATTCTGCTCTTCCCTTTCCGTATTTGTGACTCCCTTCTTAGAAGAAAACTGACTTCCATTATCTTTTTTTTTTTTTAAGATTTTATTTATTTATTCATGAGAGACAGAGAGAGAGACAGAGGCAGAGGGAGAAGCAGGCTCCCCGCGGAGCAGGGAGCCCGATGCGGGACTCGATCCCAGGACCCTGGGATCATGACCTGAGCCGAAGGCAGACGCTTAACCGACTGAGCCACCCAGGCGTCCTGACTTCCATTATCTTAAACATATATATTTATTTGATCAGTCCCTCCATGTATTATCAGTTTCCTCTCTTTTTCATGCTTGCCCTGCTCATCCCACTTGGGTTCCAGCATCCCAGTCCACCCTGCTCCTCTGCATAAACACCTGCCTTGCTGTGCTGTATGGATTTAGGCTTTAAGACTTAATTTCGGGGGAGGAGGAAGTAGTCATATGTCTTTTAAAGAAGTCAGTATCTGCATTTTTATTTACACTACTTCTTTTTTATATATCCAGTCTCCATTTGATGTCTTTTCCCTTTAGCCTAAAGCGCTTCCTTTAGCATATATTACAGAGCAAGTTTGCTGGCAATAAACTTGTTAGCTTTAATTCATGTGATAATGACTATTTTACCTTCATTCTTTTTTTTTTTTTTTTTTTTTTTTACCTTCGTTCTTGAAGGGTATTTTTGCTAGACATATAATTATTGGTTGACAAGTTTTTATTTTCATTCAGGATGTTCTGAATGTCATCTTACTGTGTTCTGACCTCTACTGTTTCTAATAAGGAGTCAGTGCTTTCATATTGTTCTTCCCCTGATGTAATCTGTTGTCTTTGACTGCTTTCAAATTTTCTCTCTCTTTGGTTTTCAGCAGGTTGTCTTTAAGGTGCTTAAGTGCAGTTTCTTTTGTATGTGACCTACGTGGTATTATTAGTTAAGCTAGCTGGTTTTTCAACAAAGTTTGAAAACTTTTGGACATTATTTCTTCAAATACTTTTTTTCTATACCACTGTCTGTCTTCTCTGAAAGTCAAACTATATATATATTACAATACTTAACATTTCCAATAGGTCACTTGGGCTCTGTTTTAAATATTTTAAAATACTTTTCTGTCTTTCAGATTGGATAATTTCTATTGATGTAATCTTCAAGTTTACCAGCCCTTTCTTTTAAAGTCTCTAACACACTGTTAAGCCTTTCCAGCAAGTTTTTTACTTAGTATATTTTTAGTTCTATAATTTAGGTTTTAGTTCTTTTAGTTTCTTTTTTATATTTTTCATTTCTTTGCTGAAATTCTCTATTCATGCATGAGAATCTTTTCCTAAAAGTCCTTGTCCAACATCAGAGTCATCTGAGTCACTTTCTATTGATGACCTTTTCTCTTGCCAAATTAGTCCATTTTTTTGGTTTTTCTTATATCCTAGCTATTGAAACATCTTTGATAATGTAATATTATAACATTGATATGTTTCAGAGACTGTATCCCATTATCTTCCTGTAAAGGGAGTTAATTTCAGTTCTAGCAGTTAACTTGGTTATATACCATCTTTTCTGCTCTATGCAGCCTGGCTATTTATTTTAGCCTTTTGGCTGCTGTTTTTCAATAGGATGCCTGGAGTTTAACATACACCTTTTTGATTTAATGTTTAGTCAAGGATTTGATGAGAGTTTATGCACAGATTTTGGAGCTCTCTCTGGCGGCTCCCTTCTAACGGGAATATGCTCCTCATTTTCCAGATATCCTAGTAATCCCATACTCCATCCTCTGACTCTTGAAATAAGTAAGACTATGGTTTTCTGTTTGTGTTCTACACACTCTGTATAGTGTAGGGATTGGAAAATGACCTCAGTTGAAAAGTTGTGTAGATGTAAATCTCACATAGTACATTTTCTTGAATCAAAATTTAATTATTTTTCAGTTCCTGCCTACACTTGGTTCTTCTCCATTACCCTCAAATAGTTATTTTATGTACTTAGTACAGAGTTCATAATTGTTGTACACAGAATTTTTATTTCTATACAAGCTACTCTACCTTTACTGGAAGATTTTATTCCCTTTTTTGATACCTTTCTCTAACAAAGCTATAAACCTGGTGGATTTTCAGCACAAAATAGTATGTATGATAGCTACAGTCATTTTTGAAAGTTGATGTTTTTCATTCATCATTTTCTGACTTAGAATAATTATATATTTCAACTGAGAATTAATTAATTCACAAATACTTGTACCTACTCTGTGCAGGCATTGTAAGATGTTGGTGTTAGAGTTATAAACAAAGGCAGAAATGTTTCCTGCTCTAATGGAGTTTATAATCTAGGAGGAAAGAAAATAATTAATGAAATGATATAACTAGATGTATATTGGGGAAAAAATTATTTGAAGGAGAAACACACACAGCAGGATTAGGATGGGTAATAGTAGGACCTGACCTTGACTGAAGGATACAGGAAAAAAAAAAAGAAGACTTCATTGAGGGAGAAATGAATAAACTAAGATCTGAAAGATTGAATGGCCAATAATTAGGGGACCAAACAGAACGATTGGCATGTCCAAAGGCCTTGTAACAAAATATAGCATGGAGCTTTTGAGGAACAAATGTAAGCCAGTCCTGCTAGAGAGAAGAGAGTGAAAAGAGCATGGTAACGAGCTGTGGACAGGAAAGTCAGCATCTTCATGTCTTGTGGACTGTGTTAAGGGTTTTATTCCTAATCCCAAGAGCAAGGAAGAACCGTGGCATTATTTTAGAAAAGAGCTTACACTTGCATTTGGAAAGGTCTAATTTAGTTACAATATGGAGAATGGATTGGAAGGGGAGTCCAATGGGAGGAACAGCTGGGAGGCTCCTGCAGCAGTTCAGGTGAATCATGATGGTAACTTGGACCAGGGTCAGAGCGGAAGAGATAAATAAAGTGGGAAATTTTTGAGAAATAAAAAGAAATTAATATCAAAAGGATTTGGTGATACTGGTTTTGATGTATAAAAGAGGGAGATGTCAATAATGTTTCCTAAGTTTCATTGCTAATTAGATAAATGGATGGTGGGTTTCATTTACTGAAATGTGGAATACTGAAAGAGGCCTAGAGTTGGGAATGAAGAATATGTGTTCAGGTTTGAACATGTTGAGTTTGATATATGATTGATAGAGTCAAGTAGATGTTGAGTAGGTAGTTGGATATCTGGAGCTGAAATCCAAAAGAGTGTTCTATGTGGAAGGTATATATTTGGCAACTGGAGTGATGAACACAGGGTTGCAATTTCCATAATTTAGCAATGCTACAGGAGTAACACTGATCTCTAAGATATTTCTTTCCTATGGAGAATATATATTCTACAGATTTCTGTAGTCCGAGTGCAAGGATTTAGACCATCCTCACCCCTAGTATATGTTAACTCCAATTACTCCTTCCTTCTACTCTTTACTGTTTACAGAGGTGGAGGGAGGAAAAATTCCAATTTTTAAGACTTTAATATTAAACTATATTTGTAAATTTTGTCTTAAAAATGAAAATCTTACCTAAGGCTTAAGTAAAGGAAGATTTCAGAGTCACAGCTCACTAATTTAAAAGGTTTATTATTTTAGATTAAGGCTAGTAAGCTTATGTTTACCTTTGCATTTTCTGTTAAAGGGGTAGTTTATAAAGGAAATGAATAATAGGAACAAGATGGTAAAGAAAAGATTGCCTAGCTAAGAAATTGAACGTGTAAAGTACATTTAGAAGGCTTTGTTCATATACCAGTGATGCAATAATGTAAGCAGAGTCCAAGAGTCTTAGACTAATGACTTGACAGGCTATTTATAAATCAGTCTAATCTGCTTTTTAAATAAATCACATTCAGGTAATGCCTGTTTAGCATAGTTCCCAGAAATGTATGTGTAGTGAATTTTCTGTTACATGATGTTGTTACTCTGAATTTTTAAAATTATTTCTGCACATCTAATTTATAATAGCAATTAACCCTCATTATGATGAATTTCAAGTTTTTTAATTGCCTTCTGAAAAAAAAGGAAAGATTACCTAATGTTCAAACTTACAGAGAAAAGTAAGAGAATGAATATCTATTGAATTCATCCTCTGTTCCAGATTCTTTGCCATCTTTCATGAATAAATTGATAAAACAATCCTCATGTCACCTGATACATCTTATTATTACCTCCATTTTACTAACAGGACAGAAGCCTAGAAATATCTAAAAACTTTCCAAAGCCATTCACCTAGTAAATGGTTGCATTGGGATTTAAACCAGCATTTGAGTGATTAAAAAACCCTTTCCTGTACCACTAAGGCACTCTTTTTCTATTACAGTTTTAGTTTAAATATTCATATTTTATCATTGTTTGAGATTGGAAGTCCAGATATGGCTTATATTTAACTCTCTGGTGAAGAAAATTACCTTACTAAATTTTCCAATTAACCTTACTCTCCTAGAAAACACTTTAAAATTTGACTTATTTAAAAAATATCATACAGGGCACCTGGGTAGCTCAGTCAGTTAAGTGTGTGACTCTTGATTTTGGCTCAGGTTGTGAACTCAGGGTCATGGGATCAAGCCCTGTGTCAGGCTCCGAGTGCGAGTGGAGCCTGCTTCTCTCTCTCTCTCCTTCTCCATCTGCCCCTCCTCCCACTTGCATGTACACGCGTGCTCTCTCTCTCTCAAATAAATAAATAAATCCTTAAAAAAATATCATACGAATTTTTCATTCATTCCCATAGGCCTTTCCCACAATTACTCTGGGAAAAAGGATGGTCTCTTTTTTTTAAATTCAGGTATAACTGACATATGACATATTAGTTTCAGGTGTACAACATAATGATTTGATATTTGTATACGTTGCAAAGTGATCACCACAATTAAGTCTGGTTTATATCTATCACCATAGTTACAGATTTTTTTCCTTGTGATGACAGTGTTTAAGATTTATTCCTTAGCAACTTTCTAATATTGCAATACAGTATTATTAACTATTATTATCATCATGCTATACAGTATATCGCCATGACTTACTTATTTTATAACTGGAAGCTTGTACTTTTGCTCCCTTCACCTATTTCACCTACCTCCTACCTCTGGCAACCACCTGTCTGTTCTCTGTATCTGTGAACTTGTGGTTTTTGTTTTGTTTTAAGATTTCACATAGAAGTGAGATCATATGGTATTTGTCTTTGTCTGCCTGATTTATTTCACTTAACATGCCTTCAGGGTCCAAGATGGCCTTAATATAGTGTTTATTGACACTTCCTATTCACTGATATGCACAGGCCTGTAGATATACACGTCATCTAATCAAATGCAGAATGATCTAACCTTTTCTTGGTAATGTTATTTTCAGAAGGAGAACTTGAAGCAGAGTGGTTGCAAGACGTGGGTTTATCAACCCTGATCTCGGGTGATGAAGAGGAGGATGGCAAAGCCTTGCTCTCTACGCTGACTCGAACCCAAGCAGCTGCAGTGAAAAAGAGATATAATACTTACACTCAAACCATGAGAAAAAAGAACAAGCAATCTGTTCGCGATGTCAGAGACATCTTTGGAGTCAGCGAATCTCCTGTAAGTAATAATCATGGCTCAAAATTTTGACTTGATTAGGGGCGGGGGGGGGAACATGAAGAAAATAATAGAAAAAGCTGGTCATCCTGTCTCTTCTAGAGAAAACTAAAGCAGACAGCAGAGTGCAAAATTTTACAAATTTGAAACTTAAGTGGTCATTCCTTATCCCCCCTGTAGCAGTTTCCCTCAATGCTAAATTTATTCCCTTCTTTGTTGAGTTGAGAATAACTTATTTGGTAATGGAGCAAATCTTTATGGCTGGGATACACAGAGACTTTACTTAAATCTAGCACTGGGTGGAAATTCTGTAGATAGGCAAAGGACTCCCAGAGAAGTGGGTCCAAAGTGAAAGATACCAGCATTAATTAAGTGGGCAAGAGAATGATTCAAAAAACCGTAAGGAAGGCATCACATGTTTTCTGAGAAATTGCTGGTTGAAATTTCAGTTCACCCTTAGCAATTCAGTGACCACAATTTTACTTCTGAGGCTCTTAGTCATGTTCTCCTATTGCTCTGTTTTACTACTAGCTCTACTCATTTATTCCTTCACTCATTGCGTCATTGAAATAATTGAAATCAATTGAAATCAGTAATTGCATCAGTGATGCAACCAGTATTACTGGCTACATTCTCTGTGCAAGATCCTATATTAGGTTCTATGCAGATAGGATTCTTGGAACTTTGGGGATATATAGAAAAAAAAGAAACTTGATATTCTGCTGTAGTTACAGATACAACTATCTGGGGCAAGTTAGTTAATCACTCTGATTTACATTTCTTATCTGTTTAATGTGATATCAATAATGACATAAATCAAAACTTCAAGGATATTGGGTAGCAGGCTTGGTTGAAGGCACCCTCCAATTTGAGTTACTTTAGGTTATCTGTAAGTCATATCTTCTCTTAGATATATTAATCACACAGTTGCCAGAGTAGCTCATATTTCCAAGTTAACCTTTGCGTTTGTGCTAATAATGCCTTAAAATAGCACTGTCCTTTAGAGCTTTCTAGTGATGGAAATGATTTTGTGCTGTCCAAAGGGACAGCTAGTGTGTGTCCAATATGTAGCTAGTGTGAATAAGGAACTGAATTTTTAATTTTATTTAATCTTAATTGATTTAAATCTAAATTGCCACGTATGGCTTGTAGCTAATGTATTGAGCAGTACAGTTCTAGAACCTTCCATTGTACAAAATTATGTACCTGAGGCAGTGCATTTTTAGTTCTGTGCTGTTTCAACTTTCATCCTAGTAGAAACCTGTATCTTTGTGGAAGGCAGGATTTTCTATAGCTGTAGTTGAGTAAAAGTGATACCCACAACTTGAGGCAAGGGCTTCAGCCATGTGAGTCCTGGCCAAGATGCCTATCAAAGAACAGGTTTACCATGCTGGTTTAAATTCCCTTGGTCATTTCACATTTATCTCCCAGATCGTTTCAAGAGATTCCTAAGAACTTGGTCTATATGCTTCCTTTCCCATTTCTGTTTCCCGCTACTTCGGACTAAGATTTTTGCTCTTCCCAAGCCAACTGCAAAATAGTAGAGTATCTATAGTTTCTCTGAATCCTGCAGGTACTCAAGAAGGTGCGTACAGTGCATCTTTAGGTTTCCTAATACTTTGGACTTCTAGTCACATAGAAACAGCGTTCCTCCCTCTTTTACTTAGACCCTCAGGGGTCTCAAGGGAAATATAAAGTGGGCACTTTTCATTGGGCCTTTTAAGTGTAAAAATTAATGAAGGGTGTCTTACTTTTCCATAACATGCAGGTGTAGGGAACTGGGTTTAACTCCAGCAAAGGCAGAGAGAGGACCACATTTGTGGTGGGCAAGGGGAATGGCCCTGGGCACTTTTTCTCCTGCCCATCTTCCTCTTCTCCCTTCCACTCTTGCTGCTGAAGCCCCGTTCCAGAGTGAATAGAAAATGGGTGTGTAGCAGGGAGAGTGGTTGTGGGTGAAGGGAAGTCCATATATTCCAGGGAGTAGAGATCTTGAGCTATACTGAGAAGTGCAGCATCTGGAAGTCAGTGAAAGCCTGGCATTGTATATGCGTGTTCAGAATTCAGATTGTTCTTCATCAAAATATAAAAAGCCACATAAAGCTAGCCTTTAAAAAAAATATGGTAGGGCTTTCTAGGGAAGATGGTGGAAAAGTGGGGGACCCTCGTTTCATCTGGTCCCAGGAATTCAGCTAGATATCTATCAAATCATTCTGAACCCCTGTGAATTCAACCTGATATTTAAGTAAAGAATTGCTGAAATTCTACAAATAGAAAAGCAACCACTTTTTGTAAGGTAGGAGGTGCAAAGATGTGAATCTGAGGGGATATATCAGAAGATAAACCATGGTGGGGAGGGATCCTCTGTAAGCCAGCTACTAGAAAGTGATACAGCTGCAGAGTTCAAAATCAGAACTCTTAGAAGTCTGCTCCAGTGCCTGAAAAGTGCTCAGGTGGCAAAGCAGGGCAGAATCTTAGGTGGGACAGTGTGGTCTCAGGATCCCCAGGGTCACAGAAAGAATGGGGGTGCCTGAGTGTGGCAGAGTTCCCCAAGCATTGGAGCCAGGAAGCCGGCTACAATCAGCGAGCCTGGGAGTGGGATCTCAAGCTAGGCATTGCTATAAACCAGGAACCACGGCACATCCTGCGACTGCTCTCTAAGCAGGGGTCCAGTAAGTGACGACCACTCCAACACTCTGCTCCTTCTCCTGGGAGGAGTGGCGGGGGTTCTCGCAGGGTCAGGCAACTGCTCCCCAAGCAGGGGCCCAGCGAGCAGGGGGGCCATGATGAGACCCCGCCCCAGGAGGATTTGTTTGGGTATGCACCACAGGAGTCTGCACAGTTTATTGCACACAAAAGGGATTGACCGCTTGTCCCTGAGGGTGCACTGAAAAGTGGGGGCTGTGATCGTTTAGCAAATCAGCACACTGCCATTTTTACTTTTTTGTCATCCTCTAAAGCAGTGCAAAAAGCCTTCGGGGAACAAAAGCCACATAGAGCAACCCGAAGCAGCTTACACTGAGCCGGCTGCCTGGCAAGGGGTGGTACAACTCCGCCCAGGCAAAGACACCTGAGAATCAGTGCAACAGGCCCTTCCCTCAGAAGTCCAGCAGGAATGTCAGGCAAATACCAAGTTTATGGATCACAGAGAACTGAAAAACTCCTGTGATAAGGGAAAATAGTATATAGAATTTGAGGTTTTTTTCTCATGAGTCTTTTGTATTTCATTGTAAATTTTTCTTTTTTTCTTCCTTTTCAGCTAGTTTCTTATTTCATCAACTCTGTTTTTAAGGCTTTTTTTTAATTTTCATTTTTACTTTTATATTATTATTCATTTTTGGCTTCATTTCACTGTATTCAGTTTTATTTTTTTGTGTGTGTATATATATATATACATGTATTTTTTTACAATTTTGGGATTTAGTATCTTCTAACAAACAGACCAAAATACACCCAGGATCAAGTGGATTACCCTGTTTTGTCCACCTGTAAGATAATATTCTCTCTTTTTTCCCTTTTTTTTCTTTTCTTCTTTGGTTTCTGATCTCTTCAGATTTATCTAGTATGTATTTCACTGGGATCGTGGTTGATATTTTTTTATTTTGTTCTCTTGTTCATCTGTTCTTCTCTGGACAAAATGACTAGAAGGAGAAATTCACAACAGAAGGAAGAACCAGAGGTAATACTCTCTGCCACAAATCTAATCGATATGGATATAAGAAAATGTCAGACCCAGAATTCAGAATAACAATTATAAAGTTACTAGCTAGGCTTGAAAAAAGCATAAAAGACACTAGAGAATCTCTTAGTGCAGAAATAAAATCTAATCAGGCCAATATTAAAAATGCTTTAACTGAGGGCGCCTGGGTGGCTCAGTTGGTTAAGCGACTGCCTTCGGCTCAGGTCATGATCCTGGAGTCCCTGGATCGAGTCCCGCATCGGGCTCCCTGCTCAGCAAGGAGCCTGCTTCTCCCTCTGACCCTCTCCCCTCTCATGTGCTCTCTCTGTCTCAAATAAATAAATAAAATCTTTAAAAAAATAAAAAAATAAATGCTTTAACTGAGATGCACTCTGAAATGGATGTTTTAATAGCTAGGGTAACTGAGGCAGATGAGAGAGTCAGTGACATAGAAAACAAAATGATGGAAAGGAAGGAAACTGAGGAAAAGAGAGAAAAACAACTAACGGACCATGAGGGGAGGCTTCGAGAAATTAGTGATACCATAAAGCAAAACAGTATTAGAATTATTGGGGTCACAGAGGAAGAAGAAAGGGGGGGACAGAAGGTATATTTGAGCAAATCATAGCTGAGAACTTCCCTAATCTTGGGAAGATTATTCAAGGTATTCAAGTCCAAGAGGCACAGAGAATCCCCCCTCAAAATCAATAATAGGTCAATACCCCGACATATATAATAGTGAAGCTTGCAAATTTCAGAGATAAAGAGAAAATCCTGAGAGCAGCTCGAGACAAGAGGTCCTTAACATACAAGGGTAGGAACACTAGAAAGGCAGCAGACCTATCCACAGAGACCAGGCAGGCCAGAAAGGGCTGGCATGATATATTCAGGGTACTAAATTTAAAAAAACATGCAGGCAAGAATACTTTATCCAGCAAAGATGTCATTCAGAATGGAAGGAAAGATAAAGAGCTTCCAGGACAAATAGAAACTAAAAAAGGGCCTCTGGGTGGCTCAGTCAGTTAAGCATCTGCCTTTGGCTAAGGTCATGATCCCAGGGTCCTGGGATCGAGCCCCGCATCAGGCTCCTTGCTCAGTGGGGAGTCTGCTTCTCCCTCCCCCTCTGCCTGCCACTCCCCCTGCTTGTGCATGCTCTCTCTCTGTCAAATAAATAAATAAAATCTTAAAAAATACAAAAACCAGCAACCAAAAGAATTTGTAAGCTCTTAAACCAGCCCTGCAAGAAATATTAAAGGGGATCCTGTAAGCAAAGAGTGAGTCCAAAAGTAACAGACCAAAAGAACCAGAGTCTACAGAAACAGGGACTTTACAGGTAATAAAATGGCACTGAATCCGTATCTTGTCAGTAGTTACTCTGAATGTAAATGGGCTAAATGCGCCAATGAAAACCTCTGAAAGGGTATCAGATTGGATAAAAAAGGAAGACCCATCAATATACTGTCTATAAGAGACTCTTTTTAGACCCAAAGGCACCTCCAGATTGAAAGTGAGGGAGTGGAGAACCATTTATCATGCTAATGGACACAAAAGAAAGTTTGGGGGCGCCTGGGTGGCTCAGTCAGTTAAGCGCTGCCTTCAGCTCAGGTCATGATCCCAGGGTCCTAAGAACGAGCCGCACATCTGGCTCTCTGCTCAGCGGGGAGCCTGCTTTTCCCTCTCCCTCTGCCTGCTTGCTCTCTCTTTCTCTGTCTCTTTTTGGAAGAAATGGATGCATTCCTAGAAACATTTAAACTACCAAAACTGAAATAGGAAGAAATAGAAAATCTGTGGCAAGTGCCAGACTTCAAGCTCTATTACAAAGCTGTAATCATCAAGACAGTATGGTACTGGCACAAAAACAGACACATAGATCAATGAACAGAATAGAGAACCAAGAAAAGGACACTCACCTCTATGGTCAACTAATCTTCGACAAAGCAGGAAAGAATATCCAATGGAAAAAAGACAGTCTCTTCAACAAATGGTCTTGGATAAATTGGACAGCCACGTGCAGAAGAATGAAACTGGACCATTTTCTTACACCATACATAAAAATAGACTCAAAATGGATGAAAGACCTAAATGTGAGACAGGAATCCATCAAAATCCTAGAGGAGAACACAGGCAGCTACCTCCTTGACCTCAGCCACGGCAACTTCTTGCAAGACCCATTTCCAAAGGCAAGGGAAACAAAAGCAAAAATGAACTATTGGGACTTCATCAAGATAAAAAGCTTCTGCACAGCAAAGGAAGCAGTTGACAAAACTAAAAGGCAGCCTATGGAATGGGAGAAGATATTTGCAAATGACATATAAGATAAAGGGCTAGTATCCCAAGATCTATAAGGAACTTATCAGACTCAACACCCAAAGAACAAATAATCCAATCAAGAATTGGGCAGAAGACATGAACAGACATTTCTGGAAAGAAGACATCCAAATGGCCCACAGACACATGAAAGAATGCTCCACATCACGTGGCATCAGGGAAATACAAATCAAAACCACAACGAATACCACCTCACACCAGTCAGAATGGCTAAAATTAGTAAGTCAGGAAATAACAAATGTTGGCGAGGATGTGGAGAAAGGGGAACCCTCTTACACTGTTGGTGGTAATGCAAGCAGGTGTAGCCACTCTGGAAAACAGTATGGAAGTTCATCAAGAAGTTAAAAAATAAAGCTACCATATGACTCAGCAATTGCACTACTAGGTATTTACTCCAAATATATAAATGTAGTGATCCGAAGGGGCACCTGCACCCCAATGTTTATAACAGCATTGTCCACAATAGCCAAACTGTGGAAAGAGCCAAGATGTCCATTGACAGATGAATGGATAAAGAAGATGTGGTATATATATACAATGGAATATTACTCAGCCATCAGACAGAATGAATACTTACCATTTACATCGACGTGGATGGTATGCTGAGTGAAAGAAGTCAATCAGAGAAAGACAATTATATGGTTTCACTCACATGTGGAATATAAGAAACAGCGTAGAGGATCATAGGGGAAGCGTGGGAAAACTGAATGGGAAGTCATCAGAGGGGAAAAAAACATGAGAGCCTCTTAACTATAGGGAACAGACTGAGGGTTGGTGGAGGGGAGGTGGACAGGGAGACGGGGCAACTGGGTGATGGGCTTTAAGGAGGGTCGTGATGTGATGAGCACTGGGTGTTATATGCAACTGATGTAATATTTAACTCTATATCTGAAACTAATGATATACTATATGTTAGTTAATTGAATTTAAATTTAGTAAAATAAATGGTATATATACCATGTATCAGGCCTGATAAACATCTTCACAGATTTTCTTCCTAAAAAGTTCAGCATCTGTTTCTGCAAGTGGACTTGGAAGTTTCTTAAAAACATACCTAAACTTTTTAAGTTTCCTATCTGAATTTGACAGCATAAATACCAATTCCTCTCTCCCTCCTCCTCTTGCCCAAAGTACCTGTCTGTCCTGGTCTGTCTCTTTGTTTGCCTCTGTCCTTCTTCACTTCCTCCTTCCTTCTGTGTGTGTGTGTGTGTGTGTGTGTGTTTCTCTGTCTCCCCCATCCTCCATCATCTCCTACTCTTTCTTTCTTTCTTTGTCATCATTTACATAGAATAATAGAACCATCACTCTAAAGTCTCCATTTCCCTTTCTTAATGAAGATTTAACATCATGAGTTTCATGAGGTAAGTTTGCATTAATCTTAGACATATGAATCTGATCCAGTGTACTTACCTAGTAAAGATATAAATTCAGTAATTTAAAAGAGAGGTAGATTATGTTAGTCTTTTCTTAATTTTTTTGCACATTGAATCCCATGCTTAGAATAATTTTCCTCCAGAATTTTGGAGATACTTGTCCATTGTCTTCTCTTGTGCACTGTTGGCTGTGGGGAAGCACAGTGTCTCTACTGACCTCATTCCTTTATATGCCAATGTGGAAGTCTTTTGAACCTTATGTTTATTGTTGGAACCTTGCATTTTTACCAGTTTTACCTTTTTACAACCTCCATCCTAGTCCCTGCTATGTGAGTTCTTTCAGTATGAGTGCTCAGTCATTCTTTAGTTCTATATATTGTCTTCTAACATTTAAAACCAGTACTTACTCCCTTCTTTTTCTTCATCTCCTTCTGGAACTCCTGTTAGATGACTGTTGCATTGTTTGGATTGAATCTCAGTGTCTCTTAAATGTTCTCTTGTTTTCCAAACTTTATTTGTGTGCATGTTTGTTCTGCATTCTTGCCTATCCCTTCAACTTCTTTTTTTTTTATAACAATAATTTGGTCATGGTGGTATCGATATTTTAGCCTTTCGTTAATTTTAAGAAAAAATTTTAAAGATTTTATTTATTTGAGAGAGAGAGAGAATGAGAGCAGGGAGGAGAGGGAGAAGCAGGCTCCCCATTGAGCAGGGAGCCTGACACAGGACTCGATCCTAGGACCCTGGGATCATGATCTGAGCCGAAGGCAGATGCTTAACCAACTGAGCCACCCAGGCACCCTAATTTTAAGAAATTTAACAGTCACATTGTTAATTTCCTGAAGCCTCTCCTTTCCCCTGACTTCCTCTGTATCTTAGCGATCTGCTCTTTTTTCACACTCTTGAAGGTACTAAATTAAACCTTAAATTCCAAGGTGGTCTTCTTTTCCTTGAATTACTATTTTCTTCAGGGTCCTCTGTTTATTTTTGGCATCATTACATTACTGTTCAGTTCATTTTGATCTTTGGGTGTTGATTCCTGTTCATTAATGGAGGACTAGGTTGATTGATTGATTGATTGATGAATATAGGTAAAGACTGTATATTTCCTTTGCAGTTATGTAGACTTAGTTTCTCGCCAAAACTCTCATAGTGGATGCGGTCTGGGCCTGTGTGAGTGGTAAAGTGTGTCAGCTGTCACACTTCACTTTAAGACAAACAAATATGGTATCAATTCCAAAGTAATGATAATCCTAAAGAATTGTAATTTATTTGCTTTTCAGGCAAACCTAACTTCCCTTTTTATACTTCTGTCTATATTCTTTTAGAAGGCTCCAACGAAGGGCAATTTTCTTTTCTTTTCTTTTCTTTTTTAAAGATTTTTTAAACTTAGTTGACACAGAGAGACACAGCAAGAGAGGGAACACAAGTGGGTCGGGGGGGTGGTGGGAGAGGGAGACGCAGGCTTCCCGCGGAGCAGGGAGCCCGATGTGGGTCTCGATCTCAGGACCCTGGGATCATGACCTGAGCCGAAGGCAGACGCTTAACGACTAAGCCACCCAGGTGCCCCACGATTTTATTTTCTGTCCAGGACCACTACACCAGGACAAACTCCTCCTGACCCCAAGGCAGGTGCTCATTTTGTCACCAAGAGGACACTTGCTGGGTTTTATTCTGGAATCTCATTGAGCTGCTGCCTGCTGTTCAGTGTTAGAGGGAGGGATGGTTTCCTGGCCTCTTTGTTCAGTAAAAACATTCTTAGGTTACTTTGGCCATTGTCTTCTGAATTGGGGATGCCTTATTATTGCTTTTATTCTTGTGCTGGATATGTGCTTTTTCTAGATCAGCATTTATCTTCTACACATTTTTCTTTGTATCTTTTTTCAGGTTGAGGTTTTCCTCTGCCCTTATCAAACCATTCTTGCTTGCTTTTTATCTTCCAGGAATATCCAACAATTTCCCTTCTGTTAATGGAAATGTTTAGTGATTTCTAGATCTACTCTTTGAAAACGGTATCTCTTTTGACACTTTGAGTGATTTGCGGAGGGAGGAGAAAGTGGTATGTGCATTTTGCTATCTTGATCCAATTTTCCTATGCTGATTCTTCAGTAGTATTTATTTGTTTCTTCCAAAAACTGTGTTTTTCCTTATTATTATAAAAATAGTACATAATCTTTACTAGAAACTTAGAAAATATGGACAAGCAAGGTAAAAAATGACTGCGTCTATAGGCCCAAATAAAATTTTATGATTTAGTTAAATATCCAATAAATATAATTTTCAGTGGAATCCTAGCCATAAAGGAATAGAATATTTAACCCTTGTGTTAGTAGAGCTATTATACACTAAATCACAAATACTAAATCAACCTCTGGATACATAATACAAAGTCTTCAGTATTATTCATCATGAGCAGAATTTCAGTGCCCAAATATATTTGTTTCTAATATTTGGAAGATGTGAATCAAATGTTTCTTTCAGTAACACATTTAATTGAGCAAAATAGTCAGTCTTATTTCCAATTTCATAATTGATAAATAAGTAGTCAAAGATGGGACCAGCATAACTAACTGCATAAATGTAGTCATGCACCCTGAATTAATTAATTAATTAATTAGAGAATGCACGTGCTTGTACTAGCAGGGGAGGGAGGGGCAGAGAGAGAGGGAGAGAGTTTTTTTTTATTAGTTTCATAGGTAAAATTTGGTGATACATCAGTTGCATATAATACCCAGTACTCATTACATCAAGTGCCCTCCTCAATGCCCCTCACCCAATTATCCCTTCTCCCTCCCATCCCCCCACCCATAACCTCTCCTCCAGCAACCCGAGAGAGAGAGAATCTTAAGCAGACTCCAAGCCCAGTGCAGAAACCAATGTGGGGCTTGATGTCATGCCCCTGAGATCATGACCTGAGCCAAAATCAAGAGTTGGATGCTCAACTGACTGAGCCACCCAGGAGCCCCTCATGTACCCTCTTTTAAAAAACATGATTATGGGGTGCCTGGGTGGCTCAGTCGTTAAGTGTCTGCCTTCTGCTCATGTCATGATCCTGGGGTCCTGGGATCGAGTCCCACCTTGGGCTCCCTGCTCAGTGGGAAGCCTACTTCTCCCTCTGCTGCTCCCCCTGCTTGTGTTCCCTCTCTTGCTGTCTCTCTCTGTCAAATAAAAAAAAAAAAAATCTTTAAAAAACGTGATTATACACAAACAATGAATCATGGAACACTACATCAAAAACTAATGATGTACTGTATGGTGACTCACATAACATAAAAAAAATATTAAAAAAAAAGCATGATTATATTACCTATATACACATTTCAGTGCATGTAACAGAAAATCCACGAAATCATGAGTTATACAAATATGGATTTTTTTTCTCTCTCTTTAGGAAGAAGGTGAAGGTAGGTGTTCCTTTGCTTCAGCATGGATCTATCTACCTTCTGTCTTTCTATTTTGTCATTCAAATGCAGCCTTCATTCTTTGCTTATAAGTTGGCTGAGCCACCCCTAGCACTATATTCATGTTCGTGGCCA
This sequence comes from Halichoerus grypus, assembly GCF_964656455.1. NCBI lineage: Eukaryota > Metazoa > Chordata > Mammalia > Carnivora > Phocidae > Halichoerus > Halichoerus grypus. The sequence goes on from NC_135724.1 coordinate 55,632,793, forward strand.
TTCCTGGCCATTCCTGGAACTTGTACCAGCTTACTCTATCTTTCTGACCTTAGTTTCTTAGAAATCTTACTCTGTAGAGTTCCAGTTACCTTTCATTGCGCAGAAATGTATGTGATCATCCTTAGCTGCAAGAGAGCCTAAGAAATCGTTTTTTTTTTAGTTGGACACAAAAGTCCCTGAGGAAAAAAAAAATTAGGATTCTTTTAAGGAAGACTGGTGATTGGGTTTGGGGTAAACAGTTAACAGTATTCTCCAGAGAGACCAGTGTCTGTCACCATGCCCTGAATGTAGTGGGCTCTCAGTATTGGCAGATGAATGGCTACATGGCAGTGATTGGTGCGCAGCAGTCAGATCTATGGATCTCTCCACAAATCTGTGTCAATGTACACGTATGTGCAGAACAGATAATTGAATGCACAATTACCCTGCAGAGAATATGCCTTGAATAAACATGCACTTTCATTTTTCTCAATAGCCAGATGATTTTTATGGTATCCCAGCTCCTCTTTTGGATGTGACCCTGGATGAAGAAGGGATATCAGCCATTCCTTGCGGAAATGGTCAACTGGTAAGGTAAAGCAAGGGGACTTAAGAGTAAGGAGGCTAGGAAAAGTATTTCAAGGCAGTCAGGAAAACTTGAGCAAGATGCCTACTTGCCTTGTAAGAAAGAAGGAAACAGAGACTCTTAAACTCAGGAATGAATAATTAACTAGTTAAATCCACAAGTAATTACGTGGCTTGTCTGCACTTACAGCAACAAAACCACAGCTGCAGTTCCAGCCCAGCCAGAAGTCAAGATGTTGGGGACGTCATCAGCTAAACTTTTGTTCTTTCTGCTGAACACGTAATGGAAAGTCTTATGCTACTCTCCATGTATCTTTCAATATTGATTTAATTCTCAATATAAGAAATACTTTGACATTTCAGTTTTTTTCTCTATGTAAATATTTTATGGGAGGCAGCACTGTAGCATCTTAAATGTATAACAGTAAGTGGGGAAAAGTACACTATCTAGCGCAGGAGGTAAACACATTTCATTAGAGCCCACCTTGTCTATTTTATTTTATTTTTTTTTATTTTATTTTATTTTTTTTAAAGATTTTATTTATTTATTTGAGAGAGAGAGAATGAGAGAGAACACATGAGAGGGGGGAGGGTCAGAGGGAGAAGCAGACTCCCTGCCGAGCAGGGAGCCCCATGAGGGACTCGATCCAGGGACTCCAGGATCATGACCTGAGCCGAAGGCAGTCGCTTAACCAACTGAGCCACCCAGGCGCCCCCACCTTGTCTATTTTAGTTCAAAGATTCAAAGAGTGCTCATCTGAGTTCATAACTGCTAATGACATGATCTCAGTAGAAGGTTTTTTTGTGTGTGTGTGAGATGAATCTCATGCCATGATCTATACCACTTGGCATAAGGCCTGGGTCCTCTTACTGAAGTGATGCACCCGGAGTAGAGACATGGAAGGACATGGGTTTACTGACATCTGCCTCCACTTGGACTCATGGCAGCAGAAAATTTACTGTGAGAGACTTTCCTCTGTTAAGACTCATATGTTACCTTCTCTTGAGCTCTACTTTTTTTCTTCCTGGCAGAGGAAAAGGGATTCTTTAGATGTTCTAAGAGTAACCCTTGTACCATCCTTGATCTGATCAATACTGATGATGATGATCTTTAGTTTCTATACAGCTTATTTTCATCTTACACATATTTTATGTGGGACATTCTGTCTGGATCTTAAAAAATTGTCCCAATACAGGCTAGCTGTTGGTTCCTTCCAAATTCTGCTTAAGGATTTGGATGTGTCCAGTTTGTGTTCTGGCTGCTCTTCTGTTGCCTGAGGGGTATGTCAAGTTCTGGAGGTGGAGTGTGGTCACCTGGGGCTGTGAGCAATCCTATATTGCAAATTTGTCACTAGTTTTGTTTTTTTTTTTCTAATTTCATTATTTTCTCATAAGAGTATTAATTCCATTTAGTTAGAAGTCTTTACTTTTTCTGTTGAGTTGGCAGGAAGTGTCCTCAAGTTTTAGATTGTTCCTGCATCGTAGGGAGTCTTACACACCTTACTTCCAACCAGGACTCTTGATCCAGGTTGTGATTCCTCTCTGTCTGCCCTTTATTCCTTCAGACCAGCCAGAGGAGGCACATGCAGAGTAGATACTAGTGTTTTCAAATAGTGGATTTCTGTCAGCTTTTATCCTAGCTGACTCTGTCTACAATTTTGATCGCCTCCTCTTCATCCTGTGGGTGAGGGAGGGATTCCCACCCTAGGGTTACGGGGGTGACTTGACATTCAGCAACAGACAGACAAGAGCAACAGCAATTTATTATCACATGTTCTCACAGCCTGGGGGAGGAGGACACCACACAGAGCCACATGTGGGGTGCACTTGGGAACAGAGTGAATAACCAGGGGTGGTAGGAGGCGGGCTTTGTGTAGTATCAAGAGAGTGAGGTGCCCCTTGGTTCCCATGGGAGGATGTGATTGGCTTGTTTGAATAATTCCACCGGCTGACAAGGAACTGAAACCCATTACTCAAGGATAAGCAGGAATTGTGTCTGGTCCCCTGGATAAGGAGCATTGTTTGTCTAGGGGACCTTATATGAGGGACAGAGTAGGAGGGGAGCTTGTAGTTAGAGTGCTTATGGTCCTTCCGCTTTTACCAGATGTCAAGGCGGCACGGAAGAGTGAACTTTATTTGAAGTCTTATATACCACACCCAACACAGCCACCCTGGCCATGGACTCTCATGATTAGTCTAGGTATCTTTTGTTTCTTTTCCCTTTTATCACTGTTTCATGTATTTCAATTCCTTGAAGGTCTTATCACCTTTTAAAGGTGAATTAGAGGGGCAAGTGTGGTGCCAAACACATGAAGAAATCTTACAGTGAGATGGAAGAGGACATAAAGTTTTGTTCCAGTCCTACCCCTGAACTACTGACCAGTTTCTAGAATGAGAAAGCGAGTACTGTTCTTTCTCCCAGGAAGATGGTGAAGGCTAACATAGCCGAGTAACTACAGAGAATAGTACAAATATTAATTTGCATAATCGTATGTATTACAAAATGTTACATCTTCTTAGCAGATTGCACCTTTTATCCTTTGAGCAAATCTGGCAAGAAGTATCTGTGGATACTAAATTTTCATACCCAAAAAGCATAAATCCTAAATTGGTGAGTATCAAAGTGATAGGCCCTATATTAATTTTTTTCAGAAATTTGTAAATATTAATCTGTTTGCTTTTTCATATAGTGTTAATGTTGAGAAGTCTGATGTCTCTCTAAATCTTATTCCTTTGTTTCCTCTCATTTTTATATTTCTGGAAGCCTTTTACATTTATCTTTAGTGTAGGAGACCTGAACTGTTATCAGGATATGACATCTTTTTTTAAATTTATTTTTTATTTTTATTTTTTTTAAAGATTTATTTGAGAGAGAGAGAGCTCATGTCCATGTGTTTGGCGGGGGGGTTGTGGGGGGTTGCCAAAGGGAGAGAGAAACCTAAGCAGACTCCGGGCTGAGCCTGGAGCCTCACGCAGGGCTCAGTCTCATGACCCTGAGATCACGACCCGAGCAGAAATCAAGAGCTGGATGCTCAACTGACTGCACCACCCAGGTGCCCCTGACATCTTTTTTAAAAATCATCATCAACACTTAGCTTTTTGTTGCTGAAAAATGTTCCTTTTCTTTCAGTTCTGGCCATTCTCTTTCCATTATTTCTTTAATTACTTTATTTTTCCATTTTCCTATTCTTCCTTTCATTGCCTGCGTGTTAAACTCACATAGTTCTTAAATTGTATGTTATATTTCCTTATCTTTTTTCCTATTTGTTCTGTATGCTAGTAGATTTTGTCTATATCATTTTGGAGATTCCTAATTCTCATTTTTGCCATGAGTGGTTATAATTGAGCCTCTACTGATTTTTTAATTCAGTAGTCATACTGTTAATTGACAGGAACTCCTTTTTCACTGACTTCCACTTTATTGTGATATTCCTGATTTATGGTTGTAAAATCTTCTCAAATCTCTCTGAAATCAAGTTATTTTAAGCTTTTTTCCTTCCCTCAATTCTTTTTCCCAGAATGTTTATCACTGTACTTTTTTAGAATGTTGATTTTTCGCCATGAGTGACTTATTCATTACATTAATTTTCTCCAATGTCTGATGGTCCTTGGTGATTGATTTATATTTATTAATGGATTAGATTGACCAGTTAGTGACTTAGGGTGTGTTATTGCTGATAATTTCCCAAAGGATTCTTTATGGAATGAGGGGGCTGATTTTGGATACTGTGTAAGTCAGTAAGGTATGTGAATGGAAGTTAGTTTAACTGTACATATGGGTGAGTATCCACGCTCATGTGCACATGTGTGTGCACACACATGCACACACCAAAGGGAGAGTGGTGAATGGCTTCATTTCTTGCTATCCAAGACAAAAACTGATGTTTTCCTTTTATTCTCCCTTCCATGACTTTCATGGAGATCCAGAGTTACCTGATACTGAGATGTGTTTTGTTCTCAACCCTGGACAACTTCCCAAGGCAGGCGGTTCACTTCAGCCAGAGTGCTTTTCTTGGGTCCATAGGTAGCTGCTGCCTGCTGTTCGGTGTAAAGGGAGCCTCTGGGAGGTCTGTCTGGCCCTTCCATTGAGGATACACTTTATGATAAATTATTTGTGGCCATTGAGCTAAGGCCCCTTCCTGCCCTTTGTAATTTTCACACTGAGCTTACTTGATTGTTTGTATGTTTGCTTTTTGTAGATTTATCCTTTCCTTGCCAGCAAAGTTGTTTTATGCTGTTCTTAAGCTAAGTTCTGTACAATTATGAAATACATTGTTTACATTTTATTTCCCAGGAATTTCTAACAATTTCTCATTGTTATTAGGACACCTTGTTGGTTTCCAGTGCCATTTGGAGCTGTTCTTATAACAATACATACCTTTCTCAAATTCGGAGTGATTGTGAGCAGTGTGCTCTCAGTCCTCTGCCCTGACCTGGTTTCTTGTACTGCCTCTTTAGCATTGTTTCTGCTTCAAAACAGATGTCTGTTTTTCTTAATATAATGCATACACATTGGGGGAAAGTTAGAAAATATGGAAAAGCAAGATGAAAAACAACAGTTTCTGAAGTCTCATGTAGCAGTTTATGGTTTCATTGATATCCAGTATGTTTAATTTGGCAAAATGTTGCTTCAGTCATGGAATAGAATAATTGCATCTTATTTTGGGGAATGCCAGTATATCATTAATGCTGCTAAAAATTACTTAGAGCGTATGCACAAGACCTACAGTGCCATCTATCACAATCAGAATAGTCTCCAAACACACTTGCTGCATAATGAAAATCAGAGCTTTTACAATATTCAGTGAATGGGAATGAAATTTTGGGTTCAGTCTTATGTGTTTGTGAGTTAGTCAATCTAATGTATTTCTAGTTTCTTGATTGAAAAAAACTGACCACTCTTGCTGATTTGTAAATCATTACAAAAAGTTATGAAGTCTGATTTTAAAGTGGCATAGGTTGTTTAATCAGTAAGCTTCATGACTTAGATGATTAGAGATTTATTGTCCTTATAAAATAAGAAGTCTGAGGCTGGTGTGGCTGATATCCCTAGCATGGATCTACCAACTTTTTCATCTTTCCAGTCTGCTCCACTTAGCCTGTGGGCTAATATTTAATGCTTATCAAGTATCTCGGCATCACAGACACTGTGTCCATGTGAAGAAGCAGCAGCATCAGCAGCGGATTTTATCCACTTTAACAAGAAAGCATTAGCCTTCCTGGATGCTCTAGCAAGTAGGAGTCTACTTGTATCTCATTGGTCATAGCCATCACATGATCACACTTTAGTCTTTTTAGTTTAGACATAGCATCTTTGGAGCAGATCGTGATATTCAGAAGTTAAAGAAGAAAAGAAAAGTGGATTTTGGCAGGCAATTAACAGTGGATTTTGAGAACAACTTATGCTGTAATGCACGATCAGTATTAATTGTGGACGAATTGGTGAATGCCATTACCATTGCACAGGTAGTCATTAACTCCATTTATCACCACATGGCTATACATTTGAAGAGTCTTATATAATGTATAATTGAATAAACAGTCATATTGGGACAGATATGCCTGGATAAAAATGACTTTCATTTCTCTCATTAGCCAGGTGATACCTGTGACAACCATACTGCTCAGTTGGATGGAACCCAGGAGGAAAAAGAGCTGCCAGGAGTTATCAAAACAAGTGGTTCCTTGGTAAGTTACAGCAGGATAACCTGGGGTAGGGATGAACGAAGAAGTCATTTTTTCGGGGTGCCTGGGTGGCTCAGATGGTTAAGCGTCTGCCTTCGGCTCAGGTCATGATCCCGTGCTCCTGGGATCGAGCCCCGCGTCCGGCTTCCTGCTCTGCAGGAAGCCTGCTTCTCCGTCTCCTGCTTTCCCTGCTTGTGTTCTCTCTCTGGCTGTCTCTCTCTCCGTCAAATAAATAAAATCTTAAAAAAAAAAAAAAGTCATTTTTTCAAGACAATCAGGCAGAACTTCAGAACAGTGCACCATAATTAAGATGGCTGGATAGCTACGGCTCTCAACATACCTATCCACCTTTACTCAATTTGCAGGAAAACATTCAGCAGTAAATAAAGCCAAGTTTAATAGTTAAACCCACAAATAACTGCATGCTCTATAAAAACAGATAAATACCCAGAGAACTAATGACTGTAGGCCTTTTCTGGGGCAGATTTATTTCCTTTACATTTTTTCTTTTATTTTAAAAAATTCTCGGGCGCCTGGGTGGCTCAGCGTTAAGCGTCTGCCTTCGGCTCAGGTCATGATCCCAGGGTCCTGGGATCGAGTCCCACATCGGGCTCCCTGCTCGGTGGGAGGCCTGCTTCTCCCTCTCCCACTCCCCCTGCTTGTGTTCCTGCTCTTGCTATCTCTCTCTCTGTCAAATAAATAAAATCTTTAAAAAAAAAAATTCTTATAAGAATGTTCATTCCATCGAGTCATAGGTCCATCTCTTGGAGGAGAAGCAGGTGTCCTCAGGTTTCTATTGTTTGTCCAGTGCAAGGTGAAGATCAGGCGCCTTTCTTTTGACCATACATGTAACCCCAGGTATCCAGTGCTCCCTCCCTCCCCCGTCTCCCTGCTTGCCCCATCCCCACTTCTCCTCCCAGGTGACCCAGAGGAGGGCACAGTCAGGCAAGCCTGAGGAGGAGGATGGAGCTTATTATCTATTTCCAGCTAGGAAAGATGACTTCATTTATGGTTTAGCCCAGAGCGTTTTCTCACAGGTTTCTATGTGCACTCCTACTTTAAGTTATCTTTTCTCTCGTTTGGTGGAAGTTATGTAGTCTCTTTTCTTTTTTTATTTTTCTGTCCTCATACTCCCTCTCCTAACTTCCTCCCAGATAACAACAGGCAGAATGGTGAATCCCAGTAGGTTCCCTCCTCCCTGTTGAGATGGTGTTGGGGAGAGTCTTTGTTTGAATGTGCATATAGTGAACCCAGGTGTGGTTACTCACACTTTTGGTTGTCTTTTCTCATAATTTGGACATGATGGTTGTCTTTTTAAAAATTTTCTCCACTTACTTTCTTCATTAGTGCTGTTTTGATGGGGAGGGGGGTTGGATTATAGAAAAGAATTTATGTTATTCCTGGAATATCTCTCTCTCCAATCACCACTCATGTGAATGTTGCTGGGAATCTTTTTTCCTATTTTTAAGTTATGTTTTGTTCACCGTATTAGGTTTTAGGAAAGAGAGATTTGATCATCTGACTTAACTTTCCCATTTAATCCCAGAATATAACCCCAATTGTTTATAGAAATAATATAAATTTTTTTTGATATTAGAAATTATCCCCAGTCTGCTCCCTGCTAGTATTTAACCTTTAGTTCCCTTAACTTAAGCACACAAATCCTTTACTTCTGAAAACAAATCAACTTTCTCTTTCAAGAATATACCCTGAGCTTTCCAGTGGTAGAAGATTGTTTTTTTTTTCTCATCTTTTAAAATGGGAAAAAGATTTGAATAGATACTTCACCCAAAAAGATGTGGATGGGAAATAAACTCATGAAGGGTGCTCAGTATCACTAGTGATTATGGAAATACAAATAAAGCCACAGTGAGATACTTCCACATAACCTATGGAATGACTAAAATTAAAAAGACTGCTAAGGGTGCAGAACAGCTGATGCTCTCCTGCACTGCTGGTGGGAATGTAAAATGGTCCATCCACTTTGGAAAATAATGTGGCAGTTTCTTAAAATGTTACGCATATACCTACCACAGACCCAGCTGTTCAACTCATACATAATATATATTCATACCAAGACTGAGTCACAAATGTTTCTAGCACAATAGCCCAAATGTTTCTAGCACAATAGGCTGAGTCACAAATGTTTCTAGCACAAGAGGAACAGTTTTTACTCACAGATAAATGGATGAACAAATTCTGGCATATCCATACAACAGAATATTACTCAGCAATAAAAAGCAATGAACTATTGATATGTACAACATGGATGGATCCCAAAGTGGTTATGCCTTGTGAAAGAAGCCAGACCAAAAAGATTCAATTTATGTAAAATTATGGAAAATGTAACTAACCTATAGTAAGGGAAAGAAGATTGTGATTGCCCGGGGACCTGGGGCTGGATGAGGAGAAGAGGGAAGGAGAGGTTAACAAAGGGATATAAGAACATTTTTGTGGTGCTGGTTTTGGTCATTATCTTGACTATGGTGATGGTTTCACAGGCCTACATATTTGTCAAAACAACATCAAACTGTAGACTTTACTCTTTAAATATCTGCAGTTAATTGTATGTCATAGCTCAATAAACCCTTAAAAAAGAGTCCACATGACATCTTATGATTTTATTAATATCCAAAGTGTTTATTTTGCAATAAGCTACTTAAATAGTCTGTTTACGTATTATAGGCAGTTGACTCTTGACTCTAAATCACAAATGCCGCTGAATTTGGCATTTACAAAAGTCTTACAATGCAGTCTAACATCATAACAAACCTCTACAAATCACTTCTTGTATAGATAAGATGTGCAGTCCACAAAAATGAATTAGTCATTCAAGGTGTTAGTCTACTGAAAAAGCAAAGTAGTTGATCTAGTTTATTTCCAGTGTCTTAAGTGAAAATCAAATGGCTGCACTTGCTATTGATTCCTAATTCACTGCAGAATACAATCATAGCATCTGTTAAAAACAATGTCAGTTACATCTGTGTTTGTTTCGTGGAAAAGAAAATCTAAAGAACTTTAATTTAAAGAAGTAGGAGTTTGTTTTAATCACAAAACAAGTAACTGCTGGTGGGTAGACCATCGCTGGTACAAGTGCAATACAATGCAATGCCAGCCTTAGTATGAACTTCTACCTTTTTACTTTTATGCTGCACCATAGCATGCGGATTTAATCCTTATGCTTACAAGATGGTTAGCAAACTCTGGATACCATGTTGATGTTCCCGATAGGAACATGTGTCACCTGACTAACTGTTACTAATAGAAAACCTTAGCTGTCCTGGAAAACCTTTATGGTAGAATTTCTGTTATTGCTAATTGACTGACTTTTGCACTCGTAACATTATTTGTTTTTCTTTTCTTATTTTAGTTGCCTGAATCTCATTCCTTCATAAATGAGGTTTTTTTTTTTGTTTACCCTGCCGATTTTTGAATTTTTGAATTTTTAATTTATTTCGAATCTATTCCTGGAGTTCTGAACTTTCATGAGGATCTGCCGTTTATTTCATTCATTTTGGTCTCTGCTCGACAAGTTCTTTCCACCTGAGAACTGTTTTTTCCCCTCTAGTTTCTGGACAATGTCTTCTGTTATGTCTTAAGTCATTTTTTTCTCCCTATTTTTGTGGCCCACCCCCCACCCCCCCCCGAGCACATATTAGATGGTTGTTGCCAGGCTTAAATTGAATTTCGGTATCTTCTTCTTTTTTATTTTTTTTTTTAGAGATGGGGGAGGAGGGAAAAGGAAGGGCAAAGGGAAAGAGAAAGAGAGAGAATCTTAAGCAGGCTCCACCCCCAGTGCGGACCCTGATGCAGGGCTCCATCTCACAACCCTGAGATCATGACCTGAGCCAAAATCAAGAGTCAGACGCTTAACCAACTGAGCCACCCAGGCACCCCTGAATTTCAGTATCTTCTAAATTTCCTCTCATGTTAGTCTGTTTGCTCTGTTTCTTCATCTTTATTTTCCAGATTAGTGGTTTTTTTTCTTGGTCATGAATGTAGTTTTTTAGCTTGTCTCACTCTTTTTCTAAATTTCAGTCAACAAATTCTTATTTCTCAAGAACAACTTTTTCCCCATTATTGCAGCTGTGGGTTCTTGGTTCATAGCAGCAATAGCCCCTTAAATCACACTGAAGATAAGAATTAAATTTTTTTAAGGAATCACATTATTTTTATGTTTTTTACTGAGGTATAATTTACAAACAGTAAGTGCATGTATTTTAGGTGTGTAATTCAATTAGTTCCAACATATGTTTTTACCCATACAACCAAGTCCATCAAAACAGAACATTTCCATCACAGCAGAAATCTCTCTGAGGCCCTTCCCAGCCAGTTGTCCTCCTGCTCCTACCCAGGCAAGCCCTATGGTGATTTCTAACACCTTAGGTTGGTTTTAACTCTCATATAAATAGAACTATAAATACAAAATGCACTCTTGTATCTGCCTTTCTTTCACTTACACTAACTTTTAGATTCATCCATTTGCTGCATGTGATAGAAGTTTGGTTCTTTTATTACTAGTAGTAATCCATTACATAAATATACTACTATTGGTATATCTATTCACCTGATGATGGACATTTGGATTGTTTCCAGTTTTGAGCAGTTATGCCTAATGCCACCATGAACATTGATTTCACGTAAAGGATGTGTATTGTCATTTCTTTTGAGTAAAGGTGCAATGTAATTCAGATTTTTGGCAAACAAGCCACCCACAGGTCATCACCCATAGCTCATAAACTCAGCAAGGAATAATTTAGTAGGTAAATAAAAAATAACTAAATTCTAAAAACATCTATAGGGAGAAACAACAAAAAAACTAATTTTTGTGTATGTATCCCAAATAGAGGATGTTGTCAACTAAAGCTTGGTCCTCATGGGTGAACTCATACATAAAAATAATAGACTACCATATAAATTTTTTTTCAATATTTTCAGTATCAACTTAGATATAAATATTTAGGTTTTTTTCCAGTTATTTTTCAAATATAAACATCTTGTGTGGAGAAATGTCAGCTTTTGGAATGTGTAATAATAAGTGACACAAACAGTGAAGTGTCTCCCTGAGTGTGAGAACCATCTGGTCAGGGAAGGGTACATCTCCCGTTGAGTGACAGCAAGTGTTTCAGGTTTTAGGTTTCGCCTCCAGTGCAGAGAGAGCTTCTGACCGGGACTATGGATCCAGGGCGTTTTTCCCTTTCCAGCTCCCCAGTCCCTCCCTTGTATTGATGTCCATTGAGAATACTGTCACAGCAAGAGGGTGAGATGATCCACCAGATGCTCCATCCAAGGAAGCATAGGGTAGAAAGTGTTCTACAAGGTGGAAGGTACCAGCACACTCTTAGGTGGAATTATACAGCTCTGTGGGCCCCTGAAGTTCTCTGTAGAATCATAGCACAGACTTTATTAATTTTTAATTGATGAGAAAATTGCTGTATATTTCCTCTGCACTTGAGTAGATCAATTTTCCCAAAGGCTGAAATTATTGATTGTGTGTTCTTGGAAGTGGGGTGTACTTAACTTTGAAGTGTGTAGAGGAGGCAGGTAGGTTAGTAAACATTATCCACAGATGCCAAACCAATGACAGGGATGAAAAACCTAATTTATTACTTCCAGGCAAAACTGATTTCTTTCAGGCTCCCCTCCATGTCTTTTGTTAGGCCTCCTGATTTCCTTCTCTCTTAGACCCGTATACTCATGCTAGGATCCCACCCTCCAAGGCAGTTAGTTCATTTTATTTAGACTACATATTGGGGGATTTTCCTGCATTATATTTAGGGGTTGTCTATATATTTAAGAGGTTGGTCTACTTGGCTTCTATTTTGCAAACATTTTTAACTATTTACCCGGGACCCTTTCGTACTCCTTGTACAATTCTATTTGTTTTTTCCTCCCTCTCTAGAAATTTTCTTTTATGCTACTCTTAGGTAGAGGTTTTTATTTTACCAAACCAATTCTATCTGCTTTTCATCTAGAAATTTCTGAGTTGGTCCACTAGGGAATTCTTTTTTTTTTTTTAATTTTATTATGTTATGTTAGTCACCATACAATACATCATTGGTTTTTGATGTGGTGATCCACGATCCATTGTTTTTGTATAACACCCAGTGCTCCATGCAGTACGTGCCCTCCTTAATACCCATCACCGGGCTAACCAATCTCCCCTCCCCCCTCCCCTCTAAAACCCTGTTTGTTTCTCAGAGTCCATAGTCTCTCATGGTTCATCTCTCCCTCCAATTCCCCCCGCCCATTTTTCCCTTCCTTCTCCTAATGTCCTCCATGCTATTCCTTATGTTCCACAAATAAGTGAAACCATATGATAATTGACTTTCTCTGCTTGGCTTATTTCACTTAGCATAATCTCCTCCAGTCCCATCCGTGTTGATGTAAAAGTTGGGTATTCATCCTTTCTGATGGCTGAGTAATATTCCATTGCATATGTGGACCACATCTTCTTTATCCATTCATCTGTTGAAGGGCATCTCGGCTCTTTCCACAGTTTGGCTATTGCGGACATTGCTGCTATGAACAGTGGGGTGCATATGGCCCTTCTTTTCACTACATCTGTGTCTTTGGGGTAAATACCTAGTAGTGCAATTGCTGGGTCATAGGGTAGCTCTATTTTTAAATTTTTGAGGAACCTCCACACTGTTTTCCAAAGTGGCTGTACCAACTTGCATTCCCACCAACAGTGTAAGAGGGTTCCTCTTTCTCCACAACCTCTCCAACATTTGTTGTTTCTTTCCCTGTCCATTTTGGCCATTCTAACTGGTGTAAGGTGGTATCTCAATGTGGTTTTGATTTGGATTTCCCTGATGGCTAATGATGATGAACATTTTTTCATGTGTCTGTTAGCCATTTGTATGTCTTCTTCAGAGAAGTGTCTTTTCATATCTTCTGCCCACTTTTTGACTTGATTATTTGTTTGTTGGGTGTTGAGTTTGAGAAGTTCTTTATAGATCTTGGATACCAGCCCTTTATCTGTAGTGTCATTTGCAAATATCTTCTCCCATTCTGTGGTTTGCCTCTTTGTTTTGTTGACTGTTTCCTTTGCTGTGCAGAAACTTTTTATCTTGATGAAGTCCCAAAAGTTCATTTTTGCTTTTGTTTCACTAGCTTTTGGAGAAGTATCTTGAAAGAAGCTGCTGTGGGCGATGTCAAAGAGGTTACTGCCTATGTTCTCTTCTAGGATTTTGATGGATTCCTGTCTCACATTGAGGTCTTTCATCGACTTTGAGTTTATCTTTGTGAGTGGTGTTAGAGAATGGTCGAGTTTCATTCTTCTGCATGTGGCTGTCCAATTTTCCCAGCACCATTTATTGAAGAGACTGTCTTTTTGCCATTGCATGTTTTTTCCTGCTTTGTCAAAGATTATTTGACCATAGAGTTGAGGGTCCATATCTGGGTTCTCTGTTCTGTTCCATTGCTCTGTATGTCTGTTTTTGTGCCAGTACCATGCTGTCTTGGTGATCACAGCTTTGTAATATAGCTTGAAATTGGGCAACGTGATGCCCCCACATGATGCCCCCAGCTTTGTTTTTCTTTTTCAACATTTCCTTGGCGATTCGGGGTCTTTTCTGATTCCATGCAAATTTTAGGATTGTTTGTTCCAGCACTTTGAAAAATGTCATTGGAATTTTGATCGGGATGGCACTGAAGGTATAGATTGCTCTGGGTAGCATAGACATTTTAACAATGTTTATTCTTCCAATCCATGAGCATGGAATATTTTTCCATCTTTTTGTGTCTTCTTCAATTTCTTTCATGAGTGTTTTGTAGTTCCTAGGGTATAGATCCTTGACCTCTTTGGTTAGGTTTATTCCGAGGTATCTTATTGTTTTTGGTGCTATTGTAAATGGAATCGTTTCTCTAGTTTCTCTTTCTACAGTTGTGTTGTTAGTGTATAAGAAAGCAACTGGTTTCTTTGCATTGATTTTATATCCTGCCACATTACTGAATTGCTGGATGAGTTCTAGTAATTCAGGGGTGGAGCCTTTTGGGTTTTCCACATAAAGTATCATGTCGTCTGCGAAAAGAGAGAGTTTGACGTCTTCTTTGCCAATTTGAATACCTTTTATTTCTTTTTGTTGTCTGATTGCTGTTGCTAGGATTTCTAATACTATGTTGAACAGTAGTGGCGAGAGTGGGCATCCTCGACGTGTTCCTGATCTTAAGGGAAAGGTTCTCAGCTTTTCCTCATTGAGGATGATATTCGCTGTGGGTTTTTCATAGATGGATTTTATGAACTTGAGGAATGTTCCCTCTATCCCTATACTCTGGAGAGTTTTAATCAGGAAAGGATGTTGTATTTTGTCGAATGCTTTTTCTGCATCAATTGAGAGGACCATATGGTTCTTCTCCCTCCTCTTATTAATGTGTTCTATCACATTGATTGATTTGCGAATGTTGAACCACCCTTGCATCCCGGGGATAAATCCCACTTGGTCGTGGTGGATGATCCTTTTAATGTATTGTTGGATCCTATTAGCTAGGATTTTGTTGAGCATTTTGGAATCCATATTCATCAGGGATATCGGTCTGAAATTCTCCTTTTTGATGGGGTCTTTGCCTGGTTTGGGGATTAAGGTAATGCTGACCTCATAGAATGAGTTTGGAAGTTTTCCTTCTGTTTCTGTTTTTTGAAACAGCTTCAGTAGAACAGGTATTATTTCTTCTTTGAATGTTTGGTAGAATTCCCCAGGGAATCCATCCGGCCCTGGACTCTTGTTTTTGGGGAGGTTTTTGATCACTGCTTCAATCTCGTTACCGGTTATTGGCCTATTCAGGTTGTCAATTTCTTCCTGTTTCGGTCTTGGCAGCTTATAGGTTTCCAGGAAGGCCTCCATTTCATCCAGATTGCTCAGTTTGTTGGCATATAGTTGTTGATAATAATTTCTGATAATTGTTTCTATTTCCTTGGTGTTAGTCGTGATCTCTCCCCTTTCATTCATAATTTTATTAATTTGGGTCCTTTCTCTTTTCTTTTGGATAAGTCTGGCCAGTGGTTTATCGATCTTATTAATTCTTTCGAAGAACCAACTTCGAGTTTCGTTGATCTGATCTACTGTGTTTCTGGTTTCTAATTCATTGATTTCTGCTCTAATTTTAATTATTTCTCTTCTAATGCGTGGCTTAGGCGTCGTTTGTTGCTTTTTCTCTAGTTCTTTAAGGTGTAGAGTTAGTTGGTGAATTCGGGATTTTTCTATTTTTTTGAGTGAGGTTTGGATGGCTATGTATTTCCCCCTTAGGACTGCCTTTGCAGTATCTCATAGGTTTTGGACCGATGTGTTTTCGTTCTCATTGATTTCCATGAATTGTTTAAGTTCTTCTTTGATTTCCCGGTTGACCCAAACATTCTTTTTTTTTTTTTTAAGATTTTATTTATTTATTTGAGAGAGAGAATGAGAGAGAGAGAGAGAGCACATGAGAGGGGGGAGCGTCAGAGGGAGAAGCAGACTCCCTGCTGAGCAGGGAGCCCGATGCGGCACTTGATCCTGGGACTCCAGGATCATGACCTGAGCCGAAGGCAGTCGCTTAACCAACTGAGCCACCCAGGCGCCCTGACCCAAACATTCTTGAGCAGAGTGGTCTTTAGCTTCCAAGTGTTTGAATTTCTGCCAAATTTTTTCTTGTGATTGAGTTCCAGTTTTAGAGCATTGTGGTCTGAGAATATGCAGGGAATAATCTCAGTCTTTTGGTATCAGTTGAGACCTGATTTGTGACCCAGTATATGGTCTATTCTGGAGAAAGTTCCATGTGCGCTCGAGAAGAATGAGTATTCTGTTGTTTTGGGGTGGAATGTTCTCTAAATATCTATGAGGTCCATCTGGTCCAATGTATCATTCAAAGCTCTTGTTTCCTTGTTGATTTTCTGCTTAGATGATCTGTCCATTGCTGAGAGTGGAGTATTGAGGTCTCCTACAATTAACGTATTGTTATCAATATGACTCTTTATTTTGGTTAACAGTTGGCTTATGTAGACGGCTGCTCCCATGTTGGGTGCATAGATATTTACAATTGTTAGATCTTCTTGTTGGATAGACCCTTTAAGAATGATATAGTGTCCTTCTGTGTCTCTAATTACAGACTTTAGTTTAAAATCTAATTTGTCTGATATAAGAATTGCTACCCCAGCTTTCTTTTGAGGTCCACTGGCATGGAAGATGGATCTCCATCCCTTCACTTTCAGTCTGGATGTATCTTTAGGTTCAAAATGAGTCTCTTGTAGGCAGCATATGGATGGTTCCTGTCTTTTTATCCAATCTGCAACCCTGTGCCGTTTTATGGGAGCACTTAGGCCATTCACGTTGAGAGTGATTATTGAAAGATATGAATTAATTGTCATCATGTTGCCTGTGAGACGTTGTTTTTATAGATTGTCCCTGTAAATTTCTGTTGTAGATCACTCTTGGGGTCTTTCTCCTTTTATAGAACCCCCCCTTAATGTTTCTTGCAGGGCCGGCTTAGTGGTCACATATTCTTTCAGTTTCTGTCGGTCGTGGAAGCTCTGCATCTCTCCATCCATTCTAAATGAAAGCCTTGCCGGGTAAAGTATTCTTGGCTGCATGTTCTTCTCATTTAGTACCCTGAATATGTCTTGCCAGGCCTTTCTGGCTTGCCAGGTCTCTGTGGATAGGTCTGACGTTATTCTGATGTTCCTCCCTCTGTACGTAAGGAACCTCTTCCCCCTAACTGCCCTTAAGATGGTTTCCTTGGTTCTAAGATTTGGGAGTTTTACTATTACATGCCGGGGTGTTGGCCTGTTTTCCTTGATCTTGGGAGGGGTCCTCTCTGCCTCTAGAACGCGAATGTTTGTTTCATTCCCCAGATTAGGGAAGTTCTCAGCTACGATTTGCTCAAATACATCTTTTAGTCCTCTCTCTCTCTCTCCAGTCCCTCTGGGATTCCAATTATTCTGACATTGGAACGCTTCATGGTGTCACTTATTTCTCTGATTCTATTTTCATGGATTCTGAGTTGTTTTTCCCTGGCCTCCTCTTTTCCCTTTTTATCTATTATATTGTCTTCCAGGTCGCTTATTCGCTCTTCTGCCTCAGTTACCCTAGCTGTTAGATTATCTAGATTGGATTGGATCTCACTGATGGCATTTTTAAGTTCTGCCAATTCACCTTTCATTTCTGCCCATAGAGACTCTATGTTGCCATTAACTGATTTCTCCATTCTAGCCATTGTCTTCACAATTGCTAGCCTGAATTCCATCTCCGACATCTTGGTTATATCTGCATCCATTTGTAAATCTGCAGCATAAGTCATAATCTCTGAGTCTTTTCTATTTTGGGGGCTCCTCCTCCTAGTCATTCTGTTGATGGGTGTTTGAGGGAATGTATAGAGTCGAAATTATTGACCAGAACCCAAGCAAGATGCACCTGTTTTCTTGGGACCTTAGGGTTGCTGGCCTCTTGTTTTCCCAGCCTGTCTTCTGGGGGAGGGGCCTGCTGCGCTGTTACTCAGGCAACCCTGTTTGGGTGGAGTTGCCCTGCCCCCTGTGGCGGGGGATGGGCTCAGCGGGAATCAGTCTTTGGGGCTTTTGTTCTCTGGCGGCTTTCCGCGTCTCTTCTGCGAGTCAGAGCAGAAGAGACCGTTTCCAACCCTCTGCCTCAGAGCAGAGAGACCTCAGTCTGTTCTTCAGTGAGCTCTCCAGGCCACACCGTCTCCGTTTCTGTCCGTGCTGCTATAAACTGCGTCCTGGGTTGTGCGCCCCTCCGCAGCGCTCCCAGTCCTGCCTCCAGGCGGGGCACATCTCTGCCTTTTGTGCTTCTAAAACCGCCAGCCACTCCCAGTTTGCATGCGCGCGACCCCGCTGCTCCGGGTTTCCGCCCCGGGGGCTGCCCTAAAGTCCTTTCCCCGCCGCTACCGGTCTGCGAGTCTGCGCCCCGTCCGCAGCGCGCGAGGCTGTCGCTCACGGGCGGTGTAGGATCCCCACGGCCAGGCACCCTCCCACTGCTGTTTATCCTCCCATATCTGCCCGCAGAATCACAGCTCCCCACTTTGTACCTCAAAACCAACCGCCTGCGATATTCTGTTTGTAGAGATCCAGATCTTCTTACATCTCAGGCTGGTTTCGTGGGTGCTCAGAGTGGTCTGGTAGATATCCAGCTCAATTCTGGGGACCAGTTGAAATAGGGTCCCCTACTCCTCCGCCATCTTTCCCGCTATGGAATTCTTTTCTGGTTTCCAGTGCTATCAAAAATGACCTCCTTTAAAACGTATTATACATATATATATATATATATATATATATATATGTTATATAAAACATATATATAAATATATAAATATAAACATGTTATATGTATATAAAACATATATATATGTTTTATATATGTTTTCTGCCATTTTTAGTGATGAGGGTGGGAGGGGAGGTAGGTAATTGTCAGTCCACCATCTTATACTTGTTCTCATGTTTTATTTGTCCCTTTAAAAAAAAGGTTCTTGGGGTGCCTGGGTGGCTCAGTCGTTAAGCATTTGCCTTCGGCTCAGGTCATGATCTCAGGGTCCTGGGATCGAGCCCCACATCGGGCTTCCTGCTCGGCGGGAAGCCTGCTTCTCCCTCTCCCACTCCCCCTGCTTGTGTTCCCTCTCTCGTTGTGCCTCTCTCTCAAATAAATAAATAAAATCTTTAAAAATATCTAATTAAATTAAAAAAAGGTTCTTGGGCGCTTGGGTGGCTCAGTCAGTTAAGTGACCGACTCTTGATTTCGGCTCAGGTCATGTCTCAGGATCGTGAAATCAAGCCCAGCTTCGGGCTCCATGCTGTGTGTGCAGCCTGCTTAAGATTCTTTCTCTCCCTCTCCCACTGCCCCTGCACATGTTCTCTCTCTTTCTCTTTCTCAGAAACTTCTTTGTTCATTTTATAAAGTAATGCCTGCTGTCTATAAGAAATGTAGACGATGTGGTCAAGCAAGGTGAGTGACAGGTTTTTTGTTTTGTTTTGTTTTTAGAGAAGGAGAGAGAGAGAAGTGACAAGGAGGAACAGAGGGAAAGGGAGAGAGAGAATCTCAGGCTCCATGCCCAGTGCAGAGCCCAACACGGGGCTTTGTCTCACAACCCCGAGATCATGACCTGAGCCAAAATCAAGAGTCAGACACTTAACCAACTGAGCCACTCAGGTGCCCTGAGTGACAGTTTTTAAAAAACGAAACACTGTATTTTCATAAGTATCAAATACATTCTGTTTTGCAATAAGCTTCCTTCAGTAAAGAAAAGAATATTATGTCTTAAATTTTAGTAAAGCCAGTGTCCACTACATCAAAAATCTCTTATTTCTAGCTCTATAAATGAAAAACATAACCTGGTACTATTGCTACTGAATTCTAGTCACTGCAAAAGATAATCATAGGGTGTGTTTCAAAACTAAGGTTAGACATGTTTGGCCATATGTCATGGAAGGGTTGGAGTTAATTTCGCTTCACATGGAAATTTGGTGGTCCAAGTCTGACAGGGCATTACATGATGTCTTAGCACAAACCCAGGTGGGCTTGATCTTCCACCTCTGTTGTCCGTTGCCGTGGCCATCATCCTTATTCGAACAAGATACCTGGCAACTCGAGGCTGTCATCTACAGTGCTGTCATGAGTGTACATGAGCTGACCCTCTTCCTTTTGCTGAGGAAGGCCTTAGGTGTTCTAGAAGCAGTCTTGCTAAAATTACACTTACCTCTCATTGACCACACTTGTCACGTGATCACTCAGCTGCAAAGAAGCCTGGAAATGAAGTTCTTTGGTTTAACTCCCTGGAATCAAACCAAGACATTGTTAAGGGAAAAGGAGTTTGTGGCAGGTAATAACAGTGTCGGCTACAGGGGCCAGTGTCTGTCAAAGGGTCTGGCATTTAGGTACTCATAGTGATGTTCCCTGACGGACTGGATGCAGCTGTCCCTGCCCAGGCAGTCACAACTTCGTATAGTGTCACACATGTCTAAACAGAGACGCATGGTGTAATACACACGTTAGAAGTGTTTGCCTGAATTAAAATGGTACTTTTATTTCTCCATTTAGCCAGATGATGCTTCTCTCAACAGTACCACCCTGTCAGATGGGTCCCAAGATGAAGAAGGGAGTTTTGCAGTTCCTAGCAGTGGCTCTGTGGTAAGTCATCACATGCCACAACAATTGTGCATCGGGGCAAAGTTACAAGTTCAAAGCAAGAAGAAGCAATTTCTTTAAAACAGATAAGGAAAACTTGAACTGAGATTGTGAAGAAACCAGAGGTGCCAGGAGACCCACCAACATTTTCACAGTTAGGAAGTAGGAGACTCAAAACTGAGGCATGACTAAATCTCAGTTTAAAAGAGGACTCCATAAATTAATACCACTGTGGTCAGAAACCAAAGGATGTTCATTATGTGTATCAAGCCCAGAGGAATCTGTTACCTTTGATCCTCTTGGCTGAGTTCACACCAGTAATCTGGCCTAATTCTGCCATTTAACCCAGAAGTCCTTTTTCCCTGTGGGATAAATTAAAAAGCCCTCATCCTGATATTGAAGGCACTATTGCCTTAGATCTCAGGACTTACCCATATACATCCTCCACTTCTGACACATTCACTCACTTGGCCTTGAGTAACAGAACTTGTACTTTTTTTGATCAGAAAGTCTTATCATTTCCTCCCCCCTCCCCAGAACCACTGGACATCCCCACTTGGTGTCTGTGCAGGTGCTCTGGCAGGGGGTGATAGAGTGGACCAGAAGTAGTGAGAGACCCTGTTCAATGAGGTTGTGGTTATTCAATAGCAAGTTGATGGCAGGCAAGAGCACATCAGTCAGGCAGATAGATGGAGTGGGCATATTCACATGAACCTCTGAGCAGTAGTTTCTCATCCATTGTCCAGTTGGAGACAAAGGATGGTTGATGTTCACATGCATAGCACACTCTCAGTAGATCTCTGTTAGCCCTAGGTGAAGGAGCTTTTCTGTTGTGTTTTTAGATTTTTGGTTTTGAGGTTGCTTTGTTACACGGTGATCATATAAGAAGCACAGAAGAATGTAAGTGACATTTGTCAATGAGTAACTTATCAGTAGCCCTACAGGTTATGGCACAGATGGACTAGGACTTACCCACAATGTCTGGCCTACTAGCTCTACGTTCGGCTGCTACTTTCCTATTTAAGATTGTGCATTGGAATGCAAATGAGTGAGGATGTCTCTGTTTTAGAAATACTTTCCAGTACACCCTACTTACTGATGGGTAAAAACAAAGTAAGTCACTCACAAACTCTGATAGCTACTGAAGTGAGGAGACCTTTCACAGTTGTGCTGTGCCTCTCTGCCTAAAGACTCCTGCTCTAAGGCTTTTGCACAGGATCCTGTATATTGTGTCTCAGCTGGTGGTACTGTGCGCCCAGGGCACCATCCCTACGCATTCGCCTCAACTCTACCTACATGCTCCCCTCCCCTCTATGTGCCCATCTCTGAGAACTATGGATTTTGTCTTGTAAATAGTTATAGAATATTTCTACTCTCCTCTTTTCCTGTAACTGCTTCCTTAGTACAGAAACAAATCATCTTCCTGTGTTACTGAAGTAGCCCCGAAAGTGATCTCCCTGACTTTAGCGTATACCCTTTAAACTCATCCTTCCCACAGCTGCAAGTCATTGATCTAAACATACAAGCCTTGTTTTAATGCCTGCTGCAGTCCCCCCACATCTTCTAGTTGACATAAAAGCTCCTGACATAGTCTGACCCCCTTCTGTCTCTAGCTGACTTTTCTGCCCCAGGCATTTTATATGAGCCAACAAAGGATTGCATGTGGTTCCATGCACGCACCAAGAAACACCTGAAGCAGAATGGTTGCAGAATTGAGTTGCTGAGGAGGATTTGGGGTTGGCCTTATTTTCTAGGCTTTCATTGATCCATTCATTCATTCACCAAGTCCTTATTAGGTACATATTGTCTGCAAATAAGATTCTTGAAAGTTTGAGGTTGTAAGAGAAAGACAGTGATCTTATGTAGCAGTTATAGATAGCGTCTCCTGGAGTATGTTAATCATTCAGATTTTGTTTTTCTGAAAACTGATTGAATGCTGATTATGATATAAATAAAAGTTTCAGGGGTATTGAGACTCAAAAAAATCTTATTGGTACCAGTCTCCATTGTGACTTACTTTGGATTGCTTGTTATTCAGAATATCTTTACTTAGAAATGTTAAACAAATTAGTTAGTTGCTAGAGTAGCCAGCCCACAGATGAGAACTTAACCCTTACTGCATCTGTACTAAAAATCATTCTAGAACTTCTTACCATGAGGGAAATACATTTTGACTTCCCTGCTTCTTGGTTATAAGGAGCCATTGGCACCCCAGTTTGGTTCCTAAGTTTCTTCTAGATGATAGCATTCTAGTAATTCAATGAAGTGTTAGCAAGGGCTTCAAGGGCTCTGGCCATGACTCTTGTAAAGTAAATCTCACCTGGCAGTATAAATTCCCAGGGACATTTTATTGTCATCTTCAAGACTTCAGAGGGTCCTAGCAACTTGCCCTTTGGAGTTTGTGTTGTGGAATGTTTTAAAGTGGACAACCTAACTTTAGTAAAAGGGTAACTGTGGCTTGACCAATACTGTTTCTTTTTTTTTCAATCTTTCATCTTTTCTATACATTTGAAATGTCAATTTTATGATAATTGAACCTGTATATGGGGTCTATCTTAATTACTATGACTCTGTGGTTTGTTTTTGAAATCTGTTGGGATGTGTTCACCCTCATTGTTCTGGATCAAAATTTCCTTTCCTCTTCTCAGGAATTTTTACTCCCAGATGAACTTAGGATAATGCTATAACCACCCATTAAATAAATCTTGGTAGGACTTCACTAAGAACCTCACTGAATTTAAAGATTAATGTTGGGGAGAGAATTCAGATCTTAAAATACTGACTCATCCCACTGAGAAATAATAATTGTGTTTTTCCATTTATTTATGTCTTCTGTCCTTCCCGTAAAAGTTCATAATCTTTCTTACATTCTTTTCCATATACATTTTTCATTGATTAATTACTTAGGAACTTAATAGTTTTCATTGACATTTTAGAATGGTAGGTTTTTTCATCTTCTGGTTTGTTTTTGCAGAGATGTAAGGAAAGTAAGTTATTTGGTTTCTCACAAAAACTATTATAGCTTCCTTTCTGAAAATTTTTACTGCTAAGAACTTTTCATTTGACTTTATAATTTGTACAGATAATCACCTGAAATAGTGACAGTTTTCGTTACTCATTCTTTAAAATAGTCATTTTATTTCTTTTCCCTGTCTTTATTGGACTGACCATAATCACTTGTTACATTGAATAATAATTATGGGGATCTTTTGATAAGTTCTTGATTTGCTCATGAAGTCTTCCAAGTTTCATTATTAAGTAGAATACTAGGTCTAGGTTTCTGAGCCTTGTAATTATTTTTATCAGAAATGGAGGTTGAATTATATAAAGTAATTGTTCATCATCTATTAAAATAAATATATTTATCTTTGTTAAGCAATTACCTTAGGAAATTCTGTTGATAGGTCTTTCTAATATTGAACTATAATTTTGTTGCTAAATAAAACCTACTTGTATTATATTATTCTTTTATTACATTATGGAATATCAGTTTGTACTATTTTAGCATTTTTAACAACTGTTCTATTAGTAGGATTCTAATAGTGGGTTTAGCGTATATATGATTTCTTTTTGTTGTTACACAGTTATACTAATCTTGGTACAAATATGTTAAGAACTTTGAATCTTTTTTCAGTGTTTTAGAACCATATACTAAAATTTGGTGTAAATATATAATCTATAAAATCCATTATATTTAAGTTTGTATTGTAATTTGTTTATGAAACCACTAAGACCTGGCATCAGTGTAGACATAGTGTTTTGATTACTTTTTCAATGGGTATGGTTTTAGAGTTATATTCCTTTATATCCCAAATGGTATGAGTTTTGGTAATGTGTATTTGTTGTTGCAAAACATTCAGTTTATTTTTTTTAAGATTTTTTTTTTTTTAATTCACTTGAGACAGAGAGATACAGAGAGAGAGAGCATGAGCAGGGGAGAGGCAGAGGGAGAGGGAGAAGCAGGCCAGACGTGGGGCTCGATCCCAGGGCCCTGGGATCATGACCCGAGCCGAAGGCAGACGCCCAACCATCTGAGCCACCCAGTTGCCCCAAAACATTCAGTTTAGCATTTTCAATATATGTTGTTGTTTGTGTATACACTCATATATTCAAATATACACGCACCTATTTAGGTGTATAATTTTAAAGTTTTCTGTGAGGTAGCTATTTCTCCTTTTATATTCCTAATATTTATGTCTTTTATCCCAATTAGAACTGTAAATAGTTGCCTGTATCAGCAATATTTTTTAGGAAGTCACTTCCTTTAATTAATGAAGCCTACTTTTTCTATTGTATTAATTTATTTAATCCTTATTAATTTTTCATTCCTTCTTAGTTCTACTTGTATAATTTTTTTTGGTCTCTTGGATTATAAACATATTTATTTTTAATCTTTCTTATTTGCATTTAAGGCTAAGAGTTAATCTCTGAATAATAGTTTAGGTTTTATCATGGATTTTTGGAATTTAATGCTCTTATTGTCTAACATTTAGCTTATAATTTCACATGTGATTTAATTTTTAATCCAGGATATTATTGGAATGACTTTAAATTCACATTTGGATAGATTTTATAATTGGTACTATGTTTTATTTCAAAGTTGATTGCATATTTGTTAGTGAGTGTGACTTATTTAAGTTTATTTCTGGAGTATTGGGTATCTACCCAAAGGAAAAAAAATACTAATTCAGAAAGTTATATGCACCCCTGTGTTTGCAGAATTATTTACAATAGCCAAGATATGGAGGCAACCCAAGTGTCCATTAATAGATGAATGGATAAAGATTGTGGTATACATGTATACAATGGAATGTTAGTCCGCCATAAAAAAGAATAACATCTTGCATTTGCAACAGCATGGGTGGGCCTACAGAGTGTAATGCTAAGTGAAGTAAGTCAGACAAAGACAAATACCATATGATTTCACTCATATGTGGAATTTTAGAAACAAAACAAATGAACAAAATAAAAAGAGACAACAGACTTTTAAGTACAGAGAACAAAGTGGCATTGCAGAGGGGACGTGGGTGGGAGGATGAGTGAAATAGATAAAGGGGATGAGGAGTACACTTATCTCGATAAAGACTGAAAAATGAATAAGTGTGTTGAATCATTATATTGGACACCTGAAACCAATATAACACTGTATGTTAATTATACTTCAATTTAAAAAATAAATATTTATCTCTGGGGAATTTGGCAAGATGTAGATTTATCAGTTCTGATCTCAGGTATAGAAAGGGAACCTTATTATCTGTATTAACTCAAGGCAGCTTTTATACACAGAGTTATAACACACTGACTCAAACCTTGAGAAAAAAAGAAGTAGCTAGTCAGGAAGGTCAGAAACATCTTTTGAGTTAGTGAATTTCTCCTATAAGTAATGAACATGAAAAATGTTAGGTATGGTGTTTCTTTCATGTGAAGAAAATACCATACGAAGTCTAGTTTTGAGAGAACTCAGGCAGGTAGTGCCAGCCTTCTATAGATTGGAATTCAAAATAATCATCCCCCATATATTCTACTCTCCAATCCCAGTGCTGTGTGATTTGGGCGGCAGAGCAAGCGTCACTGGCTGGAAAACCTTGACTTTCCTCACCAGTTGAAGCCCCAGCCTCTTGTGGATGGGCACATAGAGAAATGGTAGGATCTGTTAAGGACAAGCAAAGGAAGTGTGTTTTAAATGGGAGTGGCATTAGTATTTCAAATATATTAAAATAAACTAGTAAAAATTTTAAAATGATGCTAGTGTTAATATGTTGAATGGGTAAGTGGATGTTTTAAAACTATAAACACCAAGCACCTAGCCTTTCACTCAATCTATTTAAGAACTCAAAGTCCATTTATTGGCAGGTTTCTCCTCCTTTTTCATTTTTACCACATCATTCCCCTCCCTACTTTAACACATGAATGTTCCTTTGTTTGTTTTGTTCTGTTTTGTTTTAATCCTTATGAGTGTCTCTTCTTCTCTACCTGGCTTTCCAAGCCTTCTGTAATTTGAGCTGACCATCTTGACCAATTTATTTCTCATATTTTTCTAATACCTTGCCTCAACTCTTGGCAAACCAGTGTCTCCACAATTCCTTGTAGCAGAAATGTTTCAGATATTTCCATACCTGAAATTTATACCTCCATTCTGGACTTGAATGTTTTTGTCAGCTGCCTCTGCGTCTGTTAGTCCTCTCCATCATGCTTTGAGTTCCAGCTCAGGTTCACCCACCTCTGGGTGAAACCCTTCCAGGCTGCACCTCTTTCTTCTCCATTGCCATCCAATAAAAACATAGTTGTGTTGTAGAAATTAGCTCTTAACAGTGGGTTGATTGTTTTTTAATAATGTTCCATAAATGTTACTCTGTACTCCTCATTATAAATAATAGCTCAAGAGCAGGAACACAATTTAAATTTCTGCCTCCCCCAAGATAGCCCCCAGAATAATTTGTATTACAATGGGCAGGCACTCCGTCAGTCCAATAGGGCTGGCTAGAGGCCAGTAAATCAATTCAGCAGATGGACACTTCTCCACTTCACAGATTAAGAAACTGACATTAATAGGCTTAAGCATCCCAAACCATCAGTTGCAGCCTTTAAATACATGTCTCACAGTTTTCAAGAGTGTTGTCTCCCATAGGTGAGTTATTTCAAAGTTTGAGAAAGCATTTCTTTTTTGGAAAACTTCAGAAGACCACTGAAAAGTGGTCCATATCATTTTAAGGATTTTAGTGTACCAGTAATCTTTATTCTGTAGTTTCGTTTTTAGAGCTACCAAAAATCTGATGGACAATGACTTGTATGGCTCTAGACCTTTTTATGTCTTTTCATTCTTCTACCAATTATAGTAATTTGGAATCTATGTTTTAATAACTGGCCATGTATTTACATGATTTTTACACAATTACAAGTGTGTCATCTCCTTTGGAATAAAATAGGAAAAAGAGAACACAAGGCTCAGAATTCGAGACTCCCTTTTGTAATTTGTGAAGAGTCTTTCATGAAACATGTGTTCAGTTATTGCTAAATAAATATGAGAATAAAAGAAACAACATCAGGCTCTGGGGAAAAAAATGAACAGACTTTATATTGAATAGTACATAAAAGATTGCTGATTGAACACCAGATTTTCATCATCACACACATTCATAGATAATAACTACCACATTAAAATTTATATTGGCAGAAATGGTAGGATTGGTGTATAATTTTTTTTTTTTACTAATACCCATCCAGACTTGAGCAGTTGACTTGCTTCACGGGGCTTTACAAAGATACTCAACTTCTGGGGAACCTGGGTGGCTCAGTCGGTTAAGCATCTGCCTTTGGCCCTGCATCAGGCTTCCTGCTCAGCAGGGAGTCTGCTTCTCCTTCTCCTGCTAACCCCTCCCCACCCCCCATGCTCTCTGCCTCTCTCAAATAAATAAAATCTTTTAAAAAAAAGAAAAGATACTCAACTTCTGATAATATTGCAGGGGAAGACAATGCTTTGGCGGGATCTTGGTAAAGAAAGTAGCAAATTAGAAACTGAACTAGAAAACATACTTAAGTTTTTAGTAGTTATTATCACTCTGTATTTTGTCATGGAGGAATTAATATGTTAATTATTAACAGTAGCCAACCCTCATATTGTGCTCAGTGTGTATCCGATATTGTTTGATGTGATTACAGAACAAGTCATTTAAAATTCATAGTACCTCTTTGAATATGTTTTATTATCATCATTTTACAGATTAGGAGATTAAGTGATAGAGAACTCAAGTGACTTGCTCAAAGTCACGCAGTAAGTGGGAGAGCCTGGATTAGAATCCCAGCAGTCTGGCCTCAGGGTCCTTTCCGTTAGCCATCTAGCTATGTCATCACCTGAAATTTAAGACCAATACGTGTGACTACCACATCAAGAATAACAAATACTGTAATTATCAAACTATGTGACATCAGGCATTGTAATTTTTACATCTTAGGAAGGGTATGAGCAGCAAGTTCTCAAGAACTAAGAAGACACAGTTATTTTGACCTTGACACAGTTCTCTGTTGAGAAACCCTTGTGAGCTGTACAGGTCTGGACTGAACATAGAAACAGGAAATCAGGTGCAAGCCCTGTATGAAATCAAGAATCGCTTTGTGTGAAAAGAACTTTTGTAAACTGCAGAACATAAATCAGATTGGAATGTGGGGTAGCCTGTATTTTTATGGTAAAATGTCTTGTGTTCATCTTAAGCTTGTTTCACAGTCTATACTTGAGACTATTCCAGCTCTACCAGTTCATTCCAACGGATCTCCAGACCCTGGACAGTCAGTTCAGAATGCAATGAGTGGTGAGTGGCACATCCTTCTATATTGAACTTAAGCTGTGTCTTCTCGCTTTTGTTCTGGCACTCAGTACAGTTAGCAGTGACTTTGTCAAGGCAAAATGTGTGGGTTTTTTTTTTTTTCCCATTTTGATTCTATCACTCCAGCACTCACTCCCTGCCAGCTCCAAACACCCCATTCTGTCACACCAGACAAAATTAATTGAGCCAAATTGGAAGCAGAATCTTTTTCTCCTTCACTACCATCACATCATTTAGAAACTACTCACTTGGGTAGTGTCTTTGATTTGAGGTCTCTTTCACAAGTAATCTGGATCTGCTTAATAGTTGCGAATGGGCTGGGAAGTAGGACACTTCCAAAAATCTCTACTTATGCTCAAGTGTATACAGCACCAGAGCAGCTCTAACATACAAGGCTACAGGGTTAGCTTTTAACTGGGCCTCTTCCACTTGAGTATTGTATTTTTGTTTAGTATTTCTGTTTAAAATTTTAAAATCTGTTGATTTGCAAATTTCTCCATTTAACTTTTAGTAAGATTAACTAGGTCTTCTATTATTTTTGTTGCTGTTCTTTGTGTTCTATTTGGTTGTCCTTTAGTCACTACCTACAGAGTAGTAAGGTAAAAGAGATGAGTTCTCTTTTTTATAATCAAATGAGCTCAGTATGGAATGCAAAATCCTCCTTATAGGAAATAGGCTCCTTCAAGGCTCTACTTTGGTGATTCCTTGAACTTTTCCCTAAATATGGGCCCCTTCCCATATACAACAGAACTTCATACTTTCAGCATTAGCTTCAAAATTCAAATAAGTTGGGGTTTTGAAAACGTTCTAATGTTTGTTATTCAGTTCAAATCATGCCACTATAAAAGATAAATGTCTGCTTGGGGTGGTTTGGTGGTTTGGAATACTGTAATCACCATACTCTGAAGAATCTGTCCATAGAACCTTAAGAAGTTAGAGTATTATTGGGCGCCTGGCAGGCTCAGTTGGTTGGGCATCTGACTCTTTATTTCAGCTCTGGTCATGATCTTGGGGTCGTGGGATTGAGCCCCTGTGTTGGGCCCCTCACTCAGCAGGGAGTCTGCTTCCCTCCCTCCCTCCCTCCCTCTCTGCCCCTTCCCCCACTCATGCACACTCACGTGCTCTCTCTCTCTCTAAAATAAATATATCTTTAAAAAAAAGAAGTTAGAGTATCATTTAGCAATCAGTCTTCTTCCACTAATGCAAACCTCTGTATGATGAGTGAAAATCAAAACTCCCCCTTGGCCATCTCCTAAGTTTTTACTGCATCCATTTATTGTATTTTTGATTAGTGTTTCTGTTTAAAGTTTTAAAATCTGTTGATTTGCAAATTTCTCCATTTAACTTTTAATGTAAGATTAATTAGGTCTTCTGTTTCTTTTTGTTGTTGTTGTTCTTTTTGTTCTATTTGGTTGTCCTGTAGTCACTGTCTATAGAAGAGGATAAAAGAGATGAGTTCTCTTTTTTATAATCAAATTGTTTTTTCACTGCAAATGAACAGTTTTTCCAGCAAGCCAAATCTTAGTCAGAAATCAGAGTTTAGGATTACTCAAATGATTTCTGGATTCACTTGTTTTTGGTCAAGGAGTCTATTGTCTTAATTTCAAACTGCCTCACGGAGAATGTGGGACAGTTCTTGTCACCCATTTGGCTGTTTCTTAATAAACAGCATACGAGGTCAGGTAACCAAATCAAATCACAAGAATTTGGATCAATTTACATGAGCAAACCTAGCGGTGTAGTCCAAATTGAATTTGAACACATCCTAAGAGACAAACATCCCATAGTTTGGGAGAAACAACAAGAGAAGTGAATTTAGGCAGGAATTCTTGTGGGGTCTTCACCCGTTCTTCTGCCTTAAGCTTCTGCTTCCCCAGGAGCAGCAACATTGGGTTTAGATGGACTTAACTGTAATATCATAACATATAGAAGAAAGACCTCATTTGTGGGCTTTCCTCTAGTAGTCCTCAGTGCCTTTTATGAGATATAAAAATCTAAGATTAAAAACATCAGATGAAATAGAAAGTTTGTTTGGATAATAATTATAGAAATTCATTCATATAGAATATTGTTTAACTGAAATGCTCTAGGTGAGTCTGATTCTGTTCCTTGGATGTAAACATTCTGATGTGCTTATAGGTTAACTTAGAAATATTTTGTGCTTATTTTACAGTACATGATATTGATTGATTAAATGGCATATAAAAAATTATACATCCTTTTTTTTAGATGACGATTATCTGAAAAAAAACATTCCACCAGAAACTGAAGAGCTGTCCTTTGAAGTATCTTATTCAGAAATGGTTACAGAGGCTCCAAAAAGAAGTAAATTTAAGAAGTCAGATTTTAAGAAAGAGGACTATGCTTTAACTGTATGTGAAACCTTTCATGATTATTCCAATAACTTCCTGTGATTTTTTTCCATGGGACAAACTAGGATTTTTTTCTTTTTTAAATGTGTGTGTGTGGAGGGAGAGGGCAGGCATCAGTGTTGCGTAATACCAGGGCACCATCTGTTGTGCAGTGCACAGCCTGCTTGGCTGTACCTGGCAGCACTGGGTTGAGGAAGAGTTGTGAGGGTGTATGCTTGAATACGGTTTTACAGAGGAAATAGGATTTCCTGGCATGTGTGATTTCATGCAGTTTATATCCTTACTTATAGGTTAATGCAGATTCTAACTATATACCTACTTGTGCCTCTAGAAGCCACATATCAGAGGGGGTTACTGCAAAAAGTCACAGTCATTACAACAAGAAGTGAGGACTTGCAGAAAAAGCACTAAAAATTCATCAAAAATAGACTCAAGAATTTATAATATTATTACAGAGTAGGCAAGGAGAGCTATCTACTTCATTATCCTGAAAGCCTCAGAGTATATATATACTTATATCTATATATCTAAATCTATATCTATATCCAGGATATTATATCCTGAAAGCCCACTACAAGAACTATGTTACATTGATCTATTGGCTACTCAGTAAATGCATTTGTGAAGAGTTCATGATGTAGAGCCCTGAATATTCTGTGCTGATCAGAGCTGGAGGCACGATGAGCAGCAGGGCTCAGGCAGTTTCAGGGCTAAAGGAATGATCATATAAAAACTGGCAGAGTCTTTGCCTAGGCAGACTGGACCATTCCCAGACAACAACCCCATGATGCAGGGAGCAAGAGGGCAGGGCAAGAACTATAAGACTTGCTGAGTGTCTTCCACCAGCCTGGTGCTGCACTAGTTATCTGCGTTGGAATCACCCCATACCGCTCCCATTTTACAGCTAAAAAAACTGAATCCCAAAGAAGTGAAGTTATACATCCAAAGCCCCACAGTGAGTAGGAGGCTGAAACAGGGTTTAAACCTACATACGTCAAACTCTAAAACTCCTCCTCGTCCCTAAGCAGCCTCTATGTTGGAGGGCACAGGGGTCTTCTAGGGCAAAAGAAGGAATCCAGTGGGACTCTGGTTTCAGGGGCATCCCTCCCAATCTTTAGAGTCATTCAAGAGAGGATGCTGGCCCCCAGTTCCTTCATCCAGGCTGTCCCCTCTTGAGATTTGGGTCACCTGGGGTGCAGGTCAGTCTCCCATGAAGAACTTTGCAGGGGATTTAGCAAGTGGTAATTACCTAATGAATGATTGCAGTTCTTGTTATGTGGGGCCTTGGTCTCAGAAAGAAGTTAAAACAACTAAGTTTTTTATAGGACAAGGTATGCCCCAAACCACATTCTACATTTTGTTGTTTTACTTTTTAAAATACTTGAGGTTCTAAGGAGCAATTGTTGACTAAATGAACAAATGAATGAATAAGTGGATGGTTTAAAAACCTCAAGAAAGCTCTAACTGAGGGAGCCCCTATAGAGAATGTACAAAGCTTTGTAATTGAAATAACTGGGATTTTTCTACTTTAGCAAATTTTTTTTCCATACCAGGTTTTTTGAGAGCAAAGCAAACTTGTGGATATTATATAAGATCTTTCTTAAAAGGTCTTTCTTACTATAGTCTTCACAGTATTTCTGGATTGTTGAAGAGTTTTTTTGGTTGTCATTTTACTGTATTTTGTTTCCTATTGTGGAAATGGGGAATATAGCAAATTCATTGTCTCAAAATGATAATGGGATTATTTGGTACTTTTTATGTATTTTTCTTTTTTAGAAATATTTGGACTTTTAATATCTGAATTTGAGGTGTAAGGTAGAATAACTACTGTCTCAGCAGGCTTGTGCATCACATTCAGTGGGGAGATTAGTTAGTCTCATACCTGATTAAAGGACTGATGGTCCCCCAACCCAAAAAGATACATCAGAAGCTCTTCTGGAAGCACTTAGCTTATTGGGCTTTGTGTGCACGTGTCACATGTACCCCTGGTAGGTACATTCCATGTGGTGCCTGGGACATCAGTGGACAACACAGGATGTTTCTTAGGAGAAAGATGTTTTCATGGTTGTGATGACAATGTTATAGTACACTTTAGCACAAGAGTGTTCTGCAAATGTTCTAAAAATTATTCATAATCTTTCTATGACGCAGCTTGCTTCTCAGAGATTTTTTTACAAGCGGCATGTTTTGCTATACAGATTTAGAATGTCCAGGTGGCATTTGAATGAGGGGATAATAATTTTCCTTTGCCATAAGAAATAAATATCTTCAATATGTATTCTAGAAATTTATTGTCCAGAAAACCAGATTTGGCCTAACTGAAGCTGGAGATCTGTCTGCTGAAGACATGAAGAAAATCCGCCATCTCTCTCTCATTGAACTGACTGCCTTTTTTGATGCCTTTGGAATCCAGTTGAAAAGAAACAAAACTGAGAAAGTAAAAGGACGAGGTAGTTAAGACCGGTTTCTTCTGATTTTAACACTTGACGCACTGGAATAAGATAATGCTTTCCTGATTCTTTTTTCTTTCTTTCTTGCCCATTTTACAATGAAGACAATGGTATTTTTGGCGTTCCACTTACAGTCCTATTGGACAATGACCGAAAGAAAGACCCTGGAGTGAAGGTCCCCCTGGTGTTACAAAAAGTGAGTGGAATGTAAATGACTGGGGAAATAATAGAGCCTCCTGCTTGCAGTTTGGAGTTGCAAACCCGCTGATGAATTTTCTTGTATATTTAAAGACACTAAAGCCCTCCTAGGACTCAGGCCTTTGGTGATTTTCAGCTTTCTTCATGCATCATCCCACAGCACTTGTAACCAGTTTGCCTTGCTGCAGACTTTTGGAGCCTGTTGCACTGTCTGACCATAAAGCATCAGGTGATGGACACAGATGCTCTGTCACATGGCTTCCTTCTGTTATATTTTTTTCCAGTATTTTGTAAAGGTTACTTGTGTGTGTTATATGTTTGTGTGTGTATTTGAATATTCTCTGCAGAGTACAAGATGACCATTAATTATCAGCTGTACATTTACTGATTATTATTTTTTTTTTAAAGATTTTATTTATTTATTTGAGAGAGAGAGAATGAGAGAGAGTGAGCACATGAGAGGGGGGAGGGTCAGAGGGAGAAGCAGACTCCCTGCCGAGCAGGGAGCCCGATGCGGGACTCGATCCAGGGACTCCAGGATCATGACCTGAGCCGAAGGCAGTCGCTTAACCAACTGAGCCACCCAGGCGCCCCATTTACTGATTATTTAAGTATTTGCTGAGCTATATCACAGGTTGGGTGTTTTGAAATATGTATGTGTGATCATTTAAATGAATTTGCCAAACAAAGCTTAATAAAGCCTAAAATGTACTTTTCTGGTGGTTTTTCAGGTATGACTATGAAGATAGGATATATTTAGATAAAATGGAAGGGAGTTTTGAAAAATATTACCATAACTATCATCTGCCAGTAATCTCAGTGACCATCATTGCTCAATAGCTGATTTGATTTTAAGTCATGTTTTTTATAGCCAACAATTTACACTGGTTTAGTCAAGTATGCATTTATTCAACAGTGACATCCAGTGGCACATTTAAAATCCCAAGCCCTATGCAAAATCTTACTGCATTTTAAATTGAGTTTTTAAGTAATGTGGAAAAATATTGACTGAGGAAACATAAACTTACCTTATTCACAGTAACAATGCCATGGCTCCTTACTGTGTGCTCTTAAACTTTGCTGCCAGTGCCTCAGACTAAGCGACTTCTCAAGTCAGGTGATTGCTGCTGGTAGAGGCAGAGGCCGGCAATGAGAGAGCCGGAGGGTGCTGGCGATGTGCCAGCATGCATGGGGGCATCTGAGGGTGTGTCCCCTGAGCAGGTGCCATCCATATGCGAGCATGGGTAGTCAGCACTGAGCAGTCCGAGGAGGTTGTGTTATCATCTCCCTTCTTACTAATGAGGCCTCTGAGGCAGAGGAGGGTGAGATACCTTACCCTTGAACGTAGAGCCAGCCAAGAGGAAGGGTGAAAGGGAGCACAGTGTATGTCCACGGCCAAAGTCCATGGTGACACAAAGATTTTCTTTCCTTCTTTGAATTAGAACTAGAATGATGACCTCTGTCCTCTGTATAAAGGACAGAGTTTGAAGACAATGCTTAAAAATCTAAGACTGAGGAGATTGAACACATCAATTTATATTATTATGTAGCTGCAAAAACGTAGCATGGAACTTAGCAGATGGAAGGTGCACAGTAAATGCTAGTTCAACTAAATCTGGATTTATATCAGCAACTCAATACATGTTAGCTATTATTATTCCTTATATCAAGTATTCCTCATTGAAGACAGCTTAAGGTATTATTCTCCCACTCCTATGGGAGAGTCTTTTTTAATGGACATATTTCCTTGGCCTAAATATCCATTTCTCTCCCTACCTGTAAGAACTCCCTTATTTCAGGCACCACCATTTCTTGAAAGGAAAATAGCAGAGACTCTGGATCCTCTTCCAGTGTAAACACGGGCAAGTCACTTACCCTCTCCGTGCCTCAGTCTTCTCGGCAGCTGGATGGGGATGCGATTAGCACCTGCTTGGTAGGATTAGTGTGAGGATTAAATGAGTTAATGGATGGCAAAGTGCTGAGAAAGGGGCATTTGACACAGTAAGTGCACAGTAAAGGTTAGGTTATATTATTACTACGTTAACAACATCATCATCATCATCACCATGGGAACTCAGGAGAGGTATAAGCCTTTACAGTTTCTGCCTTCTTGGTCATACTTCTAGAATTCTGTTGTCTCTCAGCTAAAGTGGTTGCACCTAATAATAGTAAATTTGAAATCTTTTCCTATTGGTCCATCTGCAGAAAGAGATATACAGTAATCAAATCTTAAATTGGCCAAGTGGCGGTGTACTCTAGTGGTCAAGAGCAGAAGCTTGAGAGACAGTGCCATTACTTTGGAGGGCGATCCTGGGAAAGTGATGGGACAGTTCTCAGTCTCCATTGCATTTGCAAATTGGAAACTACTGTTGACCTTAGAGGCAGTTGTGAACATTTCACAAAGCATTCAAATACCAGGCACAGGACTTATATATGCATGGTAATTTATTTATTGTTGTCACCATCATTGTTATTTCAGATGTTTATAAGTGCATGGAGGTATTCATTTTTATAATGTATCATTGCTTTTTAGTTTTTTGAGAAAGTTGAGGAATCGGGCCTGGAATCTGAAGGAATTTTTCGACTTTCAGGATGCACTGCCAAAGTCAAGGTACTGAACATTTTCTCTCTTTTTGGTGGGAGACCTAAGCTAGCGAGACCCAGTTCACAAGGCCCCAGGTATCAAGTCCTTTGTTGTTGTTGCTGTTGATAGGACCACTTGACGCTATCTAATGTTCCTGGATAGCTATGATTAAATGTTGTTCCATGATCCTGAGTTGTGTATCCTTTTATTTTTTAGAACAACAACAATAAAAAACCAGCAACAGCAAAACAACATACCAATTTGCCATGAAAAACAGCTGCTTACCTTTAGTTTGGGAAAGTTGAAATGTCCCATCACTGTTTTCTGGGTTAAACATTATAGTTTGCTGTGTTCTTCTCGGTCACAGAATTCACCAAGCCAATATTACATGAGCCCTTATTTCCATTATCAGTTGCTTTATTTATTTGTTTTTTTATGTACTATTTTTTTTAGAGCGGGGGGGAGGGGGACAGAAGGAGAGGGAGAGAGAGAATCTTAAGCAGGCTCCATGCCCAGCACAGAGCCCGATGTGGGGCTTGATCTTATGACCCTGAGATCATGACCTGAGCTGAAATCAAGAGTCAGACACTTAACTGACTGAGCCACCCAGGTGCCCCCCATTATCAGTTGCTTTAAACTTAGAAACATTCTTTGGCTGTCTTTTTAATGAAAGTCCTTATAAGAATATGTAGGAATGGAGCGCTGGGTGTTATATACAAACAGTGAATCATGGAACACTACATCAAAAACTAATGATGTCATGTATGGTGATTAACATAACATAATAAAAAAAAAAAGAATATGTAGGAATGGCTGTCACCACTGGAATAATCACTCAGCAGTTCTAAAACCTAGTTTTATTGAAGGTAATTTTAATTTCTACATATAAAACCGCCTGAGTAATGTGATTCCTTTTGCTTTGCTTTCTTACTTCTAGTAAGAAGGTGGCAAACTCCACAGTGCCATAAAGGAAAGAACCACTAAAATGAAAAATTTTTCTCATAAATTTCCAGTAAGATATCCCACTTTGTCTACTGGGGGCCTCAGAGTGAGGAGTTCTACTCTGCCCTCGAATCACTCCCTATCTGGTAGACATGAGAACCTGAGCAGTTTTAAATAATTGGTCCTTGAGAAAAAAGTCTCAGGATGAGGGAAAAATTAACTTGATAGCAATGTGTAGAGGTGGAAGAGCATCTCTTCATTAATTCATTTTGGTACATGTTTTGGGAAATTCTATTTGTATCAGAAATCTCAGTTTTTATTTAGAAGTGTGATGCAATATTTTTGTTAAGTAGAAACTGAGAATAAATAGGCTGTGTCTGTTGGAAGCTCCAGAAGGCAGATTCTGAAATGGAGTCAGGAGTAGAAGAGGCATAGTGCTTCTGAAGGGTGCAGGGGAGGAAGCCTGCACCTCAGACCAGATGCAGGGCTCACGCTGGCCTTCCCTGCCTTTCGGAGTAGCCCCTCACCAGGCAGAGGGGCCCGGTACCAGCTTCCACACCCCAGTCACTGCTCTGGCTTCTGGCTTCCTGTGAGGAAGGGGATGAGGCAGATGAGCAGGTGCTAACTGCTGGCAGAGTCAGCTGTCAGGAGTCACCTGCATTATTTTATGCAAATAATTCATTTTGTAAGGGAGGTCTGAGCAGTGCACCACTTTACCAGTGGCAAAAGGGGTTGGGGCATTTGGAGAGTTGTCATTTCCCTGGAAATGGAGATTGCTAGATGCTGGCAGAAGGTCATTTGAAAGGCAAGAAAATTCCTAATGGCTCCTAAAGATTTATTCTTTCTAAATTGAGTCTACTTTTTGTCTTAGATTCTCATAGATATGATTGTTATATGTACCCTGAATCAGAGGATGAAAGTTGTCATATCTATAGAGTCAGAGAACCAAAGTGAAGTCAGAGAAACAATTTCCTAGACACAATTAGACACATTAGACTTCATTCCTCTTGCTCCATAATTGGGAAGTAGTATTTGCACAGATTCTTCCTGGCTCCTCTGTGTGTGTGTGTGTGTGTGTGTGTGTGTGTGTGTGTGTGTGTGTATGTAAAACATAAGAGATGATTTAAAACTCTGTTTTTCAAAATAATCAAAAGGAGACAACATTACACAACCTTTGTTGTGTGTGCAAAGTTTAACACCATAGTATAAGTTACTTTTCTTTAGTGAATCTTTGACTGAAAAATGCTTACCAAAGGCTAATAATTCCTTCAGAGTGTTCTTATAGGCACATGCATTCCTGAACCATATTTAGGGAAAAGTCCCTTTTCTCCCCTAATCGGTTTTATGTAGTTTCAGCCTATTTATTCCATCTCCTATTAGTCTGAAAATGTAATCCAGATGTTTTCATGGTTTGAGCTCCAGGAAAACCAATGTGAGAGAAATCTGGGCCAGCAAACAGAAATGGGGGAATATCATAGTTAGAAAGACATTGTAACTTGATCTATTAAAGGGGTCTTTATTTCTCTTCTTTGTTCAAACTTTAAACTACTTGTGTAAATTCTTCTGTTAGACTAGTTTTTCTAGGAATGTGCTTAGGGAAAGACTGTTAAAAAAAAACTCCATTATAATTATCCTCTAATTGTACCAAATGGATGATGCTAACACTAATGTATCATTATGAACAATCTTGTGCTTTCAAGGCCTGGTGAAACTAACAGGGGCAAAGCCCTGGGGGGAAGCTGCTAGCTTTGGCCGCACAGGGAACACAGCAGTGGAGCCCATTCCTGTATTCGAGGCCTCAGATCATTTGGAACCAATTTAATGCTTTGGTGTTTTCAATGATTTTCTTTTCCAAAAATGATAGAAATTTGAGCCAAACACTGGGGAATACATTTTATGGAAGAAGGCAAGCTGTTTGACATGTGAGGTTTTCTTTTTTTCTTGACTCGTTTCAATTATTCTGAGGCTGCTCTAAATGTATCATAATTATGTTACCTGGTCTGCTGGTTTCCCTTCCTGAACTGGTTTTTGAAGCTGAAGGTGGGTCATTAGCATTTTTATAAACCTACTTCCAAAATGGAAGCAGGTTGTATATTTGCTCAGAGCAGATTAAAGGACGTGGCATCTGACCCCAGCCTAGTGTTCTCATTAACATTGGACAGAAAACATGACTTCTTTAACCTCCAAATGCTTCCTTTCCTGTCTTTGACAAGCTGAATTCAACACCTGCTTTATGGTTTCATGTTTAGGACCACCATGGAAATGTCAGTTCTGCTCCTATGTCCCTCAGTTTTTTCTGATCAAAAGGAAGAGAGGACATTCTTTCTCTCAGTTTTGTTTTATTCTGTCCATCCAGACAGAGGAAGGGGTACTGTTACCCAAATAACCACATATGCATGGGTTTCCCATAGTAATAATACTAAAGGTTATTACAGACCAAGAGGAGGGGGATATTAGGAGCAGCCAGCATTTATTGAAAACTTGCTGTGTGGTGGGCCCTCCCCACTGAGCTTTACATATTATTATCCGATTGAATCTCTGTGAAGTCATTTTATTTATTTATTTATTTATTTATTTATTTAGATTGTATTTATTTATTTAACAGAGATGCAGCGAGAGAGGGAACACAAGCAGGGGGAGTGGGAGAGGGAGAAGCAGGCTCCCCACTGAGCCGGGAGCCCGATGCGGGGCTCGATCCCAGGACCCTGAGACCATGACCTGAGCCAAAGGCAGACGCTTAACCAACTGAGCCACCCAGGCGCCCCTGAAGTCATTTTAATATTCCTATTACACAGTGAGAAACTTGAGGCCTAGGCCTTAGAACTAGTCAGTTGTGGAGCTGGGATCAAACCCTAGAGAATCTGGTCATAGAGCCCGCTCGTGGTGCCGGAGCTGTGCTGCCTGTTAAGCAGCAGGGAACCGCTGGCAGGTTAGAATGGTGGTCACATTGTGTTTCAGTCAGCTTCGTACAGCAGAGGGATGTGGGGATGAATTTGAATTATTCTGCCCTTGCTGGTGCTTCTTGCCTCCTTGAAAACAGTTTCCCCTTTGCTTTGTATCACCGGGCAATGGATGGAAGACATTTGCTGCTTTCCCTGTACTTCCCGTTAACACCTCCATCTACCTATGACCCCAACTAGCAGTCAGAGTCATTTTGGACTGTTATGTCACCCTCTAAATAATCCATCACTGATTTGTGAGAATTTTCTCAGGCAGTGCGTCAGTGCCGCCTCTCTTTTCTGTCTCACAGCTGCTTATCCAGATTAGTCCTCCATTTTCCAGAAATGGTGCCATGACCCAGTATCTAGTCTCCTTGCCTCTAGTCTGTTCCCCAGTCAGCACCCAAGCTCTATTCTCCTCCAAATCACTTTCCCATCTGGCTGCCAGAAAAGATAAATCTCACCTTGTTCTCCTGCTTGGACGTGTTCCATGTTGCCTCGTGACCCATGGAATGAAGTTCAGCCCCCTGAGGGCTGGCTGTGGTCTGCACCCCAGCAACACTGAACTAATTGGAGTTCCCCAGATCCAGTGGGTCTCCTTGCATGTGTACTACTGCTGGAGCACTTTCTGCTGTCTGGAGTACCCTTCTGTTTCCTTTTCCTCTGACAAGCGCCTCACAGATTCAAGACTTGGCCTGAGAAGAGTTGAATTCTTCTCTTTCCTGGCTGCATAGCATCCAATATGTGACCTGAGTTAGCATCATGAATTCAAAAGATAGTACCATTCACAGAACTGCCTAAAGGCAAAGAATGGATCCCGTGCATCCTTCTCTTACCAGGGCCCAGTCTGTGCTCTACTTCTTTTATTCTAGGGAGCACTTTGTATGTATGCTTCAGTGCTTTACAAAGTGTATTTATCAGCAAAGGATTTGCTTGATTTGCTCTATTATTCCTATTAGACTGAGAGCTTCTCAAGGACAAGAAGAAAATCTCCTTTTGCTGTCATTAGTAAGGGCTCGAGGGTGGCTTGGAATCCTGTCTGTCTCTGTAAGGCACATGTAATGCCAGGGTGTCCCCTGTGTCGTAGGCTCAGGGAGCATTAAAGTCTGGGCTGGGTAATGAGCTGCAACGTGGTAGGGACAGGTCAGATGTGCAGACCGACTGGCTGTGCGTGACTCAAGGCTGGAAGGCCTCAACGTTGCTGAGGGTTTTCAGAGTTCTCTTTTTGGAGTAGTTAGTGTCAGTTGGGGAACTACTACAACTACCTGCTATTAATAGGTGAACTCTGTATGCAATTCAAGGGGATGGTAGAAAATGAGTTTGAAAAAGAAACATGGAGAATGGTGGCACCAAAGATGAGATGAATCGATAATGTGAACTGTATAACCCAACTAAAACTTATGGAGGCTTAGTGATTTTCTTAAAGTATTTACACAGTGTTCCAAACCTTATGAAGGATTGGGCAAGCATGCAAACATGTGGAAGACATGTGTACCTCTTGGCATGACACTTTGCTGTAACTGCTCCAGGAAGATGTCATTGGTCTGCATGTTGCTGTGAGGTCAGAGTTCCTTTATTGGGATATTTTTCATTCTGTATGAGAACTAGCTGAGAGGCATACATTCTTGGTCTAATTTAGAAGTAGATGACAGGATGGCAGAAGGAAGGGATCATGAAAAAAAAAAGGGGAAGTGGAGGCTTTTGTCAAATCAGTACATTTATCCTGTGGGGATACGTGGTATTCTGCCAAAACCACAGAAACGAAATTATGATCTGAGTAAAGCATTTTATAGTTCTGTAGAATTAGCAGATAATTTCAAGATTAACATTATTCTTAAAAGATTTTAGAAAAATTCATTCAGAAATAGCTATTTCAGTTCTTAATTATGTTGAAAAAGTTAGGCTTGGTAGATACTGGCTTTTCAATCTATTTACAAAAATAGTTTATGTAATGACAGTTTTTAAAAGGGAAAGGGGCATCAGGTGGTAAAAACGCTTTGCATATTGACTGTTTTTCTTGATTTTCAGCAATACCGTGAAGAACTGGATGCCAAGTTTAATGCTGATAAATTTAAATGGGACAGAATGTGCCATAGAGAAGCTGCAGTAATGTTGAAGGCATTTTTCAGAGAACTACCCACCTCTCTCTTCCCTGTGGAATATATACCTGCCTTCATCACTCTCATGGAAAGTAGGTGGAAGAAGTTAAGTGTGAATGGACTAAGATGTAAGGTCAATAAAGTGACACAGCAAAAGAAAGATGCATAATCAAATGTGATCATAAATGTACAGATTTCCTGTTTCCTGGGAGTGCTTGGTGAAATATTGAATTTGATGGTAAACAGTCCTCTCTTCTCATTATCGGTAGATACAATTTAGCGGGTTTTATGATCGTTAAAAGAGAGGGTTGCAGAAAGACCAGGCTCTTGAGATTTGAATTCCTGCTCAACCATCTGTTAGCCAGGTAATCAACCTTTTTGAGCTTCATTGCTGCACCTGTAAATTACAGATAATAATTGCTTGTCAGGGTTGATGTGGTTATTGAACGAAGACATCTAGAATAGTACCTGGTGTGTAATAGTCCTTCCAAAAATAGAAGGTCTCTCCCTTCTTTAAATCCAAGGTCCTGGGTTTGATGATGTGTAACACACAGTAAATGTTACACAGAAGGTGTTTTGTCTCTGAAAACTACAAAGTCACATAGATTAGGCCTTAAGTGAGGAACTTGGATAAAAGCATGGAAACTGGAAAGTGTGTGTTGTATTTGGCAATGAGGGAATAATTTGGCATGGTTTTAGTTTTTAGCTTCAGGGTTGAATATTGTGGAGATGTGACAAGAGAGAAATTTAGAAAAGTAGAATGGGTTTACATGATGGGGGCTTTGACTACTAACCAG
Source organism: Halichoerus grypus (assembly GCF_964656455.1). Lineage (NCBI taxonomy): Eukaryota > Metazoa > Chordata > Mammalia > Carnivora > Phocidae > Halichoerus > Halichoerus grypus. The sequence goes on from NC_135724.1 coordinate 55,675,849, forward strand.
AGGAATTCAAGGGTCACAAGCCTAACTCTGTACAAAGCTGTTAAATAAATGGTAATTCTACATGGACAGAAAAGGCCCATGGACAAACTGAAAGGACACACCCCTTATGAAAAGGTTGACCACTGCTCAGCTCTAGATAATGGTTACCATGTAGGAATGAGAGCCAAAATCCACACTTCAATAGGAAAACTGTAAATTTGAAAATATCAGTCACAAATTCAAATTTGAAAACACTCTGTGAGCCTAACAAATGATATCTCTAGCTGCCAGTTTACAACTTACTGCAGGTTGACCAGAACTATAAAATCCTTAAAACCACAATGAAGGAAAATAATAGGTCCTGAGTTTTATGACAAAATTTGTCCTAAAAAATAGTAGGTTCTAAATCTTTAAAAATTTTAACTAAATCAGATTCATAAAATAATCCTTTGTGTCTTCAGAGAAGAGAATATGATAAGCAAGGCAGTTTTTTCCTAAGCTTTAATTCACATGCCATCTGTGACTAGTATCTCTTTTCTTTGTAAGATGTAGTATTTTGTTTTATGAAAGAAGCTTGCAAAGAAAGAGAGAAGAGCTAGTTCTCTTTATTCCTTTTTATTTCAGATATTGTGTTTTGTCAGTTCTAGAATTTCCAGTTGGTGCTTTTTTTAATTGAAATATAATTAACACACAGTGTTGTATTAGTTTTAGGTGTACGATATAATGATTTAATAATCTGATACATTTTTCAGTGCTCATCATAGTAAGTGTACTCTTAAGCCCCTTTATCATTTTCACCCACCACCTCCCCACCTCCCCTCTGGCAACCACCAGTTTGTTCTCTATATATTTAAGAGTCTGGTTTTTTGTCTCTTTTTTTGTTTGTTTGTTCATTTGTTTTGTTTCTTAAATTGCACATGAGTAAAAAAATCATATGGTATTTTTCTTTCTCTGACTGACTTCTTTCACTTAGCATTATACCCTCTAGATCCATCCATGTTGTTGCAAATGGCAAGATTTTGGTTTTTTATGGCTGAGTAATATTCCATTATATGTATATGTGTGTGTGTGTGTGTACATTGTATGTATATATACACACCCCACATCTTCTTTTATTTTTTTTCACACCATATTTTCTTTATCCATTCATCTGTTGGTGGATACTGGGGTTGCTTCCATATCTTTGGCTATTGTAAATAATGCTGCAGTAAACATAGACGTGCATATATCTTTTTGAATTAGTGTTTTTGTTTTCTTTTGATAAATTTCCAACAGTGGAACTACTGGATCATATGGTAATGATATTTTTAACTTTTTGAGGAACTTCATAGGGTTTTCCGCAGTGGCTGCACCAATTTGCATTCCTACCAACTATGCATAAGTGTTCCTTTTTCTTCACATCCTCACCAACACTTGTTACTTCTTGTGTTTTTTATTTTGGTCACTCTGACAGGTGTAAGGTAACATCTCATTGTGGTTTTGATTTGCATTTTTTCATGTGTCTGTTGTTCATCTCTATCTTCTTAGGGAAAATGTCTACATTAGGGAAAATGTCCTACACCCATTTTTTAATCAGATTATTTGGGGTTTTTTTGTGTTAAGTTTATACATTTTGAATATTAACCCCTTATCAGGTATATCATTTGTAAATATCTTCTCCCATTCAGTAGGTTGCCTTTTTGTTTTGTTGATGATTTCCTTCACTGTGCAGAAGCTTTTTATTTTGGGGTAGTCCCAATAGTTTAATTTTGCTTTTGTTTCCCTTGCCTGAGGAGCTGGATCTAGAAAATCTTCCTGTGGCTGATGTCAAAGAGATTACTGCTTATGTTTTCTTCTAGAAGTTTTATGGTTTTAGGTCTCACATTTAGGTCTTTAATCCATTTTGAGTTCATTTTTTTATATTTTGGGTTCATTTTTGCATGTAGTGTAAGACAACGGTCTAGTTCCATTCTTTTGCATATGGCTGTCCAGTTTTCCCAACACCATTTGTTGAAGAGACTGTCTTTTCCCCATTGTATATTCTTGTCTCCCTTGTCATATTCTTGCCTCCTTTTTAAGGATTTTCTATTTATTTGCTGAGATGGCCTATCTCCTCTCTCATTATAAGCATATTTTTCTTAACATCATTAATGTTTCAAAATCCTTGTCTGCTAGTGCCAACACCTGGGTCACCTCTGGGTTGGTCTCTGTTGATTGTCTTTTCCCTTGAGAATGCATCACTCTTGTATGTCAAGTAAATTTAGAACTATATCCTGAACGTTGTAAATGCTGTGTTTTGGAGACTCTGCATTCTATAATATTTCCCCAAAGAGTGAGGTTGGAGTCTTGTTTTGCTTTTTGTTGTTTGTATTTGAGCCAACAATTTACTTGAACTCAAATTGTCAGCGGTCTTTTGGACTGTCAGTTCAGTTATGTATCTTTCCCTGTGCTATTCCACGCATGCTTCATTCATGAGTCAGCCAAGATTTTTTACCAGAATCAGGGCCTCCTCCATTATTTCCCAGTGGCTGTGGTCATCTTGAATCCTGTCTTTTAGCTGTTTGGGCCAGAAGAATTGGAGTTTTAGCTGCCTCCTGCAAGACCAGCTATGGCCTGACCATAGACTAAAAACCAGGATAGTGGGAAACTCTCCCTGTACCATTCTCTGTTTCCAAGTGTCCAGGCTTCTCAATCTGCCTGCTCTTATGAATTCTCCACTGCCTTAGATGGTTGGTTTTGTATTTGTCCAGAGTTAATAGTTATCTTCAGGAGGGTTGGTCAGAACAGAGCTTATTCAGCCATACCAGAAGCAGGACTTCCTCCCTTCAATTTTAAGTAGGATTTTCTGTATAGTTTGCTCTCCTGGAAAATGGAGAAGTATTCCCTTTGCCTTGCTCTGTGGTATAATGCTAAATAATGCATCAAAACAATTGGTGCCACAGAAGATTTTTTCTGTTTGTGGTTTTTTGGTCTTATGAAATTATGCAAGGAGTCCACTGCCAGTCCTGTTCAGAGAATCCTATTTTAAAATGTCATACACATTTAAAACTAGGTTTCCTTAACATCATTGTTCCTGTCTGACTACAGCCAATACACTTCATTGAAGGGAGAAAATCTGGAAAATATCCTGAAAAGGTTCACAGAGGAGTCCACATTTCTTTGTATGACTTTGAAAGTGAAAAAACCATGTTGCAGTGATTGATTTGATACCAGCCAACCCCACAGGAAGCCCAGAGTTCTGGGCTGCTACCAGCAGGGAAAATGTCCTTTTGGCTACCTAGAGTAAGCCCTAGTTATAATGAGATTTTCTGAAGGAAAGAATTGTGGATACGTGTGTTTAAACTGCTAATCTTTATGCTCTAAAATGGGGTTTGGAGGATGTAGTCTTTTAGTGTAATCACATTCTTTTTCCAAACTTGGCCCAAAAATTGCCCATAAAATTAAAAGACTAAGTCAAGCTTTATATACTTTCGTGAAAAGTTGAATCATTTTCTGGGAAAATAATGACCTCAAGGGAAAAAAATCCGAACCAGGATGCAGTAACGAATTAACTACAAAACTATTAGCCACAATGTGGTATAGGGGTAGGTGTCCTAAATAAAATGAAAATGGATTATTTGCCAGTTTAGAGTTTCAGTCTTAAAAGTAACTTCATAATTTCTTTGAAATTGTTGGAAATATAGAGCCTGCATCTGCATCTATTGTTCCCTCTGCCAAAAGGTTGGCTGCATTGGAAGATTATAGACAGCCTGCAATTTATGTATTAAATAATGCCTTATCTGTCCCTCAGTGCTTTGTACTGAGATATGCTCCTGATAGTTGCTATTAATCATGTAAACTCATGTCAATGTACATTAGCCATTTTCAAAAACATCCTGAATGTGTGTCATTTTTGTTTACAAATTTGACATAAATTTCTAAAAATCCACATGGGGATTGTGCCAAGACAATGTGATACAATCCTATAAATAATCCTCCCAACTGTTTCTTTGTTAAATGGTTATGCACATTAGTGATCTACTCCTAACTACGATGCACACAATCTCCTATAACCTAGTAGCTTGTCTCAAGAGTGTTTCCACTGCTGTAAAGCTAAGTAACTTTACAGGCAGATGACTGCCTGTCATCCACTGAATATAAATAGATTTACCTTCAAGTTGAGAACTCCCCAGGGATGCTAGAACATACTGCTTCCCTCTAGGAACTCCCCACCAAGAGACCATTGTGAGGAGAATACAGAGAGACAAAGCAAAGCCTGGAATGCTCTGATATACTCTACATTTTCAGGACAGCTGGTTGTGGATTATCCAGTTGTGGATGGAATCCCTAAAATTCCCTGAAACAGGAAAAGAATCAGCGTTTAATACACAAGTATAAATGCCAGCCCTCTGGCGCCATCTTCTGTCATTATCAAGGAATAAAATACTCAAGAATCTCTAAAGATCCAACTATAGTCACTTTCCTTAAATGTCCATAATAAGAGCAAATACATATAGAGGTAATTATATACAGGCACTGATGTAAACACACTATACATACTAACTCATTTAGTCTTTGTAATAACCCAGGGAGATAGGTAGATATGACTACTCCCATTTTACAGATGGCAAAATAGTAGGAATGAGGGGTTAAGTAGCCTGCACAAGGTCACTCAGACTAAAGTAGATGCAGGATTTGAACCTGGTTCTAGAATCTATGCTCCTAATAATTATACTTTGCTGCCTCGTTATGTGGAAAAAAGATTTATTTTCTGTTGACTTGAGCTTTTAGGCCTTCTGTTTAGAGCATACAAGTAAAGCAGGGCCTGTGGAAGTACAAAGGGAAATGTTATACAAATCTAGATTATTTTGAGGATCTCATTGGCCACCTGCCTCTACAATGGCATTATGGGATGTGAAAGAGGAGTTGATCGACTGAGGCTCTTGTCCAAGTTAACAAATTTACATTGTTGGGCACAAAACCTGAGTCTTTACCACTGAAAGCTGTGAGGAGTCCTCCTGTGCCACCAGATGTTAGCAAGAAATGCTGTCAGAATGCAACAGTGTTGTTCAAAATGTGTGGTTATTTCTGTTTTCTTGTTAGGAGGGCCTCACATCAAAGTACAGTTTCAAGCTTTACATCTCATGGTCATGGCACTGCCTGATGCCAACAGGGACACAGCCCAGGTATGTTGTATCAACCTCATGGTCTGTCATTGGCCCTTCTTAGTCAAAGACAATGGCTCAGATGGAAAAATAAAAACCAAGATGACAACTTACTAAGCCAGCTGAGCATGCTGTCAGCCTGTTATTGCCTTCCCACATTCTTACTGCTGTTCTCCCGAGGAAGACAGGAAAGAATATAAATCCTAGAATCTTCTCTGAACATTTCAGTTTAATTCATTCAGTCTATTAAGAGATACTGAGTATCTGTCTAGTGCCAGGCACTGGCCTAGGGTTAGCAACAGGAGAAGCAAAGATGGAAGACAAATGGGATAATGTCAGAAGACAAACGGGATAATGTCAGGGGCCATTATGTAAGCTGCAGAATGTAAAGCTCTATAATTTTAGGTCCTCAGCTACTCATTTCAGTCTGGTGACAGAAGATCTGAAGAGTATCCTTAGGGAAGAAATTTGAAGTCACTGATATAAATGAAATTTCTAAAATGTTGGTGTCTTATAGTTTATAAAGATAATTCAGGGGCGCCTGGGTGGCTCAGTCGTTAAGCGTCTGCCTTCGGCTCAGGTCATGATCCCAGGGTTTTGGGATCAAGCCCTACATCGGGCTGCCTGCTCAGCGGGAAGCCTGCTTCTCCCTCTCCCACTCCCCCTGCTTGTGTTCTCTCTCTGGCTGTGTCTCTCTCTGTCAAATAAATAAAATCTTTAAAAATAATAATAATAATCAATTGAAGAATCCTAGAATCTTGGAATTTTAGAAATCACCTGGTAGGATCTTCTCATTCTACAGGTTAGGAAAATTAGACTCAGAAAAATGATTTTTCCATTAACATATAATAGAACATTTGATAGAACCATATTCCATGGTTCTCCCAAATATTCTGCCCCTTATTTCAGATTTATTTCCCTGCTGTATGTTGGCAAAAATCAAAAGATTCTCTTGCTATTTTGATAATGATTCTGTATGCAATAGGAAATTTGTTGTAAGTACAACAGGTGTTTGGAATCTTTGAAATGAAATTGAGTTAAGATGAGTTGGAAAGAGCCCATAATTTTGAGGCCAGGAAACATAATGCTGAAAACAAAGATGATTCTTTGTGCTGCCTCTCATCAGACATTTCAACTTGATGAGGACCTTTCCTCCTACCTAATAAAAACATCTATGTCAATTTTAATATATGTCAGTTATATCATGTCCTGAGCCCAAGGATGGGGATTGGATGTGACAGAAGAATGTCTGTTTCTAGTATAATTCAGTAATTTTTCAAAAGCTGGAAATTTATTAGCTTGTTTTGGGGATTTTTGTAAACAATGTTCTTTTATATATAAAGAGGAAAAAAAATGATGCATCTGGTATCAGATATTTGGTTCAGAATGTCATCTATCCTCTCATATAACCAAGGATGCAATAAAAACAAGTAATCCAATACTTTTCTAACAGAAGATCCTCAAAAACATCATGGGACTGGTGGAGATGTTACACACATGCACACACACACACAAACACATACACACACACTTTCCCCATTCTACACTGTGACTGGATCTAGGATTGAAGCTGATGTGCTATAGAGATCAAGAGCTCTGGCTTGAGAATCAGGTTTACTCCGTTCAAATCCTGGCTTTGCCACTTAATTGACACTGGGCAAAGCTACCTGAATCTTTTCCATTAGTTTCCTCACCTGTCAAACAGTATTAATAATAGTACCTACTTCACAGGGTTTGTAATAATGATAAAGTCAGTGATATGCTTGGCTTACAATAAGCCCTCAAATAAATGTTGACTATTATTATATGTTAATCATTTTCTCATTAAAAATACTATAGCAGGATTTAAACTTGAAAAACTTTTTTCTTTTTTTTTTAAAGATTTCAGCCCTCTTGGTGAATTTCAGAAGGTTCTGATAAGCATCTGTACTTTGGTGGCTTAGCCAAACTTTAAGCTTTCTCAAATCTCTCTCTCTCTTTTTTAAATGCCAAGAACAGCTGCGTGTAAGCATTTCCCTTTGGTCTGCTAAGTATTCCAAAACTGAAAAGCAATAGAAAAATGACACCGAGAAAGTAAAATTTTTAAATTTTTCAATTGAGTTTACATTTGGACTGAGGAATGAGATACTCATGTTTTTTTTTTTTTTTAATGGGTTTTCCTTTCCCAAGGAAATACTAGTTTTCAATGGTAATACTTTAAATAAGGGTGTTTTTTAGGATTCCTTTTCTTCCTTCACAACGAAACTGCACTTCATGTTTATTTGAAATGCAGTGTTTTCTCTTCCTAGTTTACTACATAATTTTAATATTTGTCAACCTTGTTTTGGTAAAAGAAAATAAAAAATGCAAACTAATATTTATAGTATCTCCAATATAATAAAAAGTGGAAGCACTTTTATGAAGCAGAGAATTCAGTAAACTATTCACATTTCTCATTAATACTTGTAAGGAATAAAAGAGGCAACGTTATACGTTTAACCATTCTATAGTTCTGACAGTTTTCCAGAGGCACCATGAATGGGTATAGAAATGAATGATAACAATCAGTGGTGCCTTTTGATAATTTACAGTAGTGTGACACAGTGCTGTTTCTTGTTAGGCCCTCATGACATTCTTCAGTAAAGTGATTGCCAACGAATCAAAAAACCGAATGAGTATATGGAACATTTCTACTATAATGGCACCAAACCTTTTCTTCAGTCGAAGCAAACATTCTGATTATGAAGAATTACAGTTAGCAAACACTGCAGCCCACATCATCCGCCTAATGCTTAAATACCAGAAAATTCTGTGGAAGGTGAGTAACAGTGTGATGACTGTGATGTTTTCCCTTGAAGTCCACTAGCACCCAGGAAACATAAAGGCTCCATGCCATTAGTCACAGGGAAGAAATGTGAGAAGATAATCCCAGGTTGCTTGTGGCATCTTTGTCAATCTTTAATGGCTGCTCCCAAGCATGTTTTACCTTTTAAACAGGAATCCTTATCATTTTCTCTAATCTTTACAAGGACAAGTTCCACAGTCCCTAATTAGGATACTGAGCATCCTAAAGGAGTTACCATAACTGGAGACAGAGTCTAACTGGGAGGTTTAATTCAATACTTTCCTTTTGATTCAGGCAGTGTTTCTTCTCCAGGTTCCGTCTTTCTTAATCACGCAAGTCAGAAGAATGAACGAGGCTACCATGTTGTTAAAGAAGCAGCTCCCAAGTGTCAAAAAGCTGCTGAGGAGGAAGACCATAGAACGAGAGGTAATGACAATAAACTAAGGATGCAAATGTTGTTACTACCCAGGTTTTTATTTCTCAAAGTGTAACACAAAGTAGCTTGTAATTTAGAACCAAAAATTTTATATTCTCACAGAGTATCACTCTTATGACCATAAATATTTTGGAAATGGTGTTCATAACAGAGGACCAAAGTCTTCCCATTTTGTTGAAATAATGTGCTTCTTGTTGAAGTTTTTGAAATCATGAAGATTATTTAATATTGTTATAAGTACTTAAGTCTAAGATGGTTCTCACAAAAGATAGAAATCAACCTTTTAGTCCCTATGAACTAGTTTTAGGGCAATCCAGTATATCTAATAAAGAATTCTCTAGTGATTGGATAATAAAATAATTTTTAATCTTAAGTTGTTTAGTGTAAATTCATTGCATTCCAAAGAATTTTTGCTTTAGTATAGTTTGTATGGAGGTGAAAAAGAGAACAGATTTTAGAAGAATTATCTTTATTGCTTTAATTTAATTTGAGGAAGATCATGAGTGTCAGAACATTCAACCTTGAGGAGGACATAGAGACCTGAAATTTGCTTTGCTCTTAAAGGAATTTCCACCAAATGTGGGAGAGAAATGTGTACAAGAACAATGAATATGCATTAAGTGTTAGACCAGTTGTATGGGCCATGTGGCAGGACCATGCAGAAGAGAAAGAAATGTGCTCCATTGTGGGGAATTGTGGACACCTTCCAAAAGGAAGTGGTGTTTGAGCTACATCGTGAAGGATGGATAGTATTTTGAAGGGAGAAAGGAGGAGAAAGTTAATCCAGGGAAAGGAATAGTAAATGGCAGAGCAGTGAAGTGGGAGTATTACTAATTGATCTATCATAATCATGATGAATGGCTGTATTCCTTTATTGATTACAGGCAAAGTGACTTCAGAATAAGTAGAATCAACATTTAAATTTGGAAAAAAGATTGCTTTAAGTGAGAAAAAAAATTCATTTTTTAAAAAAACTTTATTGATACAATCCTCATATCATACAGTTCATTTATTTAAAGTGTAAAATTCAATGGTTTTTAGTATATTCCCAGATATTTGCAGTCATCAATGCAATCAAGTTTAGAACATTCTCGTCACCTGAAAAAAACACTGTCCCCTTTGGCTATCATCCCCCTAAATACACCTCTACCATTTCCTTCTACCAGTCCTAAGCAATAATTTATCAACTTTCTGTCTCTATAGAGGTCCCTGTTTTGGACTTCGAATGAATTAAATCATATAATATGTGGCCTTCTGTGACTGGTTTATTTCATTCAGTATTATATTTTCATGGTTCCTCCAAGTCATAGTATGTATCAGTACTTCTTTTTTATGGCCAAATAACATTCCCTTATATGGATTTCCACATATTTTTTATTCATTCATTTATTGATAGACATTTGGGTTGATTAGATCTTTCACTCATTATGAATAATGCTGTCGTGAACATTTATACTTACGTGTAGAGATGTTTTTACTTCTCTTGGGTATATGGTGGGTAATAAAGCAACTCTATGTTGAATCATCTGAAGAACTGCCAGACTGTTTTCCAAAGCAGCTGCCCCATTTTTACATTTTCACCAGTAGTGTGTGAGGATTCAGATTTTTCCATATCCTCACCAAAACTTGTTATAATCAGAAATTTTTATTCTATCCATCCTCTTAATATAAAGTGGTACCTTATTGTGGTTTTGATTTGCATTTCCCTGAAAACTAATGATGGTGAGCATCTTTTCATGTGCCTATTGGCCATTTGTATATCTTTGTTGGAGAAATGTCTATTCAGATTCTTTGCCAGTTTTTGATTGAGTTGTCTTTTTACTGTTAAGTTGTAGGAGTTCTTTGTATATTCTAGATTCAAGTCCCTTATCAGATGTATGATTAGAAAATATTTTTCCCCTTCTGTGGGTTTGTCGTTTCAATTTCTTGATTGTGTCCTTTGATACACAAATGTTTTTAATTATGAAGTATAGTTTATGTATTTCTTTTGTTGTCATATATAAGAATCCTTTGTGACATCTAAGATCATGAGGATTTGAACCCTATGTGTTCTAAGAATGCCATCCCACCCTGAGCGCGCCCAATCTCATCTGATCTCGGAAGCTAAGCAGGGTCGGGCCTGGTTAGTACTTGGATGGGAGAATTTTAGTTTGTTCTTGTATTTATGTCTTTGTTCCATTTTGAGTTATTTTTAGTATATGATATGAGGTAGGAGTACACAAGTTCATTCTTTTGCATGTGCTATCTAGTATCTCAGCATCATTTGGTGAAAAAGACTACTCTTTCCCCAGTGAATGGTCTTGGCACTATTGTTGAAAATTGACCATAGATGTATATTTTTTTTCCAGACTCTTAATTCTGTTCTGTTGATCTATAGGTCTATCCTTATGCCAGTAACACAGTGTTTTGATTACTGTAGCTTTGTTTTAAGATTTGAAATTGAAAAATGAGAGTCTTTCAACTTCTTTTTCCAAATAACTTTGATTATTTGGGATTTCCTAATTTCCATATGAATTTTAGGGCCAGTTTTCCCATTTCTGGAAAGAAAAAAAAAACAGTAGTTGGAATTTTGATAGGGATTGCATTAAATATGTGAACCAATTTGGGAAGGATTGCCATCTTAATAATATTACACTTTGTAGTCCATGAAAATGGATTATCGTTCCATTTATGTAGGTTTTCTATAATTTATCATTTCTTTTAACACTGTTTTATAGTTTTTAGTGTACAAGTCTTATACTTCCTGGATTAATCATTTATTCCTAAATATTATTCTTGTTGATATTATGGCAAATGGAATTGTTGTCTTAATTTCATTTTTGGATCACTAATTGTATATGGAAATACAACCTGATATTTCTTTTTTTTTTTTTTTTTAAGATATTATTTATTTATTTGACAGAGAGAGACACAGTGAGAGAGGGAACACAAGCAGGGGGAGTGGGAGAGGGAGAAGCAGGCTTCCCGCTGAGCAGGGAGCCCGATGCGGGGCTCAATCCCAGGATCCTGGGATCATGACCTGAGCCGAAGGCAGACACTAACGACTGAGCCACCCAGGCACCACCACAACTGATATTTCTATATTGATCTTGTATTCTGCAGTTTTGCTGAACTCATTTACTGACACTAATAGTTTGATTTTATTTGTGTTAATTCTTTAGGATTTCTACATATAAGGTCATGCTGTCAGTGAATGGAGATAATTTTCCTTCTTCCTTCCCAATCTTGTTGCCTTTTACCTCTTTTCTTGCTTAATTATCCTGGCTAGAACTCCGGTAAAATATTAAATAAGAAGACAAGAGCAGAGATCCTTGTTTTGTTTCTGATCTTAAGGGGAAATCTCAGTCTTTCACCATTAAGTATGATGTTAAATCTGTGTTCTTCACAGATTGCCTTTATTGATTTGAGAAAATTTCATTCTTTTTTTTTTTCTTACTTTTAAAAATTCAATTTGTATAAACTGGAAAAAAATAGTTTACCCATTTCTCCCCACTGTACTCCATTTCCCCACCTTGACAACCACCAATCTGTTCTCTGTGTCTACAAGCTGGGATGTGTGTGTGTGTGTGTGTGTGTACACACATATATGTGTTCCATATATATATTCCAAATATAAGAGCGATCATACAGTATTTGTCTTTCTCTGTCTGACTATTTCACTTGGCATTATGCCCTCAAAATCTTGCCATTTTCGATAACATGGATGGGCCTCAAGAAATCTCTATTCTCTTCTTAATTTTTTGGGTGCTTTTATGATGGAAAGGTGTTCAACTGTGTCAAAAACTTTTTCTTCATCTGTTGAGATGATCACTTTTTTTTTCCTTTAATTCTATTAATATGATGTGTTACACTGATTGGTTTTCATATATCGAACTAACCCTGCATTCTTGGGATAAGTCCTCCTTCGACAAGGTATACAGTCCTTTTAATATGCTACTAGACAGGTTGCTTTTATTTTGTTGAGGATTTTTACATCAACATTCATAAAGAATATTGGCCTGTAGTTTTTATTTCTTGTTATATCTTGTCTGGCTTTAGTATTGAAAATACTAGCCTTATAGAATGAGCTTAGGAAGTGTTCCTTCCTCTTCTGTTTTTTAGAAGAGTTTAAGAATAATTGGTGTTAATTCTTCAAATTTGCAGAATTCACCAGCAAAAACGTCTGGATCTAGACTTTTCTTTGTAGGAATATTTTTTGAACACTAGACTCAATCTTCTTATTTATTATAACTCTATTCAGACTTGCTGTTTCTTCTTCAGCCAGTGTTGATAGTTTGTGTGTTTCTAGGATTTTGTCTATTTCATCTTGGTTATCTAATTTGTTGGTGTACAAATTGTTCATGGTGTTCTCTTATAATTATTTTTATTTCTGTAAGAGTGGTAGTAATGTCCCCACTTATGTTCTGGATTATAATTTGAATCTTCATTCTTTTTTCACAGTCAGTATTCAGTCTAGCTTAAAGGGTTGTCAATTTTGTTGATTTTTTGTTTTTTTTTTTTTTTTAATTTTTTTATTGTTATGTTAATCCCCATACATTACATCATTAGTTCTAGATATAGTGTTCCATGATTCATCGTTTGTGCATAACACCCAGTGCTCCATGCAGAACGTGCCCTCCTCAATACCCATCACCAGGCTAACCCATCCTCCCAACCCCCTCCCCTCTAGAACCCTCAGTTTGTTTTTCAGAGTCCATCGTCTCTCATGGTTCTTCTCCCCCTCCAATTTCCCCCCCTTCATTCTTCCCCTCCTGCTATATTCTTCTTCTTCTTTTTTTCTTTCTTAACATACATTGCATTATTTGTTTCAGAGGTACAGATCTGAGATTCAACAGTCTTGCACAATTCACAGCGCTTACCAGAACACATACCCTCCCCAGTGTCCATCACCCAGTCACCCCATCCCTCCCACCCCACCCCTCACTCCAGCAACCCTCAGTTTGTTTCCTGAGATTAAGAATTCCTCATATCAGTGAGGTCATATGATACATGTCTTTCTCTGTTTGACTTATTTCGCTCAGCATAATACCCTCCAGTTCCATCCACGTCGTTGCAAATGGCAAGATCTTATTCCTTTTGATGGCTGCATAATATTCCATTGTATATATATACCACATCTTCTTTACCCATTCATCTGTTGATGGACATCTTGGCTCTTTCCACAGTTTGGCTATTGTGGACATTGCTGCTATAAACATCGGGGTGCACGTAGCCTTTCGGGTCCCTACTTTTGTATCTTTGGGGTAAATACCCAGTAGTGCAATTGCTGGATCGTATGGTAGCTCTATTTTCAACTTTTTGAGGAACCTCCATACTGTTTTCCAGAGTGGCTGCACCAGCTTGCATTCCCACCAACAGTGTAGGAGGGTTCCCCTTTCTCCGCATCCCCGCCAACATCTGTCATTTCCTGACTTGTTAATTTTAGCCATTCTGACTGGTGTGAGGTGGTATCTCATTGAGGTTTTGATTTGGATTTCCCTGATGCCGAGCGATATTGAACACTTTTTCATGTGTCTGTTGGCTATTTGGATGTCTTCTTTGGAGAAATGTCTGTTCATGTCTTCTGCCCATTTCTTGATTGGATTCTTTGTTCTTTTGGTGTTGAGTTTGATGAGTTCTTTATAGATTTTGGATACTAGCCCTTTATCTGATATGTCATTTGCAAATATCTTCTCCCATTCTGTCAGTTGTCTTTTGGTTTTGTTGACTGTTTCCTTTGCTTTGCAAAAGCTTTTTATCTTGATGAAGTCCCAATAGTTCATTTTTGCCCTTGCTTCCCTTGCCTTTGGCGATGTTTCTAGGAAGAAGTTGCTGCGGCTGAGGTCGAAGAGGTTGCTGCCTGTGTTCTCCTTTAGGATTTTGATGGACTCCTGTCTCACATTGAGGTCTTTCAACCATTTGGAGTCTATTTTTGTGTGTGGTGTAAGGAAATGGTCCAGTTTCATTCTTCTGCATGTGGCTGTCCAATTTTCCCAACACCATTTGTTGAAGAGACTGTCTTTTTTCCATTGGACATTCTTTCCTGCTTTGTCAAAGATGAGTTGACCATAGAGTTGAGGGTCCATTTCTGGGCTCTCTATTCGGTTCCATTGATCTATGTGTCTGTTTTTGTGCCAGTACCATACTGTCTTGATGATGACAGCTTTGTAGTAGAGCTGGAAGTCTGGAATTGTGATGCCGCCAGCTTTGCTTTTCTTTTTCAACATTCCTCTGGCTATTCGGGGTCTTTTCTGGTTCCATACAAATTTTAGGATTATTTGTTCCATTTCTTTGAAGAAAGTGGATGGTATTTTGATGGGGATTGCATTGAATGTGTAGATTGCTCTAGGTAGGATTGACATCTTCACAATATTTGTTCTTCCAATCCATGAGCATGGAACATTTTTCCATTTCTTTGTGTCTTCCTCAATTTCTTTCATGAGTATTTTATAGTTTTCTGAGTACAGATCCTTTGCCTCTTTGGTTAGATTTATTCCTAGGTATCTTATGGTTTTGGGTGCAATTGTAAATGGGATCGACTCCTTAATTTCTCTTTCTTCTGACTTGTTGTTGGTGTATAGGAATGCCACTGACTTCTGTGCATTGATTTTATATCCTGCCACTTTACTGAATTCCTGTATGAGTTCTAGCAGTTTTGGGGTGGAGTCTTTGGGATTTTCCACATAAAGTATCATATCATCTGCAAAGAGTGAGAGTTTGACTTCTTCTTTGCCAATTTGGATGCCTTTGATTTCTTTTTGTTGTCTGATTGCTGTGGCTAGGACTTCCAATACTATGTTGAATAGCAGTGGTGATAGTGGACATCCCTGCCGCGTTCCTGACCTTAGGGGGAAAGCTCTCAGTTTTTCCCCATTGAGAATGATATTCGCTGTAGGTTTTTCATAGATGGCTTTTATGATATTGAGGTATGTACCCTCTATCCCTATACTCTGAAGAGTTTTGATCAAGAAAGGATGCTGTACTTTGTCAAATGCTTTTTCTGCATCTATTGAGAGGATCATATGATTCTTGTTCTTTCTTTTGTTAATGTATTGTATCACGTTGATTGATTTGCGGATGTTGAACCAACCTTGTAGCCCAGGGATAAATCCCACTTGGTCGTGGTGAATAATCCTTTTAATGTACTGCTGGATCCTATTGGCTAGTATCTTGGTGAGAATTTTTGCATCCATGTTCATCAGGGATATTGGTCTGTAATTCTCCTTTTTGATGGGGTCTTTGTCTGGTTTTGGGATCAAGGTAATGCTGGCCTCATAAAATGAGTTTGGAAGTTTTCCTTCCATTTCTATTTTTTGGAACAGTTTCAGAAGGATAGGTATTAATTCTTCTTGAAATGTTTGGTAGAATTCCCCTGGGAAGCCATCTGGCCCTGGGCTTTTGTGTTTTGGGAGATTTTTGATGACTGCTTCAATTTCCTTAGTGGTTATAGGTCTGTTCAGGTTTTCTATTTCTTCCTGGTTCAGTTTTGGTAGTTGATACATCTCTAGGAATGCATCCATTACTTCCAGGTTATCTAATTTGCTGGCATAGAGTTGCTCATAATATGTTCTTATAATTGTTTGTATTTCTTTGGTGTTGGTTGTGATCTCTCCTCTTTCATTCATGATTTTGTTGATTTGGGTCATTTCTCTTTTCTTTTTGATAAGTCTGGCCCAGGGTTTATCAATCTTGTTAATTCTTTCAAAGAACCAGCTCCTAGTTTCGTTGATCTGTTCTACTGTTCTTTTGGTTTCTATTTCATTGATTTCTGCTCTGATCTTGATTATTTCTCTTCTCCTGCTGGGTTTAGGCTTTATTTGCTGTTCTTTCTCCAGCTCCTTTAGGTGTAGGCTTAGGTTGTGTACTTGAGACCTTTCTTGTTTCTTGAGAAAGGCTTGTATTGCTATATACTTTCCTCTTAGGACTGCCTTTGCTGTATCCCAAAGATTTTGAATAGTTGTGTTTTCATTTTCATTGGTTTCCATGAATTTTTTTAATTCTTCTTTAATTTCCTGGTTGACCCATTCATTCTTCAGTAGGATGCTCTTTAGCCTCCATGTATTTGAGTTCTTTCCGACTTTCCTCTTGTGATTGAGTTCTAGTTTCAAAGCATTGTGGTCTGAAAATAGGCAGGGGATGATCCCAATCTTCTGGTACCGGTTGAGACCTGATTTATGACCTAGGATGTGATCTATTCTGGAGAATGTTCCATGGGCACTAGAGAAGAATGTGTATTCCGTTGCTTTGGGATGGAATGTTCTGAATATGTCTGTGAAGTCCATTTGGTCCAGTGTGTCATTTAAAGTCTTTATTTCCTTGTTGATCTTTTGCTTAGACGATCTGTCCATTTCAGTGAGGGGGGTGTTAAAGTCCCCCACTATTATTGTATTGTTGTCAATGTGTTTCTTTGCTTTTGTTATTAATTGCCTTATATAATTGGCTGCTCCCATGTTAGGGGCATAGATATTTACAATTGTTAGATCTTCTTGTTGGATAGACCCTTTAAGTACGATATAGTGTCCTTCCTCATCTCTTATTACAGTCTTTGGTTTAAAATCTAATTTGTCTGATATAAGGATTGCCACCCCAGCTTTCTTTTGGTGTCCATTAGCATGGTAAATGGTTTTCCACCCCCTCACTTTCAATCTGGGGGTGTCTTTGGGTCTAAAATGAGTCTCTTGCAGACAGCATATCGATGGGTCTTGTGTTTTAATCCAATCTGATAGCCTGTGTCTTTTGATTGGGGCATTTAGCCCATTTACATTCAGGGTAACTATTGAAAGATAGAAATTCAGTGCCATTGTATTGCCTGTAAAGTGACTGTTACTGTATATTGTTTGTGTTCCTTTCTGGTCTATGTTGCTTTTAGGCTCTCTCTTTGCTTAGAGGACCCCTTTCAATATTTGTTGTAGGGCTGGTTTCGTGTTTGCAAATTCCTTTAGTTTTTGTTTGTCCTGGAAGCTTTTTATCTCTCCTTCAATTTTCAATGACAGCCTAGCTGGATATAGTATTCTTGGCTGCATATTTTTCTCATTTAGTGCTCTGAATATGTCCTGCCAGTCCTTTCTGGCCTGCCAGGTCTCTGTGGATAAGTCTGTTGCCAATCTAATGTTTTTACCTTTGTAGGTTACATATCTCTTCTCCCGAGCTGCTTTCAGGATTTTCTCTTTGTCTCTGAGACTTGTAAGTTTTACTATTAGATGTCGGGGTGTTGACCTATTTTTATTGATTTTGAGAGGGGTTCTCTGTGCTTCCTGGATTTTGATGCCTGTTTCCTTCCCCAAATTAGGGAAGTTCTCTGCTATAATTTGCTCCATTATACCTTCTGCCCCTCTCTCTCTTTCTTCTTCTTCTGGGATCCCAATTATTCTAATGTTGTTTCGTCTTATGGTATCGTTTATCTCTCGAATTCTGCCCTCATGATCCAGTAGTTGTTTTTTTCTCTTTTTCTCAGCTTCTTTATTTTCCATCATTTGGTCTTCTAGCTCACTGATTCTTTCTTCTGCCTCATTTATCCTAGCGGTTAGCGCCCCCATATTTGATTGCACCTCATTGATAGCCTTTTTGATTTCTACTTGGTTCAATTTTAGTTCTTTTACTTCTCCAGAAAGGGTTTCTCTAATAACTTCCATGTTTTTTTCAAGCCCAGCTAGTATCTTTAAAGTGATGATTCTGAACTCTAGATCTGACATCGTACTAATGTCCGTATTGAGTAGGTCCCTGGCAGTCGGTACTACCTCTTGTTCTTTTTGTTGAGGTGATTTTTTCCGTCTTGTCATTTTGTGCAGAGGAGAATAGATTAATGAGAGAACAAAATGCTAGCAGGGTAACAACGTCCCCAGAAAATATACTCTAAACAAATCAGAAAAGACCTGAAGCAGTGGGAAAAGAAAGGGAAAGAAAGAAAAAAGAAAAGGAAAGAAAAAAAGAAAAAAGAAAAAGATAAAGATAAAAACAAACAAAAGCAGAACAAAACAAAACAAAACAAAAACAGAATGTGATCAAATATGATCAGGCTGGATTATAGATCAGTGCCACACACTAGATTTTGGGTGTATTTTCGTCTGTTAAAAGAAAGTCCCTCCCAAAATTTTAAAGAAAGAAAAACTTATATATGTACAAAAATAAGGGTTGATATGATGAAGGGATGGAATATGACTGTAACGATGGAAAGTATAAAAAATTTTAAAAAAGGATTTGATAAGTTGTTTGAAAAAAGAAAGAAGAGGATTAAAAAAAAAAAAAAAGAAAGAAAAAAGGGAGAGAATGTGATCAGGCAGGGGAGTAGAAAAAAACCATACACTAGAGATTTAGAGTATATTTTGATCTGTTAGAAGAAACTATCTCAAGATTTTAAAGAGAGAACAACTTATATATATATGCCAAAAATACGGGTAACTACTATGAAGGGATAGAATATGACTTTAAAAATGAAAAATAAAAATGTTTTTTTTTTAAAAAAGGGATTGATAAGATGTTGGTTGAAAAAGGGAAAAAGAAAAATTCAAAAAAAAAGAAAAAAGGAAAAAAGAAAAAAAGACAGTTAAAAAAAATAATTAACTTTGAAAGACTAAAGAATCATGGTAAAAAAGCCATGAATTCTATGTGCAGTATTCCCCTAGCGCTGGAGTTCTGCCGTTCTCAGTGATCGGTAAACTTGGTCTTGGCTGGCTGTTCTCGCTGATCTTCTGGGGGAGGGGCCTGTTGCCGTGGTTCCCAAATGTCTTTGCCGGAGGCAAAATTGCCCCGCCCTTGCCGGTCCGGGCTAAGTAATCTGCTCGGGTTTGCTCTCCGGAGCTTTTGTTCCCTGCAAGCTTTCCGTACAGCTTTGGAGGCGGAGAGTGTAAATGGCGGCCTCCCAGTCTCCGCCCCGGCGGAGCCGAGAACTCGGGGTCCCGCTCCTCAGCGAGCCCCCAGAGAAAAGCCGTCAGTCACTCCCGTGTCCCCGGTCTCCGGCCACACTCCGTGCTCACCCGGCCTGTGACCGCGCGCTTCTATCTCTGGCACCCGACCCCGGGTGGAGTCTCCAAACCCAGCAGATCCCCGCGGTGCGCTCCCGCACCTCTCCTCCCAGGGGAAGAAGGTGGGTCTCCCTGGATCTGCTGCTTGTTGGGTCCCTGCTGGAGGAGCAGTGGCCCGACTGTGCCGCGGATCACGGTTTATGGCAACCCCGAGCTGAGAGCCCGCGCCTGGGCTCCGTCTCTGCAGCCAGCTTCCCTGCTCCGATCCCTGGGAGCTCTGCCGCACTCAGGCACCCCCGGTCTTTCTGTGACCCCGAGGGTCCTGAGACCACACTGTCCCGCGAGGGTTCCACCCCCCACTTCGCCACCAGAGTGACGTCCCTCAGCGGAGCAGACTTCTAAAAGTTCCGATTTTGTGCTCCGCGGCTCTATCACTTAATTTTGTTGATTTTTTGATAGGCCAACTTTTGTTTCATTGATTCTCTTGTTTTCCTATTCTTAGTCCTTATTAAAATTCTAATCTTTATTATTTATTTTGTTAAGCTTGTTTTGAGTTTAGTTGGCCTTTTCTTTAGTTTCTTAATGTAGAAGGTTAGATTATTGACTTGAGTTCGTTCTTTTTTAATGTAAACGTTTACATCTATTTTTAATGTAAACGTTTACATCTATAAATTTTCCTCTGAGAACTAGTTTTGCTCTGTCCCATAAGTTTTGGTATGTTTTGTTTCATTTTTGCCCATCTCAAAGTACTTTTTAATTTTCCTTTGACCCATTCATTATTTAAGAGTATGTTTTAATTTCCACACATTGAATTTCCCAGATTCACTTCTGTTGCTGATTTCTCATTTAATTCCATTGTGAGTGACCAATATACTTTATATTATTTTGATTTCTTAAATTTTTCTTAAAGATTTATTTTTACAGAGAATGGGGGAGGGGCATAGGGAAAGAATCTCAAGCAGACTCCCCACTGAGCAGGGAGCCCGATGTCAGGCTCGATCTCCCAACTGAGATCATGACCTCAGCTGAAATCAAGAGTTGGATGCCCCACCCAAGTGCCCCAATATTATTTTGATATTTTTAAATTAATTGAGACTCATTTTGTGGCCTAACATATTGTCTACCCTGAAAAATGTTCTGTGTGTACTTAATGCAAATGGACTCTGCTGTTGCTAGTGTTCTGTAGATGTCTGTTATGTCTAGATGAAGATTTCTGTTTTCTCTCTGATCTTCTGCCTAGTTCTTCTGTTATTGAAAGTGAGGTATTGAAATACTGAAATCTCTAGCTGTTGCAGAATTGTCTGTTTCTTCCTTCAATTCTTTTTTTTTTGCTATATGTCTTACGATATATCTTTTGCTCTATGATTTCTGTTCCACAATTCCTCCATTATTGCCTTCATTTGTGTAGAGTATTTTCTAGTATACCACTTTTAATTATTTTACTATATATTTTTGTTGAAAGAAACAGTTGTTTCTTTTACTACACATTTTTTAATTATCTCCTTAGTGGTTGCCCTGAGGATTACAAGTAACATCTTAATATATCGCAATCTAGTTCATATTAGTTTCACCTTCAATTCAATAGTATATAAAAACTCTATTTATAGACCCCCATATCTCCTACTTTATGCTGTTATTACCACAAATTGCATCTTTAAAAATTATGTGCCCGTCAACATAGATTTATAGTTATTGCTTTATGCACTTATCTTTTAAGTTAGATAGGAAAAAAGGTGGAGTTGCAAAAAATACATAATGCTGTTTTTTATATTTACCTATGTAGTTATCTTTACTGATGTTATTTCATGTGGATTCAAGTTAGTCTAGTGTCCCTTCATTTCAGCCTAAAGGACTATCTTTAACATTTCTTATAGGGAAGTTCTGCTAGGAGTGCATTTATTTATCTTAGAATGTCATAATTTCTTCATTTTTTTGGTTGTTTAGTTTTTATTTAATAATCGTAAACTTAACTCTAATTCAGCTGCACTTAGAGGGGAATAAGGAAACTATGGAACCCAAAGAACTGCAGCAAGAAGAGCACAGAGATGATAAGCTGTTTTAAGCAGATGAGGATAAGGGGGTGCTCTTCTGAGCTACAGAAGGAATATTCTGGTGGTTAAGAGAAAACGTAAGTCAAATTTATTAGATTTGCCTATAGTCAGCAGTGGTGATCTCTTTGCTGGTCTTGCCATTCTTGGACCCAGAGTGCTCTGTGACTTCCACAGTATTCATGCCCTCTTTCACCTTGCCAAAGACCACATGCTTGCCATCCAACCACTCAGTCTTGGCATTGCAGTTGAAAAACTGGGAACCATTTGTGTTGGGGTCCAGCATTTGCCATGGACAAGATACCAGGCCCCACATGCTTTAGGATGAAATTTTCATCATCAGATTTCTCCCCATAGACTTGCCAACAGTGTAATTATGGCATGGGAAATCACTGCCCTGGCACATAAATCCCAAAATAATCTGTGAAAGCAGGAACCTTTATAACCTAATCTTTTCTCCCCAGTGCTCAGAGCATGAATATTTTCTTCTGTCTTTGGAACTGTGTGCACAAGCAGCTCAAAGGAAATATAGCTGAAGGGCTCACTTCTCAACAGCAGTATTGAAGAGCATGGAGGGGTTCACCATGACTGGGTGGCACAGGTAGCTCTGGCATGGTGGCATCTAGAAGGCCTCTTCTTTATTTTTTAAAGATTGTTTTGCCAAATAGAATTTGCTTGACAGCTTTTTTTTCTTTCAGCACTTTGAATATGTCATCCCATTGTCTTCTGCTTTTCATGGTTTCTGCTGGGGAATCAGTTGTTATTATTGAAAATCTCTTGTGCATGCTGAGTTGCTTTTCTCTTGCTGCTTTCAAATAATACTTTGTCTTTTGACAATTTGATTATGATGTATCTTGGTGTAGATCTCTTTCATTTTATCCTATTTGGAGTTTGTTGAGCTTTTTAAATAGGTAGATCAACATTTTCAGCAAATTTAGAGAGTTTTCAGCCATTATTACTTCAACTATTCTCTCTGTCCCTTTCTCTTCTCTTCTTCTGCAACTCTTAATTATGTATGTGTTGGTGCATTTCATGTTGGATATTGTCCTACAATTCCCTTTAGGTTTTGTTCGTTTTTCTTCATTCTTTTTTCTTCCTATTCTTCAGACTGGATAATCTCAATCAATTTATCTTCAAATTACTGATTTTTTTTTCTGCCTCAAATCTGCTATTGAGCCCTTCTAGTGGATTTTTCATTTCAGTTGGACTTTTCAGTCCAGAATTTCCCTTTGATTCCTTTTTATAATTTGTCTCTTTTTTGATATTCCTAATTTGGTAAGATCTAATTCTCATGGTTTTCTTTAGTTCTTTAAACATGGTTTCCATTAGTTCTTTGAACATTTTTAAAATATCTTATTTGAAGGCTTTTTCTAGTAACTTTAATGTTTAGGTTTCCTTCAGGAGTTTCTTTTGGAACTATTGAAACTACTTTTTCCCTGTGTATGGGCCATATTTTCTTGACCTTTTTTTGCCTGTCTCATATTTTTTGTTGTTGTTGAAGAATGGACATTTTATTTATTTATTTATTTTGTAAGATTTTATGTATTTATTTGACAGAGAGAGAGTGAGAGAGCACAAGCAGGGGGAGCAGCAGAGGGAGAAGCAGGCTCCCCACTGAGCAGCGATCCCAATGCGGGGCTGGATCCCAGGACCCTGGGATCATGACCTGAGCTGAAGTCAGATGCTTACTGAGCCACCCAGGTGCCCTGAAGAATGGACATTTTAAATATTACAATGTGGCAACTTTGGAAATAAGATTCTTCCCCCTCTTCTAGGGTTTGTTGCTGCTTGTTGTAGCTGTTGTTTGTTTTTTTAATTACTTTTCTGCTGAGCTAAATTTGTAAAGTTTGAATTGTTTTGTGTGGCTACAGAAGTCTCTGCTCCATGAGCTTAGTGGTTAGCTAATGTTTGCACAGAGATTTTCTTAAACACTTTGTACCAAAAAACTCCCAGTCTTTGCAGATGAACTCTGTATGTTTGTTTGGGTGCATCTTCAGCATTCAACCAGACAGTTTATGACTCTGCTTGAGCCTTCACTTCCTGCCTGGATAGAGCACGAAGGGCAGCCAGCTTAAATTGACAGCCTAAGTTATTTTCAGGTCTTTTTTGAACACATGCACAACCCTTGGCATGCATGTGGCTTTCTAGATTCTCAGGAATGTTTGGAGCTTTTCAATGCCTTTATTCCCCAAAGAATCTCAGTTTCCAGCTTTGCCTCTCAAGCTTTTTAGTTAGTCTGTTGTTTTCTCCAAGTCTTACCCACTGCATCAGGCAGCAATAACTTAAATATTTGCCTATGAATGTTTTCACCATCATACCACTTTAGCACTGGTCAGGTTCCAAGTTAGTCAAGATAGAAGCAAGCCTTCTGAACCAGTATTTTAGGGAGCCACCAACCAGGTCAGAACAAAGAATTACAATTCTTTGTGAATGAGTCATTCTGCTCCTTCCTGTACCTGTACCAGGAATGCAGGCTGTTATTTTCAAGCCTGGCACTGAGCTTAGGGAGCAGAGATGGGAGAAGTATAAGTTCGAAGATTGATTTATTTATTTTAGAGAGGGAGAGGGAGAGAGAGAAAGTATGAGTGAGGGGGGAGGGGCAGAGGGAGAGAGAATCCTCATGCAGACTCCCTGCTGAGCATGGAGCCTGACACAGGGCTCAATGCCAGGACCCTGAGATCATGACCTGAGCCAAAATCAAGAGTTGGCTGCTTAACCGACTGAGTCACCCAGGTGCCCCATTTTTCTTACTTAAACACTCACCTGGTTGCATCCTTCAGGCTAGTAGCCTCAGCGAATTAAAATCTTTCTCTGTGCCTCAATTTTCTTATATTATAAATTGGGGAGAAAGGTAATGATACCTAATTCACAGAGTTGTCATTAGCATCAACTCACCTACCATGTGTAAAAGCACTTTTTGTAAGTTGTATGATGCTATATGAATGTCAGCGATTTTAATTTTTTGGTTGTAACATTAGAGATATGAAAAAAGTAGAATTTAAAGTTTATAAGTACCATGGAAGCAAATACTTAAAGTTGAAGAAACAGTCTTTCTTCAGTTCTGTTGTACTATACCATGTGTTTACCTCTTAACTTTGATTAGAATAGTTCATTAACAGGTTACAAAGTTCAAAAGGTACAAAACACTAGAATAAAAATTGGCCACCTCTGACTTCCCCTCCTGGAGATAAATAATATCACCAGTGATAGGGTGGGTGTGCCCCAAAACATGCAGATGTATATACTTCCAAAGAGGCATTCTGCACATGCAAACAAATATGAATGTATGTTTGTTGTTATTCAAATATGAATGTATGACTTTGTTACATTAACATGTTATGTGGAGCACAGGGTGCTGGATGGTGAATCACACACAGCTCAACACCAAACCATAAGAGAAATTGAAATAGTAAAGTTTAGTATTCACAGGTTCTGGAGGAAGTACACGGCATGCCTCAAGGAGCCATATGGGCAGGTCAAGGCAGGATGCAGACAGAGCCATAGAACCTGGGGCACATTTCTTTGTTAAGGTCCATTGGTGCAGTGATTTGGGGTTCCCAGGCTAAGGCCACATTGGTCAATCCAAACCAAAAGAGTGTTTTTTTGGTGAGCTCCACAGGGGTCTTATCTAAGGGGCACACAAGGGGATAACCCTGGGAGGTGGGGAGACTGTTGATCACGCAGGTTACAAGGAAGTCATATCAGGACTCCACGAATTGCTTGAGACTCTGTGGGCTTATATCTAGGGCAGGGGCTTGCATGAGGGTCTACTGTCAGTTTAAGGTCACTGCAGGATGCTTGGCCAAACAAAATGGATGCTGAGGCAGCAACACCATGGAGTGTAGCTGACCTGAACTCTTGACAGTGTTCTTCCCTTTTGCATGAATGGTAACATACATGAAATACTGTCCTGTGTCTTGCTTTACTGACTTGAAAAATCATGGTGATTATTCCATATCATTATTCCATTATCAATTAACAAAGGCTTCTTTGCTTCTTTTGCACGGTATTCCATAGATGCATCGTAATTTATGTAAGCAGTCCCATATTGTTGAACAGTTAGATTGTGTCAGTCTTTTGCTAGTAAGATTTATGCACTAGTGAACAAACTTGTATATACATTATTTCTCACAAGTGAAGTATATTTGTAGGATAAACTTACAGATGTAGCATTGTTTGGTCATTTTAAATATTTCCAAAATGTTTTCCATAAAGATTGTTAACAGTTTACACTTCCAAGAGCAGCATGTACTTGTTTTCCCAACATTAATCCTGAGGACTAAATGTGTTTTGTTTTAGGTTATAAGCCCCAAGACTTCAAAGGTACTGCAAAAATCACCCTCTTCGAGAAGAATGGTAAGAAAACAAATAATTTCCTTTCCTCTCTTGTTAACTCCCTACATGGTATTTTCTGGCTGTGTCTATCATGCCTATGTATAATTTTGGTCATGATCTATCCTTCATACTGGACACATTTCATGTGGCACATGAAGGAATAGTATAGGGAGAGAGTCAACTAACTGATGACTCAAAATGTATGGTTAGGCAGCCTGTACACAAGTATGAATACTGTAGGAATTTATAGGGAAAATGTGATTGTTATGATCACAGGTACAGTAATATCATCAGGAAGGTAGAATTTATCTTACACAGGTTTCTGGGGTGGGGATGGAGGAGGGTGGCACTGGAAGAGGAAGGGCATGAAATACCCAGAACAGTGTTTTAGGAGTTTAGTCTTGGCTCCAATGACCCGACACCCTGCAGCCTCCCCCCAAGGTCCATCACCCTCAACATCCATTCCCTGGCATGCTCTCCTGGTTCTTACTGGTAATAGTATAAAAGTACCATAATAACTGACCCTATTTTAAAATATTTTCTCTTAGTTTCCTACCACAAACTAGGTAGGTTAAAATATTAGAAATTTATTCTCTCACAATTCTGCAGGCTAAAAGTCTGAAATCAAGGAATCTGCTTAGTTCGTTCCTTCTGAAGGCTGTGAGACAAGGATCTGTTCTTGACATCATTCCTAGCTTTTGGTGGTGCCACCAATTCTTGATATTCCTTAGCTTGTAAATACATCACTTCAATCTCTGCCTCCATCTTTACACACTGAGTGTGTGTGTCTGAGTCTCTTTTATAAGAACAGTAGCCATATTGGATATACATCCACCCTATTCCATTACAACCTCATCTGAGCTAATTACAACTGCAATGACCCTATTTCCAAATACGGTTATATTCTCAGCTACTGGGGGTTAGGACTTCAAATATCTTTTGCGGGGACACAGTTCAACCCATAATGTATTCCTTTTAGGGTATGTATTGAGTCAATTCAACTTAAACCTTCTATATCAACCATGCCATCCTTTGAGAATGTTCCAATTTAAAATGATTACCTGAGGAGTTAGCCAGATCCTCAGATAGAAATTTATTTCTATTCATATCTAGATAGATAATGAATTTTAAAAATATTCAAAATTTGGAAACAAAAGGAATTTTCCAGTCAATCCTGACAAAACAGAAATTTCTGTTAGACCATGCCATTCATTGATTATTTCACTTAACAGGAGCTCCATGGTAGGTCTGCAGGCCAGTCTTGTCATATGAAAGCAGAGATACTGAACAGTCCATACACTGCTCATCAGAGTATTATCACATACTTTGAGGGATCAAGTTTTAAGTGCTCATTTGGAATTCAACTTGGGCCCCCAATCATTGTTATTAACTAAAGAAAAATGATATTTAAAAAGCTGTATTTTCTAATTGATTCTCAAATTTTCCAGAAGGTTGATCTTAAAATATACTGAAATACAGAATTCTGCTTAAAGTAAGCTTATTTAGGGCACAGTTCAAGGAAATGAACTCATAGAAACATGAGATTTTGTCATAACCTAGTGTTACTTCTCTCATTTTAAGGCATTATAGCAAGGCCTTAAGTGTGTAACAAGAGTAAAATCCCAGGTTAAGTTTAGTGAATCTCCTGTTAAAAAGAAAGCAGTGTTTCATTCTGGTTAAATACTGGTCACATTCACATGTTTTCCTAATTCACACTGCCACTGATTTTCATATCTCTTAAATGCAGTCATTAAAGTGATATTCATCCTAGTTTGACAGAATGTACTAAATTTTTCCTCATTGGCAGTCTGACGTGCCGGAAGGAGTCATAAGGGTCCATGCTCCACTTCTCTCTAAGGTGTCCATGGCCATTCAGCTCACGAGTCACACCAAGGCCAAAGACATACTGGCAAAATTTCAATATGAGAACAGGTGAGTAAAAGTGAATATAGGTCTCTGTACAAGGAAGGTGATGTTTTATCAGATGAGTGACTTTCCAGGCATTTACAAACTTGACCTTTTTGGAAAATTAGAAGCTGTTACTTTGGGGACTTTACCAATAGAGTAAGTCAAAAGTAGAGAAAGAGATTAAGTAGACCATAGAATTACTGGTAACAGAAGTGTTCTGTTTTGTTTGTTTGTTTGTTTGTTTTAAGAAATTTCTACAAATGGGATTCTTAATAGATATCTTCTATCTTGGTGGTTTCATTTACTACATGAGTTTTACCTTTTATTAGAATAAAAAATATAGCAAGTTAGTTTTAGAGCTACCTGGAATACCATTCCATGCTTCACTGAGCTTCAACATGCCTAGATCAGATAAAGTTTATATAGTAAATGGACATCATAGCCGTTGTTTTCCTTAAAACATACTACTAATAAATCTTGGGATCAGAATTTTATTTACAAAAAGAAATCCTTTTGCTCATCTCCCGTAAGTCACCTTGAAGCAGCATTAATCAGGGTAATTTTTCTATAGGCATGCTTATTCAAGGATAAACATTTGCCCTAAGGTTTTTAAAAGATGAGAAGCATGAGAGGCACTCGTTTAAATCCATCCATTAGAGAGGAGGTACAGCTTGATGGTCTCTAGTAAAACTTGTGGATATTCTTTTTATTCTTTTTGTTGTTGTTGTTAGAGAAGAGAGTGAGAGCAAGCAGGGGGATTGGGAAGGGCAGAGGGAGAGGCAGAGAATCTTAAGCAGACTCTGTGCTGAGCACAGAGCCCAACGTGGGGCTTGATCTCACAACCCTGAGATCATAACCTGAGCTAAAATCAAGAGTTGGACACTTAACTGAGCCACCCAGGTGCCCCAAAACTGATGGCAATTTCTAAAGAGAAGCTTTCCAATCATGTTAAAAAGGAGTACTCATGTTGGGGGGGGGGGGAAGCCAATTGCGGAAGATTACATACCATAAGACTCCATTTATATAACATTTTGAAATGACAAAATTTTAGAAATGAGGGGTAGGTTAGTAGTTGCTGGGAGTTGGGGAGAGGAGATCATGGGAGGGAGATGGGTATGGTCATAAAAGGGCAACACAAGGATCTGACAGTGTTGGAATTGCTCCGTATCTTGACTCTGGTGGTAACTGTATTGAACTTAACACACACACACACACACACACACACACACACACACACACACACAAATGAGTACAAGTAAAGTGGGAAATTTGAATAGGATAGGTGGATCATAGCAATGTCAGTATGCTGGGACTTTATACTATATTTGTATAAAATGTTACCATTTGGGGAGAAGTGGGCAAAGAGTATGAGGAATTTTTCTGTATTATTTCTTAAAACTACATATGAATCTACCACTATCTCAATGAAAATATTTCAATTTAGAAAAACAAGAGTAGCCAATAAAAGTAATCTATGGTGTTAGAAGCCAGAACAGTGGCTTTCTGTGAGGGTGGAAGGGTTGGTGACTCAGAAGCCTTGACAGCGGCTTCGGAGACGTTCCTGTTCTAGACTATGGGGGCTGGTTACATGGTATGTTCGCTTTGTGAATATTCTTCAAGTATTCTTATGATGTGTGCATGTTTTGTATGTTCTCTCTCTCTCCATATACATATGCATATATATGTATGTGTATATATAAGCATATATAAAAAAGAAAAGAAGAGTAGACAGTCCAGCAGGAGCCCAGAAAATGTACTTCTCTGTGTTGCTAGAACACTGTAAGTAGTAACTGCTAGGCAGTAATAGAGAGACTTGAAATTCCACTCGGGGGATGCGAACATCCAATAGATGGCTAGTCACATGCGTGACAAAACTGCCCCTGGATTCTCATGTAGGCCTTTTGTAGAATGAAAATGTTCTAATAAAAATAAATTAGAATCAGTGACTATAGATAGATGCAAATCCTTTGTATGAACTTCAAAAGATGTTGTTCAGTCCATTTTCTTCACTCATTAGAACTGTGGCCAATTTCAGTTTAGTTGTAAACTGGCCCATTTTTGCCTGTTTCACTAGAGGCTTATTTTCTGACTACTAACCACCTCTTCTGTTTAAGTAAAAAAAAAAGGGGGGGGGGAGAGAAGTCCCATTCCTCCCAGGTCCTCTCTCTTCTGACTAAAAACCCTTGGACATAACACAATGACAAGCATAGGAAGACTCTGAAAGGTAAAGAGCCGAGTGCGGACTGCCTAGGGACATCGGGCCTGTGAAACAACGTGGTGGTGAATGCCTGGATTTCCTTATTGCCTCCCATATGTCCAGGCAGGGTGCTGTAGGAACCTTCAGCCTGGCACAGGCACACACAATAATGAGCTCCAAGAAGGAGATCCTGTTCCCGCAGCCAAAGGACTGGAGAGAAGGTGGCCTAACCACAAAAAACCATTTTGGTAATATCTGCCCTACTCCAACCAAACACCAACAGAAAAAGCACACCACTACACCTGTATTTTCAGTGGGACCAAGCAGGCAACTGATGTATATGCCCCACCCGACAGAATCAGGTGGCGATCCGGTTCCCAACCACAACAGTGTCAGCAGGGTCCTGCCTCTAGCTGAGTCTCCGCCACCCAGCAGCAGTGAGACCTAACAAATCAGTGCAAAGCAGACAGTTATTAACCAGCTTCACACACACACCCCCCCCTCCACCGCCTGCCCCAGAGTCAGGAAGGTCCCTTGAAGAGCTGAGCTTTACCCTCACCCAACAGCAACAAAGCAGCAAGAGTCTACCTTCTGTTGCCTCTCCCTGGGGCCAGCAGAGCCCAGCAGGGGCTGATCTTACACCCTCAATCAGAGGCAGCAAAGCAGTGCCAGTTGGTGTCCCACTTTCACTGGGCAGGTGTCAGTCGGGCTCAGCAAAAAGCTGAACATACCCACCCACTCAGCCCTTGTGCTAAACTTCAACAGGAGCAATGGCTGCCAAAAAATGATGATTAAATAAGATCCAGAGTCTCATAATATCCAAAGTGTCTGCAGTATGATACAAAATCATTCATTATACCTAAAACCAGGAAAATCACAACAGGAATGAGAAAAAACAATTGACAAATGCCAGCGCTAAATTGAATCAGCTGTTAGAATTATCTGACAAGGATTTTACAGCAGCCATCACACACATGCTTCAACAAGCAGTTATGAATTCTCTTGAAACGAAAAAATAGAAAATCTCAGCAAACAAATAGAAGTTATAAAAAAGAATGAAAGAAAATTATGGAACTGAAAGATAGAATAACTGAAATAAACTCACTAAATGGGCTCAATATTAGAATGGAGATGACAGAGGATATAATCAGTAAATTTGAGGAATATCAGTAGCATTATTCTGAACAACAGAAAGAAGACAGACCCAAAAAAGTGAATATAGCCTCAGGGATCCAGGGACTGTAGCAAGAGAGCTAACATTTGCATCATTGTAGTACCAAAAATAGAGAAAACAGAAAGGAACTGAAAAAGTATTTGAATAAATAATGACTGAAAACTTTCCAAATTAGCAAAAGGTATAAACCTACATATTTAAGAAACTAAGTGAACCCAAACAGGACAAACCAAAGAAATCCCTTCCAAAACAATGTAATTAAACTTGTAAAAATTAAAGACAAAAAAACAAACCTTGAGAGCATCCAGAGCAAAGTAATGCCTTTCTTATAGGGAACACCAATTCTAATTATAGCAGATTTCTCATTTCTCATTTGAAACCCTGGAGGCGGGGTGCCTGGGTGGCTCAGTCATTAAGCGTCTGCCTTCGGCTCAGGTCATGATCCCAGGGTCCTGGGATCCCTGCTCAGCTGGAGGCCTGCCTCTCCCTCTCCCACTCCCCCTGCTTGTGTTTCCTCTCTCACTGTCTCTCTCTCTGTCAAATAAATAAAAACTTAAAAATCTTAAAAAAAAAAAAAATGAAACCCTGGAGGCCAGATGGAAGTGGCATAACATCTTTCCAAGTACTGAAAGAAAGGAACTGTCAACCTTGAATTCTATGTCCTGCAAAAAATATCTTTCCAGAATGAAGGGGAAACAAAGACGTTCTTCGGTGAGGCAAAACTAAGGAATTTTGTTGCTAGCAAATTTACCCATAAAGAATGGATAAAGGAAGTTCTCTAAATAGAAAGAAAATGATAACAAAGGCTTGAAACATCAGAAAGGAAAGGACAACATCAGAATGGATAAAAAATAGTAACTGTAATAGATTATCCTACTCCTTTTGCATTTATTTTTTTAAAGATTTTATTTATTTGACAGAGACACAGCGAGAGAGGGAACACAAGCACGGGGAGTGGGAGAGGGAGAAGCAGGCTTCCCACGGAGCAGGGAGCCCGATGCGGGGCTTGATCCCAGGACCCTGGGATCATGACCTGAGCCGAAGGCAGACGCTTAACAACTGAGCCAACCAGACGCCCCCCGCTTATGCATTTCTTAAATCATATTTGATGGTTGAAGCAAAAATTGCACCACTGGATATGGTGCTCAGTGTATGTTGAGGACACATTTAAGACAGCTTACTTTCTTCCTTCCTTTCTTTTAAAAGATTTATTTATTTATTTTAGAGAGAGAGAGTGGGGGAGGGGTAGGAACAGAAGGAGAGGGAGAGTGAGAATCTCAAGCAGACTCCCTGCTGAGTGAGGAGCCGAAAGCAGGGCTCCATCCCATGACCCCAAGAACATGATGTGAGCTGAAATCAAGAGTTGGACGCTCAACCTCCTGAGCCACCCAAGCGCCCCAAGACAATTATATTTTGAAAGGGTTGAGGCTCAGCCCTCCTTATTGTCTGCATAGTGACTTCTCTCCAAAGACTGGAGTATGTAAAGGGGGAAAAAGAATAACTTCATAGTCATGAAATCTGACCTCAGTAGGTGAGTAACATCAACAATGATAAAGTCACACTGATAATGTGTAGCCCTGATAAAAAATGACGAAAATGGCACTTCTGTCACTTTCTTCCCAAGAACACATAACTCTTGCCAAACGTGAGAAAAAATCAGACAAATCCCCGTTTGGAAATATTCTACAAAATACCTGATGAGTCCTCCTCAAAACTGTCAAAGACATCAAGAACAAGGCAAGTGTAAGTAACGGTCACAGTCAAGAGGAAGAGACCTGATGAGACATGACTATATATTAGTTTCCCAGTATTTCCATAACAAATTACCTCAAACTAGGTGGCTTAAAACAACAGAAATGTATTCTCTCAGTTCAGAAGACCAGGAATCTGAAAGAAATGTGTCAGCAGGGTTGGTTCCTTCTGGAGGTTGTGAGGGAGAAGCTCTCCCATGCCCCTCTCCTAGCTTCTAGTGGTTGCCAACATCCTTGGCATTCCATGGTTTGTAGATGTTATCACTCCAATCTCTCCATCTTCACATTCTCTTTGTGTTTCTCTGTATTTTCTCCCCTTCTTTCAAGGATTCACTGGATTTTAGGGGATCCCCTGAATCCAGGATGATTTCGTCTCTAGATTCTTAACTGATTACATCTGCAAATAACCCTATATTCAAAGAAAGTCAGATTCTGAACATCTAGGCAGACATGAGTTTTGGAAGGGACCCTATTCAACCAATTATAATTACTGAATATACTGCAATATTCTGGATGGGTCCCTGGAACAGAACACAGATGGCTATGTAAAAACCAGGAACATCTGAATAAAGTATGAACCTTGGTTAATAATAATGTATCAGTATTCATTAGTTGTGACAAATGTACCATATTCATGTTAGAAGTTAATAATAGGGGAACAGGGTGTGGGGAATATGGAAACTGTCTATACTATTTTCACAGTTGTTCTCTGAATCATAAAAGAGTTCTAAAATTAAATTCATTTTTAACATTTGTCAGAGTTTTACCAGTTGGGAGAACTACTACTTATTAATGGTAAAATAACAATTTCAAAGTAAAATAGATAAGGTTTAGTTATGCTAGAATATTAGGATTATCTTTGTTTTAAAAATGAAATCCATATATGCATCAGTGGTCCTCTTCATTTAACTTATGTTATTTTTAATTTAAAGAACTAAGAATAAATAGAATTAAATATTTATTTTTAAAAGTATGAGAGTAAAGAGAACTGATGGGAATAGGTTTCTACACATCACTCAAAATAGTAAAACATCAATCCCAATAGTCCGTGATAAGTTACATATGTTATTGCAATGCCAAAGAAACCACAAAACCATACAAAGCAGTATACGAAAAAACACTGTAAATAAGTCAAGATATAATCATAAGAGATAAACCATATCCTGGGCCATAAAACAAATTTTAATGAATTCAAAGTAATTGAAATCATACAGAATATCTTTTCTGACCATAAAGTAATCAAACTAGATGTTAATAACAGCAAGACAACATGATAATTTCTAAATACTTGAAAATTAAACCACACACTTCTGAATAATCCATGGGTCAAAGAGGAAGTATTAAAGGAAATTGTTAAAAGTACATAGAATGAAAATAAAACTGCAACTTAACAAATTTTGTACAGTGCAGCTAAAGCCATACTGAGAGAAAAATTTATAGCAATAAATGCTTACATCTAAAAAGAGGGCAAGATCTCAGAGCAAGTAAGTTTCTACCTCTAGAAACTGGAAAAGTAAGCAAAATAAGCAAGCAGAATGAAGGAAATGATAGAAGAACAGAAATCAGTGAAATTGAAAACAGAAAAATGATAGAGATCAGTGAAACAAAAAGCTGGTTCTTTTTAAGAACAATAAAATTGATAAACTTCTAGAAAGACTAACAAAAATGAAATCACAAATATTAAGAATAAAATAGGAAATATCACTGTATATAATGCTTCCCTTAAAAGGATAATGAAATATTGTGAACAAACTATATACTCAAAATCAAAATCTTAGAAGAAATGGACCAGTTCCTCAAAAATCACAAATTACCAAAAGACAACCAAGATGACATAGTTTTGTAGCCCTTAAGGAAATTGAATCTTTAAAAGTTTCCCAAAAGAGAAATCTTCAAGCCCAGATGGTTTCACTGCAGAATTCTAGCAAATGTTTAAAGAATGAACACCAATTTAGCACATTCTTTTATCAGAAAGTAGAAGAGGAAGGGCCACTATCTAACTCATGTTATGAAATTAGTATTGACTGGACACCAAACAAACACTGAAGACTAGCATCTCTCATGAACTTAGAGACAGAAGTCCTCAAAAAAACATCAGCAAATCTAATCCAACATATATTAAAGGAATTACAGTGACCAAATGGGATTCATTTCAGGTATGCAAGTTTGGCTCAATATTTAGAAATTAATGTAATCCACCATTGGATTGGAGAAATATCATATGATCATGTTAATTGATATAGAAGAAGCATTTAACAAAATTCAATACCCATTCATGATTAAAACCCTCAGTGAACTAGGAAAAGGGAAGAACTTCCTCAACTTGATAAAGACCACCTACAACTAACATTCTACTTAACGATGAAAGATTGAATACTTTCCTTCCAAGATCAAGAACACTACTTTTATTCAAAATACTATTAGAAGATTAAGCCTTGCAATAAGACAGAAAGAGAAAGAAAGAGAGAGAGAAGAAAGAAAGGAAGAAAGAAAGATTGATTGTAGAGGAAGAAAAAATTGCCCATAACAAAGTTTATCATTTTAAATTTACAGTTCAGTGGTATTAAGTACATTCACATTATTGTATAATCATTACCACCACCACCATCCATCTCCAGAGAGATTTTATCATTCCATACTCAGACTCAGTCCCCAGTAAACAATAACTCCTCATTTCTTCCTCCCCCAGCCACTCGTATAACCACTCTTCTACTTTCTGTCTCTATGAATTTGACTATTCTAATAACTGAAATTTTTAAAGATTTATTTATTTATTTTAGAGAGAAGGGGGAGGGGCAGAGGGAGAGGGAGGGAATCCCAAGCAGACTCCCTGCTGAGCACGGAGCCGGATGCGGGGCTCAATCTCACAACCCTGAGATCATGACCTGACCCGAAATCAAGAGTTAGACAGCTAACAAACTGAGCCAGCCAGGCGCCCCTCAAATAACTGATTTTTGACAAAAGTACAAAAGCAATTCAATGGATGAAAGACAGCTTTTTTAACAAATGATAAATGGTGCTCTAGCAGTTGGACATCTATAGACAAAAAAAAAAAAAAACCCACAATGGATCACAGATTTAAATGTAAAATGTAAAACTATAAAAGTTTTAGAAAATAGCAAAGGAGAAAACCTCTGTGATGACATCAAAAGCATGATCCAGGGGTGGCTGGGTGGTTCAGTCAGTTGAGTGACCAACTCTTGATTTCAGCTCAGGTCATGATCTTGGGGTCCTGAGTTCAAGCCCTGTGTTGGGCTCCATACTCAGCGGGGAGTCTGCTTAAGATTCTTTCCCTCTGCCCCTTCCCCCATGCTTTCTCTCTTTCTCTAAAATAAATAATCTTTTTTTTAAAAAAACCATGATCCATAAGAGGTAAAAATTGATAAATTGCGTATTATCAAGATTGAAAAGTTATATACTGACTCAATGAAAAGGATGAAAAGACAAATACACTTACAAACCTCATATCCAGCAAATGACTAGTATCTAGAATATATGAAGAAAACTCAATATTCAACAATAAGAAAAAAGCAATCCAATTCAAAAATGAGCAAGGGGTGCCTGGGTGGCTCAGTCAGTTAATCGTCTTCTTTCGGCTCAGGTCATGATCCCAGAGTCCTGGGATGGAGCCCTGCATCAGGCTCCTTGTTCAGCAGGGAGCCTGCTTCTCCCTCTCCCTCTCCCTCTGCCCGCCACTCCCTCCGCTTGTGCTTTCTCTCTCTCTCTCTGTCAAATAAACAAAATCTTATAAAAATAAAATTAAATAAAAAATAAAGATGAGCAAAAGACATGAACATACATTTCACTACAGAGGATATACAGATACACAGATGCACATGAAAAGATGTTCAGTATCTTTAACCGTTAGGGAAATGCAAAGCCACAGTGGCATCATTAAACATCTTTGAGAATGGCTAATATAAGTAATAGTGATGACACCAAATACTGGCAAAGATACAGAGATCTTGGGATCACTCATACATCAGTGGTGGGTATAGTCATTATGTAAAACAGTTTGGCAGTTTCTCATAAAACTACGCAACTGCCATGTGACCCAGTTTTCACACTCTTGGGCATTTTTTTCTTTTAAGTAATGCCTGCACCCAATGTGGGGCTTGAACTCAGAACTCTGAGATCAAGAGTCCCATGCTGCATGGATTGAGCTAGCCAGGTACCCCATGGGCATATATCCCAAAGAGATGAAGATTATATTCACACAAAAACCTGTATACAAATGCTTATAGCAACTTCATTTATAAAGTAAAATCTGGAAAAAAAAATCCAACAGATGTTCTCCAACAGGTAAATAACAAACTGGCACATCCATACCATGGTGTGCTACTCAGCAATAAAATGCAACACCTTGGATGAATCTCCAGCGATTTATGGTGATTGAAAAAAAAGCCAGTACAAAAAGTTCTATACTCTGTGTTTCCATTTATATAACATTTTTGAAACAACAAACTTCTAGAAAATGTGGAATAGAGTAGAGGTTACCAGGGATAAGGGATGGAGGTAGGAAGGAGGACAGAGAGGGAGGTGAGTGGGCTATAAAAGGGAGACAAGGGGGATCTACTGGTGATGGAAATGTTCTGTATCTTGACTGAATCAATGTTGACATTCTGGTTGTGACAGCACACTAGAGCTTTGCAAGATCTATCTGTGCAATTTCTTAAAACTGAGCAAATCTACATGATCTCAAAATGTTTAATTAAACAAACAAAATAGGTCACACATCTTTCTTCCTCACAAAGAGCTGAGGTCAATCTTTTTGAAGTAACTAAGCTGAAAGTTATTCCTCAGGTGGGATGAAGATCAGCCACTCCTCTACCGCAACATTCTAGACTGGGGTGGAAAAATGCAATTGGGCAATTATTTTCTCTGACTTGCTTTCACTATAGAGCAGAAACATGCAATGAAGTCAACATTAAGCAGTTTGAAAAGCTTTAGGCAAATTTAGAAACATGGCATGGACAGAGGAGAGAATCCCATTCAATTTTTGGCAAAAAAAGAAATGAAACCTGACTTCTTTTGAACTGAGAGTAATGTGACCAATGACAAGGCAATATTAAACATGCAGCTGCTCCTTCACCAGCCTTGGTGTATCTGTAACAGTCAGCTCTTAAATGAAGCTGACAGTTGTGGATAGAATGGGCTCCAGGTTGCTGTAGGGCACAGCAGCATCCGTCTTGGTTTGGAATAGTCCCATCGTCACTGTGCCTTGGATGCTTGGCTGTGTCAAACAAATAAAATTGTTTTTTATCATAACTTTAATCATAGTAATGATTTGTGGGTATATTTCATTCAAGGCAGAAGGAATTGTTTGTTGCCATGGTTATTTAATCCGCATATTTACCTCAGATCATGGAAGAAGGTTAAATTACATTGCTTTCTTTTTTTTCAGTCATGGTTCATCAGAATGCATTAAGATTCAGAATCAACGGTTATATGAAATTGGAGGAAATATAGGTAAGTATTCTCTAATGGTTTTTACTCCTAAATTCTGATCACTCTAAAAAAAAATATGCTGTTGTTGTAAAAGCATATTTTACAAGTTTCTTAAATATAAATTCAACATCAGTAAGTTTCTGAATTTTTAATCTCATGTGAGAACAGTTGTATGAATTTCCTAAGATACTTTCAAAATTTAATTGTAAATATTTTAGTTGATATGGAGTAGACTTTTGGGTCTTTCAAGTGTGCCTCAGGGTTGGAAAGTTTCCCTGGAGATCCCTGCAAAACAGAGAACATCATGGAACGTTGACATTGTGACACCTTTTTTGTTTAACTTCCCTGGTTTCACCCTCAGCCCAGGTTCATTCTTCCTATTTCCCGAGGGGGTACAAAAAGGAATCAAATGGAAATTGCCTCTGCTTGCGTCTGTATCCTGCCTTCCCCTTCAGGTCTTCTGCTTGCCCTCCACACAGTCTGGATGAACCACCCCAACTCCCACTTAATGGCCAGCACCTCCACATGTGCCTC
Organism: Halichoerus grypus; assembly: GCF_964656455.1. Classification (NCBI taxonomy): domain Eukaryota; kingdom Metazoa; phylum Chordata; class Mammalia; order Carnivora; family Phocidae; genus Halichoerus; species Halichoerus grypus. Next base: position 55,714,546 of record NC_135724.1, read on the forward strand.
ACTTCGTGTTCCCGCCTGCCACTCAGGGCCTTGCTCCAGCCCCCCATTCTCTCCTGCGCCATCAGCTTTTCACTCCCAACTGCATCATTTCCAACTACATAAACATTTTTGGTAATTTCTGTCATCTTCACAAAACTCTCTCTTGACCCCCTTCAAGCCTACTTCGTTCCTGTGTTCTGCTTTACAGCAAAAACTCCTTGAATCCATTTTCTGTCCTCCAGTTTTTTCCTCTTGTTCTCTCTTGAAACCACTCCAGTCAAGCATTACCCTGCAACACTTCAGCAAAATTGCTCTTGTTGAGGCCACCAGAGAACTCTTATGTTGTGAAATCCAGTCATTCGTTCTGTCTTGATAACTGCCTGAGTTGATCTTTCCCTTCTTTGAAAACATACTTTTCACCTGGTTTCAAGGACAACCTAAGCTTCTGGGTTTTGTTCCACTTCACTGGCAGCTCCTGAGTCTTTTGCCTGCTACTTCTCATCCTCTCAACCTTCAACATGGAAAACTGTGGGGTCAAGCCTCAGAACTCTTTCTTTTTTTTTTTTTTTTTTAAGATTTTTTTTATTTATTTGCGAGAGAGAGAATGAGAGACAGAGAGCATGAGAGGGAGGAGGGTCAGAGGGAGAAGCAGACTCCCTGCTGAGCAGGGAGCCCAATCTGGGACTCAATCCCGGGACTCCAGGATCATGACCTGAGCCGAAGGCAGTCGCTTAACCAACTGAGCCACCCAGGCGCCCCCTCAGAACTCTTTCTGCAAGTAACTTCCTTGGTGAGCTCAGTCCATCTCATTGCTTTAAATATACCTGAATGCAGATGCCTCTCAGATTATATTGAGACTTCCACTTGCAGCACCAACCTTGCAGATCCAGTCGCCAGGCACATTTTGCCTTGGAGCCTTTGCATTTACTCTTTTTCCCAGAATGCTCTCCTTTAGAGTGTTCACTTCTCACTCCCTCACCTCTTGCAGGTGTTTGCCACTGTGTCACCTTCTCAAAGAGACCTTCCAGGATCTCACCTTCTCTAGGTGTGCCTTCCCAGCTTTGTTGTTCTCTCATGTTCTTGTCACCACCAGACTTAATTTATATTATACTTGCTTATTTGCTGGTTGTCTTTTACCACTTTGAGAATGTGAGTGCCCTGAGGGCAACTATTTTTGACTACCTGATGCATTTCTGTAGCCCTAGCCCCTGGAATAGTGCCTGGCATATAATAATGCTCAAGAAATATTTGATAAATGAATGAATGAATGAAGCAAGCAATCAAATATTGGTAGTTTTGTTTGAGACTTTGGTATACATTTCAAACACACTGTACATAAAGATTTTCAAATGTATTTGCCTCATGGAATGATCTTTTTGTTATCATTTCTAGATTTCCTGCCTATGGGCATTGCATCCGTAGTAAAGAAACAAAATGACCATTCCTAAAATGAACTTGATTTTAATCTTTTCTAGCCCTGGTCAAGTTACTGTCTGCAAAACCATTAGAGGACATGTATTATTATATAAATGATCAGTTTATACCTTAGACAGGTTCTTGCCATATTTTCCTAATTGATGTGGTGAGTCTAGGGAACAATTTTTCTATAGTTGGTATGTCTGTTTTTTCCACAATTTTACATGTGATTTATTTGGAGTATTTCACAGTCAGAAAGAAACAAAGAAGGGAAGGAATAAGGCAGGCAGGCAGACTGGCTTTGCTAAAGAACCTTTAAGATGTTATCTACTTACTTTTGGCTGAGAGAACTATCTTGGCTTTATTCGAACCTTACCAACACGCACATGCACACATAGAAGTGTGCACTCTCAGAAACATTCTCTGATTTTCTCTTTCCTTTAGGGCAGCATTGCTTGGATCCAGATGCTTATATATTGGATGTATATCATGTAAATCCTCAAGCAGAGTGGGTGATTAAACCCCAACCAAGTTTTTGAAATAACCCCCAAGATGGCAGCTGTCATGTATTATATGCCAAGAAGATTCTACATTTGGTAGGGAAAATAACAAGACTGTTTTTGACATGTTTATTCCAATAACCCTCTTGGTGTTTCTCAGCCCAAGTGGTGTCTCCCAGCATTGTCAACATGAACTGTGGAGGAGGAGCTGGTTGACTGAGCTGAGGCATTCTCCTATGGTTCCTTGATAATGGTGAAGGAAATATGCTGTGATTGTTCCAGAAGAAAGGCCAATCTAGCATATGGAACTCTAATCATTTCTAGTACTTTGACTTCACAGCAGAAATGAACTTCGTCTTATACCTAAAGATAAAAAAACACTCCTTTTTGTAGCAGATGCTACCAAACACAAGAGGTGGAAGAGAGTCTTTTTTATACTTATATACATATGTTGACCTTTTTGAACAATGCCAGAAATATCAATAATTTCTGCTCTGCAAAATAATTCAGATCTGCTTTTCAAAGGGAATCAGTTTCTGAAGTTACACATACAATGTTGATGCTCTGACTTGCTCCCAAATTGGAGGAGGATGAACTTCTGTTGAAAGAACACTGTATTGTTAAGTATGTCGTACTGTATTATGACTGTCTGCGTCTGGTGCAAGTGAACATTTTTCTATTGTAGATTATTGAAAATTGATATTTATAAAGCTTATTCTCTTATGAGCACAGGTTCCATAGCAAAGGTTAGGTTGACAGAGGGTGTTCTTAGCTTTCATAACCTTCTGTGTAGTTAATAGTCACAGAACCTCTATCTTTTCATCATGATTATGGTGCTCAATGAAAAGCTTTCTCTGTGCCAGGCACAGATTTCTTTTCCTGATCAAACATATCATTTTTTAATATTTTACAACTATAGATAGTCACTTCTGTAGCCCCAATTTAAAAATATAGAATTGTCTTTATCCAGCTGCTCTTCATCCAGAAGTACTGAAATATACTGTTATATCCAGATTTTATATGCTGTAAAAGCAAATTATTTCTGTTCATCAATCATAGACATGGCCAAGCACTATGGATTAGCCTCAGGCTTTAAAATCAGATGCATATTTGGTAAGCTGGAAACTATCTTGCTATGAAGATCCTGCAGAGCCATTTTCCAGACCTGCAGTTGGTGAGAACACACTGTTCTCCACAATCTAATGGAGAGCAAATCTGCCATGTGCTGAGGGGTCAGACAGCTCTGCCTTTCATCTTGAGATTGCAGATATAGTTCTAGGGTTAGCTAGAAATGGGGACAGAGGTCTCATTTATCCTACATGTGTGCTTTGGATTAGAATCCACAGATTGATATTTCACTGAATTTATAATAATTTTAATGAGATTTAATGTCCAAATGACTCTTGCAGTTCGAACAATAAAGTTACAAATACAGAAAACATTTTACCAATGCTTTGGTAAAAAGCATTGGTAAAATGTTTTTACCAAATGTTTTTACTGATGTTTCTACTTACCAATTCTCAAAACATGATGTGATAATTTAAGCCCACATATAGAAGAAATCTTTTTTTTTCTTTTTTTTTAAAGTAGGCTCCACACCCAGCATGGAGCCCAACGCAGGACTTGAACTCATGACCCTGAGATCAAGACCTGAGCCAAAATCAAGAGTTGGATACTTAACCAACTGAGCCACCTAGGTACCCCTAAAAGAAATCTTTTATATGCAGCATTATTATACCTAGATATCTCTAAAAACATTATTTATATTCAATGTAGATAATTATGTTTCTAGCCATTAGGATTTTGTTATATTTTTTATAAAAAACTCAAATATCCATTCATTTTATTTGTTTAGAATTTTTATTTCTTGTGCCTGAAAACCCATTAGAAGATAAACATGTATCCTGTAGGTTTTTATTTATTCCTACATTTCATCAGTTTTCAATGTTTGGTTAATTGATGGCATGTGAGTTTACATAATGCATTTCAAGAGTCTGAAAAAAATGCTTTTATTGTTTTTGAAATTCAGACAACAGGAGGAAACATTTTACTTTATGCAGTTGCTAACTTCCAGGGCATAAGATGGCAGTAATTTATACCCACACATGGAAGAAATTCTTCAAATTAGCTATCTTATATTTCTCTGTATTACATGAAAACGGGGACTGATTTTTCTCATTGTGTTTCCTATAGTTTCAAATAGTTAAATTCTATTGTAGAAGATTTTTTTTATAGAAGATTTACAGATCTAATTTTCTATTTGAGAATTTTCCCATCTTTGGACTGAAAACACATTAGAACCTATACATAAGTTCTAAAGGTTTTAAGATCTACTCCACTTGTCATTAGTTTTAAATAAGTGCGTGACAGATGACAGGTAAACAACTGTTTCTGAATTTCTTACTCACTTCTGTGTGGTGTCAGATGTCGAAGACTTAGCTGACTCAGTAGCTTTAAATTAATCACTTGAATGTATTTAAGTATGTGTGACAACTTTCAAATAACTGTAATATGGAAGGCCATGTCAATACCAATATCTTTGGATATAATTTTTATTCTTTGTCACAGGATTAACTAAGTGATTAGAGGAGAATTTCAGTAGACACACAGACTAATTTTTGTATGAGTAGAGGTTCTTTTTACTAATTTTATTCTTAAAGAACAAACAAACCCCTACAATTACAATTCAAAAATGTCTGTCAAATAATTATTGAAACTATCTTTGCTTTATCAAAAGTTATTTTAAAATAGTTACAGTAGTCTGTCAAATGAGTTGTATATTTGCAAACAAAAGAAGAGTCAGATCCTGGGCTTTCTAGATTCAGTTCTTACTTGTTTCCCACCCACCTCCTCCCAAGTGCTCCTGGTGTACAGTCAGGAAAATAATATCCAGGAAGGTATTACAGAAAGTTAACATTTTAGTGACACTTATTCAGAAAAAACCCTAGGGCTGGCTCATTGTTTTCTCCATTTTGCAAAAGAGGATCCCTTTGTTAAGCAGCTAATTGGGGGATATGATTCTTAAAGCCAGTGATCTTCAAATAAACTGGAATATTAATTTCATTACAATGTGTACACAGTATAAACTACCTCACTTGCCTTTCTTAGGAAAAAAATTAATGGACTTCAACAGTTTTTGTTACAGACTGTCCCTGAGTCATCTTATTTAAGTCACGTCAGTTAGCTTTCAGTGTACATTTAATAATATACACTTAATGATGTAAAATATTTTTAGTGTAAGCTTTAAAGCCAAAAATACTCTGTAACTGTGACCTGTGGTATACTCTGAGAGAATTCATGTCCCTTAGTCACTGTCTTGTGTGTTTCACCATGTTGCAATGCAGGTTTTCAAGTGTGGGAATTAATAGTCATCTCTTCTTTCAGGCATTTTTCAACTGCTTTCCCCATATTGCACTTTACTGAAAAGTAACATGAGATTAAAATGTCCCTTCTTTCTTTCAAGCATATTTCAACTGTTTTTCACAAATGTTTTACATGCCTGAAAAGAATATATATTATGGGATTAAATAGTTCCTAGTTTCTGACAGGCATTTTCAACTGTTTTCCATAAATATGTCATTTAATAAAAAATAATATGACATGGATTAAAATGTTTCTTTCAAACATTTTGAATAGTTTTACACATACACATACCTTAATTTAAAAACAACATCTTTTCTTTCAGTCATTTTCCAACTATTTTCTGAAACAATGTGATCTGATTAGAAATTGAATGTCACAAGAAATGCCAATGTTTTATGTTGTCTCCCATCTCAAAAGTTAATATTCTTTCGTCCCAGCTTTCATTGTTAAGTATAATATGTATGTTGCATTTTATCCATAAAAATAAAGAGAAAACAAACTAAAAGCCTTGTCACAAGAATTCTTATAATAATCCAGCTTGTCTAAGGGCAGCATGATGCTAGTGAAGAATGAGAGCTTTAAAGTCGGAAGGTATGTGTCTGAGCCCAGTCTCTGTCTCTGACCTGCCAGGTGGTCTTGTACAAAAGCCACATGGCACGATAGTAATGGACGGTTGTAGGTAGGGGATAGATCGAATTAACAACAACAATTTCCTAAATTGGTTTGAGTTGATGTTTGGGACAGGTTTTTAATATGTGTCTTTTTTTAAAAAAAAACAAACAACTTTCTTAATAGATACAGAAAAAACATTTGACAAAATTCAATACCAGTTCATAATCTTTTTTAAAAATTCAACATTTTACTGTATATCTTGTACAAAAGGCAAGAAAGAAAAGGCATAAATATTAGAAAAGAAATAAAATGGTCTCTATCTGTAAATGATATGAGTATGTGGGAAAGACTAGAGTATCTTCAGCTATTAGAACTAGTAAGATAATAAATATACCAGGATCATGGCATACAAGATGATTATATAAAATTTAATTGTATTTTTTATATTAGCAGCAAACAATTGGAAAATAAATGTTTTAACTTCCATTTCCTATAGCATCAAAAAACATAAAATACTTATGAAAACATTTATCAAAATATATGTAAAACATGTGTACTAAAAACTAAAAACTATTTTTGGTAGAAATTAGAAAATAGCAAAAGAAATGTATAGATATACCACGTTTCTGCATGGGAAGAGATGGATGGATGAGTGTTGGCAAGATGTTAGTTCTCCACAAACAGATCTGTAGATTTAATGCAATCCCAATCATAACACTACTAGGTTTTTTAGGTACAAATTGGCAAACTAATTATCAAATTTATATGGAAATGCAAAGAATCTAGAACATCTGAAGTAATATTACTCCAAAAAGAGAACAAAGTTGGATTTAGAATGAGGGATTTCAAGCCTTACTATAAAGCTACAGCTTTTAAGACAAGATGATACAGAGTGAAGATCAGCACCTACATAAATAGCACAGAAAGAGGTGCTCACTTACATGGTCATTTGATTTTCAACATGTGTCAAAGGAACCCTATGGAGAAAGGAAGCTTTCTACAGAAGGTACTAGATCAACTAGATATACATATCACAAGGTATTAAAAAATTCATCCAAAAGGGATCATATTGTTAACTATAATGCCTGAAACAATGACACCTTCAGAAGAAAACAGAATAGCTTTGTGACTTGGAGATAGGCAGAGCTTTCTTAGGAACAGAAAACAGCACTTTTAAAAGAAAAAAATTAATAAGTTAAACCTCAACAAAATTTAAAACTGCTGCTTATCCAAAGAGACCATTAGGAAGTAAAATAAGCAAACCACAGATTAGGAAATATATGTAAAGCATATATTTGACAAAAGACGGACATTCAGGATATATAAAGAATTCACTAGTGAAAAGACAAGCACATTTTTGAAATGGGCATAAGACTTGGATACTTTGAAAGAAGAGAACACAAATGGCCAATAAGCACATATAAACATGTTCAACATCATGTGCTATTTGGAAATGCAAAATAAACCACAAGGTGATATCACTACATACCAACCGGAACAATTAACATTGAAAAGACTGACCATTCTGAGTGTGGAAGAATCAGAACTCATAATTTTTTTTTCATTTTTTTAAATTATTATGTTAATCACCATACATTACATCATTAGTTTTTGATGTAGTGTTCCATGATTCATTGTTTGCGTATAACACCCAGTGCTCCATGCAGAACGTGCCCTCCTTAATACCCATCACCAGGCTAACCCATCCCCCCACCCTCCTCCCCTCTAGAAACCTCAGTTTGTTTCTCAGAGTCCATAGTCTCTCATGGTTCATCTCAGAACTCATAATTGCTGATATAAAATGGTACAGCCATTTGGAAAAGGGTCCAGCAGTTTCTTATCAGACTAATCATACAACTACCAGCTGCTGAGTACAGATAATAGCATAAATGAATCTCAGAAACGTTACACTGAGTGAAAGAAGCTAGACACAAAAGACTACATACTGTACAATTCCTTTTACAGGAAATGCTAGGACAGGCAGAACTAAACAATGATGGGGGAGAAAACCCAGAATGATGGTTGCCTCTGTGGGGGTGGGTATGGAGACTGGGTGGAAGGGGCATGGGGCCTTCCTGGGAAATTGAAACATTCTATATGTGCCATCCCATGCCAGGACCCCTGGCTACATAGGCCTGTTGAGCACTTGATACGTGACTAGTCTGAGCTGAGATGTGTTCCAAGTGTAAAATACACACCAGATTTTGAAGACTTGGTAGGAAAGAATGTAAAACATCTCATTAGTAATATTTTACTATTACATGTTTGATTCTAATATTTTAGATATTTAACTTAAAGTGATAAATTATAAATTTCAGCAGTTTTTTTTACTTAATGTAGCTACTAGAAAATTCTAAGTTACATATGTGGCTTACATTATATTTCTGTGGAACAGTATTTTATATTTTGATAAGTGTTTGGGTTATAAAGATGTATTTGTGAAAACCTAGTGAATGTTTACTTAAGATTTCTGCATTTCATTGTATAGTAAAAGTTAAAACAAAATAATTCGCAAATTACAAATATTGAACTTTAGATAATGATATGCATATTGGAGTATTTCGGGTGAAGTGTATTGGTGTCTGTAACTTATTTTGAAATGTATAAAAATAAGACAGATTGATGAATGAATAGAAGGATAGAGGGATAGATATACACCAGTCCAAGTATAGCAAAATATTTATGATATAAATGATATAAATGATGGCCATAGCAGTATTCAATGTAATATTCTCTATGCTTGAAATTTTCCATAGAGTTTTGAAAAAAATTTTTAAATGTTTTTCTTTTTAAAAACATTTTTAAGATTTAATTTATTTTAGAGTGTGTGCACATGAGTGGGGGAAGGGGCAGAGAGAGAAGGAAAGAGAGAGAATCCTGAAGCAGGCTCCCCGCTGAGCAGGGAGCCCAATGTGGGGCTCAATCCCAGGGTCCTGGGATCATGACCTGAGCTGAAATCAAGAGCCAGCCGCTTAACTGACTGAGCCACCCAGGTGCCTCTGAAAAAAGAATTCTTAACATAAAAACATGAAAGCAGATTAAAGAGAATCAGGAGTTTGGGCAATGCTGGGGTTCCCCTTAGATGTTTCTTTTTATCTTCCCCACAGTAAATTCCACTTTCTCCAAATATCTTCAGACAGAAGTTGAGTGGGGGTAAGAAGCAAAGAGAATGGAGAGGTATGCTTTTGAAATTTTACCTGAGCTATGTCAACTAGCAAGCATGTGTGTATTCTTACAGTTTGTTTATGAGTTCTAACTAACAGTAATTCATTCTGAGTGTTTGCTTTGCAACCTCTCCACGTTCTTCCTCACTGCGAACCATTGTTGGAGTGTGGCTTGTGTCCTTAGATGACAGGGGCTTCTCTCCCATCAGTGACCCTCCCTCACTACATCTCACTACCTCCAACCCAATGACATAACAATCTGGACATGTAAGTACCAAAATCAGTAAGAATATACCCATCACTAATGATCAGTGAATTCACCAATCTAATAATCTATTGCCCAGCAGGTTGTGGAAGCTATTTTCTAGTTTCATAAATCTTCCAATGCTGCAACAACTTATTTTAAAGGAGTGACTTATCAATTCAAACAACAGATGTTTTGGAAAGAATTGCAAAGTGATCCAGTTCTAATAAGCAATCCAGAGTTATTCTGTTCTCAATTATATTACCAGTTGTATAATCTCTAAGCCTACAACTCTTTTTTATTTATTTATTTTTTTTGAAGATTTATTTATTTATTTGACAGAAAGAGACACAGCAAGAGAGGGAACACAAGCAGGGGGAGCAGGAGAGGGAGAAGCAAGCTTCCCGCGGAGCAGGGAGCCCAATACCCGGCTCAATCCCAGGACCCTGGGATCATGACCTGAGCCAAAAGCAGACAACAATGCCATAGTTCAAGAAGTATTATATAGCAGTGCAGTTAACACAAAATATACCGAACATAAAAATTTAACATCCTCCATGTCAGTTAAGCACGTTATCACTGCATGCCATTTTGCGCATAGTTATAAGCAAAAGGTTCACAAAAAAAATCTCAGGATGCCTATGTGCCATTAGCAAACTCTGTTTGAAGGAGTGTAAGAATTTACAAATTTCAGAAGTTCACTTGATAACAGCAACAAATAACAGTAACTTGTTCATCTTTTGGACACCGTGTAAAATTATTGTGCAAAGATGTTAAAGAGGTCGCCACAGAGCAAGACAGTCCCAGGTGTTTCTGTGAGGTTGAGGTCTTCCTCCACAATTCATACAGAGGGATGAGTCTGAGGAATTATTTTCTTTGGTCTTTCTGTACCCACTAGAGCCAGAACCACGTATCAATACACCGCATCGCCCATTACGTGGAGGAAAGGGTTGCAAAACTCACAGTTTAAAAGCATAGGTATGCATCATAAAATCTACCTTTTACTAAAAGCAGTACTCCCCAGCAGTATAGCTAGCATGTTCTCTTACCAGGTTCCTAGAAGAAAAGAGCAAGAAAGTTAATTTAAAGCCAGGTTTCCAGAGTTGCCTCGCTGGCTCAGTCTGTTAAGAATCTGCCTTCGGCTCAGGTCATGGTCATGGGGTCCTGACATCAAACCCCATGTTGGGGTCCCTGCCCAGTGAGGCCTGCTCCTCCCTCTCCCTCTGTCTCTCCCTCTTCAGCTCATGCTCTCTCCCCCCGCCCAAATAAATAAATAAATAAATAAATATCTTTAAAGATCAGATTTCCGTAGAGAAACAGAAAAGGTCATGTCAACCCTTTTTTTTACAATCCTTCCATCCATAGCATATGTTTAACACACTTAACATACAAATATACAAAGTAATACATATGTGATCATTAGCATTTGACTTTTTCCATGAGACAGTAATCTTCCTTTCATCTCTTGACCAATCCATTTAGTATATGTCCAATTAATCTTAATGGGGCTCCAATTACCTTTATTCTGGAGATTATGGACATGTTTACATCAAATAATAGTACATGATAGTTTAACATATCAAATCATGGTGCCGCATAATTTTTATCCAGTTTGGCAAAAATATCCCCATTTAAACATTCCATACTTGGCATGTCTCAAAGTGAATTTTTATTTTTATTTTTATTTATTTATTTATTTATTTTTAAGATTTTATTTATTATTTATTTATTTTTAAGATTTATTTATTTGACGAGAGAGACACAGTGAGAGAGGGAATACAAGCAGGGGGAGAGGGAGAGGAAGAAGCAGGCTTCCCGCGGAGCAGGGAGCCCGATGTGGGGCTCGATCCCAGGACCCTGGGATCATGACCTGAGCCGAAGGCAAATGCTCAACGACTGAGCCACCCAGGCGCCCCTCAAAGTGAATTTTTAAATCTTTATGCCAAAATCCATTCTAACCATATGTTGGTTTTTTTAAATCTCAATTTAGAGCAAATTTTTTTTTAGTTCCTCAAGTCAAAACTCTTGTTGGAGTCCCTTGGATCCTTTCTTGTCACAGCCCACATCAACCCATTGGTAAACCATGGGGGTGACCAAGTTTAAAAGCACAGTCATATCCTAGTCATAAAAGAACATAGGTAGGCCCAGGTCCTTCTGGTTTGAACTTGTAAACATTTATATTCTGTAACTTTTACCTCTAAAAAGAGTGTGTCATTATCTTGGAGAACGTTCAGCTTTCTGGGTATCTGTCACTAGACAGCAGCAGAGGATTTGGGTTCTATTCCAGTATTGGTTGGTGCAGGCTGAGCTGCAGAGTGGTTGATGTTGTGTTGCTGTTGTCCTCTTGTGTTGGAACTCCAGCAGACAAGTTTCTTCAGATCATCCCCTTACACAGGGATTGGGGGATGAAAGGCCTTTGTTCACAGCTGTGGTAGAAGTCAGGCACCCGGTGGCCCCACACCCAGGAGCACATTGTGGGGCCATGGGGTGACTGGGAGGACAGGTGGACAGGGAGCACTTCCTGGTGCTCCTTCCCCTGCTGCTCGAGTGCCTGTGGCCTAGGTAGGCATATGATACTCCATCTGCTTTTTTGGCCTTCCCTGGGGTGGGCAGAGGGCTCTGGGCCCTCCAGTGTGCATGGGAGCCCAATGGGGCATGCACCATCTCTGGTGCTCACTGCTAGATTCAAGTCCCAAACATGGGGACTGCACACTTCTAGAAGTGCTGCATCTGTCCCTTGCAGCTCAAGGGGCCTCCTTGTCTGTATCTGCCTCTTTCAAGGTGAGCACAGTAGGCTGTCTCTTTTTGAGTCTCTTTCCCACACCCTACACAAATACGGCTTCATTCCAAATGGTTCATTTATTTCCTTGGATGTAGCTCCTGGCCTTTGGCTCAGAGAATGATACTGAAAACCAAAGAAATATGCTTTCCCTACCCTTTCTCTTTTTTGGTGCATCAGGTTAATCCGTTTGGAAGAGTAATGCCTTTGTCCTCCTATGGTACAGTTTCTTGCCCTGTTCCAGTGAGGCATTTTTTTCTGTTCCATGGCTAATGAAGCCATCATTCCTAGGCACCCAGTTAATTGCTTCAAGGGCACCTTTAGATTATGGATTCCCATGGTTCTTAACTAGGAGTGCAGGCTGTCCTCTTCTGGCCATCCCAGAATGTTCTTATCCTGAGCCCAGCTGCAATCTCTACTAGATCAATTTGGAATCCTGTCAGCTGTGCCAGGTGACACAGGGCGTTATCTCAATTCCAAAGATCTCTGCAAAATGCAGTTCAACAGCAAAAAGCAAACATGCAGATTGAAAAGAATCAGGAATTCCAGGGATGCTAGGGCCTCTCAAAAGACGTTTCTCTTAGCTTCCTAGTGGTAAATTACATGTTTTCTGACAGTCCAGACAGAAGTTGGAAAGGGGTAGAAAGGGCACTCTTTTAAAGGTTCATCAGAGTTTTATCAACTAACAATCACATGCACACCATTCAGACTGTCATTTATGAGCTTTTATGTTATAACAGGTCATTAGTAGTAGTTACTCTGCACTTTTATTACCTTTTTATCACTACACAGCAGTGGACTTTGCTGTAGTCCTGAGCTCTATATGTCCTTAGAAGACAGACTGGGATCAGGTTTCTCACTTATATTGTTTTACTACAGGACAACAGACACTTAACTATAGGGAATAATTGATCAGCTGGATTCCTGAAATTTAAGATTTCTGCTCAGCAATATACTATACTATTAAGAAAATAAAAAGGCAAATCACAGATTGGGAGTAAATGTGTGTGTGTGCATGTGTATTATACCCAGAAAATGTAAAGAACTCTAACAACTCAATAATACAAAAGACACCTTTTTTTTTTTTTTTAATGGGCAAGAGATTTGAACCAATATCCCACCAAAGCACAGAAATGGTCACTATACATGAAAAGGTACTCATCATCAGACATCAGGGAAATGCTAATTAAACCACAATGTGATAGTACTACATAACCACAAGAATACCCAAAATAGATCAAATTAAAAAGAGTAACAATACCAAGCGTTAGCAAGGACATGGAGTAACACATTCTCATTCATTGCTGGTGGGAATGTAAAATGGGAGAACCATTTGGGAAAACTAGTAGAATGGAATGAAGTTAATCAGACAACTACCCTATAACTTAGAAATTCAACTCCTATTTACCCAAGAGAAATTAAAGCATATATCCACACAAATATGTGTACAAGAATGTCCATAGCAGTTTTATTCATAATAGACAAAACCTGGAGAAGAGAGAAATGTGGGTAATTCATTCAATGGAGTAGGACTCAACAATAAAAAGGAATTCTTTTTTTTTTTTTTAAGTAGGCTCCACACCCAGTGTGGAGCCCAATACCAGGCTTGAACTTAGGACCCTGAGATCAAGACCTGAGCTCAGATCAAGAGCCGGCTGCTTAACTGACTGAGCCATCCAGGTGCCCCAAAAAGGAATTTTAAATACATGCAAAAATACGAATTTCAAAACCATGTTGTGTGAAAGAAATCAAACATAAAAAAAAGAGTATGTACTACATGATTCCATTTATATGAAACTCAACAGCAAGAGGAAGTAATCTATGGTGGTAGGTATCTGAAAAGTGGTTGTCTCTTATAGAAGGGGCTGACTGGAAATAGGCACGAGATAATTTTGTTGGGTCCTCCATGATCAGGCTTGACCTACCTTGTACTCTTTCTCTCCCATTACACCAGGGTCCCTGTTTCAACTAGGGAACTTAGATCTCTCATGTCCCCATACCACCCACCCCATCCCCAACAATCCCATTACTACAATGAAAGCACTTTGTCAGCTGGGCTGTTCCAGGTACTCCTACCATACATCCTGCAAAGCTTAGGTACAGCTACCTTTTTAGAGCCTTCCCATTCCTTTCTATCCCACTGTAACATATTTTTTTTTTTTTTTTGAAAACAGAAACATCACTTTTATTGACAAGTTAGGGCCACAACAGACAGCTTCCAGAACAGAAATAAGACAGTCCCAAGACAACGGAGTGCAAAATCGTAGCAGGCAGGTTAATACTCTTCACCCTCATCATCTCCCTCAGCACTATCTGCTCCAACCTCCTCATAATCCTTCTCAAGGGCAGCCATGTCCTCACGGGCCTCGGAAAACTCTCCTTCCTCCATGCCCTCCCCCACATACCAGTGAACAAAGGCACGCTTGGCATACATCAGGTCAAACTTGTGGTCCAGGCGAGCCCAGGCCTCAGCGATGGCTGTGGTGTTGCTCAGCATGCACACAGCTCGCTGTACTTTGGCCAGGTCTCCACCGGGCACCACAGTGGGAGGCTGGTAATTAATGCCCACTTTGAAGCCAGTAGGGCACCAGTCCACAAACTGGATGGTACGCTTGGTCTTGATGGTGGCAATCGCAGCATTGACATCTTTGGGAACCACGTCGCCACGGTACAACAGGCAGCAAGCCATGTATTTACCATGCCGAGGGTCACATTTCACCATCTGGTTGGCTGGCTCAAAGCATGCGTTGGTGATCTCTGCTACAGTAAGCTGTTCATGGTAGGCTTTCTCAGCAGAGATGACCGGGGCATAGGTGGCCAGAGGGAAGTGGATGCGGGGATAGGGCACCAGGTTGGTCTGGAATTCTGTCAGATCAACATTCAGGGCTCCATCAAATCTGAGGGAAGCAGTGATGGAGGACACAATCTGGCTAATAAGGCGGTTAAGGTTAGTGTAGGTTGGGCGTTCAATATCGAGGTTTCTACGACAGATGTCATAGATGGCCTCATTGTCTACCATGAAGGCACAATCAGAGTGCTCCAGGGTGGTGTGGGTAGTGAGGATGGAGTTGTAGGGCTCAACTACAGCTGTGGAAACCTGCGGGGCTGGGTAAATGGAGAACTCCAGCTTGGACTTCTTGCCATAATCGACAGAGAGACGTTCCATTAGCAGGGAGGTGAACCCGGAACCAGTTCCCCCTCCAAAGCTGTGGAAAACCAAGAAGCCCTGAAGACCTGTGCACTGGTCAGCCAGCTTCCGAATGCGGTCCAAGACAAGGTCAATGATCTCCTTGCCAATGGTGTAGTGCCCTCGGGCGTAGTTGTTGGCAGCGTCCTCCTTGCCGGTGATGAGCTGCTCAGGGTGGAAGAGCTGCCGGTAGGTGCCGGTGCGAACTTCATCAATGACCGTGGGTTCCAGGTCTACAAACACGGCCCTGGGCACATGCTTGCCAGCGCCCATCTCACTGAAGAAGGTGTTGAAGGAGTCATCTCCTCCCCCGATGGTCTTGTCACTTGGCATCTGGCCATCGGGCTGGATGCCGTGTTCCAGGCAATAGAGCTCCCAGCAGGCGTTGCCGATCTGGACACCAGCCTGGCCCACGTGGATGGAGATGCACTCACGCATGACTGAGACTTATAGGGTTCCTCGGGGCGGGAGCAGGCGATGGGACAGCGACAGGGTTCTCCCTCTGACAGACTACCAAGGAGTCCGGGGGAGAAACCACTGTAACATATTTTATCCCTTGACTTTATAGTGTTTTAAGGTGCATGTATGCCTTTTGGTCCTAGCAATTTTAATGGAGCATTTTCTCCATTTTCATCTCACCTTACAGTTCAAGTGCTAAGTTAGCACTTAACTGGTAAATATTTGTTGAGAAATACTCAACATTCAGTCACATATCATTCCTAAATACCAGAAATGTTCAAAGATAGACCAAATGGAACATTAATATCTTATCATAGAAGACCTATTTGTTGGGCCTTATCCTCCAGGTCAAAGAAGCAGTCTTTGTTTTCAGGAGCTTTGATGCAAATTGAAGTACCTGACAAATGAATATCTGGCAATTCCAGTGGTATTGATGGGGACTCAAGGGATTGACAAACAATAGAAGGGCCTAAGAAAATTGTAAATGAATACAACTTCTTTCATTGCTTTGCTCCTTTCATTTTGAAGTGTGGGTGATTGCCACCTTCTAGCATCTTTTCCTCATCTAGGACACATTTTCTCTGCAGGAGCTTATGAGAAAACGGCCAGCTGGTTTTATAATGTCAGGATAAAATGAGAGTATCAACTAAAGCTAAAACTGTGAGGAAATTGGAGGAAAAAGTGGGGAAAAAATGAACAAAGATTTAGTGGGAAAAAATACAATACATTGGAGAATAAAAAGGGGAGTCTATGGGGTGCAACTGTAATTGTGCAAATGTAATTTTTTCCATAACTGGTTAATTCAATTAACCAGTATTTCATCAAGAACTTTCTCATCTAGGTCCAGAAGTAAAGTCAGTCTATAATTGTCATAATTTCCTTACCTTGTTTTGGAGCTGGGATTATACCAGACTTGTTGAATGGCTAGAGTAGCTTTCCCACTTTTTGTCTTCAACTTTGAAACAGTATGTTAAATATTCAAAGGAGGGTTGGAAGGGAGGGATTGCTAAGGCGCATGAGGAAACCTTTGGGGGTGATATGTTCGTTATCTCACCATGTAATGGTTGCAGGGAGGTATACATAGGCTAAAAATCATCAAACTGTATAGTTTAAATATGTGAAGTTTATTATATGTCAGTTATACCTCAATAAAGCTGTAAAAAAAAAAAAAAGCTAGGTCTGGGCTCTGTGCTTGGGCTCTGAAACATGGTAGCGGTGCACTGAATTCCCATGCCAACTAGACTGGGGGAAACAACCATGCTTTGCAGAAAACACTAGAAAGGCTTATCATAGGGAAAACACTAAGATCATTAGACTGTCAAGAAGGACAATCAAGAATGTCTCCTGTGAAAAATGATCATTCCCAATGGAACAGTTTCTGGAAAGAGGCTGGATCTTTGGGTGCTCCTTCCCAGTATTTTAGACAGTCCAAGATTCCTCAGGCTAACAACTTCAAAGCTGGTTTGAAAGGGGAGCATGTTACCTTCACACTGTTTCTTCAGCATGTACTGCTACAGTTGCTGGAATTACAGGTGCAGATTACAGTCAGCCTGGTAGTGACAATGGAAAGGACTTTAGGAGGCCTGTAGATTCCTTGGGCATGCAACCTGTTGGGACATGTGCAGAAAAAAAGAGGGCTTCACTTTAGCCTTCTCTGGAGTTCCAGATGAATGTGTCCTCTCAGCCAATGTCCCGTTTATGAGTTCCAAATGGATCTGAAATCACAACTTCGACATTCTTTAAGAAGGAATTACCCAAGCCAGCCTTAAATAATTTAAAGTGGGAATCAAACTTGAAGCGCTAGACAGAATCGTATCTGATCTGCCCTGCAACTACTGTAGGTGTTAGAGGAGATGAAGTTTATATTGCCTTTGACAAATAGGAGCTTTTGGTTATTGCTACAGTCCAATTCTTGAGATATTTTCCTAGTTGGGGAACGTCCCTGGACAGATGTCTGACAGCGATCAGGAAATGATGTTGCTATTACAAAAACTGCAACAGAAATACAGGATCCTTCCAAAGTGACTGGGTGTTCAGTGCAGTCCACAGAGAAAGCTGCTCCCAACCACCAGCACAGTGGGTCGTGAAAGCAGGATAGTTTAAACCACCTGCACAGATGTCAGCCCCTGAGAAGGATGTTTCCTAAAAATGTTTCCTCAACAAAAATTAGCATACATACTTTTAAAAAGGCCTAAAATTAGGGGAAAAAAGGGGTTTTAGAAAGTCTTCCCATTTTGTATTCTCCTACATCTCAGCTTGCGTAAAGTTGCTAGACAGAGCCCCTGGCCTTCCATTTGGCCAAGGATGACACGGCTCAGACAACCATTGCAGGGATATCTGCTGTCTGTGACTTTGGAAACAAACAGAAACTCCAGTGCTCACCTGGATCAGAAGATAGCCCTGCAGATGTCTACACTTGCTGGCCAGCCCCTGGGGTAGGGTGCCGGATGGTGCCCTCCAAACTGGACCGATCATGGACTCCTCCCCGGAGGAGACGTGGCTGCTGCCTCCTCTCGTGGGGGAAATGCTCTATCCATCTTCCTTCAGTGAGGAACACTCGCTTGGAATAAACTGATCGAAATCAATCAGCAAAAGAAGACATATCAGGACACAGAAGTGCCAAATGACATGCTAGAAGCCTCCACCTAAAGCCATCCCGCTCTCCCCTAAGCACCCGACAGTAGAGCTATGCTAACCCAATGCAGAAGTTTTGTCTTAAAAGGAAATGACACAGCTGCATGCATGAAGAGCAAAGGCATTCTTAAAAACCCACTAATGCAACAAACTCTCCAAGCCCCACCTGGAGAAATTCCACAAACTCTTACCTTTGCTATAGGAATTCTTTTCAGCCTGTGTCCGCTCCATCAAGCTTATCACCAGTTCTGAACTGATTGTCATTGGGGGGTCTACCAAGGACAATTATCTAAAGTCAGGAAAATCCACACACAGGAGAATTGAAGTCCCAGCTCGACACTCGGACCTGACCTCAGTGTACTCAAAGGATTTCCACTGTGGTCTGTGGAGGAAGTAATCCAATTTGTGAAAGAGGCACCTCCTCACACTTTGGTGCACCTCAGAAAGCTCCTCAGTAGACATGAAGGTTCTGCTGTGACCAAGGGGTTGATAAGGTGATAAAATATAGGAGACTGATGCTAAGGCCAGCATTAAAGCCAGGCCATCACATCAGAGGACTTGACAATAAACAAGAACTTCGCCACTGTTCAGAATGCACATATTTCTCTGGTGTACTGATGCCTTCTCAGTTGAAAAGTGTTTGTTGCCCTAAGCAGTCTTCCTTTATCAGAAGATTCCCCTGAAAATTGTAAGGCTAACATTAGAATCTACTTCTCTAAAAACTATCAGAAGCATGAGTACTAGCGTACTCAAATTGGTCGTTCTTTGTATCTTTCAATACTTTTTAATTGTACACTTTACAAATATGCTTTATTTGGGAAACTGGAAAAAAGTCTTACTGATTTTGACAAGTACTTAAACACAGAACGAAACCCCAAAGAATCAAATATCAGGGATTAATAATTTCTAGAAATAAATCCACAAAAGTGTTACCTTAGAAGAAAATGTAAAGATGTAACTAAATCATGGTTTCTTTACCTGACACTATTGCCATTTGGGGCCAGATAATTCTTTGTTGTGAGGGACTGTTGTGGGCGTGGGAGGATGTTTAGCAGCATCCCTGGTCTCTACCCATTAGATAAATGCCAGTCACACTTTCCCTTCTTCCTTAGTTGTGACAACCAAAAGTATGTCCAGACAAGTGTCCCGCTATGGGGCAGAACTGCCCCTTGCTGAGAACCACTGAACTACTTTTCTTTTGTGAATGTTATACCTGTCTGGTGGTATAATATTCCATTCATGTTCTATTTGTTTCCAGATAGCAAATAGCCACATAAATTACTTTCCTTGATGTTATGTTTTATCTTTTTTTTTTTTTTTTTTTTTAAAGCTTTGGAAGCTTTGGGGAAAAAAAAGAAAAGAAACTTAGGTCTGCCTGAGTTCAGAGCCTCTACCATTAGGCTAGAAAATCTAAAAGCAGGTCATTCTACCCTGTGCTTCTGGAAACGCTAAAGAGGAAAAATACATTTGCAAAGTATTTTTCACAAGAGGCTTTGTGAGCAGCTGTAACTATAAAAGCCGCAGATGCTATAGAGAAGGGCTGGTCTTACAGATCAATCCGTGAAACTCAAAAGTAGAGATGCAAAATTCTATTTTAGAAAAAGAAAGGTAACTTAAGTGTCTGGAGACCTCATAGATTTAATGACTGCCATGCAGGGCACTGTATAAAACAACTAGCAACCTTATGCCTTCCATCCAGGAGCTTGGAGTCCCAAACATGGGCTGAGGTCATGCACATGTGGTCTTTCCATATCCCACCTTCTTCCTTCGCTGACCACTGATTTATTCATTGGAAGGGTGTTCACTAACATTCACTCTGGTCAGTCTGTTCTGCCTGAGGAGGGAAGTTGAGATTCTTCTTCTGCCTCCACCAGGTCAGGGAATGGGCTGGCTGAGCAGGAGCAGGGGAAGGACACAGCTTCTGTACTGTCAAAGTCACTAAGAGGTCCCTTGTCATCAGCTCTACGTTAGTGATGAGACCTTTCCCACTCCGTTGGAGTAGATAATTGGGATTTGGTGCTAGGTGTGTCTAATGTTTCCTAACTACTCTGTTACTGATGGTGGGGAGAAAAAAAATCCTGGGTATTACACACCTACCTTGCCAGTTATAATCTCTAATCCAATGGCATCCACTTTGCCACTGCCCATCCCCAGGATGAGGCTGTTCTCTGAGGAGGTATGAAAATCCAGTGTGATGTTTACATCCCATCAGACATTGTTGCCTTTCTTGACTGACACCTAACAAAGATAACCCTGAGTATGGGGTGAGCCCAGCCCAGCCTGCCCTCCCCCAAGAAGGCTCAAGCTCAGGCTCAAAGAGGCTGTGGGTTGGGTTGGGCTGGCTGCCTATACAGTTTGGCTCCTGGATGAGGTGCAGGTAGACCTGGCCTTAGTTTCTTTTCTGATCCAGCTCCATCTCCACCAGGTCACTTCCACCCTCTGAGTCTCAGCTTCCTCAGCTTCCTCAGCTGTCAGATGACGCAAGTATAGCTTTGGAAGAAGACACACCCCACCATCGGGGCTGAGCCAGACTAGAGCACGAAATGGCTTATCCTTTCTCATCCATTAGCAGGTAAGCATTGGGCACCCAGCAGAGGTTGGCATTTTTGACAAGTGCCAATCTTAAATTTTAGGACAATACCATTCAAAGTGTGGTCTGGGATTTGGCGCCAGTTGGCAAACTGTTACTGGTCCAAGATGAGGTAGGCAGAAAGAACAGGAGCAAGCTCTGAGAAATGTATATGTAATAACAGGATATTTCCTCAAAGCCCCAGGACAGGATCGGTGAACTCATCTCATTGAATAGGGTACAGAGCAGTTTGGGTGGAACTTGAATGTGTGAGTGCCATGAGACTCGAGCTGTATACTTGTTATGCACAGGAGGACCTCCTTACGCTGCATATCATTTTAACACCTGTCAGCTATAATCTAATATCCTATAATCTGTACACATCATTCATTTGTAATTTGTTTTTATCATCATTTTGACTTTTAATTAAGATTTTTAATATAAATACACACATTTCGTAGCTATATTAGGCAAGTAAATTTGACAAGGTGCTAAAACCGTAGTGTGATTTATGGAAAAGTACTAATGAGTCATGAATGAAACTGATACTTAAGTGACATTTACTTACCAAACAAATTCAAAACAAAAAAAGAATTCTTTGAGAAAAAGAGTTTTGAATTAAAAAGCTGACAGAAGCAGATGTTTGGTATTATACTATAAACATTAAAGCTTTTGGGGGCTTCACAAAGAATTGCTCCATAGGTTGCTAAAACTAAAAATCCATCTATAGTTACTGAAAGATTAGCCAAAGATTGCATTGGAGATGTTTGCTTAGAAAATTAGGTGAAACACAGGAAAAATGAGGCTCAAGAACCACTTTCCAATCAGATGTGTTCAGAAACTGCCTATTATGATTTAAGACCAACTCATAAAATATATAATGTTGTCTATTTTTCACTGCAACTTGGCAACTACACAGATATTGCTAAAATGAATTAATTTGAACATGATAGTAAAAAGACAGGACCCCTCCCCCCCCAGCTTTCTTGCTAACAAGCAGCTAGCTCTGAACTGAAGAAAACTATGAAGGATGATTACATTGTCAACAAATGTGCTTGGAATTTAAGTTTAGAGTAGGAATATGTTCTGACGGCATCTCTGCAATGAGAGAAAAGCATTTTGTAAGAGTTCCCCGGATGGAGAGCTTGCAACTGACTGTAATCGGTTCACAGCCCCCATTGTGGAGAAAAGTCTTGCTATGACATATGTCAGCTTAACTAAAAAGTATGCTTAGTGATGCAGCAAAAACGTGGTAAATTGAAGATTATTCTTTTTATAATGTAACAATATGGAAGTTGAGTCATAACTGGTACTGCCTGCTGAATTAGGATCTTTATGGAGTAGAAAAGTTGTGTCAAGAATGTCTGAACTATAAGACAAATTCTTGCCTTATGTTTCTACAAAATAAAGCTAATTTGGTTCTAATGAAAGTGTAAACTGGATAGTCAATCTTGCTTATTTGTTGCTATCTTCAATTTTTTTTTAAGATTTTATTTATTTATTTGAGAGAGAGAGAGAGCACACAGAGGGAGAGGGAGAAGCAGACTCTCCACTGAGCAGGGGAGATCCGCTGGGATCACGACAGACTCTTAACGACTGAGCCACCCAGGTGCCCCTCTTCAATATTTTAATGATTTTTATACTTCCATGGAAGGAAGCATGACAACATGTTTTGCCAGTGAATATATGATTGTAAGGGAAAAATAAAAGAAGCTTGGAAGAACAGTTTTACAGGTTTTTGACATGTTCCATAATTTAATAATGACTGTCAATGAATATTGCCAATCTGCAAAGTTACAAACATCTTACAAATTTGACCAAAATGCTTTAAATTTTATTTTTCATTACTAGAATAGCCATATGTAGGAAAATCATGGCTCTGAAAAGTAATTTCAATAAAAGGTAGTTGAAATAAAACTATAACTTTATGAAATAAATTATGGACCTAGTTGATGGACTGAAAATTAGTTTTGAAAATGCAGCATCACTTGTGTCATTTCGGATCAAAGTTAAAAATGAGTATCTTGAACTTGCTGAAATTAATCTCCTCTTACACTGCAATCAACATACCTCTATGAGATTAATTTCTCTAATGAGTTTTTAAATTAATTTATTAGAGAGAGAGAGAAGGAGAGGGAGAAGGAAAATCCTCAAGCAGACTCCTTGCTGAGTGCGGAACCAGACATGGAGCTCAGTCTCAAGACCCTAAGATCATGACCTGAGCCGAAATCCAGAGTTGAATGCTCAACCAGCCGGGCCACCCAGGTGCCCTTCTCTAATGAGGTTTTAAAACACAACGTAGAAGTCACTTAGATATACCTTAGCAAGTAATGTCATAAACCCAAATTATTTTAGATAAATTAACAAGAAGTGAGCACATTTGTAGAATGACAAAATACTATAAGTATAATAGGGATTCTTTATATTAATCACCTATATGCATACTTTCAATGAATGTGTACTGGTTTTAAAATTATTTTTTTCTGTTTTATTTATTCTAATGATGGTTAATAAAAATGCAGGTTCATTCTGCAGTCTTTAATGCAGAAAACTGGGTTTTCCTGTTTTTTCATTTCATTTTTCTAGTAAATAATTTTTTATAGTATTTTACAAAAATATCAGCCCACAATGGATAGGAAATTTTTAAAAAACTGGTCTTTCATTGTTGACAATTTGAGAGACAATTTATTTAATATTACTTCTTCCCACAATTTTCCTCTATGCTCTTTTTATCTAGGCCAAATTTTCATCTATGTTACTAGGCACCTTCCCTTAGTCTTTGGACCATCTAAAGGGATATTTACATGTAGACTGAACTCTCTTATAGGTAAAAATTTATTTAAGGCTCTGAGAAATTAAGCTATAATAATGGAAGGACTGTTGGTAGAGTTGATTATTGGAATCAGCAAATCTCACTGTTGGACTTAGAAGAAATATAGATCAGTATCCTGCCCAAGTTTGGAGTTGGTTCTATAAAATACTGAGAACAACAACAACAAAACCCCACTGGATTTAGGTTTTAATAGTGCAGTGTTGAGAGAGTAGGCTCTGGAGTCAGTCTGAATAAATTCGAGCCTTGACTCTGCTCCAGCCTGCTGTAAGAACTTGGACAGATTACTTAGCTTCTCTGACAGACAGTAGCCATAGTCTCTTCATTTGTACGTGAGGATAATAACAGTACCTACCATAAAGAGTTCATGTAAGGATTAAATGAGACTGCATGTGGAAAACTCCCTTAATAGTCCTGGGCTGGGAGTCAGTAATTGTTAGCTCTGGTAATTATTACTGTGTAAAGCATTTTCACTGGCAACTATCAAAGTCAACCTCCGCCACAGTTTATGAGGTAGCAGGGAGAATGTTCTTGTCTTTTTTATTTTATTTTATTTTATTATGTTATGTTAATCACCATACATTACATCATTAGTTTTTGATGTAGTGTTCCATGATTCATTCTTTGCGTATAACACCCAGTGCTCCATGCAGTACGTGCCCTCTTTAATACCCATCACCAGGCTAACCCATCCCCCCATCCCCTCCCGTCTAGAACCCTCAGTTTGTTTCTCAGAGTCCATAGTCTCTCTTGGTTTGTCTCTCCCTCTGATTTCCCCCCCTTCATTTTAGCAGGGAGACTGTTCTTATCCACATTTCAGAAATGAGGACATACAGGCTTGGAGAATTAAATCACCAACTCAAAATCAGAAGCAGAGAGACTTCTTGTTTCCAAAACCATGCTCTTTCCACCAAGGGGCTCAGCCTTCCTGGCAAATGATTGCTGGATCCCAGGAATGGGGTGTTCATTCAGCCCAATCCTTACCTTCAATCAAGTCTCAGTTGGCCTCCCTGTAGTTTCCATCTGTTGGCATCTGGCCATGCTCTCTGAAGCAAGGAAATAAAAAAGGTACAGGGAACCTCGAATCCAAATTGAGTGCATCCTTCCCCAACTCCACACTAAAGGGCTGGAGCCTCCCCCAGGAGGGGCCACAGCCCAGCCCCCCAACACCCCCAGCTGCCCTCATCTGGAGATCGGGGCTTCCTTTTGCTTCCCACAACCTCTCCCCAAATTCCTGAGTCTCCAAGAAACTCCCATGAGGACATCAGAGGGCCAGGTGAGCTCGGCCCCTTCCAGTGCTGCCTTCACTAACAGCACACACTCCAGTCCCCTCCTGATTGCTTTATCGTCCTGAGGCCACTCTGGGTAAATAGAATTATTTTACTCCGGTCTCCAATTTACTCCAAGAGATTATGAAAGGATGACACCTAGCTTCACTAGAAATCCTGCTGGCTTCTCAGCAATCACTTTCAACATCTCTTTGTGAAAACCCACTGTTCACAGCTTCTCTCCCCCACCTCTCAGGCCCTGCAGTGGCCTGGCCTCTCTCTTTACGGAATAACCACTTTGGAGCTGAAGTTCTTTGCAGCTTGGGGTAGCCACCATTCCCTGCTTACTACTGAACTGATACAAATGACCCCGCCCCCAGGTACAAGATCACACCTTGCAACCCTTCCCAGCCGCCCAGCGAACGGCCACCAACCGCTGCAGGTTGACTCCGCCCACTCCCCAACCGCCACGCCCACTGGTAGGCTGGCCCCGCCCCCGCCGGGCCCTCTGGTTTCCTGGCCGCGCCCCCACGCCGCCGTAGCCCTGCCCCGGCCCTCTTCTCCTGGCAGGTGCCGCCTTTCTCTGCATGTCCGGCGTTGGCCAGCCCGCCCGCCATTAACAGCCAGATGGGCCTGAAAGTCGACGCTTCCTGCACCTGGGCGGGTTCTCGTTCTCACCTGACCACAGAGGCCCAAATGGCGTGGCTTTGAAGAACTCTGCCCCGTGTTTTCCCCACTCTGTGTGCTTGAAGAGAAGGAAAGGGCCAAGAGAACACGAAACTGCCGAACGCCGCGGGGCCGAATATTCCTTCAAGAGTCCAAGGAAACTGTCCCTGGGGACGGGCGAAGGGTGGGCCGTGGCGTGGTCCCTGCCGTCGCGCACCCAGGTGGATCGTGTGATTCCTGAGACTCAGGACCCGGTGATTAGGAGGCCCAGTCCGGGATGGGGTTCCCCTCACCGCCAGCCGGGTGAGATGCCTGCGGAGTTTCCCGTCCGTGGGTACTATTCCCACCAAGGACCATTCAGGGTCTCCCAGTGCCCGGGCCTCGTGCGGAGATCCCGGCTGGGCCGCGGCTGGAGGTGTGAGGGCCAGGCCGGGCCCGGGAGAGCGGGGGCTTTGGGCGAGGCTGGGAGTCCCGGAATTAAACCAGCCCCGAAACAGAGGTGCTTCATTGGCTGAGTGAGGGCCACTAATGTCCTGCGTAGGGCGAGAGAGGAGGGTGCAGCAAGAGCCGCGGTGCTTGCAATAGGAGTGTATGTTGGCGAGTGTCCAGGGGACATGGGTGGGCCACCCACAGCATCTGCTCCGGAGTGCACAGCTGACCGCTGCTTAGTGGCTGAATAGTCCCGGAGCAGTGCCCATTAGATGGGTGCTGTGCCCTATGCTGGTAACCTGGGACCTGTGGACATGGAAACTCAATGGAAGTAAGTTAGAGAAAGGGAGGTGGGGATTGGAGACAGCTGCCAGGAAGAACTTTCACGCTTCTTGGCACGTGTGATGCTTCTCCGCCCTCCCCTCTTTAGAACAATTTGCCCAACAACCTTTTAGTTTCCCCATCTACTCCCTGCCCCCCAGTGCCCGTTCCCAGTACATTTCATAGGCTTGTATAGCACCTATCTTAGTCCCTCGGCCTCGTGTGGCAAGAATGCCATGGACGGGGGGCACCTGCGTGGCTCAGTCGGTTAAGGGTCTGCCTTCGGCTCACGTCATGATCCCAGGGTCCTGGGATCGAGCCCCATATCGGGTTCCCTGCTCAGCGGAGAGAATGCTTCTCCTTATCCCTCCTCCCTGCTTGTGCTTTCTCGCTTTTTGTCAAATAAATTTTAAAAGTCTTAAAAAAAAAAATGCCATAGACTGGGTGGCTTACAAATAGCAGAAATTTATTTCTCACAATTCTAGAGGCTTGAAGTCCAAGGTGAGGTGCCAGATGGTTAGTGATGTCCCTGTTCTAGATGGCAGACTTCTTATTGTCCTCACATGGTAGAAGAGGGCAAGGGCCTGAGGCCCTCCGTGGGCCCTGTTTTATAAGGACACGAATCTCAGTGATGAGGACTCCACCATCATGACTTGATCACTTTCCAAAGGCCCCACCTCCTAATACCATCACTTTGGGGGTTAGCTTTAAGAGTATGAATTGGGAGGGGTACATTCAGACTATAGCGCTCTTTCTTAGTGCTCTTCAATGTTCGTAATCATGATGTTTTGAGATTTCTTTTTAAAACTTGATGTCTCACCCCACTCCCTACACACTGGACAGAAAACTTCTTGAGGATGGGGCAAATAACCTGTTTTGCTTAGGATGGAATCTCTAACATCTAACACAGTGGCTGGCATGTGGTAGTTGCTTTGTAAATATTTATTGAATGAATGTGTGTTTTCTTTAACACCTTGGAAGTATAATAATAATTTTGTGACTTTTTTTTTCTGTTGTTCATTTTCTACGTATGATTCCTGAGAGTCATTTATGTAATAAAACTCAGGATTATCTTGATTTGTGTGGCATAAAGAAAACTCCCCTATAGGTAACTTTTGTTCTAAACCATCCAGATGAAACTTTGTCAGTTGTCATTGAGGAACTAGGTCGCTGTTTCCAAAGGTCTTAGAACAATGTTCAGATTGCTCATTATTTATTATTTATTAGGTGTGAAAGATTTCATGAAGGATCTATTATTTATTAGGTGTGAAAGATTTCATGAAGGATTTTGACATTCTGAGCCTTCCTCCACTTTCCTGCTTGCTGCATGAAACCATTATGGTAAAATGAGATTATACATGTAAGAGCATTTTGGAAATTCTAGAACTCTAAACTCTAGAAATTTAAAGAAATATTTTTGTTAATCTTTTTCAGTAATTGATCCAGGCCCACTTCTCTACCTTATGGTTTGTTTACAGGTCACATTAGCCATACAGACATGAAAATACCCTCCTTTGCTCTCCTTCCTTTTAAACTTTGGTTTCTTCTTAAAGGTACTTGTAGATGCAATCAATCTTTTTATTGTCTGTGCAGGAGCTACGCTTTTAATGTTATATTTGCATCCTATATTAGATATAATGCAATGCACATTTCCTTTGTCTAGTTACCGCTTGAAGGCAAAACAAAAACAAAAACATCCAAAACAAACAAAAAACCATTTGTGGATTGGAAATCTTTAGATATAAAATGTGCCATTCTTGACTAATTGAAACATAATATTTAAAAGCAGTTGTAATTTGAAATGTTTCTGTAGAATGCTGACCAATGTTCACTTGATAAAACCCATGCGAAACTTTTCTAATCAGGCATAAGTGTTATGTATTTTCTCATTTACATGATATATACAGTGCCTGTAGATTTTTCACAAGCCACACAGAAAAGTCCATTTCATTACTTTATGATCTACCTTTTAAAATGAATATATGTATACTTATACATAAATATACAATATCATACTTAGTGTGGTACTTAAGAGCAAGGGAACATGGAGAAGTATACAGATATAAAAATCTCCATTCAGGTTTCCCTCTGCCACCTACCAGCTGTATAAGGGCAAATTAGTTCACTTCTATAAATGTCTCAATCTAAGCCTGGGAGGGTGAAGAATGGCCAGGTGGAAAGTGCTCATATCCCAAAGAAAAGGGGGACTGGGGTCTGGGATCTACGTGGCCTAAGCAAGTTAGGGCTGGGAGTTTGTTTGTACTAGCATGGAAGAAAATGAATAGGAGTAAGAGAAAAAGTAAAAAAAAAAAAAAAAAAAGGTCACTTTTGGCTAACCATTCAGCAGCTGGGAGAAACTGGAACCAGTAGGAATTAGGATAAGGCCTGCGTGAAAAATAGCCGACAGTATTTTCTTCTTCTTTTTTTTTTTTTTTAAAGATTTTATTTATTTATTTGACAGAGAGAGAGAAGGCGAGAGCAGGAACACAAGCAGGGGGAGTGGGAGAGGGAGAAGCAGGCTTTCTGCCTAGCAGAGAGCCCGATGCGGGGCTCGATCCCAGGACCCTGAAATCATGACCTGAGCCGAAGGCAGACGCTTAACGACTGAGCCACCAGGTGCCCCCCGACAGTATTTTCCTAACAGAGACAACTTGTGGACAAGTACAAAGGAATTCATGTGGATAGTATTACTAAATATTTATAATTTGTACTTGAAGAAATTATGGTATTTACAGTAGCTACAGTGTGAGAATGATCATTGGGGTAGGCTTAAGGAGATGGTCTTTCTTATCCCTTGGTGTCTTTCATCTTCTCCCTTGTCCTTGTACTAATAAGGTTTCTGCCATATGTTTGCCTTGAGCATCTATTTCTTTTGCGCATTCACTTAATGATTTTATCATAGTTTTCTTCTTTACATATCCAGAATTTTCTTATACTTTTAAAGCTTCCCCTCCCATGTTTATATTTTCATAAGACTTTTCTCCTTTAAGCATGGGCTGAGAAATTATATCATCCATGAGAGAACTCAAGTAAGAATTGATAAACTGTGGAGGTGGCATCAGAGGTTCACAGATTAGATTACTGTTTTGTCATATAGGGATATAACTGAAGACTAGCCATATAGAAGAGATACATAGGGCAAGGTATGTGAGAAGGGGCTTGGAGCTTCCATGCCTTTTCCTCAATACTCCACATGTTCACCAATCCAGAAACTCCCTGATATCAATGTTAATCTCATCCAAGAACACCCTCACAGAAACATCCAGAATAATGATTGGCCAAATATCTGGGAACACTGTAGCCCAGTCAAATTGACATATAAAATTAACCATGAAAGCTCTTGAATGTTGTCAAATACTTTCCTCCATCAATTGAGATGACTGTGTGTTACTTTTTCCCCTTCATTCTGTTAATGTGGTGTGATGTATTGGTTGATTTTCACACCTTGATCCATCCTTGCATTCCAGGAATAAAGCCTATTTGGTCATGTTGTATAAACCTTTAATATGTTGTTGAATCCAATTTGTTAGTATTCTGTTGAGGATTATTGCGTCAATATTGGTAAGGGTTATTGGTCTGTAGTTTTCATGTAGTATCTTTGTTTGGCTTTTATATTAGTGTAATGCTGGCCTCTTGGAGTGAGTTAAGGAGTATTCCCTCCTCTTCTATTTTTTTAAGTGTGTGGTTGGTTAAAGGAACGGTAGAAACAGAAAAAACACAACAGGTACTGTGCCGGAACTAAAGATTCCTCAAAGAAGGAGTCATTTCAATTTTTTTTTTTTTTTTTTTTTTTGAGTCATTTCAAATTTTTGCACTCATATATTATATCAACTACTGTTAATTAAGAATCACTGATTAAGGGGCACCTGGGAGGCTCAGTCAGTTAAGTGTCTTCCTTCTGCTCGGGTCATGATCCCAGGGTCCTGGGATTGAGCCCTGCATCAGGTTCCCTGCTCAGTGGGAAGTCTGCTTCTCCTTCTGCCTCTTCCCTGGGCTTGTGCTCTCTCTTGCTCTCAAATAAATAAAATCTTAAAAAAAAAAAAAAGAATTACTGCTTAAGACTGGGGAAAAGACCAACATTTAAAGATAAATAATAATGCAATTGTTAAGGAGCTCTTTGCAATGTAAGAGATACCCTCAGGTAAACTATGATTGATTGTCAGTTGTATGTGATGCAATAATTCAGAAGTATAAGAGAAAGATAGAAGTGGGCTGGGAAGAATTCATAGAAGGGGAAGAATTTAGACTTCATATATAGAGAGATGGCAGGCATAAATTATAGAATGGAAAAGTAGAACAGGCAAGAATAATGAAGTGGGAATGAGCCAAGACATATTCATGGACAGTGAAGAACCCATTTGGGCTGGGACAGAGGGTTTAGGAAGGTGAGGAGTTAGAGATGGTCCTCTACAGTCTGGAACAGTAGGGGGCTGGAACTCTTAGGAGGGTGGAATTTATCTTATAGAGCTGCTTGAGAGACTAGAGGAGGTGTGTGATATGGTCACGGAGTATTTTATCAGTGCAAGGTGGCTGCTCTGAGCAGAGAGTCATTGAGCTGAATGAGACTGACATCAAGGTCGTAGGACAGATGAAGTCAGGAGGGTATGATTTGGTCTGTTTTGTTTACTGCCCTAGTGCCGGGGCGTTTCATATAGCTGGTGCTTGATATTTATTGAATGATTGAATGAAAAAGACAAACTGGCAAATGGAAATAAAGATGAAAATGCAAAGAATGTTTTGAAGGAAAGAGCAGTAGTACTGAATGACTGGTTGGATATGAGTATTGAGATTATCTTAACATTTATAACAATGGGAGAGTTTATAACCTGTTGAGAGAATGATGGTGGCACCAGTAAAGACTGGGAAATCCAAAGGTGAAGCCAATTAGGTGGGCTAGAGTCAGGGTGGGAATAGGCTTGTTTAGATAAGATGAGTTTGAGGTGCTGGGTGACACATCTAAGTGGAAATGCCTAGTAGAAAACAGGAAATGGATTTTGAAGAAGTGAGGATTGTGAATATTGATTTTTTATTTTTATTTTTTTTAAAGATTTTATTTATTTATTTGACAGAGAGAGCGAGAGAGGGAACACAAGCAGGGGAGTGGGAGAGGGAGAAGCAGGCTTCCCACGGAGCAGGGAGCCCGATGCGGGGCTCAATCCCAGGACCCTGGGATCATGACCTGAGCCGAAGGCAGACACTTAACGACTGAGACACCCGGGCGCCCCGTGAATATTGATTTTTTGAATCTTTCAGAATCCTTTGCACTTAGGTTATATTTTAAACCTTAGGCATAGGTCAGATCTAACTTAAAAGCAGGAAAACAAAAACAAAGTCAGTGTTGGAAATTCGAGGAGCATCCACATTTAGGTGATTGGAAGTGAAATATATTGAAATTTATTTGTGAAAAACACACACTGAATGAAGAGTGTTAAGTTAGAGCAAAAATAGAATTTTAGTATTTAAAGACCATTCTATATATGATTACAAATACACAGTATTAAGAGTGATCGTGATTGAGGCCCCTGGGTGGCTCAGTCGTTAACCATCTGCCTTCGGCTCAGGTCATGATCCCAGGGTCCTGAATCGAGCCCAACATTGGGCTCCCTGCTCCGCGGGAAGCCTGCTTCTCCCTCTCCCACTCCCCCTGCTTGTGTTCTCTCTCTCACTGTCTCTCTCTCTGTCAAATAAATAAAATCTTTAAAAAAAAAAAAAGAGTGACCGTGATTGATGATCTGAAATGACTGAAATGAGTTCCCAATGACTGAAGATCAGACTGGTAAGAGAAAAAAATAACTAAAATCAAGAACCAAATTTTAGGGGTGCCTGGGTAGCTCAGTAGATTAAGTGTCCAGCTCTTGATTTCAGCAAGGCCCATATTTTATTTTCCTCTGGGGAAGTACCCACATAGCAATAAATATTCTCTTACCCAGCCTTGTATTTACCTCCATCCCAATTCCACTCCTTCCAGAATTCTCAGGATTCATTCCCTGGCATATTCTCCTGGTTTCTGCATGGGCCTATTAGGTCCAAGAAGAATTATATTTATTTTAAAAATTTCCTTCCAGAGTGTTTTGAGTCCAATCACACAAGCCTTTTATCTGTCCTTACCTGCTATTTGTATAAGTTTAAAATGACTATCCTGAGGCTTAGCCATGTGCTCAATTAAAAATTCATTTCTCATCACTTCATAGACAGGAAATTAATTGGAGAAATCTAAAATACATGGAAATTAATAGTTAATACTTTCAATTACCATGGCAGCACCAGTCACAGAATATTTCACTTAATGAAGAACTGTGAAGCCCCCAGTTCCCTGGTCAGCCACGTCATGTGAAAGCATTCCCTGGAAGAATGTTCACATTCTGCTGTGCAGAGATATCGATGCTTTGAGGTATCAATTTCAGATGCCCATGTGGAATTTAAGTTGGGCCTGTTATTAATAGCTATGGGAATAAAGAGAGAGGATTTAGGGATGTCACATTTTGTTTTTTTCTTTTACTACACTTTTTAATTTTTTGAAGTATAATTAACATACAGTGTTATATTACTTTCAGGTGTACACTATAATGATTCAAAAATTCTATGCATTAGCCAGTGCTCCTCAAGATAAGTGTACTTTTTTTTTTTTTTAAAGATTTATTTATTTGACAGAGAGACACAGCGAGAGAGGGAACACAAGCAGGGGGAGTGGGAGAGGGAGAAGCAGGCTTCCCGCGGAGCAGGGAGCCCGATGTAGGGCTCGGTCCCAGGACCCTGGGATCATGACCTGAGCCGAAGGCAGACGCTTAACGACTGAGCCACCCAGGTGCCCCAAGATAAGTGTATTCTTAAGAGTATACTTTATTTCACCCATCCCCCCACTCACCTCCGCTCTGGCAGTCACCAGTTTGTTTTCTAAATCTAAGAGTCTATTTTTTGTTTTATTTTGTTTTTTTATTTTACATTTTTTTATTATGTTATGTTAATCACCATACATTACATCATTAGTTTTTGATGTAGTGTTCCATGATTCATGTTTGCGTACAACATGCAGTGCTCCATTCAGTATGTGCCCTCTTTAATACCCATCACCAGGCTAACCCATCCCCCCACCCCCATCCCCTCTAGAACCCTCAGTTTGTTTCTCAGGGTCCATAGTCTCTCATGGTTCGTCTCCCCCTCCGATTTCCCCCCCTTCATTTTTCCGTTCCTACTATCTTCTATTTTTTTTAACGTATAATGTATTATTTGTTTCAGAGGTACAGGTCTGTGATTCAGCAGTCTTACATAATTCACAGCGCTCACCATAGCACATACCCTCCCCAATGTCTGTCACCCAGCCACCCCATCCCTCCCACCCCCCACCACTCCAGAAACCTTCAGTTTGTTTCCTGAGATTAAGAATTCCTCATATCAGTGAGGTCATATGAGACCATGTCTTTCTCTGATTGACTTATTTTGCTCAGCATAATACCCTCCAGTTCCATCCATGTAACTGCAAATGGCAAGATTTCATTCCTTTTGGTGGCTGCATAATATTCCATTGTATGTGTGTATGTATGTATGTATGTATGTATGTATATATATATATATGTATATATATATACCACATCTTCTTTATCCATTTGTCTGTCGATGGACAACTTGGCTCTTTCCACAGTTTGGCTATTGTGGACATTGCTGCTATAAACATCGGGGTGCATGTACCCCTTCGGATCCCTACATTTGTATCTTTGGGGTAAATACCCAGTAGTGCAATTGCTGGGTCGTATGGTAACTCTATTTTCAACTTTTTGAGGAACCTCCATACTGTTTTCCAGAGTGGCTGCACCAGCTTGCATTCCCACCAATAGTGTAGGAGGGTTCCCCTTTCTCCACACCCTCGCCAACATCTGTTGTTTCCTGACTTGTTAATTTTAGCCATTCTGACTGGTGTGAGGTGGTATCTCATTGAGGTTTTGATTTGGATTTCCCTGATGCCGAGTGATGTTGAGCACTTTTTCATGTGTCTGTTGGCCATTTGGATGTCTTCTTTGGAAAAATGTCTGTTCATGTCTTCTGCGCATTTCTTGATTGGATCATTTGTTCTTTGGGTGTTGAGTTTGATAAGTTCTTTATAGATTTTGGATACTAGCCCTTTATCTGATAGGTCATTTGCAAATATCTTCTCCCATTCTGTCGGTTGTCTTTTGGTTTTGTTGACTATTTCTTTTGCTGTGCAAAAGCTTTTTATCGTGATGAAGTCCCAATAGTTCATTTTTGCCCTTGCTTCCCTTGCCTTTGGCGATGTTTCTAGGAAGAAGTTGCTGCAGCTGAGGTCAAAGAGGTTGCTGCCTGTGTTCTCCTTTAGGATTTTGATGGACTCCTGTCTCACATTGAGGTCTTTCAGCCATTTTGAGTCTATTTTTGTGTGTGGTGTAAGGAAATGGTCCAGTTTCATTCTTCTGCATGTGGCTGTCCAATTTTCCCAACACCATTTGTTGAAGAGACTGTCTTTTTGCCATTGGACATTCTTTCCTGCATTGTCGAAGATTAGTTGACCATAGAGTTGAGGGTCCATTTCTGGGCTATATATTCTATTCCACTAATCTATGTGTCTGTTTTTATGCCAGTACCATACTGTCTTGATGATGACAGCTTTGTAATAGAGCTGGAAGTCCGGAATTGTGATGCCGCCAGCTTTGGTTTTCTTTTTCACCATTCCTCTGGCTATGCGGGGTCTTTTCTGGTTCCATACAAATTTTAGGATTCTTTGTTCCATTTCTTTGAAAGAAGTGGATGGTATTTTGATGGGGATTGCATTGAATGTGTAGATTGCTCTAGGTAGCATTGACATCTTTCTTCCAATCCATGAGCATGGAACGTTTTTCCATTTCTTTGTGTCTTCCTCAATTTCTTTCATGAGTATTTTATAGTTTTCTGAGTACAGATCCTTTGCCTCCTTGGTTAGATTTATTCCTAGGTATCTTATGGTTTTGGGTGCAATTGGAAATGGGATCGAGTCCTTAATTTC
Organism: Halichoerus grypus; assembly: GCF_964656455.1. Lineage (NCBI taxonomy): Eukaryota > Metazoa > Chordata > Mammalia > Carnivora > Phocidae > Halichoerus > Halichoerus grypus. Next base: position 55,749,958 of record NC_135724.1, read on the forward strand.
TCTTTCTTCTGTCTTGTTGTTGGTGTATAGGAATGCCACTGATTGCTATGCACTGATTTTATATCCTGCCACTTGCCTGAATTCCTGTATGAGTTCTAGCAGTTTTGGGGTGGAGTCTTTGGGGTTTTCCACATAAAGTATCATATCATCTGCAAAGAGTGAGAGTTTGACTTCTTCTTTGCCGATTTGGATGCTTTTTATGTCTTTTTGTTGTCTGATTGCTGTGGCTAGGACTTCTAATACTATGTTGAATAGCAGTGGTGATAGTGGACATCCTACCACATTCCTGACCTTAGGGGGAAAGCTCTCAGTTTTTCCCCATTCAGAATGATATTTGCTGTAGGTTTTTCATAGATGGCTTTTATGATATTGAGGTATGTACCCTCTATGCCTATACTCTGAAGAGTTTTGATCAAGAAAGGATGCTGTACTTTGTCAAATGCTTTTTCTGCATCTATTGAGAGGATCATATGATTCTTGTTCTTTCTTTTATTAATGTATTGTATCACGTTGATTGATTTGCAGATGTTGAACCAACCTTGCAGTCCAGGGATAAATCCCACTTGGTCGTGGTGAATAATCCTTTTAATGTACTGTTGGATCCTATTGGCTAGTATTTTGGTGAGAATTTTTGCATCCATGTTCATCAGGGATATTGGTCTGTAATTCTCCTTTTTGATGGGGTCTTTGTCTGGTTTTGGAATCAAGGTAATGGTGGCCTCATAAAACGAGTTTGGAAGTTTTCCTTCCACTTCTATTTTTTGGAACAGTTTCAGAAGAATGGGTATTAATTCTTCCTTAAATGTTTGGTAGAATTCCCTTAGGAAGCCATCTGGCCCTGGGCTTTTGTTTGTTGGGAGATTTTTGATGACTCCTTCAATTTCCTTAGTGGTTATAGGTCTGTTCAGGTTTTCTATTTCTTCCTGGTTCAGTTTTGGTAGTTAATACATCTCTAGGAATGCATCCATTTCTTCCAGGTTATCTAATTTGCTGGCATAGGGTTGCTCATAATATGTTCTTATAATTGTTTGTATTTCTTTGGTGTTGGTTGTGATCTCTCCTCTTTCATTCATGATTTTGTTGATTTGGGTCCTTTCTCTTTTCTTTTTGATAAGTCTGGCCCAGGGTTTATCAATCTTGTTAATTCTTTCAAAGAACCAGCTCCTAGTTTTGTTGATCTGTTCTACTGTTCTTTTGGTTTCTACTTCATTGATTTCTGCTCTGATCTTTATTATTTCTCTTCTCCTGCTGGGTTTAGGCTTTATTTGCTGTTCTTTCTCCAGCTCCTTTAGGTGTAGGGTTAGGTTGTGTATTTGAGAACTTTCTTGTTTCTTGAGAAAGGCTTGTATTGCTATATACTTTCCTCTTAGGACTGCTTTTGCTGCATCCCAAAGATTTTGAATAGTTGTGTTTTCATTTTCATTGGTTTCCATGAATTTTTTAATTCTTCTTTAATTTCCTGGTTGACCCGTTCATTCTTTAGTAGGATGCTCTTTAGCCTCCATGTATTTGAGTTCTTTCCGACTTTCCTCTTGTGATTGAGTTCTAGTTTCAAAGCATTGTGGTCTGAAAATATGCAGGGAATGATACCAATCTTTTGGTACCGGTTGAGACCTGATTTATGACCTAGGATGTGATCGATTCTGGAGAATGTTCCATGGGCACTAGAGAAGAGTGTGTATTCCGTTGCTTTGGGATGCAGTGTTCTGAATATGTCTGTGAAGTCCATTTGGTCCAGTGTGTCATTTAAAGTCTTTATTTCCTTGTTGATCTTTTGCTTAGATGATCTGTCCATTTGAGTGAGGGATTGTTAAAGTCCCCCACTATTATTGTATTGTTGTCGATGTGTTTCTTTGCTTTTGTTATTAATTGCCTTATATAATTGGCTGCTCCCATGTTAGGGGCATAGATATTTACAATTTTTAGATCATCTTGTTGGATAGACCCTTTAAGTAGGATATAGTGTCCTTCCTCATCTCTTATTACAGTCTTTGGTTTAAAATCTAATTTGTCTGATATAAGGATTGCCACCCCAGCTTTCTTTTGGTGTCCATTAGCATGGTAAATGGTTTTCCACCCCCTCACTTTCAATCTGGGGGTGTCTTTGGGTCTAAAATGAGTCTCTTGCAGAGAGCATATCAATGGGTCTTGTTTTTTTATCCAGTCTGATATCCTGTGTCTTTTGATTGGGGCATTTAGCCCATGTACATTCAGGGTAACTATTGAAAGATATGAATTTAGTGCCATTGTATTGCCTGTAAGGTGACTGTTACTGTATATTGTCTGTGTTCCTTTCTGGTCTATGGTGCTTTTAGGCTCTCTCTATGCTTAGAGGACCCCTTTCAATATTTATTGTAGGGCTGGTTTCGTGTTTGCAAATTCCTTTAGTTTTTGTTTGTCCTGGAAGCTTTTTATCTCTCCTTCAATTTTCAATGACAGCCTAGCTGGATATAGTATTCTTGGCTGCATATTTTTCTCATTTAGTGCTCTGAATATATCCTGCCAGTCCTTTCTGGCCTTCCAGGTCTCTGTGGATAGGTCTGTTGCCAATCTAATGTTTCTACCATTGTAGGTTACATATCTCTTCTCCTGAGCTGCTTTCAGGATCTTCTCTTTGTCTCTGAGACTCATAAGTTTTACTATTAGATGTCGGGGTGTTGAGCTATTTTTATTGATTTTGAGAGGGGTTCTCTGTGCTTCCTGGATTTTGATGCCTGTTTCCTTCCCCAAATTAGGGAAGTTCTCTGCTATAATTTGCTCCAATATACCTTCTGCCCCCCTCTCTCTTTCTTCTTCTTCTGGGATCCCAATTATTCTAATGTTGTTTCGTCTTATGGTATCGCTTATCTCTCGAATTCTGCCCTCGTGATCCAGTAGTTGTTTATCTCTCTTTTTCTCAGCTTCTTTATTTTCCATCATTTGGTCTTCTATATCACTGATTCTGTCTTCTGCCTCATTCATCCTAGCAGTTAGTGCCCCCATATTTGATTGCACCTCATTAATAGCCTTTTTGATTTCGAGTTGGTTAGATTTTAGTTCTTTTATTTCTCCAGAAAGGGTTTCTCTAATAACTTCCATGCTTTTTTCAAGCCCAGCTAGTATCTTTAAAGTGATGATTCTGAACTCTAGATCTGACATCATACTAATGTCCGTATTGAGTAGGTCCCTTGCAGTCGGTACTACCTCTTCTCTTTTTGTTGAGGTGATTTTTTCCATCTTGTCATTTTGTCCAGAGGAAAATAGACTAATGAGAGAACAAAATGCTAACAGGGTAACAACGTCCCCAGAAAATATACTCTAAACAAATCAGAAAAGACCTGAAGCAGGGGGAAAGAAAGGGAAAGAGAGAAAAAAGAAAAAGAAAAAAAAAAAGAAAAAGAAAAAGATAAAGATAAAAACAAACAAAAACAGAACAAAACAAAAAAACAGAATATGATCAAATATGATTACGCTGGTACATAGATCAGTGCCACACACTAGATTTTGGGTGTATTTTGGTCTGTTAGGAGAAAGTGCCTCCCAAAATTTTAAAGAAAGAAAAACTTATATATGTACAAAAATAAGGGTTGATATGATGAAGGGATGGAATATGACTGTAAAGATGAAAATTATAAAAAATTTTATAAAAGGAATTGATAAGTTGTTTGAAAAAAGAAAGAAGAGGATTTAAAAAAAAAGAAAAAAGTTGAGATAATGTGATCAGGCTGGAGAGTAGAAAAAAAGCATATACTAGAGATTTAGGGTATATTTTGATCTGTTAGAAGAAACTATCTCAAAATTTTAAGGAGAGAACAACTTATATATATATGCTAAAAATAAGGGTAACTATTATGAAGGGATAGAATATGACTCTAAAAATGAAAAATAAGAATATTTTTTAAAAAAGGGATTGATAAGATGTTGGTTGAAAATGGGAAAAAGAAAAATTTAAAAAAAAAAGACAGTTAAAAAAAAATTTAACTTTGAAAGACTAAAGAATCATGGTAAAGCCATGGATTCTATGTGCATTATTCCCCTAGCACTGGAGTTCCGCCGTTCTCATTGATCGGTAAACTTGGTCTTGGCTGGCTGTTCTCGCTGATCTTCTGGGGGAGGGGCCTGTTGCCATGGTTTCCAAATGTCTTTGTCGGAGGCGGAATTGCCCCGCCCTTGCCCAGTCAGGGCTAAGTAATCTGCTCTGGTTTGCTCTCGGGAGCTTTTGTTCCCTGCAAGCTTTCTATACAGCTTTGGAGGCCGAGAGTGAAAATGGCGGCCTCCCAATCTCCGCCCCGGAGGAGCTGAGAACTCGGGGCTCCACTCCTCAGTGCATCCCCAGAGAAAAGCAGTCAGTCACTCCTGTCTCCCCGGTCTCCGGCCGCACTCCGTGCTCACCCGGCCTGTGACCGAGCGTTTCTATCTCTGGCACCTGACCCCGTGTGGAGTCTCCAAACCCAGCAGATCCCTGCGGTGCACTCCCACGCCGCTCCTCCCGTGGGAGGAAGGGGATCTCCCCGGATCTGCCACTTGTTGGGTCCCTGCTGGAGCAGCAGTGGCCCGACTGTGCCGTGGATCACGGTTTATGGCAACCCCGAGCTGAGAGCCCGCACCTCGGCTCCGTCTCTGCAGCCGGCTTCCCTGCTCCGATACCTGGGAGCTCTGCCGTACTCAGGCACCCCGAGTCTTTCTGTGACCCCGAGGGTCCTGAGACCACACTGTCCCAGCGAGGGTTCCACCCCCTGCTTAGCCACTGGAGCGATGTCCCTCAGCAGAGCAGACCTCTAAAAGTTCCGATTTTGTGCTCCACAGCTCTATCACTTGCCAGAAGCGGCTGACAGAGGCCCCTCCCCCGCCATCTATCCTCCCAAATATCGCCTTGGATTCACTTCTCCGCACGTCTTACCTTCCAGAAAGTGGTCGCTTTTCTGTTCAGAGAGTTGTTGCTATTGTTGCTATTCTTTTCTTCGATCTCCTGTTGAGTTCATAGGTGTTCAGAATGGTTTGATCCCTATCCAGCTGAATTCCTGAGACCAGACGAAATCCAGGTCTCCTACTCCTCCGCCATCTTGCTCCACCCCCCTTCATTAATCTTTTTTATTGTTTTTGTTGTCTCACTTATTTCTGTTCTAATATTTATTATTTCCTTCCTTCTACTGGCTTTGGGCTTCATTTGTTCTTCTTTTTCTAGCTCTTTTAGGTATAAGGTTAGGTTTTTATTTGGGATTTTTCTTCCTTCTTGAGGTAGGCCCGTATTGCTATAATCTTCCCTCTTATAACATTTTGCTGCATTTCAAAGATTTGGGACCATTGTGTTTTTATTTTAATTTGTCTCCATTAATTTTTTTATTTCCTCTTTGATTTCTTTCTTGACCGATTTGCTGTTTAGTAGCATGTTGTTTAGCTTCCATGTGTTTATGGTCCTTGCAGTTTTTTCCTTGTGACTGATTTCTAGTTTCATACTATTGTGGTAGGAAAAGATGCATGATTTCAGTCCTTTTCAATTTACTGAGTCTTGTTTTGTGGCTGAATATGTGATCTATTCTGGAAAATGTTCCAGATGAACTAGAAAAGAATGTGTAATTTGTTGGTTTTGGATGGAATGTTCTGAATATATCTGTTAGGTCTATTTGATCTCAGGTGTTATTCAAAGCCACTGTTTCCTTGTTAATTTTTTGTCTGGATGATCTATCCATTGAGGTAAGTGGGTAGTTAAATTACCCTACTATTATTGTTATCACTGTCCACTTCTTCCTTTATGTCTCTTAATACTTGCTTTATGTATTTAGGTGTTCCATGTTAGATACAGAGATACTTATGATTGTTACATCTTCTTGTTGGATTGCTTCCTTTATCATTATGTAATGTCCTTTTCTCTCTTGTAGTCTTTGTTTGAAAGTCTGTTTTGTCTGATAAGTATTACTACCCCAGTTTTCTTTTCATTTCCATTTGTATGGTAAATGTTATTCCATCCCTTCACTTTCAATCTACATGTGTCTTTAAGTCTGAAATGAGTCTCTTACAGGCAGCATATAGATGGGTATTCCTTTTTTATCCATTCAGTTACTCTATGTCTTGATTGGAGCATTTAGTCCATTTACATTTAAAGAAAGATAGGTATGCACTTATTGCCATTTTGTTAGTTGTTTTACAATTGTTTTTATACTTCTTCCTGTTTCCTTTTTCTTCCCTTGCTCTCTTACCTTGTGGTTTGATGGGTTTCTTTAGTGTTATGCTTGGATTTTTTCTCTCATTTTTGTGTGTCTAATAATAGGCTTTTGAAATGTGGTTACCATTAGGTGCATATATAACATCTAATGTGTATAGCCCTCTATACTAAGTTGATAATTGCTTATGTTTGAACCCATCTAAAAGCACTGAATTTTTACTGCCTCTCCATTTTATGTATATGGTATAATATTTTAAATGCTTTTATTTTGTGAATCCCTTGACTGATTTTTGTAGATATAATTGATTTTGCTGATTTTGTGCTTTAACCTCCATACTGGTTTTATAAGTGATTAATTACTGCTTTTATTATGTATTTACATTTACCTATGAAATTTTTTCCTTTCATAGTTTTCTTATTTTTTTTTGAAGGGGGGAGAGAAGGATAGAGAATCTTAAGCAGTCTCTGTGCTCAGCAGTGTGGAGCCCAATGTGGGGCTTGATCTCATGGCCCTGAGATCATGACCTGAGTGGAAATCAAGAGTCAGATGCTCAACTGAATGAGCCACCCTTAATTTTCTTCTTTCTTGATAATGGCCTTTTGTTTCCACTCCAAGAATTCCCTTGAACTTTTTTTGTAAGCCTGGCTTAGTGACGATGAACTCCTTTAACTTTTGTCTGGGAAACTCTTTATCTCTTCTTCTATTCTGAATGATAGCAAGGCTAGAAGTATATAGAATACAGAATATTTTTGGTTGCAGGTTTTTTCTTTCAGCCCTTTGAATATATCATGCCACTCTCTTCTGGCTTGCAAAGTTTCTGCCAAAAAATCAGCTGATAGTCTTATGGGGCCTCTCTTGTATATAACGGTTTTCTTTTTTCTTGCTGCTTTTAAAATTCTCTCTGTATCACTACTTTTTGCCATTATTATGTCTTGGTGTACACCTCCTTGGGTTAATTTTTTGGGGGGAGCTCTGTGAACTCTGGATCTAGATGTCCAAATTCCTTTCCTAGATTAGGAATTTTTAGCTATTATTTTTTCAAATAAATGTTCTGCCCTCTTCTCTCTCCCTTCTCCTCCTAAGATTCCTATAATGTGAATGTTATTACTCTTGATGTTGTCTCTGAGTTCCCTTAACCTATTCTCATTTTTTTGGGGGGGGGGTCCTTTTTTTATTTAAATTCAATTAACATATAGTGTATTATTAGTTTCAGAGGTAGAGTTCAGTGATTCATCAGTTGCATAGAACACCCAGTGCTCATTCCATCACGTGCCCTCCTTAATACCCATCACCCAGTTATCCCATTCCCCCCACCCACCGCCCCTCCAGCAATCCTCAATTTCTTTCCGATGCTTAAGAGTCTCTTATGGTTTGCCTCCCTCTCTGATTTCATCTTGTTTTATTCTTCCCAGGTTTGTTTTATTTTTACTAACAAGAATCATGCTGTATGTATTGGTTTTGATGTGGTTGTTGGAGATGTTCTCAGCCTACCACACTCCTTTTATCCATTCTATATTCCACAGAAATAGTGTCACTGTTTGGGTTACTTCATTCTGCTGTTATAATTATGTCCACTTTTGTGCACAAACTTGAGGACAGGGACTGGAATTTGAGGGGAAGAGTGCCAGTTTGAGCTCTTGGCAATCTGAGGTGAAGGCGTGTTGACTTGGCATTGAGCACGTGGCTGGCTGTGCATGCTGACTTGGGCAGGAGGGTGGCTGGACTGTGAATTTGGGACCCACAGGCCGATGGCATCATGTGTGACAGGGACATGGCTGGTTTTGCTTTTAACTTTTGTTTTTCTGGGAAACTCTATCTCTCCTTCTATTCTAAATGAAAGACTTGCTGGATAGAGTATTCTTGGCTGTAGATTTTTTCCTTTTAGCAGTTGGAAGCGATCATGCCACTCTCTTCTGGCCTGCAGAGTTTCTGCTGAAAAACCCACTGATAGCCTTGTGGGGTTTCCCTTGTATGTAACTGCTTTCCTTTCTCTTGCTGCTTTTAAAATTCTCTCTTTATCATTATTTTTGGCCATCTTATTTACTTTGTGTCTTGGTGCAGACCTCTTTGGGTTGGTTGTGTTGGGGGCTCTCTGTGCCTCCTGGATCTGGATTTCTCTTTCCTTCCCCAGATTCAAGAAGTTTTCAGCTATGGGCGCCTGGGTGGCTCAGTTGGTTAAGCGACTGCCTTCGGCTCAGGTCATGATCCTGGAGTCCCTGGATCGAGTCCCGCATCGGGCTCCCTGCTCGGCAGGGAGCCTGCTTCTCCCTCTGACCCTCCCCCCCTCTCATGTGCTCTCTCTCTCTCTCTCATTCTCTCTGTCTCAAATAAATAAAATCTTTAAAAAAAAAAAAAAAGAAGTTTTCAGCTATTATTTCTTCAGACAAATCTTCTGCCCCCTTTTCTCGCTCTTCTCCTTCTGGGATCCCTATCATGTGACTGTTATGCTTGACAGTGTTGCTGAGTTCCCTGGATCTATTCTCATTTTGCATATTTTTTCCCCCTCTCATCTGCTCAGCTTTATTACTTTCCATTACTTTGTCCTCCAGGTGGCTGATCCGTTCTTCTACTTCCTCTTGTTTGCTATTTATTCCAGATGGTCTATTTTTATTTCCATTTAGTGAGTCCAATAGCTCTAATTGGTTCTTTTTTATGTCTCCTATCTCTTGGTGGAGGGTCTTATGGAGGTTCTGCACTCTTTTCTCAAGTCCAATGAGTGTCTTTATGAGCATTACTTTAAATTCTCTATCAGACATATTACTTATCTCCATTTCGCTTAGGTCTCCTGCTCTGATTTTGTTCCGATATTGTCTATGCTGGGCTGTGGAGAGTCTGTTCTGCCAGTTTGGGGGCTGCTTTCTGGGTTATTTATGCCGATGTGGGTGCTCTCTAGGTGGCCACATGGCAAGAGGTGAGCCCAAGGTCCTCCTACTCCACCATCTTCCCAGCAGCCTATTCTCATTTTTTCTTTCTTTTTTTTTTTTTTTTTTGTTTATCTTGATTGCTTTCCATTACTCTGTCTTCCAGATCTCTGATCCATTCTTCTGCCTACTCTAATCTCTATTTATTCCCTCTAGTGTATTTTTTATTTCACTTACTGAATTCTTCATTTCTGACTAGTTCTTTTTTATATTTTCTATTTCTTTGTTGAAGATCTCATGGGAATCTTCCACTCAAGTCCAGTGAATATCTTAATGACTATTATTTTGAATTTTTTTAATCAGTCATACTGCTTATTTCCATTTCCTTTAGCTCTTTTGTTGAGCTTTTGTCCTGTTCTTTTATTTGGGACATATTCTTTTGTCTCCTCATTTGCTAACTCTCTGTGTTTATTTCTGTGTATTAGGAAAGTCAGTTATGTCTCCTGATCTTGTGGAGAAGAGGTCCTGTGGTGACCTATGATGCAGTGCCCCTTGTTCACTTGAACCATGTGCTTTAGGGGTGTCCCTGATGTGGGTTGTTGTGCCCTCTGTTTTGGTTAATCCATTTTTGCCTTCAATCCAGTTGGTTCCAATGGCCTACTTTGCCTGTTGGGGGAACCCTGAGCAGGGTTTGGTCCCCGTGCTGTTAACAGGCCAGCCTGGGGCTTCCTTGGGCTTATAGTCTGGCATTATGAGAAGTCAGATCAGAAGCTTGCCCTTAGCCTATTTGCCGAGGCTGCAGTTGCAGAACCTGCGTTGTTCCCTGAGAGGCTTTCGTTGGTAGGCAGGATGGCGGTTCAGACCAGATTCCTGTCTTCCAGTTTGGGACTGATAGGCAGGGCACTCTTTCTGTGCTGCCAGCTATAAGATTCTGCTGCTAGGACTGTGGGCGCACTGGTGTGTGTGGTTATTTTCCCCTCTCTTCAGGGCAGGAGTTGCTTTAGAAGAATGGCTGCCAAGTGGGGTGGGTTGGATGGGGTGGATGTGCAGGTAAATGCAAGGGCAGGGCCCCTGGTACTAGCAAGATAGGGGGAGAGGGTTTGTGCTAATTCCCACAAGTGTCTGCTATCTAGGCCAGGAGAGAAATGGTGCTCACCAGCGCTTTTGTTCTTGGAGTAGTTTTCCAAAGATCCTTGCACCTCCAGTGCACATTCTGAGATTAGTAAAGCAATCTCCTCCCTGTTTACCCCGGGCGCTTTTCAAACTACACTTCTATACTGTGTCTCAGTGAAGTTATCTGTTACGCTGTCTCTTTAAGGGCAGGACTCAGTTCCTTAAAGCCCTCCAGCTCTCCCAGAGCTAAGCCCATTGATTTTTAAAGTATTGAGAGTTAAGCCCCTCTGATTGTAAAAACTCTCAAAATTAAGCCCTGCTGATTTTCAAAGCCACATGTTATGCAGACTCATCTTCCCAGTGTCAGTCCCCCATGCCTGGGGTACCTGAGATGGAGTCTGATCCTCTCTTCTCCGTATTTGTGGTGTCCCTCTTGTTTGTGGTTACTCTTACCTCAGGTTTGATTCCCAACTGTCTCTGCCACTCCTACCCTTTGCAATGTGGTCTCCTCTCTCTGATTAACTCTGGAAAGTTTGTTCTGCCAAATTTTGGGTCATTTTCAGAGTTAGTTGTGTTGCTGTGTTTGTTATCTTAGTGTGTCCGTGGTACTACATGACCTCAGGATCTTCCTACTCTCCCCATCGTCCCAGAACCTGTGAGAACTTATTTTAAAATTGGAAAACCTCCGGAAGAAAACCTAAGGTCATGGAAAAAGGATGGAGTCATTGGAGCTTACCCCCTCCCCCCACAATATAAAGGTGGCTCTGTGCTAGTTGCAGAATCTTCAGAAAGATCAAGGAAAGAGGCAGAAGGGCAGCTATCCAACTCTTGGGCTTCTCTAGGAACTTGAAGGGGCAGCTGTATCACTGGGCTTCAGGGTGCTTTTTATATTCATTCCATATCAGCAGCACCCAGACCCAAAATAATCATATGTTTTACAGCTGTATTGAGATATATTAAGTAAAACTTAACACCAGATAGTTAAGGTGATTAGTTTTGATTGATCTATCTACCTACCTACCTACCTATCAAGCCATCACTACAAACAAGATAGTCAGTAGTTCTATCCCCCCAAAGTTTCCTCATGCCCACATACAACCTATTCCTCTCTCCACTCTGACCCCAGGCATTTTCTAGAATTTTATATAGATGATATTATACAGTATGTATTTTTATTAAGGCTTTTTTCAGCATATTTCTGGGAATCACTCATGTTGTTGATGTATCAGTAGTTTATTCCTTGTTATTTCTATGTAGTCCATTATATGAATATACTATAGTTTATTCTACTGATGGACATCTGGAATGTTTCCAGTTTTGGGCTACTGCAAATAAAGCTCCTAAAAACATTTATCTAAAGGTCTTTGTGTAGATACATGTTTTTCTTTCTATTTGACAAATAGCAAGAACAGAATAGCTGGTATGGATAGTATGTATATTTAATTTTTTAAAGAAATTACTAAACTGTTTTCCATAGAAGTTGTACTATTTTACATTCCCACCAGCAAGGTACATGAGCTCCAGTTGCTCAACATTCTTGCCAATACTTTTAGCATTCTAGAGGGTATGTGGTTGGATCTTGTGTTTTTCTTCTTATTGTTAAAGTAAAATATTTATTGTGAAAATTAGAATTCACATATAAGCAAGAAAATTAAAACATATCTGTAATCTTACCTTCCAGAGTTAACTCCTGTTAACTTTTGGGTGTTTATGCATTAGTCAGTGTGATCTGAAAAAATCATTATGAGATGTGGTGTTTAGTTGGGACAGATTAGCAGCCACCTACTGTGTGAGGAATTGTCATATGGAAGTAGGGTAAACATGTTCTGTGAGGCTGAAAAGAACTATAGCAAGAAGCAGGAGTTATGATGAGCTATCCAGCAAGGGAATGGACTGCCCAACACCCAACACTCCTCATTATTACAGATAACTAAATCTTGACTGGCAAACATTTGTCAGAAAAGTTATGGAAAAAATGCCTATGTTGGAGAGAGGTCAAGCTAAATGACTTCTAAAATTCTTCTTAATTCTAACGTTATATGATGAAGAAATATTTGCTGGATATATACATATATTAGATTCACAGCACTCATGAGACAATTTGTGGGGTTTTTTTGTTTTGTTTTTTGAGTATAGTTCACACACAATGTTACCGTAGTTTGTGATGTACAACATAGTGATTCAACAAGTTTATGTGTTATGCTATGCTCACTACAAGTGTAGCTACCATCTGTCACTATACAACTTTATTCCAGTACTGTTGAGTGTACATATTCCCTATTCCATACCTTTTATTCCCATGACTTGTTCATTCCCTATTCGGAAACCTGTGTCTCCCACTCACTCCCCTTCATCCATTTTGCCCATCTCCCCTTTCCTCTGACAATCATCAGTTTGTTCTCTGTATCTATAGGTATGATTTTGCTTTTTGTTTGTTTCTTCATTTGTTTTGTTTCTTAGATTTCACATTTAAGTGAAAAACATAAGGTATCTGTCTTTTTCTGTCTGACTTATTTCACTTAGCATAATACTCTCTAGGTCCATCCATGTTGTCACAAATGGCAAGATCCCATTCTTTTTTAAGGAAGAGTAACATTCCATTATATATATATATGTATATATGTATATATATAAATATATATACATCTTTCTGATCCACTCTTTTATCAGTGAACACTAAAGTTACTTCCATGTCTTGGCTATTGCAAATAATGCTGTAATAAACATACGGGTGCCTATATCTTATGAATTAGTTTTTTTGTTTTCTTTGGGTAAATACCCAGTAGTGGAATTACTGGATCATATGGCAGTTAATTCTATTTTTAATTTTTTGAGGAAACGCTGTACTGTTCTCCACAGTGGCTACACCAGTTTACATTCTTACCAGTAGTGCATGAGGGTTCCTTTTCCTCCACATCTTGCCAACACATGCTATTTCTTGTGTTTTTAATTATAGCCATTCTGACAGGTGGTATCTCATTGTGGTTTGGCAGGGTCCTAGAGGTGGATATTTTATATATTAGTTGCTCTTTTAAACTATGGCTTTTTTTTTTTTTTTTTTCTGTGCCCCACGGTAGATGAATCTGCTCAGGGTCCTCAGTGTTATTCTTCCCCACTGCAGTTCACATCTTTGTCAGGGGTGATGGTTCCCTTTGTTACCTTGTCTTTGTCTCTCTTGCCCTTCTCTATCTTTTGCTGTATAGAAGTTGTTAAGTCAGTCTTCAGTTCTTCTTCAGGGGGAATTGCTCTATAAATAGGTATAGATTTGGTGTGTCTGTGGAGGAGGTGAGTTTAGGTTCTTGCTGTGTCGCCATCTTGGACTGGAACATTTTGTTTTTTATTTCCATATTCCTTATGACTAATGATGTTGGGCATCTTTTCCTCTGCATGTTGGCCATTCGTATTTTTTTGTGAAATATCTGTTCAAATATTTTGCTTATTTTTAATAAGGTTATTTATATTATTATTGAGTCATAAGAGGTGTTTTAATTTATTTTTTTAACTTTTTTTTTTAAAGATTTTATTTATTTTTTTGACACAGAGAGAGCACAAGTAGGCAGAGAGGCAGGCAGAGGGAGAGGGAGAAGCAGGCAGTGGGAGAGGGAGAAGCAGGCTCCCCGCTGAGCAGGGAGCCCGACCTGGGGCTCAATCCAGGACCCTGGGATCATGACCTGAGCTGGAGGCAGCTGCTTAACCAATTGAGCCACCCAGGCGCCCCGAGTCATAAGAGTTTTTTATATATATTCTGGATGTATGAGCAGGACTGCTCTTGATTATTTTCATTTTCTTTCATCTGAGAATGTCTTTTTTTTTTTTTCACTTTTATCCTTGAAAGAAATTTTCATATTTTCACTGGATGTAGAATTCTGGGTTGATAAACTCTTGTAGTGCATTAAATATGTGGTTCTGCTGTCTTCTGGCCTTCATGGTTTCTCTTGAGAAATTCATCGATATTTGAATCATTGTTCCCCTGTATGTAATGTGTGCTTTTATTTTTCCTTCAGCTGCTCACAAGAATTCTTTACTTATCTTTGGATTTTAGAAGTTTGGTTATTGTGTTGAGGCATTGTTTTCTTTGAGTTTATTCTATATGGAACTTGCTAAGTGTCTTGAATCTTTAAATGTATGCCTTTCACAAAACCGGAGAAGTATTTTGCCATTCTTGCTAAAGATTTTTATCTGTTTCAATCTCTCTTCTCCGTGTGAGACTCTAATTATACTATATTAAATCTTTAGATGCTATCTATAGACACCAGTCACTCTGACTTTTTGTTTTCAATCTTTTATCTCTGTTTGGCAGATTGGATAATTTATATTGTATATTCAAGTGTACTGACCCTTTATCATCTGTATTCTGATATTAAGTCCATCCAGTCATTTTTTTTTCACTTCAGGTATTGTATTTCTCAGTTCAGTAAGTTTCAATTGGTTCCTTTTTCTATTTTCCATTTCTCTGTTGAGAATTTGTATCCTTTCATTTATATCAAATGTGTTTTCCCTGACCTTATGAAGCATAGATATAATAGCTACCTTAATTTCTTTGATAATTCTGTCTTGAGATTGGCATTTGTTTACTGTAATTTTCCCTTGAGAGTTCATCCTGTTTTCCCAGTTGTGTGTATGTTGAGAGATTTTGAATTGTAACCTGGACATTGCAAATGTTATATATTGTAGCCTCTGGGTCCTGTTGTAAGCCTCTGAAGAATTATTGATGTTGAAATTAACTAGGTTATATTCAGACCCTAAGTTCTATCTCATTTTCTGTTGTTAAATCAATTTAAAAAATACAGATATGCATATCTTTCCACTTGATATTGGAGATCGCTCTAAGAGTCAGCAATAATTCATTTATTCACCTAGTCACTTTATTACTTTAGGATTCCTCTTTTTCTCCCCCCCCCCGATTTATTTCAGTTCCAATATAACACATAATAAAAGGGGGGAAATGTTCTCTTTTAGGTTAGCCTACTAAGCAGTGCTTTCTTCAGTTTACTTCTGATCTCACCTAGAAGATCAAAAACTTTGCAGAGAGTCTTCCAATTTTGGACATTTTTTCCCAGCCAGCCTTACTGAATTTCTCCTGCCAGATCATTCCTACTTTTTCTTTTGTCCTTTTCACCCCTACTGCTTCTTAGATTCCACGTTCAATTTAATCAGACTTCAAGGGTACAGAATTACATTGAAATCATATAGTATTAATCAGACTCACTGACTTCCTGCCTCCACCTAATCCTGACCACCTTTCTAGTCTGGTTGTAGAGCCTCACATCTAACCTCTGGTGTATCTGTTCCTCCACTAGTTCCCACCTACTCCCTCAACTGATGTTCTTTCCCTAACTGTTCTTTTCTGACCACCTAATAGAGACACAACTCTATTAGCTATGCATTCTTCAATTTTTATCAAAGCTTTTGCTGCTTTTTGTATATAAAAGACAATCATATTTGGATTTTGAACACTCAAATTAAATTATTCATGAAATGCTTGATGCTTTTAATGGTTCTGGCTAAAATAAACTGCCAAAAACCTTTTTACATAGCTATGACATTCTTCTAATTATGTAAACAGAGACCACAGCTGTTCAATATTCAAACTGGAGTTTGTACTTTAATACTTTTTATGCACTACATTTACTATGAGAAGAAAAATATTTCTGAATTGTGTTAGAAAAAGTGATTTCCATTATGTTCTCATCTAAGTCCTTGCTTCAGACAACTGCTCTGGGTCCCAGTGCTCAACATTGAAAAAGTTTGAAAGGAACATGGGCTATTTCTTTTGTTACCCTTTGAAAAAATCCTGATAGTTTTAACATTTCAGGATATATTAAGCTGAAAATTTCACTACATATTGTGAAAACTGTTAAGCTTCTAGAACTTCTTTTGGGAATACCTTGTGAAAGAGGCTTATTTGCCTCTTTGTTTTATGCTTATTAGATGGTTCAGAGGAATTACATTTGTAAAGAAGTTTTGATATTTATAGGAAGAACTACACTGCTGAGGTACTTTTAGAATGATAAACTAATATTCAGTAATTACTTACTAATAATCTTACTCAAGTCCTAATTATGTTAGCTCTGAGAGAAATGCCTAAGAAATAGCCAACACAATATAGACCTTCCAGGAGCTGTGAAACAACTTAGAGGATCACTGAGGAGCACATATGGTCTGAAGGGAAAATGGATTGTAACTAAGAGCCATTAAGAACAATGACAGGTCCCTAAATAGAACAGTCAGTGCTGCACAGGGCTGCCTAGGGAAGACATCAGCAACATTGGAAGATAACTATGTAACTGCACACAGTAAAACAGACATGAACTACACAGACTTGAAATTTATGTGGCATTTTTGGAATTTTGGAAATTATATGAAATATTAACTTGATAGAGAAACCTTAAGACTTCAAAATATACTTAAGTAAAAATGGCTACCAGAAGGTGTTAGATGTGACCACATTCACTTTGCATTTCAGTGCAGTCCAGCCTAAGAAAACGTCCTGATGCTTTCTGCTGAGGTTGTTGCTGCATTTAGACATTTGGAACTGCACTAGAGATACTGTGTCATTAGGAACAAGTGATTCTGAAGCTGATATATAAACAACAAAGGTTGTAGTTGTGAGAGTCTTGGGTTGGGGGCAGGGCAGAAATGCTTCCAGTCACAGTTCCAAGGAAGAGAAAAGTAGATAACAGTGTGGGGATTCGGATGCCTTTTATTTCTTTTTGTTGTCTGATTGCTGAGGGTAGGACTTCTAGTACTATGTTGAATAGCAGTGGTGAGAGTGGACATCCCTGCCGTGTTCCTGTTTAGGGGAAAAGTCATCTCACAGAATGATATTCACTGTGGCTTTTCGTATATGGCTTTTATGATATTGAGGTATGTTCCCTCTATCCCTACACTGTGAAGAATTTTAATCAAGAAAAGATGCTGTATTTTGTCAAATGTTTTTTTCTGCATCTATTGAGAGGATCATATGGTTCTTGTCCTTTATATTAATGTAGTGTATCACATTGATTGACTTGTGGATGTTGAACCACCCTTGCAGCCCAGGAAAAAATCCCACCTGGTCATGGTGAATAATCCTTTTAATGTACTGTTGGATCCTGTTGGGTAGTATCTTGGTGAGAATTTTTGCATCAAATGCTCATTAGGGGTATTGGTCTGTAATTCTCCTTTTTGGTGGAGTCTTTGTCTGGTTTTGGAATCAAGATAATGCTGACCTCATAGAAAGAGTTTGGAAGTTTTCCTTCCATTTCTATTTTTTGAAACAGCTTCAGAAGAATAGATATTAATGCTTCTTTAAATGTTTGGTAGAATTCCCCTGGGAAGCCATCCAGCCCTTGACTCTTGTTTGTTGGGAGATTTTTGATTACTGCTTCAATTTCCTTGCTGGTTATGGGCCTGTTCAGGTTTTCTATTTCTTCCTGTTTCAGTTTGTAGTTTATATGTTTCTAGGAATGCATCCATTTCTTCCAGATTGCCTTATTTGTTGCTCATAATATGTTCTTATAATTGTTTGTATTTCTTCAGTGTTGGTTGGTTTATCAATCTTATTATTTCAAAGAGCCAGCTCCTACTTTCGTTGATCTGTTCTTTTGCTTTCTATTTCCTTGATTTCTGCTCTATTCTTTATTAATTCTCTTCTTCTGCTGGGTTTAGGCTTTATTTGCTGTTCTTTCTCCAGCTCCTTTAGGTGTAAGGTTAAGTTGTATATTTGAGACCTTTCTTGTTTCTTGAGAAAGGCTTGTATTGCTATATACTTCCTCTTAGGACCGCCTTTGCTGCATCCCCAAGATTTTGAACAGTTTTGTTTTCATTTTAATTTGTTTCCATGAATTTTTAAAATTCTTCTTTAATTTCCTGGTTGACCCATTCATTCTTTAGTAGGGTGCTCTTTAACCTCCAACTATTTGAGTTCCTTCCAAATTTCCTCCTGTGATCGAGTTCAAGTTTGAAAGCATTGTGGTCTGAAAATATGCAGGGAATAATCCCAATCTTTTGGTACCGGTTGAGACCTGATTTGTGACGCAGTATATGATCTATTCTGGAGAATGTTCCATGTGCACTCGAGAAGAATGTGTATTCTCTTGCTTTAGGATGGAATGCTCTGTATGTATCTGTGAAGTCCATCTGGTCCAGTGTGTCATTCAAAGCCCTTATTTCCTTGTTGATCTTCTGCTTAGATGATCTGTCCATTGCAGTGAGTGGGGTATTAAAGTCCCTTACTATTATTGTATTATTATCAATGTGTTTCTTTAATTTTGTTATTAATTGGTTTATACAATTGGCTGCTCCCATGTTAGGGGTATAAATATTTACAATTGTTAGACATTCTTGTTGGATAGACCCTTTAAGTATGATATAATGTCCTTCCTCATCTCTTATTACAGTCTTTGATTTAAAATCTAATTTGTCTGATATAAGGATTGCTACCCCAGCTTTCTTTTGATGTCCATTAGCATGATAAATGGTTCTCCACTCCCTCACTTTCAATCTAGAGGTGTTTTGGGTCCAAAATGAGTCTCTTGTAGAAAGCATATTGATGGGTCTTGCTTTTTTATCCAATCTGATACCCTGTGTCTTTTGATTGGGGCATTTAGCCCATTTACATTCAGAGTAACTATTGAAAGATATGAATTTAGTGCCATTGTATTGCCTGTAAAATCATTGTTTCTGCAGATTGTCTCTGCTCCTTTCTAGACTATGTTACAAAGTCCCACTCTTCTCAGGTGACATGATACTCTATGTGGAAAACCCAAAAGACTCCACCCCAAAATTGCTAGAACTCATACAGGAATTCAGCAACATGGCAGGATATAAAATCAATGTACAGAAATCAGTTGCATTTCTATACACTAACAATGAGACAGAAGAAAGAGAAATTAAGAAATTAAGGAGTTGATCCCATTTACAATTATACCCCAAACTGTAAGATACCTAGGAATAAAACTAAACAAAGAGGCAAGGGATCTGTATTCAGAAAACTATAGAACACTCATGAAAGAA
The DNA here is from genome assembly GCF_964656455.1 of Halichoerus grypus. Taxonomy (NCBI): domain Eukaryota; kingdom Metazoa; phylum Chordata; class Mammalia; order Carnivora; family Phocidae; genus Halichoerus; species Halichoerus grypus. The sequence goes on from NC_135724.1 coordinate 55,769,072, forward strand.
ATTGAGGAAGACATAAAGAAATGGAAAAATGTTCCATGCTCATGGATTGGAAGAACAAATATTGTTAAAATGTCTATGCTATCTAGAGCAATCTGTACTTACAATGCAATCCTATCAAAATACCATCAACTTTTTTTCACAGAGCTGGAACAAATAATCCTAAAATTTGTATGAAACCAGAAAAAAATCCCGAATAGCCAGAGGAATGTTGAAAAAGAAAAGCAAAGCTGGTGGCATCACAATGCTGGACTTCAAGCTCTGTTACAAAGCTATAATCATCAAGACAGTATGGTACTGGCACAAAAACAGACACATAGATCAATGGAACAGAATAGAGAACCCAGAAAAGAACACTCACCTCTATGGTCAACTAATCTTCGACAAAGCAGGAAAGAATATCCAATGGAAAAAAGACAGTCTCTTCAACAAATGGTGTTGGGAAAATTGGACAGCCACATGCAGAAGAATGAAACTGGACCATTTTCTTACACCATACATAAAAATAGACTCAAAATGGATGAAAGACCTCAATGTGAGACAGGAATCCATCAAAATCCTAGAGGAGAACACACGCAGCTACCTCTGTGACCTTGGCCGCAGCAACTTCTTCCTAGACACATCTCCGAAGGCAAGGAAAACAAAGGCAAAAATGAACTATTGGGACTTCATCAAGATAAAAAGCTTTTACACAGCAAAGGAAACAGTCAACAAAACCAAAACAGCCCACAGAATGGGAGAAAATATTTGCAAATGTCTTATCAGATAAAGGGCTAGTATCCAAAATCTATAAAGAACTTATCAAACTCAACACCCAAAAAACAAATAATCCAGTAAAGAAATGGACAGAAGACATGAACAGACATTTCTCCAAAGAAGATAACCAAATGGCCAACAGACACATGAAAAAATGCTCCACATCACTTGGCATCAGGGAAATACAAATCAAAACCACAATGAATACTAGCTCACACCAGTCAGAATGGCTAAAATTCACAACTCAGGAAACAACAAATGTTGGTGAGGATGCAGAGAAAGGGGAACCCTCTTACACTGTTGGTGGGAATGCAAGCTGGGGCAGCCACTCTGGAAAACAGTATGGTGGTTCCTCAAAAAGCTGAAAATAGAGCTACCCTATGACCCAGGAATTGCACTACTGGGTATTTACCCCAAAGATAAGAATGTAGTGATCCAAAGGGACACCTGCACTCCAATGTTTATAGCAGTAATGTCCACAATAGCCAAACTATGGAAAGAGCCCAGATGTCCATCGACAGATGAATGGATAAAGTGGTGTATATATATATATACAGTGGAATACTACTCAGCCACCAAAAAAAAAAAAAAAAAAGAAAGAAAAGAAATCTTGCCATTTGCAGTGTGGATGGAACCAGAGGGTATTATGCTAAGTGAAGGTCAATCAGAGAAAGACAATTATATGCTCTCACTCATATGTGGAATTTAAGAAACAAAACAGAGGATCACAGCTTGGAAGGGAGGGAAAAATAAAACAAGGCAAAATTAGAGGGAGACAAACCATAAGAGACTCTTAAATCATAGGAAGCAAACTGAGGGTTGCTGGAGGGGAGAGGGTGGGGGGATGGGGTAACTGGGTGATGGACATTAAGGAGGGCACGTGATGTAATGAGCAATGGGTATTATATTAGACTGATGAATCACCGAACTCTACCTCTGAAACCAATAATACACTATATGTCAATTAATTTTATTTAAATAAAAAAATAGTGCTAAAAAGAACAGTGTGGGGAGTGAGTTTATTATGGCTGAGGAGGAAACCTGCTTTTGTGGACCTTTAAAATATGTAATCAGCCATTAAAGAGTTTCTGCTACTGGTGAAGAAATGAGAGTCACCAAAGTAGCACTATCCTTATTTAAAAATCTAGCGAGACTTCCTTATTTCTAATGTTAAAAAACTTATTACCTTTAGAAAATAAAACACGTGGTAAGAGAAACCATTTGCAGAATCCAGAAGAGTCTCTGAATAGCTGTTTTATGGAAGAAATCCCATCAAAACCCAGCAACGCTTAGAAAAATGCATTTGAGCATTAATGCCCAATGAGTTTCTTAGCTGGTTTTCCTTCATTGCACTTCTAAGGTCTGTCTTGATTTTTTCTCAACCATGACTCCATGGTGATCTTGGCACACCTTGGAGGCAACAATGCCTAAGCCCTCTGCTCATTGGCCAGCTCTTTTCTCATCTTGTCCTCATTTCTCTTCATCCATCCAGCTAAGACCTTGTACGTCAGATGTTCTCACCATCTTCTCAAACTCAGTACATTCAAAGCTTAAGCTCATGATTTTTCTCACTTTATCTCTTGTTCATGGAACCACCTTTCTCAGTGCTCCAAGCTCCCTGCTGAGCCTCATAATCTCTTACTGCCTAAAAATAAGATGTTGCTGGGGCCTCTAACATTCCTATACAGTTCTCTTGTCCTTTGTCACTGTCCTGGTTGTCAGCCACCACTTAGTCTTGCTCACATGGCTGACAGAGGCTGCACTCTCCAGCCACTCTGTGATTTCAGATGTCCTGTCTTGTCACAGCATTCCCCTGAGGGAAAACTCTGATGCTTCACAAGGCATCCTGGTGTCTCCTTCCTTACCTGCTTGACTTGTGGGCTGGCCGTTATCAGGCCCCATCCACTCTGTTCTCTCTCCATGCCCCCTCCCATTGCTCCCAGTGATGCCCTTTCTTTTTTTTTTTTTTTTGAAATTTTTTGTTATGTTAATCCCCATACATTACATCATTAGTTTTAGATATAGTGTTCCATGATTCATTGTTTGTGCATAACACCCAGTGCTCCATGCAGAACATGCCCTCTTTAATACCCATCACCAGGCTAACCCATCCTCCCACCCCCCTCCCCTCTAGAACCCTCAGTTTGTTTTTCAGAGTCCATCGTCTCTCATGGTTCTTCTCCCTGATGCCCTTTCTTCACTAGACCTATGTGTCAAGCTCGCATACACTCTGCTCCACACCGAACCACCACTATGCCTATGAAAGCACTTCATAAATTGGGCTCTAGCCCACAAATAGCCCTATTTTTTTCTTCCAAATTTTTATTTAAATTTTAGTTAGCTAACATACAATGTACTTTTGGTTTCAGGAGTAGAATTCTGTGATTCATAACTTATATGTAACGCCCAGTGCTCATCATAACAAATGCCCTCCTTAATACCCATCACCCATTTAGCCCATCCCCCATATCGCTCCATCAGTCCTCGGTTTGTTCTCATTAAGAGTCTCTTATGGTTGGCCTCCCCCTCTCTTTTTCTCTTTTTTTTCCCCTTCCCACATGTTCATCTGTTTTGTTTCCTAAATTGCACATATGAGTGAAATACAATGATATTGTCTTTGACTGACTTACTTTGCTTAGCATAATACGTTCTAGCCCAATCCATGTTGCTGCAAATGGCAAAATTTCATTCTTTTTTTGATGGCTGAGTAATATTCCAGTGTGGGTATATGTGTATGTGTATAGGCACACATACACATACACACAACATATATATACATATACACATATACATATACATACACATATACTATCTCTTCTTTATCCATTCATCAGTCAATGGACACTTGGGCTCTTTCCATAGTTTGGCTATTGTTGATAATGCTACTATAAACACTGGGGTGCATGTACCCCTTTGAATCTAAATTTTTGTATCCTTTGGGTAAATACCTACTAGTGCAATTGCTGGATCATAGGGTAGTTCTATTTTTAACTTTTTGAGGAACCTCCACACTGTTTTCCAGAGTGACTGCACCAGTTTGCATTCCCACTAACAGCGTAAGAGTGTTCCCCTTTCTCCACATCCTTGCCCACATTTGTTGTTTCCTGGGTTGTTAATTTTAGCCATTCTGAATGGTGAGAGGTGGTATCTCATCATGGTTTTGATTTGTTTTTCCTTGATGATGAGTGATGTTGAACATCTTTTCATGTGTCTGTTAGCTATCTGGATGTCTTCTTTGGAAAAATGTCTGTTCATGTTCTTCTGCCTATTTCTTAACTGGATTATCTGTTTTTTGGGTGTTGAGTTTGATAAGTTCTTTTTTTTTTTTTTAAAGATTTTATTTATTTATTTGAGAGAGAGAGTGAGAGAGAGAGAGAGCACAAGAGGGGGGAGTGGGAGAGGGAAAAGCAGACTCCCTCCTGAGCAGGGAGCCTGATGCGGACTCGATCCCGGGACTCCAGGATCATGACCTGAGCCAAAGGCAGTCGCTTAACCAACTGAGCCACCCAGGCGCCCAAGTTTGATAAGTTCTTTATAGATTTGGGGTACTAACCCTTTATCAGGTAGGTATGTCATTTGCAAATATCATCTCCTATTCCATAAGCTGCCTTTTAGTTTTGTTGACAGTTTCCTTTTCTGTGCAGAAGTTTTTTATGTTGATGAAGTCCCAATAGTTCATTTTTGCTTTTTGTTTCCCTTGCCTCTGGAGATGTGTCTAGTAAGAAGTTGCTGTGGCCAAAGTCGAAGAGGTTGCTGCCTGTGTTCTCCTCTAGGATTTTGATGGATTCCTGTCTCACATTTAGGTCTTTCATCCATTTTGAGTTTATTTTTGTGTGTGGTATAAGGTGGTCCAGTTTCATTCTTCTACATGTGCCAATATGATTTGTTGAAGAGACTGTCTTTTTTCCATTGGACATTCTTTCCTGCTTTGTCAAAGATTAGTTGACCATAGAGTTATGGGTCCATTTCTGGGCTCTCTGTTCTGTTCTGTTGATGTATATGTCTGTTTTTGTGCCAGTACCATACTGTCTTAATGATTACAGGTTTGTAATAAAGCTCGAAGTCCAGAATTGTGATGTCTCCCACTTTGCTTTTCTTTTTCAGGATTGCTTAGGCTATTCATGGTCTTTGGTGGTTCCATATTAATTTTAGGATTTTTGTTCTAGCTCTGTGAAAGATGCTGGTGGTATTTTGATAGGGATTGCATTAAATGTATAGATTGCTTTGAATAGGATAGACATTTTAACAATGTATGTTCTTCCAATTCATGAGCATGGAATTTTTTCCCATGTCTTTGTGTTCTGTTCAGTTTCTTTCATAAATATTCTATAGTTTTCAGAGTACAGATCTTTTACCTCTTTGGTTAGTTTTATTCCTAGGTATCTTGTTTTTGGTGCAAATCAGTGCCCATATTGTGCACTCTGTGAAGCTTGCTCTTTAAACCTTCCCAGATTACCCATGGTACTTCCAGTCTATCCTATGGTACCACAATTTAGCCTTTGATTTCTAGGATTCTAAAGTGCATATACACATGCCTTCTTGGCCCAGCAATTCTAATAGAGCATTTTATCTATTTTCCTCTCAATTTCTGGTTTGAACACTAAATTATTACTTAATTCATAAACCTGTGCTGATATATTGTTGTTCCATATTCAGCTGTGTGTGCATAATCCCTAACTATAATGCATCATTCTAGAGATGGTTGTAGAGACAGACAGTATAAGAAAATCAATAGAGTATTATATGAATGGGCCTTCTAAGGTTATACCAGCTGTATTAAATGAGTTGGTTAGTTTTCTTTTTCTTGGTTTTGATAAAACTTGCCTTTAAACCAACTGGTTTTTGGACTTTTTTGTGAGCAGGTGTGACTGAGGATTAAATTTCACTAAGGTCAATGTTATTGGCTTGCCCAGGTGTTCTCTTTCCTTTTGAGCCAGTTTTAATATTTCCTAAATATGTACCTTTTTGATCTTGGTAACATAACCCCACTTTACAGGCGAAAAAAATTGAGGCTTAAAAACGGTGCTGGATGCTGTGGAAAAAAGTATGATGGTTCTTCAAAAAATTAAAAGTAGATTTGCCATATGATCCAGTAATTCCACTTCTGAAAATATAACCAAAAGAATTGAAAGTGGGGACTTGGACAAATATTTATACACTCATGTTCATAGTAGCATTATTCACAAGAGCCAAAAGGTGGAAGCAACCGCAGCACCCATTGATGGATGAATGGATAAACAAAATACGGTACATACACAATGGAATACGACTCAGCATTAAAAAGGAAAGAAGTTCTGATCCGTGCCACAACATAGATGAACCTGTAGGATGTTATGCTAAAGTGAAATAAGCTAGTCCCAGAATGACAAATACTGAATGATTCCAGTTGTATGAGGTAACTAGAGTAGTCAAACTCATACAGACAGAAAGTAGGATGGTGGTTGCCAGGGGCTGGGGAAAGAGAGAATGGGGAGTTAATGTTTAATGAATACAGAGTTTGTTTTGCAAGATGAAATGAGTCCTGGAGCCAGATGGTGGTGATGATTGCACAACAGTGTGACTGTACTTAATACCACAGACCTATACACTTAAAAATTGTTATAATGATAACATATTTTACTACAATTAAGGAAATACCAGTGATGGATTAACAGGCAGACTAAGCAAACATTTGGGTCCCCAAAGATAGGTTTTGAAAAAAATCTGATGTTTCAATAAGTATTGTGGGAAAAATACCAACTTCAGTGAACTTTGTTGCATGTCTTTTAAGCTATAGATTTTTTTTTTTAATTTTGAATCATTTGGCAGTGAGGGAAAGAGTATCAATCTTTTTAGGTTCTTGGGTCCTGTAAGTGGGGTTGCCAAATTTAACAAATAAAACATATAGGATGTCATGCAATAGTTAGGACATACTCTTACTAAATGTGGTTCATTGTTTATCTGAAATTCAATTTAACTGGGTGTCCTCCTGTATTTTATCTGGCAACCTAACTCTAAAGAGCTGAATCCTTACATTAGATCATGAGGGTGGAGACCTAATGATGGGAGTAGTGCCCATATAAGAACAGACACCAGAGCTCCGTCTCTCTGCCATGTGAGGACCCAGCAAGAAGGTGGCTGCCTGCAAGCCAGGAAAAGAATCCTAACCAAAACCCAACCCAACTAGCATCCCAATCTTAGACTTCCAGCCTCTAGAATTGTGATAAGTAAATTTCTCTTGTTTAAGTCACAATCTAGAGGATTGTTTTATGTCAGGTCAAGCTAAGACAATATAACTTAAAGTTACAAATTGACAAAAAACTGAAATTTATTTACTTTTCATCTATCTTGGTATCTGTTGATGGGTCAACAATGTTATAAATACATAATTCATAATTCCACCTATTTACTGTATAATATTAACTTTTATTATCTTTATAATCAGCAAAATTACAAATTATGTTATAATTGAGATTTTTACATAATTATGTGTTAACATAGTTTACATTTTATTGATAACAATGACCTAAAGATTTAAAAATAAAATGTAATTGTGTTCAAGTATGAAATTTCACAATAAATGAATATTAAAGTAAAAACAAACAAAAAAAGAGCTGAATCCTGCCTTACTGAGAGAGGTTAAGGAACCAGCGTAAGGCTCTGCAGTGAGTCAGTCAGGTATCTGACCTGGAGCTCAGGTTCTTTACCATCAAGGGGAGACATCTAAACCCAGGTTGCTCTGCTCTGCACTCAGTGAAAGGCCTAAGGGGAGAGAAGTGGATTGTCCCCTGAGGGGATCTTTTAGGAGAGGCCTTGGGAATACTTGTAACTATGAAAGGCCCAAAGTCTGTTTCAGCTCCAGTAATAAGTGGTGAGGGTGAATGGAAAGGAGGTAGAGAGAGAGGAGAGGCGGGAAAGGGAACAACCTCTATGCACGTCTACAGTCTGCTCTCTGATGAGGTTTGCATCGCTTCCTCCCCCAGCTTGGTGGACCAGCTTCTAGAATGTCCACGCCTTCATCTCCACCGTAGAGGGTTTCCACAGAAACATGAACAGAAAGGCCACCCCCTGCACGGTGAGGGGACCCTCGTGTATTTTCATGCTGCGATGGTTAATGCTCCTTTCCTAATCCAGCTGTCCAATCCGGCTGCCTTGAGACTGCACTTGTCTGCATTCCTTAAATTGCCGGCTGCTACAGAACAACAAAGGTTAACAATTGGCTGTTACCTTTCTCTAGTATCTTCAAGCAGACATTGAGTTGGGAAGGAATTACCAATTTCAGAGACATCCGCCAGGAGGTACAGATAGCTGCCAGGGTTCAGAAACATGAGCAAGGCACAAAAGAGAGACAGGGACCAGGACCACAACTGCCTTCCTTGTTAATCAAATTAAAACCTCTCACAGAAGTGGAAGTTGAAGCTATCACTTTCCATATTGGAAAAGTAGGTCATTGCTAAGTGAAGTAGAGACCTCCTTTTCTTTTAAGATTTTATTTATTTATTTGAGAGAGAGAGCCAGAGAGAGAGTACAAGCACGGGGAGCAGCAGAGGGGGAGGGAGAAGCAGGCTCCCCGCTGAGCAGGGAGCCTAACATGGGGCTTGATTCCAGGAGAAGGCAGACGCTTACCAACTGAGCTACCCAGGCGCCGCTAGAGACCTCTTTTCAAGTAAGAATTTGAATAAGGAAATCATTTTGCTGAAGTGTGTGCCATAGCAGCCATTTTGACCACAGCCATGGACACAGAGCAGAACTAAAATACATTTGTGGGGAACCAAATGAGACATCAAAAATTTGGGTTTAATACTGCTTAGTTCATTAAAAGAATATACATGTGTGACTTTAAGATTCTTCCTTTTGAAATTATACATATTGTCCTAGAAAAAGTAGCTGATTGAGGGGAAAAAATTATATATAATTTTGTTGTTCTGAAAAATGCTCTTTTTAAACAATATATCTAAAGGAGGTTCCATCTCCTTCCTTTGCCCTCTTTGTCCCCTGTGACTGTCTGGAGTCTGTTTAAAGTCTTCTGTGGCAAACAGCTGGTGCCCTCTGCTGAAATGTAACTAATAGCATTGGTGGTTTGTTGTAGAAATCAGAGCTTAAAAATTTTGGTTAAAAAAATGAAAATGTTCATTCTCCATTCTAATTTATTATAGGCTGTAGTGATACTTTATTTTTTAATTTAATTTTTTTTACTGACTTAAAAAAATCATTCTTTATTTTCTAGGGTTGAAATTAACTTTCTAGAAAGGATGTGCCAGAATACTAGTCTGTTCAGACATTTATATTAGCCTCTTTAGACTTTAGACACTTTGTATAAAATAGAGAAGGGTTCTTATTTTATTTGTCTTAGAAATAGGATCTTATCTGGTTGTTTGAAAATGATTTTTTTTTTCTCAGCTCTTCAAATTAAGATTGATGTAGTTGACATTCCTTTCTTTTACTATTCAGTCTTTAAGGGCAATTTTTTTTTTTTTTAAATTGAAGTACAGTTGATACACAGTGTTACATTATTTTCAGGTGTACAATACAGTGATTATTGGATAAGTCAATACATGATGCTGTGCTCACTACACCTGTAGCTACCATCTGTCTCCACATAACGTTATTATAATACCACTGACTATTTTCTCTGTGCTATTACTTCTCATCCCCATTAGTTCTTTATTCCATAAGTGGAAGTCTGTACCTCCCACTCCCCTTCACCCATTTTACCCATCCCCCCACCCCACTCCCCTCTAGCCAGCATCAGTTTGTTCTCTGTATTTATGGGTCTGTTCCTGCTTTTTGTCCATTTTATATGTATACTTTTCACTCTTTTTATCCATTCATTTATTGATGGACACTGGGGTTGCTTCTATATCTCGGCTATTGTAAATAATGCTGTAGTAAACAAAGGGGTGCATATATCTTTTTGAATCAGTGTTTTTGTTTTCCTTGGGTAAATACCCAGTAGTGGAATTAGTGGATTGTGTGTTATTTCTATTTTTAATTTTTTGAGGAATCTCCATACTGTTTTCCACAGTGGCTGCACCAATTTACATTCCTACCAGTGGTGCACAAGGGTTCCTTTTTCTCCACATCCTTACCAACACGTATTATTTCTTGTATTTTTGATATTAGCCATTCTGACAAGTATAAGGTGATATCTCATTGATGTTTTGATTTGCATTTCCCTGGTGACTAGTGATGTTGAGCATCTTTCCATGTGTCTGTTGGCCATCTGTGGGTCTTCTTTGGAAAAATGTTCAGGTCCCCTGCCCATTTTTTAATCTGATTATTTGGGTTTTTTGGTGTTGAGTTGTGTAAGTTATTTATGTATTTGGGATATTAACTCCTTATCATATATATCATTTGCAAATATCTTCTCCCAGTCAGTAGGTTACCTTTTTGTTTTGTTGATGGTTTCCTTCACTGTGCAAAAGCTTATTATTTTGGTGTAGTCCCAATAGTTTATTTTTGCTTTTTTCCCCCCTTACCTAAGGAAGTGTATCTAGAAAAATGTTTCCATGGTTGATGTCAAAGAAATTGCTGCTCATGTTCTTTTCTAGGAGTTTCATGGTTTCAAGTCTCACTTTAGGTCTTCAATCCGTTTTGAGTTTATTTTTGTGTATGGTGTAAGAAAGTGGCCCAGTTTCATTGTTTTGCTGTCCAGTTTTCCCAGCACTATTTGTTAAAGAGACTGTCTTTACCCATTGTGTATTGTTGCCTCCTTTGTTATAGATTAATTGATCATATAAACATGAGTTTATTTCTAGTTCTCTATTATGTTTCATTGATGTGTATGTTTTTGTGCTAGTATCATACTGTTTTGATTACTACAGCTTTGTAGTGTATCTTGGAATCTGGGACTGTAATACCTCCAGCTTTGTTGTCCTTTCTCAAGATTGCTTTGGCTATTCAGGATCTTTGTAGTTCCTTACAAATTTTTTAAGATTATTTCTTCTACTTCTGTGAAAAATGCCATTGATATTTTGATAGGGATTACATTGAATTTATAGATCATTAGTATGGACATGTTCACAATATTCTTCCAGTACATGAACCTGAAATAGCTTTCTGTTTGTTTCAGTTTCTTCCATCAGTGTCGTATAGTTTTCTTTCACTTCCTTGATTAAGTTTATACCTAGGTATTTTATTCTTTTTGGTGCAATTGTAAATGGAATTGTTTTCATAATTTCTCTTTCTGCTACTTCATTATTCATGTATGGATTTCTGATTTCTGGGTTTTAATTTTGTATCCTGCAACTTTACTGAATTCACTTATTACTTCTAATAGTTTTTTGGTGGAGTCTTTAGGGTTTTCTTTGTATAGTATTATGTCATCTGCAGATAGTGACAGTTTAATTTCTTCATTATGAACTTGGAAGTCTTTTATTTCTTTTTCTTGTCTGATTGCTGTGGCAAGGCTTTCCAGTGCTGTGTTGAATAAAAGCGGTGACAACGGACATCCTTGTCTTGTTCCTGATATTGACAGATTTTCCCCTATGGAGTGTGATGTTAATTGTTGGTTTTTCATATATGGCCTTTGTTATGTTGAGGTATGTTCCTTCTCTAAACCCACTTTTTTGGACAGTTTTTGTCATGAATGGATGTTGAAATTTGTGAAATACTTTTCATCTTTCATTTTGTTGATATGGTGTATCACATTGATTGACTTAGGAATACTGAACCATCCTTGCATCCCTGGAATAAATCCCACTTGATTGTGGTGAATGACTTTTTAAATGTATTGTTGGATTTGATTTGCTAATGTTTTGTTGAGGATTTTTGCATCTTTGTTCATCAGGGATATTGGCCTGTAGTTTTCTTTTTCTATAGTGTCTTTGTCTGATTTGGTATCAGGGCAATGCTGCTTTTCTTCCTCTCCCATGTTGTGAAGTAGTTTGAGGAGAATAGGTATTAACTCTTTAAATGTTTGGTAAAATTCACCTGTGAATCCATCTGGTTCTGGACTTCGTTTTTGGGGAGTTTTTTGATTACTGAATCAGTTTTGTTACCAGTAATTGGTCTGTTCAGATTTCCAATTTTTTCTTATTCAATTTTGGAAGATTGTATGTTCCTAAGAATTTATCCATTTGTTCTCAGTTGTTTAGTGTGTTGACATATAATTTTTTTGTAGTATTCTCTTATCCTATTTTTGTAGTGTTGTTACTTCTCTTTTGTTTCTGATTTTATTTCTTTGTGTCCTCTCTCTTCTTGATGAGTCTGGATAAAGGTTTATCAATTTTGTTGATCTTTTCAAAGAACCAGCTCTTGGTTTCATTGATCTTTTCTATTGTGTGTGTAGGTTTTTTTTGGGGGGGGGTCTCTATGTCATTTATTTCTGCTCTGATATTTTTTATTTCCTTTCTTCTGCTCACCTTGGGCTTTCTTCTTTTCCTAGTTTCTTTAGATGTAAGGTTAGATTGTTTATTTGAGAATTTTCTTGATTCTTGAGGTAGGTGTGTACCACCATACATTTCTTTCCTAGAACTGTTTTTTTCTGTGTCCTAAAGATTTTGAATTACTGTGTTTGCATTTTCATTTGTCTCTGAATTTTTTAATTTCCTCTTTGAATTCTTTCTTGACCCATTTACTGTTTAGTAGCATGTTGTTTAGCCTTTACGTGTTTGTGTTTTTTGCTTTTGTGTGTGTGTGTGGTTGATTTCCTGTTTCATACCATTCTGGAAAGGATACACAATACAGTTCCAATCTTAAATTTATTGGGACTTGTTTTGTGGCCTATCATGTGGTCTAGTCTAGATAATGTTCCACGTGCACTTGAAAAGAATGTGTATTCTGTGGTTTTGGATGGAATGTTCTGTACATGTCTGGTTTATCTGCTTTAATGTGTCAAAGACACTGTTTCCTTATTTTCTACCTGGATATTCTATCCTTTGACGTAAGTGGGGTATTGAAGTCCCCTACTATTATTGTATGACTGTCAATTTCTCCTTTTATATCTGTTAATATTTGTTTTATGTATTTAGGTGTTTCAGTGATGGTGCATAGATATTTACAATTGTTATATCCTCTTCTTGGATTGACCCCTTATCATCATGTATTGCCTTTCTCCGTCTCTTGTCATAGTTTTTGTTTTAAAGTCTATCTTGTCTAAGTGTTGCTTTGTCCCCCCACTATATTTGCATGGTATATCTTTTTCTATCCCTTCACTTTCAGTCTGATGTGTCTTTAGTTTTGAAGTGAGTCTCCTGTTGGGATCATATAGATGGGTCTTGTTTTTTATCCATTCTGCCTCCATATGTCTTTTGATTAGAGCATTTAGTCCATTTACATTTAAAGTAGTTATTGCTATTTTGTTAATTGTTTTTAGTGGTTTTGTAGTTCTTCCCTGTCCCTTCTACTCTTGTTCTCTTTTCTTGCAATTGAGGACTTTCTGTAGTGTCATGTTTGGCTTTCTTTCTCCTTATGTATCATATGTTTTGGGGTTTGGGTTGCCATGAGGCTCATATGTAGGATCCTAAGTACACAGCAGTGTATATTAAGTTGATGGTTACTTAAGTGTGAATACATTCCAGAAGAACTTTTTTGGTCTCTCCTCCTTTTATGTATATGCTCATATTTTACATCTTTTTAGTCATAATCTTCTAATTAAGACCTTTTGGTTTCCATTTAAAGTAGTCCCTTTAACAGTTCTTATAAGGCAGTTTAGTGAATTTGGGAAATTATTTCTCTCTAAATTCTGAATGATAATCTTGCTGGCTAGAGTATTCTCAGTTGTAGGTTTCTGCCTTTCAGCTATTTGAATAGGACAGCCACTCCCTTAAGGACTGCAAAGTAGTTGCTGAAAAATCAGCTGATAGCCTTATAGGGTTTCCCTTGTACATAACATTTTGCGTTTCTCTTGCTGCTTTAAAATTGTCTCTTTATCTTTAACCTTTGACCTTTTAATTTTGTGTTCAGGTGTGTTCCTTGTGTTCATTTTGTTTGGAACTCTCTGTACTTCTGGAATCTGGATACCTTTACTTCCCCAGTAGCTATTATGTCTACAAATAAGTTTTCTGCTCCTTTCTCTCTGTTGTCGTCATCTTCTAGGACCCCTATAATGTAAATGTTCACTTGATGTTGTCCAAGAGAGCCCTTAACCTATCCTCATTTTCTTAAATGCTATTTTCTTTTTGCTCTTCAGCTGGGGTGCTTTCCATTACCCTGTCCTTCAGATCACTGATCTGTTCTGCATCTGTTCATCTACTATTGATTCCCTGAGTGTATTTTTTTAGTTATTAATTTCAATTTTGATTGGTTCTTTTTTATATTTTCTGCCTCTCTCTTGAAATTCTGAGTTCTTCCACTCTTCTCTCCAGTCTGGTGAGCATCTTTAAGATCATTATTTTAAACTCTGTTAGACATATTGTTTATCTCCATTTCATTTAGTTCTTTCTCTGAGTTTTTGTCTTGTTGTTTTATTGAGAGCATATGCCCCTGTCTTCTCATTTTGCTTGAATTTCTGTGTTTGATCCTCCAAATTAGGTGGACTAGCACTTCTAAACTTGAAAGAATGGTCTTGTGTATGGTCATCTCCTGTGTAGACTGTGTGTGCCTGGTGACTTTGGCTGGCTGATTGGAGCTGTGTCTGGTGTGGGCGGGGGATCATGTGATACTCTGGGCTAGGGTTGCCCCGGTGGGATGGCCAGAGCTGATATGGGCATGGGCGGGGCTGTCCCAAAGTGCTTCAGGTAGAGGGCATCCTGGCAGGACAGCTGAAGCTGAAGTGGATGTGGGCTGGGGGGGTGTTTCAGGGCTCTCTGTGCAGCGTGCAATCTGGTGGGGTGGCTATAGCTGAGGCAGATGTAGGCCAGGGGGACCTGGGGTGCTCCATGCATGGGGCACTTTGGCCGGAAAGCTGTAGCTGATGTGGGTATTGGCTCAGGCAGTTCCAGGCCTCTCTGGCCAGAAGGCATCCTTGGAGGACAGCTAAAGTCAAAGTGGGTTCAAGTCTGGGTGTCCCAGCGTGCTCAGCACAGGGGGTGACCTAGCGGGCAGCTAGAGCTAAGACTGGCACAGGTCAGGCTGTCCTGGGACACTCTGCACAGGGGCTGCCCTGGTGCTGTGGCCGGAGCCAAGGCAGGTAAGGGCTGGGGATTCCTGGTCATTCTGTGCATTGGGCACCTTGGCGGGGTGGCTGGAGTCAAAGTGACATGAGCCAAGAGTGCCCAGTGTGCTCTGCACCAGGGTGCTCTAGCAAGCAGTCTGGAGCTGAAGTGGTGCAGACATGGAATGTTCCGGGGTGCTTTGTGCCTGGGTCGCCTTGTTGGGATGGCTGGAGTGGTGTGGGCTAGTGGGCTAGCTCAGTGAGGCAGTAGGCCAGCAATGGTGCCTGCACCTTTCTCCCATCTACACTATTAAGGTAGATGGGGAACATAAACCACTGTGCTCGCCAGCCCCTCCAACCTAGAGAGAGATCCAGCAGCTGCCTCACTGTTTGCTGGGGTTTTAGGGCTGGCTCTTTTCTACCATGGCTTTTTTGCTGTGCTCCAGGACACCCAGGGCTGCTGTGAGCTAGGGACCCAGTGCTGAGGCGGCAGGTCAACTACGGCACCTGGACCCTGCTCCTGTCTGTGCTATCAGGGTGTTCGGGGGAGTGTAAACCATGGCACTTGCCAGCCCCTCTGACCCAGAGAGAGTTCCAGCAGCTCTCCCATTTGGGGGAGTTCTAAGGCTGGATCTTTTATATACTAGTTGCTCTTTTAAACCACGGCTTTTTTTCTGTGCCCTGGGGCAGACAAATCTGCTCATGGTCCCTCAGTGCTGTCCCTCCCCACTGCGGTTCACAGGGGTGGGCCTTCCTTTCATTACCACGTATTCATCTCCCTTGCCATTTTTTATGTGCTCTGTTGTACAGAAGCCATTCCGTTAGCCCTCAGTTCTTCAGGAGGAATTGCTTTATAAATAAGTGTAGATTTGGTGTGTCTGTGGAGGAGGCGAGTTCAGGGTCTGTCTTTCTACATTGCCATCCTGGACCAGACTCAATACTTTATTTTTATGAAACTCAAATGCAAAACATGAAAAACTGTCAAGTAATCAACAGAGGACTCAATGTTTATGAAGAAAAAGAAAGCCAATGAATTCAATTTACATTTTAAACTATTTAATAGAGATATTTATTGTATACATGGTTTTAGTTTAATATAAACACAAAATTTTTCTCTGGAAACACTTAACCTGAGTGGAAAATGAAATCAGAACTGAAGCGATTTTAATGCACAAAAACAATTCTCCTCAAAATATAAGCAATGATTCCCAACTGGGGAGTTTCTCTGAAGTTCAGGGTTCAGGCCCAGGACAAGAGTGAGGGAAAACTCCCTGTAGGTCAAAAGCTCTGCTGAAGTCATAGGATTGAATTTGTGGGCCCTTAATCAGAGTGAGCTTTCTCAAACACCCCCGGAAGGAGGTCTGGCTGTTCAGGCAGTTTTGCTTTACATCAGCTGTTAAAGAAGAAAGCAGAAATCTTGTTTAATTTTGTTAAATGACATGGATAGCACAATAGGAACAAAAATAATATCAAGTGGTTTCTCTATCAAAATTAGAATAATATTTCCCACATATGTTATTCAGGGATAAGGCAATGAAAACAATTTAAGTCACAACTGTGCCTTAACTGAGTCACAACTTATTTATTATTTGTAATAATTACTTGGAACATCTGAAATGCATAATTCAAATCCAGCATCACTGTGAGAAGATAAGATCATGTTTGTCCCCTAAAATGATTTCCTACTCTGGGGGTCACCTAAGATGAGTCACCTTGGTAAAGTCATCTAGCTTACTTTACAAGGCATCCAATATTCCCAGAGTGTTACCTAAGGGTGAATTTATGTGTGTAGATTATTTTAATTTTTCCAAGAATTCCTAGGTATTTGAAATAACCTTTCTAAAAATGTAAAGGATCTGTCATCCAAACCATGTATTTTTCTTAATCTCTATTCTATATCCACCTGAACTAAGACTTCCCTTAGTGACAATGCCGCTTAAAAGTGAATGGGCCAAGCAGACATCCATACATACCAGGATAGCCACCGACATAAATGGGATTGTTGGTGTCTGCCGAGGTGGACTGGGTGTGTGGACTCTCAGCACGAACTACATTCCCATCAACAATTAGAACCAAGCGGTGTTTGCTTTTCTGAGCTTGAAGTGTGTGCCATTTTCCATTGCAGACAGTATTGGTAGCTTTGGGCTTGTATGTGGCTGTTATCCTACCGGCACCATTGTTAACGTGAAACAAGATCTAAACCAGCAAAACACAGGCAGATATCTTGGTGAATTCTTCCATATTTAAGGAACACAATCCATTTATAGAATGCTCTTGAAATGGATAACATCCCAAAATTCTGCTAAAAAGGAAGGCAAACTATGAAAAACTGAAAGGATTCAGATTTTATTACTCCCCAAATTACAGAAAAGACCAATGACCACCTCCATGGGAATAAGCCTGAGCCACTGTTTTTGCATTATGTCCTCCAGTCAGTGGCTCATTGTCAGGATAGCAGGAGCTGTTGGGTTGACTGAGGGTCAGTTAATAGCAGGTGACTAGCACCTATGAAGAGACATTTACTCACGGTCTTCTGACAGACTGTAGATGCTCTACCACAGCAAGTGGTAACACAAA
The DNA here is from genome assembly GCF_964656455.1 of Halichoerus grypus. Lineage (NCBI taxonomy): Eukaryota > Metazoa > Chordata > Mammalia > Carnivora > Phocidae > Halichoerus > Halichoerus grypus. The sequence goes on from NC_135724.1 coordinate 55,786,416, forward strand.
TCTACGATGTGCAACAAAAGATGGCAGGGAAGACTTGCAAGTACGCTGTTGTAAGGTGCTTATGCTGTATGTGAGGTGGCCCAGTGTATTTCGAGGTAGACTAACAAATTATAGATGTAGATTACAAAACTTTGGGTGACAGCTAAGCAAAGTTTTCAAGGAAAAATAAGCTAATAATAGAGGTAAAATATACATCAGAAATTACATTTTTGGCAACCTTTACACTTCTGATGACATTTTTCAGATGTCACATTTTTTCAAAATTCTTTTGAAGTGCAGATGAGGAAGAATCTGGTGTAAGCCACAGCGTAGAGAGGCAAGCAGTACGCTGTAGAGGCAGCTTTGTGTGGACATAGGGGTGAAGAGGTGAAGGGTAAGGGATACTTTCTTATAGCCTCCTCATCCCCATTCTAGGATGTCCTAGGAGCCAGAAACCCCGCGGGGAATAAGCAGAATTACTAGAGACAAGCAAATAAGACTGGGAGAAATCTAGAGCAAAAAGACTTGTTCCTTCCCTTACAGGCGGCAATAGCTTAAGAAGATTCAAGCATTAGTCCCAGAGCAACACAAGCTGACCCCAGTGCAAGAGAAATGGTGCAAAGTGCAGCTAGGTAGAGAGAGGACTTGAGAGACCTCTTCCATTCCCCACAGCCTAGGAGGGGGCTGGCACAAACTCCCCAGTTCTCAGATGGCCCTCGGGGGGACACAGAATGTGGCCGAAGAGGCAGCAGTGCTGCTGTCCGGAGGGAAGCCTCATGTGCTAGGGATGTTGGCCACATCTCCAGGCTCAGCCCCCACACACTGGTGATGCTGAGACCTCAGACTACTCATTACAACTGGCCAGGGACAACTGGCCTGGTTTTGTGCCCGAAAACCAGGAGACTCAAGCCATACCTCGACTACTGTCAGGAGAGAGCTTGCAGAAAAGAAAAAGGACAAGGAGGACTCTTCCTTCCCATCTTGCCTGCACCCAGATGGCCCCAGCGGGGTGAGGAAGGAAAATGAGAACCAGGAGAAACTCTCGAAGCAGTTTTCAAGCAAAAGAGACTAAGGTACTGCTAATTGTTGGGTTTATTTTGTTCCCAAAATGAGAAGGACTGGAGGCTGAAAAGCAAGGGTGGAATAGTTACAGAAAAAATTTGTTTTTTGCATTAAAAAAAAAAAATTAGATGATGCCATCACATGGAATTCTCTGCCATAAAAAGAAATGAACTGTTGATACACACAACACAGTCAACTACCAGGAAATGAAGCTAAGTGCAAAAAGCCAATCTCAAGAGGATATAGACTGCAACATATGGTTTATATAACAATCATGAAATAACAGAGAGCTGCAGAACAGATTCGTGGTTGCCCAGGGCTAGGGAGAGAGCTGGTGTGGATATGAAGGGGTAGCTCCACAGAGCATTATGGTAATGGTACAATTAAGTGTCTTGATTGTGAGGGTGGACACATAAAGCTAAACAAGATACGTATGATAATATATAAAGCTACACACGCACACACACACACACGTGTACACATACAACTAGTGTAACTGAAACAAGTCTGGATTGTGCCAATGTCAGTTCCATGGGTTTGATGTTGGATAAGAGTTATATAAGCTGCTAACACTGGAGGAGCCTGGGGGAAGGGTGCAAGAGGACCTCCCTGTACATGTTACTATAACTTGCTCTCAGTCTATATTTCCAAATAACAAGTTAACAAATATTAGGGAGGGGAAGAGCATCAGGTTGGCAACTTTCAGGTGGTGTATTATAGTTGTATAACTATACAGTTATAACTATCCCAGTCTAATTTTGCTTTAAATTTAATTTCAATTTTTTTTTTGTCATTTGTAATCATTTTAGGATTAATTGAACCTTTTCTCCACTCCATTGAAATGGATCATTGGAAATTTGGATCTAGGTATTTCAGCTGTTTCTCAGTTGCTCTGTTTCTGACACTGGGGTAAGCAGGAACTCCATCGAGATCAAGCACCTACCTTGCCATTTACAATCTCTAATCCAATGGCATCTACCTTGGCGCTGCTGATCCCCAGGAGGACACCGTTCTCAGAGGTGGTACGAAATTCCAGTGTGATGTTTACATCTGATCGGACTTTGTAGCCTTCCTTGACTGAAAAATACAAAGATAACCCCCAGTTAGGAGTGAGCCTGGCCCAAGAAGGCTCAGGGTCAAAGAGGTCATGGGCTGGCTGGCTGGCTGGCTGTGCATTTTGGCCCCTGGCTCAGGAGGCCTGGCTCTAGCTCTTTCTCTGATCCAGCTCCATCCTCACCAGCAAGTCACTTCCACCCTCTGAGCCTCAGCTTCCTCATCTGTAAGATGAAGTGATGCCATTAAAGAAGACCTACACCATCATCAGGGCTAAGCCAGACTAGAGTCAAGGCAGTCCCATCCTTTCATCTAGAGCCACAGAGGGGAAAAAAATCAGAAGGATTTGATCCATATAATCCCATCATCATCTAGCAGGGAATAGTCCACTCTATTTTCCCAATACTGGGTATGTCATCATATACTAGCATCCACACTAGGTGTTTTAAAGTGGGGTTTTAATGAAATGGATATTTTATTTAGGTGATGGGAAAGCTGAAAAACCAAACTGGGGCTATGCAGCAGGCAGTCGTTCAGTCCAGGGTTAAAGGGGAACTGGGAGAAGGTGGGGTGACCAGAGCTGGGAAGCACTGAGTGAGGGGTGCGTGCTAGCTCTCCCCCCTGCCCACCCGCCCCTGACTCCCCCTGACTCCCGCCAGGGCCTCCCTGGAAGCCAGATAAATGCGGCTCCCTGCAGAAGAAAGCGGACCAGAGGCCAAGAGGAGCACGGTCCTGAGTGCAGATAGGAGGTTAACAGCAAATGACGGACACCAAATGGAGAGGGAATGCCAGATACATTACAAAGGCTAGTTCTAAGCCTTGAGGAATTTACATTCTAAGGCACTTTAGACATTTAAATTCCTCTACTTAGGATCAATATTTTCAACAATCTCAATGGAGTCAGTTTCTTCATCAAACCTGACTTGTATTTGGCTGGCTGGTCTAGATATTTTATGCTGACTTTTGTCAAAGGCCTTTATTAACTTGAGCAGTGACAACATGCCTTACATAAGTTTAGGGGAAATGCAGATGAAACCAGCACGACATGTGTGTCCTCTGCCAGGAGGTGCAGCACTGCTGGTGGGAGCAGGCTTTGTATTAGAGTTGAGAAATCCGGATAAACTGGAACACTAAATTAACTGTGGTCTTGCTGTAGCCTTGTCCAGGAGTCCTGTCCTAGCATATTATTCTTGGGTCCATATCCGAGTGCAGGCTAAACCCAAAGATTTCTTTCATGTTGATAATACATACCAAGAGCTGCATATCCACTTCCTTCAAAGAAAGTTCCTTCCTGGCCCACTGTATAGCACCTGGTTACTGCAAATGCAGACATTGGGCTGTCCTTGTCCAGCTGTTTGCCATTCACTGTCACCTCCCCGATGCAGGCGGGGACACTGTGGGTGATCTAAACCAAATGAAAGGACAATAGATGCTCTAAGTTTAATGAGAAGGGCCAGGGTCAATTTTTCCTATACTTCAATAAACATTAAAATATTAGCTTTCGGTTTTTAAAATCGAATTTTCATAATAGTTCACATAAATGTTTAATTGAAAGCTACTAGCTAGTAGTATCTTGGCTAATAATGCAGTAAAGGTGTTTTCTATTATTTGGATTAAGTAATGTGGAAATCAAGCATGCTGGGTTTTCTAATCTGCAAATACAAATCCACTGGACTTTCCTGAATTGTACCAAGGCTAAATGGCTGTGGAAAGGGAAATGTTCATTAACTAACACGTAGGAAAGGCTGGCTGAGCTTCAAGGGCTTCCAAGGGGAAGCCCAAACACCCAAACTGGGGATGAGGTTTAAAAGGTTTGTATCATGCAGCCAAGCCCCAGGCTCAAACAAGATAATTTAACATTTTCCTTTACAAAAGAAAAAAGATAAAAACACAGCCACAATAAAGGTAAAATGGGCTCCGTACAGAAAACGCTGCTTACGTTTCCAATGTTCCTGGCCCTGTACTCAGAGGGAAGGCCCCCTAGATACAGCTTTCCTTCCACATCCAACATGGTCCCATCTCCCACAGCAGTCACCGTGGGGGATTCCTGGCCATCAACCGTCATGAAGCCCTTTCTTTTAAAGTGCTCTGTCTTGACCTAGAACAAAATGAGAATATCCAGTTTTCAAGGAATCTGAGAAAACATTAACAGATATTTGTTTGCAACATCTGTTCATTATAGCTGTAAATAACCTGAATGAGATCCTAAAGGATGGCTCCAATTTTTACACAGTTGGTGTTGAGGAGCTGGAGCCTGGCAGGAGACTGGGGCAGGCCCAGGTAAAGCATACATTAGAACAGGAAGTACTCCCAAGTCCTAGTTATAAGAAAGCAGATGCCATGATCTGGGCTCATTCACGCCACACACAGATGGGCCTGATTTACTTCTCATCAAGTCGAGAACATTTCTGGTACCTTTCATTCATTCCACCACTGTCTGCTCGGTGCCTGTTGGTGTCAGGCACTGAGCTAAGCCCTGGTGATACTTCAGGATGTCGCAAAGGTCCCGGCCTGCAAGGAGCTTATATTCTACAGGGGAGATACTAGACACAAAGCAAGCTAGGTCATTTCATGACCATGAACTGGATGGAATAAAACTTAGCATGAGTGATCACAAGCTTCCTGAGAACATACCGTGTGCCACCTGCCATCACTGATCAGTGTAGGGTGGGAGACCTTTGTTCTGCCTTTCCCAAGATCAAACAGGAAGTGAAGGTGGCCCCCATGTAGCTGGAGCGTGGCATAATCAACTTGATTCTGATGAGCCATGTAGTAAATCAGACCGCTGGAGGCAAATGTTCGGATACTTAGCTGAACTGAGAGCCTGGGAAAAAACAAGAGCTCGGCCCTCAGAAAGGAATAAACTTTCACTTTTACTTTTGAAAATAACCTCAGAGAAAGAACCCAGTAGTTGTTTCAACCTTTATATTGAACATCTCGGCAGAGTCACTCATTCATTCATCCATCCATCCATTCATCCAATTAAGGGTTACCCCATATATATATCTGCCAGGAACTGTTCTAGATGGTGAGGCTGAAGCAGTGAATAAAGAGGAATGTCCTTTCTCCCACAAAACTAATATTAGAAATCTATCCAATAAAATTGGGTCATGAGAGGCGAACTGGTGGTTGGTTCTATTAAGTAGTCAGGCAGGAAGCTCTGAACGACAGGAGCAAGCCCCACAAAGCTCAGTAGGATAGACTGGCATTTTGTTTTCAGACAGCACGGAGTATGTGAAAACAATGGCCTGATTTGGCGGGACAGCCAGGAACCCCCGAGCAGGGCTCCACGGGCGATGGCGGCACACGGCCGCCGACGGAGGCTGGCATCTGGGCAGCCGCCCGCAGAAGGACGCACAGCATCACCACAGTGCTCAGGGATAGGGACAGGAAAGGAGAGTGTGGCCCTGCCCTCGTGGATGAGGGGCTCTGAGAGGCAGTACTTAGATCTGAGGTGCAGTGGGGAGTCACGGCACTAAAGGGAGTGGGCGGGGCTTGGTTTACATCTTCGAAGGAACCTGTGATGTGAAGAAGCCATCGATGAGGCCGGGGTGGCAGCAGGCATGAGGCAGGGAGCCGTTGCAAGAGTCCAGAGGCCAGGTCGTGGTGGCTTCGACCAGAGGGATGTGGGGGATCTAGAGGGGGTGAACTAATTCATGAAATGTTCCAGAGGAAGAAGCAATAGGACTTGTGGACACACTGAATTTGGAGAGGGAGGGAATGAGAGTAACCATCTCTAGGTTAGGGCCCTAGGCACCCAGGGGAATGGTGCTGATGGCTACAGAAATGGCAAAGACGGGGACAGCGGGTTTGGGGGAAGACTGAATTCTCTTTTGGTATGTCGATGTGGAGGGGCCTATGCCAATCCACATGGAGGCATGGAGGAGCCAGCCAGGTATACACCTCCTGAGTCTGAAGCAGAGGTCAGGGCTAGACATGTGGGTGCTGGTACAAATAAATGGTATTTTAAAGCCACTGAAATATGGAAGTTCACCTGGGAAAATACACAGAAGAGGCCCTGGGCCTTCTCTGGTGGAAGAGGAGCCAGCAAAGGAGACTGAGCAGGGGAGGACAGGGAGAGCAGGAAATCAGGAGCGTGTGGGGCTAAGACAGCCCAGTGCATGTGCTAATGCTGAGGGCCCAGCGAGGAAGGCCTCACGGGGATGTGGGCACAGCGGGTCTGGGATAACTGTGGCAAGAGCAGTCGAGAAGTGAGGGGAGGCTGATTGGGTGGGTGGAGAGGAAAGGGGGCCGGGGCGGGGGTAGGCAGACTGCCACAGAAGGCAGCCTTTTGTTGTTGTTGTTGTTGTTGTTGTTGTTGTTTTTAAAGCAACTCTTTCAAGAAGTCTTGAAATACAGCCAGGATACTGTGGGGGTAGGGTGGGATGTGGAGTCTCTTAGAGTTTAAGTTAGGAACTACCAGAGAGGGAATGGTTACCAGCATAAACACAGTGCCTGGGTTTGAATCCTAGTTCTGCTGTGTGCCCTGAGCAGGCGACTTAACTTTCCTGTACCTCAGTTTCCTCGTCTATAAAATAAAGAGCGTACCTTCCTCATAGGATAATTATGAGGACTGAGTTGGGGTGTATGTGTTAAATACTAAGGCAGTCTGGGCACAAGTGTTTGCTCCTCTTGTTAACACTGATGCTGATGAGGGCGATGGCTCTGAGAGAGGTGATGCGCTCCGGAGGGCAAGCGAGAGGGCCAGTAGCACCCCTCCTCTGTGGTAGCAGGGGAGGAGGTACAAGGTGGGACAGAGGCAGGGAGGCGGGGTGTTCTTTTTGGTAGTGGACAGATGAGGGAGTTCTCTGTGTTCCCTGAGGCAGTCATGGGCTGGGGCATGGAGAGAGGCTGTGGGAATGTACAGAGTTTTGAGATAAGAGAAGCTATGAGAAGTAAAAAAGCATGAACGTATGAGAGAACTGTATTGGCTGCCCATGTAATCTGGAGGTTCCATCTGAAATTGCTGGCTTCAGGTCAAACCAGGGAAGAAAGAGATACACACTTCTACAGCCTTGACCACCAGTTTGGGTTCTGGCATGGACTAGCCAAGTGGGAGTTCTACCCAGGGCCAGTGTACGAAGGAACACGGGTATTAATGGTCTAGGCCCATCTGGTTTGGGGCTAAACTGTGCTGCGTGGGGTGCAGAGGGAGGTGGCGGTGAGAAAGCATGAGGGCTTTGAGGTCTTGATGCAGTTGAGGAGCTGCTGGGATGGAAAGTAACAGTAGAAAGGAGGAGGAGGGGGCTGATTAACAGGATGCTTCAAATAGAGATTTTGGAGGTGGGATGGGTATTTACAAAGTAGGCCAGGGTATGATCATGGGAAGAGGGTGGCTGAGGAAAGCCCTCTGAAAGATAGGAGCCAGAGGACTTGGAAGGTCAGATGTGGGGTGGTTGAAATCATGGAGAATGATGGCCCGAGCTGTGGAACAAAGACACTGAGTCAAGGTCCGAAGCCAGTGGGATGGGGTCAGTGATCACAAGGGGCGGTAATGATGGGTACAGTCTGAAGAGTTTGGAGAAGAGGAGGAATGTGGAGTCTGGAGGAACCTTGACCAGTCCCAGGCCTTCTCTGAGGGATGTGAACTGGCTTAGCCGAGGAAAGGTCCTTGGGGACAAGGAGGTGTGAGAGCGAGAAGGATCGGGGGCAGACTGGTGAGGCACCAGGGAGTGTGAGGGGCACAGTGAGAGAGTTTGGGGGGACAATTTGATCAGATTATTAAGTGCTTACAATAGAGTAGGGTTGAAAGTCCAGATGATGATAGATCCAGAGGACTTGAGATTCTAGAACAAGAGTGCTTTAGAGAGATAACCTACCTGTGTACTTTCCTACATTCATACAGAGAGGCAGCAACCGGCCTTCACCAGAAGGGGTAAGGACAAACCACAGGAACTCCACTGAAGCGTCTACTGTGCACAAAGTCTGCATTCCTGTCCTCTGCCTTCTTGCTGCTGAAGAATACCTCCCGGGTTCATCTCTCAGTGAGACGCCTAATAAAGACTTTAGAACAATACCCACCTCTTTCTGACAGCCAGCTGATTGAAAGGCAACACGAAATGGCTGCTCTGCATGAGGCCAAACTGGTGAGCATTGGGGATATACTCTGGGGCTCTGTCCACAGCACACCGTTCCTATAAGAGATGCAGATGGACTCTCACCACACAGAGCCAGGGCCACCACTAACATGTACACAAGTTTTTCCATGAAGAAAACCTCTCTGAAGCAATTGGATCAGAACACCAACAGCTACAAATATGTGTTGGCACGGACTTAATCTTTAAATAATTTACTTGCTATCTCTTTATCTCTGAGAAGGCAATTGGAGCTTCTGTCTTTCACCTCAGTCCCACTCAAGTTTGCTTAAAATTCCCCTGAGTTTTCATCAGGGGAAGGGCCAGAGGGTATCAGCGGCTGCAGGAGCAGCTCCAGCACGTGCACCAGGAAACTGGAAGTGCCCACAGGCCCCTGGCCCAGCAGGGTCTCTGAGGGTGACATCTCTAATTCCTCCTGGGCAGTAGCAAGGTACAGTGGAGAGGAGCCCATGTGGGAGGGGGTCTGCTTGGGAACCTGCATCCTGTCTGACAGCTCCCTCCACAGAGTGAGTCCAAACCACATGAGGCATCAGACTCACATTTCTGGCTTGCGTGGGGCGGGGGATGCGCGTGGTGGTGCTACCAAGAGAGCTGGCTTGAACTCAACAGTTGGCTCTGGTTGGAAAGTACTGCTCTTTGCGTGACTGCGCCACCATCTACATACTTAGAGTGCATGCTTTTAACCAAGGAAATGGAGAAATCAGAAAAGGGAAAAGAAAATGAAAACTAAGAACTGCCATTAAAAATATTTGGTCAATACATATGCAATGGAATATTACTCAGCCGTCAAAAAGAATGAAATCTTGCCATTGGCAAAGACTTGGGTGGAGCTACAGAGTGATGCTAAGTGAAATAAGCCAGAGAAAGACAAATACTATATGATTTCCCTTATATGTGGAATTTAAGAAACAAAACTGATGAACATATGGGAAGGGAGAAAAAAAAGAGACTCTTAATGATAGAGAACAGAGTTGCTGGAGGGGAGGTTTGTGGGGGATGGGCTAGATGGGGGATGGGCATTAAGGAGGGCGTGGGATGTGATGAGCACTGGGTGTTACATGCAACTGAAAATTGCTGAACACTACATCTGAGACTAATGATGTTCTATATGTTGGCTAACTGAATTAAAAAAAAAAAAAAAAAAGAGTAAGGAAAGCCCCTCTTACCAGACTTGGTAAAGGCTGGGGCTGTGGCAGGCGCTCACTGTCTTCTCCGTGAAGAGCCAGCTTTGGCCTTTCTGAAAGCAAGCAGGTGTCCAAGTCCACCTGTTCATTGCCAGCCGCACTTGTGAAATCCAAATGTCTAGATACAGAGTGTTTACAAAATTAAGATACTAGAAGTCAACACATAAACCAATGTCATTTGACTCTTGAGCACTAACATCCATGCAGAACTGCTCATCTCTTACTCTTACGGTAACCAAGCTGACCGTCTTCCACGGCGACTGGTATCCTCCTGTTTGATTCTTGCCGCCCCTGCCCCACGTTGTCCACCTGGCCACCATCCCTCCAGAGCCAGTTTAGGTGCCACCAGCCCCTCCTGCAGCCTGGGCCGGGGCCAAGGGAAAGACTGGCTCTGGCCCTCACAGTAGTGCGCACACTGGCCTCACTCAAACACTCATTTCTTTCCTTCTGACAGGTTTACAGCTGCCAGGAAGTCATGAAGTATACTTGTCCTAATTCCCTTTACTCTGCAGCCCTTGCAACATGTCCCATCTGCCTCTACCCTCTTGGCACTTTCTGGGGACATGGCTGTGAACAGCACAGAAACGTTTCTGCCCTATGGAATTCCCAGCCTCATGGCTTTCAGTAAGAAGAAGATGCCAAATCAGTTGGTACATTTATAAACAGAACCGGGTGAATAAATAAATCAACTGTACAAATAAGTAAACCAAGGCTCTGACATTAGAATTGTGCTGAAACCCAATATACCGTTTTATTCTTTTAAATTTCAAGGACTCTTAAGAGATTCTTTTATAGAGGACACGGTGACCATCAAAGATCCAGGTCCTTGTTCGCAGTCTCAAGGCAAAATCAGCAGCCCAGCTAGGAGGGGAACCTCGGTCTCCTGACGCTCAGCACATGCTCAGTTTCTCCCAGGCAGACTCTGGCTCCACACCCCCCCACCTCCAGCTCATAGCACAGCCTTTGTCCCACCAGCACTCTTACCTAGGCAGAGGCTGAGTGAGGAAGAAGTAACCGCCCATGGGCACAGTTCTCTTCCTCATCGTGAGCCCCCCAGAGGAAACAGACTAACAGTTCTTAGACAGTCCGTGTTTTAGAAGGAACCATTAATAATCTGAAGCTGGAAGTAGCCCAGCTGTAAAGGCTCCTTAAAGCAGTGAGCTCAAGGCAGCAAGAAACCTGCATCACAAAATCTCTGTATTCCCTGAAATGCAGGTCAAAAGTGTATTTGACCTCTGATGTTTATTGATGGTCCTATCGAACTAATGTTCAGTGGTTATTTTTTTTTTTTTTTAATTCTAGGATTACCAGATCTATCCATCATTCTAATCCAATGAAATCCATTTGGGTGACTGTTGTGATAGAACAAAGGAGTTCACTTATTTTTCAGAAACATAGGATTTTAGGCAATCTCAAACAACAAAATTAGATAGATCAGTGTCAGTACTCAGCAATAAAAGATTTCTAGGAAGTGCAAAAACATGTTGAGAGCAGTTATACTTACTCCATATTAAAGATCAGGTTTTTGATACAGCCATGGAATGATCTTCTCATCTTGAGCACTGATGTCCCTTCCCCCTCTGGAATCCCCCCTATGTACAGCTTGGATACATTTATTGCCCTGCTTTCTGCTGAGGGGCCCAACTTCATTTCTACAGGATTCATCTCATCCGTTTGGACAGTGATAACTCTAAAAGGTCAAAGGAGGGAAAAAAAAAAAGCTTTTAAATATAATGAAACATAACTGTCTATTTTAATATATAATTCCACAAGTTCATACTGAATGAGAAAAGTTCATACTGAAATATAAATTTTTAACATGACACTATGTGAATAAAAAGGTGAATCTTGAAAATGAAAACTTACAATTGAACATTCTCCCCAAATGAATAGGTGTTATTAAATACTGTTGAGTTCAATTGCTTTTTGGAGGCTATTGTTCTTTTACTTTATCTGTGATGAAATGTCCAACATGCTTTTAAAATATTTGGTCTATAGTTTTGGAGGGAAATACATAGGGATGTTGATATAACACTACTTACTATTTTACTATTTGTATTTTACTGTTTACTATGTTACTATTTACTGTTTTTTCCATTTGCTTTTTTAGTATTAATGCAATGTTATTTACTAACACTATGGTACTATTTGCCACAGAATTATTCTGATCTAAGACAATGTAGACTAGGCCCCAGAAAAGAGCAGGGTTAACGTTTTTCAATTTTGAAAATTCCACAAATATCTTATTTCAAAGCAGATGAAATTAATTTCCAGGGAGGTATTCTAGCAAGGTTCCAGAATTATTATGGAGCTATAAAATCTCTGAATGCTCATGACCTCATACTAATCATCCCAATCATTTCACTGCAAAGAGTATCCTAACAATGTTCCTATTGGTGAGGTCACCATGCCCTTGTACACAAATACCTCCCGGTCCTTATCAAGGAAATGGAATGCTCTTGTCCATCGCCATATGTGCCCTTGGGAGCACGCAGGAGCGCTCTTCTCAGGCTGGTTCCATCCCCAGAGTTAACATGCACTTCAATGTGGCCTCCAATCAGCATGATGGAAAAGAAGGGCTGGGAAGGTTGCTAAGAGATTTCAGATAGAAAAAAACATTACTACGTGATTTTTAAAATTATTATCTTATGAAGATAATGTTGGAATATTAACAAATAAGCAATTTATTAAGAATATCACCATCTCCATCTGACACAACTCTTTTATATTTTGTATATGACTTTCTAATCTTTGCTCATATAACTTGGCATTATGCTCATATCACTAACCATATCAAAGATTTCCATTTCTACATAGCCTTCATACTTTTTATTGCCACATTATGTGCCAACAAGGGGTACATTATAAGTATTGATCAATTTTTTATTGTTAAAAATTTAGTTTCCAATTTTTTGTTACCATACATAACACTTTTTGCCTGTGAAATTGTTTCTAACATTTCTAAAAGTGAGATTAAAAGGCTGAAGAGTTTGGAAATTATTAAAGCTCTGAGAACTATTTTGCCACATTGAAAATAGCTCCACCAGCAGAACTGGAATATGAGTGTCTCACAATATCTTTGTGAGCCTTGGATGACCACATACCATGTTACTGACATAGCAGCAAACCCATTAGCAAATGGTTCTATTGAGAATGGTGGAGGAAAACAGTCTGTCATTTCTTCAAAAAGCGAACCATAGGATTATCATGTGACCTAGCAATTCCACTCCTAGGTATATATACTCAAAAGAACTCAAGGTACTCAAATGAATACTTGTATGTGAATACTTGTTCATAGCAGCATTATTCATAATAGCCAAAACACAGATACAACCGCAAATGTCCACCAGTGAATAAATTATGCTGTGTACACACAGCGGAGTATCAATTCAGCCATAGAAATGAAGTGCTGACACCTGCCACAATGTGGATGAAGCTCCAAAGCACGCTAAGTGGAAGACATGGAAGATCACATGCTGTGTGCACCCATTTCTATGAAATCTAGAGAACAGGGGAATGCACTCATAGATACAGAAAGAAGACTGGTGGTCACCAGGGATGGGGAGTGACTGCTTCATGGCACAGGCTTCTATTTTGGGTGATAAAAATGTTTTGGAACTAGACAGAGGTGGCCTCACAACATTGTGAAAGCATTAAATGCTACTAAATTTTTAGTTCACTTTGAAATGGTTACTTTTATGTTATATGAATTTCATCTCAACTAGGAAAAAAAGGAAAAGATGGGTGGAGTCCATACACCACTATGTCATTGTTAGATCTTCACCAAGCGGCTCGGGAGGCATGAGGGGTCTGCAGACTGGTGTTCCAGTCCTGGCTCTGACCTAGATCAGGTTAACAAGGTTCTCTGAACCCATTTCCTCCTCAGCAAAATGTAGGAAGCAGCATTCGCCCTGTGGTGTGGGTGTGCTAACCATACAGCAGTGTCTGCACAGTCTCGTGCGCGGCAGAGGACGGCACGCTGCGAGCGGCACTTATGTGGCCGCTACTTCATTAAGACAATACATTAGCATTCGGTAAAGCCCCTTCAGATTACATGATATATGCAAGTCTGAGCAAAGGAAAGGCTAAATATCATCTATGCTCTTAAAATGGAATACAAATATGGAAAACCAACTTTCTTCCACTGGCCCACTGTGTTTATCACAGGCCACATTTCTCTTTCAATCCTATTTGTAGATAAGGAAAATTGTGCTTCCTGGAGCAGTACACTAAGAAACTCTACAGAACTTAAGGATTTACTGTCTTAGCCTTAGAATAAAGAGTAACAACTGTAACGTGGAAAAAAGCTCAGTTTGTGCCATCTGAATGAGCTTGAAAAGAATTAGAGGTAGACAGCAAGTATCTTTCTTCTCAGTAGCTAGACAAGGAAAATGGACTGTGTAACAGAGAAATCCCTGATTCATAGGGAAAAGACATTCAGCAGTGTAACTCCTACTCACTGAAATGCACACTCAAACTGGCCACACAGCTACAATAAATGTTCATGACTAAGTCATTTTCCACCTAGTGTTTCTCGAAGTCATTTCCTTCCTTAGCTCCTGACTGAATAGCAATAGCATTTGAGCTACTCACCCCATGGGCCTGCAGATGACCCTGCTTCTCCCCCTGCCTGCCCAGAGCAGCCAGGATGATGCCACTGCTGTTCTTGGTGGCAAATGTGACCAACAATTCTGATTCTGGTGACAAAGACTTGGGTGACAGTTCAACGTAGCCGCCTTTCAAGAAGCTAACACTTCGGATAGGCTGGTCACAAAAGAGAGGAAGGAGCACCATCAGGCCCACCTGAATGCTGCATCGCCCGTAGTGGGGGTTACTGCAGGTCTCCCCATCATCCCTTTCCCATCCTCCCCCCACTCCCGGCTTAGATTTTGTTACCTCACTATATTGGTAAGTCCGTGGACATTTATAGAAACTCATTCCAATATTAATAAAATGCTTCCCACCTCCAGTAGACAGCCCTTTCTCACTCCATAGGAATTTCTGTGTAAATCAAAGGTTGATCTGGATATTTCCAGGTTTTTGATACAGCCCACATAGCTTTTGCTGGTGACACCTTTCCTGTGGGGAAGGCATGAGAACAAAATTTGCCTTTTATAACTCCATTTTTGAAAGAAGGAATAAAAATAAAAATAGATCTACAAGTAAAGAAGAGCTGCTTCTATATCTCATTCTGCAGAAATGTCTAGGTCTCTAAGAAGGATACTGATGGTGAAGACTTCAGGTCAAATGAATGCTCTCCTTAGGACCAAAGAAAGGGGTTGAATTCAGTGAGTTAGACTAAATGGCTACCTAGATAAAATGTTTAATACTTTAAGGAAAAGTATAGTCACTGCAGTTTAAATATACTCATTAAAACCCAGGCCAATTATGAAAGACAGTACACAGTCATAAAGAAAAAAAATGGCACACAGACTGAAATCCAGGTTTCATGTAGGGTAGAACATGGACATAAGCCTCCCATGGAAGCAAGTGTGGGCAGTGTTATTTCCTAGGATCACATGGCTACAGAAGTCACTGGCCGTTGTCCAACTACACAGTCGTGAGCTTTGTCCTGAAGGAAATAATTGCATTTGGTGAAGTCTAGGATTATCCAAATCCTCATTTCTTCGACTCCAAATCAGTACCATATTTTTCTTAACAGAAGTTGCCACACTGCTGGCTGGGGTGAGGCTGTCATGTAATCAAGCTCTCATTTCCCAAATATGGAGATGACTGAACATCTCCAAGCTATACTCTGAAACATCAGCTAGTCACAGGAGAACTTGGAAGTCACATGGTTTCCAGTTACGGTCTCATCTCATGTTTCTCTCCCTCTGTGTTGAGCAATGAGCTGTAGACCAGTAGGCAACTATTTGATTTAGGACAGATTTCGACCTTTCTGGATCTCAGTTTCTTCCTTTGTAAATGAGGAGGCTGGCCTTGATAGATACCCAAAGTTCCTTCTAGCATAAAAGTCTGTGATTTGGGATATCCTCCTAGAAAATGGGACCTTTTCCCCAGTGTCTACATGGTGTCCATTTAGGTCCAGTGCAGATGAGCTGTGACACAGCTTGTTGCTACAGGAGCATCCACCCCTGCTGCCACCGTGTGAGGAAACGTTATCTGGAATCTGGGATTAGGAGACAGGCTTCCAGTTCTGGCTCCATCTTGGCAGAGGGGTAAGACCTGGGGCAAGTGACCAACTCCCCTGAAGTTTAATTTATTTCCAAGATGGGCTAGGGGTGTGGTGACTGTGGTGGTAAACTGTGGTCCTTGGAACTTTCTGGCAAAGAGAAGGGGTTAGGAGTGGATCTGGGCTGCTCAACTTACAGCACCCAGAGCGGCTGCACTTGCATATGGCTTATTAGGATTCCGTGCAAGAACTCGGCTGGAAGACGGGATAGTGCTACTAACTTACCTGAAGACCACTAGGTTGGGTGACTCAGTCTGGACATTTGATAATCCCATCCCTGGAATCCATCTTGCCTTGACTGCTGGCCTTTCATATAGGACTTTTTTTTTTTTTTTAATGGTGTGAAAGAAACTTAGGGCTTAATTTGTCCAATCCAAAATTACAAAACTGAGGACAATGACCCACAGAAAGCTTATGTCAATTATTAAAGTAAAGTCACAAAGCTAAACATGAATCAGTGTTACAAAACAATTTCATTGCCTCCTCTGCCATCTTTCTTCCACCTTCCTGATGCTGGTCTTTCAGCTTTCACATACATTATTCATTCTCATCACACGAAGGGGAAATCCAGACAAGTCTGCAGAGAGCATGATTTTTTTGCCCTGAAAAAGATTCTACTAAAATCTCTAGTGAGGAGAACAACTTGAGATGGAAAATGGGGTCTCCAAATACTATATAATATTAGTAACAATTAGTAATGATTTCTAGATGTTCTAAAGGCAACATATAGAAAAATCATTAATTTTACTGCAGAAGGGTTTCTTTACCTCCCAATTAATATGACAGTGGTTTGAATCAAAGCAGATGTTAGGGGTTAAAATTTGTCCCCCACAAAAGATAAAGTCCTAACCCCCAGTACCTGTGAGTGTGACCTGATTTGGAAATAAGGTCGTTACAAATGTAATCAAGTTAAGATGAGGGCATTAGGGTGGTTCCAATAGGACCGGTATCCTTATAAAAAGGGGATATTTGGACACAGAGAGACGCACACAGAGGGAAGACAATGTAATAAGACACGGAGAATGTTATCTATAAGTTGAGGAATTCCTGAAGTTGCCAGAAGCTAGGAGAGAGGCATGGAACAGATTCTTTCTCACAGCCCTCCAAAGGAAGCAGCTTTGCTGACACCCTGATTTTGGACCTGTAGCCTCCAGGGCTGTGAGAGAGCACACTTCTGTTGTCTGTCCCCTGGCTTGTGGTGCCTTGTTATGGCAGCCCTAGGAAGCTAACACATCTGGCAATTACGGGCATAATTATGGCATGTGATATACCTTACAACTCTTGACCTAGGTAATCCACCCACATAAATTGGATCTTTATCTAGACGATTGAGGTCAGAAGATGCTCCTGGAGTTTCACCTTGCTTGGTTTCTCTATAACTGGTGTTATATGCATCGATAACTGCTAGGATTCCTAAAAAGAAGAGACAGGAAAATGAAAATCATTTTCTACATTAAGGTAAAAACAAAGTTCACTTATAAGTTCTTTCTTTATATTGACCAGGGAGTATTCTTGACTATTAAAGGACACATGAAAATCCTCTGTACAAAAGTCAATGAATTCAGAATACTTATCACTGAATGACAGCAGTATGTATGTGGCAGGAAAGAGAATGGATTTGATCTTTGATTCCAATACAGTATTTAATGTTATGTAATACACTTGGAAACCATTAAAAAAATAGAATTCTAATACTCCCCCAGCAAAATGTGAATCCTGGCATTTAGTATTTCAAAGAAAACAATGGCTTTCTATCAGAATATCATTCAAGTGTACCCAAGAAGCTAAATTAAATAAAGACTGCTGATTTTGGAAGGATTTCTTTTTTTCTTCCTTCCTTTCTTCCTCCCTCCCTCCCTCCCTTCTTTCTTTTCTTTTCTTTTTTTTTAAGTTTTTAGAGACAAGAGAGAAGGGGGAGAGGGAGAGAGAGAATCCCAAGCAGGCTCCATGCCCAGTGGAGAGCCCAACGCGGGGCTCGATCTCACAACCCCGAGACCATGACCTGAGCCAAAATCAAGAGTCAGACATTTAACCTACTGAGCCACTCAGGTGTCCCTGATTTTGGAAGGATTTCTGTTCCTACAAGGGTGACCTGTAACATCTCATTGCCCTTCTGTGTACTTAACTTGCTTTCGGTTTCTCTGGAAGGCGATTTTGTACCAGGTTCCGTTGTTATAGCGTCTGTCTGTAATAAGGGCAAGAGGCCCTGAACCCAGGTCAACTGTAACTTTGACTCTGCCGTGCACCAGCTCGATGGATAAAAAGTCTTTCTGTGAAGAAGAGAAAAGAGTTACCCAGGGCTATATCGTTCTCACAGATGCCCTTTCCTTTCAAGTTGCGGACGGTAGAAACCTTCCAAAGTCAAACTCCGAAAACCGGATCTGGCCCAACAGTCAGAGGTCTCTGTTGGAAACTGAAGTATCTGGGAAGACTTTCTAGAATACTACACAGATATAAAGGAGAGAAACACACTGTTCCCAAAATCTACAGTAAGAGAAGTGCAATCTTTGTATCTTCTTCATTTAGATCGACAAATGGGCCAGTCCTACAAATAAAACTAGAAGATTGAGAGAAATCACCCCACAATAGGATAAAAATAACATTAAAGTCCTGTAGATGGAATTCAAAGAAGGCCACAGTGATCAGAGTAACATGGAACAAGATAGAGGAAAGTCAAAATTTAATAACAAGTATCATTGATAATCTATAAATGATAGGATGGCTCTTTTCTACTTGGTGCTCTCCTGTATTTTGCAATGGTTCTCCAGTGAATTTATAACATAATAAATATTTAAAATGGGGAAACAGTATGGCATACATATGTATATCTTATATTCGTATGTGCTCATAAAGCAGTCATTAAACATAAATATCCTCATAGCAATTTCACTGTATATACTTACAGTGCCGTTTGAGGTGAGGTAGAGAAGAAGACCATTGGGTGAAAATGTACTAAAAAGCATAATTATATGAGTCCCCGTAGCTCGGAGCGTTCTCTCCACGACCGAATACCCACTCCCATCAAAATGGAAGGAAGAGTCTTCATTCTGGGGGCTGCAAAGCAGAGCAGATGAAACACAATCTATTCTCAGGAAGGTGGTTAAAGAGAAGAAACGATACCTTTCCTGAGGGCTTCCCCTCACAAACATTGCGGTAGAGCTATTATTTCCATAATTTGATAACGGGTGTAAGTCATATCTTAAAATATGTTGCCATGAGAGTATGCAAGACAAATGCCAGTTGCTTTCTAAGGAAAAGAAAGTTAACGTAGGCAGTGTTCACTGTAGTAAGAAGAAAGGTCTTCAAAGGATGGATAACTGCTATAAATATTTCTACTTAGCAAGTAGATTTTCATTTGTTCTGATTTCCTTTAATGTCACCGTCCTTTCTTAATTCCAAAGCTTTTGGAGTAATTTTTTATATTAACATTTTATCACCTTCTGCTGGTTTTAAGCAATACTTCAGCTAACCTGGAATAATGATGGAAAACAAATATGTACTAATATAGCAGAAGGACCATTTTACCAAAAAAAAATCATTGACAACAATGAAAATCTCAAAAGTCTGCAGGATGAGCTTACAACAAAGTTATTTAAAGTAGACCTCAGTACTTCTCAGGTCAGTGTGTGTTTTCTGGTTGCCCCCATACCTCAAAAGGCTGACTTTATTCATTCTTCAAGTATAAAGTAAGTTTATCTGGAATATATCCTAATACATTTTAAAAATCTGGGCTTCACAGTGAAACCTGGATTCGGGTGTTTTGGGGGAGGATATGAATTTGCACTTTTCCCAGTTGAAGGCATAATACCCAAACTCAGTGCCACATCTCCAACCAGGACATGTAACCAAACGGTGACACTGTTTCCATTAACAAAAATAGCAGTGCTTTGTGAAACCCAAGGTTTCAAATTGATAGCTTCCCACAGTCCTGCTTTTTCCAAAGATTTCGGTCTTTTGACATCTCTTAGAAGTATAACTTAAAGGAAATGCACTCTGCATGAAGAAGCTATGGCTGAATTCTCTATTATTTCATTCTGAAACCTGTGACTTCCTGCGCAGTCATGTTCCATTGCTCTGTCTCTTGGCTGGTCACAGTTTCATGCGGCTAAGCACACAGACTCTAGAACCAGACTGCTGGGGTTCAAATCCCTGCCTCCCCATTTACTAGCTGTGTGAACTCAGGAAAGTTACCTAATGTCTCTGTGCTTCATTGCCTTCATCTATAAAATAAGGAAAATAATAGAAGCTCTCAGGAAGGGCTATACATGATTTAATACATGTAAAGTTCTTAATTAAACAATGCTTGGCACTTAAATGTTCACTCCAGTTAGCTCTGATTATTCTGCTTTGTTCAAAGTTGCCTGAAGGGTCACCATTTTGCCTATTAAAAGCTGAGCCTCTCTTTTTTTTTTTTTTTTAAGAAGATAGCAGAAGGGGAAGAATGAAGGGGAGAAATCGGAGGGGGAGATGAACCATTAGAGACTATGGACTCAGAGAAACAAACTAAGGGTTCTGGGGGGGGGCGGGGGATGGGTCAGCCTGGTGATGGGTATTAAAGAGGGCACGTACTGCATGGAGCACTGGGTGTTATGCACAAACAATGAATCATGGAACACTACATCAAAAACTAATGATGTACTGTATGGTGATTAACATAACATAATAATAAAAAAAATAAAATAAAAGAACAGTTAAAAAAAAAAAAGCTGAGCCTCAAAGACTAAATATCTTGTCCAAGGCCACACCCAAGATAATGGAGAAACCAGGTTTCAAACAAAACTCCAGAAATCTGTCTTGTCCTGCTGTGCATGCCCTGTCCCTCTCCAGAGCTCGTGAGTTCTCTGTTCTCGAGAATGGGAATGCTCTGCTTCTGGCTTCTCTCCAGCAGCAGGGCCTGGCCACATGCGGTGGCCACAAAGAGGGACACATTCAAATGAAACCATGTTTGAATGCGCATCTCCTGAGAAGGTTTTGCTCCCAGGTCAATGACACTCTTCTGGGGCTTGTCCCCTTGTGGCCATGCTTCCGTTCTATAACCACGAGGCCCACAAGCCTCACCAGTGAGCCCAGGTGCCTGTTCCCAGGTGGGCCACAGGAAGGCAGTTCCCAGCCCCTGCCCAGGCAAGGGACTCTGGGACAAATGAAAGCTGCATTGCCAAAGCAACCCTCGCTCCCCAGCTCTCAGCCCAGTGAGCCGTCAAGAATCACTAAACCTCTGATGCAAGCTCTCATGCCAGGGGGTCATGCCTGCCGTACTACCCATCAGCACTCGGGGCAGCTGTACGAGAGTGAGCGGGGTCCTGCCTGGGCCCCGGGCCTCTGAAGCCGCTTCACCTGTGCCTCCGCTTGCCGCAGCGCAGAGAACCGCCTCTGTGCTCCCACAGGTGTCTCTCCTAGAGACCAGGAGACGTTGGAGGAGGTCACCTCCTGTGACTAATGCTGACATCACCAACAGCTAGCAGGGGGCCCGGAACACAGGTGACCGGCCTGTCCCAAAGGTCCCGACACAGCCTGTCACAACAGCCACTCATAACTAATACAAGAATAAAGACCTGCTAATAAAAAGCCTTTTTCCATATTTAGATGAAAACTGTTAGAATCCGTTGCTTATTGTATAATATCCTTTAAGAATTTAAGAGATCATTCATAATTATAAACATATATTCAAAGAGGAATAAAAAAGCAAAAAAAATTTCAATTCATTTACTTGGTAATATAAGTCAAAGGTAAATGTTCATACTGAGAAAATCATTTTTTAAATCTAAAGGACATCAATGGACCACACTAATGATTTAATAATGGCAGATTACACAAAAAGGTCAAAAGCACATTGAATTCTAATCACCAGTCTGCTAAAAGTGATTCATTCCCTAGAATTAGTTTGTTAATTCAAAGCTAAAGTCTTCGTCTAATAAGTACGGGAGGTTGCCTAAAATGAAGACAAATCAATTTACAAACACGGACAGAGAGCGCCAGCTTGTCTGTCTCTGCACCTGCCACTGTATGTTCTATGGAACATAAGCAACTCTGAAATGCTGCTTTTTAAAAAGCTGGGGACCAGGTGAGTTTGGGAATGCTGCAACTCCATCTGTCCTGAGGACACGGTTAATGCGTGTTAGCATATTAGAGGCTCTCATGGCCTCACAATAAGGAAGTGTACTTAACTGTTTAACTCAAGGCTTCCTAACCATTTATGGTCAGGACACACCTTCTACCCCCACTTAGAAAAACGTATCTAGGGGCGACTGGGTGGCTCAGTGGGTTCAGCGTCTGCCTTCAACTCAGGTCATGATCTCAGGGTCCTGGGAGCGAGTCCTGCATCGGGCTCCCTGCTCTGCGGGGAGCCTGCTTCTCCCTCTCCCTCTGCTGCTCCCCCTGCTTGTGCTCTCTCTCTGTGTCAAATAAATAAAATCTTTTTTTTTAAAGAAAAAAGTATCTATTAATATCCTATCAAACTAGTGTTCTTTTAAAAAGCATACTTTAGATACAGTAGTCAATGTAAGGATAGCCAGCTGATTTGTTCGGTACTCAGAAAAACATTTAATCAAACTTTTGATTGAGCTAATCAGTCAGTCTGGCCCTAAGGTTCAGCTGGGTGGCCAGCCCTCTACCAAAAAAGCCAGTTCCAGGAATAGGGTCAGGAGGATGGAAGCACCTGCTAATCCCTCCTCTTGGTCTGTAGCAACCTTCATGTTCTGCTGGGGGTCCCAGGGGTTGGACATGTGGTGGGAGGTTTTTCTTCTCTTTGAAGAAGAAAGGCCACATAGACAATTGACTTCCTCATTCCAACAAAAGAGGAGAAGAGCTAGCAGTCATTAAATTCCCTCATTGCTGCAATTCAAGGCCAGAGGTTTTAAAATAACCCTGAAAGTGATGGGTGAAATTGGGGATACTGTAACAGCTAAAGTAGGGGGACATTTTCCATATGAGAAATTTTCGAGCTCTGTTAAGTAAGTTACTCTGTTACTTTCCACAAGTAAGATTCATGATCTGGGGTCAATGTGGGGCCCAGAGTCCAGGTGTCAGGACAATTTTCAAGTTAGAATCACTAAATTGCTGGGGTAACTTCCCTGCTAAAAAAACAGCTAGAGGAAAAAGTGATGGGGAGTTCTCTGCTCCTAGAGTTCTAGAGCTGGTGTCATTATCATTTTTGATCTCACTTGCCAGTTACAAAACCTTGGGTTTCACACGTTTATTGTCAAGCAAATAATTCTGAGATGTCCACCTAAAAAGCAACAGACTGTGACTGCAGGAAGATCAGAGGTGAACACTGGTGCAGTGTCTCAAATTTATCGAGTATTTTCACATATATCATGATAAGTGCTCATCACCAGTGTTGGGAGGTAGGACAACAGGATTTTCATTTTCCTTTTCTGGAAGAAGCAGCCAAGTCTCCATGAGGTGAAGTGACTTATTACAAAGTCACTGAGAGGGATTTGGTAGGAGAGGGAGCCTGAGAAACTGAGACTCCAAATCTAATATTTTTTTCAGTCATAAGGCTCCAATAACCAAGCTTCTGGTCATGACTTTGAAAGCAAGCAAAGTCAAGGGAAAGCAGCAAATAAAAGGCTCAAACCTTTTTGAAATCCCAAGCTATGAGCCCTAAGAGAAAACAGATCTGACAGTAACAAAATGAAAACTCGCCCACGTTTCTAAATGTAATGGGAGTTGCTTTCAACTGATCTTGTCACAGCTCAGTGTTAATTGCAGATATCTATCTGGACAGAGCAGCCCATTAGATGACAGAATTATATCAGATGTTACATTTCTCTAATGGCAGAGGCAATCTATTGTCTTAATTATGAAAGTGCTAGAAAACGAGTCTTATATACTTCTGGGGTTGCAGTTATTTTTTTAGAAAGTAAAACGGGGGCTGTTGAGCTCAGTGAGATTATTAAATGCCTGCTATTATGTATCAATATCTGCCAAACAATGTCAGGTAGTTGTTCTCCATTGCCAAAGGCATTTAATTTCTAGGATTCTAGAATTTAAGAATGGGAAAGTACTTATCTATAAAAACTGGCAGCACAAACAAAATCCTCATCCTTGGAGATATTTTCAAAATAAAGATGTACAGTGATTTACCTAAGATTTCCCTGCGGCTGAGACAGAAGGTGGTTTGAGAGGATGTGTGATGCTTCTCAGTGGTATGATCCATGATGAAAGCATACGAGACACAGTGAAAACTACTTCTTAAATTAAGGTTAAAAATGATGCCCATGCTCCTATTAGTAAATGACCTATCACGACCGACATGACAAACTCTGTGTCACCGTGATGGGCATGTGAATTCTCTAAGCAGCTCTCAGATGTGAATGACACCGTGTAGTAAATTGTGGGGCCCGTTACCTTCCAAAGCAGCCATGGCACTTGCCCTCCCGTTCAATATAGTTCCACAGGCCGATGGACTGTCCGTTCAGGAAGGCCTCTCCCATGCAGCCTTTAAAATGAGTAACCTTCACAGTGGGAGACTTCTAATATAAACAAACAAAACAAACACAAGCCACATGGATCAGGGTAAGGAATGCATTCTCCGTGCACACAAAACTCCTTCCTGGGAGCTCAAATTTAACATCCAAAGTCTGAGAAAACAACATCCAGAAAAATGGCTGGGTTGTGATCACTGGATTTTCTTCCAATTATTAAGTGGAATCGTAGAATGAGTGATAACCAGACAGGATCTTAAAGATCACCTGGGTTACCAGGGTCCCTGGAGAGAAGCCCCTTTTACAGGTGAGGAAACAGGCTCAGAGCATGTTGGTCAGTGGTGAGGGCCTGGCTGGGACTGACACCCTTACTCTTAGAGCACCAAACCAAATCCAGGTGACTCAACTTGATCCGGTAAGGGGATAATGGGTATAATAAAATAAATCCCACTGGCTCTGGTGCTAAACACTAATTACCATTATTCTACCACTGGAGTCAGAATAGCAATAAGAGAAATTACAGAAATGAATGCAGAATACTGAATTTCCTGTTTCAGTCCTAGAAAAGAAACTCAAATAGCAAAATGGAACATTGGCTTCTTTTCCATTTACGATCTTTATTCGACAGGATCCTTTGCTTTATAAAACCAGCCCAACTCTGCAAATTTACTGTCATTAAGCAAAATAATAGAAACCAGAAATATTCATCTACCTGGGATATATTCAATAATTTAAGCACACTAGTTTTAGGTAAAAGCAGCCTGTCAGTCCCGTTCAGATGAACGTCTGGAAAGTTACCTTGATCTGTCCTCCAAGCCCTCCAACAAACATGAGCGTTGAGTTGTTTATATCCAGAACATTCGCTGTTCCAGGGGATTTACTTGTTTTTGTTGGTGGCTTTTGAGTTGCGCTTATTTCCTTTACACTCAATGAACCAACGTTTCCAAATCTAAGGGTCACAAAGAATTGCAAAAAGAACACTTTCAGAATTCCGAGTCTGTCAGTGTATGTACGCATCCTCCAGCTGCTTCTGCCCATGATCCCTGCAGCGGGCCCCCCCACTGATCTCCCTCTTCCAATCTTGCCCACCCCGCCCCCCCGACTGATCTCCCTCTTCCAATCTTGCCCACCCCGCCCCCCCACTGATCTCCCTCTTCCAATCTTGCCCACCCTGCCCCCCCGACTGATCTCCCTCTTCCAATCTTGCCCACCCCGCCCCCAGTCTAGTCGCAAAGCCTCGTGGAGAAGGTCTTCTAAGTCATAAATTGCATCGTGCTACCTTCTTGCTTAAACCAGTTACAAATAATGAGTTAACTCTATTTGAAACAGTCTACTGCCTTCAGTATTACTCCATTTCCATAAATAACAAAGCAAAAGACAAGAATTTCCAGCAACAACAAACCATAGTATTATGAAAAAGTAAAAATACCTAAACCTGCTTAAAAGGAGTTACCACTAGAGAGAGGCTTTATAAGGAAGAATTTTGCTTTGTGTCTGAATTTTGGATCCTTGCCTTCTTTCCTCTTCTATGTACATACCACACCTGCCATGTGGGATTTCTGCTGTGTTGCTTCTCACTCCCCTCTACTGGGGAGAACACAATTTACTGGGATAGCCACCTCAGCTTTAGACCTAACATTCTAAACGTAACCAATTTTTATCTTTTTTCTTCTTTTGATTGTTGATTTTGGTGACAAAGTTTATTTCTTCTGTAATAAGGGAAAAAAAGCCCTTATTTCTATAGTTAATCTAAACCAACTATCCTTTTACTATAATCTGACTTCCCCGAAGTTTCAAAGACTATTATATGATGTGACAAACATGTTGCAAACGTATAAGATACAGCTTTAAAAAAAGAGACCCTTGGAGAGAACTTTCTCTACTACCTGGTTACATAGATACTGTGCCATTTGTTGTTGTCAATCGGGAAGTCTGGAAATTCCAACCGCGTTGACCCGGAGCCCATATCCCAGAGAAAGGCCACCTTCCCTCGCCGCATCTCCACTGCCAAGAAATCAGACTGGGGTGCGGGCATGAGCTGGGATGAGTTCACGTGCTGACTGTTTGCACGACTACCAAAACATGTTAAAGAATGAGCTCCTGGAGCATTTTCTCTATTTTTTTTTTTTTTTGTAGTTTTTAATTTTATTATGTTATGTTAGTCACCATACAATACATCATTAGTTTTTGATGTAGTGATCCACGATCCATTGTTTTCGTATAACACCCAGTGCTCCCTCCTTTTACCCATCACTGGGCTAACCAATCCCCCCTTCCCCCCTCCCCTCTAAAAGCCTGTTTGTTTCTCAGGTCCATAGTCTCTCATGGTTCATCTCTCCCTCCAATTCCCCCCGCCCATTTTTCCCTTCCTTCTCCTAATGTCCTCCATGTTATTCCTTATGTTCCACAAATAAGTGAAACCATATGATAATTGACTTTCTCTGCTTGACTTATTTCACTTAGCATAATCTCCTCCAGTCCCATCCATGTTGATGTAAAAGTTGGGTATTCATCTTTTCTGATGGCTGAGTAATAGTCCATTGTATATATGGACCACATCTTCTTTATCCATTCATCTGTTGAAGGGCATCTCAGCTCTTTCCACAGTTTGGCTATTGCGGACATTGCTGCTATGAACATTGGGGTGCATATGGCCCTTCTTTTCACTACATCTGTGTCTTTGGGGTAAATACCCAGGAGTGCAATTGCTGGGTCATAGGGTAGCTCTATTTTTAAATTTTTGAGGCACCTCCACACTGTTTTCCAAAGTGGCTGTACCAACTTGCATTCCCACCAACGGTGTAAGAGGGTTCCCCTTTCTCCACAACCTCTCCAACATTTGTTGTTTCTTTCCCTGTCCATTTTGGCCATTCTAACTGGTGTAAGGTGGTATCTCAATGTGGTTTTGATTAGGATTTCCCTGATGGCTAATGATGATGAACATTTTTTCATGTGTCTGTTAGCCATTTGTATGTCTTCTTCAGAGAAGTGTCTGCTCATCTCTTCTGCCCACTTTTTGACTTGATTATTTGTTTTTTGGGTGTTGAGTTTAAGAAGTTCTTTATAGATTTTGGATACCAGCCCTTTATCTGTAGGGTCATTTGCAAATATCTTCTCCCATTCTGTGGGTTGCCTCTTTGTTTTGTTGACTGTTACCTTTGCTGTGCAGAAGCTTTTTATCTTGATGAAGTCCCAAAAGTTCATTTTTGCTTTTGTTTCACTAGCTTTTGGAGATGTATCTTGAAAGAAGTTGCTGTGGGCGATGTCAAAGAGGTTACTGCCTATGTTCTCCTCTAGGATTTTGATGGATTCCTGTCTCACATTGAGGTCTTTCATCCACTTTGAGTTTATCTTTGTGAGTGGTGTTAGAGAATGGTCGAGTTTCATTCTTCTGCATGTGGCTGTCCAATTTTCCCAGCACCATTTATTGAAGAGACTGTCTTTTTTCCATTGCATGTTTTTTCCTGCTTTGTCAAAGATTATTTGACCATAGAGTTGAGGGTCCATATCTGGGTTTTCTATTCTGTTCCATTGGTCTGTATATCTGTTTTTGTGCCAGTACCATGCTGTCTTGGTGATCACAGCTTTGTAATATAGCTTGAAATCGGGCAACGTGATGCCCCCAGCTTTGTTTTTTTTCAACATCTCCTTGGCGATTCAGGGTCTTTTCTGATTCCATACAAATTTTAGGATTGTTTGTTCCAGCACTTTGAAAAATGTCATTGGAATTTTGATCGGGATGGCATTGAAGATATAGATTGCTCTGGGTAGCATAGACATTTTAACAATGTTTATTCTTCCGATCCATGAGCATGGAATATTTTTCCATCTTTTTGTGTCTTCTTCAATTTCTTTCATGAGTGTTTTGTAGTTCCTAGAGTATAGATCCTTTACCTCTTTGGTTAGGTTTATTCCGAGGTATCTTACGGTTTTTGGTGCTATTGTAAATGGAATCGTTTCTCTAGTTTCTCTTTCTACAGTTGTGTTGTTAGTGTATAAGAAAGCAACTGATTTCTGTGCATTGATTTTGTATCCTGCCACATTACTGAATTGCTGGATGAGTTCTAGTAATTCGGGGGTGGAGTCTTTTGGGTTTTCCACATAAAGTATCATGTCGTCTGCGAAAAGAGAGAGTTTGACTTCTTCTTTGCCAATTTGAATACCTTTTCTTTCTTTTTGTTGTCTGATTGCTGTTGCCAGGACTTCCAGTACTATGTTGAACAATAGTGGCAAGAGTGGGCACCCTTGACGTGTTCCTGATCTTAAGGGAAAGGCTCTCAGCTTTTCCCCACTGAGGATGATATTCGCTGTGGGTTTTTCATAGATGGATTTTTATGAACGTGAGGAATGTTCCCTCTATCCCTATACTCTGGAGAGTTTTAATCAGGAAAGGATGTCGTATTTTGTCAAATGCTTTTTCTGCATCAATTGAGAGGACCATATGGTTCTTCTCCCTCCTCTTATTAATGTGTTCTATCACATTGATTGATTTGCAAATGTTGAACCACCCTTGCATCCCGGGGATAAATCCCACTTGGTCGTGGTGGATGATCCTTTTAATGTATTGTTGGATCCTATTACTTAGGATTTTGTTGAGCATTTTGGAATCCATATTCATCAGGGATATTGGTCTGAAATTCTCCTTTTTGATGGGGTCTTTGCCTGGTTTGGGAATTAAGGTAATGCTGGCCTCATAGAATGAGTTTGGAAGTTTTCCTTCTGTTTCTATTTTTTGAAACAGCTTCAGTAGAATAGGTATTATTTCTTCTTTGAATGTTTGGTAGAATTCCCCAGGGAATCCATCAGGCCCTGGACTCTTGTTTTTGGGGAGGTTTTTGATCACTGCTTCAATCTCGTTACCGGTTATTGGCCTATTCAGGTTGTCAATTTCTTCCTGTTTCGGTCTTGGCAGCTTATAGGTTTCCAGGAGGGCCTCCATTTCATCCAGATTGCTCAGTTTATTGGTATATAGTTGTTGATAATAACTTCTAATAATTGTTTCTATTTCCTTGGTGTTAGTCGTGATCTCTCCCCTTTCATTCATAATTTTATTAATTTGGGTCCTTTCTCTCTTCTTTTGGATAAGTCTGCCCAGTGGTTTATCAATCTTATTAATTCTTTCAAAGAACCAACTTCTAGTTTCGTTGATCTGATCTACTGTGTTTCTGGTTTCTAATTCATTGATTTCTGCTCTAATTTTAATTATTTCTCTTCTGATGCGTGGCTTAGGCGTCGTTTGTTGCTTTTTCTCTAGTTCTTTAAGGTGTAGAGTTAATTGGTGAATTCGGGATTTTTCTATTTTTTTGAGTGAGGCTTGGATGGCTATGTATTTCCCCCTTAGGACCGCCTTTGCAGTATCCCATAGGTTTTGGACCCATGTGTTTTCGTTCTCATTAATTTCCATGAATTGTTTAAGTTCTTCTTTGATTTCTTGGTTGACCCAAACATTCTTGAGCAGAGTGGTCTTTAGCTTCCAAGTGTTTGAATTTCTGCCGAATTTTTTCTTGTGATTGAGTTCCAGTTTTAGAGCATTGTGGTCTGAGAATATGCAGGGAATAATCTCAATCTTTTGGTATCGGTTGAGACCTGATTTGTGACCCAGTATGTGGTCTATTCTGGAGAAAGTTCCATGTGCACTCGAGAAGAATGAGTATTCTGTTGTTTTAGGGTGGAATGTTGTGTAAATATCTATGAGGTCCATCTGGTCCAATGTATCATTCAAAGCTCTTGTTTCCTTGTTGATTTTCTGCTTAGATGATCCGTCCATTGCTGAGAGTGGAGTATTGAGGTCTCCTACAATAAACATATTGTTATCAATATGACTCTTTATTTTGGTTAACGGTTGGCTTATGTAGACGGCTGCTGCCATGTTGGGGCATAGATATTTACAATTGTTAGATCTTCTTGTTGGATAGACCCTTTAAGAATGATATAGTGTCCTTCTGTGTCTCTTATTACAGACTTTAGTTTAAAATCTAATTTGTCTGATATAAGCATTGCCACCCCAGCTTTCTTTTGAGATCCGCTGGCATGGAAGATAGATCTCCATCCCTTCACGTTCAGTCTGGATGTATCTTTAGGTTCAAAATGAGTATCTTGTAGACAGCATATGGATGGGTCCTGTCTTTTTATCCAATCTGCAACCCTGTGCCGTTTTATGGGAGCATTTAGGCCATTCACGTTGAGAGTGATTATTGAAAGGTATGAATTAATTGTCATCGTGTTGCCTGTGAAGACGTTGTTTTTATAGATTGTCCCTGTAAATTTCTGTTGTAGATCACTCTTGGGGTCTTTCTCCTTTTATAGAACCCCCCTTAATATTTCTTGCAGGGCCGGCTTAGTGGTCACAGATTCTTTCAGTTTCTGCCGGTCGTGGAAGCTCTGCATCTCTCCATCCATTCTAAATGAAAGCCTTGCCAGATAAAGTATTCTTGGCTGCATGTTCTTCTCATTTAGTACCCTGAATATGTCTTGCCAGGCCTTTCTGGCTTGCCAGGTCTCTGTGGATAGGTCTGACGTTATTCTGATGTTCCTCCCTCTGTACGTAAGGAATCTCTTCCCCCTAACTGCCCTTAAGATGGTTTCCTTGGTTCTAAGATTTGCAAGTTTTACTATTACATGCCGGGGTGTTGGCCTGTTTTCCTTGATCTTAGGAGGGGTCCTCTCTGCCTCTAGGACTCGAATGTTTGTTTCATTCCCCAGATTAGGGAAGTTCTCAGGTACGATTTGCTCAAATACATCTTCTAGCCCTCTCCCTCTCTCTACTCCCTCCGGGATTCCAATTATTCTGACATCGGAACGCCTCATGGTGTCACTTATTTCTCTGATTCTATTTTCATGGATTCTGAGTTGTTTTTCCCTGGCCTCCTCTTTTCCCTTTTTATCTATTATACTGTCTTCCAGATCGCTTATTCTCTCTTCTGTCTCAGTTACCCTAGCTGTTAGATTATCTAGATTGGATTGGATCTCATTGATAGCATTTTTAAGTTCTGCCAATTCACCTTTTATTTCTGCCCTTAGAGACTCTATGTTGCCATTAATTGATTTCTCCATTCTAGGCATTGTCTTCATAATTGCTAGCCTGAATTCCATCTCTGACATCTTGGTTATATCTGCATCCATTTGTAAATCTGCAGCATAAGTCATAATCTCTGAGTCTTTTCTGTTTTGGGGGCTCCTCCTCCTAGTCATTCTGTTGACGGGTGTTTGAGGGAATGTATAGAGTCCAAATTATTGACCAGAACCCAAGCAAGATGCACCTGTTTTCTTGGGACCTTAGGGTTGCTGGTCTCTTGTTTTCCCAGCCTGTCTTCTGCGGGAGGGGCCTGCCGTGCTGTTACTCAGGCAACCCTGTTTGGGCAGAGTTGCCCTGCGCCCCTGTGGTGGGGGATGGGCTCAGTGGGAATCGGTCTTTGGAGCTTTTGGTCTCTGGTGCCTTTCCCTGGCGGCTTTCCGTGTCTCTTCCGCGAGTCAGAGCAGAAGAGACCGTTTCCAACCCTCTGCCTCAGAGCAGAGAGACCTCAGTCTGTTCTTCAGTGAGCTCTCCAGGCCACACCGTCTCCGTTTCCGTCCGTGCTGCTATAAACTGCAGCGTCCGGGGTTGTGCGCCCCTCCGCAGCGCCCCCAGTCCTGCCTCCAGGTCGGGGCACATCTCTGCCCTTTGTGCTTCTAAAACCGCCAGCCCCTCCGCGCGGGACTCCGCCGCTTGGGGTTTCCATCCTGGGGGTTGCAGTTCGCTGGCGCGACCCCGGCGCACCGGGTTTCCGTCTCGGAGGCTGCAGTTCGCGTGCGCGTGACCGTCGCTCCGGTTTCTGTCCGGGGGGCCTGCGGTTCGCGTGCGCGCGACCCCTCCAGTCTGGTCCTCCACCCCGGGGGCTGCCCTAAAGTCCTTTCCCGACGATACCGGTCTGTGAGTCTGCGCCCCGTCCGCAGCGCGCGAGGCCGTCACTCACCGGCGGTATAGGATCCCCAAGTCCAGGCACCCTCCCGCCGCCGTTTATCCTCCGATATCTGCCCGCAGAATCACGGCTCTCCGCTTCATACCTCAAAACCAACTGCCTGCGATATTCTGTTTGTAGAGATCCAGATCTTCTTACATCTCAGGCTGGTTTCGTGGGTGCTCAGAGTGGTCTGGTAGCTATCCAGCTCAATTCTGGGGACCAGTTGAAATAGAGTCCCCTACTCCTCCGCCATCTTTCCCCCCTCCCCCATTTTCTCTATTCTTAAAAAACAAAAAACTGTCTTTTGTCTTTAAATGCTCCCCTCCCTGGAGCTGGAGCATGCCTCAGTACTGGAGGCCATTAAGCCATTGTTGGATATTAGTGCCTCCCAGGAAGTTCCCCAGGAACACTTACTGGGGGTCACCAGTAGCCTACAGGGAATAGGACTTGTTTACTAGACTTGTTTGCCCAGTCTGAGAATGCAGTGAGTGAACGTGAAATACGTAATAAGGCAGGAGCCATGAGATCCCACATCAGGGACTTGCGTGTGTTCTGCACCTTAGCTCCCAAGAAGACGTTTCAGAATTTGTGCTTGTTAATATTTTCTGCTCTCACAACCCCAAGGGTTCTGACCCATTCCCACTGGCAGCCAAAGGAATCAGTGGTTTCCACAGGGGACTTGCCCCTCTGGGAACCACCAGAATCTCACTGGGTGGAAAGCCTCGGTGAAGCTGGATAATTCTGATACGCCCATTAAAGTGCACACCTCCACTCCTGATAACAACCACCGAGATTGTTTCAAAGAGATCCACTTTACACACCCATGGCTACACTTGGTGGCTGAAGAAGCTGCAGAAGACATTAGGAAAGGCTACCCGACAGCTAGCAATTAAGATGGCGGAGGGAAGACCCTCTCCTCAATAGCTCGGTCCTCCTCACAGGCATTCAGTTTGGGACTGTGTGTGTTTCTAATCTAATGCCACTAGTTTAGCAAAAGCTTGGTTCCCTTAGAAGGATTAGTGATTTCACCAAGGCCCTCTTTTTTTTCTCCATCAAAAAACCCCTGCCAATTCAGAAACTATAACACGCTCAGAAGAGAGTCATTGTTGCTTTCTACAGTCCATACTCACATTGGTGCTGCTCCCGAGGTAGAAGAGAAGGTTATCGGGTTCACTTGTCTTAACACTTAGCCTTAAGGTGTTATAGTTAGCAGAAGAAATCGGAGGCTGGTAGGCCCGGATACAATCTCTGTCTGCAGACACGGCAACTTTAATCTGTGAAAGGAAAGAGGAAGTGTCCTAATCACTCAGTGACACACGTTGGCAGCACGCCAGGAGGTCAAAATTACTGTTCCAGAACCAATTTTCACTGGTAGGCAGGTTTCCTCTCCTGAGGATGCATAATGCTTTGTGTTTCATAACATGATATCAGGCAGTGATGAAAATTATTTTATTTGGTGAACTACTTAAATACGGAAAAGTCAGTCTTGAAGTTTTAAGAGTATTTTACATAGGAAACGGTCTCGCTCATGCGAGACTTAATTCCTTAAGACCAGGAGCTTATCCAGATCACCCTGGAATCTTTACATCTGACACAGGAAGGATATTTGATGATCATGTGTCAAATACCTGAAGGGATAATCTATTTATATATACAGGAAATATTTATAGAGCAACTTCTGCACTTACTACACGTTTCTCTAAGTAGTTGCATATATTTCTTATATTAGCTTTAAAGATTATACGTTTGTATTAATCAGAGCATTTAGAAACGTCTGTGGGGCTTGCGTTTATTTGGTGACTTTCACTGAAACCAAACTCATGTCAACCGACAGCCATTTTCCAATATTGAGGCCACTCGGGGGAGGGGGAGTGGAAGGCTCCAGAACTGCTTTTTCTTAGCTAGCAGGGTTCAGGCAGATGAACATGAGACCAGAGGTCACATCTGTCCTCTATAAATCCCCAGCAGCGTGTCAACGGCATATTCTCTTGAAAGTATTATTTCCCTGAAATGCCTCCCCTTTAGAGCACGACCAATGCCATGCGCTATGGATGGTCGTAAACATTTTCTCAAGCTTGTACTTTTCCAGCTGGCAAGTGTTCGATGCATTTAGTGACCTGGATTTGTGAGCATTTGTGTGTGTATAGGCTGTGTCGCCAGACTCCTGGACGATGAGGCTCATAGTGCGCACACATTCTGAAGAACACTTGGATTACTGACACTGGGTTGGTAAAATGCTGGCAATAATGCCGTACTCGGCCAAGGAGATGTAAACACTTAGACCACGAGCTCTACAGCAGCTGAGCTAATAGTTGTGGACTGATGAGTCTAGGCTACAATTATAAATCTCCATAAAGACATGAGATCTCTTCGCTAACATTCGGAAACAGGTTGAATGAAGCAAAAAACAAAGAAAATGAGACTACTTAAGTATACTTAAATATACTGTCTGGGGCAGGAGAGAAGGTATTTTCTAGACAAAGCATAGGCACCATAAAAGTCGTAAGTGGTTACACACACACACACACACACAAAGTAAATATACTTAACACAGATTTAAATGTACTGTAGACAAGGCTGTGAGAAATGTGGGAGATAAGAGCTGACTCAGTAGAAGTCCAGGGGCCGGCGTGACAGTCCCCTCTATAGGAGCCCCCTGAGACCGGGAGTTACTGAGAGCCCCGCTGTGGGAGGGCCGAGCCCCCGAGCGCCACAGGAGCCCACACTCACAGAAGCTGCTTGCTTGCGGGCCTGGCTGATAAGCAGTTTGATTTCTGATAGGTTTCTGTTCAGGTTCTCTTCTAATATCTTCAGAGGCTTCAACCGATCAAATAAAAGGCTGGCTTGTGTTTCTGCATCTTTCACTCTTCTTCTAGCTAGCAGAGCTACCAAGTATCAGGTGGCAAGAAAGATGGCAGCAGGGAGGAAACAAGAGAAGTGAATTATTTATTATTACCAATGCACTGAATAAAATATAATACCCTAATGATCAGATCCTTGAAATTTTGGTAAGTACAGTTGACCCTTGAACGACTCAGGGGTGGGGGTGCTCAACCCCCATGCAGTCGCAACGCTGCATGTAACTTCTGACTCCCCCAAAACTTCACTAGGAATAGTCTACTGTTGGCTGGAAGCCTTACCAACAACGTAAATAGTCAATTAACACGGTTTGTAAGTGACATGCATTATATACTGTATTCTTACAATGAAGAAAGCTAGAGAAAAGAAAATGTTATTAAGAAAATCATAAAGAAAATATATTTTCTGTATTATATTTATCGAAAAAAAATCTGTATAGTGGACCTGTGCCGTCAAAACCGATGTTGTTCAAGGGTCAACTGAATATGAAGAATGCGCCAGCAGCATGCCCTACCCAAGGCCCTTCTCTTGTTTTATAAATGCAAATCTCGACATCAGTGCATTTTTATTCCGTAGGGATGCTGTTTGTCAACAAGACCCCATGGTATACCTGGTCAGTTGAAAATCTCACAAAGCGGACTTTCCCACTGGGAAGGGAGACCGGGACGTACCGGTCATTGAGGAGTCCTGTAGAAGTCTGTTAGTTTCTCGTAAGGTGGCGTTAACCCTGGACAGGTCAGTGGATGTATTCAGCAGCTTCTGGCTCAATCCCACGACATTCTTTAGAGTGCTTGCCACACTCTGATTTGCAGATGTGGCCAGCTCTTTGACTTTGGTTCCTCTGTCTCTGGCACCTGAAATAAATTTAAATGCAAGCATGCACCCCTGTGATCATATATGGGGAAAACCATAAACCACAATAAATGTAACTTCTCATGGAAACATGTACAGTATTTCTTATGGGCTGCTGAGCACAAAATGGGGCTTCTGGTTTTTAATGGCAGTAGTAAGACTGCATGTCCTATGCCTTACTGCTCCCTCTTAGGGACAAATGAAATGGTTTTGGTAACAATCCTCTGTATTGAAATTTCAATACTTAGTGAGATCAACTGCTAATCGCCATGTTCTCAGGGTCTTAGATGTTAATAAGCTAAACTTCTTTATTTGGTCTCCTTTCTATCACTCCCTTCTCATATTCATTAAATACCTTATTTAAATCAGTCCGTGTGTGGATAAGAAGGTTGGGGAATTTAAATTTGTAGGTAGGATGGGCATGTCGTAGGCTAGAGGAAGTGGTATTTGCCCACAACATCAGCTGACTGCTAGACGGAACAGAATAAAGACTAAATGGTCACTATGGATAAAGTGGAATTCAGTTATTTTAGAAAATCTGGGTGATGCTTTTTTTTTTTTTTAAAGGCATTAGTATTCATGTTTAAAGTATCCAGTCACAAACAGGACAAAAACAAACACTAGAAGAAGCTGGATAAAGAGTCTACAGGTTTCTTTTTACTCTTGCAGCAACTTTTCTGCGAGTTTGAAATTACTTCCAAATAAAAAGGTGTTTTGTTTTGTTTTGTTTTAAGGGGGGAGGTTGTGGGGGGAGGGGTAGAGAGAATCTTAAGCAGGCTCCATGCCCAGTATGGAACCCGACACGGGGCTCGATCTCACAATCCTGAGATCATGACCTGAGCCAAAATCAAGAGTCGGATGCTTAACTGACTGAGCCACCCAGGCGCCCCTGAAAAGGTACTTGTAAGTATTTAACCAACATACATCATGTGTCCTTAAAAAAAAAAGAAAGAAAAGAAACTTCCAGGTCAGAAAATGTGCCCATGATTTAAGGTTAGAAGTCAGTCCAAAGTGCCCCAAGCCCAGCTCCCCTACAGTGGTTTCCATGTTCACCAGTGAATCCACAGAAAGAACTCCAGAGTTGTTAGGACATCTTGTAAGGCTTATTAAGAAAAGAAGAGAAGGTCGAGGGGATGTAAATGATGCAGTGCAGCTGGACTCATTTGTATTATACTTTAAAATAGTTATCCTATTTCAGATTGTAATGAATAGTACATTTCCAACCCATCAATATTAAAGTGATTTCTGAACTTATTTTAGAATGCTTTATATTGCCTCATGAAGGAAGATCACCAAGCAAGAGTTCTTTAATTGTCCCCATTTATAATGTACTAGCATTTTCCCTTAAGACGGGAACATTCAGCTTCTTGCTGACATCTTCGAATGACCCTTTCATTGAAGGGATGTGTCAAGGCATTTTAAAAGAAAGTAATTCATGGGGTAGCATCAAGTCTCCCAAGGTTCTGCTTTTCAGAATAGGATTCTAGCATTCCAATGCAGGTATTCTGGAGTTACTTAAAAAATAGTTATCTTCACTTCCAAATCATACTCCTCTGCGAGTAAAAACTCTATCCATCTTGGTCTCGATTTTGAGTGAGGGCTATTAATCAGACTCGCAGCAGGACTTCCTTCTGCTCCTGTGTAATGGCTTTACAATGAGCAAACATTAATTAAATCAAGAACCCCCTTTCCACTTACCTCCAGGAATTGTTCTGAGTATTAAGAGTGATTCATTGGTCCGCCTAGTAATTGTATCAGCATTCCCTTGAAATCTCTTTGCTGTATTTTTCAATTCACTCAGTTTCAATGTGATACCTATTTAAAGGGGGGGAAAATTGTCCTCTTTGAGGATAACCTACTCAACAGTTGCTTAGGCAACAGGTTCCTTCATCACTCTGACCCATCTACAGAATCAACAGCTTTCTACAGACACCCCCCCCAATATTGAAATTTTTCCAACAAGACTTAGCACCACTCATTAGAGAAATGAAGAGTGTTTTTAGCTTGCTTGATCATTTTTTCTATTTCACTTGTTGCCCTTCTCCCAAATATTTCTTCTTGAATTGCATGTCCAATTTAATTTAGAGCTCAGGTGAAGACTTGTGTTTAAATCCCTCAGTCTTAATCATTCGCTAACTTCCTGCCTACACCTAAATCTTGTCCACCCCTCTTCTCTGGGTTGTAAAACCCCAAAGGTTGTCCTACCCAGGAATCTTCCCCCATGCCCAGCCCTGCTTCCCCAGCCAGGGCCCCTCCCCTCCCCCATCCTCTCACGGCAGGACACGTGCTCAGCTCAGCCTCCTTCAAGTCTGATCAAAGCTGTGGGATCAAAGCTTTTACTTTTAATATTTCTGTTCATAATACACACATCTCAATGCTGGACACACGGTTAAAAAATGAATTATGGATAAAATATCTGATGAACACGATGGTTTTAAAATTTTAATTGCCAGAAAGTTCACTATTTGGTGGCCTCTGACACACCTTTCGCCGTGTAAGCTGAAACCACAGCCCATCAACACCGATGCTAGAGTTTGTGTTTCATCTGCTTTACGATCAAGTGTGAGGGACTTTCTATTCCATAAGATGATGACATAAAATTTAAATTGTGTCACTCACAGAGAACAAAAACTATGCACACATCTGGGCCCTTGGCTCAAACAGCTATGGGAGGATCCAGTACAGGCATGGAAGTGTTCTTAGAGGGGTGTGAGCTTGGTTTATAGCCCTGTCTACTCCTACAGGAAGGGACTTGATATTTTTGATTAGAATATATTAAGGTGAAAAGTGTATGTTTTTCTCACACCACAGATTCCTGCTGCCATTTTGTGTTGTGTTTACTGGACAGCCCTTACACATGTGAAATCATTGCTTACTGAACCCTTCAGGAAGAACTCACTGCATTGGGATTTCTTGAAAAACTGATAAATCTATTATGATTTAAGTCAGTAATGATTTAATGAGAAGTTACCATGAGTCTAACATTATATTAGCCCTGTTTGGCAACATTGGCAAAAGAAATGCATCACATATAATACAACTCTTCAAGAAACTGTGAAACAGTGTGATATGAATAGGGGAGCATGTGAAACCAAAGAGAACTTGACACACACTGCAAAACACTGACAGCCCACGAGCTAACGCCATGTGTGGAGGATTCAGGTACCAAAGAAGGCTCAATGAGTCTTTGGAAGATTAGAGGTGCCTGCACATTAAGAGAGGTCACTAAAATAAAAATTTAAAAATAAAAATTTAAATATGATGTTTCTATGACAGGAAATTGGAATGTCATTGTGACAAAGAAGTGTTCATGTTCAGATTCCCCCAGGAAAGGAGAATGTTCCAGCAGTATGCTCAGAGAGTCTTATTCACTCTGCTTATCAATACAGTCCAAGCTAGAAACTTACCTTGATGCTTTCTGCTCAGGCTGTTGCCTTCTTTTAGAAATCTGGAACTGCGCTGGAGAGCCACTTTCCCATTAGAAACAAGGGATTCTGAGAACTGGAAAACAGGACACTTTAAACATGACAATGGCGGGGGGATGGGGGGAGCAGGTGTGGGAGGAGGGGCAGGTGGACTCCTGCTGGAGATGGGGACAGCAATTCTATCAGAATAGTCTCTGGTCTAGTTCCAAACATGGGAGTCCACTAGGTAATGGGTAGGGACAATTTAAATTGTCCTAATTCATGGCTGAGGAGAAAGAACACAAACCATTTTTAAATATATAAAAACAAAACCCAGACATTAAGTGAAGATTTCTCTAAAGAGAAGATGTCTCAAGTAGATATTAAGAAGCATTATCCTTTCATTATAAGAAACTGAGATTTTCCTCATTACCACATCACCAGTCCCTAGTCTTCGTAAAGAAGTATTTATGACCTTAAGGGGGGCCGGGGTGGCTCAGTGGGTTCAGTGGCTGACTTTGGCTCAGGTCATGATCGCAGGTCAAGCCCTGCGTCAGGGGTCTCCCTTTCCCTCTGCTCCTCACCCAGCTCATGCTCTCTAATAAATAAATAAAATCTTAAAAAAAAAAAAGAAAGTGTCTATGACCCTAAGAAATTAAAACTTGTATCACATGATGACAGAGCCAAACAGCTCTCACCAGACAAGAATATTGACAAGCACGAATTTAAGCCACTGAGTCTTTGCTCAGCACCTTCTGGAACAATCTCCCACAGTGCCTAGAAAAGGAAGGCACACACTGTGGCCCCCGGGGCAGCTCTCACCAGGCTCGCCGTAGTCACTGTCTCGAGAGCATCTTTTGCCACTTTCTCTGATTCTTCAATCAGGCTCCGAGTGTTGGAATGGACGTGGGCTGCGCTGGTGGCATTCGGGGACACGTGTCTAATGCTGCCGAGGCCACTGTGTAAGCAGCATGTTTACAGATGTTGGCACAAATTAAATGGAACTTGCTCACTATTCCTGAAAGCTTCCCAGTTTCTCACCCTTAGAAAAGTTCAAGGAGTAACAACACAGGGATTCCGTCATCTTTGAAAGCAGTAGCTACACTGTCAC
Organism: Halichoerus grypus; assembly: GCF_964656455.1. Classification (NCBI taxonomy): domain Eukaryota; kingdom Metazoa; phylum Chordata; class Mammalia; order Carnivora; family Phocidae; genus Halichoerus; species Halichoerus grypus. Next base: position 55,826,574 of record NC_135724.1, read on the forward strand.
GAGAACACTCAGAAGTGCTGTTTAATTAACACCCCAAGAAGGGGCTACTGCTGTTTCCTATGGTTTTAACCGTCCATCAGTTTCCACCAGCTGCCCTCAACATTCTTTCATTTCTTTCAGACCCCCCACATATGTCTGGGGTACCACTGCACGTCTGCCTTGGCTATAATCTCTCCTGCCTTGCACTTGCTAATTTTCAAAAAGCTTCCTTAAGCTTATATAAGGATGCCGAATCTTGTTCTTCAAAAGGTATATACCAATTTGATGAAATTCACTAAAGGTTTGGGAGGAAGATCAGATAATATTTGAATCATCTGAACTTCAACTCTTACAAGTGGGCAAATCACTTATGAACTTGCCAACTGGTAATGGTGCAATTTCATCCAGCTCACTCTATCTTGAAAATGAAATCTGACAATTGACATATCTTTGCCTGCTGAGTAACTCACTTCATTTTCTCCCCAAGGTTATCGAGTTGAGTGATTCCCAAACCAGGCACCAGCAGTTACTACTTGATTGGCAAAATTTGGTGATTTATAAATAAAAGATAATAATGTTATTTAACTTTGTGTAGCATACCACATTGCTCTTACTATTCGTACTAGGTAATATGGGTTTTGTCTTAGCTATGTATGTAGGCAGAATATATTTTTTTTCTCTTTTGGGAAATAATGAAAGCTGATGAAAAGAGAGAAGCTGAGTATCTAATTCCATTTTATATTACGGATTCCTATAGCATGTGTAGGTGGTAATGCTCCATGCAACACATAATTTATGCAACATTCTATCCTATATCGTTTTTAATTGCTTTCCTTGTGTGAGCTAATCTTTTATGGCAGCATTCCTCAAATTGGAAAGATATTTATTTTTCCCTCCCAACACAGAGCAGCACACGGATACCCAGTGAGTCCAGACTTTTTCTACCTATAATTGTAACAAGTTTTTAAGAAATAAATTTACCAATTAACTCACAATATTGTGTGAATCTCTGATAAGGCCAAAACCCTAGTTCCTTCATTTGCTGTACATCAGATAACATGGGGATCTTTAAAAATGTGACAAAGCCCGGGTCACAATCTTTGAGCGGGAGGAGGACAAGGCGACAAAAGCAGTATTTTTGAAGTTCCCCAGTTTATTCCAAAGTGCAGACAAGTTTGAGAACCACTGTCCTCAAGTCATGCTTCTCATTTAGAAGCACTTTGTCACAAGTTGAGGACATATTTAACAAATGCTAAAAACATATGTTAAGGTAACTATAAGACAATAGTAGACCTTCAGGAAGTAGAAAATAAAGGGGATGGTGTCTTCCAGCTGGGGCAACCACAACCTCAGTCCACACATAAAGCCAGCCAAATCATAAGCTCCAGAAGGACAAGATTTGTAAAGAAATCAATGTCTTCATTCTGTCCAACCTAACAAAGCCCCGAGCACTTAGTAGTTACTTAACAAGGTCTTAATGTCTTGATATCATAATATTTGTTTTCCTCCTATCCAGTTCAGTGTGCATTTTCCCCATCATATGTGGAAGGATAACTACATTACCAGACATGGGAGGAAATCCTCCTTCCCCCATGAATAAAATAGGAGTCTTCGTTTGTAGACAAAAGAAGAGTGACTCAACACTGTGATCAAAGTGGCCATTCTTACTCTCTTTGCTCCACAGATCACCCACCCTGGGATTCCTGCAAGTTCTGCTCTCACCTGTCCAGAGCACCTGCTAGTCTCTGGAGCTCAGCTGCATGGTCCTCTGCTCTGTAAACAAGGTCAAGTGCTTTTCTTTTGGACATCTGCATGACCAGATCATCTACGTGGTGCCTGATTTTGGCAGTCCATAGAAGCAGCTCATCCCGGTGACGCTCTAACTGCTACGTAGAGAAATTCAGATTGTGAGTATATATGCACCTACTGAACAATGTACCTGTGTACATGTGTATGAGGTGTGTGAAGACGCTCGGAGCTGTAACTTACTGCCAGAGCATCCCGCGCCGCCGCTGCACGGGCACGGACAGCCTCTAGCAATCTTCTCCCTCTGGCAATTAGCATCGAGGTCAAGTTTTGTTCTTCTTGAACACGTAGCTTCTTTTCCTGGGACAAAAAAAATCACCTTTGAGGATGCTTCAAAAAAAGCGAGCCAGTTTCTGAACGTTAGTACCTGACACTATGTGCTGCAGTTAGAACTTGGGGCTCATCTTAAAAGAAGCTAAAAATGGTATTATTGACATAGGGGAGCTGGGCTCCCAGCCCTGAGAAGGAAGCAGACCGTCCTTCTGAAGACTCACACGGAATTCTTGCAGGTTGGCCCGGGCAGTGTGCACCAGGCGGTCGCTCTCCCGGGCCTTCACTTCGGCTTCCCTCGTGAGGTCGCCCGCTGTCTGCAGCTCACTGGTGTGTTTTGAGAGGAGGCTGCTTGCTGCTGCTTTTAAGACCTCCAACTCTCTCTGTGGCTTCTGGTAATTCTTCTGAATTTGTGACAATAAAGCTTCAGCAGCCCTGTTAAATATAGATGGTGTAGGTAGTAAGTACTGAACAACAACGCTCCTGTGGTGAACGGACAGCGAAAGACTGCATTTCCCTCCCTCGTGTCTTCTTGCCATCGTGAGTAGCACATCGTTACCTCTTAAAGGTAGTAATTTTTCTAAGACAGCTATAGGCATGGTCTATTTACACTTTGTCCTTCACAAGCAATCTTTATTCACAAACTTCCTAACATATTTTAGTAAAGGAATTAAAAGAAATCATTTCTGTGGGTCAGGATGCAGAAAATTGGGACCACAGTCTGTGAATGATGACAACTGCCATCTTGCTTTTCAGTACAGCAAGAAATGGAAAAGAGGCTATTCAGTGATTTGCTTCATTTGCTATGAAGTTATAAATGTATTTAGAGGACATAAAGGTTTTTCTGCAGCTAGTTAAAAAATAGATTTTATAAAAACTGAAAATTCAAATGCCAGAAAGATCTAATTTGTACCACTGGAAAGAGCAAGCTTTAGGAAATCAAAAGATATGTTTTCCTATTCTTTTGCAAATATGCTATCAAATTGCTTGTTTAAATCAATTTTGAATTTAAAGTTACACAGAATAATACAATTTTCACACTATAAACCTTCACAGGGGTTGAATATATCCAATTAACTTCCTGCTTCAATTTGTCAGGAAAACTTTGAAAAATTTCATGGAAAATGCCTTGTAAGTCACCCTCAGATTCCACAGACATCATAACGCTGGCCTAAGACAGAAAACATTTTCCAAAGGTACATACTTAAACACTGACATCGTTGGAACATCACCAGGAATTATTCAAACATTTTTACAACTTCTCATAATTAGGATACAGGCAACAAGAACTAAAAGTACATGGGAAACACACAAGTAAATCCAATATATTTCTGATGTCTGACCATGGATCCCTTCATACCATTAAACAAAGAATCTGAGAAATTTTATTTTTTTCAAAGATTTTATTTGACAGAGACATAGCGAGAGAGGAAACACAAGCGGGGGAGTGGGAGAGGGAGAAGCAGGCTTTCTGCCGAGCAGGGAGCCTGATGCAGGGCTCGATCCCAGGACCCTGGGATCACAACCTGAGCCGAAGGCAGACACCTAACGACTGAGCCACCCAGGTGCCCCAAATCTGAGAAATTTTAAAACAGAGGTCAACTTTTCATCTATGAAGTGGCTTTACCACCTAACCTGTGATCACAGGCAATGATAGAATCATCAGTGACTTGAAGATTAAAAACAAAAAACCTCAGCAGCACCTGGGGACCTCAGACCACATGGGGCTCGATCCCAGGACCCTGAGATCATGACCTGAGCCGAAGACAGACGCTTAACTGACTGAGTCCCCCAGGTGCCCCAGGACACATTTCTTTAGTGAAGCAGCTTTGGATAGCTCTGAGGAACCCCAGCGTGGAAAACAGCTGGGAGACACAGGCAGGGATGGTGAGGTGAAGTGTGCTGTCAGTGGTACGGTGTGCGGCAGGGAAGCAGCAAGCCGGATTCCGCCCTCCTTTGCCAGCCGTGGCTGGTGTCTGCAAGTGGCCCCACTGTTCCCTAGCCAATAACGGTGGCTCACTGCCTCGACCATCTGTGCAAGCAAGGTGGTTTATGCCGAACACCTGCCTTCCTTTGCGGAGTCTGGAATTTGGTCTGTGCTAGGTGAAGGGTGCATATGGGGCTAGCCACCAATAAAAACCTTGGATGCTGAACTTCTAATGGCCTTCCCTGGGCAGAAACATTACACATGCGGTGCTGCATTTTCCTTGCTGGGGGCAGAGTGTGATGTGACCCCCTCATGAGGGCGAGAGAGCTTAGGGAATGCTGCACGGATTCTTCCAGGCTCTGCTGTGTCTTCTTCCCTGTGTATCCAGCTGTGCATCCTTAATACATCACCTAAGAAATCTTGGCCAGGAGTCCTGAAGGTCCTAGGGAAACTCTGAATGCGGGCATGGTCTTGGGGACACCAATACAAGCATGATAAGCAATTGCAAGGTGTGATAAATATTCTCACCTATAAGAATGCCATACTTCAGGGTAAATGACCAGTTTTCTAAGAGTTATAATTAAAAAGCAGATACATAATTCCTAAAATAATCTGTGAAATTTGAAATGGCATAAATACACAGGGATTATCTATGAAAAATAGGAAAGAGAGGCCAGAGAACACATTTTAAACTCTTAAATTTTTTTTTTTTACAAATAATATAATCAATTTAATATATTTAGTACATTCAGATTTTTAAGGCTTTTCTTTAAAATTTGGACAATATAATAATTCTTTAGGATAAAAAAAGCCATATTATATATTCAAAGAAAAAATTTCCCAAGCTTGTCTGATTAATTAATAAAGGACATGTTAACTTAGGAACTTATAACAAAGTGAACAATGATTAAATTTAAATGTTTTTATTCACACGTATGGTAAATACTGTCCCCTAATAAAAAAAACCAATGACATTGCCTTTCAATCTGTCAAACTCACTAAAAAATTCATGTGTTTCTTTTCTATATCATGTGTTGACATGGTATAGGATGCAGGATGTAAAAATCAATTTAATAGACTTTAAATAATTTCACACATATGCAGAATCTTGGATAAATGGTTAAAATTATAGATGAACTCTTAAATTTTTTAAAAATAAAAGGTATCTTTAGTAATGATTTCACTCAAAAGTTAAAGAGAGAGATCAGCAATCTTCTGGATAACTTTATTCCAAATAGAAACAAAAGAGCTATACCAGAGAAAGGGTGGTGGAGGGCTTAGCAGGCGAGGCAGATCGGGGGTGTGGAGGGAATAGGGTGGGAGAGGGGCCACCCTGCCTTCTCCCCTTCTTTGCAAATACTACTTAGAAAATGAACTCCTCCCAATTGGGCTATGAGCTCCAAGTGGGCAGGAAGGCTCTGTTCTCCTTTGTGTCCCCAACACCTAGCACAGTGCCTGTCACCTGGGGATTTCAATCTATCTGATGAACGAACGAACGAACGGATTGTGGAGGGGTAATGGTGGGAGAAGACATCCCCACAAATGATTCCCAGGAATCTCCAGGGGATCTTCATCTTTAATAAGACTCTGACGCACAGCCAAGGGAAGGAACAATGAAAGGACACACCATGCATGGCGGGGGTGGGGGGATGGTGTCAGGAAACAGTGGGACCAGCCAGGGAGCCTGGGCAAGCTGGAGAGGGATGGAGTTGGAATCAAATACACGACATTTATATGTAATCCTGGAGGCAGCGGGGAGCTAAGGATGGTTGGGAAGCAGAGCATTGCAGTGCTGAGCCTGAAGAATGGTGGGTTCCTGGTAAGACCTGCATGGAAGTGTGAGCCCCTTTCCCTCCATTGCCTACTTCTGCCATGCATTTCAGGGGAAGGGAGGATGCACATGAGTGGTCAGGGTCAGGGGAACATGGTCATAACGTAGCAGAGGTCTCTGACCTGGCCACTAAAACTCTACCCACCCGTCTTTTCCAGACTGGGTCTCAAGTGGTTCTTCCTTCTGTGTTGGGTTGGAAAATCAGGGTTTAGAGCGACACAGATTTAAGTGTGTGGTCTGGTCTCATATTATCCTGGAGGCTTAACATCGGGCAAGGTACTTAGCGTCTCTGGGCCTGTTTCCCCAGCTAGCTCCTCCCCAACCTCACAAAGCAGCTGAGCAGATTACGTGACAAGATGAGAGAAGTGAACCCTGCGCCCTCCCCAGCCCAGAGCAAGTGCTCCCAGATGGCAGCCCTCTTCCTCATTTCCTGGGACCTTGCCCTCCTCTCATCTCCCCTTGGGGGCATTTATTATTAGTTCTGGGCCCTCACCAATGTTCTAGTGACTATTTTACTAGTTCTCTCTCCAAATGCCATCTGACACTTGTTTTTCACCTAACAAATCAACAACAATGTCAAAAATCATATTCAATGTTGAAGAAAGACGTAAGCTCAACTTTGCAGTGTGTTGCCGGTGGAAGTGTAATGGAATTGTTTTTTAAATCTTTAGAAAATAATTTGGAAATGCAAGTCAGGAGTCTTCAAAATGCAAATTCCATGATTTCACTTCTTATTATCTACCCTAATAAGATAATAGTGTAAAATAGAGGAGAATATTTTTGTCTAAGATGTCCATCACAACATTATTTAAAATAGCAAAATATATTAATATAGGTTAAATATCACACTACAGGGAATGGCGCTATGATGGCATATTGTGTAACTGTTTAAACCCTACTGAAGATATTTATCAGAACCCGGAAGAAAGACAGCTTGTGCTACATTACATCAAGTAATAACTGTGAAAATACTAAGAAAAAAAGCCTGAAAGGAAATACAAGCTCCTCGTGAGCATGTCTCACAATTCTCTGATCTGTCACTCCACATGGTGGTTTTCCATGAGAGTTTGAACAACTGAGCTAAATCATTTCGGCATAATGTCAATCTGTCTTAGAGCTTACAGCCCAGGGAACAGCCACTAAACTGTATTTTCTTCCATGAGAATTTACGGCATTATACTTGATCTTCAATAAATATAGCATTGTGAGGTTCTTTTGTTTGTGCTAGGTGGAAATATTGTTCCGGAGTCACAGGGAAAAACCAAGCCTATGGCACAAAGAGAGATATTGGCACTGATTATACTTTTCTCTGTTGAGAGTGGATGGCACCCATTGTTTCATTTCTTTGACAATTGTGCCCCTCTCTTTATGACATTCTGCCCCCGTGAGAGTGTTCTTTCCTTCCCCTCCTTGCACACATCTCCCTCCCCTCAGCATTCAAGCTCCTACCTCTAATTGATTGTGTCATGAATGGTATTTAGAAACTTACTTGAGTTCCAGTATGGCATTTTGGTGCAACTGCATGAAATGGCTTTTCTGTATGATTTCCAGCAAAGATGTAATATTCTTTTGCATATTCTGAAGAGTAGAACTGGGTAGCTGGAAGTCTTCATCCAAGGTCTGATTTAGAGTTGCTGCTTTTTCAATAATTTCTATGGAGACAAGTCATCAATCATTTAACAGGTCTCTCAAAAGTGGACAGCACTAAAATGAAAAAACTTAGAAACTTCTTCACTGAGGCCGGCTTCATTCACCCAAATGGGTTGAACCTCAGGCCAGCCCAGGCCAGCCCATATATCCCAATGTGCTCTGGTTGTCCCTTATCAAAATACTCATGGACTTGAGGTTACTGGTTGATTTAATGTTGGTCTGCCCCAGTGTCCATAAACTCATAAGGGCTGGGGTTGCCATGTTTACATCAGCATTTTCTGCACCTGGCACAAACATCTGCACATAGAAGCACTTGGTAAATATTTACCGCATGAATGAACCACCAATACTCAATACTACTCTTTTTAATAAACACATTATTTGTTCTAATAATTTCCTTACCTCTGGCTCTATAAAGTCTGATTTGTATTGGATTTTGTACCTTTTATATCCTTAAACTAATCCAACAAGAAACGCAAGGATATGTTTCTGGTAGCCAGAGAACTGAAAATGGCACTCTAACAGCCAAATCAGGTGAGACATCCCAGTACTCTAATATTGCGGGTATCCGTTGGGACCACACTGAAGCCCCAGATCTCGTCAGCATCTATTCTGGGCAAAGGGGTGGGTGTTGAGAGTTTAGCTCAGCTACACTCCATGGTGTTGCTGCCTTGGTATCCATTTCTTTGGCCAAGCAGCCTGCAGTGACCTTAAACGGACAGTAGTCCCTCATGCAAGCCTGTGCCTAGACAGCCCCGGCAGGGTCACGAGGAAATGTCAGTTCTTGTTATGACCTCCCCAACAGCACTTGTGACCAACAGCCTCCCCTACCACCCCCAGGGCCTTCTACTTATTGGCCTCTTCGGTAAGACCTCCGTGGGGCTTACCCGATCCCCTCTGTTTTGGTTTGATTGACCAACCTAGACTTAGCCTGGGACCCCAAAAGACTCCACCAAAGAACCTCGACAAAGGCATGTGCCCAGGTCCTATCTCTCTCTTTCATTGCCTGCCCCCTGCCTTGACCTCTCCTGTATGGCCCCTCAAGACATGGCAGGTACTTCCTCCTGGACCTGTGAGTAATAAACTTCTGTATTTCATTTTCTCTTGTGGTCTGTTGTGGGAGTTTGGCTCACCATCCAGCACCCTGTGCTCCACTTAGTAAGTGCTAATTTGACAAATTCATAACAGATGGGGAGGCACGATGTCTACCTGATCCTTAGGAACTAAATATAAGGCATTAGAAAGAAAATAAAAAAACATCCTTTTTTTTTTTTTTTTTTTTAAAGAAAAAACTCTCAATGAAAGACTATGATCCAGACAATTCAGGATCCCCAACTGTGGATATTCCAGGCCTTTGGCTCTGGGAAGCCTAGTGCGTGCAAGTCACACACACATGTTTAATAAAGTGAATGGAGCATTTCCTACCAAATAAGCACAAGCTAGACACTGACCCCAAACCAGACACCGAGCACCAGACACCGAGCACACTACCTTGGATATTTATCTGCAGCCTCTCAGTAAATGTCATGAGGTCTTGACTCTTGTTGAGGATTCTTTCAGTTGCCCTGGTTACATTTTGGCTACTCGTTAACACTCTGGCGAGCTGACAGAAAATAAAGGTCCCAAGTTAGTTTGACTTGGACTAATATGCAAGCTTTGGTGTTCCAGTCTCTTTTAAGCAACAAAATACGTCCCAGAGTCTGGAGTAAAGCTGTACACTGCCTCATGTAAGCCAAGGTGAATATTTCAGGGTGGAAACTGACTAAGGGGCTAATGAAATAATTTACTACTCACTCTATGTGAGAAAAGATGGTATTTTTTTTTTAAAGAGCCTAATTGGCTATCAAACCACAAACTCCCACCATGTCCATTGTGAAGACCTTATATTCATTTTAGGACCCAAGGAGACAGAATATGGACATACAATCTTGCTAATTTGTATTGACCATGAGAATTTAGTTGAGGAGTTAAGAACATAGAGTCAGGGGGCGCCTGGGTGGCTCAGTTGTTAAGCGTCTGCCTTCGGCTCAGGTCATAATCCTGGGGTCCTGGGATCAAGCCCTGCATCGGGCTCCCTGCTCAGCGGAAAGCCTGCTTCTCCTTCTCCCACTCCCCCTGCTTGTGTTCCCTCTCTCACTGTGTCTCTGTCAAATAAATAAATAAAATCTTAAAATAAGAACACAGAGTCAGGCAAACTGGGCCTGACTGGCTGGAGACCCAGCAGCGCCCAAGCCTCACTGATAACATGGAGTAATGTCAACCCTCCTGAGGCTTTACGAGGCTAACATGCCAGCAGCCCAAGGGTAGAGACTTAGCTGTCCTCTGCTGTTATTTTCATTAGGAATGTTTTAATTTGTAAAAGGAAAGGTTGTTTGTGATTTTCAGGAGCATAAAGTAACTAGTCTGGTTCTAAAAGTGTTTTCTAGGGGCGCCTGGGTGGCTCAGTCGTTAAGCGTCTGCCTTCGGCTCAGGTCATGATCCCAGGGTCCTGGGATCGAGCCCCACATCAGGCTCTCCGCTCAGCGGGGAGCCTGCTTCTCCCTCTCCCACTCCCCCTGCTTGTGTTCCCTCTCTTGCTGTGTTTCTCTCTGTCAAATAAATAAATAAAATCTTTAAAAAAAATAAAAGTGTTTTCTAGTCAAAATCCAAAGAGAATCTTCTTTAATGGATAGAGAGAATTATTTTAATCAGCTTATCATTTCCTACCAAATGTTCTCTCACTGAGGTACTTAAAGCCACATTTAAACCCTTCAACTCTTCCCAAATCATCCTTAATTCTAAATTAAGAGGAGCCAACCTAATACTTTAGGGTGCGTGAGTGTGTGTGTGTATTGAGAGACAAAGACTAGATATATATATATATGAATATACATATACTATCATATACATATCTATATACACACACAGGTGTAAGTGTGCGAACACACACACATGAAATTCAAAAGTGAAAATTATAAATTTGACAATAGGCTTCCCTCACCATCTGCGAATGAGATTCTTTTTTGGGTGGCTAAAAACCATTCATCTGGCCTGGGCTGAACAGAATAAATAATTCTCTGCTGACATCCAAACAGGCTCACTTGACATTTAAACTGCACAAATCAGCAGCACGCGGCCCAGGGCCTGAGTGTTGCTCAGAGACCACACACCCGCCCGCCTGCCCCTCGGTTCACAGGAGGAAATGAGAGGCTGATGGCTCAGCGACTGCCAATTCTTCCCTCGGCAGAGGTGACAGCAGAAATTAAGTCAGGAGTCTCTTTCCATTAAAGCACAGAAACTGACAGGGTTAAAACCAATTTGATGACAAAGTACCTGGAGCACTGCTCCTGGGAGGAAGAGGCTGCCCTGATTTAATAGAACCTTCCAGACCGCCCCAATGCAATTGCTTTCAAGGGCTGGGTGGGAAGCGGGCCCTCTACGTGAAGAATTTACCTCCCCTAGCAGATTGTCTGTTTGTTCTGCAACACCTTCAAGCTGATCTTTTGCCAGTTTCTTCTGTGGATTTTCTTTTAATAAAGCTTCCTAAAAAGAACAAAGTAAACAAATTACAGTGCTTCAAAATAAATTTGCTGGCTCTTGACTAAATCACTTTTGTTGTTGTTCACAGAAATTCTTCTTTCCTTGAAATTGCATTAAGAAATAAAATGAATCACATTTACTTAAGTGTTGATTAGAGTAACATGCCTCTGTACTGCCATTTTTTGCATTACATTTCCTATATAGATATGAACTTCAAGTTTGGTGTGTTATGCAGAATCAAATATTGTCGCAGTTCTGGGGTAAGTCTGATTTAATTTCAGTATCAGAGTCATATAAGTTTTCACTATAATTGCTAACATCTTAAAAATGCTGAAATACAAAAGTATTATATACAGAAAAGTCTTTATGATTCCTAACAATTCAGTGCTTAATTTATGCTAACACTCCTCTAATTTTGTTACTTGTATGATTTTATTTAAGCCTTATAACAAGCCTGGGAAGGGGCTGTACTATCATGAAGGGTCAGGGGGGTTAAGTAAGTTGCCCACGGAGGCTGTGTAGGTGGAAACAATGAACAGTTTAAGAGTTCACCTGCATACTTTACATAAACATAAAAAGTTGCTTAAAAAATTGACAAAGTCAGGGCGCCTGGGTAGCTCAGTCCGTTGGGTGTCTGACTCTTGATTTTGGCTCAGGTCATCATCTCGAGGTCGTGAGACTGAGCCCCACATTGGGCTCCATGCTGGGTGTGGAGCCCACTTAGGATTCTCTCTCTCTCTCTCTCCCTCTGCCTCTCCCCTGGCTCTTTCTCTCTTTCTCTCTCTTCCTCAAATAAATAAATCTTTTAAAAAATTGACAAAGTGGTTTAAATAAGAGCAAGTCATTCAAAAACAGTTAAAATTTAAATCAAGTATTTATCTTACTTGATAAATTTAAAATATAGTTATATTGCAAGGGTCCATATGACAAAATAGTATTGATTGATTGTGTCCATAGTGAGTGGAAATTTAAACTTTTTTTGAGAATTTTTTTGTCTTTTAAAAACATTTTTTTCCATTTGAGGAAAAATAATATAAAAAACATCTCTTAGAGTTCCCTAACCTTTCTTTATGGCCATTATTTCTATAGAGAAAGACCACTATAAACAGGAACAGATGGCTGGAGCAGCCAGATTCTCTCTCTCTCTCTCTCTCACACACACACACACACACACACACACACACGCCTAAGGAAATGTTAAGTCTAAGAAAAGCTTTTATAGAGGAAAAAAAAAGGCATTCAGGAATGACTATCCTTTTTATTACTACATGACACAGTGAATTGATTATCTCAAATTCTCATGCAAAGTTTTAAGCAAAATTAAGAATCTCATTTTTTTTTCCAATTAGAAGTAAAAATGCTTACAGAATACAAAATACTGAAATTTCTTAACTTCCCACCCCTTTTTTGGACCCAGATCCTTTTGACTAAACATAAAACTATGATTTAACCCCCAGAGATTTTTAGATAGACTTCTAGGGAAGAGAAACTTTGTGGCTTACAAATCCAGTTAAGAATAATACATTTACAGAAAACAATTGATCTTCAGCATATTCCAGCATTAAAGAAGATACCATCCATGTTTTTTTTTCTTCCTCTGTATTTGTATTAAGACAGCTGCTTTCAAATATCCACAGAGGGGTGAGTGGACTCTGTCTTATCCCCAAAGGCAGAAGGGCAGTTGGGGAGAAATTGATATGGAGACATCTATGGAACAACGCTTGAACAATTAGAGCGGTCCCATAGGAGAACAGGTTAGCGTGGGGATGGTGAAGTCCCCAGTCACACTGCAGAGAAGCCTAGACGCCAGGAATGAGGCTTCCACACTTGTGAGAGGACAGAATGACAGAACACTGTCCTCACCAACTCTCTTACTTGGGGACACAGGTTTCTACCAATCTCTGTATTCCCAGTACCTACCTGGAGAGATTTCGTTGTATTTTCCAGGGTTGACAAAATTCCATACGGAATAGGGATAACACCGGTGAGGTTCACAGAGAGGATGGTGTCACCAACATCCCCTAAGTCATTCAGCAGCACACCTACACACTCATCATCACAAGCTAGAAGAAAAAGCAAGCTGAAGTCAGTGCAAGGTGGTGTGCACAGTTTTGCGTGGATTTGCACAAGCCATTTTGCAAGAATAACATCCACGAGCAGAGTACAGGACAAGGCTTGCACAAACCACATCCAGTCTCATTCCCCCACCACCTGTGTGCCGGGAGGTAAGCAGCAAGTACTGAGCCTCTTCTCAGACGATGCCACTGAGCCTCAAATCAGATCAGTGACTTCCCCGGGTCCCACAGAAAGAAACAACTGATGCCCAGCGCGGATCCCAGGCCTGGTGCGTGTTTTCTTCTACCGCTCTGACCTTCACAGTGCATTTGCTCTGGATCTTTGACTGGGACCAACGGCAATGAATTCCAAATGCATTTCCTTTCAGAGCCTGGTCTGTCCTTTCCTTAGAGAGTTTGCAGACACATCTACTTAATCCTGCTGGTGCCATAGCAGGAACACAATGGAGAGAGAGAAAGCTCTTTAAACACTGAGAGGAGGAGAATACCCACAAACACAATCGCTTTCCAGGAGAATGTGCCTCGGTTTGCATTCCTCGCATCGGAGCCCCCTGGCACCCGGCCTGCAGACGCACTGCCCGGACCTGCGGTCACAGTCCCCGTGCACAGAGCCACGCGGGCTGCAGTCACACCTCTGGCAGGTGCCACCCGGCACCCGAGGGTTCCCGTGATAGCCTGAGGAGCACCTACAGAGAGGAAGATGCACAGGTGTGCACTGTAGTATCAACACCAGCCAACAGATACACCAGCTCCCCGCCAAGGACAGCGACCCTTTCTACCAAATGAAATACAAGGAACAAGGGCCCATTGACCTCATTCTACATTTTATGTAGATACTGGCTCGGAAGAGTAATAAGATCCCATATCAGTCACGCACATCCAAACTGATAACGTCTCCCAAATCACGTCAGTAAATATGTCCTGTCCGTCGGAATGCGACGGACTTGCCTAGCGACTTGCGCGGGGCGCCCCCTAGCGTACCTTTCGCAGTACTGTCCTTCGTAGCCCAGAACGCAGGCGTCACAGCGGAAATCTGCATCGCCTTCCAAGACGCAAGTGGGGCTGAAACTAGAAGGAAAAAAATCGTGTTTTGAATTCTCAGATCTACAGCTTCAAATCTTCCTTATGCAACTTATTCATTACTCTTAGGATACACGATACTGCTCTGAGAGTGAAGGGATTACACCAGACAACATTTTCAGGGCTGAAAATCTAGTGGGGGCAAAAAGAAGGAAAACAAACACGTGATCAACACAAGCACGTGCATCTCTCATATCCAAAAGATACTCACTGCACACCCGTCCAGTGACAACCGTGTGCGCGCGGAGGGGAAGAATGGACACATTGCAACGAATCAGTACCATCCCACACCTGACAATGAATTAGTCACCAAACAAGCAAGCTTTCCAGGAGGAAAGGGTCTTGTTCTGTGACGGCAGGGCATTATCACCTGGCTCATGACATGGAGGAGCCATGTGATACGCCATTAGAAGCAAAATGACAGAGCCACTCAAAATGTAATAATCCTCTCAGATCCCCTCACTCAGAAATTCAGCTTTTGTCTCCTTCCTCTCCACAACCTCGCCCTCCGCATTTTAAATTATCAAGGAACCTTGCGCCATCTAGAGGCTCAGATGGGTACCTGCAAGCCGCTGAGAAAAACCGCGGGGGGTTGTCTGGTGTTTTGACTTGTGCTGAGTTTCCAGAATGACAGACAGGGTTCTCTATCAGCCCCACTTCAGTTCGGGCTTTTTCTTCCTCTTTAAAAACTAAAGGGGCAGGCTTAGTGGAAGCACGAGATATGTAGAAAGTAAAGCACGTCTGCTACGGGCTCGCAGATGCAGAGCTCACATAGAGGTTTCTGACCCTCACAGTCGCTTCCTAACATGTAAAATTTATTAGTGTGCACTCTGGGGTTGGTTAGAACTTTTTGATTGAAGTAAAATATTCAAACTACACAAATGTGCAAAGTAGGAGGTGGAATATCCTTTCAAACATTTCTCTGGGCTCATATAGCCATGGAACTATGGATATGGATACACGTGGAGATAAGAATTTTCACCAAAATAGCATATTTTCTCCAATTCTGCACATACAGATATACCTTATTCTTGTCTCAGTGTTTGTACAATCTTTCACTGTAGGTGTGCACCACGATATATATCAATCAATTCCCTGTACATTTCGGTTTCCCTTGCAATTGCTGGTGAGAATAAGCAACGCCAAAATATATCCATCTTTACACACAAATGCAAATATTTCTATAACTTAGATGACAGGAATAGAATTGATGAGTCAAAATTTATAATACATATTTAACACAAAAAGTTAAATAGTAGTGACTATAAATTTTAGGAAGCTTGATAGTTTAGAAGGAAGTTAACAGTGCCTCTCATTTAGCACTCACCATCAAGCATCACTTACTTGGAGACAATAAAAGAAGACTCAAGCAATGATTACAAAGAAAACTTCATTTTAGTATACCAAAAGTTGGTATTTTATCTGTACATGTTCAATGCCTTGTCAAACCGTCTCGGCGATAATGAAATGTTATTTATGAATTACAAGTTCATTTAAACCAAAGAGGACTCACAGATATTCCAATTTCCACATAAAATCTCCGCTTCTTTTTTGGTGTTGAGATAATTCTGAGCATCACAAGTTCAAGGCAGAGCCTGGCCCTGATGTCATCACTATGGAGCATTTCTGCACCTCATCAGTCATCGGCCTATACAAATTCTAACCCACTCTCTTACATTAAACAGGAACTGAATTCTTTGTATCATTATTCATAAACTCAGTAACAATCCGTCTTCGGGCATGCTGGAAACAGAGGTTGGAGGCTAAAATTATTCTCTGAGAAACAAAACCTGAACATCCTTTCTTGACTTGGTTCCATTTGAACACCCCAATACCAACACAGAGACTTTGCTTTTGAAAAGATTCTCTTCAAATACTGGGATAATGAACACTTTCTCTTAAACTTGGCCTTTCTCAACACATAGAGATTAGTTAAAACAGGCCACCCCAAGAGCCTGGGAAACGAGGCCGAGAAGGAAGCAGCCCAGCTTCGTTGGCACAGGCGTGTGGGCACCTGCGCAGGCTCACCTGGCGGGGCCGCTGCGGGGACAGGCACATGGAGAACAGTCCCCAGTGGAGCCGGTCACCTTCCCGTAGTACCCAGGGGCGCACACATCACAGTGGTCCCCAGCGGTGCTGTGCCTACAGTTCTGGAGCCCCGGGTTTCAAGAGGAGAGAAGAATGGGAAATGGTTAGAAATCATTCTTACCTGCTAATACCTAAGCAAGCCACTGTTAATGTCAGGTAGTACTATATATATATATATATTTTTTTTTTTTTTTAATAGAGAAGGGAGAACATTTTTTTCTTCATATTTTGTAAATCCTATAAACACTGCCAACTCTGACCTTCATTCATTATAATACAGCCTATAAATTACTAATACATTCTTCTTATGGAAAATATACACAGGGCTAAAATATATATTTTATACACATACACACACAGGGCTCCTAAAAGCAGTCAACTTTCAGTTCCTTAAAAGAGGGATTTAAATATATTTGATTTGAAGCACATTGGTTTTGCACATGGTTGGGGTTCATTGATCACATGTGGGGTGCTGAAAGAAGTGAACAGATAAGATGATTTAGGAAACAGGGAAGAAAATGCCCGGTGTTATAGCACCACCAATAGATTCTTGCAATAACCAAATCACTTCTAGTTACATTTGATGTCATCGTTTCCATGACAGGTCCTACCATCCTGCCATTAAAAAAGTTTTTGAAGCTAAAAGAGCAAGTTTTTGTCGACATCCATTTCCAAGGTGAAATCTGCTTTGGCCCAGTTGAATCACTGTCCATGCAATCCCTGGGCACTGGATTCTGTGTCGGATGGAGGGATAGAAAGACGGGTAACACTGGCAAACTGAAGCAGACTCTATCCCTGGCAGCAAGAGAGGCTATAGAAAGACACCCTTTTATATGTTTTAAACACTATTTTCAAGTTCCTTTTTTTTTTTTTAATTTATTTATTTATTTGACAGAGAGATAGCACAAGTAGGCAGAGCGGCAGGCAGAGGGAAAGGGAGAGGCAGGCTCTCTGCTGAGCAGGGAGCCCGATGCGGGGCTCGATTCCAGGACCCTGGGATCATGACCTGAGCCGAAGGCAGCCGCTTAACCGACTGAGCCACCCAGGCGCCCCTCAAGTTCCTTTTGATTAAAAAATATTCCAGTATTTTCTGTTTTAAAATTATATTCCTATCTCACCTGATGGAAGTAGATTTTACTAGGATCCACGTGGTCCCTAAAAGTGCTATCTCTTTAGAAGTAAAATTTGCAACCGCTCTCTTAAAAAGAATGTGTTAAATACTTGTTTTAATGATACAATATAAATCTGATGAAGAATAAATATTAGATGAGCGAGGATTGAGCAGATTTTCATTGTTAACACCAACTTCAGCACTAAAAACTCCCCAAATACACAACGATTGTGGACTTCCTGGTTCTCATGATTCCAGAGAACTGAAGACAAGCTGCCCGAGAATGGCAGGGATAGGAGAACCTGTTAATGTCAACCAACCTGTAGGATGAGTTCCTTGCTGTGGGAAGTGCACAGAAAAGGCTTGTCAGTTGTTCAATTGTAAAACCATTAAGTGGTATCTCCTGGGAGGGGATACCCAGGGATAGGAACTCCCAGGCTATCTTGGTGGTGCTGAGTCTCCCTCTACCTCCTTTCCAGGTCACACTTCTGACCAATCATTTTTATGATAATACCAAGTCTCAGTGACATGAGGTGGGGGGGGAAATGCCCTATATACCGAATGACAAAATCAGATCCAAAATGGTCTTGATGCCCACCTATGTAATAATCCATAGGCAGTGCTTAAGGGATTTTGTCAAATGGAAGTGCACTGTTGCACTAAACCACAAGGAGACCTCACCAGATGAAGACTGGAGAGAAAAGATAAGGTCCCAAGTTCAAAGCGCAAGGACTCAGGTGCTAAACATGTGGAAAGTATGTAAGCATCTTCATGTCTAGTTAGCTCAGCAGAGGCAGCAGTGACCAGGCTGGCAAAACCCACGGGCTGCATTCACGGCACACCTAGCATCAGAGAGAGATGCTCCTTCCACACCTAGGGTAAAGGCGCTGGGCTCTAGGCAGGATACTCTAACCGCAGGATGGTGCATGGACTCAACCATTCCACAGAATCATCAGGTATATAAACTGAGGCTATCTGACCAGGAGGGCTAAAGATTCAGGGCCCATGGATATGTGAAAGAGGAATCTAACCCGTTTCACAAGTTACTAGATAAGATACTGCCATTTTTCATGCACAAACTTGACCTAGTGGTTTGTCCTAGTGGCTCCAAAGATTAAAGTGCACCAACTCCAGGAATAATCAGGCTGCCCCAAGATGAGCTGAGCTGCTGTGGGAGTGAGCTTCCCATGGCTGGAGGTGTGTAAACATTCATTAAATAACTGCTTGGCTTGAATGCTGTAGTTCAGACTTAAGCTGCTTTGCAGCAGATGTATCCATTGTTGTGTACTGTAAAAATTAACAGATCCAGCTGAGAGCTCTTATGGGTTCCAGGTAACATCTGGCCAACCTCTCCCCCCAGAGCTGGGAGCTGTCCGAAAGCGCTCTTTGTTGATGTTAGGGAGAATTCTTGCCTGGGATAGTCTTTCCTGGACTGGGATATGTAGGCTGTGTTCTTTCTTGGTTACGAATCGACAGGTCAGCTGCTGATCTTAGAACTCTGTTCTGGTGGATTCCGGCCAGGGAAGGCAGGGTAGTAATTTAATGTCCTAGGAGTATTTAATCTTGTTAAAACAGTGCATCAAGGAAAGATGCAGCATGAAAGAACTGATCAACTTCTTTAAGTGTCCATGAGACCTCTGTCCCCATGACTGGCCAAGAGACCTTCCCAGCTAATTGCATCTTGATTTAAGTTGCCTGAAATCAGTTCTCCTTAAATCCTTAAATGAGATTTTTCTCATTTTCTCTATTAAGACTTTTTGCCTGGAGCATGAGCTGATTAAAGTGAATTTTTTTTTTTTTTAATAGTGTTGTAGCTATCTGCATCTTCATTAAGGCCGTTTTACCTGTGGAATAATCCTTTAATTCCACATATATAATGGAGTCAGCAAAGGTTAACACATATCTTTTTAATGGAGGAAAATCATGCTGTACTTCAGTTTCTAAATTCACCTGCGCACTGCCATAGCTCAGCAGTGTCCCCGATGGAAATGACCTTTCAATTCCACAGATGAAAAATGCATCCAAATAGAAGACAGATCTAGAAGGGCTGCAGTCCAGTTGGGAGCCTGCCTAATTCCTTCATCCCATTCCTTGTGACTAGGCCACATCCAGGAGCTCTAAGGCTTCAGGAGGGTCTTTCTTGGTGAGCAGCTCATTTCCCTTCATTGAGTTATTTTACCTGAGGTGAGGTGGTCTTGGCGCAATTTATACAAGTAACCAATGTTTCTACAAGAGTTATTATAAAAAAAGGAGATTTCCAGAGTAGGGAAAGAATATCAGATTATTCTAGGTTATTAGTAAGGCCTTGTCAGATTAAGTAAATCACAGACACAAGAGTTTGTCTTTGGTCAAGGCCACAAGACTTCCATCTGGGCCATTTCTTCGCAGTGATCAGAGTTCTCCTTACGTTTCTGAGACCAATCTTGGTCTAGGTTGTTAAAAAGAAAACCACAGGCCCAATATGGCATCACTTAGGCCAAGACACCAAACTGGGGCTAATACAGAGCCTAACTACAGTTTCAACCACCCCAAGAAAGAACACAGCCTGCGTATCCCAGTCAGGAATTTTCTGATCAGCATCAATGAGGTAACCTGTCACGTGGGCCCTTCATCCCCAGAAAGGAAGATGAAGTCATCCACCTAATAAGACCCCTGCCCTCCCATCTAAGGAAAAGTGACCTTGTCTGGAACAATCCTTTCTTTTTGTTGATAACTTCCTTGCCCCACCCTCTTCCCTAAAAAAAGTTTTTGTTTTGTACAACTCCTCGGAGCTCCCCTCTACCTTGATAGATGGGATGCTGCCTAATTCATGAATCACTCAATAAAGCCAGTTATATCCTCAAATTCTGAATTTTGTTTTTTAATAAGGGAGAGGTGACTGAGAAGCAAAAGCATACTAAGACATCAAGAAAGTATTTTTTTAAAAAAATGCAAGGAGAGAAATAAATTTGCAACATGGGCATTAACGTATTTTAAGACCCCAGGTGGCCCTCCAAATTCTATGACATAGAGGTCTCATCTAGTTTGACTATAACCACCAATACTGCAAGTACACTTAACTAACTCCCAAATTGATGCCCACAAACAAATTCATGAAACTAAGACTTATAAAAGATTTTGCACTAACGTCTGACTTCTGAGCCTTTCTGAAGGAAATTTACATGTATGTTACAGTTAGTTAAATTTAGGCTCTCTCTAAACCATGAACTTCATAGGACTCTGGAGCAGAAATTCAAAGGCTCAGTGCCTCCTCTGAGAACCCGCACAAACAAACCTACCAGACACTTCCCAGTTTCGGGGTCACAGACATCACTGTGGTTGTTGCAATTGCAGGGCACACAAGGGGCAAGCAGAGTGCGGGGTCCTCGGCTCGCGCCTTGCAGGAGCTTCCCCCTGTGGTAACCAGGTGCACAGTCCTGAGCGCATGCAAAAGGAAATGAACAAACACAATTAAAACAATGGACAGAGGACTTGTAACAATTCTGACACCAATTCCACTTCTGATCACCAGGTATGATCAGTATATTCTGTGACCAGTTCTGTTGTGTGGGTGTTTTTT
Organism: Halichoerus grypus; assembly: GCF_964656455.1. NCBI lineage: Eukaryota > Metazoa > Chordata > Mammalia > Carnivora > Phocidae > Halichoerus > Halichoerus grypus. The sequence goes on from NC_135724.1 coordinate 55,847,469, forward strand.
CCCCACATCAAGCAATGTTTGGACACCAGCTGGGTGTCCCACAATTTAATTCTGACACTACCTACCTGGAGATAGCATCCGATCTCACTGGTTAAGGGCTCAGTTCTAGAAGATTGGCCCTGCCCCCCAACTACAGACGCCAATCACAAGTCCAGGTTGTGCTTCTGTCAACAGGCTACAGATTGGAGGTTCCAACGACCCCCTCCTTGGGTTTGATTAATTTGCTAGAGTGGAGCTCAGAATGCAGAGAAACATTCTAGTTACAAGGTCACTGGTTTATTATGAAAGGATGTAACTCAGGAATAACCAGATGGAAGAGAGGCACAGGGCAAGGTGCGGGGAAGGGGCCTTGGGCCTTCCAGGCCCTCTCTAGTCATTACATGTGTTCACCAACCAGGAAGCTCTCTGAACTCTATCCTTTTGGTTTTTATGGAGTCTTCCTTACATAGGTATGAGTGAGGCGATCATTGGCCCCTGGCAACTGATTCAACCACCAGCCCCTTCCCTCTCCCCTGAGGTCTGGGGAAAGGACTAAAAGTTCTCCAACCACATGGTTGGTTCTTTTGGTGACCAGCCTCCATCCTTAGATGATCTAGGAACTTTTCAAAAGTTACCTCATGAATATAACAAAAGACATTTTTATAGATCTCATCACTTAGGAAATTCTAAGCATTTAAGAACTCTGTGCTAGGAAACGGGGGATGAAGACCAAATAGCTATTTCTTATAAATCACAGTGTCGCAACTTGAATAAGCATTGCTCCAAAGAAGATACAATTGGCTGATAAGCACCTGAAAAGATGCTTTCATCAATCATTAGGGAACTGCAAATCAAGACTACAATGAGATACCACCTCACACCAAGAGAACTACTATCAAAAAACAGAAAATAATCAGAGTTGTCAAGGATATAGAAAAAATGGAACACTTGTGCATTGCCAGTAGGAATATAAAATGGGACCGTGCTTTGGGAAGCAGTATGGCAGCTACTCAAAAAGCTAAAAACAGAATTACGACATGACCTAGCAATTCTTTTGAGCATAAACCCCAAAGAACTGAAATCAAGGTCTTGGAGAGATATTGTATAGCCATATTCTTGGCAGCATTATTCATGACAGGCAAAAGGTTAACCCAAGTGTCCATTGACGGATGAATTAACAAAAAAAATGTGATATATACATAAAATGGATTATTCAGCCTTAAGGAAGCAAATTCTGATACATGCTACAACATGGATGAACCTTGACATTAGGCTAGGTAGTCATAAATGAGAAATACTGCATGATTCCACTTAAATGAAGGTCCTAGAGTAGTTGAATTCACTAAGATAGAAAGTAGAATGGTGATTGTCAGGGGCTGTGGGGAAGGGGACCGGGGAGTTAGTGTTTAATGGGTACAGAGTTTTAGTTTTGCAAGATGAAGGATCCTGGAGATTGGTTGTACAACAGTGTGAATGTAGTTAGCACTACTGAATGATACACTTAAAAGTGGTTAGGACAGTAAAGTTTATGTTTATGCAGTATTTAACCATAATTAAGTTTTTTCGAAGAGAAAACTCATATAATTCATACAAATTCTGATCATCACTTAGGAGTTGCTGTAACAAGCCTATTTCAGCTCAGAACCAGGTAATGGATTTTATTTATTTTTCTTTTTTCTTTAAATTCAATTAGCCTTGGGGTGCCTGGGTGGCTCAGTCGTTAAGCGTCTGCCTTCAGCTCAGGTCATGATCCCAGGGTCCTGGGATTGAGCCCCGCATCGGGCTCCCTGCTCAGCGGGAAGTCTGCTTCTCCCTCTCCCACTCCCCCTGCTTGTGTTCCCTCTCTCACGGTCTCTGTCAAATGAATAAATAAAATCTTTAAAAAAATAAATAAATAAATTCAATTAGCCAACATGTAGTACATCATTACAGGTAGTGGATTTTAACCACAGTCTGCCTACCTGACACGAGAATCCAGCTGTGCCAGGAGGACAGAGACACTTCTCTAGGAGGGACGCCACCTCCTGTCCCGGGTGCAACTCTCCAGCCTTCCTGCCAACCTCCATTGAAATATTTGAGATTCTGTGAAACCGTTAAGAAGTGTGAGAGGGAACATTAATACTGAGAAAGACACTTTCTAGAAATCTAGCACATTATATAATGAATTGGCACATATATTAAGCCAGAGCTTTCCTACAAGTTTGGGAGTAGCTCCTACCCGATTATAAAGGGAATGTATAAGAGCACATTAGTCCTGTCATCACACAGTGACGGGCCCCCGCCAACATGTTAGAACTTAAAAATAATATTACACAAAGCAACAACTCCTGCAGCACTAGTTTGGCTATAACCCAGTAGCTTCCATTTATGGGATAAGTACTAAATGAGCAACTGAGCATTCTTGATGTGTCATGACAAAGAAATGTCATTGAAATTTAAGGGCAGAAAATAGAACTTTTTTTGTTTTGTTTCATTTATATTTTAACCTCATCTAAGATATCACCATATGTACTTATATTTTATATCCACATTAATTGGAGGATGGATAATCTAGGTCATTTTCCACATATTTCATTACTATTTAATAAAGTTTTGGTGAGGAACATAAATACACACACATACACACACACTAATAAAGATACGAAGTAATAAGGGTGAATCAAATCTCTTCAGTTTTATTTCAAATAAAAAAAGTTTTTTTCATTATAGAAGGTTCCAAGTACCTGCTTTGCTGTAATCCTTGACCATAAGATGCTTTGATGAGGATGTACTCAATGTTGCTAAGAACAGACATAAAATCAGGGCGTGTGACAGGTTTTTCAGAAACGGAGTTAAAATACTTCCAAAAATTCTGTGGATGAGAAACACCTTCAATTACATTCCGATTACAAATCCTCAGAGGCTTATGAATTTAGTAATTCTTTTATAAATGTCTCCGGAAGGGAGCCCGCTCTCCCGTCAGCTCCCGGGGCGGCAGCCGCGGTGCCCCCCTCACGGAGCAGCAGACACGTGTCACCTGCGCACCGCCCGCCGCGCGGCCGACTGTCCGCACAGTTCGGCGAGTGCGCGTGCACACTTGCCAGAGCCCAGCCAGTCCAGAGACTTCGCACCATTACATCCACACAGATGGAGACGTGTGCACCACGATTTCACACATAAAGGATTTAGGATGCAATTCGCACCAAGGTAACATAAGCCTAGTGTACGGTTCTTGAGCATATGGAATTTGAATTGTCTTTACAAATCTTGCTAAGCCCACTGGAATTCTGACTCCCAGGTCTTCTAGCTCACTCTATTAGCAGCTTTGGGATTCCACTGCATCCAGAGCTAACTCCACACCGTTAAGGGGCGCGTAGGAAAGGAGGACATCGTCACCTCTTTCATTCCCACTTCCTGCTCTTGTCGTACTCCGTTCTCCGGGGAGGGCACGTCCACATAAATGACCTGCTTTCTGGTCCGGCCCCCTTTGATGAGCACTTGGGGCTCAAGGTTGAAGGTGCCGATGCCGTCGGAAGAATAGAAGGCCACGCTGTATTTCAGGCTGCCACCGTAGGCCAGGAGCTATGGGATCGTAAATGATTTACTTCTCTGACATAGCCCTGGCTTAAAACTATTTCATTACAAGCCTGTTGTCATTTGCAAGAAATCCTGTGTCTTAAAAATACATCACAAGGGTGGAATCGGTTGTCTGGAATGTCTTTAAAAAAAGAAAAGATTTTATTTGAGAGAGAGAGAGAACATGAAAGGGGAGAGGTCAGTGGGAGAAGCAGACTCCCCGCTGAGGCGGGACTCGATCCTGGGATTCCAGGATCATGACCTGAGCTGAAGGCAGTTGCTTAACCAACTGAGCCACCCAGGCACCCTGGAATTTGTGTCTTTTTAATTTTACTTAATTATGGATTATTAAGTTAACTCAAGCCATAGCTTTTTAAGTGAGGTTTTAAAAGTTTTTTAAAAAAACTTTTATTGAGGCATGTCTGGCATATAAAAGGCTGTACATATTTAAGGTGTACAACTCAAGGAGTCTGGGGAGGAGGATACACCCATGAAGCCCCCACCCCCATCAAGGCCACAGACGTCACCTCCCTCAGCTTCCTCTCCATGGCACCAAAGGAAGTAAACGTAACAAATCAGTGTGGTAATGGCCCTGATTATTTTCAGGCTCCTTTGAATTAAAAGGGACCTAGAGCTATGGGAACACTGGATACATACTGGCAAATTTAAAGATCTGGGTGATTTCACACATAGATTCCAATGTTTATTTAAACAAAAATGCAAGTGATGCCCTAAATACCCTGTTATAGTAGGGTATTACTTTCCCCCTAAATGAGTATCGATTTGTTGAGAAGAACCACAGCACCTGAGCTTATGTTAATAAAAATGAAAAGGGTTTATTGAAGGACTGCTTGAGGAAGGAGAAAAATAACATGATTTGATTTTTAAAAGACTTTAAGATTTTATTTTTAAGTAAACTCTACACAAAATGAAGGGCTCGAACTCACGACCCCGAGATCCGGAGTGCATGCTCTTTTGACTGAGCCAGCCAGGTGCCCCTAAAAGACTTTCAAATGAAAATTACTTGAGAGCCATATACATCTGGGGGGATTTTTATAAGTGTTAAACTTCTCCATCTCCACCTAGAGGGAATAAGCACCTCGGTTAAGGGTCGGCTAACACAGTCCATCGTGATTTCAAGTGACACCTGTCTCCTCCGGGAAACGTGGACTGGCTCTAGGCCAGGTGGGGGCCTCACCTGGTCTCCCTGGAACTGCTCTGGCAGCCGCCAGTAAAACGGCTCTGCGTGGACATGTCGCCTGACGGTCACAGCGTTCAGGAGGATGTCAGGGGCCTGGTAATACACCCCCTCAGCCGTACCCTGGAGGTTGCTCTGAGAAACCACACGCAGGAGGGGCTGCCCTGAGCCCAGCGTTACCTGGTCATGGAAGGGGAGAAAAACAGACCTGAGAGCACGAATTCACTCCTCACCTTCGATTCGTCAGCTTCTACTGCTGTTTCACAGACCAGACAGCTTTAGTATTAAAACAGGAGTAACAAAGACAGTTCCTTCAAACTCCAACATCTGGGTTAATAGGAAAACTGCATGTGTTTTACACTCTTGCATTTAGGGCCAAACTATTGCTCTATTGGGGCAGGATTCAGTTATAGGAAGGAAGCTGTTGTGTATTGCAGTTTTATCTCCAACAAAAGCTTTTGATAGATTAGCTCAGGAGCAACCCTGAGCACTTTAGTTCCAGCTTCATTTATTTCCTCGGATGGCAGACACAGAGCTCGGATTCATAATGAACCCAGATTAGTTTCCTGGAATTTCTGATGCCATAAGAGCAAAATTTAAAGTAAGTTCTTGACTATCTCCCCTACGGTCACCCAACTTCCATGGGAGGGGGGCAGGGAAGGAGGCAGTGTTTAAAAACAGCACATTAGCACGTTTTCCCGCATGTGTAACTTACCGGCGTCCTCACATAACCCTCCAGCTCTGAGCAGACTTGTGACAGCCCAAAGCAGAAGCAGGGGCTACATCCTAGAGGGTCATCTGCGCGGAGGGCGTAGGTACCAGCTCGACACTCGCTGCAATGAAGACCGAACACATTTTCCTAAAGGAGAGAAAGCAATAGACTCGTTTATTTTTACCTGGAAAAAAAAAAAGAGACACGACTTCCGAACAGAAATGAAATAAAACACAAAAATAATTTTGGACCCACAAACATCCCCGAAGCAGCTGTTTCCCTAGGCAAGCTCCCTAACCTCAAGGAACATCCACCCTCTCAGCACTGCCAGTGATTCCCAGATGCAGCTGATCAGCAGAATCATCTCAGAAGCTTTGGGAATATATAGATTCCCTGATGAGCCTCTCCTGGAGCGAACCCGAGACACCACCCTGAGGCCCCAGGTGACTCTGATGACTGGACAGGTGGTGGGCCATGGACCAGGTGATCACTAAGGCAGGCCCCTCCTGTTCTGACCGTCTGTAATGAAAGCTGCTATCGCCAATGGGGTAAGCCAAAAATATGTTCACTGATGTTTCCATTACTCCCAGGCCATAGTATCTGATGAGCTTTCCCTTCCTCATCCCTAGTCACTGATCAGCCCACTACTCTCTCTCTCTTCCGTATCACCAGCACCTGGAAAAGGACCAGAGGAGGTAGCCAATTACCTCCTAATAACAAAGCACAATGGGGAAATCAGTGGAAACACATGGAATTAAACATGATGTTGACATCTTACCTGCCAGGAAAATAAAACACACAAATTTCCTTCATTCTGGCCAGCACATACAAAAGAATAATTACTTACCAGTTAGAAAATCACAAATCTTCTATTTATTTATGTATTTATTTATATTTTTAAAATTCTTTTAAGGGGGGCAGAGGGAGAGAGAATCCCAAGCAGGCTCCACGCTGACCTGAGATCATGACCTAAGCTGAAATCAAGAGTGGGACACTTAACCCAGGCGCTCCGAATCACAGATCTTCTTGAAGCCCTGTGTTACCTGTTTTAGCTGTACGCTCAAGACAGACCGGCTGCTCAGCCGACTGGAACACCTGACAGAAAACTCAGAGTGTGTTTCGATTCAGTTCTATCATCTGACACTCACAATAACCAGTAAAAATTCCATTTGAAGAATCAGCCATTGTTCTCGAAGAGCCTACACGGAATTTAAACCTGGAAGGGAGTGCGGACTCACTATGAAAAGCGTCTAAAACCTAGCTGCTGATCTAAATGGTTAAAGATTTCGTTTATTTATTTGACAGAGAGAGAGGCAGAGGGAGAGGGAGAAGCAGACTCCCCGCTGAGCAGGGAGCCCGATGCGGGACTCGATCCCAGGACCGTGGGATCATGACCCGAGCCAAAGGCAGACGTTCAACCGGCACCCTTGATTTAACTAGTTAAAAGCCCCAAAGTCGTAGTGATGAGTGAGGGGGAGAGCGGGACGCCGAGGCTGCTACCTTGCAAGAGCAGCTGCCGGTTTCCTCTGCACAGCCGCACAGACCCTGTTCCTCATCACAGGCGTCTGCCAATGTCCCTCGCGGGTCACAGTCACAGGCCACACAGTCTGGAAAGTGTCTGTACCCCAGGGAGCACTGATGACAGCCTGGGCCACCGAAGGCAGGCTTGCATCGGCAGTGGCCAGTGAGTGCGTCGCATCCATGACCGGTGGACCCAACATCACTGCAGTTGCAGGCCTGGGAAAATAAACTCACAAATAAAACGGTGCCTTGTACATTCGTATAATGCACACGTGTTGGGATTACAGGAGAACACTAAACGTGGGGACATCATACAAATACGTGGGTCTCCTTCACTATGGCTGCAAGGATTCACTCGGCCAACCGGGAGGCAGCGGCTGCCAGGCTGGACCGCTGTGCCTCTCTGGGGCCCATGTGCACTGGGCTGACCCTGTCACCTGACGGCCAGCCCGGCGGCAGCATCTTACACGTCAAAGGCAAGTCTGGTTTTAAAACGCAAACCACATCCAAGTTCAACTGAGGAAAGCTACATTGAAAATAGAACCGTTGAAGATGGGCTGTAACCCCCCAATAAAGTGACTTCTGCCCTCCTCCTGGAAGATCATGTACACAGCAGCGTAGGTTTAAAGAGCACTGAAGTTTCCAAACCATCAATTCCACGGCTGGGTTCTTAAAAAAAAAACTTAGAATAATGTACTTTAAGGCAGCTGCTTCTTCCACCTGGATGCCTGAACCCGTACTGAGTTTTAAATATAAACCATGGAGCCATTCAGCAGGTCAAGGTCAAGTGCATGGATCAAAGAGAAGGAGTGAAACTTGCTCCAACGAAGTGCTTCCCAGTTAAGAAGATGCAGATGGTGGTGCGTACCTGGCATCCGAGCTCTAGGTCGTGGCCCCAGTATCCGTCCTCACATTCGTCACAGGTGGTGCCCCGAGTATAAGGAGGGCAGATACACTCCCCCGATTCCGGGTGACAAGTGTGCTGTGTGTGAGCGCAGTCACAGGCTGCAACAGAGACACATGGTGTTGTTACGCCTCAGGACCCCCATGCAACCGAAGTGGTCACAGCTGATGCTATAGATTCTCTCCCTTTGATTAATTATCTAAACTGTTCTAGTTCCTAACAGAGACCTCGTGATTCCCAAGACCTGTCTGTGTCTCTCGGGAGGGGGCTGTTCCTCCTTGTCGAGAGATGGTGTTAGAAAAGGGGTAATCAGGACAGAGAAACAGAAATAGGTGGGAAGAACAGATGCAGCTAGTATTTCTGGAGCATTTATTGTGTGCCAAATGCCGTGTTAAGGACTCTACGTCCAACATAAAAAGTAACTTCTGGATGGAAATTATAATTAGCTTCTCTATTTTACAGATGAGGAAACTAGAGCTAAGTGAAGTGATTAATCTAAGTCCCCGCAATCAGTAAAGCCTGACCACGGATTACAGACCAATTAAGCACAGGGATCAGGAAACAGAACAAAAGGTATGAAATCCTACATGTTAAAAAGAGAAAAAGCAAAGGAACGTAACAGAATTAGAAGTCAAAGGAGAGTGCAAAGAAAAGTCTGGGAATTACTAAAAAGCCTCAGATACTGAATTCTGGAGCTTACGTGTACAGCCACCGTCCTGGTAGGCGTGGAAGCCGCGCGCACACCTGTCGCACTTCTCCCCAGCTACGCCTGGGACGCAGTGACACCGGCCTTCCTCGGTGCAGTCATCCGACAAGGAGCCTGACATGCTGCAGTTACAGGGCAGGCACCCAGGCCCCGCGTCCAGCCCGTAATAGCCAGGCTGTTGCAGAGGAGGACCCGGAGCGTGGGAGCCAAAGTACATTTGAGTTAGCTACTGATACTTACAAGCATGTTTCCCAAATCAAACATCGGATGTTTCATAGAATCACACAGTGGTCATGACATCACTGCAGTTCTTTGTAAACCGAATACAGACTCTGTAGGTCAGGACACCCAGCATTCACCAGCCGTGTTTGGGCCAGTAGCTCTTTCTGGCAGTCATGAAGTGCATTTCATTCGAGCCGAGGTCAAGGTATCAATTATAGACATCACCGAAACACTTTCATGTCTGCAACAGCCACAGGCGTCTTACCAAGCACTGGTCACACTGCTGTCCAGTCACATGGGGTTTGCAGTCACAGAGTCCGGTCTCAAGATGGCAGACATCAGAGAGGGAGCCTTTTCCGTGGCACTCACAGGCTAACACACACACAAGAGACATATTTGTGCCCATTTCTGGGTATGGTTGTAGTAAGATCCCTTAATCCCCAAAGGAAAAATTTTAAACATTCATGTTTCAAATCATAAAACTAAAAGAAGAAATTACTTCGCAATAACTTCTACGGGGTTGGCGGAAGGAGCCATCACACAGAAAAACCACTGAAGCTATTAAGATAAGAATTAGCAAACAATCTTAACCAATTGCATGAATTCCTTGAAATCATAAAAATGAGCCACCAATGTTTATCAACAAATCTTCATAAAAAACATGCAATGGAGATTTAAAAATCAATTTAGCTATCTGTTCTTATCCTGATCTTATATGTATTTAATATTTTAAAGCTCAGTTATAACAATCTAGATAGGTAATATTACATTTCATAGTTTAATGTAAAACATTTCCCTGTTCTAAGTCGCGAGTCCCTGTAGTTCCAATATACTTACCTTCAGGTCAAACATTTCAGTTTTATCTACAGTCATAGGACTGATGTTCAAAACTACAAAGTCCCCACCTTTGCGAAGTGATACAATTTAATGGCTCCTGAAATGTTTAATTGATACTTATAGCACAGCTGTCAATATGCACGTCATTGAAAATATCTAATAAGCTCTTGACCAAATACCCCAGAAATGTGCACTGTCTTTGAATGCTTGGACTCAGGAAATGTGCACTCTGTCATACGCGATAATGATGTAAGAAAAGGAAAACTCCACAAATTCTCTCAAGCCAAGCACACTTTGTGTGGCAGGATTGGCAGGGGAGGCCAGAGCCGTGGTAGATGCTGGAAGGCTGAGGATCAGAGGAAAGGCACTGGAATTCTGCCTCCATAGTGGACTGTGGCCAAGACACCTGTGGATGTGTTCCCCGGTATAAGTGGACCATCTAGGATTCCCCCCGTGGGAGGCTGGGGAAGTGCTAGGGGCCCCACGCACCGCTGCCGGTTCCTGTGGCTTACTTTTGAACACTCAACTCACTTTTGTATTAAACATGCCTCCTGGGGGGCCTTGCTGACCCTGGACAGACTGCCCTTCCCAAGGCCAGTTTCCAGAGCGAGTGAAGAGCTGGCCTGCCAGAACGCCTTTCATACGCAAACAACCCCATCCAGAGCCCAGGCCCACAAAGGCCTCCTTACCGGGCTCTCTCCTTCATTTGGGCTTCACTTCCACTATTCCTCTGACCTCTCACCCCAGGGCCATGCATCAGAGGATTAGGGACAGCTGCCCTGCCCCAGAGCCTGCTGAAGTTATTCAAAGTAGCCAATCCTAACCCTGCTTACCCTGCCTTGCCCTTTCCTTCCTGAGGAAACCACAACAAAGGCTCTAGCCCACATTTCCCCTCCTGACCAACCGGGGTGCTTCCCATATGCCCTCTCCTATGCCTTGGTGTGTCCCCTCCTCCTGGCCACTGCTGGCCTTGCCATACCTAAATAATGAAACCTGTATTTTCAAACACTCCTCAGCATCCAACTATTCTCAGTTGTCTCCTGTAGAAAACGTCACACACATACACACACACACACACACACACACAACTTAACTGTCTATCTGAGGTCCCATCTGCCTGTCGCCCTCCCTTCCCATTCAACTTGCCCCTCCTGCCTTTTGGCTGCTGAACCTGCTCCTCCTGAAAAGTCTCCCAGGACTTCCCAGGAGCACATTCAAAGAGCACATTCTGGGTCTTCATCTTGCTGTGAGATGGGCCCCATCGCCACTCCCTCCCTTTTGAACTTCGCTCTCACTGAGGTGAGGGACAACCTCTGATTTCCTCCCTCCTTCTTGTCTCTCTCCCTCCGGTGCCCCCCGACCCCAACCCCGTGTCTCATTCAAAGCTTCCCCGGCCTTCGGGGAAAAGTCAACGTTCACCATATGATCACCACAAAATATAGACGACAGTAAACTGTATTTATTGTACGGTCCGTTTGTGCCTGGGTCACATTCCAGTATATTTCATTGAAGCTTCATTACAAACTGACATGGGAAGCACTATAACTTTCTCTCTTTTCCACTGTGAAATCTAAAATTTAGAAAGATTATGTCATTAGCCACAGGTCACACAGCTATTTGTAGTCATCTTTCCATGGTAACAGTTCTAATAGTAATTATTACTAAAAAATTGTTTGCTGTAGGGGTGCCCGGGTGGCTCAGTCAGTTAGGCATCTGCCTTCAGCTCAGGTCATGATCCCAGGGTTCTGGGATGGAGCCCCGTATCGGGCTCCCTGCTCACAGGAAGCCTGCTTCTCCCTCTGCCTCTGCCCCTCCCCCCCAACTCATGCTCTCTCTCTCTCTCTCTCTCCCAAATAAATAAAATCTTTTAAAAAATTGCTTGCTGTAAATAATATTAATTTAAAATAGTTTCCAGTAACTACTAGGTGATTTACATATATTTTAGTTCTCATGTGAACCCCACAATATAAAAATTATAACCACTTAACATTTCATATAAGGTTCCTTTAACAGTAGAGCTTGGGGGGGTTCCTACAGCCTCTCCCTCCCTGGTTGCTCCCTTGCTGCCCTGGACAACCCATTCCACACGCACCAAACCCGCTAGCACATCAATGCTGATGATTCTCCAGACCCCATTTCTTCCCTGATTCCTGCACGCCTGAATATCCAAATGCCTCCCCAACAAACCCCTAGGAATTCCCATGTCAGCAATATTGAATACTGACACTTTCACTGGGGTTAACCTAGTAAAATATAATAGTATATTCGCACGTGGGGCCTCTGGAAAGTCCATAAGAGGGATCCTATTATAGGCCTGGGAGGATTTCTAGTGAAATATCCAGAAATGACAAGAATTCATCTCATCAAAGCTGGGGGACAGAAAGAGGAAATGAGAAAAGAATAAAACCTGTAAATGTCTGGAGACTAGAAAGAGCCCAGACAGTGTCAGTCTATAACGAGTCCAGCTGCCTGGGCCACCAACCTGGACCCAGACCCCAATCCTGCCTGTCCTGACCCCACCCCCCCCACCCTCCAGTCAACACAGAGATTTTCTAGTTTCTTTTTTTTTTTTTTAAGATTTATTTATTAGAGAGAGAGAGAGGTGGGGAGGAACAGAGGGAGAGGGAGAGAGAGAATCTCAAGTAGGTTTCCTATTGAGTACAGAGCCCGACACGGGGCTCGATGCCGGGCTCAACTCGGGGCTTAATGCGGGGCTCAATTGCACAACCCTGAGATCATGACCTGAGCTGAAATCAAGAGCTGGATGCTCAACTGACTGAGCCACCCAGGCGTCCCAAGAGTTTCTAGTTTCTATCTTCACCTTTACCCCCATGACAAAGGCTCTACTGGAAGCCCTCATTAACTTTTCCAGCAAGTTTCTTTTCTGGCCTTTTCTCTCCTCTTGTCCACTCTATCCACCGCAGCGGTTCCAGACTGACTGTTCAACAGAGATCTGGTCAGACCCCGTCCCTGTTCAAGTGACCTGGAGTCGGGGACAGACGGTACAACCTCCACAGGCCAGCGCTGTCCACACCCATCAGCCATGGCTCCTGCCCTGGCCTGACCCTGCCTTTCACTTTCTAGCACCTTCTTTCCAGACTCTGCACCTCAGGCCTGGACGACACTTTCCCACCACTTGTCAGCCCACCGGGCATCTCCTACCCATCCTTCAAGACTCACATCAAGTGCCATTTCCTCCAGAGGCAGCCCCACACCATCCTGGACCTTTATGGAGCTTTGTGCAAACCCCAGGGATGGTCATTCGTCGCCCTGCAGAGCTGCCTGTCCTATCAGATCGACACTGCGCGCACGGGTCTCCTGACCCCTGCAGATGTGGCTGATGCAACAGACAAACACAATCTCTAATGTCACTTAAACTAAGACTTCAGCCAACAACTCAGACCCAGACCCAAATCCTGTCTGTTCTGACCCTCCTCCCCACCTCTGTTCATCACCAAGATCTACTTTCTACACAAAATACTGAAGCAGTTTTGTCAATGTAGATGCAAATATAAAGGAAAATGATTTTTTTGGTCATGATGAAAAACTTAAATACATCTGAACAACTTGGATATGTAAATTTCCTTTTGCAACTATGAATTTTATGAAATCTAAATACAGATCAAGTGTTTCTTATGAAAATTTAGCATCCTAATTGAAATAGGCTATAAAACATGCACTGATTTTTTTTCTTTTTTTTTTTTATTAACATATAATGTATTATTTGTCTCAGGGGTACCGGTCTGTGGTTCATCAGCCTTACACAATTCACAGCACTCACCATAGCACATACCCTCCCCAATGTCCATCACCCAGCCACCCCATCCCTCCCACCTCCCTCCACTCCAGCAATCCTCAGTTTGTTTCCTGAGATTAAGAGTCTCTAATGGTTTGTTTCCCTTTCCGGTTTTGTCTTGTTTCATTTTTCCCTCCCTTCCCCTATGATCATCTCTCTTGTTTCTCAAATTCCTCATATCAGCATGCACTGAATTTTGAAGACTAAACATTAAAAAGGAAAGCAAATATCTCATTAATACTTTAAAAATTTGATTACGTGACAAAATGATATTGCTTTTATAACTGGGTAAAATAAGATGTATTACTGCAATACGTTTCATCTCTGTCATTTTATTTATGTGGTGACTAGAAAATTTAAAATTACATGTGTTATTTACATTTCTACTGGACAGCATTAATATAGAAAAATAATAAAAAGCATTGTTTTTATTATTAGCATCTAAAATAGCTATCATTTATTTCATTTCCAGAACTTTAAGTTTTTATCCCAATTACTTCTCACAAAGGCCTTAATATGTATATATAAATGTGTGTGTGTATACATAATATATATATGTATATATAAAACTATGTCCATTTTATGTATGAGGAAATAGTGGCTCAGAGAGGTTAATAAATTTGCCTAATGTCACACAGTTGGTTGTGACCAACCCTCAGCTCTAACCCACATTAGTCAGACTCCAAAGCCTGAGATCCACATGTGTGCTTTGCCTCCACACCATCACATGTAGCTCCCCAGTAGACCTGGGCCAAAATTTTTCCAACTCCTCTGATGATACTTAGGACAGTGCTTGGGAAGTAACAAATGGTTAATAGACGACCAATGAACAAAGTGATGAATCATCAAGGTTGCAGGAAAGATGAAAAGGAATGACATGAGTATAGTGAAAGCACTCTGTAGACTTTGAAGCTTTACACAAATACCAGTTATCATAATTATCCTCCTATGAAACCAATCAAGGTGGCTGTGCTGCCGAGATCAAGTTGACTGGCCCAAGGCTACAAAGCCTTTTCCCTCTCTGGAAGTGTGCCTGGGAAAATAACTTTCCTGCATCGCTAGCACCCTCTCGTGTCGCCATGTTGTCATAGCATAGCAGGACTTCGCATTTATAGGAAATTATTAAAATAATGTAAAATTGCCATTTTTACTCTTTCACACCTTCAAGAGCTGTGCATAAAAATCTGAGGGCTGTATCAGCCCTGAGGCTACAAGTTTGTCATCTCAGGTAGAGGAAAGCCTCCTTTCTTTAGTGAGTGGTTCTAAGTGATCCATAATGTCAGGAAGGAAGGAAGCAGAGCTCTGGAGCAACATGAGTCAGTAGTTCAGGAACAGATTGTGAGACTCCAGGGATAGAGCCTTCCCATTTCCCACCCCATATCTTGAAATCCCATCTGACTCATGAGACCCCTGAGCCCGTCCCTCATTAACACTGCAGGCTCTGACCCCAGACTGCCTTTGCCCGGTCCCATCAAGCACCACTTCCTCCACCAGTGGAAGGGCACCTAAATTTCCCAGGCCACCTGACCTGCTCTGTAGGTAGTGGATCAAGCTAAGGCAGGGCACACCTTCCCGGTTGGGTCTAAACTGGTATTAACACAAGCGCTGACCGAGATCAAGTTACTCCATAGGCTGAGCCCTTTCTGATACATGTAAGTAGATGGAGACTTCACATGGCCATGAGTAAGGGCCCTGACTTCACAGCCCCCACACTCACCGCGGCAATTTTTGGCAGTCACGGCGTCCCCGTAGAAGCCGTCAGCACACCTCTCGCAGTGGGCGCCGTCCGTGTTCCCAGTGCATTTCAGGCACTCTCCAGTGACGGAGTCACAGTGACCCTCCTCAAAGGGGTCCACGTTGCCGCTGCAGTTGCACGGAACACAGGATTCCCCGGGCACTGTTGGGTTTCCATAGTAACCGTCTGCGCATCTGCACAAAAGATTGAAAAGGGGACCCAAATGAATGCACTTCCTCTAGACACTACCCCCACCATCCAGGGATTCTCTGAATGGCTAATAAATCAGACGGACTCTTTTTCCATAAGATTTATTGGGAAGCAATGCAACACCAAGTTCAGACATTCAGATTTCCTTCACTCATTGTGAAGACAGAGAATGTATCCCGAATGAGCCATAAATCCCAGTGGATGTGCCCTCAGCTCCAGGCCAACTGGACCTGCATGCCGTGGGTGTGACGTGGCTCCCCCAGGGACTTCCGCCAGAGCTGGGCACTGAGACTTAACACCTGGGAAAAGACAGTGTTGGCTTTCGGGTGCCAGAAGACAGCTATTAAATCAAACCACCCCTACTCTGGAACTATCCAGATAGTGGGATATTTCAGTGTGGGAACGGTACACACTGGCTCCTCGCTGTTTTCTGTTGTCATCGATGAGAACTCACATGAGCTCGAGGAGCCAAAATGCTGTTCTTGAAAAATTCCCCGGCTTTTTAATCGGCATACTGGTTTTTCTCTATAATTATGGGAAATAATCATTACACACCAAAACGCTAAAATCATACTTACCTATACATTTGAAACAAAACACGTATCACTGATATTTAATTAAAAAAGAAAGTTTGATGCAACTTTTGGAAATCAGTTGAGTGATGCAGACAGAGTACCTCTCGCACCAAGCTCCTGAGTATCCCGGGGCGCACTGGTCACAGACCACTTCGTCCCCATCCTCTAGGTGGCAAGTGGGGCTGAAACTGTCAAAACATTACAAATGAACACAATTTTCCAATGAGTGGTGCAGAATTTCTAAACATTTAAAATCCTTGTCTTTTACTACTCCTCACAAACTTTCAACAGTTCTTCACTCCAGAAGCCCGGCCCCTGACCATGCAGCCCACCTCATGAGCCTCTCTCCTGGGCACTGGACGCTCCCTGCTCCTGCCTGTCCCTCAGCCCAGAGGCCACTTCGTCCCCTCTCTGCCTGGGTTCACCTTGTCCCCCGTGCCCAACTCAGCCACCATCTCCTCCAGGAGGCCTTCTCCGATGCTCTTCCTGGCCAAGCCGAGCTCCCGTCTCTGGGTTCCCTGGCACTGGTCTGCCTGCCTCAGAGCCCCAACCACAGTGGCCAAGAGTGAGCTCTAGCTTACATGTGACAGCCCATCAACATTCCCCAAAGTATCCCCACTGCTCACTGAGGTCCCCTCAACCTCTATTCCTGGGTCTAGGGGGGCTGTGAAGAGAGGTATGGGGGCAACAGGGGGGCCCCTATGATTACATCAGAGTAGCGCTGGTTGTGTCTGTTTTACACAGTGGAGTTTCAAATGAAAATCCCCATGGGGGAGTTCTCTGGGCTGGAGGGAGGAAGAGTCCTAAAGTGTAGGCCAGTGAGAGAGAAACAGGTTTTCAAATCCGGGCCTGCAGGATGCACAGGCCCCAGCAGGGCGAATGAGGCCTTGTGCATCACTGTTCCTCCCACCCCACTCCTGCCTTGTGCTCAAGGACCACCTGCGATTTCACAGACAGGACCTGCCCTTTGATGCGGCCATAACGTGGCACACTCAGTTCCTTCTGCCCAGAACACCCTTCTCTGTGGCCTTCATCCTTCAAGCCTCAGATCAGGGCCTTCCTCAGAGTCGCTCCAGGCAGAGTCCTACTCTCCTGACAGTGGACATACCTCCACTAGAGTCATGACCACACGGTGGGTCCCATGGGACCAGCAGCCATGGATGAACACTCTGATACACGAGCTCCTACCATGATACTCAGTGTGTAGGAGGCACTCAATAAATACTGGTTGAATCATGAAATGAATTCAGCCCATTTTCAATGAGCCTCATATTTACATATTTTGGTCATTATATCAAAAACTCCTTAAGGCCAGGAACAAAGTTTAATTCATTCCTGTGTACCCTATACCTCCTAGCCTACTGGCAGGCACACCAGATATACACTGAAAGAATTAAGGAGCAACATTAGACCAAGAGGAACCAAAGCATGCACATTTTCTTGCCATCACATGCCTTTCTTATATAATTTAATACACCGAACTTGTTCTTTTTAAAAAAAGAGAATTCACCCCTCCATCTTTACCACTGGGTAAGCACACTATCTTCACACACGAAGTCTGGCCACACTAGGCTGGCTCCCCAGGTGGGGGTGCCGTGCTTACTTGTTGGAGGCTGTGGAGAGGGGGCAGGCACACCGCTGGCAGTCCTCCGGGGTCCCTCGGGAAGGCAGCCCGTAGAAGCCGGGCGCGCACTGCTCACAGTGGTCCCCGGTGGTGTTATGCTCGCAAGCCTAGAACACATGCATGGATGAAACTCAGTTCAGCCTTCCTTAAATGATTCTCTGATTCATCAAAAAATAACTTGAAGTCAAGGTGGAAAAAAAAATGCTCAAACAAGTCACCAAACTCTCTTACATGAGGAGGGGTTGCCTGTTTCCAGATAAATACAAAATTTTAATTTGTATAATCTGTATACATGGGAAGCTTTCACTTCTGCCCATGTCAGAGTAGCTGCTACCAGACTTGCCCTTCTGTAGGAAAGAACTAGAAAACTGGAACAAAACATATTGAACAACTTCTTTCAGACGCTAGACAACAAAGGTGAGAGAAGGGAGGTGACAGGATGACTTGGGATCACATGTCTTTTTCCTGGAGACACTTGCTAAGCAGGTGGGGGAGGGGGGAGACCCAAGCAGAATGTGGGGGGTCTTGTTGAGTTGAGGAGACAGAGGTCTGAGTTTGGGGAGACTGGAACTGCAGGAATTTGGGCAGAGAATCGGAGCTTCACAGAATAAGAACGCCAGAAATCTGCACAGGAGACCCCTTCAAATAGCTACTGAATACAAGCTTCTCATGTATAGAGTGCATTTCCATGCAGCCAGCCGAAAAATTAAGAACTCACGCAGAGGCCAGGGACACTAGAATTGTAACCAGCCAGTGTGGGGAGTCTCTGTTAAACGCCCAGAGCACCCAGTAGAGACCCCAGAAGAAAAACTCTTTCGCAGTAGGGCTACACCTGCCCTAGAGTAGAGGTTATACTAGACCCACCCTAACAAAACTTAAAAACAAACCTTGAAACAATCCAGCTGACCTATGATAATTTAACTACTTGCCAAAACAAACTCTGATGTTCTTTTTGTTACTTAACAAAATCCAGAGACTTAACAATGAACAATATTCATCATGCAATCGGAAACCACTGAGTATGCTTCCGCTAGTCACATCTGGGAGAATTTGGAATCCATGAGTCCAGGCAGATAACAAGTAGGTAAATAAATAAACATAAGAAAGGAGGGTTCTTGCTTACAGTAGAATGCTGTGTACCAATCGAGAAGCATGGAGAACATCATATAAGTGTTGGTGGGGCAAGAATCATCAGAGACTGCTAAATCTAAGGGGGAATTTTGATGATGAATATGATACTTGCATGGTCTTAAAGTGTCTCCGTCACACTGCTTATTAATTGCAAGAGAAAAGAACAGTAAATATATAGTAATTGACCAATGGCCGGCGTGTGTAATCAGAATTCACACCACCAGCAAGGGGCAGTGGACACTGTGGGCTTCCACGTGTGGTTCTCTGAGAAGGCCACAGCATCACTAATGAAGTGTTCTGGCCTGAAAGGTATAACCTGAACCAATTCATGAAAAAACAAGAGAAGGACCACCAAATAAGGGGCATTTTATTTTTTGAAAAATGATCGTGTTCTTCAAGGTGCCATTATTATAAAAGACAAAGAAATGCTGTAGAATGCTGTACTTCAGATTAAAGAAGACTAGAGAGACATGACAATAAAATGCAATACCTAAACTAGATGGGGCCTGTCATGGTGGGAAAAATGCTATAAAGGACATAATGGAGTCAACTGGCTAAATGGAAAAATGGACGGTAGATTAGAAAAAGTAGGATACCAAAGTTATATTTATTGAAGTTGATAATGTACTGTGGTTATATAAGAGAAAATCCTTATTCTCAGGACATACACACTGAAGTATTTAGGGATAAATGAGCATAGTGTACGCAACTTATTCTCAAGTGGTTTAGAAAAAAATATTATGATTAGATAAACAGATAATGAGAATAATACAGCAAATGGGGAAAATGTTAACAACAAGGTGAATCTGGGTAAAAGGTGGGTGCCCTAAGTACTATTTTTCTTCCTACAACTTTTGCATACATTTAAGATGATTTCCAAATAAGGGTTTTGTTCTTTTTTTTTTTAAAGGCAGGATAATAACTACTAGATCTGAGAAGAAGCAAACAAACAAAAAGCAAATGTGATTCATAAGGAGAAAAATCTAAAAAGTAGGCAGAGGAAAAAAAAAAGACAACCCAGAGAATTACATGTATAAGAATGACTAATGACTTTTCACTTGAAACAATGCAAGCCATACGCAAACAACAATTTTCAAGTCCTGAAAAAAAATCTGCAAAAATCTATTTCCAACTCAAAGATGAAAGAAAGCCTTTTTCAGGTCAAGAAAAGGCGAGAGAATTTGTCGGCTGTCAGACCTGCACCAAATAAATGCTAAAAATAGTTCTTTGGAAGGTAGAAACATGGAACCAGATGAAATCTTGGATTTATACCAAGGATTGAAGAGTATCAGAAACGATAAATACAGGGAAAATATGAAAGACTTATTTCCTTCTTGAAAACATGTCTTTAAGAAAGTAGAATGATGCCACATCAGGCGTATAGGAGGTATGCAGGAGAAACGAGATGGGCAGAGCAGGCCCCGTAGGAAGCGACGCCGAGCATGAGGGCAGCTGCAGAGCTCAAGGGAAAGCTGAGCCTATTCTCCATATTCTTTCCCAAGTTCCGCTCTGCCCATGACTTGGTCTCCCCAGGTCCTCCCATGACCCCCACCCCCATGCTGATGTCACCCAGAATTCTTTCCTGTGATCTCTACCCACCCCTGCCTGTACTCACTTGCCCCAGCTGCCACCTGTGGGTCCACCTTGCCACCCACTTCACTTTACCCCCTTTTCTGAGAGCCACTCATTTTATAGACCTTGTTGGCCATTTTTCATTCAACAGTTTAAATAATATTCCCAGTTTCAAAACTTGAATACTTTTCTACCATTCCTGAGGTTGATAAAAGTTTTCCCATAGGTTAAATTTAATTTGGGACTATAAATATTTGTATTACATCCTTTTAAACAGGTTTTCACCATTTTTTTTGAAGATTTACTTATTTTAGGGAGAGAGAGAGAGTGAGAGCATGAGTGGGAGGGGCAGAGGGAGAGGGAGAGAGAATCACAAGCAGACTCCATGCTGAGTGCAGAGTCTGACGATGCGGGGCTTGATCCCAGGACCCTGAGATCACCACCTGAGCTAAAACCAAGAGTCAGAGGCTTAACCGACAGCACCACCCGGGTGCCCCAGGCTTTCACCAGTTTTATGTAGTTATCCTAGACCAGGGCTTCTAAACTTGAATTGTTTATAAATCACCTGGGTTCAATGTCAATTCTGATTCAGGAGGTCTGACATAGGGCCTGAGTTCTGCATTTCTAAAAAACTCCAGGGTGATGCACAGACTGCTGGTCCTCAGGTGACATTTTGGTAGGAATGTCTTAGACTCTTTTTTTCCTCCCCATCCCCTATGTGACCTTGATTTTGATAATTAACCCAAATTAATTTAAAATGCAGCTGGCTTTGGTAAATGGCTACATGGTTGAGCTAAAAGTATTATGCAAAATAACTAGTTTCATTAAAATACATTTAATTATGTCCACTTGCAAAGTATCTATGATAGGATTTCTTTGCTCAAAGGGCCAGACAGGGTTTTCTTTCTCTTTGGGAAAGCCATTACGTAGTTCTGCTAAAAAAAACCTACCAAATCTGTTTTGACGCTTTCTCAGGTCACCATCCCTTTAAGGGACCAGCCCTGTTGGTGGAGCTGGAATGTGAGGGAGGAGAATGCTCATCTCCTCAGGAAGGAAAAACATCTTCTCTTGAATGGAAAAGAAAAAAACATGAGGGCCCAAGATACACAACTGCCTTTTAGGCTCTTCTCTTTCAGAAGAGAGCAAACTGGTTTCTCCTTGGGAGGATAGCAGAAAGAGCTGGGAGAACAGGAGCTAATGTAAATCGTGGACATTGGGGGGGCTATGATGTGTCAATGTGGGTTCATCAACTGCACCAATGTGTCCCTCTGGCGGGGGGAGGGGGCTGTTGATAATATGGGAGCCTGTGTGTGCGTGGGGGCATGAGGTATATGAGAAATCCCTACACCTTCCTCTCAGTTTTGCTGTAAACCTAAAACCACGCTTTAAAAAAAAAAAAAAAAAGATAGGGCACTAAGAACAATTGGAACCTTCTCTCTGATAACCTGTAAATCAGGAGTTAACTCCGGGAAGCTGGATGGCTACATGCAAGGCCCAGGGCTAGAAATGGCTATCCAAAGGGGAGAATTCAAAGGTTTCTTTGTAAAATAGAATAGAAAAAAAAAAAAAGCAAAGTTAGATGAAACAGATAAATGATGCTACCAAGTTTTTATGTTTCTTTAAAGTCCAATCTAAATTTTTATTATTTTTGCCCCTTCAAACATGAATGACTTAAAAAGGTAAAAATAATAACTTGACAGTGCAAAAGGCTGGCAGACAGCACCTCATCCGAGTGTTCCGGGCTAACGTCCCCTAACAGTGTGCGCCGAGGGGGCACGTCACCTTCATGTCTTCCTGCCTAAAATGCAAAACCTCTAGCTAATCACGAGAAAACAGACACGCTCTAGCGGAGGACATTCCAGAGAATATCCAGGGCTCCTCAAAAGTGCCACAGTCATGAAAGACAAGGGAAAACTGAGGCACTGTCACAGAATGAAGGCGACAAGTGCAAAGTGGTTCTGGATTTGAGGCTGGAAAGGGGACATGAATGGGAAATCTGATGAAATCTGAGTGAAATCCACAGTTCTGTTGATGAGATTGTGCCCACGTGAATTTCTTAATTTTGATCACTGTACTCTGGTAAGGCAAGATGTGAGCACCAGGGAAAGCAGGGTGAAGGCTGAACAGGATCTTGCCGTGCTATTTTTGTAGCCTTACTGTAAATCTAACATTATTTCCCCAAATTTTTCAATTATAAAAATTATCACTTATTATAATTAGAACTTAAAGGCTGGTTGCTACTTAGCATTTTCACTTTAGTGTGAGTATATATTTCTGTAAAGGTATAGTAATAGAAGCATGTGCAAATACCCTTTTAGCTTACCTGTACCTAAAGCCATGGGTGCCACAATCACAGCCTGCTGACACCCCCAACTGTTGGCAGACGCCCTGGAAGGCTGGCCTTACAAACCCAAATGGAAAGGCAGAGGCGTTTAAAAAAAGCAACAACCTCATCAAGCTCTGGGAAACTGATCCTGAGGGATTGAGTGTGTGTGTAAAACATCACTTCATGTAATTCCTATAGACACTTGCTTTCCAGAACGATGAAATGAACAAAGAACAAAATGAAAGCTTTACTTACAGAATCAAGAAAAACTAAGCTCTAGAAAGATTAAACAATCCATGGCATCATGATGAGATCTTCTCCATGGCTCTGATAATTAATTTTCCCTAGTCTTGGGACTCAATCAATCTCTTTTGGAAAGAGCATGAACATTCCCCTGTATGGTGAATAGGACTCAGCTGATTAATATAGGCATTCACTCCATCTCTGTGCAGTAAATCCATTAGAACCCAGGAGTATGGCCTGGCTTCCAGGCAAAAAGAGCCTAAAAGAATTCCTGATTGAAGTTAAAAAACAAGTCTTGCCCTGTATCTGCCCCAAAGTTCATTCTCAAGATTAACTGCATATTTGTCAAGCCATGTTTCAACTCCTGTTGCATGAAAGAAGTACTTGTTTGAAGAGTTTACCCGAGCTAAGAACTATGAAGCATTATATATTGCACAAACGAGTGTGATTATTAGAAGTTTTATTATTCCTTTTAGGACATACTGTGTAATATGTTAAAGGAATTCTAACACTTTCATTTAAAAGCCCTGATCCTTTTTAATCCGTGGGCAATATTTTCTACCTTTATATGGCTTTCTAATCTTACGAAGTGAATTCGTTGTTCTAATAAAAAACCTGCAATGACATTATATATCCCTTTTCCGTTTTCACCAAAGTAACTTTTTTTCAAAAAAGAGCGGAGGAAAAAGCAGGAAACATATTATGACATGAACTTAAGTCTGCGAATTTCCTCTGGGGTCTACAAGGGCCAGGATAATCTCCTATGGAGGAAGCACTTTTTTTTAACCACTCTGCACAGCAGATGGCTCTGGGATAGGTAGGAGGGGGCACTCGAGGTTTTGGCAACAGACTCACAAAGCAAATGCCATGAATATCACATTCAGCTGCATGGCCGTGGCATTCACAGGGTTGACAAATTCCTCCAAAGAGTATTCCATCCACGCGGTAATAGCCAGGGAGGCAGGTCTGCAAGAGAGGGACAGGTGACACATGTGGGGGAAGGCAACCTTGTACATCATGCAAATCATCTTCTTGTCAATAGGTTAGGAACATCAAGTGCTCCAATTTCCATAAGTAGAGAAACATACTTCTTTTTCCCCCCCAAACTTCTTTATTGAGGTATCATTCACATGTCATAAAATGCACCCATTTTAAGGATACAGTTCACTGAGTTTTTAGTAAACTTACCGAATTGTGCAACATCGCCATAATCCAGTTCCTCATTTTTTTTTAAAGATTTATTTGAGAGAGAGAGCATGCACAAGCAGGGGGAGGGGCAGAAGGAGAGGGAAAGAATCCCAAGCAGACTCCCTGCTGAGCTTGGAGACCTAAATGGGGCTCGATCTCATGACCTGAGCCGAAATCAAAAGTCAGATACCCAACTGACTGAGCCACCCAGGCCCCCTTCCTCATTTCTTTTTATAGGTAGAAACACGCACACCAAAACCTAGTGGTGATACAATGGGTCAGCATCCACCTTCACAGTACCTGCCGCAATATTATTAGAAATCATGTAACACTCAGCCACTTAACCAGTGTTTCAATCAAGAGGACATTTTCCTCTCAACCTGATTTTGTTTTCTTTTGGGTAAGAGTCACTAAATACTACCATCAAAGTGCTCAAGGGTAGGTCTGGATCAAACTGCATCAGGTGAATTGAGCAAACATTACAGGCGTGCTTTCATGGTATTCATGGATGCTGTCCCCTGCCTGGGAGGAGCAGGGGGCCATCCCACACAGTCATTCATGTCATTCTCAAGATGACCCTGAGAACCATTCTCTCCATTTTATAGACATGGAATATGGAACATGGAGCAGTTAGACCCCGTGCCCACTGTGCCAATGGAAAGATTCAAAGTCGGGGAGACACACCTCCCAGACCTGTGGCCACAGGGCTCCTTGGGGCTGCACCAGACATAAAACGTGTTTCGAGTGCAGACTGGTGAGTGATTATTTGGGAGGCCAGCATACTCCCATGGGGCCATGGGAGGAGGGGTGTGGATCTGGTTTTTACTCTTGTAAAAAATATTAAAATTGCATTTTCATTATTTGAGTAATATATACATGCATTCATTCACACCGACCTTGTGAAAGTCCCCTTAACACCTCCATGCACCACGTTCCCGTCAAGGACAATGGGCCAGTCTACAGATGGGCACTGAGGGGGAGCTGCCTGGGGGTCTGTGTGGTGGCCACAGGGCTCTCAAGAATTCCAGTCCCCACCTATAGCTGCCTGATTCCTTATGTCAGCTCCTAATGAAAGAATGAGTTCTTCTGGCTGATAAAAACACTTAAAATTATGTGTTAAGCTTCGTGTGCTTCCTTGAGCGATCATCCGCTGCACATCAGCACATTTTCCTCTGAACCCAGTGGACCTGGAGTTCTCCAGCAGCACCTGCTCACTGCTGCCCCCTCCTGGTCTAGCTAGCCTGGGCATCTACTTTATCTGCCAGCCAGCCCACTCCCACATCCCACATACTATGAGGTAGCCTTAAGGTCATTTATCCGGTAAGCACACAGGACTTAGGTCCTACAGATACTTCCTTGGCCTAAAAATACATGTCTTAGATCTAAAAAAAAAGTTCATGGGGTCATAAAAGAAACAACCCTGTAAAATATTTAAAATAGAAATAGAAATATTTAATTAAAAATCTACATCATGAAGCACAGGCCAACTTTATTAACTGCAAAGTGTACAATTGATAAAGATTCATAAAAACAAATCATAAGTTAATGGCCCAAAACTCACAGTCAATGACAAGTCAGTCTTAAACACGGAAGAGGCAGGACCATGTGGTGGTTAATGGTGCACATGATGCTTGGAACCTGATATAACTACTTCCTAGCTCTTTCCTACAGAAAGAGGTTAGGATCGTGCCAAATACATAGAAAGTCCTCAGCAGGAGAGAGTTATTATCAATATTCATGTCCAAATAATTTCAAAATATATTTCAGAAAATTTTTTTAGTGACAGATTACTTTTACTGGTGATCGCAAGCGCATTCTCACACACTTCATTGTGAAGTAGAGGTCACCCAAGTTAACCTAGCTGGGGGCCATAAAAAGTCTCAAAACGGGCCTGGCTTTCTAGGTGGCATGCTGGTGATTTGTAAATGTCCAGATACAATCAAGTTCAATCCTCCTTAGAAATACAAACTATGGCATGGGCAGTGCAACTTTCTGGTTGACTAAGGCAAGAGGGTAGACTGAAATCAGGCCACTTCCACGTGTCCCAGGACTCTCCTGGAAGAGGCACCAGATTGCCTTAAACATTGTGACTTCCAATATTCCTAAAGCTGCCCAAAGTCTGAGCCAAATGTTAGGTTTCTAAAGTTAAAATTCAAGTGCGGGTTATTGTATCACCTTTAATGTGCTTTTTTTCTCCTTAGGAAAGAACAAAAGGAGATGGGAAGGGAAGAAGAGGAGGCTTACCTCACAGGAGATCCCTCCGTAGCCTTGGGGACATTCGCAGTGCTCCACCTCGGTGGCCAGCGCCAGGTCTATAACGTTAGGGCTGGCTGTATCCAAAGAGACAGAATCCAACCTACCAATAGACAGGAGTCATCCCGTGACTCAGACGCCTACCTGCAAATGACAGCTAACATCTTGATGAAGGTGGATTCTTAAAGTTTTCTTCAAACAAAAAGGTGATGTGACTTTTGTAAGTTACTACAGATTTTCCCACCAATTTGATTTCTGAAAGCTGTCAGTATTCTCTGGAAGGCCTTTGCAACATTTGGTGCAAAGAAGAGTAGTCGCCCAGACAGCTGTGGGAAGGGTCTGATGTTGCCCAGTCTGAGTTGAAACACTTCTGAAAAACTAACCCATTCAATCATCCTATCTCAAATACAGAGATTGTTCTTAAATGTATAATTCTGTGTTTGCTTCAGTCCAACGTGCATGCGTAGCCGTAGCCTGGCATTGCCAGAAATTGACCTTCTGGAAGTAATAACATGACCGAGGATGGGAACACTAGCTTAAATAGACAGGAAAATCTAAGACCATTAACAACAGGAGGGTAAAAACAAGATACAAGGTGGTCCAGACAATTGTGAACTTGTCAGGCATTTCTCAGAAAACCACCCTGAAAGTTTCTGATCCTGATGTCAAGATGATCTCCTACTGAGGCACACTTGTCATGGACCACTGTTCTTACATCGTCACTAAAATTATAGTAATAAAAATATTTTTTAAGGCAGCCAGTTCCATTAGTTGTACCCTTAAAATAATCAAGGAAAATATATTACACTGAAAATACATCATTATTAATAGATGAAGACGAGATTGAGGACCCTTCCCATGAGCTTTCCCTCTCTTTCAATACACACCTATAAAGAGCCATTTTTGCAGAATTGTAGTTGGCTCTAATCAAGAGATGTGTCACGTTGGCAAGGACAGTCATCAGCTGGTCGCGATCTATCTCCCTTTTGTTATTAAAATCTCGAAAGTTCTCCGGCACAAGTCTGACCACGTTCAAGTACTCTTCATATGGTTGTAATGCCAGGCCCTCAGCCTGGGTGCTTAAAGTGAGTCCATTTCCCTAATATTTAAACCAAGAGGAAATACATTTGTAATTCAACTTCATGATCAAAAAATAAAAGCAGATTTCTTTTCAGCAACGTGGCTTTTCATTTGTGCTTAGGTTCTCAGGGCAAACATGTAATCGTATCTATAACTCTTGGTTCGGAATGATCGGAGGAGAGCTATTTCCTTGTATTCCCCTCAGAGGGATTCAGAGAATAAATCTAAAGCCTGGGTCCTGTGCTGGGATCTCAGAAGAGAAATAGCATGTATGCGCCCATAGCTTTCCTCAAAGCAATGAATCTGACACCCCTCATCTTTAACTGAAGAGCAAAAGTAGAAAAGTATATAAAGATACCTCTAGCTTTCCACAAAATTGCCATTCCCAAAAATGCTTTATGTCACCCTGATCCCACTTGCCGCAGGCTGGATGGGGGGTGCACATCATTAAAGGTGCTGGGAGAAAGGGACGTCTGGGTGGCTCAGTCAGTTAAATGTCTGCCTTCGGCTCAGGTCATGATCCCAGGGTCCTGGGATCCAATCCCATGTTGGGTTCCTTGCTCAGCAGGGAGCCTGCTTCTCCCTCTCCTTTTGCCCTTCCCTCCACCCTCCACTTGTTCTCTCTCTCTCTCAAATAAATAAGTAAAATCTTTAAAGAAAAATAAAAAATAAAGGTACCAGGAGAGGGGGCAGACACTGCAGACTAGAACCTGAGGTGGTTTCTTACCTTTGGGAAAAATTCCGGTGAGGCTGAGCTGGGTCTTTGAGTGATGGGGGCGGAGGGGAGTGAGGGTACAGTGGCTGAGGACAAAAATGGGAACCCATCTTCCGTCCCCATGCTGCCAAGCACTACTGGCTAAGCATTCATGTGGGCGGCAACGTGGCAGGAGGAGACAGAGGGACTCAAAGGGCTGACAGGGTACTTCCAACGTCAGAGCAAACCCGTCTCCCTTCTCAATGTGAAAAGATGGGTCAGCTTCGGGGATCGAGGGAAGAGCCCCATGTGCTGTCCTGAGGCAATTCCAGGAATGGGCCCAAAGAGAATTGTCACCAGTCTTGGTGGTGCCTGGATGAGGTAAAGCCTTGCTGAACGGCCACCTGGCCCTGTGCTCCCCGCTACTATGGCCTCCCTTACCACTTGGAGTCATGAACTGTCCCCCAGAGAAGCCCTTCTGCTCTACAGCAAAGCAATGTGAAAGCAACTACCTTAATGATAACATCAGCGTAAGACATGAGGTCCCCGTCCACCGTCTCCACGGGAACATCGTAAGACACCGTGTACTTGAGGAAGCCACCAAACGCAGTCAGCTGAAAGAGGTAAGCGAGAGTGAACACGGAGGGCACATGACCACAGACCCTCTGTAAGAGGAAGTGGTGGCCAGGATCCGTCGGGAAACAACCCGGCTGCAAGGTGTCCGAGTGGCCACGGTACGTAAGGGAGTCCACAGCAAGGCAGTGAAAAGAAAGCATATTATACGAGTATGTTGTTTAAGCAATATTACCAAAATGCAGGATGTGATTTAAATGTACAGAAGAAAGATGTGCTCCTTCTTAGAGAAAGCCCAAGGTGAACGAGCATCAACTTCTGTGAGTCACATAGGAGATGTGTATTTCACTTAAATTTTTTAGGATTTAGGAGTCAGATCCATGATGATAATCCCAACATTCTGATCTCTTTGCACTGCTTGTAGAAGAACAATAAGGAACAGGACTCAGCAGCTAAAAGATGGACTACAGGTTTTTCCTCCTGGTCATATCCTTTCATATAAAACGGAGATGTTCTTTGTGACAGCTGTGTGACACAACAGTAGGCTCAGAATCCAGTCTTTGCACCAGAAAATTACAAGAGTGGTCTTAACAGAAAAAAAAAGATCACCGACCTTTGGTGATAAGACCACATTATAAAGAGAGCACATCTTCTAGGATTATAATTTGATGGGAAAAAAGAATCGTTTTCAAAATAAACACTACTTAAACCTAAGTCTAAATAAAATAAGTTGTAAAATTAAAATATAGCCAATAAATGAAATAGAAACTTCCCAAGCTATAAGACCCGCACTACGATGAAACATATACCATTACTTCAAAACAAACCAAATGCACAGGGAAGGTAAGCACGGAGCTTGAGCCACTGAGATAGATTCTACGGAGTATATTTTTGGATCATCAGAATCTGGAGAGAAGTGGCAATATTGGGGGCGCCTGGGTGGCTCACTCAGGTAAACTAACCTTTGAACCAAACTGCCTTTGGTTCAGGTCATGATTCTGGGGTCCTGCGATGGAGCCCCATATGGGGCTCCCTGCTCAGCGGGGAGTCTGCTTCTCTCTCTCTGTCTGCCCCCTCCCCCCGCTCCCGCTCTCTCTCCCTCCCTCCCTCTCTGTCTCAAAGAAAAAAAAAAAGAAAAAAAAAAAAGAAGTGGCATGATTGGTAAGGAAGAAGGGGACAATGGCAGATTAAATCATATTAACCAAATTTCCACTTGGTAGAATCACCACTTTGCATTTTCTTAAAATGGGAAGTATTCTATCTTTGCTAAATGTGAATGTTAGGTGAGAAAGAGTCTGTCTTGATAATGAAACTGGCAGGATACCAGCCCCAATGCCCAGTCTGTCCCGCCCAAGTTCCTTCTGTGCCAGGCTCTCCACTGAGCCCTGGGGCTAAGGAAAGTACAGGGCTAACTAAACAAAGCAGGAATTTGCCCAACACTTCACAGAGGCCCAAGTGATCCAGGAACGCAGAGGAAAGTGGAGAGCCTGTCATGGGAGGAGGGGACAAGACTTCCTACAGCAGCCTGCCTATGACCAATGTGGCCAAGAACAAAGTTCATAGTCTAATGATGTAATAAAGTCACCCAAGGCTAAGCAAGACCATGTGAGTCAGGTGTAAGTAAATGCTGTATAATTATCCGTCAAACCCTCGAGTGACCCTGAGACGACTTAAACTGCCAACAAGAAGTTCTTTCCTAATGTGCTCTGAGATCTTTGTCCAAGATGTCACTTCTGGCGATGGCCCTACCTTATTTCCAAGGTAGGCCTCCGGGGCCAACCAGTAATACTTGGAAGTCAGCCTCTGCAGGACCACCGTGTTGTTGATGCTAATCCGATGACGCCCACCCAGCGCATCTTGCTGAGACAGGATCTTGCTTGGACTGATCAGGTCGGTGACCAGCCACCCAGACATATCTTTCACCTTAAAAAAAGATTCAGAATTTCAGAATATGAAATTGAAGTCCCCTGAGATTTCACCCAGGCCAGTACTAATATCCCTACAATGAAGAAACAGACCCAGAGAGCTTAGCTAAGGACAGAGTTAACACACTGTGGCCACAGAACCACACGACTCATGACCCTTCTACTTGTCAAAGGATCAAGAAAATCTGAGAATGAATCAAACACTCTCCAGATCCCCAGATCAATTATAAGCAAGTTGGCGAGCAAAACTGTGACAGACACAGATATATATTTTAGATTAAAAAAAAAAAATAGCAAGGATCTTAATAGATGCATTGAACAGCTTTACCAAAAAGCTGAAAAATATATAAAAATAACCTCCAGATCCTATCCTCCTGATTTATCATTTACAAAGAGATGACAAGCCGTCACCCCAGCATGGTAGCCACAGGGATTTACCTTCATTCTTAGGTACCGATTGGGATTCCCACTCCCTCCCCGATGTTGCTCCCACTCCTCACCAACCTGCCAGGGAGGGAGGGAGGGAGAGAGGGAGGGAAAGGAGAGTCAGGGACTAGCAACCCCCCTACCCTGAATACAGCTTTCCCAAGATGGCCATGGGGAGGCCAGGTGGTTACCACGGATGAGCCCTGTGCCCTGCGGTCCTCCCTAACCTCGGGCCATCACACTGTCCTCCCAGGCACCATTTGGCATCCCCCTAGGACTCCTCATTCCCAGAACAACTGAGGAATCAGTTGCCTGCCCTCATAATCCCTATGTCACCTGTTGTTATTCCTACCCTCACCAGGTTCTCTGAGCTAGAAAATTCTGCATGAACCCATGTCCTGGCCTGAGACCAGTGTGGAGCAGTGGGTCCCAGAACTCACCTCTGACCCCACAACCAGATGCATTTCCCCACAGAAGAAATTGAGACATGATACATTCTACAGTATCATAACATCCTATTGTTTGGATAGGGAAATATATGTAGGAACAAACACATGACCAAGAAAGAAACTTCTGTGACACTTTAGTAGCCGGCTGCCTCTGATCCATGCCAATGTCATTCCAAACGGCCGGGAGTGGTGGTACAGGGAAAGGCAGCCCCCTTGCTTTAGAACACAGCTCCCAGAGAGCTCCTTTGAGGTGGTGCGTGTCTTAAATCCGGACTCGGGGAAGGTACCCGCACCTGACTGATGGACCAAGAAAGGCTGTCACAGACGTCAGAAACGCCAAAGCAGAAGCACTCTGAGCAGCCCTCGGGGTTTCTCTCCTTCAAGTTATAGAATCCTGGCTTGCAGAGGTCACAATTGTCTCCCTCAACATTTTCCTGCATGGAGTAGAGAAAAGATTTGAAACCAGTGAGTCTAGATAGATAGAATAAAGTGACATTAACAAGAAAGGTGTTTGGTGATCCAGAGAAACAGGTAAATAAATAGATACTCTGAGGAGACGTAAAGCCTCATGAAGTCATTATTTCCAAAACAGATATTTTGAAATTATGACCACTTAATTTTGTAGGCAAGAATGAGGGTCAGGATCCTAGAGCTCGGTCATTTATATTGAAATGACTTTTTTCATATTGTTTTGTTTGAAACCTTCCATTTTTGCTGATCTTTCGAGAATTTTAAAACCCAAGGAGGGCTATATAATTGTTTGTCTTATTAATAAATGCTCAAGATTATTTTCAGTCACTTATAAAATGTGCTCAAGACTCTGCTTACATGGGAAGAAGCACAGAAGATATAATGGGAAGTCCCATAAATTATGGTTATCATGGGGAAATGGCTATTAATATCAGATAGCAAAAAACCCCCACCTCCATGGTACCCAATGACTGTGTTTTTTATCATTGTCCAATTTCTTTTTAAGAGAAATCCAAAATAACATATCTGCCTTATTTGACATTTTTACAAATTTAGTATTTACCTGGTTCTCCTCTAAACATTAGGCTGGAACAGAATGTCAGAAGAGATAATGGCCCAGGCCTAAGAAATGCAGTATTTGGTTTCATCTTGGAAGTCACAGAAATACCTCCGGAATAGATGGCCACTGCCCAGAAGGCACCAAAAAAGCAAACTGGGTGCCCATCTAAGGCCAAGGACATAGACTGTGACATAATGTCATGCTTCTCAGGAAGGTATGGGGAAGCAGAGTTCTATTTAAACCTTGCTGCTTTGCTCAAGAACTGATCACCTTAACCTATGGAATGTGTTGCTTTCTTAGGATACCTCAAAAGAAATTCAGGGTCATCTTTAACCCCCACGCATACCTTACAGAGACAAGGCTCTGAGCATGGGTCCTCATTCACACTCCCAGCCCGACTGCACTCACAGTGGACGCAGGCTGGGTAAGCCTTGTAACCAAATTGGCAGCGATCACATTTTTCTCCTGCATAGCCTTCCTTGCATGGACATTGACCTGGCCGCTTCCCTGGGAAGAAAAGGATGGCAATGGCCCAACAGGAGGGTAAAAAGGTTAAAGCAGGGGTTGACAAACTATTTCTGCAAAGGGCCAGAGACGAAATATTTCAAGCTTTTTGGCTAAAGGATCTCTGTTGCAATTACTCAACTTTGCCCTAAGTGCTTGGGAGCAGGCAACAGATGGGCATAGCTCTGTTCCAATACAACTTTACTTACAAAAACTGGTGGTTTGCCAGATATGGCCCATGGACCACAGTTTGTCAACCCTTAGTTTAAAAAAAGAAAACAGAGATGAAAAACAGAGTCTGGTGGGAATGTCAAATTGTACCGTGACTTTGGAAAACAGTTTGGCACTTTTTCAAAATATGCAACATAGAGTTACTCTATGACCCAGCAATTCCACTCCTAATCATTTATCTAAGAACAATGAAAACATACATCCACAAAAAAGTTAGACATGAATGTTTGTAGCAGCATTATTCATAATAACCAAAAAGTGGAAACAAATGAAATACTCATGAACTGATGGATGGCTATATAAAATGTGGTACATACATACGATAGAGTAGTATTCAGAAAAGAAAAAGAAAAAAAAAGGACCAAAGTACTAATGGAGGCTACAGCATGGATAAACCTTGAAAACATGATGCTAAGTAAAAGAAGCCAGTCTCAAAAGACCATACATTGTATGGTTCTGTTTATATGAAATGTCCAGAATAAGCAAATCTGTGGAGAGAAAGATCAGTGGTTGCCTAGGGCTGGGGCGGAGGGCATGGAGGGAAGTGGGGAGTGATTACCAACAGGGAAGGGGTTTCTTTATGGGGTAATGAAAATGGTATATAGTGGGCTGTGTTGATGGTTGCACCCACAAATATACCAAAAAAACACTGAATCATACACTTTAAACTGGTGAATTGTATGGTAGTGAACTGTATCACAAAATAAAGCTGTTGTTGGTTTTTTTTTGTTGTTGTTGTTGTTTTTGAAAGCACAAGGGAAATGGTAAAGGGCAATGAGCACTATCCCTGATTTTAATGGCAGCTCTGAAACTTTCAGCTGTGTAACGTCAGCCAAGTTCCTTAACTGCTCTGAGCTACAGCTTCCTTGCCTATAAAATGCATTAAATAATTTATATCTGCTATGACTGAATGTTTAAATGATATATTTCTTAAAATGAACCTAATCAAGGGTAATTGTGACTACAATCAACATCATCCTCATTATCATTAGCATCCCATTACCAGTCCTGTGTAAGGATTAATTCAATTGTGTAAATTACCCTCCGCATTGTGGGTGGGCCCCCTGGTTGGCACATCCTTCCCAGCTGATCAATATCCATTTTAACTGCTAGTGACTGAGAATTTGATGAGGTCACAGAAGTCTTTGAACAGATGCAACCTTTTCAGGAGATTCTGGTATTTGCAAGTCCTTTGCCAGTTTTCGTAACAGAAAGAACACTGACATTTACAAAGTTAGCAGGAAAATTTGTTTGCTTTGCGAGATGATGTATGCAAAAGCCTTGTGAGTGTCTTCTAAGAGCTAAATAGAGGGATTGCTATTTACTGTGTTCCCCACATGGCTTTAAACTGAGCCTTATTTCTTCTCTCATCAAATGCTCAATTATCTACTCAAATGTCATTTCATCACCCCAACATTGCCCTCTTTACACCCCATCTCCCTCCAATCACGACTCCCAATTTTGCTTCATGCCCACAGGACTCCTCCCTACCCAGAGTTATATTATGCATGTACTTGTTCGTTGAGTGTCTGTCTGTGAGCAGGAATTTTGATCATCTTGTTCAAGTACATATTCCTGGGCCCTAAAGAATTGCCTGACACATAGTAACTGCTTGGTAAGTATTTTGTAAACAAAAGAATCAATAGAGAATCATATCACTCAATTTCTATCCAATTATGATAGTTCCACCAGGTACAAATCTTCCACAAAAAAAAAAAAAAAAAAAAATCAATTCAAGCACAAAAACCAATCAAGGACTTACCTTTGTGTAAGCCAGATTGGAGCTCATCTTTAATACAGACAGAACTGAGGGACCCAAAAGGGTCACAGTCACAGGCACGACAAGGGTTGTCCTCATAAGGAGACACCTGAAAGGCAGAGTTTGTCCTGGATTATCTTATTAGAATTATCAGCAATATTAGCAATAATATCAACAATAATACCAATGACAAGGTACTGGCTTTTCACTCAAGATGTGACTATTATAATGATTTTGTATACCCAGGGAGTGTAGGTCTCAGGAAAATAATGCGAGCTCACGCCAGAAAGCCCCAAACATTTTTTGATGGGACAGTAGCCAGTATCATTAGCAGAGTGCCATTCTTTCTCATGACCACTGTTATGGGGCTCCCCTCCGCTCTCTCTCACAGCCATGTATAAGCATCACCTAGACCAGACCTCCACAGGGAGCCAGGTGGTAACTACATATTAGGTCAGCTGAGGATGGACTGAGCACTTCCTACAGGCAAGATACAGCTGCAATAGTTTTTGGCTGACTCTTCCCATTCACAGTTAGTATTACAAAACCAAGATTACACAGCCAGTAGGGCCCCAAATCCAAGTTAAATAACAAGTGAACATCCTACTCTGAGCAAGAACACAGGACAGACAGAGCAGGAAACAGATATCCAAAAAATGCTACTAGCAGAATAAGAATATAAAGGAAATATTACAGAAGGGAATGAGTTTACAATATTGAAGTTGACCGTTGGCAAAATCTCTTTTCCACCTTGAAAAGGCAATGAAATTCAGCCTTGGTGAAGAAACACTCTCACCTTGTATGGTCTATAATATCCATCAATACAGGTTTCACAATTGATCCCCATGGTGTTCTGCAGGCAATTGATGCAAACCCCTCCTCCTCGGAACTGTCCAGCAGTATTCAAACTTCTCCTCTGATTTGCAACACTTTCATCATAGTAACAGTCTTGAGTTTTATTGTGACAATTACATTCTAGGAGAATTTTAACATCTCAATTAATATATTTATTATGTCCTATATAAAGAAAACCCTTCCTTCCCTAAGTTTCTATGACCGTAAATTAAATTAAAATTCCAGAATAAGTAAATTTAATAGGATATGGGCAATCTTATTGAGGACGATTGGGAGTAGTCATCAAAATTATACACATGCACACCCATTTGACCCCTCAACCTATCTTCTGGGATCACAATCCCGCAGAAGTACCTGCACTTATGAGTGGTATGTACAGGCTTAATCATCGCATCACTGTTTGTGTTAAAAAAGACTGGGAACACATGAACTATCCATGGATAGGTAGCTATTTTAATTATATTGCATCCATTTAATGGAATTCAGTGGTACTGTTTTTAAAAACAGCATTCAAATAGAGAACAAACTAGTGGTTACCAGAAGGGAGTTGGGTGGGGGGATGGGTGAAGTAGGTGAAGGGGATGAAGACGTACTCATCATGATGAGCACTGAGTAATGAATGTATAGAATTGTTGAATCACTATATTGTACACCTGAAACTAACATAACACTCTGTGTTAATTATACTGGAATTGAAATAAAAAAATAAAATAAAAATAAGAACAGCATTTCATATTGCTAACACAGAAAGATTTTCAAGACATACTGTTAAACATAAAAGCCCTATGTAGGATAACATGCAAGCATGTCAGGCCCCATGTATGAACTACATTGGGGGTGGGGATATGTTGATGTAGGTTTTATTTGCATAAAAATTTCAGGAAGAACATATGATGGAGACAGAGTGGAAGGAATATTTTTCACTACGTATTTTGTATATATTGGTGGATGTTGGAATCGTGTGAATGTATTGCCTACTTAAAAATTAAATCCAAATTAGGTAAAGAATACATCCATATATGGGAAGAGGAACCCGAGATAAAATAGCAAATCCCTAAAGATACAGGTAGGTCTCAATACTTTAAATCGTATTCAGGTAATATGTAACTTTGGGAACTATTTGAATATTTAAAAAAACAAGTTACGTCCTAGTCCCAATGTTAAGTCATCATCAAAGTAAGCATGTTAAGAAGGAAAAACACTATATCCTTCCATTCTCAGTAGACCTACTTTCACATGTGTTCCCAGCAGAAACGGTGCCGGGCCGCCAGGGCTGTTGGTGGTACCCTGGACAACACCTACTGCAGCTCTCTCCGCAGGTGTTATGCTCACACTGACACTGTAGCTTCTAGAAATGGAGAATACAAAATGACATCTGGAAATTAACCTGTATATTTTTCGTAACTTTATTTATTTATTTTTTAAGATTTTATTTGAGAGAGAGAGAAAGAGAGAGCGTGTGTGAGCGCGTGCACAAGCAGGAAGAGGGGCAGAAGGGGAGGAAGAAACAGACTCCCCACTGAGCAGGGAGCCCGATGGGGGGCTCCATCCCAGGACCCTGGGATCATGACCTGAGCCGAAGGCAGACGCTTAACCAACTGAGCCACCCAGGCGCCCCGCATAACTTTATTTTTAAAAGAACTGATCATGGTCACATATCCTGCACGACAGTATACCTGAGGACATGTGGCTCCATCAAAGCTTAGAGACATTCATTTTTAGAGAAAAATATACACACACGACCTGGTTACAAACAGAAGTGAGGAGGAATAAAACAAAACTAAAAATAAAATGGGTTCATGAACAAAAAGTTTTCCAGATAAGATGCATGGATATTCAGGGTTTATAAGCTCTTATTAATAACTTTCTTGATCTTCCTAGGTTTCAGCCTCAAAAGAGGATAATCCTATTCAAGAGTCAGAGAATTACAAAGACTGGGGGGAAAAATAACAAGTCGCTTCATAAAAATTGTTTAAGAGGAGACAGGGTCTCATATTATTCACTTAGTATTATGTTAAAATGGGTAAATTTGATTTTCTCTTGATTTAGGACCACAAACATGGAAGAGGAAGAAAATGGGAGGAGGGGAACAATTCTTTTAAAAAATATAAGCATAATTTATAACTGTGCATGGTTTTAGCTTGACAGTCTTATAGAGAAAAGATCTTCAAAGATCATTAGGCCACTGAATTGTATACTTGAAAATGGTTAAAATGGTAAATTTTATGTTATGTGTATTTTACCACAAAAATTTCACAGTAAATACTTAATTAGAAATACATCTTCCAAACAAAAAATAAATAAAAGAAATAAAAGGCATCCAAATTGGTAAGGAAGAAGTAAAGCTCTATTTGCAGATGGCATGTTAGTATATATGGAAAACCCCAAAGACTCCACCAAAAAACCACTAGAACTAATAAATGAATTCAGCAAAGTTGCAGGATACAAAATTAATGTACAGAAATCTGTTGCATTGCTATACACTAATAATAAAGTCACAGAAAAGGAAATTAAGAAAGCAATCCCATTTACAATTACACCAAAAGCAATAAAACATCTAGGAGTAAACTTAACCAAAAAGGTGAAAGAGCTGTACTCTGAAAACAATAAAACACTGATGAAAGAAATTCAAGACGACACAAAAAAATGGAAAGAAATTCCACACTCATGGATTGGATGAACGAATGTTGTTACAATGCCTACACTACCCAAAGAAATCTACAGATTTAATGCAATCCCTATCAAAATACCAACAGCATTTTTCACAGAATTAGAACAATCCTGCAATTTGTATGGAACCACAAAAGATCTTAATCAGGGTGCCTGGGTGGCTCAGTTGGTTAAGCGACTGCCTTCGGCTCAGGTCATGATCCTGGAGTCCCTGGATCGAGTCCCACATTGGGCTCCCTGCTCGGCAGGGAGTCTGCTTCTCCCTCTGACCCTCCCCCCTCTCATGTGCTCTCTCTCATTCTCTCTCTCTCAAAAAAAAAAAAAAAAAAAAAAAGATCTCAATCAGCCAAAGCAATCTTGAAAATTAAAAATAAAACAGGAGGTATCACAATTCCAGATTTCAAGTTATATGACAAAGTGACAAAGTGGTAGTAATTAAAACAGTATGGTACTATAGATCAATGGACTCAAATAGAAAACCAAGAAATAAACCCACAATTATATGGTCAATTAATCTTTGACAAAGGAGGAAGGAATATACAATGGGAAAAAGATAGTATCTTCAACAAATGGGTGTTGGGAAAATTGGTCAGCTACATGCAGAAGAATGACACTGGACCACTTTCTTTTACCATACACAAAAATAAAGTCAAAATGGATTAACGACCTAAATGTGAGACCTGAAACCATAAAAAT
This sequence comes from Halichoerus grypus, assembly GCF_964656455.1. Lineage (NCBI taxonomy): Eukaryota > Metazoa > Chordata > Mammalia > Carnivora > Phocidae > Halichoerus > Halichoerus grypus. The sequence goes on from NC_135724.1 coordinate 55,886,648, forward strand.
CCTTGAAGAGAGCACAGGCAGTAATTTCTCTGACATAGACCATAGTAACAATTTCCTAGATATGTCTCCTAAGGCAAGGGAAATAAAAGCAAAAATAAACTATTGGGACTACATCAAAATAAAAAGTTTCTGCACAGCAAATCAAACAATTAATAAAACTAAAAGGCAACCTACTGAATGGGAGAAGACATTTGCAATGACATATCCAATAAAGAGTTAGTATCCAAAATATATAAAGAACTGATACAATTCAACACCCAAAAAACAAATAATCCAATTAAAAAATGGGCAGAAGACATGAACAGATATTTTTCCAAAGAAGACATCCAGATGACTAATAGACACATGAAAAGATGCTCAACATCACTCATCATCAGGGAAATGCAAATCAAAGCTACAATGAGATACCACCTCACATCGGTCAGAATGGCTAAAATCAACAACACAAGAAACAACAAGTGCTGGCGAGGATCCAGAGAAAGGGGAACCCTCTTGTACTCTTGGTAGGAATGCAAACTGGTGCAGCCACTCTGGAAAACAGTATGGAGGTTCCTTGAAAAATTAAAAATAGAACTACCCTATGATCCAGTAATTGCACTACTGGGTATTTACCTAATAAATACCAAAATGCTAATTCAAAGGGAGACGCGCACCTTATGTTTATTGCAGCATTATTTACAATAGCCAAACTATGGAAGCAGCTCAAGTGTCCATCAATAGATGAATGAATTAAGAAGAAGCAGTACGTATCTATACAATGGAATATTATCCAGCCATAAAAAAGAATGAAGTCTTGCCATTTGCAACATGGATAGAGCTAGGGAGTGTAATGCCAAGTGAAATAAGTCAGCCAGAGAAAGACAAATACCATATGCACATGTAGAATTTAAGAAAAAAAGCAAATGAGCAAAGGTAAAAAAAGAGAGACAGAGGCAAACCAAGAAACAGACTCTTAATTACAGATAACAAACCGATGGTTATCAGAGGGGAGGGGTGTGGAGTAATGGGTGAAATAGGAAATAGGTGATAGAGATTAAAGTGTATGCTTATCATGATGAAAAAAATCTTTGTGCTGGACATACTAGGAAAACAAAACAAAACAAAACAAAAAAAGAAATATATCCTCCAAAGAAAGTGGGATAAAATTGTTCAAAAAGATGAAATCAGTTAAATTATCTGAAAAATATTTTTTGCACCATGATTTTATACCTTTCAACATCTGACTTGAGTAAAAAAACAGTAAGGCAAACACTATAGCTGTAACTCCTATTTTAAAGTTTTAATAAACTGTAAAATACTAGAACTCACCTTTGTAGTTTCATCCCATGGACAGCTACTAGCATGGCCATAACAAATACACATTCCTCCAATAGAAATGTCTTTGACTGAATAGTAATACTAAGGAAAAAGAAAGTGACAAAGAAAAATTAAGGCCTCTCCTATTTCAGTTCAAAGAAAATGTTGGGCTCTCCACCATATAGCTCAGCAGTTATTGGTAACCTAAAAAATAATTAGAGACACATTTTAAATTATATTTCATGCACAAAAATCCTTGTGTTGATTTCAAACAAATAATGCCCAAATGAACTCACCAACAGAAAACAAATGAGTCGAAAAGAAATTCTTAACTTGGCTGCACCTCATACCAGGCAGTCATATTCAAAACCCATAACTGATAACCCTAAAAAATACTGAATACAGCACTATACAATTGAATATAGTACTTTTTACAAAGGATAATAACTCATGGCCAAGTAGAATTTTCCCCCCAAATGCAAAGTTAGTTCAACACACAAAAATTAGTAAATGTAAATCACCATATTAACAGAATAAAGGAGAAAAAAATCATTTGATCATTTCAATAGAGTCACAAAACACATGTTACAGAATTTACCACCATTCATTAAAAAAAGCTGGCAAGCCAGTAGAAGAGAATCTGCTCAGCCATAATAAAGGGAATCCATGAAAACCTGAGAGCTAGCAGTGAAAGATTAAGTGTTTTCCTCTTACAATCTGTTCTCACCATTTCCATTCCACATCTATGGGAGGTGCCAGCCAGCTCAATAATGCAAGGAAAAAGAAATCAAAGACATAAAAAGTGCACAGTAAGGCCAAACTCTCATTATTTGTAGATGATATTATTGTGTACTTGGGAAAACCTAAAACAACAACAACAACAACAACAACAAAAAAAACCAAAAACCAAAAACAAAACCCACTAGAAATAAGCTGTGACTTTAGCAATGTCTTAATATGTAAAATCAATTAAAAATTGGACTGTATTTCTATACACTAGCAATGAAGAAATGGAAAATAAAATTTAGAAAGCAATCTATTAAGGCTAACAGGCAAAAATGTATATTAAGAATACATTGAATAATAGATGTACTAATAAACAAATAATGAAACATTGCCAAGAGAAACTACAGAGGACCCAGACAGGTGGAGAGATACAGCATGTTCATGGATTAGATGATCCAATATTATCAAAGTGTCTTCCAAAATCCTTCCCAAACTGATCTATTAATCCAGTGGAATCCCAATGAAAATCTTAGCAGGATTTTTTGGGGGGGCAGAAAGTAACAAACCCATTCTAAAATTTATAAGGAGACAAAATGAATCTAGAATAGCCAGAGATATTGAAAAAGAACTCATTTGGACTATTTTAGTACCTGACTTCAAGACTTAAGTCTAAAAAACCACAGCAATTGAAAAAGTTTGTTATTGGCATAAAGACGAATGGTGCCGGAACAGTTGCATGCATATACAGGGAAACAAAGAGCCTTGACCTCTACTTCACACCAAACACAAAAATTAATTTGAAAGACAATAGATGTAAAAGCTAAAACTATAAAGCTACTAGACAGAAGCATAGGATAACAGCTTTGCAAACCTGGAATTTAAAAAGTCGTTTTCAGAAAGGCACAGAAAGCATTAAGTATTAAAGAAAAAATAATACTTTGGACTTCATTAAAATTAAAACCTCTCAAATGTCATGGGAAAGTGAATAAGCAAGCTCCAGACAGAGAAGATATTTGCAATGTGGATATCTGACAAAGGACTTGTACACAAAATATATAAAAGTCTTTTATAGCTCTGTAATAAGGAGACAAAATGACCCAAATGAAAAATGGACAAAAATATTTGATCAGATACCAATAAGCACCTGCTCACATGTGTCATCAGGGAAATGCAAATTAACATCACAAGGAGCTGTCACCATATGCACATCAGAATGGCTGATGTGAAAATGGATTGACAACACAAATCTGTGACAGTGTGTCATACAACAGCACTCTCACATGTTGCTGGTCTGCAAAATGGTACAATTTTCCATAAGGCTTCACAAATTCTTAAATATTAAACACACAGCTACCCCATAACTCAGTAATTCCACTCCTAGTTTATCCAAGGGATTTGAAAATGTTTGTCCACACAAGCCTTGTACATTTACTATACACTTAAAATCTGTACATCTTCTTGAATGTAAATTATAACTCAAACTTTAAAATTTCCTTTTAAGTGAAAAAACAACAGCTTACTTGCTGAAGATCAGATGTGGAGTCAGACCAGAGTGTGAAGAGCAATACCACAACATTCACTACAGAATGGCATTATGCGATGGGGGGAGGGAGCCCAAGGGCACAATGTCAGAACCATCCCCTAGTTTAGAAAGGTGGCATGTTAAACAAAGCATATGTAATGATTTTCAATGAAATAAGAAAAAAAAGGCCAACCTGGGAGGACAAAGCCAATCAAAAAGAAAAGTCTATTTTCCTTAAACAAAATAAACTTTTCACAATGGGGGAGCCCTGCCATAGACTTACTCGTCTTGTAACAATAGGATCAAGGTCTTTAGGGTCACGGTGGCTGAGGGTCATGAGATCGGCATTGAGGGTTCTAATGCGCTGTAAGCGAAGGCGAATGTATCGTGCGGAAGTGAACTCCAACAACTTGGGTGAAAGATCATCAGCGCTTGGTCTGCCATTGATTAGTGATGTATGAATCTAAAGATAAAGACATCAAAACGAACGAATGTCAATTTTAAGCATGCAAAAATATAGCCCTGACTGTTTAACTTCAGGACATAATGATACAATCCAAAATCAAACCAAACAACTAGATTCTTGTAGAAACCCAACATATGTTAATTACTACTTGTGAACACCATGATCCCAAAGTATCTTCAATTAATTTAAAGTTATGCATTCTGGCATCTCAGAGATTGCTAGAAAACTTAATGGGACCACTTCTCCCAGTGTTGAGGGTATTTTAACATGCATCATTAGGCTATGACTCTGCTGAAACAAATTCTTAATGTCCAGAACAGACTGGGGAGAGTGAGAGAAGGTGCCAGAAACTTTTGTATACCCACTCTCTTAATCTCTGCTCTTGAAACAATGCAGGCTTGCTGCAGAATTCCTGCTGTGAAGAGTCGTCAGGAGAGGTTTTGCAGTTTTATCTCATCAAGCCAGGCGCTACTAAAGAATGGCTTGTTCTTTGGGGGCGCCTGGGTGGCTCAGTTAGTTAAGTGTTTGACTCTTGATTTTGGCTGAAGTCATGATCTCAGGATCGTGAGATCGAGCCCGTCACCGGGCTCTGCACTGGGTGTGGAGCCTACTTAAGATTCTCTCTCTCCCTCTGCCCTTCCCCGCACCCCTCCACACTGCTTCCTCTATTAAGAAAAGAAGAAGAAGAAGAAAATGAAAAAAAGAAAGGAAAAAAAAAAGAATGGCTTGTTTTTGATCATACTCTGACTTTAATGAAGTGTATATGCCCCTCTGGGCATGGTGAGCACTGAGCTGGAATACTTCACAAGCTATCTCCAATCCTCAACACCTCCAAAGAGGAGAACTTCACAGAGAAAACTAGAAACTACTTCTTTTAGAGGCATTTTAGCTCTCCCTCTAATAATTCAACAAATGTTCTTGCCCTGGTGTCATGGGAAAGAATGCTTTAAGAGGATCTGATAGAGTTACGGAGTCACGGCAGACAGAAGACTGAAGGCTCTTCTTGAAAGGAAGAAATCAGTAAGGTGAAATGTATGGGTTATGACATCAATCATCAGGATACTCCCGTCAATATCTTGAACACAGCTAGATAGTTAGATTAAAGATCCCTGTAATCTGTACTAAGACAGATTGACTTGGAGTGTTCAATGTTGGCTCTTACAACAGCTATCTTTACATCTGAGGTGAGGGCTCGGGAGAAAAAACAGACATCACTGCGGTGGGCACAGTACCTCTCCATGCTCAAGCGGCACCAGTCTAGAATAGTAGGAGGTGCAGATCACTTCGTCATCCGCCCTATAGGTGGGTGGCCCCCGTCTCGGAGTGATATTGTAACGCGTCAAACACTCCGTGTCACTAACTGCATAATACTGCCAGGGGCTGAACGTGGTGCCATCCAGAGAACGCTCCAAAATCCAGTTTCCAGGTCGAGGGGCATTAGCAGCTTTGATGATGACGTAGGCAACTTGAAAGACCTGAAACAAAGATACTGAGAAATCTCAATCAAGAAGCAGTAGCCGCTGCTCAAAAATAAAGTGCCTCTTGAGAGGATTGTCTGATGACCACCAATGCCTCCTCATGCTTTTGAGTGTAATTCCGTACAAATGTTGATCAGAAATAGGTCTTGTGAATGTTCTCCTGGTGGCATCGCTTTTCAAAATAAACTCAAAAAAGTATTCACAAATAAATGTGTATTATTACAATCATCATTAATAATTTTGAAATTAACATAAGTGCTTGTTCTCTTACTTCCGGTGTCTTTCCATCTGGATCCTGAATGATCATAGTGATATTACATTACACCAGTGGTAGCTTAAGTGTATTTCTTATAGTAATTTGGAAATAATGCATCTGAATATAAGGGAAAAAAGTCAGTCCACTTCGTGTGTGCCTGTTTGAATGACGTAAATCCAAAGCATGAACAATACGGAAAGCTGACAAGGATGTGGAAAAACAGGAACTCCAGTGAATTGCTGATAGGAAGGCAAAATGGTAAAGCCACTTTAGAATGCAGTTTGTCAGTTTCTTTAAAAGCTAACCCTATTCTTACCATACAACCCAGCAACTGCACTCCTTGGTATTTACCTAAATGAATGGAAAATGTCCAAAGGCGAATGGATGAACAAAGTGGGATACATCCTACACTAAAATGTTATTCAGTGATAAAAAGAAACAAGCTCTCACACTACAGAAAGATACAGAGGAATCTTAGATGCATGTTGCTAAGTGAAAGAGCCAATCTGAAAAGGCTACATACTATATAATTTCACAAATACGGCATTCTATAAGGTAAAAATACAGAGACAGTAAAAAGATCAGTAGTTGCCAAACGTGGGGGGAAGGAAAGTGGACTAAGGGACCACAGAGGATTCTTAGGGCAGTGAAGCTATTCTGTAGGATATATAATTGTAGACACCTGTCATTATACATTTGTTAAAACACATAGAATGTGCAACACAAAGAGTGAAACAATGTAAATGAGGGACTTAATTAGTAACAATATATCCACATCGGCTCATCAGTTGAAACAAATGTTTTACACTAATGCAAGTTGTGAATAAGAAGGGGAATGGATGCAGAGGAGCGAGGGGGATGGGGGACTCTGTATTTTACACTCGTTTTTCTGTAAGCATTAAAAACTGTTCTGAAAGATTAAAAACTACTCATTTAGAAAGAAATAAAAAGAAAGTGTAGAGCTGGCATACAGGGGAAAATAGGATGTAGATGACCACTAACGGTATGAGGAGACCAGCCAGGTAAATCTTGGATTTGGAAGGGACTCTTGTTGCTATGCAGCCCCAAATTCAGCACTAAGAAGGAATCATCTGTCCACCAACCAGCCCCTCTTGGAACACTCCAGTGACAGGAAATTCGTTTGCTCTTAAGATAGTTCTTTTGTTTTATGGAAATTTCCTCTGCTAGGGGATCTTTCCCTGAATTATTCTCAAGGTGCCTCATAAATTCCATTCTCTGGAGCTGCAGAAAAGATGCTGATTCCATTTCATGTAACTCTCCTGCAAACATTTAAATACAACAATCATATATCATCTCCAGAATCCAAAGTTCTCAGCTTCAACTTTCTGTTTACCTGAAAATATTTATCATTTCAAAAGACCTCATTGCCTTGGGTGCCTGGGTGGCTCAGTTGGTTAAGCAACTGCCTTCGGCTCAGGTCATGATCCTGGAGTCCCGGGATCAAGTCCTGCATCGGGCTCCCTGCTCAGCAGGGAGTCTGCTTCTCCCTCTGACCCTACCTCCTCTTGGGCTCTCTCTCTCAAATAAATAAATAAAATCTTAAAAAAAAAAAAAGACCTCATTGCCTGTCATGATGCTCTGGACACAACCTAACTTTAAAATGAGCTGAATATAAAACTCCAAATGTTTTTCTGAATTGGGAAAAACATAGTAAAAATATTATGTCCTTTGTTTCAGTAATTCAGCCTTAGCAAGCATTCACTTTTCTGTTAGTAAACCTAGATTAGGGTTAGGGTTGCAAGCAACAATAATACAAAAAAATGTTTTTTTCCATGTGAACTGCTATTTACTCCAGATTTCCTATAACCCAAATTAATAGAGGTGATTTTTTTAAAACCAAAGTCAAATATTTTTTTTATTTTTAAGATACATATGTAGTATATGTATATAAATGGGTACACACATATATGTGTTTAGTGTATGTCTGTGTGTGTCTGTATACATATATATGTGTATGTGCTAGGAAGGAAGTTATTATTCACTTATTCTGAGTCTTATTGCTTCTGGGTTTTTTGTTTTTGTTGTCTTTGTTGTCAGCTTCTTCCATTTTAGTCCTCTCCAATTCCAGGAACACAAGAGTACTTTAATGTTAACCCACCATAAGCCAAATAATTTTACATTCACCTACTGAATCGTTCTCTGGGAGAGACAATTATCTTTCATTATTGTAACTCTATTCAACAGCCTCCAACCAAACTCAGTCTGCAAGCGATAGAAGTGTGTCTATTTTGACGACCCATATTCGTGTGCTATTTTCCTTCAAAATGCAACCACTTTTTTTAAAGCACATTAGAAGTAAAACAATGTTCTCGGGTTTCAGTAATGAGGAAAATGAGCAACTGCGTATCTGCTAAGGTAGAACTGAATAGGCCATGTTTAAAAATCTAGAACCATTTTTATCAATTAAGACCACCTTTAAAAATTAAAACAATGCAGGGCACCTGGGTGGCTCAGTTGGGTAAGTGTCTGCCTTTGGCTCAGGTCATGATCCCGGGGTCCTGGGATCAAGTCCGAGTCCCACATCAGGCTCCTTGCTCAGTGGGGAGCCTGCTTCTCCCTCTGCCTGCCGCTCCCCCTGCTTGTGCTGGTTCTCTGTTAGATAAATAAATAAAATCTTTAAAAAAAATTAAAATAATGCAAAAACTATTTTGTCCTGGCATAAACATCTCCAGAAAATTCTCCCATGAACACAATTACATGAGTTTTATTTTTGAGTGTTTATTTTAAAGAAACTTGTCCCCCAATTTTATAATTCATATATTTCATAATTTATATGTTTCCCTGATTTACTAAATTTTAATGTTACTGAAGTACTGAACACTTCTGAGAAGTACTTGGCAATTAATTTTACTGTCTCCTCTAGAACCAGTCCCAAAGTATATCCAGAGTTTGTTATACAGCTTGGTGAGACGCTTCCACCTTCACAAAGATCTAGTGCTGTCCTGGAGCATGCTGACAGACTCCATCCTTCATAGTTTTCCACTGGTTTTCATAGCGAAGAGAGAACATCTCATCTTTACTCATTGCTTGTCCAATTGCTTTACAAATATTTTCATCATAGAAGTAGAACTCCATGATCATGGAACCTTGATCATTCATCATTGATGGAATATGTTAAACTTGACTCTAAAAAATGGAGGTGCCCAGGGGTGCCTGGGTGGCTCAGTCGGTTATGCATCTGAGTCTTGATTTCAGCTCCAGTCATGATCTTAGGGTCATGGGATTGAGCCCCATGTGGGTCTCCAAGCTCAGCAGGGAGTTTGCTTGAGAGTCTCTCCCTCTACCCTTCCCCCACTTGTGATTTGTCTCTCAAATAAATAAATAAATAAATAAATCTTTAAAAAAAAAAATGGAGGTGCCCAGTGAGACAGCATGAGGGGGCAGCCAATTAGAGAGGGATAGAAGGAAAGGAAATTCACAAAGACAGCTGAAATGAAATGTATTTACCTTCTGCTTTCCAGTTTCACATTTAAAATGGAAAGAACTAATAGGATGACTTCATGCATGTTAAGAACTTTATGTGTATCATCTCATTTAATCCCAAACAACTCCTTGAGTTCCAATGATTGTTGTGCCCATTTTGCATATTTGGAAACTGATGTATAGAGATATTAAGAGACAAGCTACTGAGTCGCAGGTCCCAATAAGAGCACTGGCCCCCAAATGTCCACACACACCTAAGGTTGCTGAACTTCCTTTTTGTGATACCCAAATAAAAGACTCCTATGTTCACTTGAACACTGGGCTCATATCTAAAGAAATGCAGTGGCAGCTAACTCTGGAGTTTCTATTGCGAGAGCCTGGGATGAGCCGGGGGCGGGGGGGGGGGGGGGGGGGGGATGGGAGGGTGTGTGAGAAACAAAGATGAATGACAGCTAATGCTTATGGAGTACTTACTGTGGCCAGGGACAATGCCAAGTGCTTTATTAGAATTATTAATGTTTCATTAGAATTATTGGCTTTTCTAATCCTACCACTAAATTCTTCTTATGAAGTACATTATTGTTATTTCTGCCACTTTACAGATGAGAAAACCGAGGCATGGAAAGGTTATGTAATCCCATGATCTCACAGGTACTAAAATGTATACCACAGGGATGCCAGGATGGCTCAGTCAGTTAAGTGTCTGCCTTCCGCTCAGGTCATGATCCCAGGGTCCTGGGATCAAGCTCCACATCGGGCTCCCTGCTCTACGGGGAGCCTGCTTCTCCCTCTCCCTCTGCTGCTCCCCCTGCTTGTGTGCGCTCTCTCTCTCTCTGTGTCAAATATACAAATAAAATCTTTTAAAAAAAAACGTATACTATAGGGCTTTGAGCCCAGCAGTCTGTTCTCAATCACTACGCCACGCTGGTACAGATGGCAAGGAAAAGGAAGGGCTAAGTTCCAGGCTGGGGCAACTGGTGGGTACTAACCCAGTTTTTCCATTATTGCAATACCATGTTCTTGTATTTTCCTCAAACTCTTGTCAGCTTTCATACTGAGAGCTTAGCCATCTACAAGAAAATAACACCAAATGGAAGAACAGGGAGAAACTTCAGGACAGTCCCTCAAGGAAGGAAATGTTTAACTCTTATCTTGATCAAGGCCTTGGGCTGTGAAGCTGGGCATTGTTCTCACAATCTCTCAATAGTCCTCAAGGTCCCCAAACTGGAGACCAAAAAACAAACCAAGAGAGGGACTGTGGGCTGTAAATCTACAAAAGAGGAAGAGGAATGTATGAAGCATCTAAACATAGTTTGTCCTCACTGAAGCCATGTTATTGACCGAATTGTGACTCCCCAAAATTCATATGCTGAAGTCCTAACCCCTACTACCTCAGAATGTGACTCTATCTGCAGACAGGGTCAAGAGGTAATTCAAGTTAAATGAGGCCATGCAGGTGAGCCCTAATCTAGTATGACCGGGGACTTCAGAAGAAGATTAGGACACAGATGCACACAGACTTAAGGGTGACCATGGGGACACAGTGAGATGCCATTTGCAAGCCAACAAGATAAGTTCCAGAAGAAATCAACCCTGCCGACACATTGACCTTGCTTCTAGCCTCCAGAACTCCGAGCATATAAATTTCTCTTGTGTAAGCCACCCAGTCTTTGGTATTTGCTATGGCAGGCCTAGCAAATTAATACAAGCTCTGATTCACCAAGTGTGCATTCATAAGCAGGCATTAGCACATAACACAGAAAAAGTGAGGGATTCTATGTTAGTATATAGAATCTTAAACGTTTGCCCAAATAAAATCCATATTTCTGTTGCTTTTTTTTTTTGTACATAGTTGACTAAACTGCCTTTTCTCTCCATATAAGGTTGGCTGAACACAAGCTGATGATGCAGAGTTTTCACTAGACTCAGAGTCACTGTGGTCTTGCCAAACCTGCAGCTGATACAGCCGTTTCAAAATCCACCTTCATCACGGTTTTCCACCAAGTGGCCTTTGTTAATGATCACTGGAATGCACATAAACAGTGTCACATAAAGTAGACGTACATCAAACACCACTCTCTACAGAGGAATCCAGACAGGAATTTCTATGCGGGCTGCTGTCTTAACTTAAATACATTAAATCCACCTCAGGCACAGGCATCTGAAAAATACAGAGTCCAACTCTCCAACAGTGGAGGTTAACTCCAACATACGTGGAGAAGTCAAGTCTCTCCTCTCCACAGAAAGACTGGCTCCTCTCTGCTGGACCTCGGCGCATCATCTGCAGGGACCCGGATACCACGCGGGACCCCCGCCCCGGCCCCCGGAAATTCTCCATACAAGCACTTACTGCCTCTGTGGCCGTCACTAAACAGTGACCGGAGGAATGTTTTCTCTCTTACGTGACAGAAAAGAGCTTTTCGCAGACAAAAGTGTTTTAGGTTATGAGTCAAATTATATTTAAAAAGAGTTAAGTGTATTTGCTCAGTAATATTTCTCAATTATCCCCATAAAAGTAGTGAATTTGTGCTTCGAAGCTTTATTTCTTATGACATTATTAGAAAATAAAATTCAAAATGATCATTTGAATTAATATTTATTACCCAAGAATATAGAAGTTATTATTTACTGGAAAGCCAATTACTACCACAGACATGAATCACTTCTGATTTTAGAATATCCATCACTCAAACATCCAGTCAGTTGATAATTTTGTGAAGTAGCAAGCAAAGTTTGGGGCGTTGAAGTTTCCTTGGCACACGGGATACATATGATACACATTTTAGGTAAACCTCTTATAGACAATTACCTTAAAATGTTGTTTCTACCATATTTTAATTGGCTCTTTTACTGTTCTCTCCTCATTTTAGGACCAGGATACAAAATTAACAGACAGAAGGAAACAGCTTTGTGAATGAGAGAACTTTGGAATAAAACTAGATTTGTTTTTCTTTAAATTCGGTGCTGTCATTAGAAGTGCAAAATAAACATGTCAAAATCCAATCTTCCCCGCCCCCCCTTTCTTTTCTTTATGACTTTTTATTGGAGAGAGGAAGAACTGGCCACCACTAGTGACAAATTTAGATCAAGTCAGTTTCTTTCCTTAATTTTTTTTAAGATTTGTATCTCAGAAAATCAGGAACGGCCACTTTGGAAGCAAGCTCAGATACTTCAAGTAGACATTGAGGAAAAGCAAAAGTACTAAAGATGATCACCGACAACTGGAGGGCACAGCCACACAAGCCCGTCCAAACAGTAAATGGTCACCAAGAACCAGCAATCTGAAGGTGGGAAAGGGATATTCAAAACATCTGTCAGAAGCAGTTCTGTTTTTCGTCAACTAGAAAAGCTATTTTAAAAAGGACCCACCAGTAAGCTGTCCCATGGGCCACATGTCCCAGTTTCCATTTAAGGATGACTAGCAGTATTTCAAAGGAAAAGTGTGGAACCACTTTACGAAGTCAGAACTGAAAAGGAAGGGGTTGGTTTTCATTCCCTGTCTCCACGTATGTCTCCACATAATTGTTCCCACGGCTCAATTTCCCTGAGTGCTCTGGAATGATTTTGCTAAGTTTTGTGGAAGATTAGTTGGAACCACCTCAAAAGCACAGCAGGCATGTCACCGAATGCCCTTTGTGGGGATCTTCACCTTTTTTTCCCCATCCTGTGTCACGTGACAGCCCAGCACGCGTAGAATGAGATAAACCCGCTTGTGAAATGTATTTAGAGCTCATTCTCGGATCTGAGAAATACAAAAGGCACCTTTCCTATCCCCTGATGCCGCAACCTCTACCGGTTTTTCACCTATGAATATCTTAGCCTTTGAAATTACATTAGTCTTCTTGCCAAAATGCAGTCTCCCCTTTGTCAGCTTGGAGCAGAGGTGACAATAAATAGCTTTCCTTTCTTCCCCTACTGATTGTGGAAGTAGGCTCAGAAATCTGTCATGGAGATTGAAGAAAGAAGTTAACAATATTCCAGAGAAAAGGAAAAATGGAGGTCGTGGCTTCAGTGAGTGGTCTGCCTGACATACTGCCTCTGTGTCACAGGCTGAGCAGACCTGTGCACACCTGCTCAGTGACCTTGGCCTGTGGGTCAGGAACCTGTGTCCTGAGAATAATCTGCTCAGTAAAAGAAGAACAGAGATGTGACCTCAGGGAGCTCAGCGGGGTCAGCTCTTTAGCCAGCTAGAAAAATGACTGCTCCTCTCCTGGGGCACAGGAGGGATGGGCAGAGAAGCAGAGATGTTATTCTCAGAGATGCACCCCATAAAGACACATGAGGACAGGAGCAAGGAATGTTCCCTAACAATTTTTCACTTAAGGTTCATTCAACAAACATTGATTGAGCATCTGCTTTGTAACAGGGACTGTGGCAGGTGCAACCAATATGGCAGCGAAGTGGAGAGAAGGGACAGAGGGACGGGGAGTGAAGACCCCACAGGGCCAGAGCACAGAGCAATATAGAAATGGCAGGAAGCCAGCCTGGCTTGAGTGTAGACAGCAAGAGGGAGACTGGGCAGGGCGTGGGTCCTTGCACCATGTTCAAACTTTTAGACCATTAGAGGACCTTAAACCAGGAAGCTGCAGGGTCAGCAGGGATGAAAAGATCATGCAATTGGATGCGGGTGCCGGGCAATCAGGAAAGATGGTGATGCTGACACACTGAAGACCAAGACCTAAGCACAGAAAAGGTCAAGTGGGTCTTCAAGAGTTTCCTAAAAGGTCAAATGTGAGTGAGAAAGAAAACACAAAGAGGCCAAGCAGAGCTCTCAATTTCTCAGCTTCTCAACTCAACTTCTTTTTATTTCATCTGTTAGAACTGCTGTTGGCCCATGATACCCCAGTCGCTCTTGCGATGGTCAGGTGCCTATAGCTTCATATCCCTTCTTCTCCTCCCTTATCTCACTCTATGAAAGTAAAAGGGGCCCCTAATCATTAAGCCTCACAAATCCAACTGGCGATATCATCCAGAAAATCTGTGCGAACCTGTACTTGACTAACTCCATTAAACATTAGCCTATTCGTTATACATTTACAACTCCTAGAAACAATAATTATGTGTTTCTTTCCTTTGGTCACGAAATCTAGCCGAATCATTTATAGTTTTAGCACTAGAGAGATTAGAGCACATTTTTTGTTTTTGCAAGACTTTGTTCTTTATGTAGAAAGTTGGTCTATGTCCTATTTAAAGATTCTCATTTTTTTAAGATACATCTAACTTCATTGAGCATCTATCACTTGTCAGGCATTGAAGTGATGGTTATCACATTTAAATCATCTCATTTAAAGCTTTTTTAAAAAAAAAAGAATATCTAAATAAGTGTCTTATGTAGAAAGGCTTTTGTTTACTTAAAAAGATGTGGCGGAAATGTAAAATCGTGCAGCCATTATGGAAAACAGTATGGTGGATCCTCAAAAAACTAATCACAGAATTCCTTTTTGAGCCAGCAATTCCACTTCTGAGTATATGCCCACAAAAACTGAAAGCAGGTTGGGACGCCTGGGTGGCTCAGTCGGTTAAGCAACTGCCTTCGGCTCAGGTCATGATCCCAGGGTCCTGGGATTGAGCCCCAGGTCGGGCTCCCTGCTGGGTGGGAAGCCTGCTTCTCCCTCTTCCACTCCCCCTGCTTTTGCTCTCTCTCTCTCTGTCTAATAAGTAAATAAAATCTTTAAAAAAAAAAAAAAACACCTGAAAGCAGGGGCTCAAACAGATACTAGTACACCAATGTTTACAGGAGCACTATTCACAATACCCAAGAGATGGAAATAACCCAAATATCCATCAATGGATAAATGCGTAAACAAACTTTGGGCTATCCATATAATGGAATATTATTCAGTCTTAAAAAGGAATGAAATTCTAATACATTCTACAACATGGATGAACCTTGCAGACATGATGCTATGTGAAATAATCCAGACACAAAGGGCAAATAACTGTATGATTCCACCCACATGGGTTACCTAAAGTCATCAAATTCATAGAGACTGAAATTAGAGGTATGGTTAATTGGGGCTGGGGAGGGGTGGGAGGAATAGGGAGTTAGTGTACAAAGTTTCATTTTGGGATGATGAGAAAGTTCTAGAGATGAACATTGGTGAAGGTTGTACAACAATGTGAGGGTACTGAATGCCACTGAATTGTACCCTTAAAAAATGGTTAAAATGGCAACCGTATGTATATTTTCCTCAAGAAATAAAAAGATGTGAAAATAGGGAGAGAAAAGTAAATGGCATGAAGACTCAACTTTTCGTGGAAGATGGAGATTTCTTCTTTTTAAATTTTTTTATTGTTATGTTAATCACCATACATTACATCATTAGTTTTAGATGTAGTGTTCCATGATTCATTGTTTGTGCATAACACCCAGTGCTCCATGCAGAACATGCCCTCTTTAATACCCATCACCAGGCTAACCCATCCTCCCACCCCCCCCCCCAGAACCCTCAGTTTGTTTTTCAGAGTCCATCATCTCTCATGGTTCATCTCCCCCTAAAGATGGAGATTTCTTAATTGAACGTGACTGGGAGCACTGTATTTCCAGTCAGGGAACTCTGGAGAAACCAAAGAAGCCATGTGGAGGTCAAGCAAACAGCACAGAGGGCATGTCTGGACTCTTACCTTCCCCATGACCCTATTTCTGTCATGTTCTCACGGAGCTCCGGTAAGGCATGATGGTATTTCACCAAATACAAAACCCGAGCCCCAAACCGTTAGGGTTTGAAAAGGAGAAGAAGGCCCTTGTCTAGAGATTCACAGTTCAGACGGAATGCTTTCCTCCTTGGGGCTACTTCCTAAACCACGAGCTGATGCCTGGGCAGCCGCTTCCTGCTGGCCCTAGCTCATTCTGGTGTAAAGCAAGAAATAACCCTCAATGGTGGCCATTACAATGGAGGCCTACCACATGGTCATCTCTCTAGCTTTCTTGTGCTTCTATCCTACGAAGAACAAAGGGAAATACACTCTGATAACATGCCATAAGATATTAGAGAAGAGAGAAACTGTTAAATTTTAAGTCTGACAATTCTCAGTCACCTTCCAAATCTGAGAGGGAAAGTTCTCAGGAATGATTAAATCTGCACTAGATCAGTCACTTGATGATTTACTTTTAAAAATATGATGAATGCCCACATTTGATCAAAAGCTATTCTAGAGGGGGTATATGGGAACTCTGGTACTTCCCACTCAATTTTCCTGTAAATCTAAAACTTCGCAACAAAATAAAGTCTATTAGTTTTTCAGCAACGAACAAAGCAATTTACACATTATTATTGTAGTTATCAGTTACTCAAAGAAAGCTTACACCACCCCCGTTGGCTAATGAGTGGTTTTAAGACTTCACCAAACTTCTCAGGATGTCTTAGTTTGGACAGCTGTGACTCCCCGGCTAATAATCTGCAGGTTTTAATTTGATCTCACAGCTTTCCCAGACTTCATTTCCGTACCTTATGGCACATAAAGGGCAAGCCAGAGCGGGTCAGTGCCCTCCGAGTCTCCGCGAAAATATTTCAAAGGGCTCCCAGGTCTGAGGAAATGTACAGGCAGAGGGACTGTCGTCCCGGTCACTAGAGAGTTTCTACCTTTATCACTGTGGGAGCTTTGTCATCTCACCGAAACTAATACTTATCGAGTAAGACTTCCAGAATCACTCCACCCAGTTAACAAATTTTTAATTTCTTACCATCTAGAGAATTATAAACTAAATTTGATATTTTCCCCAGTTCAGGCTTAAAATGACAAATCTGGAGAATGTTTTCTCTACATTCTACTGCATTACTCACAATGAATAATGTGAATCTGAATCGATATGTTCTTCACTTATCTCGCATTATAAGTCTAGTGTGAAATTATATTTGGGGGAGAACACTTTATAAAATGCTCAATTTTATAAATTGATGTAAGGTACCAGTAACAGATTTTTAGTGATTTTCCTCAAGTGCCGTAATTATTCTTGGCACCTCTCAAAACAATGATATTTAGGGTTAATTCATTTTTTTCTCTTTTGTTACAATATAAAAATTCTATCGTGCCTCTTGCATTGATATGCAAATATCTAAAAATGTCACCACCATGTTACAAGCAATTTGACCATTCCTGTAGAGATTAATAATCAGTGACATAATTTATCCATGTGAAGATAATAGATAAGAACAAATAAATATTGTTTAAGCATCTGAATTCAACCCAGCACTCCCAAATATATGTCCAATATAGTGACATAAGTCAATAAATATATGTTACATCTGAATAAGTGCATGAACAAATGAATAAATAAATAATAATAGAGGCTCTGCTATTCAATTAGCAGGGAACAAAAACTGAAAGGAAATGTTAATCTCTGTGCTCCTGAGGGGTTTGAGACACACACTTTCATTCACTGTCAGTGAGTCTACAAAGGGAACAATATTTTGGAAAAAATAAGGCAGTACAGGTCACATTGGAAAGATGTTTAAGCTCTTTGACCCAATAATCCCATTTCTTGGAATTTACATGAAAATATAATCAGCACTGCAGTCACAAAAATATTTAAATATTTGTTGCAGCCTGATTTTATAAAATTGGAAACACCTTACATGTCCAACAATGGGAACAGGATGAATAAATTATCATGTACCCAGATGGTGACCTATTATTCTGCCATTAAAAACTGTTACAGGAATGTAGATGCTGGCATGAAGAAGAAATTGGTACTGCCTGGTCCTCGTGGAGTAAACAACTAGAAAACTAGATAAAGATATAAAAGAAGGGTTCTAAAATATTGGACAGCAGGCGGCACAGGACGGTGATTCCAGGGAGAAGAGCTTTTTACCTAGAGACACTTTCTGGACAGTGGTTCGGCAGTGTCTGATAAAGTTAAATATTGACATACCCTTTGGCTATGCAATTCCAACCCTAGAGGAATAAAAACATATGTCCAAAAAAAGATTTTTATAAGAATGTTCATGGCAGCTTTATTTACAACAGTCAAAAATGAGAGCAACTAGCAGATAAATAAGTTCTTGGATCTAATGCATAACACAGTGATTATAGTCCACAATAGTGTATACTAAACTTCAAAGTTGCTAAGAGACTAGATCTTAATTGTTCTCAACATAATTACAGGACATGATAGAAATGTCAGCTAATGCCACTATAGTAATCATATCGCAATACATAAATGTCTCAAACCAACAAGTCGTGCATCTCAAACTTACACAATGTTATCTCTCATTACATCTCAATAAATTAAATAAAATAGGCATTGAGAAAAAGAACTGGAACAACCCAAACAACATAACGAGATGATGGATAAATAAGTGTTGGTACATTCGTGAAATAAAACACCCAGAAATCAAAGACCAAACCACTCATACAAGCAGCAGCGGCTGAATTGCACAGCTGCCAGGCTAAAAGAAGCCAGACACAAAACAACACACCGTTTACCCCCCTTTATATACTATGTAACAGGCCAAGCTAATCTCAAGTGAGAAACATTCAGGACAGTGTTTCCTCTGGTGGCAGGAGGTGGAGGGCTGGTGGAGGGCTGACTGGGAAAGGCACAGGGGAGGTTCTGGAACTGGTCTGTATCTCGGTAAGGCTGTGCCTTACCCATGTGTCTATATGTGTCAAAACCCATCCAACTATACCCTTACGATGGGTGCATTTCATGGTGTGTAAGCTGTATCTCAATCAACAGGAAAAAGGAAAGAAGACATTTATTATAGGACTGGATGTACTATTTTAGCTCCATAAACACACCTTTCCTCAGCTGCTCTGCTATGTACCTTTCCTCATCGCCTGCTCCCTTCCTTCACTCCCTTCGGGTTGTCTCCCTGATTTCCCTAAGCTGCCCTTCCTATGTGTTCTCCAAGCATCCTTAACCCCTGCACAACCTACACCACTGGACCAAAGAGGTCTGCTTACTTGCCTATTTCCCCCACTAGACCTGAAAGCCGGAGGGCCAGGCTCAGCCTTACATAACAATTGAAGCGGCAGTGATAATAACCAACATATATAAGGAAGCTACTGTTTGATGTACACTTTTCCGGGCTAAGAGCTTTCCCCAGATGTCATCATTGTGTTGTTCATCAAGGAATCCTGAGACCCTGGTGCCCAATAAGCAGAGATATGAATTATTAAATATATACAGTGTTCTCAGATATGATAGAATAGGTCAAAAGGTAATTCCTGGTAATTAGAATCACAAATGGTTTTTCTAAAAAACTTTTTTCTCTTATGGGGCGCCTGGGTGGCTCAGTTAGTTGGGCGTCTGACTCTTGATCTCAGCTCAGGTCTTAATCTTGGGGTTGTGAGTTCAAGCCTCACATTGGGCTCCACGCTGGGTGTGGAGTCTACTTTTAAAAAAAAATTTTTTTTTTTTAAATAAAAACTTTTTTTCTTGTTTTTCCTGTATTTAAAAAATCTCTGCTTCTATATCAAAATAAAGGACATTTCTGCATAGAGAAAAGGCCAATTGAAGACCTAAAAAACACAAGAGCTATTTTGAGGTATAGCTGAGGTATTCATGAGCTACTTTGCTTTTTTATTTGTTACAACTTTCTAGAGATAAAGATGTTGCAATTTGAGCAGAATGTTAAGCAAAAAGCAAATGCTACAATGGATTCCAACTGCACTGTATTTTTCAAAGAAATATTTCTTCAGGAATGAAAACTGATCTCTTTTTAGCTTCAATATAACAGAAAGAAATAATGATTTCAGAACAGACTTTCCTTTCTTTCCATACATATACAAGACAATTTTATTTTGAAGACAAAACAGTTGGGGACAAGAAAAGTATATTTTGACAGAGTCTTGAGACTATCTTCGCTGATTTCCCAGAATCCTTCGCAAGGCCCAGTCTAAGGGGCCCTGCTGAGTGAGACGTACACCGTCATCATAAGGCCGGTACTCTGACATTTAAAACAGAAAAAGGGGAAGGGGGATGGAACACGAAACTATGCTAACTGGAAAAATGTTTATGCTTGACTGTTGGGCAAACTATTGATAGTAAGCTTTATCATTTAAAGCTTAAAAGTAAATCTTGCCAAGAAACAAAACTCCACATAGTTCTTGAAGCCTGGCCTCAGTTATTTGAATTTATTCAGCTCACATGTCACGAACATCGGACAATTTAAGGTACAATATTTGTATCCCCATTTGATCCTCTAGCTCTTTAGGATTCCTAAAGATAAAGGTGCGGCACCTAAGGCTAAGCTGCGGGAGGCTGGCAGGAGAAGCCCCTCAGAGAGCCGTTTTCAGAAGGATGAGGCAGTGATTTTACAACAGGTGTCCAATTGTTTACCCCTCCCCTCCTGACAGGCCACAGTTGCTTCCCGTTTCCTTTACTTGAATCACTGCTGACCTCAGTGACTCAGTGACCCATAGAGCACAGGGAAGCGATGCTGCATGACTCGGAGGCCAGGTCTACATGGGGACATAGCTTCTGCCACTTCCTCTGGAACACCTGTGCTGGAGCTTTGAACTGCCATATAGGCACTCTGCCTTAAGGCTGCCATGCTATGAGGAAGCCCACACCAGCCCACGTGGAGAGACCATCCAGAGAATTCTTGAGGCCACATGATAAGGCCAGCCCCTGGCTGCCTCAGTACCCTCTCCCCAGCTGCCCAGATGCCCCCTACCCAACTGCCCAGCACCCTCCTTAGCTGCCCAGACTTCCTTCCCCAGCTACCCAGCACCCTCCCTAGCTACCCGGGATTCCTTCCCCGGCTGCCCCACCTCCAACCCCCATGGACTGCAACCTTAGGCATCACTCAATCAAACCCCTCCTGAAATTCTGGCCCATCGAAACCGGGATAGATATAAAATGAATGCTGTTGTTTTAGAGGTTTGCTGTGATTTCTTACACAATAGATATGCAATAGATAACTGGAGAAGTTGTGTATGAAACAACAGAATGAGATAAAAGTGTGAAAACAAAAGAAAGACATATCTATGAGAATAGCAGCTTTGCAGAGAACAGGACGAAAAAGATAAAAATGTCTGAAGGACAAGAATTTAGCGTGGCTTACTTCCAAATCACAATGAACAGCTTAAGATTTCTTCCAATCTATTCTTTTTGCCAAACAAATTCAAGAAAAACTTAATATCTGAAATTGGTTGAGACCAGTATAAAGTGACAGAAAACTGAAACAGAATGAATCACTTTGAATACATACAAGGAAACAGTAACAGTAATTCCTACCACAGTTTCCAAGAAGGGTCTCTGCCTGACCTCTTTTAATGAACAGCCAAGACTCACTTATAATGAGAAGCTCCAATTTACATGCAATTCTTGTTCTAAAAATCTTTCAAGATTTTCTGTCTTAAGACTGTGAAATCTGCCTATTCTTTTCTTACTTACCCTGTCAATGTGCTTAGCAAACACTTTCTATTTGGATGATACAATAATAAATCTCAATCTTGTTCTGGTCCACTTTTCAGAAATTTTAGGGAAAAAACAGCAGATATCCAAATTAATGAGGTTTTAGAAAACCCAGCAAACAAGCAGCTATTGTCTCAAGTTTTGTATAAAACAAAGGCCCTTCTGTGATTATGTTCCCACAACAAAGTGCTACTTCCTAATTAAACCTACACAGAAAATAAAGCACTGCTTCAAAAGGCAGCTTTATTTTCAGTGCCATAAGAAACATTTCCTTTTTTACAAAACATATTTTATCTTCTAAAGGAACATTACCAATTTTTACTCACAAATCTGACCACCCCCAGAGAAACTGTTTGCCCAGGTTTCAACATTTTCAAAGGAGAATACAAAACATGGATTCATTTTCCATCTTCTTGGCCAAAAAGCACACGGTAGATAGCACCCAAGTCTACCAGTCACCGCAGGGAAAGGGCCCGCCTAGCAGCAACGTGAGTAAAGAGAACAGGGGGAGGGATTAGGAAGAATGTGAACTATCCTAAATCAGGAGGAAACTGTAAGAGATCCGGCCAGTCTCCGCATAATGCAGAGGACAACACCAATAGAGACCAAGAACAAGAGAGGTGAGACGGTGTAGCATAGTGTGGAAGGAACCAGAAGTGCTGGTTTCCAATGCCAGCTTCAGCACATTGAGCCCCATGAACCCTGGGCAAGTCACTCATCCACCCTGTGCTGCAATGTGCTTACCTCTGAAGAGGAGAACATCTGTATTCCAGGATTGCTGGGGAGAGCAGATAAAATCATATGGATGAGGAAAAAACTGCTGTGTAGTCTACAGCCTATACTTATGTACTTGTGTATATATGTGTATATATATAGAGAGAGATTCCTATATGTGTTCATTGTATATGAATATACAATATATAGATTGTATTTTCACATACATAGATTCAATATGCTATATATAGATTCTATACCTACTATATATAATGCTACAACACTATCTTACTAAATTCTATATTATTCTAAATTCTATAATATTAAATTCTATATATTACATGCATACATTATATATACATTATATATATATACTGTATATAATCTATATACTACATACAGTTGACCCTCAAATAACATGGGTTTGACTTGCATGGGTCCACTTATACATGGATTTTTTTTGCAATACAGTACAGTACTGTAAATATATTTTCTCTTCCTTATGATTTTCTTTTTGTTTTTTAAAAAGATTTTATTTATTTATTTGACAGGGAGAGAGGGCACAAGCAGGGGGAGTGGCGGGCAGAGGCAGAGGGAGAAGCAGGCTCCCGGCTTAACAGAGAGCCTGATGTGGGGCTCAATCTCAGGACCCTGGGATCATGACCTGAGCTGAAGGCAGACACTTAACCGACTGAGCCACCCAGGTGCTCCTTCCTTTTGATTTTCTTAATAATATTTTCTTTTTCTCTAGCTTATTTGATGTAAGAATACAGTATATAGAGGTTTGTATATATAATACATGTAACATAAACTATATTATATATATAATATATATTATATATTTACATGTATATAATATGTATATAATACATGTAACATAAAAAAATATGTGCTAATTGACTATAAGGCTTCCAGTAAACAGCACGTTGTTAGTTGAGTTTTGGGGGGTCAAAAATTATACACAAATTTTCAACTGCATAGGTGATAAGTACCCCTAAGCCCCATGTTGTCCAAAGGTCAACTATGTAAGTCCTATACATACACATTATATATACATGTTCATATATGAAGTATATGTATAGATTCCATACACATACAGGTGATAAATGTTCCTTTTTAATGGGAAAATCAAAATAAAACTAAACACAAACTTGTAGTAGGAACCTTGAAACTGATATGCATTCACTGCATTACTTCATTGGCACACATATGAGATCAATCCCTTTTTACTGAAAGCTCAAGTTATTACCCATAACAGAAGACAACTAAGGTGTCAGGCATGGAAATTCTTTGCAAGTGATGGGTAGGCCGTGTAGAAGAATATTACTGCAACTTTAAAAATTATATAATAGTGAGTTTTAGTCACGTTTGGAAACACTCATGCTACAAAGTTAAATAAAATATCAGGACACTACCATATACGTCAAAAATCTCAGCTGAAGGGATGGGATTGCCCAGTGATGCAGACAGAGCCCAGGCTCTTGAACCTCAGGGAGTCCTACCCTTGAGCGAGTTACCTGAATTCCCTGAGTCTCGGTTTTGTCATTTGTCAAAAGGAGATAATAATAGGACCAAACTCATAGCATATGAGGATTTGATGATGTAACACCCATAATAAATATGTAATACATGATAGCATTATTGCAGCATTATTAAGTACACAGAAATGCATACAAAAGTCTAAAAGCAATATGCTCATAATTTCATGGTTGCTTCGGAGTGAAGTGATTGTAAGTTTTGCCACCTCTTTACATTTACCTGATCCTTCTAATTTTTCTACCATGAGCCCATATTACTTTCCTAGCCAGAAAAAAAAAAAATAGAATTATTGACTTATGAATTTATTTTTCAACATCTACTTAATTGCATCCCTTAACCTAATCTTACTAGCTAACTCCAATTAGATTATATCAAGGTCTTGGTTAAAGTTTCCCTTGGTGATATCTAAAGATCTTTGGGACTTCAAAGTCATTTGTGGATATATGACATAAATATGACAGAGGGATAGGGAGTTCACATTTATTTAGTGTGTGGAATTTGTCAGGGGCTTGACTAGGAACATCCTTCATTCTTAATGCTATGGCCTTCTACTTTATAAATTATGAAAGCATATCACCCAACTACATTTTATATATCTCCACCACGCCACACAATAAAAAAGTAACAATAAATACATACATAAATAAACAGAACTGCCTCCCCTTTTCCTCCACCACTGTACTTCTTAAAGTCACAGCACCAAGGTGTCACCCTAGATGGTCTCTCAGTCAAGATCTAAGGACACACCTAGTCTGTCGATGTTATCAGAAGGCAGTCCATGGTTTCAAATTGAAAATTCTAAATTTTGCATCTTCATTCCAAAGTTGATCTAAAAGCTTACTATAAGCATATTCAGGATCTGGCCAACCGCGGTATAAGACAATTCTGTTCCAGGATTTCAAGGGCACGTCTCTGTGTTTACATGGTCGCACTGACAACGGGATCACCTACTGAGAAGACAGTATTTGTGCTTGTTGAGGAGCAACTGCAAACCCACCTTTCTATACTCTGCTTTGTGGGGCTTTGAGTGGAGGCACTAGCAGGAGGCTGGAAGGCTGGAGGAGGGAGGCAGGGAGATGAGGCAGCCTCCTCCAAGCCTCCGGGTGCAAATAACCCAGCACGTCCCGAGGTTCTCCCTCAGTGTCAGCATCCCTGAGTTCTCTTTTTCTTAAAAGATTTTTTTTTTTTTTTTGTCAGAGAGAGAGAGAGTGAGAGAGCACAAGCAGGGGGAGCAGCAGAGGGAGAGGGAGAAGCAGGCTCCCTGCTGAGCAATGGGCCCAATGCCTGACTCCATCCCAGGACCCTGGGATCATGACCTGAGCCAAAAGCAGATGCTTAACCGACTGAGCCACCCAGGTGTCCCACCTGAGTTCTCTTGGTACTCCCTTCCCCTGTTCTCCACCACCATTTAACCTGTTCCTCATGCTAGATCCATCCCTCTAAATAATTGCTGTGGCTTCTGTTTTCCTGAGTGGATGGATCTGGGCTGATATAAAACAGCATGTATGTCACAGTAGCCAACTTTTAAAAATTGTGGTAAAATGTACATAAACATCAAAAATGACCATTTTCGCCATTCTAAGTGCGCAGTTCAGTGGCATTAAGTCCATTCACACTGTTGTGCAAGCATCACCACCATCTGCCTCAAGAACTTTTTCATCTTCCCAAACTGAAGCTCTGTCCCCATTAAGCACGAACTTCTCGTTCCCTCCTCCCCTCAGCCCTGGCAACCAACATTCTACTTTCTGTCTCTTTAGACAGGACTATTCTAGGTACTTCATGTAAGTGGAATCATGCAGTATTTGTCCTTCTGTGTTTGGTTTATTTCAAGTAGCATGTTTTCAAGGTTCGTCCGTGTTGTTACAGGTGTCAGAATTTGCTTTCTTTTGAAGGCAGGATTATCTTCCATTCTATTTATGTACCATCCTTCGTTTATCCATTCACTATTTTTTTTTAAAGATTTTATTTATTTGACAGATAGTATGAGAGAGAGAGCATGAGAGGGGGGAGCATCAGAGGGAGAAGCAGACTCCCTGCCGAGCAGGGAGCCCGATGCGGGACTCGATCCTGGGACTCCAGGATCATGACCTGAGCTGAAGACAGTCGCTTAACCAACTGAGCCACCGAGGCACTCTATCCATTCACTATTAGCAGACACGGGTTGCTTCCATCTTTTGGCTACTGTGAATAATGCTGCTCTGAACATGGGTGTGCAGAGATCTCCTTGAATTCCTGCTTTTGGTTCCTTTGGGGGATATATAGCTAGAAGTGGCATTGCTGGATCATGTGGAAACTCTCGGTTTAACTTCTTGAGGAACCACCATACTGCTTTCCACAGGACTGTACCATTTTACGTTCCCACCAGCGAGGCACAATGATTTCAATTTCTCCATACCCTTACCAACCTTGTTATTTGCCGTTTTTTTTGTTTAGTTTTTGTTTTAGTAATAGCCATGTTAATGGGTGTGAAGTGGTATCGCCCTGTGGTTTTGATTTTCAAATTTCCCTAATGATTAAAGATTCTGCCTGGTGTCTTAACTTTGAAAGTCCTGTGCCTCAAACTGGAAATCCTTAGGTTCTTCTATTGAGAACCTCTATCATAAGGAGTACATTTTCATATAATTAGCAGGGACTAAAAGAATGGTGACAATCACTAAAGTCAAGATCCATCAAATGTGCATGCTATCCCTCACTCAGAATGATTTCTTTAAAATTTTAAGTTGTCACGAAAGATCCCTCACTCACTTCCAGGGTGTAGTGCTGCACAGCAAGCTCCTAGCTCATGGGACAGTGAGCAGCAGTTTGTTACGTAGACTACCCACATAACGTGTTAGCGTTACAAGTGTTAGGATGACTCTTAAGTCTTATTTTTCTTAAAACAAAAATACCACACTCATTTAATTCCCATGCAATATTTTTTAAAGTGAGATATTGCTAAATATCTAACAGTATAAATTCAAAAATTTTGTGAATCAATGCCAGAATGAATAGCAGGCATTTTTTTAAAGAAGTGAAAAATGAATCTAATCATCCCCCTGGTAATGTGTTACTAAAGCAAACACTGCGCTGCTAAAACCTTCTGCAAACTAGACAACATTTGTGGACTTTCTGATAACACCACTTTTTCTCATTTCTTTAATTTATCTTTCATGTAACCAAACACGAAACACGGAGGCTACAAATGGCAGAATTTCAGCAGGGTCATCAACTAGAGAATCAAGAGAGGGATCGAAATCTTTAGCTTTTGCCAACACAGAATGAAGCTGGTAATTTGGTCGTAAAACCTCAGGAGCTGACATATTTATTAAGTTACATGAACACATTTACAATATGACGTTGTTATGACTCCTGACGATACTAAGGTCTGTCTACAATTATACTTTAGAAATCCATACTACAGAATTTACATTTTTACTGAAGTGAAACAAAGCAGTCAAAAGGCTTGTTTGCTGACTATCATCTTTTAATCAGAATGTGAACAAAAAAGCGAAGGGGAATGTTTAGGAACAAAGCATGGATTCAGTCAGAGCCTCAACTCTGCCAAGGCCTGGGTGTGCAAGAGTGAATAAGGCAAGCTCCAGTGAATGTTAACTGGCAAGGAAAGTGAAAGAGAAGAAGAGGAGGAAGAAGAAGAATACAGCTGGGGTCCCTGCTCTCAGGGAGTGTATTATCTAGAAATTAACGAGGAGCTGGATAATGGCTGGCTTGACAGGGAAACACACAGATTCTGACAAGGGAAAAAAGTCATCGGAATGTGTAGCCAAGCTCTAGATCTGAGTGTCGATAAGACCCAGGAAACAAGGGTGAAATGTGGGGGGAAAGGCGAGATAACTTTACAAGGGAGAGATTGACCGACGATACCTAACGGATTAGCCTCCTCACTAGTGGGACAACCAGCCTTGGGAGCAACAGAAGTAGCCAGGATTGCAGATCATGTGTTCTGGCCAAAATTATTTAACTGGAATTGAACGAAGTCTTTAGAGCTGAGTTTAGGTTATAGGAAATAGAGTGCATAAAAGAACATGTTAACAAGACCACAGTGAAACAATCCAACAAATCTAGATCATGGGATATTCTATAAGACAAGTGGCCTAGTCTATTTAAAAAGTCAATATTCTTAAAGTAGAGAGCAATTCAAATTAGGAGAGATTTAAGAAGTCTAACGATCAGGTTTTTATGGATCCTGGTTTAAAAAAGAAAAAAAGCTACAGAAGACATTGGTGGATAAACTGGGAAAATTCGATACAGATGGTGAAATAGTTATTAGGAAATTGCTGTTAATTTTGTCGGGGCTGCTAATGGCATGGCACCTATTCAGGACAAATCTCTATTTTTTGAAGATACAAAACATACTGTATTGGTACAATATCACAATGACTGCCATTCACCTGGAAACTTTGGGAAGATGAAACCAACATTGCAAAATGCTTAACAATCTCTGAATCTCAGGGGTGGGTATATGCATGCCCACTGGAATTTGCTTTCTACATATTAAAAAATGTCCGTAATAGAAAGGCTCAATAAATAAACAAATCTGAGAGATTTGCTCAGATATAAGCATAATGCACTTTTTTTAGAAACTGAAAGCATGACAAAAATTTTACACCATATAAAAAGTAAAGACATTTCGGACTACAAATTAGTTTATATTATCTTAATTTGGAAGCATATCTAAAAATGCTAGAGGTCTTTAACTATGCATTACATGCCTACTTTTGAAATATGCCTTAAAGACCTAAAACTGACATGCCCCTGGAACTCCTCAAGCTGGCTCAACTCAACCTAAAGCAAAAGAGTTCTTTCCCTTCAGAGTGAAGTCAAACGTGACACCCTGCAAGATAAATGGTAGCCTAACATGAATCTGAAATCTATATGGAAAATGTCCAGCTGGTAGTTTGGCTCTAAACTCATATAATACCACATTCCTGATAGTGAAAATGGCTATATTTTTTTCCCTTAAAAAAAGAAAATAAATAGAAAAAGTGATGGGAAAACCAAAATCTCCAGCAGACACATTCTCACCATTGAAATAAAAACAAAGGCCAGGCCAAAAGGGGGGCTCTTTTCTCTTTTTCTTTTTTTTTTTTTTTAAAGATTTTATTTATTTATTTGACAGAGAGAGACACAGTGAGAGAGGGAACACAAGCAGGGGGAGTGGGAGAGGGAGAAGCAGGCCTCCCACTGAGCAGGGAGCCCAATGCGGGGCTTGATCCCAGGATCCTGGGATCACGACCCGAGCCGAAGGCAGATGCTCAACGACTGAGCCACCCAGGCGCCCCCTTTTCTCTTTTTCTTTAGGGAGATTTAAAAATATGAAGATATGACCTATTACGTCAAGACATATGGCTGAAAACATTGAAAAATGTTATTTTACTTAAATAAATACTATGAACCTAAACATGGGGAAAAATCTCCTGAGCTTCGCATTCTGCTACCTGGTTTACTGTTATTATTAGAGATCCAAAGTTTCTTTTATGTGAATATACACAGTATTGCTCTTTCTTCTACTTAAAATCCTTCACATTTTTAAAACTATCGCTTATCCAAAGAATTTTAATTATTTGCCATTAAATTTTCACAATTCCTATTTCAATCCTACAGGGCATATTTCAACTATTTGTCTCTTTAAGCTTATATTTAGCATGATATTGATAAGTTCGAATGTAAGAGAAATTGAATGGAAATAAATAAGAAGGTCATGCAATGGCTTTTCTGGAGAACTCAAATGAGAAATGTTGACAATAGCTCCCAAATACCTGCCACCTCTCTTTTCATTCCATCCACTCAGATTTCTTTCCTTTTACTTCCCTTTCCCAGAAGTATTGGGACCATGGGGACCCAGATCATATTTTTCTCCATTCTCCTATGTGATCTGGAAGCAAAGCAAGAGGATACCGGTATGGCTGGAGCCAGTTATACCTTGCCTTTGCCAGCTGCTACTGAAGGCTTGCTCACAGAAGTACTGGAACATTCCAGCTTTATTCTTGGCCTCACAGACGCCACGACAGGGCAGAAGCATGGCCAACAGGCTTGACGTTATCCCTTTATTTCCTAGCCTTATTACCTATATACAACCCTTCTGCAATAACTTTGTACAGTGATAACAGCAAGACAATAACCTCAAAAGGAATTTCGTGTGTGGTCCCCCTCCCCTGGGGTATCTGACGACATGTGACACACAGCCTGACAGAGAATCCTGAACCGCTGAGCATGCTCTGCTGACAGCTTCCCAGAACATCAAACCACATGCAAACAATGCCACTCATCTCCTCACAGATACCTGGGAATGATAAATGTGACAAGAACTGATACCATGGACTACTTCTGTGCATCACTTGAATTTACCTGGTGGAAAAACAGTCTGAACAGAATGGAAACATGTTTAGAAACAAGCCAGACTTTCCTGAAGGTCATCACAAGAGTGTACAATTCAGCAACCCAGAGACATTCTTCAATGGTTCTGGCCTGACCTACCTGTCTTAGGTCCAGAGTGATTGTGACCCAGTGATATTCTCTCCCGTTTTGAATACTGGGACTTTGCCACCAGTTATTGGTCCCATCGATTGCATTTGATATTGGATGGCGTTCTGTGAAAAGAAAACATACATGGGTTTCTCTTAGCTCTTGGTTTCAAGTTTTTGACTTCCCAACTGCAAGGCTAGTGGCAATGAAGAGCAGGGAAGGTGAACACAAACTTCATGACTCCTAATAGAAGTCTTTAGTCATCATTTCAAGAAGTATCAATTCCCAAGGGTCCTTTGGAATGGGAGCGACACTTGCCTTTGGGGTTGGCGCTGTTGGCATCACAGATCCGGCACTGGGCATTGCGCACGGGGCGACCAGGCACGTGCTCCACAAGCTTGCAGGACATCTCGGGCCCTTGCTCCCCACAGGTCGCGTTGGTGCTGATGTGTGCGTTGCTGGCAAGATTGAGGATGGCAGGAAACAGCCCTGAAAGTCAGGATTCACCAGATCAGCTCAGCCACTTGGAATCAAGAGAATCTCCCTTTGCAGGTGAATCAAAAAGATTTTTAAGTCTATGCGCTGAGTGAAGGGCGTCTTACACAGAAGCAGCTCATATAGCGGTTTCATGTCTATGAAACTCTAGGACAAGCAAAACCCATCTACCAGGAAATACTCAGAACAATGGTTTCAGGGGGTGGGGATTGCCTGTGAGGGGACACAAGGGGACTTTTTGGGGTGATGTTACATTCTATGGCTCAATGAAGGTTTGGATTACACTGACGTGCTGTTATGAAAAATCATAGAAGGCACAAGTCTACAATTTGGGTAGATTTGAGTATTTCACTGTATGTGCATCTTAACTCGAAAACAAAAAAGAATTATAAATAAATACATAAATGCTTAAAAGTTTAGAAGCAAAGCACACTGATGTCTAAACTCACTTTGAAATGCATCAAAAAATAAGCCAGGTTGATGGATAGCTATGGAACATGGATACATAGGTGATAGAGGAAGAATAAAATGTTCATTGTAGGGTTGGGAGGAGAGATGTTCATTGTACAATTCTTTCCACTTTTCTGATTGAAAAATCTTCATAATAAAATGTTGTGGGTGGCGCCTGGGTGGCTCAGTTGGTTAAGGTCTGACTTCGGCTCAGGTCATGATCTCAGGGTCCTGGGATCGAGCTCCGCATCGGGCTCCCTGCTCAGTGGGGAGCCTGTTTCTCCCTCTCCTTCTGCTCCTCACCCCACTCATGCTCTCTCTCTCTCTCTCAAATAAATAAATAAAAATCTTTAAAATAAAAAAAAATGTTGGGAACATAGGTTTTAAGACAAGTTTCAAATGATCCAATGCATGTATCTGCCAATGAAATTCAAACACCTTTCACTTAAAAGAAAGGCATCCATTCTCTGCTCGCTTTGTTCCAGTTGCTCCTGCTAGGACTCACAAGGTCTTTCCTATAATTAGGATTTTTTTCCTCCCTCTCCTCTTTCTTTACTGCCTGTTTTTGTTGGTGAATAAAACTTTAGAACACAATAATCTAGGTTTCAAAATTCTCTTCAATTCAGTATTAATCTTTGCCTTTGTACATTCCTTTTTGTCTCGAGTGATTTTTATCTTTAAGCAACCGGTCCAAACTATTCAGAAAACAATTTTTGGATGACTGTGAGAAGCATAACTCCTTTAGGTTCTTTAGAACTTGGCTTTATCTTGGTAAAAGAAGATAATAGCTGTGACGGTTCCATAAAATCTAGAAATGATGGTGTACATGACACTGGAGAAGGATTCTACCTAAATGGACATTGTGGACTGAGAGAGAGCATTGAAAGGTGGGGGGGTGTTAGCTAAGTGGGGTTTCTCTAATTGACTCGAATTTGATCTTCTAAGATCACAGAAGATAATCTTTTCTTTATAAAGAACATAGAGTCAATAGTATCTCTGCAATATTTCTTTTCCAGTGAAATCTGAAAAAGCACAATGTAATCTTAGTAATATAGAAGGAATTCATGTCAATTTTTATTTTTTAGGTACTGTTTAATGTTTTCAATGATCTTTTCCATTACAAATATTTTAATAATTGAAATTACAAAATAAAAATGATTATTTGTGTAATGTTATTTTACTGCATTTAAAAAAACTTCCTATGTATCTATTTAAAAAACAACATTTTAGGTAGTTTTCCAAACACTTTCCACATAAAATAGAACCACCTATTAGTAGTGTTCTATCCTAGGAGAATGACCCTTAGCCTCTCAATAGAAAATAGTTATTGAATATTTGTGTTCTAGAGCATTATTCCTAACTGTGAAACACAGCACACTTAACATCATATACAATATTTAATATATTATATATATTTTCACTTTGAACTTAAAGTTGGTTACTTTTATCATATTCCTTTAAAGGGACTTCTTTTTTAATTAAAAAGGCTTTATGAAGAGAGAGATGAATCATTATGTGTAATTATGTATTTCCCTAAAGGATTATTTTTATCAATCAGTAGTTAGACACTTATATTTTCTATACCAATCTAGTTCCTAAAGTGACATGTAATTCTTGGGAGTGGTACTTAGATGGCAGGAGGAGCTGATATTTATTCTGTTTGGTACTGAGGTAAATACTAATTTTCTCCATCTTTTGGGATCACACTATTCTAGTAACCTGGTTCGAATGTGTCTTATGAGCCAATCATTTAAAATACAGTATGGGTTTAAACTTTGGTGTTTTATCCCTATAGCTAAAATGATGTTTTTCTGGCTCTCTAGCACATGTATGTATTTAAATTTTAGTACAACCAACTCTATCCATTCCCTTTGCACAGATTAGTCAAGCAAGAAAAAGAAACCAAGGTCACGGGAATTGATTTAGCAAAGCATTTCTCTTTCAACAAATACTTTACATGGTAACCCAACAAATGTTCCCACTTCTTCTTTACTCTCCCCCTGCAGTTGCTCCCCATCAAGGCAACTCCCCGCTTCCTGCCCAGGGGTCCTTCCCACTCTGGAGAACCTCGGTGGTCTTGAGTTACTGGGGGCAACTGGGAGTGGTGAAGGCGCCTGCTCTCTGTACTCAGAAGTCTCTACCCTGAGTCACTGAGAAAAAGAAGCTCAAAACTCAACATAAACCTAACATAATTTGGTTGAATAATATCTCAATTATAGTAATCAGCATCAGGTAGATCTTTGTACTAGATAGGCTTTAAAGAACTCCTATATTTCCTTACCTTGCTGGTATCTTAAATATACTTTTAATAAAAAGAAAAATAAATTCCTTCATTAGCATGGCTGAGTAGGAAAACCTTTAAATAGCTAATGTCATAAAAATATCCTGGTTGTCTTTCACTAAAACCGAATCTTTCTTCTCAGATAAGCCAGTGTTTGAAAAAAACTATTCACTAAACATTCTTCCTTACATAATACATTTACTCTCACTTCACAGTTATAGAATAATCACAATTCCCTGTTGCATATGGACCATATCTGTTAGAAGATGAAAGAAAGGTAGAAAGGCACACCAGAAAAAAAGCAGGTGTTAAAAATAATTTTTTTAAAAAAAGCCCCTCAGGTTGCTGAATCATTTCAAAGACCCCTGAAATATTTCAATAAAGGGAGCTTCAAGTTGGAGGAGGGATAGGAAATCAAAGGGTAAGAAAGGATCAGGATCAAGAACCCAGCAAGAACAAACGTTTGATTTTATGCATAAAAATCAAAGGCAGAATGAGGGCTCCATCAGGATACATATGTGGCACAGTTTTCCCACTGCCTGGCCGTGCGCTTAGTAAATCAGACTATACACTTTTGTTGAGAGATATTATTTACTGAAGTCAGTGATTACTGTAATACTAATCTGTGTTTTTCCCTCACTCAGGACCCACAATGGAATCATTTCTCCAGGCGCGTATTTAGCCAGTAGCTAAAGACTTCATGAGGCCAAACTCCATTGAGCATGAAATAAATTCCTTCTCATTCACCAGTAGTTTTTTTTTTAATCCCCTTTCTTCACAGCCTGAGTACATTTGGCCTTCTTAAATGCGTTTCAGGACCATGTTAATCTACTGGAAATTCCCTTCTTAATATGAGATGAAAAACTGCCACAAAGCTGGCAGCCAACAATGCTACTACACATAATTCCCAAAGTTTTCATCCGAGAGACTTCCAGATTGTTCAAGAATTCATTTTTAGAGGGCTCTAGATAATTTTTTTTTCTCAGCAGAAAATATTTTTGCTGCCTTAAAACTGGAGTATCTAAAATGTGGACTAGCCCTAAAGCCAATTGCAACAACTTTTTCATTAATATTTCTCAAATGATTCGGGGTCAATGGTCAAGAGCCGTAAATTTGTGTGTAAGAAAAGCATGAGTTCTTCTAATGAGGTTTTTTTTTTTTTTTCTGTTTTGGGGGAAAAAAAATTTGCGTTTTATAAAATGTTAGTATATAATGTTATAGTAATCCATACTCAAAGTCAATGTGATATTCTGAAAAGAAAATGATTTGCAATTCTTAGCTAAGGGATCTGTGGCAATATTTTCAGATCATTTTATTCCCCTGAATAGAATTTAAAAAAATGATAACTACTCTATAGGGTTGAATAATCAAAGTGGCTTCTGCTGTCAGGAGGTTTTATTTTGAAAAGGAATCAAAGTCACTTATTCAATCATGGAGAAATCTGGAAAAAAAAATTTTTTTTTCACAATCAGACCAAAACAAAATATATTTATTAGAAATATTACACAGTCATACATCATACCCTTCCATGGCAATAGTTAAATACATATGTTGGCATGTCAAGTCCTGACGATGCTGGGTGTGCTCTTTGTAGAAATGAGGCCACAGATCTATCAATTGCAACCAACTAATGTAGTTAAAATTAGGGAGCCACGGAGGATGTTCCAGACTTAGCCAAAGTCTAACATGGGTCAAGAAAAGTGAAACACTCAGGGAGCTTGGGCAAAGGAGATATTAAAAATACTTTTTAAAAAGGTAGCTAGGCTCCATATCCCTTACTGCACGTCCTCCTTGGTGGCTCATCTCAAAATGGCATGCAAGCTTGAGAACGGGAGGAGCTCAGCTGGATTTGGTAAATGGGTGTGCAGAGAAGGGCCCGGATTTCTGAATTAAGAGATTTGTGATTTTTAAAAAACATTCAAATCTATTTTGTTCTCCATTTACCCACCTCTCACTTCCCTAACCTCATCCATTTACCCAACTAAACATCTATAAGTTGATTAGAGAAGGCCAGTATTAGAAATAAACTACCCTGTTTGCCAGCACTCTTTGAAGCACGGTAGTTCCCCCGGGCGAACAATAAAAACAGCACCTCTAACAACTACAAATGGCGTTATTCAGAGAAAAACCCTGGAAGCATTTGACACTACTCCAGGATAATAACATAAAATAACTTAATATTCTAAGTTAATAGTATTAAAGTGTTCTTAATGACTTGAATTTTAGGAAGATAACATGAATTCATACTCAGTAATGTATCCACATGAGTCCAAAAAAGCAGATGAGAATGTTTGACTAAGTTCAATAAACTTTCAGTGAGAATCTTTTCGGTGCAAAGCACTATGCCAGACACCTCCCTGAGACACCAGGATGAATGAGCTGGGCTGTTCCTAACCCTAGGGCTCTCCCAGTCGGAAGGGAAAGAGAAGCATCTACTCACAGATTCTAGTAAGCATAATATTTAAAATGCAGCAATATTTTAAGACATATTCGAGGAGAGAGTCTGGAACAAGACATGCAGTTAGAGGTAACCCAGGCAGAGGGATGAGGGTGTGTACTCAGGCTAAGGCTGGTCTAAAATCCTTTCAGGGCTCCCCTGGTTGGTCTTCAAATCAATTTCAATATCCTTCCCTCTGCACATTTCATGTAACCTATCATGCCCTACTCACCCTTCAAGTTAAGCCCTGATCTTTCCTGAATCCCAGGCTAAGATAAATGTTCTTCTTTTGTCCTGCCCTTAATCAGCATGCCCCATCTGCACTTTGCATTTATACCAGCTCCCCGCCCCCTCCCATTTTTCTCCCCTCAGTATCCTTCTCCGAAAAATAAAAACAACTCTGATCAGTCTGTGAATTACTTTGGGGCAGAACCATATCCTACTTGCCCTAAGTTAGCACCTGGCTCGTGTGAATGCCCAATAAAACCTGAATGGAAGAAAAGATAAATGAAAGAAGGACTGTTCTCTCACTCCTGGATTACTACCAAGTGCACAGAACCAGGATCCTAAATCTCGACTCTTCTCCTGGTTCCACCGCTAACTATATGTCTTCAGGCAAATCAACCTCTCAGAGCCTCTATTTCTTCAACTATTAAATGAGTATTTTTAAGAGCCCTTTTTTCCAAATTACTTTGATTCTGAAATTTTACCTTAATAGACTATCAGGTAAATTTGTCCACCATTCTCTCTCCCACTATTTGGAAAACGAAGTAAGAAAAACTCTTCTCTCCATGGAATGTACAGAAAGGCAAAGAGAAGTAATTTGGTAACTCTTTTATCTTTTTGGCCAAGAGAACCACATAGAAATATAAAGTAACTTCCTTCCTTCCCTCCCTCCCTCTTTCTTTCTCTTTCTTTTGTTTCTTTCCTTTCTTTCCTCTTTCCTTCATTCTTTTGTTTCTTTGGGAGTCACTCCTCAGAGCTTCTGGCTCTTGAGAGGAGCAGAAGAGAAACAAATGATGTTTCATACATTTATCAGAAGCCAGAGAACCCTCAGAGGTTGGCTTTGCTTCTGATCTATGCCAATGGCAAGAGCACTTCCTTGACTCTTGCCTACTCTCCAGTGTATAAATATACATCATTGGGATTCTTCCAAAACAATAAGTTCTATTTAATATGGCATATTTAATGGGGCAGTTAAGCGTCTGACTCTTGATTTTGGCTCAGGTCATGGTCTTGGGGTCATGGGATTGAGCCCCGTTTCAGGCTCTGAGCTGAGCATGGAGCCTGCTTAAGATTCTCTCTGCCCCTCCCCCTGCTCTCTTTCTATAAATAAATAAATAAATAAATAAATAAATAAATAAATAAGGATGGGACGCCTAGGTGGCTCATTTGGTTAAGCCTCAACTCTTGATTTCAGCTCAGGTCATGATCTCAGGGTCCTGGGATCGAGCCCCATGGGGGGCTCCACGTTCAGCAGGGAATCTGCTTAAGGATTCTCTCCCTCTCCCTCTGCCCCTCCCCGCCCACTGTGTGCTCTCACCCCCTCTCTCTCTAAAAATAAATAAATAAATCTTTAAAAAATGTATGGCATATTTAATGCCGAACCTGTACATGTCCAGGCTTAAGATGGAAATAAACGTTCTAATCAAGTGTTTTCTATGAATTCTATTAGAATGTCAAGTCTACTACAATCACCACTGCTTAAGAAAGGCAGGGTTGGGTGAGGAGCAAGAACGTGAGCCATACAGCTGTAAATGTGCATTATAGGTCTACCAGTTGCCAGCTGTGTGGCCATGGCCGAATGGCTTTACTTCTTAGTCTCCTTATTTACGCCATGAGAACAGTGCCTAGGCACTTCTGTGAGCATTACATGAGATAACGGGTAAAAGGCTTAATATAATGTATTAAGAGCTCAGTAAACAGTTATTATTACTTTCATAGTATAAGTGGATACCACTAATATCAATTTCCTCAAATATAATTGGACTTACATGGTTATATTTCATGTATTTGAGTCTCTGTCTCTCTGATTAAATTTTAGATGAAGTAGCACATTTGCATTTAAGGGCCACTGAGTCTGGAAAGTATCTACCTTTCAACAGAAGAGACACCCTCCGCCCAGAGTGATGTGCATCAGGAAAGAGGCATGGAGGAAACCCAGACCCTCCAAGGCAGGGACTCACTGAGCAGAAAGCTAAGCAGGACTGCTCACTTTATTCACATTTGACCCCCTTCCCTCCTGCCCTGCCTCCTCCCTCTCTTCTTCTCTGATTGTTCTTTTTGATGTTGCCTTTGCAACACTGTGTGCTTATAAATCCCTGTAAGTTAGGTGCCCATTTGTAAATCACAATCTTCTCTCATTGTCCTATGAGGTGACAAGGGAAGACATCTCGGAGGAGGTGACATTTGAATAGTTACACAAAAAACGAAGAGTTAGCCATGCAGGGGCAGCCCTATATTTTAATATATTCGGTTTTCTTTGTAACATATTTTTTATGCACTTAAAAACATGCTACGAATGGGTCTGTGAGCTTTGCCAAAGGGGTCCATTGGTACCAAAAGGTCAAGAACCCAGGAAGAGAAAGTGCTCCGTCTAAAGTATTGTGAATCGGGAGCTGATGGCATAGGGGACTGTTGGTCTCCTTTCCCCCCACCTCCGCTTCCAGGAATCTAGTTCATCCCTGGACAAAGAAAGCCAGGAGGGCCCTGACCTTCTGATCCAGGCGGGTCGTGAAGGTGAGTGAGAGGGGCCCCGGCCAAGCCAAGAGTTAATGTCCTGCTCAGGTGCAGTCTCGAGTGACCTGACCATGTACTTACAGGGGCATATCCCCAGTCCCTAAAATTTGTTCAGGAGGCTGCTTACAAGTTGTGGCAAAATGCATCTTACCTCAAATGTTGTTTTTTTTTTTTTCTTCTAGAAAACAACACAAACATACCTGCATATTATGAATTAGGTGTACGTGGAAAATAAGCACAAAAGAAACTGTTTTCCCACTTTTACTTCTGACTGACCAGCAATTGACAGAGGCTCTTTGCGACAACCTTCTTCTGTTCCTTTCCCGGGAGAAACCTGCAACCATGTTATCATAACAGGAGCGCGCCATTTAAAGCAACCCTATTTCAAGTCATTTGTCATAACCTAAAAATCATTTTAATCACTAGTAAGTGAACTTGCTTTGTATAGCAAATTCCATCATTCTCAGAATGTTTAAATAATATATGATCAAGGCCAATGTTGAAATATGCAAAAGGCTTGCTTGCTTAGTGTTAAACAGGGCTTTTGTTTCCAATGAGAATGAATCAAAAGTTACCAGTGAGTTATTTCATTTCTCAAAAATCTAACACTTGGGAGCGTTTTTAAATGCAGACAACTTGGGGTCCTCTCTAGCTTGGAGCCCTTTTAGCTCAAGGCAGAAGCCCAGCACCAGGGAGAGAAAGGCTCCCCGCCCACCACTCCTCCTCCCTCAAAAGCAAATACTTGGTTTTTGGGCTAAACCAATTTAATCATTGATGGCTGTTAGTAAAAGAAAAGCTTTAAGATATTCTAGAGATTCCAAGGCCCTTTCCAGCACAGTGGGGGAAAAGGGGGGGAGGAGTGCGGAGAAGGAGAGAGAAAGAAAGATCCCACATAATCAGTAAGGGAAAAGTCAAATCCAAACTCCCAGGAGTTTGACATTTAACACAGTTGACTTTTTTTTTTTGTCTCATGTGGGAAGATGAAGAGAAGTTTAATCTCAGGAAAACCAGTGGGGGTGGTGAGCAAAAGACCTTCACAGGGTTTTGCCGAGTTCCATTTCCATAGCAATGGACCCAAGGTGCCCTTGACAAAGACAGAGGTTTTCACTGTAAGATGAATAAGCAGAATGAACCAGCTAGCGACAAATATTGTCAGCAGAAAACAGCACCTCGTCGGGATCCACCTACTCCTCCCACAAAGGCTTGTTTAATGCTTATATTCCATGACATCCTGGGTTTGGATTCAGCATAAAAGTTTAGTTGCAGAGACAAAAACTATAATTCATTCATCAGGAAGTATTTTTCTCTTTTGTTGCCAAGGGCAACAATTTAAATACCTATTGAAAACATTATTGCATTTAGGCAAACACAAAAGCTCCTCAACATAAGCACATATTTTGAAAATTTTGTATCATTCCCACTGCCCTGG
Organism: Halichoerus grypus; assembly: GCF_964656455.1. Lineage (NCBI taxonomy): Eukaryota > Metazoa > Chordata > Mammalia > Carnivora > Phocidae > Halichoerus > Halichoerus grypus. Next base: position 55,926,746 of record NC_135724.1, read on the forward strand.
AAATGCACTACCCCTCCTCCCTCCTTCCACATCCTCACAGGAGTGAACTAACTTAAAGGAAAGTCAAAAAAGCAAGTATGACCTTTAAGTTGAATATTGACAGCCTGTTGAATTAAAATGCAGTCATATTATATTTTGCTTAAACAATGTAAAATGTGTACAATGCTTATACCATTTGTTTAAATACCTAAAAACGTCAATTAATTCAACATTTCTCTAACTGGCCAAACACTTCCAAAAACTATCAACTTTTCTACAAGCCCTTCAAGATCTTACTTTTTTCTTTCTCTTTCTTCTGCCTGTGCTCCATTATATAGATTTTACTTGCTTCTGCTTTAAAACTTTGGCATCCCTGTTGAAGAATGTGCCCACGGCCACTTCAAGGGTGTCAGACCAGTGGCCTCATCCTTGGTTTAATGCTCTGTTGAAACTGTCCTCAAAGTTTTCATAATTTGAACAGAGGGCTCCCTATTTTCATTTTGCATTAGTTCTTCATGTGCCTAGTAGTAGCTTCAATCGAGGACTGTCCTCCCAAGTGTCCATGTACCTCTGATCAAATCATTCGGCATTCAAGTCACCACCTGTAACTGAACACCAGTACGATCATTCCATGGTGGCTGGATCCACCAGATTACAGCTCCTTTTATTCCAATACATTCCTACATGAACATCTTGCTAACAAAGAAATCATTTGAGATATCTCTCACCTTGGAGACCAACCGTAAACAAATACATTTAACAACTAGAGTAAACACTCCAATCAAAAGTACACAGAATTAAATTATCTTGGTAGCATTCTCACTGGGATTGATAATACTGTATTTTCTCGGTTTCAGTACCATTGTTTGTTTCTGAAATCAGGCTACCTCTTTCAATAGATATATACATTTAATGCAATCATTTCTCTATTTTTTTTCCCAAAAAGCTGTTACTACGTGGAGGGTGTATATAAGAATTTCATTCATTGTCTTTCCAGTTCCTTGCCTTACATTTGCTCTTCACTCAACTTCAACTGGGATTCTGATCCTTTAAGTCACTAAAAATGCCCTTTTCAAGGGCATCAACTTCCATGTTGCCCAACCCAACCTGCAATTCACCTTCAGTTTACTTGACCTTGCAGGAGCTTTTATCAAAACTGACCTTTCTCGCTTCCTTAAATCCTACCTTCTTTTGGCCTCCATCCTTCTACAGACCCTCAGTTCTCCCTCTGTCACAGTAACTGGGTCACTCTCTGCTGGTTATCCTAGATGTCCCCATAGGAACTGATTTCCTATGGAAAGCCCAAGATGGCCCCGGTGCATTCTGTTGGGGAAAAGGGGGAAGCAGTGTACTTTCCCAAAAAGTTATCTTGAAAAACAAGAGAAGCAACCTAAAGTATATTGAACTGAAGACAGGAACTTGGGTTTTCTACCTCATGTGTTCAATGCTTCCTTGTTCAATATTATTAATCCTAATTTAGATATGATATAAAAAGGCATCACATGTATGGGGCATGAATACATGGGGTCGTGGAATTAGTGGAATCCCAGCATGGCCAAAATAAAACCAGCAGAAGTTTAACAGGGATAGATGGGGGACCCTCCACTTTCCCACCCCAAATCCATCGGCAAATCACAGCCTAATCTTGGTGAAGGTAGAAAAGATATTATGGTCCCTTGTGATAGGTATACACAATATGAAAACAGTACTATGAAAAAAAGCTATCCTGATCTAAGGTCGAATTAATAATGCCATGCTATCCAAGAAAGAAGATGACGTTTAGCATCCACAAATTTGATCATTATTATTGAGCTCTGCACAAGATATCCAAAAGCCATTCTGCACCCAACTGTTGAGAATCACAACAGTACTTCTCCAAATTTTCCATGCACAGATCACCTGGAGATCTTGTTAAAAATGCAGATTCTGACTGCGGGTCTGAGGTGGGGCTGGGATGCTTCGGCGGAGCATCTCCTAGGGGCTGCCATTTTGGATTTGAAAGATTAAATGATCTCTTGGGTTGTTTCTAGCTCAAACACCCTGGGGTTGGCTAATTCAGCCAAGCCTTGGCACAAAGATCAGCAGGCTTATTAGTAAGATCACATCTCCCCCAGCACTTCTCTGTCACTACTTAACCAGAACTCCAGACTCCCCTCCTGCATTCAAGTCATAGAGACACTGGGCAACTATTTCCAGAGGGAATGGGGTGCTTCAGTGAAACTGAGGCTTTGGGCTTACTGGAAAGTGGGGGAAAACCTTTAAGAGTTCCAAAATTAAAGACATACTAGAGGAGCAAGGTTAACTGAGCATCAACCAGGGAAATCTATTAAAGCAAACCAGTGGTTTGATTCCTTAGCCCTGTTATACCTGAATGATGCTGCCGCCAGCCTGGTTCACTCATGGTGAAAATGATGTTGTTGAAGACAGGTGAAATGCTTACAACATAATGTTAAAGTTTAAGAGAAGGATATTTACATAGCACGGGCTAATTCTGACAGAGAGTCTCCCTTTAAGCCTGAGTCCTGCAGGCGGCAGGCATTCTGACCAGGTGTCTTCACAGAGGCCCGCGGGCCTTTGCTCAGGGTGGGGAGAGGTGGGCTGGAGAGCACAGTCTGACATCTCTTCCCTGGCTGCCTCCGAACCTTGCATTTGGGCTTCCAGGAGAGGGTGTAGGTGACAGAAGGAGAAGGAAGAGTTTGCAGAGCGTCTCTGAAGGCAAAAGCAGGGCCGTTCACAGAAGGTGGGGCCAGCTCCCCAGTCTGGTGAAGAAAAGAGCTGGAGAGAGGTGGGGCAGGGTGTGGAGACACAGTTCATCACCACAGCAGTACCCCTGATGCTCTCTCTTTCTTTTTTGTCTTATTAAAATAAGATTTTTAATATTATTATCCTTTTACTTTTTAAGTTTTTCTCTATATTATATTTTATTATGATAATCTAGGCAAGGGAAGTTTATTTGATTTCCACATGTTAGTAATGAAGAAATCAGAACCCAGACTGAACCACATTAACAGATTACTCTCAAATAAACCACACTGACATAAATCTTCCGTAGCACATTTTCGTTTAGAACAAACCAGTAAAAACCCGATGGCCCGTCTTTACTACACTCTCCACTACAGTTTGCACACATTGCCCATTCTAAGTTTTTTGGTTCGACTTCAGGTTGCAGGTTCCACTCAGATTATTTTCCCCTTCCTGAGCCCTCCCTCGCCTGCCCTTCCCTCCCCTTCCCGCACCTTAGCACAGACCTCCCTCTGTGTTTCCCCCACTCCTCTGGCTCTCGCCCCAAAGAAGTTGGCAAGTTTAGGGACCTCATTTGTTTCCAGGAGAATGTCAGCCCTTCTTCCAACTTCTGGGACCACGCTCCCAGGCTGCCAACACAGTACTCCTTTAAATGTGTTCATTGCCTCATGGGGACTGCATTTCCCACAGAGTTCCCTTTCGCTTGCCTGTGCTGACAATCAGTCAGACTGAGGATGTCCACTGAGGTTTGACTCACGATGAACATCTGCTTAAGTATAAACGGTAACTAGTATAATATCTGAAATTTACTTTAAGATACTTGAGTATAAGGTATGATAGTTGTGTGTGTGTCTGTATCTTAGATTAAACTACCCAGATGCCGCTAGTGTTAAAACTGGTGAGGTACCTCCGAGGGGGAGTCAGCTGGTACTCCAGTCAGGAAGACTGCTCATATTCCAGACGTGCCCACCATGCTGTCTGTTACCTGTCTCCATCAATGCTGGCATTTTGCTAATTAGTAGGGTGAGTATCAGAAATGGGTTATTAGGAAAATCAGTGGGCTGTTAATGGCATAATAGGTAATACAACTGGTCTCTCACTAGAGAAATTCATGGTGGTCAAAGTATACATTAAAATCTCTTAGAGAGACTTCTGGCCATAGCATAGAAAAGAGGTTGACAAATCCTCCCCTGAAAAAAAAAATTATGTAATTGGACAAAATGCTTAAAAATAACCATTTCAGGACTCTGAAATCAACCAAAGACCAACAACAAATTGAGACGCTCTTCCTTAGGCAAAGCTGCCAGGGTTTCACGTAAGACCAGTGGGTAAGATCCGCCTGCCGTCTGGGCTGCCCCACCCTCACCCAGCTCCTCGCCACCGCGGTGGGTTACCAAGGCAGTTCAAGCATGGGCATCAGCAGCTTCAGTGCTGGGGCCTGACCGCTGGCTCCATTTGGAGCAGAGAGTGGAAACACAATGATGTTGTTGTAAAAGTAGTAAATTCAGTAGAAAACAAATAAATGAATAAATGAATGGGGATCGCTTAAGGCTCTGCTGGCCTGAGGTTGCAGTCCCAGAGGGGCAAGCTACAGACAGCTGACAAGCCAAACACATAACAGCGATGTCCTGGAAACATGTGCGCCAAAGAAGGGCTTGATCAGCTCTCCATAGGTCCCCGACTTCTTTTATTGGAAAAGAAGAAAACACTTCAGAAAAGAATTTAGCAGAAGAATTAAGACCAACACACTGAAAACTACAAAACACTTCTGAGAGAAAGACCTACATGAATGAAGATATGTATTTTTTCATAGGAAGGAAGACCCAGTAATAATAGACAGCAATTCTCCCTGCACTGTTTTTAGATTCAGTCTCTGTCCTATCAAAATCTCAGTTGGCATCTTTTGTAGAAACTGACAAGCTGATACTAATGGAAATGCAAAGGACTTGGAACTGTCAAAGCAATTTAGAAAAAAGTAAACAAAATTGAATGTCTTAAACTACAGATTTTAAAACTTGCTATAAAACCAAAGGAATCCAGACAGCATGGTGTTTGCATGAGAGAATACATATGAATCAATGGAACAAAATAGAACCCAGAAATATACACTTATATATTATGGCAAATTGATTTTTGGCAAAATGCCGAGGCAGTTTTGTCTTTCCAACCAATGTCTGGGACCACTGTATATCCACACACAAAAAACAAATTTAGACCCTGCCTCCTCATCATGCATAAAAGTCAACTCAACATGGATCACAGACCTAAATGTAAGCGCTAAACTTGAAAACTTCTAGAAGAAAATAGAGGATAGAGGAGAAAATCTTTGTAACCTTGGATTAGGCAAAGAATTCTTAAAGATGACACCAAAAGAGGAAAAAAAACTTGATAAAATGGACTTAAAATAAAAAAACTTTGGTGCTACAAAATACACTGTTAAGAAAATCTAGGGCTGGCTTAGTTGGTAGACCGTGTGACTCTTGATTTGGGGTTGTAAGTTTGAGCCCCATATTGGATGTAGAGATTACTTAAAAATAAAAATAAAATATTAAAAATTAAAAAAAAAGAAAATCTAAAGACAAGCCATAAACTGAGAGAAAATACTTTCAAATCATATTTCTGATACAAGACTTGTATCAAGAAAATATGAAGAACTCTTATAACTCAATACTCAAAAGACAGAAAACCCAATAAAAACCAGGCAAAATATTGAAATAGGTATTTTTTTTAAAGATTTATTTATTTATTTATTTCAGAGAAAGAGAGAGTGCACAAGTGGGGGGGAGGGGGGAGGGGCGGGGAGAGGGAGAAGCAGGATCCCCGCTGAGCGGGGAGCCTGACACCGCGCTCGATCCCAGGACCCATGAGATCATGAGCTTAGCCGAAACCAAAAGTTGGACACTTAACTGACTGAGCTACCCAGGTGCCCCTGGAATAGATATTTTTACCACATAAGATATATGAATAGCTAGTAAGCACATGAAATACGTTCAATAAATTATCAGGGAAATTCAAGTTAAAACACGAAACACCACTTCACAGCCACTGTGACTACAATCAGTATGTAGTGTTGGTAAAGATGTGGGGTGACTGGAATGGTCATAGGCTGCTGGTAGGAACGTAAAACTGTACAGCCGCTTTGGAAAAGAATCTCAAAGTCTCTTTAAAAAAATTAACATAAGGGGTTCCTGGGTGGCTCAGTGGGGTATGCATCTCACTCTTGATTTCAGCTCAAGTCATGATCTCAGGGTCATGAGATTGAGCCACGTGTTGGGCTCTGTGCTCAGGGCAGAGTCTGCTTGAGATTCTATCCCTGTGCCTCTGTCCCTCCTCTCTCCCGGCTCTCTCCCTCTATCTCTCTAAAATAAATAAATAAATAAATAAATAAATAAATAAATAAATAAAAAAAATCTGAAAAAAAGAAAATTAACACAAATTTACTATATGCCCTCTATTCCAATCTTAGGAATTTCACTCAAGAGGAATGAAACAGGAAGACCTGAATGCAAGTGTTGATAGCATTATTCCTAATAGCCCCAGGATGGAAACAATCAAAATGTCCATCAACTGATGACTAGCTAAAAAAAATGGCTATCTACACAATGGAATAATATTCAGCAATAAAGTATAACAAACTCCAGATACATGCCACGACCTAGATGAACCTAGAAAATATTATGTTAAGAGAAAGAAGATAGACGCAAAAGAATACATACTGCATGACTCCATGCATATGAAATTTCCAGAAAGGGCAAATCTAAAAGTACAGAAAGCAGATGATTGGTTGGGGCTGAGGGGAGGGTGGAGGTGGGGACTGAGTGCAAATGAGCATGAGGAAGCCTTTTGAGATCTTGGAAATATTCCACACCAGATTGTAGGGACAACTGTACAACACTCTAAATTTATTAAAAACCATTGTGCAGTACACATCCAATTGGTAGGATTTTGTGGCATGTAAATTATACCCCGATAAAACTGTTAAAACATGTTGGAGTTTCTCCTCACCCTTGCAAAGTACAGGGTATAAAATCATGCAGTCTGTAGCCTTCATTCTGAAGGATGGGGATGCCACCTGAGGGTTGATCCCTCAGATGTCCTGGATCCAGACAGTGTTTAAGGAAGGGTGCATATTGCTTGATGCTGATTCAAGGGAGAAGTCTGCACACCTGAAAGGACAGAAAGCTAAAATTCTATCAAATTCATTGCATATGGCCTATGACCTGTTTTGGACCTGATCGCTAATTAAGGTATGTTTTGTTTTGTTTTGTTTTTAAACATATTATTTTTTTTTAAGATTTTATTATTCATTTGAGACACAGAGATAGAGAGAGAGAGAGCATGAGCAGGGAGAGAAGCAGAAGGAGAGGGAGAAGCAGGCTCCCCACTGAGCCAGGAGCCCGATGCGGGGCTCGATCCCAGGACCCTGGGATCATGACCTGAGCCGAAGGCAGACGCTTAACCATCTGAGCCACCCAGGCGCCCTAATTAAGGTATGTTAATAATGTATAATGTGTAAGCTATGCACTTGACATCATCTAGTGGGTTAGGTTGTTGGGGAGCAGTGAATCCTCATGTACCTCGAACCTCTCAGTGGGTACCATCATTCACCGAAAAAGAACCTAAGCATTTTGTATAACAAAATTGGCTTAGGTCAGTTGGTAACAGAAACCAAAGTGATGTTTATTTTCTTTACTAGTGAACTCCTTCAAATATCATTTTGGAAATATTTTCCTATTCAATTTGAAATTATTTCATTTACAGAGGACTGTCTTATGAGCAAATTTTCAGGGAAGTTTGAGCACCTAAATGAGGCATATCTTAATTCAGTCAATTCTAATAATGAAAAAGAAACCAACAAAGTTGGAAACCCTTAAAGACACGGGAGATGTTATGCTCATATTTCTAAGGAGAATAGGCCATTCTTTCACTCAGTAATAAGTGATTTTTACCAAACAAAAATCCGTCTGTGACATAAATTCTGTATGCCTTTGTTCTGTTCCTGAGAAGAGAAGGATGGCTTAGCTCAGAATGCCCAGAGGAGAACAGCTGTTCTTTCACTTAAACAAAGTGCTCCAATGGCAGGCAGGTAGAGTTCCTTTAAAAAACACCTCAATTATGAAAATATAACTACAAGAGCTAGTTAACAAATGCCAACAAGGCTAAAGTCATGCACCATCGAGTGTCCTGAAGTCACACACTTTATTTACATGGAAACCCTACTGCAGTAGAAATTTAGAGGTGAATCAGAGTCCTCCTTCTGTTTCCAGTGATATTATTCTAAAGCAGCAAGTGAACTTGTATTGGTGTTGAGGCCTTCAGAAGCAAAAATCTCTCCCAGATCAGAACTGTGAACACACTCAGTAGGATTCTTTGAGTATTTCTCAAGCTCATTTGACTACAAGCACTGGGGATGCAAAACCACTGGTCACCAGTGTGTGGAACATTCTAGAAATGTAAGTACTTGTTGATTGAGTGCGTGAATACAATACTGTCTTGAGATGCTTAGACGTTACTGGCTCCAAATCTAGAAATAAGATCATGTTAAATAAAATCAGAGTTTTAAATCTGTATTGAATATTCATCATCAGCCATTATTTTAATTATAAAAATGTAATCCACGTTTTCTTTGTGCTGAATTGTAGATGGAAAAAAAAAAATCAATAATCCCCTCAAGTTTTCAGCCCCTCCTGATTACCAGACTCTGTGGCTCTTCTCTCTCCATATTTGGATGCTCTCTGTGAGCACGAAAGCATCTGGACTTCTCATTTCTGCCGCTAGGTGGTCCCTGATCACGTGTTCTGGTTCAGAATGCGAGCTAAGGTTTTGATCCCCAGAATGTTGGTCCACCCTCTACCCTTGTTTAATTACCTGAATTCTTACTCGTTCCTGGTCCTGGAATCCTGTCACCCAGCCTTCTTGAGCTGGCCCCTGTTCCTTCCCTGCCTCTGTTTCCCAGGAGATGATCACTCTGCTTAGTGACTTTCCTGATCCCAAAACAATGCCCACTGGATTCCCTTTTGCTCCTGTTGCTTGTCTGCACTGGGCCTTCCACATGCACCCAACTAGTATTCACAGAATTGACATGAAATGCCAGGCACTGTGCTGGAGATCAGAAATAAGAAAAAAACTCTCTGCCCCCCAGGAGAGACAGGCAAGTTAACAGTTACAAGACACCATGCTTCAGGTGTAGAAACAAATTGCTATGGCAACAAGCAGGTGGAAAGCCTGAATGATGGGGTGGGGCAGAGCACGCCAGAGGGCCACAGGTGAAAGAAACGACTTTCCATGGACAATGTGTTCAAGGTCACTGATGCGAGCCACCGCGTCACATTGTGGGAACCGGATATCTCAGAATGGCCAAAATAGGGTTGGCAGTGGGAAAAGAAGCCATTGAGGGGTCTGAGCACAGGGGGCCCTGGAAGTCCTGTTCACAGAGAGTGAGAAGCCATTCAACAGGGGTGGGTGACACGGTCAACTTCATGGTCCTTAAATTCACTGGGACTCTGGATGCCAACAGTTTTTGGGCTCTTATTGGCCACATGAGACTTCAACTCAGCACCTGCAGCTGGGCTGGCGCTTCCAGCAGAATTTGTCTTCCCCGCCCACCCCCCCAGAGATGGGCCCAGGTCCAGACTCTGGTTCTGGCAGTCTGGGGTTAGTTAGTACAATACCTCTCCAGGTACCCTGAGCTGGGACCTGGTCTGCAAGGTCAGTACAGGGGTGTGGGTTTGCCATGCAGTATATGTGGGATATGTGTGGAGGGAGTGTGATGTGTGGTAGTCGGGGGGGGGGGTGGTTGGGGATATAGAAGGCAGAATGGCTCTTATTTTGGGGGGTGGAGCTAGAAGGGAAATAATAAGCTAAACATTGCAGGGGGAACAACTTCTGAAGGAAGGCAGGAAAAACAAGTGTACAATGGATCATCAAAGACAAGATCGGAGAATGATAGGAGAAGTACGTGGATAAGGACAGCTAGACTTTGTAGTCACCCGACATGAGAAGGTGAAGATCGGATCCGGAGAGAAGGAGGTGGCACAGATAAATCCAGAGAAAAAGGTACCTATGGCTTGTCCATTTAATGGGGTTGGGAGGGAGGGATATGGCACCAGATAATGCCTATATATGGAATGGATTGACTAAATTTTGGATGAATTATTTTTTTTAAAGATTTTATTTATTATTTGACAGAGAGAGAGAGAGAGCACAAGTAGGCAGAGTGGCAGGCAGAGGGAGAGGGAGAAGCAGGCTCTCCACTGAGCAGGGAGCCGGACGTGGGGCTCGATCCCAGGACACCAGGATCATGACCCGAGCCAAAGGCAGCCGCTTAACTGACTGAGCCACCCAGGCGTCCCTGGATGAATTATTTAAAAAATGAAACAGTAATCCAATCAATCCACTACCCAGCCCTACTAGGCCAGAACTTATACCCAGATGGGAAGGACTCTAAATGTCATATTTCATTCATATTTCATATTTCAAATGTCAATGACACAGGCTGTGAGTGCAGGGATCCCTCACAACTTTCAGGTGCTTAGTATCATCCCCGCTTCCCAGAGGAGTGGGAATCGCATGAAACAGACATGAGGCGAGCAAGGAGGGTGCTTGGGTCTGAGCACTTGGTATCTGCACAAGGCATTAGCCTCCAGGCGATGGCAGGCTCAGTGGGGTCAGTGCCCCTGATCTGCCCCCTTGGATAAGGTAGGGGCTCCTATCAGGTACTGCATCCCTTTTCCAAGCCTGCATTGCTGTGTGATCACATTCACTGGTACAGCAAAATTTACAAAGTTAATTTAACGGCTCTCAATCCTGCTGCACAGCGGAATCACCTATGGGGCATTTTTATAAACTTTTTTTTTTTTTTAAGACTTATTTATTTGAGAGAGAGAGCACATAGGGGATAAGGGCAGAGGGAGAAGGAGAGAGAAACCCAGGCAGACTCTGCACCAAGCCTGGAGCCCGCCAAGGGGCTTGATCATAGGACCCTGAGATCATGACCTGAGCCAAAACCAAGAGTCAGATGCTCAGCCGACTGTGCCACCCAGGCGTCCCTCCTGTGGAGCATTTTTAAAGTATAGATGACTGGGCACCACCGCAGACCACATAAATTATACTCCCTGGGGGTAGGACCTGGGCATTGATGTTATTAAAATCTAATGTGCAGCCCGGAGAGAAAACTTCTGTGCTAACTGTGTCTGTTCACCTGGAGCACGCTAGTCCAGCAGGTGAGATCTGAGTTTCCCAGAAAAGAAAGGAAGCCCAGGGAAACAGACGTCACCTAACAGGGTGTTTGGTGTAGAGGCTGCTCCTGTCACTCCAGCTAATGCTGACCACCTCTCGGCCTCCCCATCTCCCGCCTTTCCCTGCCCCACGACTCGGCCTAGTCAGGTCCATGTGAACCCACATGACTCTAAGTAAACAAAATATAGATGGTAATATCCACGATTGAGACTTTGATCTTCTATTTCTGCTCTGCCCATTATTTCTCATGGAGGACGTTTTGTGTTTTGTTTTGTTTTGTTTTTTTTATGCACTTTTCAATTCTGTGGACTTCAAAAACAGGTCCACCAAGAATGTCAAGAAATGCCTGGAATCATAGCAAGGAATGCAGGTGAGAATGGGGTCCTCAAGATACCCTAGCCTTTGTACATTCCTGATTCAGGGTCCCAAGATATGTTCCCTGCATGAATGAATGAATGAATGAGCAAACAGAGGAACAAAAATCAGAAACATGAAATAGAAACAGTCTCACAAGAAAATATTATTCCCTACTCCAAGAAGGTATTAACTATTTAAAATGCCAACTGCCTTTAAGAAAAGCAATGGAAGCTTCCAAAGGCATTTCACATGTTAGTGAATATCTCGAACTCCCTCCACCCCACACTTCCAGAACAAGAGAATGCCCATGAATCCAGGAGTGTGGTTGTGAAGAATTGGGAAAACTAGATGGTGTACAAAGACAAAGATAGTGTTTGGGTGAAGGAGGTCAGAAGGCACAAACTTCCAGCTGTTAAGTATCATATATTTAGTATTATATATAAAATTATATACACAAGTCCTGGGGAGGTAATGTGCAGAATGGTGACCACAGTTAATAATACCGTGTTGTATTTTTGAAAGGTGCTTAAAGAGTAAATCTTAAAAGTTCTCATCACAAGAAAAAAATTTGTAACTATATATGGGAATGGATGTTAACTACACTTATCATGGTGATCATTTTGCAATATATACAAATATCGAATCATTATGTTGTACACCAGAAACTAATATAATGTAATATGTCAGTTATACCTCAGTTGAAAAAAAAATGCCAGAATTAAAGATTCAGAATAAAGGGGCTGGAAGGCTAGACAGGGGAATTTTGAGGGTAGGAAAAGAGTGCTAGCCCACCACAGGACACAGTAATTGGGACAGAAGGAAAGCCAAGTGGCAGAGAAAGTTGTGGAAGTACCTATTTAAACTAGAAACCCAAAAGAGTTGGCTTGAAGACCAACTGGAAAGTGGACCTTTCAAGTCCTGGTGCCTCTGGATGCCAAAATAGGAATAAGGTTTTATTGAAACAGATTCCAGATTCCAGATCCCCTGCTGCCCTGCAAATGCTAGTCCCCTCGGGTGAAATGAAATATAGGGGGCTAGGGGAACTCATGCCCAGAACAGGGCCAGGACTCAGGGCTGGGGTGGCAATCCAGGGGCTGGGTAAGGGTTTTATGGTTGTTAAGCTCTGGAGCATTTGTGGGCGGCGCCACCCTCCCACTGCCAAAGGCTCAGGTCTGAGCACAAGAACCCTCTACCCTTAAGTTATCTGTGTATTGAAAGAAATGCTGGTAGCTAAGGATTTGATCTTTGCAGGAAAAAAACCCTTCTTTTGGACCTTGACTTACAGAACTCTAGACAAGCCATCCAAAACAGGACCAGACAGCATCTTTTTTATTGTTATAGAGAATTTTCCTGAGAATTTTTCTGGCCGGAAGTTAAGGAGCAATGGAACAAAATGCAGGAAATACTTCAGGGAATGGAGAACGAGGGCATTTTCTATACATGCTCATGGATCTAAATTTGACATTCCCACCAGCCGTGCAGGAGGCTCTCGGGCACAAGAATTTGAGACACTCTGCCTGCTAGGCAGACAGTTCAGACTTCAAAGATACTTCAGGAATGAAGAGATGCAAACTTCAATCCCTGACTTATCATAAAAAACAGTGCAAATACAGAAAATACAGAAACAGGCCAGTTGGTTGAGGCTATAATAACTAGGGCAGTAAGCTGCAGGCCGTGCATGGGTGGTCAGGCTAGGTTTTAGGTAAGAAATGGGGGTGCAATTCAAATAAGGGAGTAACATGGACAAAGCACACAGTTGGAAGTCAATATACCATTTGCAGTCAGAGAGGAAGGAAGCGCCCAGGATAGAGAAAGGTGTGGCTAAGCCTCCGTAGTCCTGAATGACGGGAGGGATTATGGAGGGCCACTGGGCTGGGGCAGGATTGGAACTGGATGAAGCAGGGGGCACGTGATGAAGGCAGGGCTCCAGCAGCATGAGCCTAACTGCAGTGTTAGACCAGATTAGGAGAAAGCGTGTGAGCATCAGACACTTATTACAAGTGGCCGGTTATGTGGGCGCCTGGGTGGCTCAGTCGGTTAAGTGTCCGACTCTTGGTTTCAGCTCAGGTCATGATCTTGGGGTCCTGGGATCAAGCCCTGCGGAGGGCTCTGTGCTGGGCATGGAGCCTGCTTAAGTAAGATTCTCTCTCTCCCTCTCTTTCTGCCCCTCCCCCTTTCTCTCTCTAAAAACAAACAAACAAAAAAGTGGCTGGTTAATAGTCAATTCAGACAGCAGGTGACTATTTGCATGGTAATAGGGAGAAACAAAAATTTTTAAAATCAGGGAATTTTTTTAAAGGAAGGAACAAAAATTCAGGGGGACAATTTGGATAAGGGGACAAAAAAAGTAAAGGAAGATGAAACCAAGGGAACAGAAAGAATGCATGAACTGGGGGAAATCGGAGGGAAGAGATTGGAGCTGGTTCCAGTGCTGGGCCCCCAGATAACAAGACAATCACTTTTGTTAGTAAAATTCTGTCACTACAAAAAGGTTGGAAGACATTTAAATGTGTGCTATATAATAATCAGCATTGTTATGTGAGGGTTTTTTTTCCCCCTACATGTTCTCTTTAAACTACAAATAATCTGCTACACTGCAGCATCTTCTTTATTGTCATAGAGAATCTCCTGAGGTTCTGGCAGGAAGTTAAGGAGCAATGGAACAAAATGCAGAAAATGCTTCAGGGAATGGGGAACGAGGGCATTTTCTATACATGCTCATGGATCTAAATTTGACATTCCCACCAGCCGCGCAGGAGGCTCTCGGGCACAAGAATTTCAGCCACTCTGCCTTCAGACTTCAAAGATACTTCAGGAATGAAGAGATGCAAACTTCAAACAGCAAATTCAGAAAAGAAAAAAAAGAGGTGCATACAAGCTGAAGCCAGGATCTTAATGTATTTCCACACACCGCAGTTTCTGGATGAACACTCTGAGATAAATGCTTACCTAGGCAAGAATGTCATCCATCGGGCTGATTGGGATTCTCACTGCCTCCATTGTCTGTCTCCTGCCCCCGAGCAAGACACACAATCTCTGGGAACAAGTTAACCCAAAGAAAGCTCTCCTGATCCAGCCTTGAAAACACAAAGACTCAAGTGAAGGGATTCTGTGCTAGGAAATGGTTACTCTGGGCACCGACTGTCACCCCCAGCATCAGGGACAAGAAATGCAGTGAACCCAGCTATCGCTGTTGCTGTCACGCGCGGGGGGCTTCGGGCCGAAACAGCTCCCTGGCTGGCATGTTCCAACAGAGCCCAAGTTCATGACCTTAACTCAATTACTTCTTATAAAGGATTTTTTTTTCTCTCACTAATTTTGAAATGCCTTTATTTATTTACCCAATTGTCCATGGAGACATATTAGTATTGGGAAAACAAAACAGGCAAAAGAACTATCTGCAAGCATGTAAATAAGTTACAGACATCTTTCTTAGGAAACTATAGTTTCTCTCGGTTGTCCAAACATTTCTAAGGAATGTAACTAAAAACGTCATCTAAGGTCTAAGATGGAGAGTTCTCTCTGTTTGTCTCCAGTTAATCTCTGTATTTGAAGTGTAAGCTTAACTTCATTCATTGGGAATTATTTTTAAAAATTAAATTTTTCTGTGTCTGCCATAGGTGTTCTAGTAACAAATCATACTTAGTTGGTAAAATAAATAACACACTATCCTAAACTTCTAATAGAATTATTCTCAAACTTGACTTCTGTATATCATAAATCTCCTAAAATATATTTTTAAAAAGTATTTACTGCATAAAGAATAGCTTCTTAATGCACGGTAAACAAGACTTTCAGAATGAGTACAAGGTCATGAAATCAATTGGTGACCTAGTTCTTAAATTCCATAAAATCTAGGAAACACTGCTCTAATACCTTTCTGTCAAAGACCATGTTGGAAGGGACAAGTTGAAGGTGACAAGTTTACAAGTATGTACGTTCATTAAATGATGTATTAATTCCCTGCAACGGGTCCACTGAAGTGTTAGAATGGGGAGGAGGCAGTGGAGAGAGGAATACTGTTCCATGTTTTGTCAGGAAACAACTGGGGCCTTCTTTATACTGTTACAGAAGAAGTAGTTTCCATAAAGTAGCTTGCTTTTAAGAGTTCCACAAAGAGACATCTAAGGAAGAATACACAAGAAACCAAAAGTAGTGGTTGCCTCAAAAGAAGGTGACAAAAGTCAAGACTTAACCTTTTTCTACAGACCCTTTAGTAGCACCCTTTGACTTTTGTACCATGGGCATGGGTTACCTATACAACAAAATGTTTTGAAGTTACTTGATTCATAACCAAAGAAATTCATTTCAATTTGACTCAACAAAGACAGGTGGCTATTCACTGCTGGGAACATTGCAAAACAATGACCATGCAGATATGGATAAAACGGTCCCTGCCCAAGTCAGTGGGCGAGACAGATTGGCCAGCCAATTGTTCACGCCACCATGATAAGTGGATACGTATGACAAGAGCATTAAGTGGAGAGGCCCCCGGGAGTTTAGGGAAGAGCACCTAATAAATACCTAATAAATACTTCAGCATCAGGGGACCAGGAAAGTTTTCCAGGGCCTTAGAACCTAAACAGCAGACTTGTCTGGCACTTCACAGCCTGCGTGCAAGGAAATACTGGTTGCCTACGAGTAGGTACACATGTGCCTAAAATAATGCCCCTCAGCTCTGGGATAGCCTCCTTGGTTTACCCCCAGTGTGATGCACGTCACTGTTATTTTGTGAATACATGTAAAAAAGTGAGGGGTGTGGGTGGACCAGTCTGAGCCCATATGGTGGTGTTTCTAGAAAAATCACAGAGGCAGCAGTGCTGAGAAGGGAGAACAGGGGACGAAGGAGGTTTGGTGAGAGAACCATCACAATATTTCATGGGAAAAACAAACAATTCCTGAGCCTAGTCAGCAGTGGGGACGAAAAAGTGGAGACAGATCACACAGATTTTCAGGAGGTAAAATCATTAAGCCTTAATGACGGAATGAATGTGGGCAATGAGAGAGGGAGGGGTACCCAGGATGGTGAGTGCACATGACAGGTGTAATAGTAAGGGCCATCGCCACAGATCCTATGCCTGTGACGCTATGTCCTGCCCAACACCATGCCATGTGAATCCTACCCATTTTATAGACAGGAAGACTGACATTCAGAGCTGTTAAGGTGTTAACCAATGTCATGGCTCATCAGAGGGACAGACCTGGTATTTAAGTCCAAGACTATTTGATTCCAAGTCCAGACTCCAAATTTTGAAACAATTAGGCATCCCAGAGACTATAGCTCAGAAGAGGGCCTCCCCCAAAGTTCTGTGTAAAATAGTAACAATGATGCTCCTAGATAATATATCTTGAGGGCTAACCCTGTACCAGACACTGTTCTAACACTTTTCTTGCATTGTTTCATCCCATCGTTAACTGCCTCTCCAGGGAGGCCCCATTATTATTCCCAGTTTGCTGCTGCTGACACCAAAGCACAGGAAAATTAACTTGCCCAATTTCCCCCAGCTAGTAAGGCCAGAGAATAAACATCTAAAGCTTAAAGATATAGCTTGTCACCCCTCCCCCAAATTTACCAGAGATGATAATGAATATCCACAGGGCTTTATGAACAAATTTTATAAAGCAGTAGAGTGTTTCAAGGAGGATTACCTTGAAATAAGTGGGTATATAAACATTTTATGATACTTGCTTATGTAGCAGTGCAATTCTAAGAGTGGCACAAGACATTACAAACAGTATGTATGTTTACTTCATATCTCTGTGGCATCTGAATTCTTTATGACGTTCTATTAACTACAGTGGTAGGCTTCATATTTAATGCCTGGAAAAGAGGAAGGGAAAAGGAGTGGGCCAAAGTCCAGGATATGCAGAAGGTAGGCAGTGATGTTTTTATTACACTTATCCTTGTTTCCAACTGCTAAGATCAATATTTTTTATTGGCCCTTACGTGGCAATACAGCTTACAGAAGAGAAAAATGTGCCTTTGAAATCCCTTCAGGCACACATACTCTACTGTGGAGTACAGACATGCTAAATTTGAATACTATGCCATGTTTAGAATGAAGTAAATGTTCTTCTGTTCATACAATAGATTTGTTTTCTCTATACCTGGAACTATCTATTTTTACTTTTAAAAAAGAAAGGACGACTTAAAACAGAAAAGCTGACGAGCCAACCTGTGAAGCAATTATAATTCTATGTAATGGCTAGCTGTGGACTTAGCACTATTTTAAGAAACATACCACCTCTTATTCTAACCTAGGAATAACTCACTTTAAACAGGTTACATTTCAAGGTTAGTGAGCCACTGGATCCTATACTGTGAGTTGTAAGATAATCCAGAGAGACACAGATAGCATAGAAAACTGCTATTAGCTGAGTGCTGTTAGATAACGATCTTTTTAAAAAATGTAGGCACCAGATAGCCAACTCAGCGGTGCTACGGGTCAGGATGATTTTATTATGACCATATCATACCATTTCACTAATCATTTACGCTATACATGTAGAACACAAATTATTTTTTAAAATGAAAACTCCCTCAAAGGTGCTCCTTAGGAAGCATGGTGTTGGCTGATGGGGTGGGGACCGGCAAATATGGAAGGCGGTGTGAAAGATTCAAAGACTCCCGCGGTGGGTGGTTTTCCACAGCATTTTAAGCAGGAAAGCCCCATGTGGTCCCACTTTCTCCAAACACCATTCATAACCTCCCACGCCAAGTGCTCAGCTCCTAGGGGCAAGAAAAACATTCGGGGCATCTCCTCCATCTAGACCTTTTAATTTCTTAGAACAATAAAGCTGAGCCAAGCGGCTCTCTCCCCACCCTGTGGGAAACTGGGACTGGTTCACTTTCAGCAACCCGAGAGAAAGGAGTTGGGCGTGCAGCGCCAAAGCCTCGCCTCCGAAAGGCCGGCTCCTCTCTCGCACGCATAACTATGTAAATTCCCTCTACGTCCCAGCCCTAGTCCGCGCTGAGCCGGCGCCGGGTGTTCAAAGCTGTGTGGCCGGCTGCGGTCCAGTGCGTTCATCACGAATGCCTGCATGAATGAGCCGGACACGTCGCTGTAGAGTTCACAACTCAGCACAATGCCCAAACACACATTTTTCCCACGAGGGTATTGCGCATTCCGCCTACCTACTTTTGACCTGAAAAAAAATTTTTTTTTAAATCAAATGTGTATTTGTGGGAATGTGCCCATGGTCATATGTTGCACACATGACGATGCAGTCAACAAGTACTGTGACCCCCTAGCCAACTAGAAGCGACGGCGGCAAGACTTCACCGAGTCTCCAATTAGTCGAGTGGGGAATGGAGTGCTCCGCAGAAAGGAGCATTCTCTCCTGGCATTGATAGAAGCCTTTAGAATTCGCTTGGGGTTTCCGTTCTCCCCAAACCTTGCCAGGAGAACCACTGCACCCGTGCAGCGAGCGAGCGTGCAAAGTCGTCCCTTCGCCGCCGGTTCTATCACCCCGGGGTGACCGCGGTCTAAACCTGCACGGGGAATGAGCCGGTTTGGCCACTTCGGGGGCTGCACAAAGAGTGCCCTTTCAGAAGGCGCATCTGTGGCCGGGACGCCGCCTGCGGGGGGCCGCGCGGGCGCGTACCCACGGCTCAGGACAGTCGGGCAGGGGCGCGCTTCTCACCATGGTCTGTCCCCACTAGCCCCCCTGGGCAGCGAGCGGCCCCGAGGAACCCGCCCTTTCCCCACCGTGGACGAGCGGGCTTTCCACCGCAGGACAATGAGGGCGACTCGAGAGGACGCCTTTCCCATTCATTCCCCGCGCCGGGTCAGCAGCCCGCACCCCCGCCCGCCGCAGCCGGGGGTCTGCAAGCTGGGGACCGCTGCGGGGTCGCAACGCCCCTCCCGCAGCCCCCGACGCTCCGCATCCCCCGCCCCCGCGCTGCTCGCGCTCGGGATCGCAAAAAACTGAGTGGAACCCCCCACCCCCACCCCACTACCCCCCACCCCCGAGCCCGAGGAGTTTCAAGCCCAAGGGTCGGATGAGCGGGTGGCGTCCCCAGTCCTCTCCCGTCCGGCCCGGGAGACGCTTCCCAGGGGCCGCGCGGGAGACCCACGTGTGCGATTCCCCCCGTCCGAGGTGAACCAGGATGCGCGCCCCGACCGAAGAAGCGGCAAAGCGGCCGGCTTTGTCCCGCAGCTGCCGCCGCCCGCCGGGGATACTGGGGACCGGGGCTCACCTCTCTGCTGGCACCGCGCGGCGACCCAGAGCAGCGAGGCCAGGAGCGCGACCCCCGCGCCGCCGCCGCCACGCATCTCGCCGCCGCCGCTCGGGCTCTGGGAAGAAAGGCACGGCCACGCGCGGGGCCTCTCCGCAGAGCGCGAGTCGGCGCTTCCCCGCCGGGCGCCGGCCTCCAGCCCGCCGGCCCCTCGGACACACCCCCCGACCTCCGCCGCGCCCGCCCCTCCTCGCCCCGACCCCTCCCCCCCCGGGGCCCCTCGCTCGGCCCCTGCGACCCGCGGGGACCCGCCACTCCAGCTGGCCGCCCGCCCAGCCGGTGCTCAGAGCGTCCCCGACTCGGGGGGGGCTGTGGCGGGGGTGACCCGCTCCGAGTCGGGGCGGCGGGGGCGGGGGTGGGCGGAGAAAGCGGCTGGGAAGGAGAAAATCTGCTGAAGTTGGCCCGAGCTGGTGAATTCCGAGAAAGCATTTGCCCTGTTGACCCCTTCCGGTCCCACGGCGGCTCTGCGCCCATCGCCGGGCCCCGGGAGCCTGGAGGACCCGCGGCTGCCGACACCCGCTGCAGTTCCCAGCCCGCGCCCGTCGCGCCCCTGGCGCTCCCCGGCCTGCCGACGGCCTCCGCCTTCGGAATGGGACCAGGGTGTAGCTGACCAGGGTCCCTCTCGCTCGGAAGGTGGCCGGGCCTCCTGCCTCCTGGCAGCCAGCCTCCCGTCTCAGGACGGGACTCGGGGCTTAGCTGACCAGCTTCTCCCCCTTGGCTGTTGGCAGAGGATTTTGTAAAGATTTTTCTTCTGAAAATGAGTTGCAACTTGTTTCTCACTTTATCTAAGGAAGGCAAGATGGCAAGAAGGGTCACTTGGACTTAATTATTAGCTTACTTACAGCTGGAGGAAGAGGTCTTTTTTTGGAAGTTAGTCTTAACACGAGAGTTCAACTGCTTTGTTCTTTTTTTTTTTAAACTACATCTGGTCCCTGTTAAATAATTTTTAATTTCCTCTGATTTTTTTCTATTAAAAGTATTCATAACACTTTGTAGATCTCATTTTCTCACAATGTAAACACAAGACATACTAAAAGCCACTTAGTACCGACCCACGTCCTCATTTTGTATTTTTTTTTTGCTCGGTAGGGAGATAATTTTATCTCATTGTGTCAATCAATTTGACAACTCTAGCAATTCCAGTTTTTCTAAAGATACTTCCTTAAACACTTAATGAATAAAATATTATTATGTTAGCAATTATTTTTAAAAAAATCATAGAAGAACAAAAAGGTAGAATTGGGGCCTTTCAAGAGGATTTGCTGTGGGTTGCCTGGTTGGCTCAGTTGGTAGAGCATGTGACTCTTGATCTTGGGGTTATGAGTTTGATCCTCGTGTTGGATATGGAGATTACTTTAAAAAAACATTTTTTTTAAAAGGATGCAATATGGCTGAGTGAGAAAATGTTTATCACAGTGTCAAATTTAAAATACAGTTTTTTTAACTATTAGAATATTTAAGTATCAAAGTATTAAGTATCAACTGATTCAGTAAATCGGTATCTAATAACTAATCAAGTGTCAAACCTTTAAATATTAAATAAAAATTGTAAGTATTTCTGCACTGAAACAACTTCATGCACACAGACATTACACACATACATGTATGTCTTTTAGAGTGTCTCAAGCACATTCACATTGGTTATCTTTTGTGATACCAATTTTGTGAGATTCTGTAGAGCCGCAGTGGGGCCGAAGTGGGCTCAGAGGAGGCTCAACATTCTTCCCCTCACTTATTGGAAGCAACATCCTGTGAGCTGAGGAAATGAGCTCAGGGGGTTAAGGTCCCAATGTGAACAAATGTCCAGTCGAGAGCAAGACCCCAGGTCTGCTTTCTGGTCCAGACTTCTCTACATCACTGCACTGAGACCACGGAGGATGAGGTCAAATGCAGCAGGAGGAATCATAAGGGGTCATCTGTCTCCCTAATGTCCTGGGCTCCTAGAAATTCAGTTCAGACTCCAGCCAGACTTTACCTTTGAACTGCAGACAAGGAACTCACTTGTGATTTGAGGAAGCAAAGGGTCAGCACACCTGGGGAGTGAATAGGAGACGTCAAAATTTGCAAGTTGGCACAATTGGTCATTCCTCAAAATTAAGCAGAAGTAATTAAGGGAAAGAAGAATTTCCAAAGCCGATTGAATGAACAAGCTTAGATAAGATGGAACAGTAAAAATGTCACAATTCTATGTGTCTTATAAAAATAAAAAACAACTGTAGTACAAATTTTCCCATTCTTTAGCATGCTTAGATAAATTAGCTACAACACCATCAAAGTTCAGGGGTGGCCCGTTCAAGGTGAAAATGAGATAAGAATGTTTACGTTTTGTGAGAAAGTAGAAATTCAGTTCAAGTAGGCGCACGAAGATGTGTGGTTCAAGGTCACCTATAAAAAATGACCAGTGAAAATGCCTAAATGCTAAGCAATAGTTAAGTGGTTAAGTAGTTTATAGCAAATCAATGTGATAGGCTATTGCATAGGCATTTTTAAAATATAAGACTTAAAGTTTGCAAAAAGCATTGTGATATGTTAAGTGAGGAAAGCAAAATTCTAGACAATATGGGCATTCTAATTGCCATTATATAAAATAAGCACTCGTGCAAGCAAGAACCTGGAAGGCAGCATACAGAAAACACAGTTGTGTTCAGCTGATAAGAGGGTGAGTGGGGGTGTGGGGGTTAGAGGTGATGGAGGATTTGGACTGGGCTCAGAAGGAGGCTCAAGATTCTTCCCCCTCACTTATTGGAAGCAACATCTTGGGCAAGTTCCCTCATCTGCAAAGTAGAGATAATAGAAGACAGACATATTATGGTCCTCATCTTTGTTTGTGGAACATTCAGCCTGGCAGTTAAGACAGAAAAAAGTAAAGAAAAAAATATATAAAATAAGTTATATAAAGAAACATCAAATTGCAGAGAGATAGAATGGGGAATCAAGCATTGACTGAGCAACTTGGGAAGGTTTTACTGAGGTTCCTCCCAAAGATTGAATGGGCTAGGGTGCCTGGGTGGCACAATGGGTTCAGCGGCCGAGTCCTGATCTCAGGGTCCTGGGATTGAGCCCCCTGTGGAGCCCCCTGTCAGGACTCATGCTCAGCGGGGAGTCTGCTTCTCTCTCTGCCTCTACCTGCCTCTCCACCTGCTTGTATGCTCTCTCTCCCTCTTTCTGTCTCTGTCAAATAAATAAATAAATAAATAGATAGATAGATTAAAAAAATATTTAAAAAAAAAGATTGAATGGGCCAATGTACTTAAATCACCAGCACTTTGCCTAACTCATGTTAAATGCTCAATAAAGATGAATTATTTCAATTTTTTTCTAATACTATTATATTTTTCAATTAAAAGGAAAAAGCTCAATTATGAACATTTTCAGAATGAGAGCTCAGAAAGAGTGGGATGGGCTAGATCAGAGCTTTTCAAAACCACTTGAGGAATACTGTTGAAATGCAGATGCTCATGCAGTAGGTCTGAGGTTGGAGATTTTAGTTTCTGTATTCCTGAAAGCTCCCAGGTGATGTTGATCTGCTGGTAGGCAGAGCACACTTTGAGCAGTAAATTGCTGGTTCACTTGTCCTTGATCTTGCCTGCAAAATGGAATTGATGGAGTTTTTAAAAATATGCTGGTTCATACTCCCCAGAGATTCTGATTCAATTGGTGCAGTCTTGATATCTAGATATTTTAAGGCTCTCCAGGTAATCCTAATCTCCTGCAACAAAATTTGAGAAACCCTGAGCTAGATTTTACCCACTTTTGCATGAAAGGCAATCCCGGTCTGATTATTGGTGGCTGGGCCCACTGGAGGATGGTCCCAGGCAAGAGGAGGAAGCCCAGCCTGGCAAGTGTTTTTCCTGCTTGGCCTGATATCCACATAGCAGAGACCCAGCCATGATGCCCAGAATATGGGGCAGGACTGTTTCTCGGGAGGCTTGCTATAAGCCCGACTGTCCTTTAGCTCTAAAGGAATTGAGGTTCCAGGCAGGGACTTGGGCCCAGGAGCATCATGCCAGGATCCAGGAAGTAGGCCTGGAGTACAGAGCTGGGAGCTTGGTTCCAAGGAAAGAGGTGAGAGGTCAGTTACTAAAATTGGGTTATGGTGTCAGAGTCTGATCCAGGACAAAGCTAAAGAGGCTGAGTACAAGCTAAGCTCCTTAAGGGCCCATGGCAAGAGATAAGGTGATCAGGAGACTCAGCCTTAGGCATGGTTGAGACGTGGCAGGACAAGGAGACAAAGGAGGCAAATTAGGAGTAGTAGGCAGAATAGTGGCACCCCAAAGATATGCACATGCTAATAGTGGGAACCTGGGAATATGTTACATTATATGACAAAATGGACTTCATAGATGTGATTAAATAAGGATTTTTTTCATAACTATGTATATGTCTTCATTCATAGTCCCAAACTAGAACCAAGCCATGTGATGTGTCTGTCAATAGAATGGATTTCAAAACTGTGGTATATTTTACAATGGAATATTACTTGTCAATAAAACAGAATGAACCACTGACTCACACAACAGGAATGAATTTCAAAAACATTATGTTAAGTGAAAGGAGTCAGACACAAGAGGTATTGTATAATTCCATTTATGTGAAGTGTAGCAACAGGCAAAACTAGTCAAAGGAAAACAGTGGCTGCCTATGGAGAGCGTGAACGTTGACTGGAAGGGGACAGAAGGGAAGCTGGGGTAAAGGAAATGTTTTGTGTCCTGAATGGGGTGTTTGCTGCATGGGTTTAAACATTTACCAAGGGGCGCCTGGGTGGCTCTGTCGTTAAGCGTCTGCCTTCGGCTCTGGTATGATCCCAGGGTCCTGGGATTGAGCCCCACATGGGACTCCCTGCTCTGTGGGAAGCCTGCTTCTTCCTCTCCCACTCCCCCTGCTTGTGTTTCCTCTCTCACCGTCTCTCTCTCTGTCAAAAAATAAATAAAATCTTTAAAAAAAAAAATAAACATTTACCAAGATTCATTCAATTATATAGATTTAGGACGTTTCTGTATTTTTCTTTAAGATTTTACTTATTTATTTGAGAGCAAGCGCACAAGAGAGCGGCAGGGCGAGAGGGAGAAGCAGGCTCCCCACTGAGCAGGGAGCCCGATGCAGGGCTCCATCCCAGGTCCCCGGGATCATGACCTGAGCTAAAGGTCAGACGCTTAACTGACTGAGCCACCCAGGCGCCCCTAGGACCTTGAGGTGAGGCAATTCTTCTGGATTATCTGGGTGGGCGCAATGTAATCCCAGAGACCCTTATAAACAAAGTAAGAAAGCGAGAGAGCCTAAGGCATTTGGTTGCGAAGGACTCAAACTGCCATTGCTGGTTTTGAAGACAGAGGGATGGGGGCGGTTGGTCAAGGAATGTGGAAGCTTCTAGATATGGAAAGGCAGGGAGACAGATACTCCCCTAGAGTCTCCGGAAAGAGCCAGCACTGAGACTATCTTGATTTCAGCCAATGAAAGGCCATGGTGGAATTCTGACCTCCAGAACTGTCGAATAATAAATGCGTGTTGTTTAAAGCCAGTAAGTTTGAGGTAATTTGCCACAGCAACAGTAGGGAACTAGTGTGTTAGATTAACAACCGTCTCCCAAAAATCAAGTGGAGATGGTATTGGGGGGAAAATAATAAGTAGCTATATTACAATCTAAGTAGATCCTGAAGATTCACCTTGTGTTAGTGGTAAAGGAAGGTCAGGAAAAGAAAGAATTTGAAGAAATGATGTGAATTATTAAGGAGAAGGAGAAGAACAGAAGGGCTCAGAGAGCAGTGGTAGAGGAGAACCTGGGGCCTGGGGTGGGACAGGATTGGGATTCTGAAGGACTGAGAGGTTTCTAAGCTTTGGTCTTCTTGCGAGGATTGGTGTGCTATAAACCCTGCAACCAACTGGGCAAAGCAGCTATAAAGAGAGAGGCAGGACTCTGTTTATGGCTCTAGGCGACACACGGCTAGTTGCCTCCTGGAATCCAGGCTTCCTTCCTTCTGAGCACTTGATTCCCCAGCTGGGGCCTGCATTTCTGGTCTTTCTTGCAGCAAGGCATGAATCTGTATTAGTCTGTGTGAGCCGCTATGACAAAATAGACTAGGTGGCTTAAGAAAGAGAAATTTATTTTCTCACAGTTCTGGAGGCTGGAAGTCCAAGATCAAGGTTCCCGCTAGTCCGTTCTCTTCCTGACTTTCAGACAGCTGCCTTCCCACTGATGGCCTTTCTCCTCTGCATGCACAGAGACAGAGAGAAATCTCTGTGGTATCTTCCTATAAGGACACTACTTCTATTAGGTCAGGGCCTCACCCTTAGGACACAGTGAACCTTAATTACTTTTTTAGAGGTCTCACCTCCAAATACAGTCACACTTTAGGGTTAGAGGCTCAACATGTGAATTTTGAGGGGACAGAAATATTCCATCCACAACAGACTCTGAGAAGTCCAGGCCAACAGGATGTGAACAGAAGTGAAGTGTACAACTTCAGGCCTTTTCCCATGGAAGAAGACCTCCTGCCCTGCATGCTGGGTCTGTCCCCTTTTGGCCAGCTTCAGCTCACATGTTCCACCATGCAGCTTCAGTCCCATAGGTGTGAACCACTCATGGAGGATGGCGAAACAATGAGACAGAGGCTAAGTGAGTATTTTATGAAACAGAGCCACTCTGCTGCCTGGACTGCATTACGGGAGAAAGAAATACAATATTGTCTAAGTTAAGCCATTCTATTTTGGAGTCCTTTATAAAGGCAACTTAGTCTTCCCCTAATATATCCTATAACCTGAATAACCAGGCTCTCCTCTGTGCAGTTAATAGAAGTAGATTATCATGACTCGCACCAGATTATTTTGAAATTAAAAATAGAAACTTATTAAGATGGCTTAGCTGATTAATGAAGTAGCTTCTCCACAAGAGTCGGTGTCAAAATAAAATCAAATAAATACTGCCTCAGGGCCGAATCTTACCCTGAGAGTCCTCCAGGCCTGAGTAGAACACATCTTTCTAACTCATTTTGCATTTAACTTTTTATTAATTTTGGTTCACATTTCATGTCCTTGCTTCAATATTTCTCATAAGAGTTTTCTTTTTTTTTTTTTGTTAAACATGGTTTTTTCTTTTTTTTTTTTTTTTGCCTCAAACATTCTGTCTTATATCTGCTTGCATGTCAGGGAAATTTTTTACTATTCAAAATCCTATTGCTACTATTTGTAAGAGCACAGACCCACGCAAGTAAAATGATGACTGATGTCAGGAGCCTAGCATGCCTTGCCCAGAACTGCCTTGTCAAATGAGAACATTTCTCACCATTCAGTTCAGGCCTTACCTTTGACAACATTTCTTAGAAATCATTTCTTAAGGAGACTTCTTAGCTTCTCCATTGTACAGGACATCTATATCCCACATACTTTCTGAGAATTACCTTTCCGTGGCTCTGTGGCGACCACAAGAAGACCCGATTTGCACCAGGTGACCTCTCTTACCCCACCCACACCCAGGCCACCACCCTCTGTGGGTTGGCTCATCACGGTCATTATCTAAGACCCTGTGTAGGTGGCGCACCTGACACTTGCCACCATCTCGGCTTTTCAACCTTCCTTACATCCATGTGCCAATTAACTTTCCTCTTTCTTTAATCATTTTAAGTTGAGATTTTGCCGCTTAAAACCGAGTCTTGGAGCGCCTGGGTGGCTCAGATGGTTAAGCATCTGCCTTCAGCTCAGATCATGATCCCAGGGTCCTGGGATCGAGTCCCGCATTGGGCTCCCTGCTCGGCAGGGAGCCTGCTTCTCCCTCTCCTTCTCCTGCTCTCCCTGCTTGTGCACTCTCTCTCTCATCAAATAAATAAATAAAATCTTTTTTAAAAAAACTGAGTCTTAATCCATGCTTTTTATATTGATATACTTTCCATTACTGGTCACAGAGAATGTTGGGTAGCATCTGCTTTCTGATACTTAATGGTTTCTTAAAGAACTTAGAGTATTTTATATTCCCAAGTCTAAGTTTCCAGAGCATTACTCAAAAAAATACACTTAAGTAGAATTTAACAAGGATTTCACAGAAGAAAAAGTAGTGGCAAAACAATGAAGGAATCAGAGTGGGACCAAATACCAGCTCTCACCTTTACTCACTGGGTGATCTTTGGAAAATGACTCAACTTTCCTGTCCTCACTGTCCTCATTTGCAAAATGGGAAAAAAAAATATAAGACCTACACCAAAAAGTGAGAATCAAGATTCTTAGCATACTGCCTGGCATCAAGTAAGTATCCAGTAATTATTTTCTTCGATGATGATGACCATCATCACACATGGATTAGGAAGCAATATTGTATAGCTACTGTGAGACCATAATAAAGATGAGCAGATTTGTCAGCACACGTTTATAAAAGGCAGCTAGACACATGCGAAGAGATATACCAGCATTCACCTCCTTATTTCTATGGAAGAAGCACAGCAGACCCTGAGGGGAAATGCAAACCAGAAGAGGACATCTTCCTGAAACCCAAGTAGTAGATAGAGATTAAAATAAAGTAGCAGCCCCAAACCCCAAAAGATCTAGCAAAACCCAAAAAGAGTAAAAAAAAATATTTTGGCAGGGAATCAGGTATTAGGGAACTTGGCAAGTGTAAGAGGAAGTCAAATTGGGGAGAGTCTGGAAGACAGCTGTTCACAAGGACAAGTAAGCAGCATTTGTCCCTGGGACCCCGCAGGATGTCCTTGCCTGCTGGGTATTTGTAACAATAAAACCCTTCAACAGGAAGGTTAGACTTTGAAATCAGGGTTTTCAATGATAGCAGCACACAGGAAATTTATAGCTGGACACTAATTATCTGAAAAGTAAGAAATAGATGTTTATAAACAGACTTGTCACTGTGTCATTTTCATCTGCCCAGCTTGGAAGAAGATACTTACAAACCAACACTGTTAATGATGCTTCCTTTTGTTTTTTTTTTGTTGTTTTTTTTATTAAGTTCTCCTTCTCTTCACTCTGGATAGAGGCAAACATTCTACACTAGTCTGCATTTTCCAGTTTTCCACACCTTTTTTTTCTCCATGTCTGCCTCCAGATTCCCATCTGTTGTCATTTTCACACCTTCTCCAGACTTTTCATCAAGAAGCCAATTTATAATCAAATAACTTGTAAACCTGACTATGGTTTAGTGGTAGAGATAATATTCAAATTTACGGAAGAAGACATTACTAAGAAATAGGATTTGGTGTAAGAATGGACAGCATTCTTTTATCAAAAGAGCCTTTCAGGGATACAGTAGTTAGTCCTGGGAGGTGATGTTGGATATCAGGAAATTAGGAGACCTGAGATTAAAATTGTGTTTCTAGAAAATACCATCTACCTGACTCTCAGGATAGATCAATTCTCTGAGCCTCTGTGTTCCTCCTCTATAAAATCTGAATAAGAGCATCTCTACTAGAAGTGGTGATGACAGTAATAATAGTAATAGCTGCTATGTGTTGAATCTTGAAAGTATACTGTACAACCATTATCACATTTATTCTACTTAAATCTCCAGCTCCCCCTCTCCCAGGACTGCATCATGGCATCTGAATGAGGCTGGAGAACCATGCTGATCAGACTCTCTTCAACTCATGCCCACACTCATTAAAGTTGGCCTTTCGAATTGCCTGGCAGTCACACTACCTGCTCCAAACTGTCCACTCTCCACGGAGCAGCCCACCACTTCAGAGTGCAGCTATAGCTCCCTCCGCCAAGGATGTCCATCCCTCCCTCTTCCCACCTGTTGAATTCCTGGTCCTCCTTCAAGACCCAGTTCAAACATCTCCTTCCCTAGGTGGCCTTCCATGATTGTTCCAGTACTTGGGCTGCTCACTCCTTTGTGCTGTGAACGTACTTTGCGCTACAGTCTCTGTTGTAACTGTTCCATTGATTTTATTAACATATTTTTCACACTAAACAAGGAACTCGGGCACCTGGGTGGCTCAGTCAGTTAAGTGTCTGCCTTCAGCTCAGGTTATGATCTTGGGGTCCTGGGATCGAGCCCCACGCATGGGGTTCCCTGCTCAATGGAGAGCCTGCTTCTCCCTCTCCCTCTGCTGCTCCCCCAGCTTGTGCCCGCTTTCTCTCTCTCTCTGTCAAATAAAATCTTTAAAAATAAATAAATAAACAAGGAACTCATGGCCCTTTTCATTTTCTTCTGTCTTAACACTTCCCACAGTGCCTGAAACTTGACAAATATTTGTTGAGTATGACAAGAATGTGGTATTCAACAGTATGTAATAATGTTGTTGTAGTCAACATATGTAATAACATGGTTGCCATTCTTGTGTATATGCTAAACATATGACATAAATTATCTCAAGTGCTGTAAACATCCCAAGGTGGCAGAAGTTAACATCAGCTACTAGGTATAAACAAGGTTCTGAGTTATAAGCAACAAAAGTTGACATTGGCCACCTTTAAAACAGTCAAGGAAATTGGAGAGATATCAGTTGGGCCGGGAGAATGGGATTCAAAGAATCCACAGGAACACGGAAAGCAAGGCTTGGAGAACACACAGTAACCAAGAGTTCCAGATGCTAGGCAGCAGAACTGCAGCCAAGGTCATCCACCCAAACAGTAGAGCTGAAGCAGACTACAGCACGGGGAGCCATCTGATCCTCAGATGTTCACTTCATCTTTGTTTCACTAGCTCCAAGTCCAAAGCCTGGGGAGCCGGTAACTGATGGACTGAGCTTAAATAGTGTGTCCAAAGTGGGGGTAGAAGAGGCATCGACCCCTTCTCTTCCATTCCATGGTAGGAATTGGGAGTGAGGAAGGGGGAAGAACATCTTACACAATAGGAAATCACCCCCACCCAAGGAGAGAACCGAGACCTAAGAAAATAGACAAAAAACAAAATAGCAAATGTCTTCTACAGGCAGTCTGGAAGAGCTTTATGGAGAGTGGAACTTAATCAGTTGCAGAAGAAACAGTATGACTCAGAGAGGCAGAACAGAAAGTAAAAGATGGTGGAGAGTAGCCTAAGCGAGGAGATGGCGTCGGGGTTGGATATGTTTGGATGGGTGGGGCCACCAGCAGACTGTAGGGGACACAAGCTGGTGGGTCTCCTCAGATCCCCTCCATGCTGGACCAGCCAGGCCCTGATCATGGCTTTGGACCCTCCACTCTGGTAGAGTTCCAGCTCCTCCTCAGACATGGCTTTGGCAGAAACCATATGGCACTGTGCCAGATCTGGCCCCCAAACAGCTCATGAATGGGACAGAAGATGAAACCCAGAAGTGGGGGGCACTTTACTCCCTGTGGGGGCAATTCTGATGGATAAGAAATAGAAAACAAAGGAGCCAGACTGAAATTCCTCCTGTTTCTCCCATGCGCTGCTTGAAGGCCCGGCCCCTCCTCGATGCTGGTCCAGAGGAGTCCAGCGTGCAGATACACCTGCCAAGCCCCTTGTGAGCTCCTTTTGGTTCATCATGAAACAGAACCAGCACCTAATGCCTCACTCTGCTTTGCTTGTCTCTCCCCTCCTTCTTTCTGCATCCTCCTCTTCTCTCTTGCCATCCATGGATTTCACTTTTCAAATAAAGCATCAGCATTTTCACCTTTGCCAGTGTCCGTTTGTGGGAGATGGTGCTCATACCAGCCACTCTTGGATGGAGCCATTAGTGGGGGTGGGAAACAGGTTTAGATACTGTAGTGAGGCCACAATGTGTAGGAATCTGACCTTGAAGCACAGGTGATGTGAATTATAGGTTCTTTTTTTTTTTGAGTGTGTGTGTGTGTTTTAAAGATTTTATTTCTTTATTTGAGAGAGAGACAGAGCACAGTGGCAGAAGGACAAGCAGGCTTCCCATGGAGCAGGGAGCCCGACACCGGGCTCGATCCCAGGACCCTGAGATCATGACCTGA
Source organism: Halichoerus grypus (assembly GCF_964656455.1). NCBI lineage: Eukaryota > Metazoa > Chordata > Mammalia > Carnivora > Phocidae > Halichoerus > Halichoerus grypus. The sequence continues at coordinate 55,958,157 of NC_135724.1, forward strand.
GCTGAAGTCAGATGCTTAACCGACTGAGCCACCCAGGTATCCCTGAATTACAGGTTCTTAAGCAGAGAAACAAAACAGCAAGACCAAAATCTTAGAAAAATCTATCTGCTGGCAGTTAGCAGAAAGAATGGAATCAAGGGACGTGGAAGGAGGTGACTAGGATAGTAATGGGGGTCGAGGTGGGGAGGACATAGAACAGAGGACTGGCAGTGGGAATGGAGAAGAAAGAATAAAATGAGATTTCAAAGGAAGAAACATGACTTAGTAACTAATTGGATACAGACAATAAAGAAAATTGGGGATTTAAAAATTTGTGAGAATGAAAACAAACAAACCACAGATTAGATGGGAAGGTGAGCCAATGGGAGAGGAAATAATGAGGGCAGTGGATTGTTGGAGTTCAGACTTTACCAAATAGTCAAGTGGAGATGTGAGAGAAACAGCAGGAAATGCAGGACAGAGAGCGGAGTCTTCTCTGCTTGATTACAAAGTCCCAGACATAAGTGCTACAGCTCAGAGAGAAAACCAGTCAAGGAAAGAGCTCCTGGCGGGTGGGGGAAGCCTTCTGTGAAGAGGAGGTGCACAACTGATCCGTTGACGGTAAGAGTGAGTCAGGTCAAAGAGTGAAATAATGGTGACAACTCCAGGAAGTTATGGGGAGCCACACGCACTTTACTGAGCATGTACTATGCTGGCTGCTTAATCCTCATCTGCAAGATAAATAGTATCTCAATAATGAAATACATAAAGACTACATTTTTAGTGAACCACTAAAGAAAGGAGTACCATGGAAGAAATATATGTTCTAATAATAAATGACTTCTTTAATAAAAATAATGTCTTATGAAAAAAAAAATAGTATCTCCATTTTACCAGTAAAATGATAGAGACTCAGAGAGATTAAGTGACTTGCTCAAAATCACACAGCTAGAAGATGAATCAGTTTTTGCTATGTCATAAATCACCCAAACTTAATGGCTTAGAGCAATAACCATTCTTGTCCATGAGGTGATTCTGTGGGCTGGAAGTTCGACTGGCTCAGCTCAGGGCTTTCTCTGCTGGCCCTCTCTGGGCCCATCCATGTGTCTGTAGTCAACTTCAGGTCAGGAAAGCGGGGGATGTAGGAGGTGCCACAGCTGGGAGGTATGGAGTTAAAACACAGGAGTCCCCCAGTGTCAAAGGATCTATTGGAGTCAGTGCATTAGGAATTAGAACGAAATCAGAATTAGAACAAAATAGTTAAAATAACAGGATTGGAGGGCAAATCTAATGAGCAGTAGTGAGCACTAGCCCACAGCACATCACAATGGCTATTGTTAGAGCTAACTGCCCCGGGGCCTCCCGGTGGGCTATTGCTAGAGCTAACTGCCCCGGGGCCTCCCGGTGGGATATTGTTAGAGCTAACTGCCCCGGGGCTTCCCAGTGGGCTGGGCTCTGACTGCTCTGAGGCCTGTTGTGCAGTATCTCACCCAATCACAACAACCCTGTGAGATGGGGACGGTTCTTAGTTTATTTTTCAATGAAGAACCAAACACAAAATACTTAAGTAGCTTGACCAAGATAAATCCAGGTAGAGGGATTAGGGGTTTGGAATTTGGGAGAAAGGCTGGATTTAGTGATCTCAGTCTTGGTGTGGATACCTTATGATAACGAGCTCCAGGATACAATCCTGCGGGATGCTGACTATTATAAAGAAAAAAGCTCTAAAGACCAGGAGGGCAGGCACTACAGGTCATAAACATGGGTGTTGAAGTCAATGAGAATAATAGGGGATAATAAGGCATAAAATAAAAAGAATGTAAACCAAGTCCTAAAAGCTCCCGTGAAACACAGGACGTAAAAAGGTTGTACAATACTAAAACAAAGAAATAAAACACAGTCACAGGAGAGGACAAAGCATCAGGATACGCTAGGTTATGTTGCAATAACAAACAACTCCCAAACCTCAGAAGCTTCAAACAACAGAGGTGTCTTTCTTGATCATTATGGGTTAGCAGTGGGCTCTGTTCATTTTTGTAACTCAGGGGCCGGAGCTGATGGAGGCTCACTTCAACACCTGCTCCCACACTCACTGAGGCAGCAAAAGAAGTAAACCACACACTGATGCTTAAATTTTCCCTTTACATTCCATTGGCCAAGGCAAGTCATCTGGCCATGCCTCACCTCAGTGGGATCCTATAGTGTGCCTATAAGTGGAGGAGAACCAGAAATTTTGGGAGAAATAGTGCTAACGACAACCACAGAGAAATTCTTATGTAGTATTCTAAGACACGGTGGGCAGACACCTAGAAACAAGAACACGGGTATAGGGATCCCAGCTGAGCGTGTAAATGAAATGGAAAGCGAGAGAGCCAGAGATGGGTGGTGAGGTCAGGTTAGGGTCTAAAGCACAGCTAGGATTGCTCCCCAGAAGGGGGTTGTGCAGATGGAGGATGCTGTAAATAGGGAAGCTTATTGTGAGAGACACCCCCAATCCAGGAAACTCCATTAATTCCATGCTAGGATGGGGAGGCTCTTTTTCTTCTGGCCTGGACTTGGTGTCCGAGTCTGTCCTGGGACACAGCACTACTGATTCAAGGGGTAGAATGAGAACTTCACTGGAGGCAAGAAAGGCCTTAAGTAACAGCAGAGACCTGGGTGGAGTTGTCCCCAGGGCCGGGCTGTCTGTAGCTGGGCATGGGCTCTGGGCAGTGGCTCTGACCGCCACCCTTCAAAAAACCAAGTATCCCAGCTGTTAATAGGTATCTAAGTTAGGCTCATCACTACAGTTCTTCTGAAAGTGTAGCTTTTACGTTTCCTAAGACAAAAATGAAAGTGCCAATGGCTACATAGTTTTTGTTTTCTAATAAAAGAAATCTGCAGAGATGGACATTTAAGTATAAAGAAAGCATTGATGGATTGTTTGTGAATTTTAGAACATAATGGACAATATATTTAGTTAGTTTTTTAAAAGCCAGTGCTATTCCAACAAAGTCTTCTATCAACCTTCTTGAGAGCTCAGGGCACAGCCTCCCATCTGTAACTGAGGCAGGGCTGTTTTGAAGGGAAGGGTTATGGAGTTAATGAGCTCAAGTTTGTTTGCTTTTTGATTACCTACATCCCTAAGGTATTTAGGACCTAAAGAATCCAGAAGAAGGCACTGATCTCTTTTCCACTTGATTGTCTTACTTAAATATCAGATGTTTCAAGCGAGCTTATACCCGACCTGTCAATTTCTGCCTGAACTCTCTCACAACTATTGGCAACCCATCACAAACAGCAGAAGACGAGTTGTGCAGGGCTCTCTAACTCACCCATAAAAAGCTATGGTCCTGAAATCGAGATAGAAACAGGGACACCAGCCCAGGCCTATTTTAATGAGAACCACGGGCGCAAGGCAGACGTCTTACATTTCAGCACAGACATTAGAGAAGGAAGCCAAACATGTGTAGTGGGGAAAAATAAACAGATTTCAAGAGCAGTGCAGCACCCGTCTTCCCTCTCTGGGGGTTCGGCCAAAAACGTCCTCCCTTCAAAGCCAGAAGGACAAGCGAAGCAGCCAAGGACTGAAAACAAAATAACCCATATGAAGGGACGGAAAAGAGGAGTTGAAAGGTCACATACCACATGTGGCTGGTCACAATGTCACAGAGCGTTCAAGGGACAGCTCCATCTACTCGTCCCTAAATCACCAGCTCATGGAGCTTGGAAGTTTTGTTTGATATGTGTCTTTTAATTGAATAACTCTTTTTCAGTAACATTCTACACAGTTTTGGTCGTCAGGAATGGTTCAACAGGTAATTACTATTCATGGAAGGCTGGATTTTAATCACAGAATGAGGATTATTTATGATTAATTTAAATAAGGATGTTAGTGTTCTCCAAAGCCCGTATATATGACCCTGGGTAGGAGAAGCTGCGAGATGTAATGCCACCTTTCTTCTTGCTAACAAACCCCCATGTCATCCAGGTTTAAGATGGTCTGTGCTTGACAGAAGGTGGCTCTTTCCCACCCAAAGGTGAACCTTGATAAATGCAGATTGAGCAGGTTAATTCTATTCTGATTGCCAGAGATTGGCTTAGAGTCAGGCTCTTGACTCTGTTTTTTCTTTATCAGCATTACTTAAGTATATTTAACTGCGAAATAAAATCCAGCAATTTTAAGTGTACAATCTGGTAAGACGGACGGATGTAAACAGCCACGTAACCTCCACCACACTCATGACAGAAAACGTTTCCTCACCCCCAAAACTTTGCTGCTGTCTTTTTGCCGTCATTTCCTTCCCCTACTTTCTGGAAACAACTGTTCTGCTTTCTTTCACTACAGATCAGCCTTTTCTAAGTTTTCATATAAATTAAATTATACAGTGTGTAGTCTTTGTGTTTATCTTCTTTCGTTTAACATAACACACTTGAGATTCGTCTATGTTGTTGAGTAATTCAGCAGTCCGGGCCTTTTTAGCCCAATGGCTTTCCATCGTGTGGGTACAGCACAACCAATGTATCCATTTGGATGACTTACAGATTTCGACTCCTATGCATAAAGTTGCTGAACATTCAAGTAAAAATCTTTGTGTTGTCGTTTTCTTTTTTCTTCTTTTTAAATTTGTTTAAATTCAATTAATTAGCATATAGTGTATTACTAGTTTCAGAGGTAGAGGTCAGTGATTCATCAGTCTTCTATAACACCCAGTGCTCATTCCATCACGTGTCCTCCTTCATGCCCATCACCCAGTTACCCCATCCTCCCACCCCACTCCCCTCCAGCAGCCCTCAGTTTGTTTCCTATGCTTAAGAGTCTCTTACGGTGTTGTCTTTTTCTTAAATAAACACCTAGGAGTGGCGTTTCTGAGTCATACGGTAAGTATATATAAGTATATATAAGCTTTTAGAAGCTGCAAAAATGCTTTTCAAAGCAGCATTCCCATCAATAATATGTAAGATTTCCAAGCTTTCCAGTTGCTCCACCCTTCTCACTTACATCTGGTATTGTCATCCTGCTTAACACCAACACTTCTAGTAGTGCTATCTCTGTGTAGTTTAATTTATATTTACCAATGATAACAAATGATTGGATATGATAATGAGCATCTTTTTATGTGTTTATTTGCCATTTTTATATCTTCTTTGGCAAAGTATGTTTGTTCTCTTGCCTTTTTTTTAAATTCAGTTTTTGTCTTCTTAATATTGAGTTGTATCAGCCCTTTATATATTCTGGATATAAATCCTTTATCAGATATGTTTTAAAAATATTTTTACCAGCTTATGCTTGCCTTTTCATTTTCTTTTCTTTTTTTAAAAAAAACAGGTAGAATTGTCATATAACATTTTACTAGTTTCAGGTGCACAACATAATGATTCAACATTTGTATGGATTGCAAAATGATCACCACAATAAGTCTTGTTAACATTCATCACCATACACATTTACAATAATTTTTTTTCTTGTGGTGAGAACTTTCAAGATCCACTCTCTTAGCTACTTTAAAATATGCAATAAAGTATCATTAACTATAGTTGCCATGCTGTACATTACATCCTATGACTTATTTATTTTGTAACTGGAAATTTGTACCCTTTGACCCCCTTCACCCATTTTACTCACTCTCTGTCCCCCTTCTCTGGCAACCACCAATCTGTTTTCCGTATCTCTGAACTTGGTTTTTTGTTTTGATTTTATTTGTTTTGTTGTTTTTTAGATTCCACATATATGTGAAATCATATGGTATTTGTGTTTCTCTGGTTTGACTTATTTCATTTGGCATAATACCCTCAAAGTCCATCCATGTTGTCACAAATGGCAGGATGTCCTTATTTTTACAGCTGAATAATATTTCATTGTACATATTTTGATTTGCATTTCCCTGATGATTAGTGATGTTGAACACCTTTTCATGTACTGTTGGCCATCTGCATGTTTTCTCTGGAAAAATGTCTATTCAGATCATCTGCTCATTTTTCAAATTGTATTTTTTTTTTTTTTTGCTATTGAGTTTTAAGAGCTCTTTATATATTTTGGATATTAATATCTTATCAGATATTTGATTTGTAAATATTTTCTCCCATTTGGTAGGTTGCTTTTTCATCTTAACATCTTACATTAGTGTGGCATATTTGTTGAAATTAATTAACCAATATTAACATATTATTATTATTTTTTTAAAGATTTTATTTATTTGTTTGAGAGAGAGAGAATGAGAGAGAGAGAGAGAGCACATGAGAGGGGGGAGGGTCAGAGGGAGAAGCAGACTCCCTGCTGAGCAGGGAGCCCGATGCGGGACTCGATCCTGGGACTCCAGGATCATGACCTGAGCCGAAGGCAGTCGCTTAACCAACTGAGCCATCCAGGCACCCAACATATTATTATTAACTACAGCCCATACTTTATTCAGATTTCTCTAGTTTTTACCTAATGTCTTTTTTTCTATTCTATGATCGTATTCAATATGACACATTATACTTAGTTATCATGTCTCCTTAGGCTGTGAAAGAATTTCCTTGTTTTTGATGACCTTAACAGTTTTGAGGAGGACTAGTCAGGAATTCTGTAGGATATTTTCCGTTGGAATTTGATGTTTTTCTCATGATTAGATTGCAGTTATGGGTCTTGGGAAGGAAGAGCATGGAGGTAAAGTGCCATTTTTGTCATATCACATCATATGATGACATTATATATGTACATGATTGATGACTGTTTTAAGGTTGACTTTAATCAGCTGGCTGAAGGAGTGTTTGTAGGGTTTCTCCAAGTAAAGTTATTCTCTTTCCCCTTTCCATGTTGTAGTCTTTGCAAGACATTCCACACAGCCTACACTTTCAGGGTAGGATTATGTTCCCCCTTCTGTAGAGTATCAGTATGTTATTCTTTAGGTTATAATCCAGCACTTTATTTATTTTATTTATTAATGTTTTTTTCCCCAACTTTGGCCACTGAGAGCTCTTTCAGTTGGCTCCTTTGGCATACATCATGGTGGGTTTGTTGTTTTGTTTTGTTTTGTTCTTTGAGCATTTGCTTACTTTCTGGCAGTAGAAGGTGCTCAGGGCTCATCTCATAGATTTCCTGACTCAGACCTAACATGAGCAATTTCTCCAAGGAGTCCTAGTTCCTTTTATTGGAGAATGGTATTAGAAACCAAGATACTAACCTGTGTATATATGCAAATCTATAAATATTTCTATGTGCAAACATTTATACTTATGTCAGGTTAAATATGAGTTCTTACCAGTGTGCCCAATTTTAATCCATTACCAGATGGATCATTCTAGCTTTCTCCCCATGACTCTCCCCAAATTCATACTCCAACAGTTAGAAACCTGGCTACCAACATGTACCATTTCTTTGCCTCACTGTCCAACTCCAGTACACCTGGGTCAGAATGTATTCGTGTATCAGCAGTATCAGAACTGTTAAGTCCTACCTCCATGGGAAATAACTGTATCAACTAGAGTTTGTGTGCAGCTCCTTTCAACCTTGTCTTAGACGACATTCCTGTCCAAAGTTACTTAGGTCAGCACCTTTGTCTCCACCCCCTCAGTGAGGTTGTTTCATACCTATATAGTACATTTGATTCTTTTGTCACACACAGTCTGTATTCTTTCTCGGAATCCCCCAACCTACTAAAGAATTATTTAAAATTTTTATAAACTAAGGTTCACCCCTTGTGTTATACAATTGTATGGGTTTTCACAAATGCTTAATGGGTTTTCACAAATCCATCATTACTATATAATACAGAATACTTTTATCAGAATAGCGACTTTTGAAGAGCAAAAGTTCTAACTTCCAACAAAGTTCAAATTGTCAATTTTCTTTCTCTTACAGTTTGAGCTTTTTGTGTCCTGCCTATGACATCATGCTTAACCCAAGGTCACAAAGTTTTTCCTATGCTTTGTTTTTAGTTTAATAGTTTTATTTCCTGAATTGTGGTTTGTGACCCATTTAAAGTTACATCTTGTGTATTTTATGAGGTAAGAGTTGAGGTGCATTTTTAAAAATCTGGATGTTTAATTGTTCTAGCACTGTTTGTTGAAGAGAATATTCTTTCTTCATTGAATTACTTTGGAACCTTTTTGAAAATCAATTGGCCATATATGGATGAGCCTATTTATGGATATTTTATCTTGTTCCATTGGTCCATATCTCTATCCTTATGCAAATCTCACACTGTCTTGATTACCATAGCTTTATATTAAGTTTTGCCATCAGATGGAATATATTTTGTGAATTTATTCTCCATTTTCAAATTTGTTTTGACCGTTCTAAGTCCTTTACATTTCCATATACATTTTAGAACATGTTGGTCAATTACCACACACAAAAGCCTATGGGGATTTTAATTGGGAATGCATGGATCTATAGATTAGTTGTAAGACAATTAACATTTATAAAATTAAGTCTTCCAATGCATGAAGCAGCCTATCTCTCTCTATTTACAAAGGTCTTCTGTGATTTCTTGGAGCAACGTTTTATAGTTTCAATGTATAAGTTTTGCATATACTATTTTTGGTTGAATTTATCACCAACTATGCCATGGTTTTTCAATGCTATTGTAAATGTTTTTTTTTTTTTAATTTCAAACTATTTATTACTAGGAGCACATATGATTTTTGTCTATTAACCTTGTATTTCGTGACTTTTCTAAACTCACTTATTAATACTAGTAGCTTTTTGCAGATTCCATCGGATTTTCTACATAAACAGTCATGTCATCTTAAAAAAAAAAAGAGTTTTGCTTCTCTGTTTCCATCTTAAAGCCTTTCATTTCTTTTTCTTGTCTTGTTGCCCAGGTTAAAAGCTCTAGTATGATGTTTAATAGAAGTGATGAGAGTGGACATCTTTGCCTTCTTCATAATCAGATTGGGAAAGCAATGCATCTTTCACCATTGAGAGTGATTTTTGTAGAAGTACTTTGTCACGTTGAGGAAGTTTCTTTCTCCTCCTAGTGTGTTGAGAGTTTTGATCATATAGATGTTGATTATTCTGAAATACTTTTACTGTAACTATTGAGGTGATCATATGGATTTTCTTTCTTTTCTTTTTTTTTTTTAAATCTTCCACTGTATTAAACTGACCTTGCATTCCTGGGAGAAACTCCATAAGTTACAACGTCTTAGCTAATGTGTCACATTTTATCTATTACTGGATTTAGTTTGCTGAAATTTGCTGAGGACTTTTGTATCTATACTTTCAAGGGACATCAGCGGGTAGTGTTCTTTGACTGTAGAAGATTTTTATGGTTGTGGCATTGGAGTAATGCTCGCCTCCTCCTGTCTAGAACCCTATCCCACAAATCCTGGCAGGCCTGGCATCTACACCCCAATGTCAGTCTCCTCAAGTCAGCGAGGCCAGCAGACCCCATTTCAGTCATCTTCCTGTGCCTTGTCCTGGAAACTATCTCCATGCACTAATCCTGAGCATACAGAGGGCTCACTTCATTTATCTCCCTCCCCTCAAGGATTCCAGTTCCGCATTGCCTGTTGTTTAATGTCTAAAAATGTCATTTCACATATTTTGACCAGTTTCCCAGGTGCTTGATGTGGGAAGTTACATCTAGTCTCTCTTACTAGATCATGGCCAGAAACAGAAATCCTGAATTCTGGCCAAGACACAAGGAAAGATCTGCCATAAGTTTAACCTGGTTTTCCTCAGGAGTAAAAAAAGGGACAGAAGGAAGGCTTTTAGACATTACTGTGTGAGCATACGGTACCTCGAATTGCGTAGCCATCCTGTGACCACCAGGGCTGATGCACTGAGGAAAGCAAATAGAAATAGGCAGAGTCTGGGTCCTTGATGATGTTGCTGGGTTACTGAATTAAACGACCTGGAGCCAGCTACTTCCAGACCGCTTGCCCTCTGAGATCCATTTCTGAAAATCATTGAAACAAATTTTAGTTGTCTTTTCTGTTGCATGCTGTCAAAACCATCTTGACTGACACATTCTTTTAAATATATGTATCGCCAGATTTTTGCCAGCCTGGTTCCTTTAGGTGGTTTGGTGATTTTGATTTTTTTTTTTTTTTAAATACTGAACTGAATAAGGATCTATTGAGTGAGACACTGTGCCAAGAATTGCAAGAGGTGCAGAAATAAGTATGACCTGGTCCCCACCTTCCAGGCACTTATTTCCTTGTACAGGAAAAAGCAAGGTAACAAAGTAGGATCTACACTAAAGGAACAGTAGAATACATGTCATAAAAGGAGAAAAAAAATAAAGGAAGTGGTAAATAAACCTTTTGAGTGAATAGTTAAACGAATCCAGTTGAGTTTTCAGGATTGTCTGCATGGGTCAAAATGTTAGGTGACATTAATTGACCTAACTTCTAACAAGGCCCCTCCTGTGTTATCTGGCACATTCTATTAAATACTGTGCATATTTAAATTTGATGAGGGAGCAAAATGAAACAAAAGAGCAAAGTTTCCCCAAATAATAAGTATAGTCATAATAATAATATATTTTCACTTCAAATATTTGCTTAATAATAGATTGAAATATCTATATAGATAAAGGCAGATATCTAGCTATCATCTATCATCTATCCCTATCTATATACAGAGAGAGAGAAAGGGAGGGAGAGAGGGCAAGAGAGAGAGAGAGAGATCTGGTTCAAATATGTTTCCTTCTGCTGCTGCTCCTACCTTTTTTTTTTTTTTTTCAATTGATGGAAAAATCCTCAAGAGATCCTTCACTTTTTGGAAGCAAGTATACACATCTTTATTTCAGAAGATATTACTGTTACCCTATTGTTTCCTAAATTAGGTATGGTCAAGCATGTAATGAATTCCTTTTTTGGAAAAAAATCTGCTTAACAATATGCAGGAGTTGGACTTTGCTTATCCTGAGAACCTATTTGTAACAATGCTGCTTTTTGTCCCACTTATGTGTACAACTGGTCGAAACATGTCTATGGATGTGTGTTAGATGATGTGGAGAATGTGACAGGAAAATAACCAGAGTCAAAAGTTAAACGGGACTATCTCTGAACACCTCAGGGCAAGGAGGAAGAGTAACTAATAGCCATGAAACCCAGGGGACCCTGGATTGAGACATAAGAAGGCCTGGTGCTGGCCGAAGGGGGCGATTCGGGCAGTAATGCCACAGGGCACATGGTAGATGGCCTTGAAAGATCATCTCCGACACATAGACAATTAAAGTGCAAGGAGCAGGACAATCTCCCTCCTACATTTTTTTTTTTTTTTTTTTTTGAGGGGAGAAGACAAACAGTTGAGAACAGTGTACTTGCCAAAGATGCTCTCATTCTCTGATATGATTTACGTTCCAAATACCTAGAAGGACGGTCTGCCTTTGGAAACAGCAAAGAGGAATGAAAATGCAGGATCGGTCGTCCCTCACCTCTACAGTCTTCACACTGTTCAGAGATAGTCCCATTTAACTTTTGACTCTGGTTATTTTCCTGTCATATTCTCCACATCATCTAACACACATCCATAGACATGTTTCTTCCTTGGAAAAGAGTCGACACCAGGCCATCTGGGCCCAGTTCAAGTACATGCTCAGTAATGTCAACAAAGATATTCACATTTTTATGTAGTGCTTTGCAAAATACAAAGTTTTCCCCATACGCACTATCTCTTTTAAGCCACAACAAACCCATCTGGCATCATTGTCTCTATTTGGTAGATGAGAAAACAGCCTTAGTGGAATCCCACCAGCGTATGCTCTTTGGATGGTAAGATCATTGTATTAGTTTTCTATTGCTGTGTAACTCATTATCATAAACTTCGCAGCTTAAAACAACACTCATTTAAGTCACAGTTCTGTAGGTCAGAAGTCTTGATGGGTTCCAGTGGATTCTCTGCATAGGGTCCCAAAGGCTGTAATTGAGGTGCTGGCCAGGCTGGGCTACTCTTTGGAAACTCGGGGCGGGGGGGTGGAATCCACTCCCAGGCTCATTCAGTCATTGGCAGAATTCAGGTTTATGTGGCTGCAGGGCTGAGGTCCCCTTTTCCATGTTGGACATTGGCTTGGGGTCGCTTTTAGTGCCAGAAGCCACTCTCTGGTCCTCACACATAGTCTCTTCCATTTTCAAGCCAGCAACTGTGCACCATTTTCATGCTGCAGATCCCTCTGATTTCCCCTTCTATATCCAGCTTGAGGAAACTCTATTTTTAATTTTTTTAAAGATTTATTTTTTATTTATTTGCGAGAGAGAGAAAGAGAGAGAGATGGGGAAGGGCAGAGGGAGAAGGAGGGAGATAATCACCAGCAAACTCCTTGCTGAGCCAGGAACCCATCATGGGGCTCAATCCCACGACACTGAGATCACGACCTGAGCCATAATCAAGAGTCAGAGGCTCAACTGACCGAGTCACCCAGATGCCCTGAAACTCTACTTTCAAGAACTTGTGTGATTAGATTAGGCTCACCCAGGTAATCTCTCTATGGTGATATAACATATTATTATCACAGGAATAATATTTCATCATATTTATTTTTCCACCAGCAGGAACAACGGTCATTGAGGATTATTCTTAGAACTCTGCCTGCCACAAGGATGAGCACGCTCAGATTGGGATGAGAAAGAGGAAGAGAGAATTGACCAGTACTTGAGGACACCTAGGCTTGGATTAGCTTGCTGATGGACTAAGCAGAGAGATTATAGAGGAGAATTAGCAGAAGAGAAGGCCAAGTAAAAAAGAGAGAGAGAGGAGAGAGAGCAAGAGCTAGCTGGGTCTTCCCTAAATAATTTTAACAGCTCAATCCCACATAAGCCCTTTTAATGCCCAGTGTCTCTACTGACCAACATATGTGACCTCACCAATGCCTTCACCTATGGGATTACCATTTCCTGTTCTTCGAGGAAAGGGGTAGACAGACAGGTGGATGGAGAGGAAAAAATTCTCCTTTTCCCTTAACAGAGGAACCCAAACTTTAGAAAATAAAGGAACTTCTTCTATAGTCCTTTTCACCTGGAAATGTATCTTTATGTTCAGGATCCTCTAGAGATGGGCTTGCTATTTGCATTTCTTCAAAAGCCACTGTTTGTCTATGCTCCCATGAATGGACATGTAGATTGTTTCCAAGACTTACCTCTTAAAAGAGTCTATGATGAACATCCCTAAACACTATATTTACAGACTTTTCCAAATACAAGTTACTCAGGGGTAATCTATACCTGAAATTTAAATGTTTGCAAGGAAATGCTAACCAGGAACAAATTTCTCATTATTCGAATATTTCTCATTATATGTCAATACCAAATACCTAACTGCTTACCAAAAATAAAACTAAAAGACAGTAAAATGACTGCATGAAATAATAAAGTACAGCAGTACCCGGAATTAGGCCAAACTTCAGAGCTTAAGGGAACCATCCTCCATAAGACTGCCCTCACTCCCCATACCAGCCAGTTTCCTCAAGTTTGAAAACAACCCAAATGTCCGCTGACGGATGGATGCATAAACAATATGTGGTCTCTACATACAGGGGGACATTTCTGAGACTTAAAAAGGAAGGAAATTCTGACACATGCCACAGCATGGATGAACCTCGAAGATACTATGCTAAGGGAAGTCCCAGCCAGACACAGAAGGACAAATATTACATGGATCTATTTCTATCAAGTACGTTGAGGAGTCAGATTCATAGAGGCAGAAAGTTGAATGGGGGTTGCTAGGGGCTGGAGGAGGAAGGAAGGGGAAGGCTTGCCCCTGTTTCTTCTCAGGGCCTCCCCTGTGTCCTTGTGTTCCTCTGCCTGCAATCTCTTGCCCCCAGGGGCCTGTGCATCTGCAGTGCTCCCGTGGTTTTCAGGTGCCCAGGTGCTCACCACGCTTTTAGCGGCCTCCAAACTGATATCTGAACAATGCCACTGTTGCCCTTTCTTCTCAGAGTCAGTGAAAGTAGAAACCAGTTCCTCCAGAGGCTCCCTGAGAAGCCTGAACTTTGCAAACAAGTGCAACTCTCTTCCTTCTTTCCTGAGGGAGGAAGGACACAGGAACTGGGAAGCTCCCTTCTAAGTGTGTTGCCCTCTGCTGGGCAGGGAATTGGGCAGGGGCAATAAAAAAAATCCCACAGAGTTTCCTGCTGTTTTGAGTGTGCTTTTTCTTCACTGGGTATTTGGTTCTAGTTTTTGGGTGAACATTCACTTTCAAATGAGTTGGGTAAATGCCTGGGCCCATGATGGTTGAGTTGTATGGGAGGAGCATTTTTTTAAAAGATTTTTTTATTTATTTTAGAGAGAGAGAGAGTGAGAGAGCATACACGAGGGGGGAGGGGCAGAGGGGGTGAGAGGGGAGGGAGACTCCCCGCTGAGGGGGGGAACCCAACACAGGGTCCGATCTCAGGACCTCAGGACCCTGAGATCGTGACCTGAGCCAAAACCAAGAGTTGGTTGCTTAACCAACTGAGCCACCCAGGCACCCTGAGCATGTCTAGCATTTGAAGAAACTGCCAAACTGTCTTCCATAGTGATTGTGCCATTTTGCCTTCCCTAAGGAAGGATTCAGAGTTCTTGTTGTTTTGCATCTTTGCTAGCATTTGGCATTGTCAGTTTTGTGGATTTTAGCCATTCTAATAGGAATGTTGTGATAGTTCGTTATTGTTTTGTGTTTCCCTAATGATGAGTGATGTTGAGCATCCTTCCATATGCTTATTGCTATCTGTGTATCTCCTTATGTTTGTGGTCCATTGAGTTACTTGACTCTTGGTTGATATTTTCCTTAGTTTTAGAAAATTCTCAGATGTTATTTCTTTGAATATTTCTTCTCTCCCAGTCTCTCTCTTCTCCATCTAGAAATCTAATTACACATTATTTTAGACCATTTGACTATGTCCCCATGTTTCTCATGCTTTATTCTGTTATTTCTACTCTTGTTTCTTGTTATGTTTCAATTTAGATATTTTCTGCTTACGTTTCTGCAAGTTTGAAGACTCCTATCATTTGTTATGTCCAGTTGCTTATTAATCTTACCCAATGAGTTATTCATTGAAGTTTTTTTTTTAGTTCTAAAATGCCCACTTAATTTTTTATAAATCTGGATTCTCTGTTGAGGATTTTCAATTTTGGCCATAATTGTCTCTCTTTAAAAGAAATGTATTTGCCTGTATTAGACTCTAGGCACCTCTGGTTTCAGATGTTTCCAGGTTGAGATATGTTGCACATTCCTTGCAAGGCTCTCCCTCCCAGTGGAACCTGTCTCCCAAGCAAAGTGAGACTGTGGGAGAGTTTGCTCTGCCTTTCCTGCTCAGCCCTCTAGCCTCACATGCCAGCCTCACACTTCAGGAAATGGAAAATCTGCCATTCATTGTGTTCTCTCCAGGTCTACATCTGTCAAGCCAACTCAAACGGCCATAAACATTGCTTCATTTCCTTTCCCTCAGTAAGTCCCTCTGCCTTGGCCAATCCTGTGCCCAGACTTAACAATGCACCCTGTTAAGAAAATGCGACAATCTCAGCCTACACAGATGGGGTTCTTTGCTCTTTAGAATGTAGTTCCATTCATTTTGTCTTTTATATTTATAGCTCTCCACTGTCTGGAACCAGACTGACTGGGTTGGAATGTGACTCTCCCACTTCTTCTCTGTGTGACCTCTGCAAATCATTTTATTTTTCTGTGCCTTGGGGTCTTCATCCAGAAAATGCATATAATAACAGTACCTACTTCACATGGTGGTGGTGGTGAGTGTACATGAAGGATTTAGAGCTGTGCATAGCTCTCTATGTGTTAATCATGATGATGATGGTACAGGCCTCTCTTAGCTTTGAGAGGCCAAGCCAAAAGACTTCCATGAAGATGCTGCTCCCTAGCTGGAGCTCTGAAACCCTCACTGTGGCCCCAAAGAGTTATAGCATTTCAACCCCCACATATAAGCCTTATCCATCAGGCTAGATACCTGGCCCCCTAAACCATTCCTCTCCACCACCATGCTCAGGTGCTGAGTATGTGTTCTTTCTTGGGATCCCACTGTTCCTTCTACACTCTAGTCTCCATCAAAGCCCACTCAGCCCATCAGACAATTTTGTCTAAGTTTGAACTCCAATGATGGGTAAGTTCAAGTATTTTGGCCAGGTGGCTCTGTGGCTACTTTGCAAATACGGGGGTGCAAACGTTTGTCCTGGAGACAGAATGCTGGCCAACCTCACTCTTTTAGAAGCTGTACTACAAAATTGGAAATCAGAGGAAAATGGGAGTAGAGGAAGGTCCCACTCATCTAAGATGCTCTGTTACAAAAGAATGGTTACTCGGTCTATGAATCTTGCTGGGGGCATTCAGCATTTCAACAACTTGCACAACATTCTGGAAAGGCATAGATACTAGAAACCATCCAAGCAGGTTTCTTCTGAAGGAGGCTGTAGCTCTCCAGTGATTAGGGCGATAGGTCTGGGCTGACATGAGTTCATGTATGGACAGAGCTTAGCACAGTGACGGGCGCATGGTAAGAGCAAGCTCAGTGCTGCTTACTGTTGTCTACCATCATCATTCCTTATCTGGACACGGTGGGAAGGCACACCAACCTCACCACAGCGTCAGTCCTGCTCCAAGGTGCCTAGGTTTTCAGGCCTGTGTCAGACACCAGTCATTTGTCTGACACCAGTCATGTGTCCCCCATCCTAGGGGAACACATTTTCAGTTTCTAACCACAGGAGTCATTAAGGGCAGTTCACTCATATTCCATTTCTTCTTCTTCAGGGGTGTGGTAGGATTACGATTCTTTATCTCCTTGATGTGGGCAATGAAACATGGCAGAATTTACTGTCTCACTTCCAGGTGGATGTTTGAAGAGGCCATGCATGAGTTGCTAGATCTGCTCATCCCCGCTGTGGTGATTGTGAACTTATGCATTGAGATGGAAACTCCAGCAGCCAGAACCCTGAGAGATGGCAGTGAGCTGAGCCTCAGGTGACCTGTGTTGGACAGGGAGTGTGGATGGAAACAAACCCTTATTGTGGTATGTCACTAAGACTTGGGGATTGTTTGTCCCTGCCTTGAATGCCATGCCCCCTAAACAGGCTTGAAATAAATATGGCAGCAGCCCATACACACACCTGGGATTGGGGAAAGGTGGAAACTCTTTGTTGTTCTTTGCATGTCTGCCTACCTTCTACAACTGTTAGCTCCTAGGAAGGAGCAGGTATATATTTTTACCTGACCATCCAATGAACATTTTTTAAAAAACTATTTTATTTATTTATTTGAGAGAGAGAGAGAGAATGAGGAGAGGAGCAGAGGGGGAGGGAGAGGGATAAGCAGACTCTCTGCTGAGCAAGGAGCCTGAGACTAATATGGGGCTCCATCCCATGACTCTGAGATCATGACCTGAGCCTAAACCAAGAGTTGGCAGCTTAACTGACTGAGTCACCCAGGCGCCCCATCCAGTGAAATTTTAATTAAGTTTCTTAACACCTCTGTGCCTCTGTTTCCTCATCTATAAACTGGTCAAATTAATAGTACTTAGCTCAGACTTGTAGTGAGAATATGATTAAATTAAATGAGCCAATACATTTATATAGTTTTTATATCACTGTTAGAACAGTGCCTGCCGCATAAAACCCACTATGTGAGTGTTAGCTCTTATTTCATTATTCCCACCTGGAGTACCCTGCCTCTGGAAATTATCTCTGGGAAGTTGAGGAGAAAGCCCTGATCTGTAGGGTTTGCCAATTTTCATGATGTAAATGTTCCCACAATGACTGATTTCAGGCCACCAGCATCATGTCACTAGATGCAGAATCGAGAGGAGATGCTCAGCGCCACCTTCTACCACACAATGCAGTAGACACAGTAACTCCAAGTGTATAGATAATACATTAGGAAATGATAAGTTGTGAGTATTTAGTATCTCTGTTTTTAGTGGGATTTATCCAATTTTAAGCTTATATAGTTTAATTTTTAATAAGGGTCACGTTTAACAACTGGCTTGCAAATTTCCAGCTTGAGCCAGCTTCAGCACATTGAATATATACTTCTCCCCCTTTCCAAAAAGGACAATGCAACTCACTGAGCTCAGTTACTCACGTAAGGGGACCTCAGCCTCAGAACCCTCGCCAACACCGAGTACTACACAGCTTCCGCTCATCTACTGAAGTTGGCAACCTAGGTAACACCTCTCTCTTTTCCCCTGTGTTGCCTCCCACATTAAAGATATCCACATTTTTTCTACTGTAAAAATTGAGAAACTATGTTCTATTACATTACTTTTGAAATTATTTGACAACAATTCATTCACTTAATTTGTAATCCACTCCAATTCCTCACAAATCATCCCCCATATTTAGGAATTTTTACAAAGAAACTACTAAGAAGAACTAACTTACAATGTTAACGTAATCAAATATTTATGAATCCTAAATACAACAATTTTTGAAGTTAATGTGATCTAAGTTTGGTAATCATTTACACACTTATTCATTTCTATTTTGAAATAACTTTGTTGTTGTTGTTTTCAGCAAACACACCGGCTGGAATCCTGAATTATTTGTGTGAGACTTTGCATTCCCTGAGGTCCCAGGACTGTGCCTAATGGTTGTAGAAGGGAAACAAGTTAAGGATGAACAGGGCCAGGATCTCTGGGCTCAAGGGAGATGGTGGACACTACACCATAAACCAAAAGAAAAAACAGAGGAGGAACAGATTTAAGAAGAAAATGAATTTGGTTTGGGCATGTTGAGTTTTAGGTGCCTGCAGGTCATCTAGGGGATGAATGATAGGCATCTGGAAATGTGGATTTGCAAGTAAGATGCGAGATCGGGGAGGAGATGCAGATATATGAGTCCTCAACCTAGACCCAACAGTTAGTCATGGGGCTTGAGGGACAAGGACTGAGGAAAGTCCCCAAGGGGGTACCTGTAGTCAAGGAGAGGAGGGAGGAACAGGAATGAGCCTGCCATTGGGAAGGCAGAGGTAATGTTTACCAATACCTCAAAATTTAAAAATCAAAAATAAGAAGTTTCTCATCTATCAAAAAACAGATTTTTGAATGTTCTAGACAGTTGTATAAACTCAAGCTTCTCTCCCTGAAATTTCTTAGAGTACCCATGTGTGAAACATTCTCTAAAATATTGGAGTGTGCACAAATGACTCTGAACATCCCATACTGCGTCCCATGAGGGCAGGGTTGTGCCCACGCTGACCCCCGGGTGTGTCCAGGGCCCAGTGCCACGGTAGGTAACTGGTAATATTTGTCAAATGATAAAATGTTGTTGGAGCTAAAGATATTGTTTCCTCCTTTCACTCATTCAAAGTTTTAAATTGAAGGCATTATAGCCATGCAAAAAGTATTTTCTCATTCAAATTTTATCCTAGCCTGGAATAAATTATATCAAACACCTACAAAATGGAGTTTTTGATGTGAACAAGGACTTGGCTCTTCGTGTCCCAGACCACCAACTGTTTGCTCAGAGTGCCACTAGATGGCGCTGCTTATCCATACAGCAGGAAAATCTGCTCTTGGATGAGCTAGTTTCTAAACATCCTATTCAAAAGTGACAAGTGTGAATTCCTATAGGGAATCATACAGTGATTCTGCCATTTCATTTGTCTTTGTAAATACTCTATCACTAACCAAACAACACTATCTCTGGATTATGTGTAGCACACTTAGAACATGCTCAACCATCGATCAAATTCCATCCCCTCCTTGAGTCCTTCTAAGGATTCCAGGAAAACAGTAGGAACAAAAAGGCTCCTCTTCCCTCCAATAGCAGACACCTAGAATTTCCCTCTCTGCCTTCTTTCCCATCTACCTCCTTCTTCCTCACAGCTTTATTGTTCTAAAGTAGCCAGAACCCTTGATCTCTCATTTCAGGGACCTACACTTTTCATTGGCTACCTGCCAGACCCTACTTGCTAACCCTGCCCTAACTCTGGAAGCCAACATCAGAGATGTGGTGCTGGAGGTCAGCTCCTTCTCTTTACTACATTGGAGGGAGGTGTTCCTACCCTCTCAAATCTTCTTTCAGAAAACATTGTTTGGCCAGTTGCCAAATGCAGTCTTTTACAACTAGACCAGGGAGGAGCTTGTGGAGACTAGCCACCAATCCTAACAATCCTCTCATCTAGGGAGCCCCAAATCTATAGGGACTGATTACCAGAGTTACAAAGGGACCGCAGCTAGTTAAGGAGGATTACATGTTGAGTGCTACAATGGAGCTCTGGAGAAAATACAGCGGAGCAGAGGCTGTTCCTTCTTCCTGATGGTCGAAGGCTGAAGGAGGTCCTACAGAGGAAGTGATTTGGAGCTTGAAATACAAAGAGTTTATCCAGCTGAGGGGGTAGGGAGGCACGGAGAGGCCCACAGAGACCATCATGTGCCCCCGACTGAGAAGTTCACAAAGCTTGAGCATAGAGTGAGTAGGACATTGGCTGACCATAAGCCTGGAAGGGATAGCTGAGCATAGACCGTGAGATACCATGGATGCCCCACTGATACTTAGACTTGAAACATGAAACAAAGGTTTTCCAGGTGTTATGGGTTGAACTGTGTCTCCCCAAAAAGAAATGAAGTCTGAACCTCAGTGAGTGCAACCTTATTGGGAACAAAGGTCATTGCAGGTGTGATTGGTTACGGTAAAATGAGGTCATACTGGGGCAGCGCGGCCCCTAAGGCAACATGGTTGGTGTCCTCATAAGAGAAGAGACAGGCGCACAGGAGAATGCCATGTGACCACAGAGGCAGAGACTGGAGTTATGTAGCCAAGAGCCAAGGGACACCAAAGATGTCAACCTCAACCACTGGAGCTTCGAGACTAGGGCCTCCTACACATAAACCGTCCGACACCTTGATTTTGGACTTCTGGCCCCTAGAACTATGAGACAATCCATTTCCATTGTTTTAAGCCCCCCAGTCTGTGGTGCTTTGTTACAGGAGCCCTAGGAAAGTAATACAAGGTCCTTCCCTGCCCCTGACTTGTCCCGCTGGAGCCACCTGAGCCTGGCCTGGAAGGCACACCCTGGCCCTCCCCTTGTTGGGCCCTCCCCACCCATGCTTCAAGGACTGACTCAAAGCCTACCTCGTCACTGCCCCCTCCAGAGAGCAGCGGTGTGGGATGTCCCCGGCTGGGCGGGCATGTACCTGAAGAACCCACGAGGGGGGCAGGCCCTTGATACCACACAAGCAGCGCCTTTCAGCCTTCCGTCTCCATCCTAACTCCTCGCACCTGCCCCGGGGCATTACGGAACCTGTGTCAGGCCTGAGCCCTGGGAAGCTCCGATTGGACGAGAGATGTGCCTTTTGAGTCATGAGGGTCTGGACTTTGCAAGGTCTGAAAATGAGATGGTTCTAATCCTTGAAAGTGATAGGCTTAAGTGAAGGCTTAAGGCATCTTTCGGGCCTTGGAAATAGAGATCAAACTGTACAGGTGTAGAGACAGTGGGGGGCGAAAAATACCTTGTTCCTCACAAGGTCAGCTCATCCAAAAAACCAGGTAAACACATAGAGTGTTCTCTCCCTACTGACTTGATTATCTTCAGTTTTTGAAGAGTTGGCATTTTAAATGATCCTAATGACACCGACTCTATCTTAATTATAAACTTTCCTCTCAGGAACACAGACTTGTCTGTGGAAGAATTTTCTAAATTTCTTAATTAACCTGCAGTGACTTTATTTTGCCAAAGATTGTGCTCTAAAACCATTAGGAGATATTCTCCACAATGCAATCGCAGAATAGTTAAAAACAACAGCAACACCAAAAAATTACACCATAAAGCAAAAAACCTATAGCAATAAACTGCTCATTGATGAAAGGTCAGAAAGATTAAGAAAACAGGCGACAACTAGATTAAGAATGTAAAGCTCCAAGGTTGCAGAGATTAAAGTTCATATTCTGCACACATCATTTCCAATTTAATGTTTGAAGATAAATTGTATTTTTTTTAACCTGCTTCAAATCTAATTGTTGATGATGAGGATTTTATAAGTGAGCTTTAATTTATCAATATGTGGCTTTTTACTATCTGCTTTATATTTCAGAGAAAGTGGTTAATCCTTCCTTACACAGAAACTGTATCTCAAGTCTAATAGAATTGAGCCGAGATGTAATTGGGAAGAAATTCATCATTTCCCCAGCTTCCCTTTATGCTTTTGTCCCTTCCAACATAGGAGGACATCCCTGGAGACGAATGGAACTCAAGCTCCTCACTCAGGCCCCTTGTAAGGCCGCAGAGGGACTCTACAATATCTCCATAAATGGCATAGCCGGTGGACAGGATTAAGATGCAGTGGGTCAAAGCATCTTATCTTTTCATTCCAACTTGTCCTTTCCAGAACTTTCTTTGGGTCAGGTGGTACTGGGGAGGCTGTGAGCATTTTGGGACCCAACTAAGGCAGAGTTGAGCTGTTCTGGGTTCAGGGGATACAAGTGTGAGATATTGGAAGAACCTCTGCCTCAGGCTGGTTCTTGGTGGGCACCACCCCTCAGGCACTATCCCTGGGTGCTGGGGTGCCTGATGCCCACACAGCCTGCCTTGTTGAGCTTGGGGGATGCCCCAGTGCTCTGGCATCCTCAGCCCCCACCTCCTCCACACACACACACACACACACACACACACACACACACACAGTCAAGCCTCTCTCCACCAGCATGTCTCCTAGGCACCCCTCCTCCAGACCCCTATGGGAGATCTCATTGCTCTGCACCAAGCCCATGGCAAGCCTCTTGGGCAGACTGCCTGGATCCTTGTCCAGAACTGCCACCACGGCCATACTAATCTGGAGATTACCCCCGTTAATGCTTTCCTGTACATGCTTTTCTGGAACTCTCCCTCAGAGGGGCAGGGGTGGGTGGTGGGTAGAGAGCAACAGTGCCTTTCTCTGCTTTCTGAGCTTCCCTGACAGAGGAAATTAGGAGATGTCTTTTTGCTTCTTTCTAGATGTCTCTCTACTAGCTCCCCTTGGAATAAAGTGTAGCTCTCCCCCTACCTCATGTAATGAGGGCTGACATTTATTAAGTGCTCACTGGACAATGTATAGTAACTCATTTAACCTTCACAGATATTTTATCAGGTGATTTAATATCATCCCCTTTCTGTGGATGAAGAAACCCAGGCACAGTAGCCCAGCCCATCTCCCACTGTCCTCCCAACTCACAAACCCAGGGGACTACTCTAAGTGGTGCAGGCTCCCTCCTGGTTCTGTGCTAAGACAGAGCTGAGGAATTTGGAAACTCCTCTCTCAAGACAATAGTTTGGCTTTCAAGCCTCTAATTTTGCTGGAGAATGAGACCCACCCTCTAGAGACTTTGTGGGTGGGAAGGGAAGGTGCATATAAGCTCTCGGGGGAAATTAAAGCATCAGCTTAATATTTCCCAGGTTCAGAAAGCTTTGGGGGAAAAGATAAAGCCAAGTTGCCTTTTGGAATATTCCATTATTTTAAAGGATAAAATCTTTTGGAGCCCAGATCAGTTTGGGGTGAATCCTGTTGACATAGTACTGTAGCTAATCAGGCTCTGAGTTCTTTGATACTCTGGTTAAGGAGGGGAGGGCTCTTAGAAATCATTCAGCTAACATGAAATATTGAGATCGGCATCCCACCACTGGCCCCAAACAAGAGGGGGGCTTAGGTTGTGCGATGCCCGGGAGGCAGGATCCTGGGACCCTCCCTGACACTTAGCTTCTTGCAACAACTGACAGTGGATTGTGTGCGTGTGTGTGTGTGTGTGTGTGTGTGTGTGTGTGTGATGGCTGAGTTTTTACCACTAAAGGTTCACTCTTTGGGTCAAAAAGAAAATGAAATGGTAATACAACAGGGGCCCTTCAGGGTACTTATTAGACCATTGGCAGCCTGAGGCCTGGAGAAGGGCAGCTTTGTAGGCGGCCCTGTGAGGTGACTTTGGATTTGGGGAATGTGGGCTGAGTGCACTGCTGCCATACAGAGTCCTGGGAGGGGAGAGCAGGAGGGAGGGAGGCTGGAAGGGGGCCTGGGGTCCCCAAGGTCAGCACCCATGCAGATGGGTGCACTGGTGCAAGAAACTCCCTCATTCTCTTAAGGGAAATTATTATTATTATTATTTTTAAAGATTTTATTTATTTATTTGAGAGAGAGAGCACGAGTTGGGGGTGGGGCAGAGGGAGATGGAGAAGTAGGCTCCCCACTGAGCAGGGAGCCCGATGCGGGGCTCAATCCCAGACCCTGGGATCATGACCTGAGCCGAAGGCAGATGCTTAACCGACTGAGCCACCCAGGCATCCCAGGAAATTATTATTATTTTTTAAATAAGATAGCCTTTTACTGTTACAAAGGCATACACACACACACACACACACACACACACACACACACACGTTGTTATTATTTATATATATGTATTAGAATGTTTATATTTCTAATACATACATATATATTAGAAAACACAGAAATAAGGAATAAATAAGCAGAAATAAGGAAATAAAATGCCAAGTTTACACCAATCCGGTTCCTACTGTTAATGCTCTAGCGTATATCCTTTCTACGGACATCGATTTTTTACCCACATGAGCTGGTTCTGTCCATGCCATTTTGTGACCTGCTCTTCTCAACGAACAGTCACTACCTCTCCAGGGACTGTCACCTTGTCCACCACCTTTCTGTATGCCGACTTCCCGAGTAAACCCAAATGTCCCTCATAGCCAATTTCTCCTGACCCAGGCCCGATCTGAGCATGCTCACTACACCCGGTTCTGATGTTCCCTAGCTCTCTTTTAACTTAGAATATGGAGCGGCCCTGTCAGGGGTCCTGTTGAATGTCCCCCCCAGGATGTGTCTGGGGGGGGGGTCACTCCATGGAGATACTTCGCTCCCCACCCTCGGCGTTTCCACACGGGCAGTGTGATCTGAAGGCTTGGTAAACTCAAATGAGCCAGTTGGGCTAAAACACATGGGTCCCAGCCTGAGCCTGTGACCCCAAACCTCTGCATGGCCCCCTTACTGACTACGGCCTGGCTCCTATACGTGTGTTCTCTGTCTTTTGAATTTTTTCCTTTAGAAAAATGTTTTTTTCAGATGAGAGAAATGAGAGATCTAAAAATCTGTTTAGGCCACCCATGAGGGGTTTGCAGCCTGGATGCAAATTTCTGATCTGCTACCCTCTCACGTGATAGGATACAAATCACTTCGCATTTCAGAGACTTATTTTTCATCAGCAGTTAAATGACAACGGCAATACTGATCTCCCACATGAAAGGGACGTTTTGAAACCAAAGCAGGGTAGAAGTTGTTATGAAAATGATTCATACGATTAAAGTTTCTGTACAAACAAAAGCTCTTGGTGATTGGTGGGATGTTGTGAAAATAAGGAAAAAGAGGGAATACAAGCATGTTCTTATTCGTGGTGACAGTTTGGGTTTTTCTGCTTCCTAATAATAAAGGAGGAAACTTAGGGGCCGATATATATTTGGGGTCTACCCTCCCCATCTCACCCCTGCACCACGGGGGGAGAGAGGGACAGAAGGGAGGGCAGGGCTCACAGCAATGGTTTATAATCTTGAATGCGACGGGGGAGGAGGAGGAGGAAAGGAAGAAGAGCAATGTTTTGTTTTAAGATCTGTTGCTATATTTTAGCATTGAATCAATACATTCTTTGGCCTTTCCTGACGGTCTGTGTATCCAGGCAGAGCTAAAACAAGGAAGGTCCCGGATCAACTGAATCTTGCTGAATAAAGTGAAAACCCCTCTCCTATGGGAAATGACTTCCAAGTTCATCACCAGGCAGATGTTACAGAGACCAAGGAACAGAAAGGCTCCCTGGCTACACGAGGCTACATCGGTTTTACACCCAGGACAAAGAGCAGGGAGAAAACAGAGAGGGGTAGGGGAGCACCCCGAGGACGGGCGCAAGTGGGGTGGAGAGCCAGCCACCCAACCCCTGCCCCCTTGCTCCCACCACCCCACTGCTCCCTTTTCTGGGGAGGGGGGGCGTTGTGGGTCATGTGGTTCTGGGGCCAGAGCAGAGTTGGGAGCCAACCCGCACTTGCTGCTTGACAGAGACACAGGCAAAGCCGCTTGGGCAGAGGGCGGTGGAGACCTGTGGGCCCAATACACCTCCTGACCATGGAGCCTCCTGATGCAAAAGAAGCCTCGGGAGTGACAGTGCCCACCTGGCCCTCGGCCTCTCCCCGCTCTGCTTTGAACACACAGGCCTGCAATGCTTCATGTCTACCTGTGCATCCTAAGCGGCTTGCTTCCACGTTCAGCTTCATCCTTCTTTGCTTGTTTCTCTTATTTTCTGTAGCTGAACTGAGTATCTTTAAATCATACAGCAAAGATGCTTACGACTCTGACTCCTAGACTGGATTTAAGCCCACCCAGATTCATATCCCCCCTCCTACCCCTCCCTAGTCCATATCTCCCCTCCCCACCCCTCCCAGCTCCATATTCTCCCCTCCCTACCCCTCCCAGGTCCCCATCTCCCCTCCCCACCCCTCCCAGGTCCATATCCTCCCCTCTCCACCCTTCCCAGGTCCATATCCTCCCCTCCCCACCCTTCCCAGGTCCACACCCCCCTACCCTTCCCAGGTCCATATCCTCCCCTCCCCACCCCTCCCAGGTCCATATTCTCCCCTCCCCACCCCTCCCAGGTCCCCATCTCCCCTCCCCACCCCTCCCAGGTCCATATCCTCCCCTCTCCACCCTTCCCAGGTCCATATCCTCCCCTCCCCACCCTTCCCAGGTCCACACCCCCCTACCCTTCCCAGGTCCATATCCTCCCCTCCCCACCCCTCCCAGGTCCATATTCTCCCCTCCCCACCCCTCCCAGGTCCCCATCTCCCCTCCCCACCCCTCCCAGGTCCATATCCTCCCCTCTCCACTCTTCCCAGGTCCATATCCTCCCCTCCCCACCCTTCCCAGGTCCACACCCCCCTACCCTTCCCAGGTCCACATCCTCCCCTCCCCACCCCTCCCAGGTCCATATTCTCCCCTCCCCACCCCTCCCAGGTCCCCATCTCCCCTCCCTACCCCTCCCAGGTCCATATTCTCCCCTCCCAAGTCCCTTCTCCCCTCCCCACCCTTCCCAGGTCCATATCCTCCCCTCCCCACCCTTCCCAGGTCCATATCCTCCCCTCCCCACCCTTCCCAGGTCCATATCCTCCCCTCCCCCCCCTTCCCAGGTCCACACCCCCCCAACCCTCCCAGGTCCACATCTTCCCCCTCTGAAGCCCACCTGGATCACAGGCCCTCCCACTAGGCCTCCTTTGGTCCTGTCTGCTGAAAGTCCTCTTTCCTTCCTCCTTTGCAGGGAGTGCTCACCAGTACCTCCCGTGGTTCATAGCTGCTGCCTTAAAGAAGGTTAGCCAGTGTAGAGGAAGGCTGCCCATGGCAAAGACAGAGACTCTCTGAACTCTGCCCTCTTACCACAGCTGCCTGTGTTCCTCCTCATTCCCTACTGAGCGGGGCCTTGCTGGCTGCGTTTAACCCAGGTGGGAACTGAGCTCGGGGAGACACTGATGATATCAATCAGTGAAGCTAAAAATGCTGAACTAATGAATCTTCTCTCTGCTTCGGGCAATCCTTTCTTAAAATGTCCCTACTAGGGGCGCCTGGGTGGCTCAGTCGTTAAGCGTCTGCCTTCGGCTCAGGTCATGATCCCGGGGTCCTGGGATCAAGCCCTGCATCGGGCTCCCTGCTCAGCGGGAAGCCTGCTTCTCTCTCTCCCACTCCCCCTGCTTGTGTTCCCTCTCTCGTTGTGTCTTTCTGTCAAATAAATAAATAAAATCTTAAAAAAAAAAAAAAAAGCACTTCTGGAAGATTATAAAAATCTACCTGGGAAACATTTCTTACGGTAGGAGGAACTGTTGCTGGCCCACCTGACAGCCTGTCCCCTCCTTCACTGTAGCAGGATGCTAATGTGCCCTGGCAAGGGGCAGGGAGGGACCCCGTCCCCCCACTTACCCTCTCAGGGTAGTTCTGGCAAAGGACTGCAGTGGTGGGCAGGGGAGTGGGGGCAGGGGTGGAAGCTGATGGAAGCTCTTGGAGAATGGCCGTGTTCCCCCGTAAGAGGGACACTCAGAGAAGGCAGTCTACCCGACCCCCAACGCACACACGTACACACAGCAACACAATCCATACGACACATACCACATAGACCACACACACCATATACAACACACATACCACAGACATAACCCACACCACATCTACATAACACATGCCACACACAGTACACACCACACAGACCACACACCTAACACACACCAAATACAACACCCATACAACACATACCCCAGACACAGCACACAATACACACACACAACACACTACACATGCAGCACACATATACACAACACATACCACACACCACACATACATCTACACAGAACATACGTGCCACACACAAAACACACCACACACAAACACGCATATACAACAGCACAATATATACCACACAGACCACACAGAACATGTATATGTGCACACATAATTCACAGCGCACAGATCACACATACACTGATGCGCACGCACACCACCCCCTTCCTCCTGCTTTTGGATGCTGGCAGCCACGGCTGTGTTTGGAAGCTTCGCTACCATGGTGCAGCCCTCAGGAAGCTGCCCCCTGAGCCCCGATGCTACCGATCTTCTATCCCTCCCTGTCTCCAGACTCCCTGTTCTGTAAAAAAATAAATCCTTATTTCCCAAGTAATGTTTTCATCATGTGTTCTGCGATTTGCAGCTGAAATCAGCCTAACTGTATCCGTGGACTAGATTATAAATGTGTAGAGCCACGTCTTGCACATTATTCAATTCTGCACAGCACCTAGTGGACTATCATTTATAGATTAGATGCTGAAGGGATGCTGGTTGAGTAGGTGAGTGAATGAAGCAAGGGATTGATGCAAGGCAGTGGGAAGAGGTCACATCATGCGCAGGACACCCCGGAGGAAAATACTCTTAGTGAGTACTCGGCCACTTGTATAAATGCCTCACACTTACAACATATTTGATCTTCCCTATAACTCTGTGAGATAGGTGCTGTGACTGCTGCCCCCATTTGAGGCAGGAGGAAACTGAGATGCAGAGAATGCAAGCGACTTTGCAGAGACCACATAGCGCAGAAGTGGTGGCAGGGCTGGGACCAGGATGGGGCAAGTGAGCACTCACCCAGGTACAACATGAAAGGGAGCGCCCCAAACACTTAGTCATCAAGACAGCCTGCGTCTTAATGCAATCATGCCAAAATAAAAAATGAGCATACAAATTCAGGATGGACAAAAATATTAAAATTGTCAATAAAGACGGGATTCGACCCTGTCCTTATACCACCTGGCCTCACTCACCTCACCCTGATCTCAGCTCTGTAATAAAACATTATTTACAGAACAAAGCGGCCAGCCTGGGTGGCCATAGTCTGCTGATACGATTTTAAAAAAATACTACATCAAAATATAATTTATCTTGATTGGTGAGTTTTTTGATGCCCCCTTAAATTTTGTGCCCAAGTTGAGCACCCCACTCCCCTCCCTTCCAAAGCAAAGATCTTCCCATGGCCCATTGGGGTTTCTGTATATATGCGAAGCATGTTTAGTATTTGCTGGAACTAGAGCTGAAACTAGACACATGTAGGCCCGAGACAAAGATTTTAGCCTGGACGGAAGCCAGAGCTACAGGAAGGGGTAAACAGTCGGGGTGGGTGTTGGAGTGGCGGGGTAAGGGGCTGGGGGAGGTAAGGAGAATGCATTTTGCAGGGGGTGCTTGAGGGATGTGGGGAGGGGAGAGGGGGCGAATTGCAGGGCAGGCCCCCACCGAATGCTCTCATGAGCAGAATGCTGTAGAACTGACTGTGAATGTTGTGTCAGAAGTGCCCAGAAGAGCTGGCACAGCTGAGAAACGAGAGACTGGAGGGTCAACGACCTGCTTGCCCCAGGGCACGTGCTCTCAGCTGTGATGCCAGGACCTGCCTGTAGGTGAGCCCAGGGCTCCTTGCTCCGCATCTGCTGCTTTTCCTATTTTATCAGGTGACTGCATTTGGGAAGGAGCAGGGTTGCAAATATGTGTCCATCGCGGGCTTAGTTGGAGCTTAACATGACAGGCCATTGAGGAAAGAAGGCAGAGCGGGGCAGGCAGCGGTGAATCCCAAAACAGGCGAAGACACGCCCCACCATGTCCCACCTTCTCCTCTTTCTATATAGCTCAGCTCACTGGCCATTGCTTCCTAGAGCTGCTAGAAATCCCTACGCCCCACCCTGGCTTCCATTTGAGGGGTTAACGCCCATTTGTGTGCATATCTGATATGTCTATGAATGTTGAGGGCTGAGTAGAGATTTTGATAAAATGAATAGAAAGAACTTTCTATCTCCCTGGTTCTCGCCCCAAATCCCTTATACCGGTGGCAGGGCGCCAGGGCGCATGCGCGGAACCGCGGGGCCTTGCCCGTGCGTATGCTGTTCCCTGCAGAGGCCTTCCCCAGACTACCGCCGGATCGCCTACACACGGCAGCACAGCTTGCTGTCTGCCTTATCGTGACTTCGCCACTCCACTGTCTTCCTCGCGGTAACTGTGCTCTTCCAGAAAACTCTTGCCCAGAAAGTTGCAAATTACTTTGTCATTCCAGAATCTTCCTGAAGGACCCATCAGCTTTTCAATAGAAAGCATCATAGGTGGTTTACACCTCTGCTTCAAAATCACTGCCTTGCCGTGCCCACCAGTCCTAACCGTTGCCTTATTGATGTTACCCCGTCCTAATCAAGGTCCCTGCACTTGAAAACCAACCTTAAGCCAGACTGCAGAATCCCGGTGAAGATTCCGGGCTTTGGCCTCCTCCCTCGGAGTCTCCTCCCTCAGCACAGGGTAAACACAAGCTTCGTTTGTAAATCAGCAGATTGTTTGGGTAGTACTTTCAGGGAGCTGGAATTTGATAACAGAAAAAAATGAGGTGAAAGAGAAGAGACATTCACTGGGGACAAGTAATGTCATCATGCAGCAGTAGGGAATTTCAGGGCCCAGCACCCACATGGTACATGAGACTTGCACGTACAGTGGGAGAAATAGCGGCCCGCTATGTGTCCTGCTGGGGTTAAATCCCCTGCTCTCATGCCTATGTGGGTTGTAAACTTGGTTCCCAACCCCTGGGTTGCAGGGAAGGTTACATTTGCTAAAGAATGG
This sequence comes from Halichoerus grypus, assembly GCF_964656455.1. Lineage (NCBI taxonomy): Eukaryota > Metazoa > Chordata > Mammalia > Carnivora > Phocidae > Halichoerus > Halichoerus grypus. Next base: position 55,989,161 of record NC_135724.1, read on the forward strand.
TGTTTCAGTTTCATTGTCCTTTCAGGAAAAGGTTCAGTGTTTCAGATTCTACAGCCCACCTGTCATTCCCTTCCCAAGATGGTGTCTAGGTGAGACAATACTGAGCCCTCCGGGCAGCATTCAGGGTACCCGTGGCCTCTCAGCAAGGGCTACTCCCCACTTACTGGCCACTTCAGCTGGGCCTGGTGATGCGCCCTGCTGGCTTTGCCTCATCTCTCTCTCCAAAGGACAGGGTCTGACTGTGACCCCCACTCGCTCCCTGGCAGGGAGCACAGTATGCGGGCTTACCTGCCAGGTCCAGAGTTCTCCTTCCACAGCAGCCGCTGTCCACCCAGGGAGCCCTCTGACATGTGAGTGACCTTTTGCACCATCCCTGAGGCCCACACAGGTGTGAATGACCTCCCAGGCATTTGTCCTTCCGTGCCCAACTTCGCAACTCATTGCACACAGACAGGACACCCCCTGTTGGATCAAGGACTCTGCGATGTTTTCTGCCCAGAATCCTGCATGGGCTGTAGGGCTGAAGATCTGCTTTCCATGTCCCTTCAACCTCTTCACACATCAACCCTTCTCCAAGCATCAATCAGCCCAAAGAGGCAGGGCTGCTGTAACCAAACGCCACAGACTGGGGGAGTTGGCCAACAGAAGTATCTTATCTCATAGTTCTAGAGGGCTGGAAGTTGAAGATCAAGGTTGTCAGAAGGGTTGGTTTCTTTGGAGGCCTCTCCATTTGGCTTGCAGATGACTGGCTTTTGCCTATGTCTTTACACGGTCTTCCTTCTGTGCCAGTCTGCATACTAAACTCTTCTTGTAAAAACGCCACTCACATTGGATTAGAGCCCACCCATATGACCTCATTTCACCTTAATTACTTCTTTAGAGGCCCGATCTCCAAAGACAGCCACAGTCCGAGGCATCGGGGGTTAGGACTTCCACATAGGAAATTTGGGGCCACAGGGAGGTGAGGGGACACAATTCAGTCCATCCCAAGGCTCTTCTCTGCTGTGTCCCACCTGCTCCATTCTGTTCTTTGTGCAATTCCCAGGGATCAGAAGCCCCAGCTATTCACTTCCTTTTCCTTTCCAGATGGGGATTTTCCTGTTTTCCCTTTCTTGTCTACCTTCTCCCCTTCTGAAATGGCAAAAATCCTACTATGGGACACAATTTCCAAGGCAAAGAAAGGAGATATCCATTAGTTTAATATTTTCAAAGTATTATCTTCCTTACCTTTATGTGGAGGTTATGGATAAGGCTGACAAACTGGTTGAGGAAAGGAGGTTGAAAAAATTGACTTGTAGAAGGACCATGAAGGCACCTGTGAGCCCGGATGCCTCCAGAAAGGAAGGGTGTGTGTACAACGGGCTGACCAGGGCCCAGGGATGCCATGAGACTGCGTCCTCAACCTTTACATCTTGGGAAAGAAAGACCCTGTACCATCTGAGAGAGTTTGCTCCCTGACTCTCCAACCATTCGGACCCCAGTAAAAGCCAGAACCATAAAAGAAGGAGCCTTTTCCCCACTGGAGAGCCTCCCTGGGGCTCTGAAATTCCAGAACAAAGGGAAGACTTCTAAACAGGGCCAAGATTTTACAGTGACAAAGTGGGTTTAGCAAGCTAACAAACATTTAGATCTTGGTGATAATAGGACTTCTTTTGTACCCTCAAGCCATGAGGGCTAGGAATACCCAGATTCTTGGAATTGGATTGAAAAAGAAAAAAGTTAAAAAAAAAAAAAAAGAGAGAGAGAGAAAGAAAGGAAGTCCTGGTTAATTGACAACATTTTCATGGCCGTTTGTTCTTTTTTTTTTTTTTTAAGATTTTATTTATTTATTTGAGAGAGAGAGCACATGAGATGGGGGAGGGTCAGAGGGAGAAGCAGACTCCCTGCCGAGCAGGGAGCCCGATGCGGGACTCGATCCAGGGACTCCAGGATCATGACCTGAGCTGAAGGCAGCCGCTGAACCAACTGAGCCACCCAGGCGCCTTTTGGCCGTTTGTTCTTAAATAAGTAGTTTTGAGACCACTTATCGCGTAACTTTTGACCTACAGTCCCTTTCAACTTTAATGAAATGTGTTTCTTAGTGTGGAATTTTTATAATTTTACTTTCTGTATTAGAGTAGTTGTCAGTATTTGATGTTGAGCCTGAAGCCAGCTGAACATTCTTTAGAAGTTTTCAAGGTATCTGATTGAGTTTATCAGCTTCTCTTTCATAGCTTCTTTACTGCCTCTCTGAATGATTAGAGAGTTCTTTCAAAATTGTGCTGAGCTTGAAGTGATAATGAAACACTCCTAATCAGAAAGGAGCTCTACAGACATGGGAGATGCCATCGCTGGTTTCCTGAGTAAGGAAGGACCAACAGCTCCCCCTAGTGAAATAATAGGGCTACTGAATGTTTATGCCCGCTAACCGGAACTCCAGTCAGCCCAAATGCAGGTGTAAGCCTCATTTTATTGCAGATTTTCACAAGGGGAATCAAAAACTGTAAGATAAATTCTAATTATCAGGGCGCTTGGGTGGCTCGCTTGGTTAAGCATCTGCCTTTGGCTCAGGTCATGATCCCGGGGTCCTGGGGTCGAGTCCCGCATCCGGCTCCCTGCTGAGCGGGCAGTCAGCTTCTCCCTCTGCCCCTCTCCCCCTTTCATGCCTTCTCTCTCTCTCAAAAATAAATAAATAAAATCTTAAAAAAAAGAAAATCCTAATTATCAGTTAGGAGTAAGTTAAACAATATATCAATTATTCTTTCTGTCACTCAAAGACTTTATGATACCATGGATTTGTTTAAATACTCTTAAAGCTGGAAAATCACAGATAAAAGTGAATCTGATTATCTCAGAACAATCATTCATCTTAGCTTATCAAAACATAATCATAAGGATTCATTAAAAGGAGCAGATACTGTATTACAATTGGTAAGACTAATATTTTGACTGGATTTTTGTGAGAAATGAACAAATATGGTCCTATTTTGTGAGAAATTAACAAATATGGTTAATTTAGAATTTGGGGAAAATTCTAAACTGCCAAGAGAGAAATATATATTTAATTTTTCTTTTCAGAATTTTCTCCAAGTGTGAACAATACTTAGTAGAGATTGGTGACATTTATTACTGTCTTTTCTAGTTGCCTCATTCAGCTAAATGGAGAATTATTCTGCATAATTTTAAGTTAATGTACACTGAGAGAGAAGAGATTCCCAGAAGATTTTGAAAATTAAATGAAAGAGACCAAAAGGCCAAAGTTACACAGAACCACAAACTGCATAGAGAAATCAAATATAAGATTTGATAATCTAATGGAAAAGGCTTGACAGAAGAGAAATCTTCTTTCAGAAGAAATCACTTCTTTCAGACTCTCCTGGTCATTGAATATGAACACGTTTTGGTGGTATTCATTCACAGTCTAATTGCATTCACTTATGGTTAGAGGCAAGCAATATCAAATTAAGTTTTAAAATGTAAGCCACATAGAGTTGGTTAACATTTAATATAAACCCATAATTTTTTTTTTGTATTTAATAAAATGAACAAAGAGAAGATCAAGCTTTGAACCAGGAAGTGAAACACTCAAAGTTGTTTGGGTTTCCAGGCAGAAAATCCAAATCTAATAGTTCATGGTCAGTTACAGAGCTTCTGATATAAATACCTAGAAAAATGAGTTTCAGAGAAATCAGTTTTCATTAACAGAACCTGATGGGTCAAAACCCAACATGTCTTCATGTGCATAATTTCTGGGATGGGATCTAAATGTAAAGGCCTGGTTTTGTCCAGCAGTGTTATTTGGAATGATCTATCCCTCTCAGGCCTCTTCATGTACACCTGTCCCAACCACAGAACTGCATGGACAGAGCTGAGCTCACTCCTTCTGGCTTAGGAAGCAGGAGATCCTAACTCCCATTTGCCTGTTTTTAAAACCTTCTGTGTCTCCTTAGTGACCTTGTCTTTTTTATTCTGTTTTTTTTTTTTTCCTCTCCCTCCATATATGCTCTCCAAAACTTAGCTATGAGGACAAAATAATAATCATAATAATGATAAAAAGAAGTGTGTTTTGCAAAGCTAGCATCTTTTCAATCATTGTAAATGAGACTATGTTGACATAATACGACAATTGTTAACAATAAGGCGAAAAGACAATAGAGAGTTTGTGATTTTGGGATTCCAACAGTCTGGGAACAGATACCCTGACCACTTTTTCTGCACACGTATGCTGAAAATGCTAGGCTACGAGGTAACTATAATGTACTGATAGACCCACAAGCAGCTCAGGCAAACAGGCCAAAAACGAAGTGAAAGTGGACCCTGAAATAGAAAGTAGACAGGAGTCAGGTTTTAGCCCTGAGTACATTTGCCAAACCTGGTGCCTTGGTCTTTGGTTTTCATGGCTGGTCCAAGAAGAAAAATGTAATAGGAGAACCCCTTGTACTAAGCTGGAACCTCAAACAATAACCCACGTGATGTTAGTATGGACTAAAAGTACTGACCCCCAACACCCAGGCGATGGCAAGGCCAACTGACTAGCTTGAATCCGGAGCTAGAGAGGGGAACAAATCTTCCTGAAAAGTGATCACTACCAGGTTGCCTTACGCTGGTTTGCACCTTGGATTCACTCCGTTTCAGTGGTCCAGAATTTTTTGAACCATAATTTAGTTTATAGTCATCCAGGGCGGTTGATGGCCTGAGATAATGGGCAAAAGCAGACTGAAGCGATCTTTGGAAGCATTTACCTTTAGGTGAGGCCTCCAAGAATTCCCTCAAAGAAGATTCCAGAAAATATGACTCAACATTAAAAATCACCAAACACACAAGGTGTCACCGTGCCATGATCGAGAGCCGGCAAAAACAAAGACAGCAGAACCAGACCCGCCAGAGAGCAAGTATTGGAATTATCAGCTACAGAATGTAACATAAGAATGTTTAATATGTTCTAAAAAAAATACAAGTGAGAGCTTAAAATCATAATAAAAAAGCAGTTTTAAAAGTAACTGAATAATTTCTAGACAAGATATGTATAATAATTGACATGAAAACAGTTGACTGGGTTAGCAGCAGTGTATCTCTAAAGAGACAGCAAAATGGAAGCTAATTCTGAAGACATTATCCAGAGTTCAGCTCCTGGGACCAGCACCTGCTGCCACGTCTGACGGAGAGGTTAAGAGAGACCTGGTGGCTAGAAGGTCAAGGTCCACTGTAGGAACACGTCCCAGGCAATATTTGATGAGCGAATAGCTGTGGATTTCTCCAAAGCTGATAAAAACCTTCAGTTCACAGACTAAACCCAACAATTTCCAAGTACAATTAAGAGAGGAAGAAAAAGACCATGCACATTTAGTTGTATCGTGGTGAGAACACTTCTTTGGAAAAGCTAGAGAGAAAACACGGACCAACTACAATTGAATGACATTTCGTCTGAGATCTGATTTTTCCACAGGCAACAGCAGGAGGCCCGGTACATGAAATGGTATTTTTACCATTCTCAGAGAAAATAGATGTCAACTTAGAATTGTATTCTTAGAATTGGCAAAAATTATCTATCAGAAATGTATGTAAAATAAAATCATTTTCAGGCTGATATAAACCAACCTTTGTTAAGGAGATTCTGAAGGATGCATTTCAGGAAAAGGCAAGTGACCCCAGGTGTAGATCTGAGATGTAAAGAACGGATGCTGAGAAAAGATACATCTACATAAGCTGCATAAAATAATTGTAATAAATGCTGTAGGATTAAACAAAAATAAGGAAAAAATGCACTACAAAAGGAGTAAGCAAAATTATAGTGTTTCAAATTCCTTGTATCATTTTAAAAAACCCATAAAGATATCCACTGACTTTAAACTTGGTGAAGTTAAATAATATATCAAAATTTCTGGCATGACCACTATATGCCACCCATATGCCAAAGGCTCCAATATTTGGTCTGCCCAGCACTCCAGGGCAGACTGGAGTCTTATTTGCTTATTTGACATCTCTTCTTGGATGTCTACTAGATAACCCAAATTTACTGTGTCCAAAAGGTAATTCATCATCTGCATCCCCCCGAAACCCCCAAACAGCCCCGATTCTGCTTGCAAGCTTTCCCATCTCCTATGATTACAACTCCATCCTGTCACTTGCTTAATACAAACACCCCTTCTTCAGTTTATCAGGAAGACTAGGTGACTGTCTCTTAAAGCTGTTTCCAGACCACCTTCTCTACTTCCCACTGCTAACATCCTGCTCTGAGCCCGCATTGCTTCTCACCTGGATTACTGCGGTAGGCTCCTGTCTCCCCACTTCTACCACTAGCATTTAGATTTTGTTTCTCCTACAGTGTCAACATAATCGTTTCAAAATGTTAAGTCCGATCCTAACAGTCCTCTGCTCAAAAACCTGAAATGGCTTCCCATTTCGACCTGGAGTAAGAGCCAAGGGCTTCACGACTGTCCTTACAAAGGCCCCCCATGACCCGTTCCCCCTGCTCCTCTCTGCCCTGGCTGCTCTGACTTCATCTCCCGTCCTCCCCACCGGGCTCCTTCCTCTTCCTGGAGTTCCAGGCACACTCCTGCCTCCTGCAATGCGCTTGTAGTTTCCTCTGCCTTGAACGCTCTTCCCTCAGACAGCTACAGGACTAAGCCCTCGTGGTCTTCAAGATTTGCTCACATGTCCCCTTGTCTATGAGACCCACCCTGTTTGATATTGCAAATCCCTCCCCACTCCTGCCATCCCTCACTCCTGACCTCATTACCCCTCTCCATTGTTCTCATTTCCCTCCTACTCCTCACTAGCATACTGTTTAATTTGCTTATTTATTGTATCTACTGTTTGTCGTTTCTCCCTCGAGTTCTCTCTCACACACACTGAAATATAAGATCCGTAAGGGTAGGAATCTTCTCTCCTTCCTTGCGTTACCCGTCTACCCAAGCACCTATGACCTGGTGGCTTACCTGGTGTTGTGAGCCCAACTTCGCTCTTGAAGGAGACTGCACCCTTGGCCATCACCCATTTCAGTTCGAGGGTGCTGCACTATCTATCCACAGTCCTGATGGGCAGACAGGACTCGTGGCTCACCCGAGTTCCACACAGTTTCCTTCCCGCCCCACCTGGTAAGATTGGCTCTAGCTCCACCAGGCAATCAGGTGATTCCTCTGCCTGCCTGCTTGTCCCCAGGCACAAGGAGCTCGAAATGTCCTGCTGCAGATATGACTCACAGTTTAAGGGGACCCCTGCTCTGTCACCTGGTGTGTATGTTTACACAAGGAGCAACATGCATAATCCTCAAGGACACAACTTTGAACAAAAAAAGGAAGTCACTATAAAATACATGCAGTGTGATTCCAATGTTACATGAAGCTTAAAAACAGTTTATTATATGTATAATATACATATATAAATAATATTTATGTACTCTCTCTCTCTATATCTATATAATGTACACTATAAAAGGATATTTGGGAATGTGAACATAGATAATAAAATTATGTAGAAAAGCATGGGAATTATCAGTTGAAAATGAAAAATCACTGCTCCCTCGAAGTGAAGAGGGAAGGCAATGGGACACATGTGGGACTTCCAAGGTCATAGTAATGAGCCATTTCTTAGTTTAAGCCTTGAGCACACAATTAGAATTATCTCCCTATTCTTTTCCCTGACCCATCTTTGTATCTGCTCAATATTGTTGAATTACCCAGGTGGGAGGTTTTATGTGACATAGAAAGTTGAGTAAAATACAATAATGCCCTCAAGGTGCTTGCCGTCTAGTGAGGGAAATAGACGTGTCCTTAGATGATTATGGTACAAAGCAAAGGTTGAAAAGGACATAGGAATCTTGCATATCAAATACCATGAGGACAAGAGAGCTAAATGGGGCACATTCAATGGTCAGAGAAGGTTTGTAGAAGGAGTGGCACTGGAGGTGGACCTTGGAGGAAGAGGGCATGGTGATTGCAGGTGAGTCCTGGTGAGGAGAGCCGGGATGGGTCAGCACTGGGACCAGAAGTCACGGGGAGTGGGCAGACAGCAATCACTGTAGACAGGATTCCAGCTGAAAACACATGGAAGGGATGGGCATTTTGTCTAGTTCTCAAATTTTGACTGTAAGGGTTTAGGGTAGGAAATTGAAAATAAAAGTACCAATTGTGAATGGTAATTCACACACATTTATTTCTTTTTTTTAAAGATTTTATTTGTTTATTTGACACACAGAGAGAGAGAGGGAGAAGGAGAAGGAGGGAGGGAGCAAACACAAGCAGGGGGAGTGGCAGGCAGGGGAGAAGCAGGCTTCCCGCTGAGCAGGGAGCCCAATGAGGGGCTCGATCCCAGGATCCTGGGACCATGACCTGAGCCGAAGGCAGACGCTCAACCAACTGAGCCACCCAGGCGCCCCACATTTCTTTATTTCTTAGCAAGACTCTACTGGAAGGCCAACATTGTCGCATTCTTACACATCCCCATGGGGCAAGTAACCTGCCTTTAGCTACAACTTGAAAGCTGGTGCTCAGGTGAAAGTCTCACCCAAGACCTGTGGCTGGTGAGGACATGGAATGTTGTTTTCTGTATGCTTTCCAACCTTACAGCATAGACCTTTGCACTGCAGAGCCGCCCATGCCCTTCATTGGCTATCAGATGTATTTCAGATAAAAGAAAAAGTCAAAGATAGGTATGGCAAGAAAACATATCCCTAGTAACAATGAGATTGTCACTAGGAATCTGAGAGTCGATGGAGACTGTGTCATTTACAAAGAAAACTCTCTGAAGGACTCCGTCTTCTATTGGGAACCGCATGTGCTCCAGAGGCAGTTCTCAGTCCTGGAGTTTCCGGGGATTTCCAGGGATTATCCAGCATGATCAGTAAACTGGCCCATAACTCACCCTGGTTGGCTGGAGTGTGATGTATTTTGCATTTTGTGATTGAAAATCCTCTCAAACTGTCACTTGTAACTTTGGTTTTATTCTAATTCTAGTAACCTATTAAAGTGCCATAATTTGGGGGATTTATTGGTTGAATTTGGGCCAATAGAAACATAATCTCTAATAGGCCAATTGCAGTGTTTCCCACAAGACTTGGATACTAAACAGAGCTGGTATTGTGCTTGGTCCAGTAGTCAGACAACCTGAATTGTAACTTTGGATCCAACACTGCTTGGGCCTGGGAACTTAAACAGAATACCTCGCCTCTTCTAGGTCAGAATCATGTTCTAAATAATGGAAATAGCACCACTTCGGCTCCCAATTCCACAGGGCTCTTGTGAAAATCAGAAAATGAAAGTCGTATTATTTGTTTGAAAACTAAAAGGTCTCATAAAAAAATGTAAATATTATTTTTTCCTAATTAAACAATTTAGAAAATGAATGAACGTTTTCATTTTATTGAGGTAAATTGATAGGAAATAAAAGTGCATGTTTAAAAGACAATTTGATAAATTTTTGCATTATATTTATATACCTACACACACACCTTATGTGGACATCCCCCGAGCTTTCTTCATATCCCTTGGTAATCTATCTTGCTCTTCCTCTCTGCCATCACAGCTCTAGGTCATCAACGATGTACCTTCTGTCACTATAGATTAATTTGCATATTCAATTGTGTATATAATTGTATGTACATGTGATCATAAAAGTATGCACTCCTGTGTGTGTGTGGTTTATTTTGCTCAGCAAAATTATTTTCAGATGCCTCCCTCTTGTTATGGGTATCCATAGTTTGTTACTTTTTATTGCTGAGAATTATTTTTATTGCTGTGTATTATTCCACTGTATGCATATACTATAATTTGCTTCTCTGTTCACTTATCGGTGGACATTTGGTTTTCCAGTGTTGGGCTACTATGAATAAATCTGCCCTGCATATTCAAACATAAATCTTGTTGTAGACATATGTACTCATTTATGTTGAGTAAATACCTAGGAGTGGAACGACTGGATTACGTGGTAAGTGTAGGTTTACGTTTTTAAGAAACCGTCTGGGTGTTTTACAAAATGGTTATACCATTTTACAGCCCCACCAACAGTGTATACAAGTTAAAGTTGCTCCACGTGCACACCAACACTTAGCGTGGTTAGTCTTCTGAAATTCAGCTATTCCAGGGGTTGTATAGTGGTACCTCATTGTGGCTTTGATTTGCCTTTCCCTAATGATTAATGATGTTGCACATATTTTGACATGCTGATTTACTATGCACATATCTTTTTGGTGAAATGTCAAAATATTTTGCCCATTTTTTACTGGGTTGTTTGTTTTCTTGTTATTGAATTCTAAGAATCCTTACATAATCTGGATTCAAATCCTTTATTGGATGTCTGATTTGCAAATATTTTCTCCCAGTTTGTAGTTTGTCTTTTTATTCTTTTAATAGTGTCTTTCAAAGAGTAGGTATTCTTCATTTTTATGGAGTCCATTTTATCAGTTTTTTCTTTTACAAGTTGTGTTTTTGGTGTTATCTAAGAAGTCTTTGTCTAACACAAGATCACAAAGATTTTCTTTTACGTTTTCTCCTAAAAGTTTTACAGTTTTACTTTTAACATTTGAATCTGGTGCTTTTTTTATATATGGTGTGAAGTAAGGATAGAGGTTTGTTCTTTTTTCCCCTCTCTTTTCTTCTTCTTCCTCCTCTTCTCTTCTTATTCTACTTCTTGTTCTTGTTCTTCTTTTGCATAATCAGTTGAAAAGATTATCCTTTCACCATTAAATTGCACCTTTGTCAAAAATCAGTTGTATATATGTGTACATATTTGGAATATTTTTGGACTCTGTTTATTTTTATGCCAAGACTACACTGACTTGTTTATTGTAACTTTATAACAAGTCTCAAAATCAGTTTAAGTCTTCCAACTTTTTTCCTTTTCTTCAAAGATGTTTTGGTCCTTTGCATTTCCATACAAATATAAGAATTAACTGGTCAATTTCAATAAAATAAACTTTCTGAGATGCTTGTTGAGATGTATCAAATCACAGAGCATTTTGGAGACAATTGACATTTAAAAAAATGTCAAATCTTTAGTAATGTTTTGTGGTTTTCAACATATAATTTTTGTATATTTTTTGTCAAATTTATCCTTAAGTATTTCATAATCTTAATGCCATTGTAAATGGTGTTTTCTGCTTAACTTAAATGTATATTTGTTAGTTGCTAGGCTATAGAAATAAACCAATTTTTGTACATTGACATTGTATCCTGGAACCTTGCTAAACTCACTCATTTGTTATTTTAGGTTCTTATATATTTGTAGACTTTTCTACATGTTCTTTGTGAATAAAACTGTTTCCCTTCTTTCTTTCTGATCTAGAAGATTTGTATTTCTTTTCCCTGTCTTATTGCATTGGCTAGAACCTCTAGTACATTGTTAAGTAGAAGTGGTGAGATCTTTTCCTTGTCTCTGATTTTAGGGGAAAAGGATTTAGATTTAGTATTAAGTTTGATGTTAGCTGTAGGTATTTTGTAAATATTCTTTATCAGATCAAGGAAGTTTCCTTCTGTTTCTAGTTTGTAGAAAGTTTTTTTTTTTTAATCAGGAATGAATGTTGAATTTTGTCAAATGATTTTTTTCTGCATCTATTGAGATGACAGTGTAGATTTTCTTTTTCAGTTTGTTAATATATGTATCAACATGTAAATATGATACATATGTTACCTATGTAAAAATATGTAAATATATTTTCAGAAGTGAAATCAATTTGCATTTCTAGAATAAACCCCACTCATACATGATGCATTATCTTATTTAATATATTCCTTGGTTAAATTTATTACAAATTTGTTAAGGATTTTTAAATTTATATTCTTTTTCTTAAAGATTTTATTTATTTATTTGTCGAGAGAGAGAGTCAGAGAGAGAGAGAGTATAAGCAGGGGGAGCAGCAGGCAGAGGGAGAAGCAGGCTCCCTGCTGAGCAGGGAGCCCGATGCGGGACTCATTCCAGGACCTGGGATCATGACCTAAGCCGAAGGCAGACGCTTAACCAGTTGAGCCACCCAGGTGTCCCTAGGATTTTTACGTTTATATTCTTGAAGGATATTGGTCAATAGTTTTCTTTCCTGTAATACTTTTTTCTGTTTTTGGTATCTGAGTAATGCTGGCCTCATAGAACAAGTTAAGTATTCCCTCCTCTGCAATGTCATTGAAGAGTTTGTATAGAACTGGGATTATTTCTTCCTTAAATATTGGATAGATTTTAACGAGAGGTGAGTGCTGCATAGAGAGAGCCCTCGAGAGCTGCAAAGGGGCCCCGTCTGGCCTGCAGCTGAGACATATTTTCTTGCTTCTTCTCCTATGTAGCATTTTCTGATTGGATAACAGACTGAACTCTAGGAAACAAACTGAGGGTTGCTGGAGGGGAGGTGGGTGGGGGGAAGGGATAATGGGGAAATTGGCATTAAGGACGGCACTTGATGTAATGAGTATTGGGTGTTATATGCAACTGATGAATCACTAAATTCTACCTCTGAAACAAAAACAAAAACAAAAACAAAAACAAAACAAACAAACAAAAAACCATTGTGTATTTTACCTTCTTAGAGTCTGGATATTTTATGTTACTAGAAATTTTTTGAACTTTGGAATGCCATTTATTTCCTTGAAAAGGGTTGGATCCTTTTGTGGCTTGCTTTTAATCTTTGTTGATTAGATCTAAGCAGATCTCTTTTATTAAAAAAATTTAATTCCAGTATAGTTAACATAAAGTATAATGTGAGTTTCAGGCATACAATATAGTGATCCAACAATTCCATGTATACCCCGTGCTCATCAAGATAAGTGTTCTGTTAATCCCCTCACCTATTTCACCCATCCCCCCATGCACCTCCCCTCTGCTAACCATCCATTCTCTATAGTTAGAGTCTGCTTCTTGGTTTGTCTCATTTTTTTTTCCTTTGATCATCAGTTTTGTTTCTTAAATTTTACATATGAGTAAAATCATATGCTATTTGTCTTTCTCTGACTGATTTATTTTTCTCAGCATTGTACTATCTAGATTCATCCATGTTGCAAATGGCAAGATTTCATTCTTTTTTTGCGGCTAAAAAATATTCATATATTCATATATTCACATCTTCTTTATCCATTAGTCTACCAAAGGACAATTGGACTGCTTCCATAATTTGGCTATTGCAAATAATGCTGCTATAAACATAGGAGTGCATATATCCTTTCAAATTAGTGTTTTCCTATTCTTTGGGTAAATACCCAGTTGCAATTACTGGATTGTAGGGTAGTTCAATTTTTAATTTTTTGAGGAACATCTGTACTGCTTTCCAGAGTGGCTGCACCAGTTTGCATTCCCACCAACAGTGCAAGAGGGTTCCTTTTTCTCCACATCCTCACCAACACTTGTTTCTTGTATTTTAGACTTTAGCCATTCTGACAGGTGTGAGGTAGTATCTCATTGTAGGTTTGATTTGCATTTTCCTGATGATGAGTCATGTTCAGCATCTTTTCATGTGTCTGTTGGCCATCTGTATGTCTTTTTTGGGGAAATGTCTGTTCATGTCTTCTGACCATTTTTTAAAGGAAACAGTCAACAAAACTAAAAGACAACCTACTGAATGAGAGAAGGTATTTGCAAATGACATATCCAATAAAGGGTTAGTATCCAAAATATATAAAGAACTTAAACAACTCAACACCAAAAAAAAACAAAAACAAAAACAAAAAAAACCAAATAAGCAGATCTCATTTTAAAGTGTTTTTCACTACTGAGGCAATACCTTATGAGCACTCAACTTGCCATTGTATAAGTTACAAGGTTTTTCCACTCTGGAACACAAATTCTTGCTGGTCTTGTGTGAGTTGATGCAGTTGTTCTCTTAATCCTTTTGGGGTGGTTCTTTTCCTGGCCTTGGGTGGATTTATCATGTACACAGCTGCAGACTGGAGGGAGCCCTTTGCGGTCCTCCAGAACTCTCTCTGTATATAGCTCCCACCTGTCTGTTTCTCTGCTCTGCAAACTCCAGCCCCTTTGGTCTCCTCACGCTCCCAGCATTGTCTCCTGAACTCAGGGAGACTACCTAGCTGTCCTTGGTTGCCCTCCTCTCTAGGAAGTGAGCAGACAATGAGTGGGCTACCACGTTTGTTTCTCCTATCTCAGCACTCGTAGTCCTGCCTTAATGACCAGTGTCCAAAAACCATCGTTTATGTATTTTGTCCTGTTTTTCAGATATCTTATCTTGACCAAAAGTGAAAATCTCAAATTTACTATTTATACTAATTTTGATTTCCATGATTCTTTCCTTTTTGCTTGTCTTTCCAGCTCTATGTCAGGATTTCATGAAACCAAAGCCATGTTAAATGGGAAACCAGGATTTGGAGGAAAGAAGGAACAGGGGGTTAATAAATTCAAACACAAAAATAGTGCAACACACCTTCACTGGGTTCCTTCTACCTGTGAGGTACTGTGCTTGCTGTCAGTCAGGCATTAGACATTTGCATAAGCCACAGTCGCTCATATGGAATTCCAGAAAGACATCAGGATTTTTCTTTGAAACAGAGAATACTTCTATTCATTGCTTTTGTTCTTTGCTTCTCCCTCCATTCATTTCCCAAGCCTCTCATAGAAATATTTCCCCAATCAGACAGCCTGTGTTTGCTGCTTGGAAGTTATGGATATCTGTGATTCTTCCCTGTTGCTATGGGCTTCCTAAGGCTGCCTACTCATCCATTCAGCCCTGATTTGAGAAGAAATGATAAAGCCATTAGCTGCATCCACTTAGGGATGATCTTACAAAACCTGACTCTTGTCCTCATCTCAGCTCAATTATGTGTTCTGTTTTCCTGAATTTGCTGAAGCTTTATTTTTGTTGGGCACGCGGGCGGCTGCACTGGCCTTGTTAGAGCAGTTAGTGCCCTTGCAGGAGCACTCCGTTCTGCTACATTTGTGTCACACATTTGCTACACAATGAAAGGCTGAAGCTAGGAGGTTCAAGGAAATGTCAGCCTGTGATGGGTGGTGTGAAGCTCCGCTGTGCTCTTCCATCTTCTGGAAGAAACATTACTTTAAATTGATTTGTCATTTGCAAAACCACAATCCTAATACATATTTCATTAGAAGGTGCTACCAGCTTTTACCAGGACACTGATGATCTCTGCAGACTCCAAATCTGATCTGAGTTAATTCTTAGACTTTTGCTTATTTTTTGAACTGCCAATGGCATCAAATAGCAACTTCTTCTTAATAGAAGTCTAGCCAAGGAAAGGGCTATATATTCCCTGGAGGGGTAAGCTATGCCCAATCATGCCATCTCATGTGAAAGGGAAACCCAGGAAGTTGTTTAGAAGGAGTAGAGACAACCATCTATTAGTAAGAACCTAACCATCTGTTAGTAAGTGTGTGGACCAAAGATACAAAGAAGACAGTTTTTTCCTTCACCATCCCTGGGAGATATAGTTCACAATGGGCTACAGTTAGGACTTGATCTTTAATTGCATTCCTTTTGTTTATGTACCTTGTCTGTCTCTTCCTTGAGGCTGAGACAGGACTATGTGGCTTGAGGTGACTGGTGAGGTGCCAGAGCAGTGGCTCACACACACAGTATTGCTCAAGGGTAGCTCAAATGGCATCCTCTCATCTTCCAGACATCCGTTTGCACGTGCTGTCTCCATCCCCTGAGCCAACCCGGACACCCATTTCAGCTCTTCTTCGAGTTCAGGTGCAAGCACTAGTGAGCATTGGGTGGTGATGTAGGAGGCAGGTTGGATCATATGCTCCTTAGCAAACAAGTTGAAAGTCCTGCCTATACACTGGTGTTTTCCAAAGTTGATCTCTCAGCGGTAGAGCTGGCTGCAGAGTTGTCTCTCATCTTCCCACCAACCCATATCAGCCTCTCTGTCTTCTCTCCCCTCCTTCTGAGAGCTCTTCTCAGAGGGAGTTTCAAATGCATTTCTCTTCTATTATGGAAAGGACTTCAGCACTGTACTAGCAACTGCTTTCCAAATTTGCACACGCAAACTTATTACTATTGCTGTCCCAAACTATGAGCTCTCCAGACAGATTCCAGCTTCTTTGGAAGGCATTTTGGTGGTCACTCTTTGTGACTTATTCTTTCTCTTTGAGTCTCACTTTTAATCAAGAAGATTTTCAAAGTATTCTTTTCAAACACATATGGTGATTTTCCCCAACAGAATTCTGATGGAATAAATCTCCATCACTTTACATCAGAGTTCAAAGTACCAGGGCAAATCACTAAGAGATGGAACAATCAGAGAAGGTTATAAAGAGAAGGTAGAAATGGAGTTGGACCTTGACACAAGAGTAGACTTAGTGTGGAGATGAAAAGGGAGACCATTGCAACTTATTTTCTGAACTTCCAAACTATTCATATGTTAACTCTTCCTAAATAAAAGCACGGCAGAAAGAGCAGGATATTCTCATCACATTCTACACAAAAGTTGGTTATGATGATTTCTAAGTCACTTAGGAAGATGTCAAATCTGGACCCACAACAGAACATGGGAGAGAAGACGTGGAGGCATGGGTGTGTGTCATGTGATAGTGGTCACTGCAGTAAAGACAGTCATACTCATGTGCGTGTAACATAGGCAAACGTGAATTAATATTGCCTGGGGTATAAGGCACAGAGTCCTGGGCTGATATATATATTTATATTTATAAATCAGGTATAAATTTCATAAAATAAAATTCACCAGTTGTCAGTGAATTTGGATAAATGTATATGGTCATGTAACCACCATTGTGGTCATGATATAAAATAGTGCCAGAACCCAAAAATATTCCTTTGTGACCCCTTACAGTCCATCTTCTTCCTGCATACTCTGGGCCCCAACAATCACTGATCTGTTTTCTATCACTATCACATCTGAATAAATGGAATCATACAGCATGTAGTCTTTGGTGCCTTCTTCCACTTAATGTAATGCTTTTGGGATCCATCCATGTTAATTTGGCAGCTCTTTGAAGGATGGATTGAACAGCTCATGTATTAGTGGCAAGGAAATTAGATAGGTGACTATAGCTAAGGCCCAGGCATGAGATAATAAGAATTTTGGAACCAATTTGTTGAGGGAATGACAAGTAAGACCAAAGGAGAGAGAGAAAGAAGAGAGAATGGGAGAGTGAAAAGAAGAAAGGAGGGAAGAGGGAAGGAAGGAACAATTCACAGAAAGGAGGTTCCAGTGATTGCTTAATGAAGGGTGAAGAAGATGGGAAACATAAGAATGGTTCATAGTTTGCCAGCTTTAGCTTCCATTCCCAGTAAAATGATTAAAAAATAAAGAAATCTGGGTTTAGAGAGAGGAGGGGAAAATAAGTTCAATATTAACTATATTCATCTCTAAATGCTTCTGTGAAGTCCAAGTGGACATCCAGAACTGAGAGCTGAAAATGTGGTCTTGAACTTTTTAGAAAGTGGCCAGGAAGGGGCTGCCTTTTCAGAGTCATGCATGTAAACACCAAGAGAGAAATGGAGAGAAGAGCTCTTACCTGGGGATTGAGAACTCTACCAGGCCCACATCTTGGTGTGGGAGAAAAGCCAGAACCCATTGAAAAATGAGTTCCTGGGAGAGTGAGGACAACCAGTATAGTTGTGGAAGCCAAAGGAAGCTAAGAGTCAGGGAGAAGGAAAAATTTATAGTATAGATACAAAAGAAAATGAGCCTCAAGAAAGGGCCATTGAATTGAGAGAGCCCAGAGGTGTCTGACCACACATCTGCTCTGCTCAGTAATAGGTGGGGTAAAAGTGAGTTTTAAGCCAGTGATACAAACTGGATCCAGCCTTATAGGCCAAATGGTCCAGTGGTTTAGTAGGGAAAGGAAGGTAAAAAGTAGGATGTACCTGGAGTAGCAGAAGGCCAAGCCAAAAAATAGGAAATGTGCCAGGGAGGAGATGTGAGTCGGAAAGAAAGGGAACATTCTTGAAGTAGCTGACAGAGCTCTCTGCTTTGCATGATTAGAGCAGGCTACAGACGTTAGGCTTACAGAGGGAAGATCCGACCTTTGTCAAACACCTGTTCTACACAGGAGGAGACATGCAGAGAACGGAAGTAACCTGCCCCTGGTCATAAAGAAATCCGTGGAAAAAAACAGAGCAAACAACCAAGTCACATTTTCTTTTAGAGTTTGATGAAATTATTCTTAATTTCACCTTTAAAAGGTAAATGTTCTGCAATAAATATCTATGCCACCTAAGACAAGCTATTTGATTTCTCTAAGTCTTGGTCTCCTTGGTGGTCAAATAGAGACAATTGCATTTAAAGAAAGGGTTTGTGGGGATTAAAAGAGGTAAAAACGTAAAGGTCTTGGCTCACAGTAAACAACAAATACATGTTAGTTATTCTGTTACTAATCATTGCTATCATTCAAATATTCCAACCATCCCAGACCTTTCAGGTTTCTAGAACATGACATATTCTCTCATTTCAAGTTCTTACATGGCTTTGTCAGGAAAGTTCTGCCTCAGCCCTCATCTAGCTCAATTCCTCCTATCAGCTTCACTGCCACTTCCAACAGAAGCCTCCCTTAGCCTCATGAAACCAAGTTAAACATACCTGTTACTTATCCTATCATATCGTAGAATCACATTATATATGGGAATCAAATTATAAAGCTAGCCTGCAAGGCAAAAATCACACAAGTGTAGCCAAATAACATGTAAAATTACATATACACACACTCACATACTCACATACTTGCACTTACTCAGACACACACACACACACTTCAATGAGGTACCCTAAATGTGCCTAATTTTTCCTGCAGCTTTGGTATAGCAATGCCAATCTCCTTGCTTGGCGCTGCTCTGCCCTCTTGTCCATCATTCTGATTTCCAGCCTTGCACCATCAGCCACTATTTATTTAATGCTCTTTCTTCCTCATTTCCATTTCATAAATTTTTAAAATACTGGCTTTGACATCTGACCTTTGTTTCACACCCCCAAAGCCCTTAACTGGTTTTTTTAGAAAGCCAGTGAGGAATATTAAAAAAAAAATAACATTCCCAAAGAATGACACGAAATGTAAAACAAATACTGAAAGCCAAACAACTTTAGAGCCAAACCAAACCAGATCATGGCAGGTAATTTCTAAAATACAGATAACCTGAACTTGGCTGCTTGGGTCTTCAAAAGACTACAAATTCGAGAGGAACCAACTGAAAATGCCAACATTCTTGTTCAGGGGAAGACCTGCAGGTTTGGTGAGAGTAGCCTATGAGGAGGCATAGTGAGGAGAACATTCTGGGTGGCTGGGGTTGGGAAGGGCATGGTCACAGAAGGAACTGGATGATGCGGTGGAGAGTTGGGGGAGAGGGTGGAGGGACATGCAAGGACCAGCTCATGCTGGGCCTGGTGGAGGACTTTTGTCTTGATTTTCAGGAGGCAGGAGCAGCTTTGTGATGAGCACGTCTGAGCTGCCTATGCACCTTCACATTCTATTCCAGGTGCCCCAGCACGTTCCGACCATTGCTCCCAGGCTCCCGCAGCAAAGTGCTAGCATCTTTTCTATATGAAGCAAAAGAGTATGCATGCGTATGTGTGTGCACACACATACACGTGTGGCCCAGAAAATTAGAGTGCCAACTTAACATATCTCAAAAAATTCCATTCTCAATGTGTACCAAATATTCAGATTAAAATATCCAGATTATAAGCAAGGATTGACACGTCTGTGTCTGCATCCCCATCTTTTCCCCTTTAAGACTGCATTAATTTATAGAAAATCACTGAATAATGCTTCATCTTTAAATACTGCCTAGTCTAAGAAAATAAGGAAGTCTTCCCATTTAAATTAAAATCACCAGGAAATAAATCTCCAAGCTGAAGAATATATCCAATCAAATGATATGAACACGGTTTAATTTATATTCCTAACTTCATTTTATGAATTCCCTGTTGTACTGTACAGAGGTCCACAAGACCCTGCTCTGTGTTGAGAAGTGAGATTGAGAGGGAAGATTCTAGAGTGAACAGTACACGTGGGTGGGTTGTGTCTCCAATCTTGCAAATTTCACTGTGTGCACTGGAACAGCATCCTATTCTAGATGCCTTGGAGTAGCCCAACGCACAGCCCATGAGCATCTCCGGACTCCCGTCTGCTTGGCCCTATGACCAGCCCAGGCAAGCATCTCCTTTGTATTTTAATCCTCAGGACGAAATTCTCTCTATTACTTCCATGGGGAAGAGAAGTCTTAACTTCTTTTGCTAATAAATTTAGTTAGCGTTTTGGGGGCAGTTAAGCATATGGCAGGCCTTGTACGAAACACGGTGCATGCGCTCACTCATTTACCCATCACACTGACCTGAGAGATAGGTGGCTTTGCCATCTTCATTTCACACAGGAGGAAGCCATGGCTGAGAAAGAGTAAACAGCTTGTCCAATGTGCTATAGGACAAAAGATGGTAGGACCAGTATTAAAATTCAGATTTGTCAAACGCCAAACTCCTTTCTCTTAACTATTAATTTGGACTAACATGGTCAAACTGAATAGGTCCATCTAAGCATTTCCTGACTGGCTAAGTAGCAAGGATCAGAGTGATGAATTTTTGAAAAAAGTGCACTAATTAATGATAGTAATAACTTAAATCTGTGCAGTGAAATCTGGTTTACAACAAGTAATCACACCTGTTATCCCACTGAATCACTTCCCTAATCATTTTTTTAAATTTTTTTGTTATGTTAATCACCATACATTACATCGTTAGTTTTAGATGTATTGTTCCATGATTCATTGTTTGTGCATAACACCCAGTGCTCCATGCAGAACGTGCCCTCTTTAATACCCATCACCAGGCTAACCCATCCTCCCACCCCCTCCCCTCTAGAACCCTCAGTTTGTTTTTCAGAGTCCATCGTCTCTCATGGTTCGTCTCCCCCTCTGATTTCCCCCCTTCATTCTTCCCCTCCTGCTATCTTCTTCTTTTTTTTTTTTCTGAACATATATTGCATTATTTGTTTCAGAGGTACAGATCTGAGATTCAACAGTCTTGCACAATTCACAGTGCCTACCAGAGCACATACCCTCCCCAGTGTCTATCACTCAGTCACCCCATTCCTCCCACCCCACCCCCCACTCCAGCAAACCTCAGTTTGTTTCCTGAGATTAAGAATTCCTCATATCAGTGAGGTCATATGATACATGTCTTTCTCTTTCTGACTTATTTCACTCAGCATAATACCCTCCAGTTCCATCCACATCGTTGCAAATGGCAAGATCTCATTCCTTTTGATGGCTGCATAATATTTCATATATATATACCACATTTTTTTTATCCATTCATCTGTCGATGGACATCTTGGCTCTTTCCACAGTTTGGCTATTGTGGACATTGCTGCTATAAACATCGGGGTGCACATACCCCTTCGGATCCTTACATTTGTATCTTTGGGGTAAATACCCAGTAGTGCAATTGCTGGATTGTATGGTAGCTCTATTTTCAACTTTTTGAGGAACCTCCATACTGTTTTCCAGAGTGGCTGCACCAGCTTGCATCCCCACAACAGTGTAGGACGATTCCCCTTTCTCCGCATCCCCGCCAACATCTGTCGTTTCCTGACTTGTTCATTTTAGCCATTCTGACTGGTGTGAGGTGGTATCTCATTGAGGTTTTGATTTGGATTTCCCTGATGCCGAGCGATGTTGAGCACTTTTTCATGTGTCTGTTGGCCATTTGGATGTCTTCTTTGGAAAAATGTCTGTTCATGTCTTCTGCCCATTTCTTGATTGGATTCTTTGTTCTTTGGGTGTTGAGTTTGATAAGTTCTTTATAGATTTTGGATACTAGCCCTTTATCTGATATGTCATTTGCAAATATCTTCTCCCATTCTGTCGGTTGTCTTTTGGTTTTGTTGACTGTTTCTTTTGCTGTGCAAAAGCTTTTTATCTTGATGAGGTCCCAATAGTTCATTTTTGCCCTTGCTTCCCTTGCCTTTGGCGATATGTCTAGGAAGAAGTTGCTGCGGCTGAGGTCGAAGAGGTTGCTGCCTGTGTTCTCCTTTAGGATTTTGATGGACTCCTGTCTCACATTTAGGTCTTTCAACCATTTTGAGTCTATTTTTGTGTGTGGTGTAAGGAAATGGTCCAGTTTCATTCTTCTGCATGTGGCTGTCCAATTTTCCCAACACCATTTGTTGAAGAGATTGTCTTTTTTCCACTGGACATTCTTTCTTGCTTTGTCAAAGATGAGTTGACCATAGAGTTGAGGGTCCATTTCTGGGCTCTCTATTCTGTTCCATTGATCGATGTGTCTGTTTTTGTGCCAGTACCATACTGTCTTGATGATGACAGCTTAGTAATAGAGCTGGAAGTCCGGAATTGTGATGCCGCCAGCTTTGCTTTTCTTTTTCAACATTCTTCTGGCTATGCGGGGTCTTTTCTGGTTCCATACAAATTTTAGGATTATTTGTTCCATTTCTTTGAAAAAAGTGGATGGTATTTTGATGGGGATTGCATTGAATGTGTAGATTGCTCTAGGTAGCATTGACATCTTCACAATATTTGTTCTTCCAATCCATGAGCGTGGAACGTTTTTCCATTTCTTTGTGTCTTCCTCCATTTCTTTCATGAGTATTTTATAGTTTTCTGAGTACAGATCCTTTGCCTTTTTGGTTAGATTTATTCCTAGGTATCTTATGGTTTTGGGTGCAATTGTAAATGGGATCGACTCCTTCATTTCTCTTTCTTCTGTCTTGTTGTTGGTGTATAGGAATGCCACTGATATCTGTGCATTGATTTTATATCCTGCCACTTGACTGAATTCCTGTATGAGTTCTAGCAGTTTTGGGGTGGAGTCTTTTGGGTTTTCCACATCAAGTATCATATCATCTGCAAACAGTGAGAGTTTGACTTCTTCTTTGCCAATTTGGATGCCTTTGATTTCTTTTTGTTGTCTGATTGCTGTGGCTAGGACTTCTAATACTATGTTGAATAGCAGTGGTGATAGTGGGCATCCCTGCCGCGTTCCTGACCTTAGGGGGAAAGCTCTCAGTTTTTCCCCATTCGAATGATATTCACTGTAGGTTTTTCATAGATGGCTTTTATGATATTGAGGTATGTTCCCTCTATCCCTATACTCTGAAGAGTTTTGATCAAAAAAGGATGCTGTACTTTGTCAAATGCTTTTTCTGCATCTATTGAGAGGATCATATGATTCTTTTTCTTTCTTTGGTTAATGTATTGTATCACGTTGATTGATTTGCGGATGTTGAACCAACCTTGCAGCCCAGGGATAAATCCCACTTGGTCGTGGTGAATAATCCTTTTAATGTACTGTTGGATCCTATTGGCTAGTATTTTGGTGAGAATTTTTGCATCCATGTTCATCAGGGATATTGGTCTGTAATTCTCCTTTTGATGGGGTCTTTGTCTGGTTTTGGGATCAAGGTAATGGTGGCCTCATAAAATGAGTTTGGAAGTTTTCCTTCCATTTCTATTTTTTGGAACAGTTTCAGAAGAATAGGTATTAATTCTTCTTGAAATGTTTGGTAGAATTCCCCTGGGAAGCCATCTGGCCCTGGGCTCTTGTTTGTTGGGAGATTTTTGATGACTGCTTCAATTTCCTTAGTGGTTATAGGTCTGTTCAGGTTTTCTATTTCTTCCTGGTTCAGTTTTGGTAGTTGATACATCTCTAGGAATGCATCCGTTTCTTCCAGGTTATCTAATTTGCTGGCATATAGCTGCTCATAATATGTTCTTATAATTGTTTGTATTTCTTTGGTGTTGGTTGTGATCTCTCCTCTTTCATTCATGATTTTGTTGATTTGGGTCCTTTCTCTTTTCTTTTTGATAAGTCTAGCCAGGGGTTTATCAATCTTGTTAATTCTTTCAAAGAACCAGCTCCTAGTTTCGTTGATCTGTTCTACTGTTCTTTTAGTTTCTATTTCATTGATTTCTGCTCTGATCTTTATTATTTCTCTTCTCCTGCTGGGTTTAGGCTTTATTTGCTGTTCTTTCTCCAGCTCCTTTAGGTGTAGGGTTAGGTTGTGTACTTGAGACCTTTCTTGTTTCTTGAGAAAGGCTTGTATTGCTATATACTTTCCTCTTAGGACTGCCTTTGCTGCATCCCAAAGATTTTTTTTTTTTCTAAAGATTTTATTTATTTGTGAGAGAGAGAATGAGAGACAGAGAGCATGAGAGGGAGGAGGGTCAGAGGGAGAAGCAGACTCCCTGCTGAGCAGGGAGCCCAATGTGGGACTCGATCCCAGGACTCCAGGATCATGACCTGAGCTGAAAGCAGTCGCTTAACCAACTGAGCCACCCAGGCACCCCATCCCAAAGATTTTGAACAGTTGTGTTTTCATTTTCATTTGTTGCCATGATTTTTTTTAATTCTTCTTTAATTTCCTGGTTGACCCATTAATTCTTTAGGAGGATGCTCTTTAGCTTCCATGTATTTGAGTTCTTTCCGACTTTCCTCTTGTGGTTGAGTTCTAGTTTCAAAGCATTGTGGTCTGAAAATAGGCGGGGAATGATCCCAATCTTTTGGTACCGGTTGAGACCTGATTTATGACCTAGGATGTGATCGATTCTGAAGAATGTTCCATGAGCACTAGAGAAGAATGTGTATTCCATTGCTTTGGGATGGAATGTTCTGAATATGTCTGTGAAGTCCATTTGGTCCAGTGTGTCATTTAAAGTCTTTATTTCCTTGCTGATCTTTTGTTTAGATGATCTGTCCATTTCAGTGAGGGGGGTGTTAAAGTCCCCCACTATTATTGTATTGTTGTCGATGTGTTTCTTTGCTTTTGTTATCAACTGCCTTATATAATTGGCTGCTCCCATGTTAGGGGCATAGATATTTACAATTGTTAGATCTTCTTGTTGGATAGACCCTTTAAGTAGGATATAGTGTCCTTCCTCATCTCTTATTACAGTCTTTGGTTTAAAATCTAATTTGTCTTATAGAAGGATTGCCACCCCAGCTTTCTTTTGGTGTCCATTAGCATGGTAAATAGTTTTCCACGCCTTCACTTTCAATCTGGGGGTGTCTTTGGGTCTAAAATGAGTCTCTTGCAGACAGCATATCGATGGGTCTTGTTTTTTTATCCAATCTGATAGCCTGTGTCTTTTGATTGGGGCATTTAGCCCATTTACATTCAGGGTAACTATTGAAAGATAGGAATTTAGTGCCATTGTATTGCCTGTAAGGTGACTGTTACTGTATATTGTCTGTGTTCCTTTCTGGTCTATGTTGCTTTTAGGCTCTCTCTTTGCTTAGAGGACCCCTTTCAATATTTCTTGTAGGGCTGGTTTCGTGTTTGCAAATTCCTTTAGTTTTTGTTTGTCCTGGAAGCTTTTTATCTCTCCTTCTATTTTCAACGACAGCCTAGCTGGATATACTATTCTTGGCTGCATATTTTTCTCATTTAGTGCTCTGAATATATCCTGCCAGTCCTTTCTGGCCTGTCAGGTCTCTGTGGATAGGTCTGTTGCCAATCTAATGTTTCTACCATTGTAGGTTACATATCTCTTGTCCCGAGCTGCTTTCAGGATTTTCTCTTTGTCTCTGAGACTCTTAAGTTTTACTATTAGATGTTGGGGTGTTGAGCTATTTTTATTGATTTTGAGAGGGGTTCTCTGTGTTTCCTGGATTTTGATGCCTGTTTCCTTCCCCAAATTAGGGAAGTTCTCTGCTATAATTTGCTCCAATATACCTTCTACCCCTCTCTCTCTTTCTTCCTCTTCTGGGATCCCAATTATTCTAATGTTGTTTTGTCTTATGGTATCGCTTATCTCTCGAATTCTGCCCTCGTGATCCAGTAGTTGTTTATCTCTTTTTCTCAGCTTCTTTATTTTCCATCATTTGGTCTTCTATATCACTGATTCGCTCTTCTGCCTCATTTATCCTAGCAGTTAGCGGTCCCATATTTGATTGCACCTCATTAATAGCCTTTTTGATTTCGACTTGGTTAGATTTTAGTTCTTTTATTTCTCCAGAAAGGGTTTCTCTAATAACTTCCATGCTTTTTTCAAGCCCAGCTAGTATCTTTAAAGTGATGATTCTGAACTCTAGATCTGACATCGTACTAATGTCCGTATTGAGTAGGTCCCTTGCAGTCGGTACTACCTCTTGTTCTTTTTGTTGAGGTGATTTCTTCCGTCTTGTCATTTTGTCCAGAGGAGAATAGATGAATGAGAGAACAAAATGCTAACAGGGTAACAACGTCCCGAGAAAATATACTCTAAACAAATCAGAAAAGACCTGAAGCAGGGGGAAAAGAAAGGGAAAGAGAAAAAAGAAAAAAGAAAACAAAAAAGAAAAAGAAAAAGATAAAAACAAACAAAAACAGAACAAAACAAAAAAACCAGAATATGATCAAATATGATCAGGCTGGTACATAGATCAGTGCCACACACTAGATTTTGGGTGTATTTTGGTCTGTTAGAAGAAAGTGCCTCCCAAAATTTTAAAGAAAGAAAAACTTATATATGTACAAAAATAAGGGTTGATATGATGAAGGGATGGAATATGACTGTAAAGATGAAAATTATAAAAAATTTTATAAAAGGAATTGATAAGAAGTTTGAAAAAAGAAAGAAGAGGATTTAAAAAAAAAAGAAAAAAAAAGGGAGAGAATGTGATCAGGCAGGAGAGTAGAAGAAAACCATACACTAGAGATTTAGGGTATATTTTGATCTGTTAGAAGAAACTATCTCAAAATTTTAAAGAGAGAACAACTTATATATATATGCCAAAAATACGGGTAACTACTATGAAGGGATAGAATATGACTCTAAAAATGAAAAATAAAAAAAAAAAACAAAAACAAAAACAAAAACAAAAAAAAATGAAAAATAAAAATGTTTTTTAAAAAAGGCATTGATAAGATGTTGGTTGAAAAAGGGAAAAAGAAAAATTAAAAAAAAAAGTTAAAAAAAATTAACTTTGAAAGACTAAAGAATCATGGTAAAAAAGCCACGGATTCTATGTGCATTGTTCCCCTAGCGCTGGAGTTCTGCCGTTCTCATTGATGGGTAAACTTGGTCTTGGCTGGCTGTTCTTGCTGATCTTCTGGGGGAGGGGCCTGTTGCCGTGGTTCCCAAATGTCTTTGCCGCAGGCAGAATTGCCCCCCCCCTTGCCCGGTCTGGGCTAAGTAATCTGCTCGGGTTTGCTCTCGGGAGCTTTTGTTCCCTGCAAGCTTTCCATACAGCTTTGGAGGCTGAGAGTGAAAATGGCAGCCTCCCAATCTCCGCCCCGGAGGAGCCGAGAACTCGGGGCCCCACTCCTCAGTGCACCCCCAGAGAAAAGCAGTCAATCACTCCCGACTCCCGGTCTCTGGCCGCACTCCGTGCTCACCGGCCTATGACCGAGGCTTTCTATCTCTGGCACCCGACTTGGTGTGGAGTCTCCAAACCCAGCAGATCCCTGTGGTGCGCTCCCGTGCCACTCCTCCAGGGGGAGGAAGGGGAGTCTCCCCGGATCTGCCGCTTGTCGGGTCCCTGCTGGAGGAGCAGTGGCCCGACTGTGCCCCAGATCACGGTTTATGCCAACCCCGAGCTGAGAACCCGCGCCTCGGCTCCATCTCTGCCGCCGGCTTCCCCACTCCGATACCTGGGAGCTCTGCCACACTCAGGCACCCCGAGTCTTTCTGTGACCCCGAGGGTCCTGAGACTACACTGTCCCGTGAGGGTTCCACCCCCCGCTTAGCCACTGGAGTGACGTCCCTCAGCGGACCCGACTTCTAAAAGTTCCGATTTTGTGCTCTGCCGCTCTATCACTTGCCAGAAGCAGCCTACGGAGGCTCCTCCCCTGCCGTCTATCCTCCCGAATATCGCCTCGGATTCACTTCTCCGCACGTCCTACCTTCCAGAAAGTGGTCGCTTTTCTGTTCAGAGAGTTGTTGCTATTCTTTTCTTCGATCTCCTGTTGAGTTCGTCAGTGTTCAGAATGGTTTGATCCCTATCCAGCTGAATTCCTGAGTCCAGACGAAATCCAGGTTTCCTACTTCTCCGCCATCTTGCTCCGCCCCCCACTTCCCTAATCTTCTAATGTAGATGGCATCTCTACTTGAGGTTCAGATGGCATCTCTACTTGAGCGAGAAGGCAAGTTCCCCAGGGCAATCAATAGAAGAGCTGGTTCTGAAAGCCAAGTTTCCCCACTACGAACTGAATTTTCCATCCAGCCCCCAATGTTATGATGACACATTTCCTCCAGTGTTTTCTGTGAGGGGCAGGGAGGTTGCAGGGCTCCACATTGATACCTGCTGTTCTGTATGCCACCCAAATTCTCCTTTTCCTCCCCCAAAGCTCATTTTTCCCCCTTAACATTTATTTATTTATTTTAGAGAGAGAGAGAGAGAAAGAGAGTGAGAGCAAGTAGGGGAAGGGGCAGAGGAAGAGGGAGAGAGAATCCCAAGCAGACTCCCCACAGGGCATGGGGCCTGACTCGAGGCTCAATCTCAGGATGCTGGGATCATGACCTGAGCCAAAATCACAAGTCAGATGCCTAACTGACTGACCTAACAGGCAACTATCCTCTTCATGGGGTGATCTCTGAGGCACAAGGCAGGCCACACTGGTGACCAGAATGAGTCTACCTACTGACTAAAGGCTGGAAGTCAGCCAATTACAGTCTCTGTCCTTTTATTTGATTCTGGCTTAAAATATAATGTCCCCAGGAAAGGTAGTACTTCAAGATGTTTTCAGGAAAGGGCCATGAAGGAGAGTGGGATGTCACTGAACCTGGAGTCAAGACATCGGGGTCCAAGTTCAGCCCAGGCTTTGCCATTAGTGGGGATCAGGGGGGATCCCTCAACGGCACCAGATCTCAGTCCAATTATCTACAAATTCAGAGGCAGGAGATTAGAGACCTCAGATTCCCCCCAGCTTTAGCATCGTAGATTTTTAAGTTTTGTTGTGTGTCCTTTGTTGATGTTTAGACCTTTCAACTATTTTGAATTATGAGATTAGAATCAACAGTGGAAGAGTACAGACTCCTGTTGATGACATACTTTAGGGAGTCTTTAGTGTCGACTGGTTAAAAATACTTTGCTTGGCTATAAAAAGATAGTTGTGCAACTTTCTGGCAGGACTTTATGTGGAAGGGCCTGACTGTGGTTAACCCATTTCAGATGATACGTGTTGAAGTTGCTGAAAACAAAATCTTCCTTGAATACTCTTTTAGAAAAAGGTGACACCATGTCAACTTGATTCTGAGAGCTGTCACTCTCCTACAGTAATGTTCAGAAAGGGTAACCTTCCCAAACCCCTCCCAGCTCTTCTCCTCAATAGTCACTAAACCCTATGTTCTTTTCGTATTTTCTCCATGCATGTTCTTTCTTCTTTCCATTTCTTTTTTCTATTTTCTATTCCATTCACTCTCGCTATCTATTCTTCTCTTTGGAAAAATGCCTAGAGCTCAATGTCTTATAGACTTTCAGTAAATAGAAGAGTTTTATGGTGTAATTGGGGCTAATCTAACTGGTTGATAGATCTGCTGACTCTGTTAAACTTGCAAAATGTCATTCTTGGGATTATGGTAAACCTTGTAATTAGTTAATAAAAAATCACTACACTGCAGAAAGTCTATTCAACCTTCCAGCTGCAAAAGCCCTCCCCCATCACCCCCTCTTTCTCCTGGCTGCGGCTCAAGGACGGTGTCTTGATGCCTTGGTGCCTTCCCCATAGCAGATGCCAAAGTGTCTACATGTATCAGTAATGCTGGATTGAATAAGAGACAGAGAAGCAGAAACACACGTATTTCATGTAAATATACACAAACAGATAGGGAAGGTGAAGCAGATTCATTTTCTCTCTTTTTTTTATTAAGCTTTTTATTTTAATTCCAGTATACTTAACATACAGTGGTATCTTAGTTTCAGGTGAACAAGACAGTGATTCCGGATTCACTTTCTTTGATGCTGACTGCCTGATTTTCCTAACGTGCTTCATGTTGTCCATTACACCTGCCCCGATTTCATTTAGATAAGCCACTTCAGTATTTGTATATGGGAAGGGAGAAGCAAGGTGCTGAAAATGACAGCAGCTGTTATTTACGGGTACATCCTGTGAGCCAGACTCTGAGCCGAGGCATACCCAATCCTTACAGAAGTTCTCGAATTTGCAGAGAGAACCCAAGGCCCCCAGATGCAGGGCCAGTCCCTCAAGGGCCAAGTCACTTCACTTCTACTTTTTTGGAAAAGAAGTAATTTTTAAAAATTGGGAATCAATTTATAGGGAAGTCATTCTCAAAGGTGAGGAAGAAAACACATGTATTTGTACATATTTCAAAAGAACCAGGGTCTTAGAAAGAGCGTAAAAGAAACAGAAATGTAATTCCCAAGCTACTGCAAGAAAAACACTAGACTCCCCAGACTGGAAAGAACACTTTTCAAATTATATGTGAAGAACATTCCCCTGCTATCATCCATAGCCCTCCTGCTTCCATCCCTCCCCCACACCCTCTCACTAAAAATCAGCACAACGCTTTGAGGACAAACATGGTGGCAAAGTGAGGGGAAGTGGGGGGTGGGAGGGTAAACGAGAAAGGAGAGGCTCACAAAGTAATGGCAAGTTGCTGTTAATAGAAGCACTGTTTCCTAGCAGGACATATCGGAATTTGTCTGGAACCAGAGTGAAGAAATGATGCAAGCTGTTGTTCTGGTGAACCAACAACCTTCACATGACAACCGGAGGAGAAGCCTCCCTTGCTGTTGGGGCTCCAACATCTTCCCATGGGGGTGGTAGTCTCTGGGTCTGCTGCTGAACCTTCGCTTCCTCCCTGAGATTTTACCTGGACGCTTTTCTACTTAGCAGTATGGTTCCCCCACTTAGCAAATTAATCCTTCCAAAATACAGAGGAAACGTATGACCCTGAGTTTGAAGCTCATACAACAGCTTCCTCCCCCCTCCTCCCATGTCCTCCTCCTCCTTCTTCTCTGGGCTCTGTGGACTCACTTTTCAAATCTTTTCTCTAGGTTTTATCTTTCCTTTCTTTCTTGTTTTATGGTTCTCTATGTAAAATGCTGTGTTTTAAAGAAAATGATCAAATAAAAGCAGAGGAAACAAACTTATAGAAGTCCTTTACGGACAGGTGTTTGGCTTGAAATGCACTTGGAAGAACATAAATGTTAGGTGCACAGAGGAGGCCCTCAGCTCTAGGACACTGTCCGGGGCTCTGATGACAGGTTCACCCCTGGCACCTTCTCCCTCACCCCTACACACTGCCTTTCAAGCTTTTCCCTCAGCCCATGGGGAAAAGGTAGCTCTTGTGAGATCTTGAATATCAAGTACTCAAGGGCAAAATGCACAAGATGGGGTGTCTGGAGCCCCAAGGTTTTGACCCAGATTTACCTACTGGCCTGTTTGACCTTGAGCAAGTCACTTAATTTCTCTAATCCTTGAGGTTCCTCAGTTTAGAAGAATGGTCCTTAGAGTCCTCCTCATCTGGGGTCTCTGATTGAATCCTGGAGACATGAGACAAACCGAGTGCTCTCTTGCCAAAGGTTTATTAGTCAAATAAAATAATGGACAGGGGAGGAATTGGCAGCAAACTTCCCTGTGGCTGAGTGTGCATTTCCTAGAAAAGGGGGTTATAGCACTCTAAAGAAAGAGGTTCTTCAAAAAGAAGAAAATCAAAAACACTAACAAAGGCCATTCAATGAAAGGAGAGAAAGGCAAGTTTTCATGCCATGAGGAGACAGTTTCCATGTACTCTTTCTCTTTAGCCTCTCTGCTTTCCCTGTGCCTCTA
This sequence comes from Halichoerus grypus, assembly GCF_964656455.1. Taxonomy (NCBI): domain Eukaryota; kingdom Metazoa; phylum Chordata; class Mammalia; order Carnivora; family Phocidae; genus Halichoerus; species Halichoerus grypus. The sequence continues at coordinate 56,020,766 of NC_135724.1, forward strand.
GAGGCCCGATTCTTGGTCTCTTTGGGTCACAGAAGTGAGATTTGTGTGTTGAACAATCTGAGCTTGGTACAAAAGTGAAATGTGTTGGGACGCCTCGGTGGCTCAGTCATTAAGCATCTGCCTTTGGCTCAGGTCATGATCCCAGGGTCCTGGAATCGAGCCCCGCATTGGGCTCCCTGCTCAGCAGGAAGCCTGCTTTTCCATCTCCCACTCCCCCTGCTTGTGTTCCCTCTCTTACTGTCTCTCTCTGTGTGAAATAAATAAATAAAATCTTTTAAAAAAAGTGAAATGGTTTAATTTTCTCCTACTGCTGCCTTCAATGATACTTCCCCTTTCCTGTCACTTAAACACACCTTGGGGGAATTCCTTAGCTCTTTTATTCAGTTTAGGCATTAAAAAATGTCCACTCCAACTTAAAGCTTCAATTTCCTATCCTCTTGCCTCCAGTCACTGTGTGATTCTTAAAATTTGCTTCTCATAGACAGAATAATTTGACTTACCAAATTATTCATATCTTTGATCATTTTTGTTTCACATTCCATTATTTCAAAATTTTTAAAAAGATTTTATTAATTTATTTTAGAGAGAGAGAGTGAGAGCGAGCCCACAAGTGGGGTGAGGGAGGGGCACAGGGAAAGGGAGAGAGAGAATCTCAATCAGACTCCACACTGAGTGTGGAGCCTGATGAAGAGCTCGATCCCACAACCCTGAGATCATGACCTGAGCCGAAATCAAGAGTCAGATGCTTAACCAACTGAGCTGCCCAGACGTCCCTCCATTACTTTAAAAGAAAACCTTTTAAACACTTTAATTGAAATAATTTCAGAAAAAAGGTGCAAAATCATAGAGTTCTTACATATCCTTAACCCAGATCTCCAAATGATAATATTTTATTTTATTTGCCGTATTATTCTGTCATATATATAAACTATTTAATACATATATTTACACACATTTTCTTAACTATTTCAGAGTAGATTGTAGACATAACATCCCTTTACTCTGAAATATGTTGGTGTGCATTTCTTTTAAAAACATGACATTCTCGGGGCGCCTGGGTGGCTCATTCAGTTAAGTGTCTGCCTTTAGCTCAGGTCATGATCTCAGGGTCCTGGGATCGAGCCCCACATTGGGCTCCCTGCTCAGTGGGAGCCTGCTTCTCCCTCTGACCCTCCCCCCCCAGCTGTGTCCTTCTCTCTTTCACTCTCTCTCTCAAATATATAAATAAAATCTTTTTAAAAAACCCAGAAACCATGACATTCTCTTGGGCACCTGGGTGGCTCAGTCGGTTGAGTGTTTGACTCTTGATTTCAGTTCAGGTCATGATCTCAGGGTCATGGGATCGAGCCCCACATCCAACTCCATGCTCAGTGGGGAGTCTACTTCAGATTCTTTCCCTCTCTCTCTCCCTCTCCTTCTTCCCCTTCCCTGTATGCACACATGCTCTCCCTCTAAAATGAATAAATAAATCTTAAAAAAAAAAACAACACATGAGATTCTCTTATATAACCACAGTATAATTTTCAAAGCATAAAATTAACATTGGTGAAATACTACTTTATCTAATCTACAAACCTTATTCAAATTTCAGATTTATCCTATTAATGTCCTTATATTAAAATAAGGAAATTAATTTTTTCTGTTCCAAGATCCGGTCAAGGATCATACACACAGCAATTACTCATCCTTTCTCTTTAGGATCCTTTTATCTGGAACAATTCTTTACTCACTTTTCACTTTTTTTTACTGTAACTTTCATGATCTTGACATTTTTGAAGAGTATAGGTTATCTACACTGTAGAATGGTGCTGAATTAGTGTTCAGTATTCCATTTACATTTATCAGAATTTTCTCTGTGTTCTCTAGGAAATAAAGTTAAAAGACGAAACAAGAAGGTACTCTTCCTATACATTAAAATCGTGAGTCTGTGAATTCTTACTTGTTATACTGAAACTTTCTAAAACAGCTTTCCAAATTGCATTTTAAAAGACTTATTTGAATTTTATCAAATATGTAATTCCCATGAAACAAAAGGGAGAAAGAAGGAAGGAAGGAAGGAAGGAAGGAAAGAAGGGAGGAAGGAAAATAATAAAGGAAAAGTATGACTCATTTATAATTTAATAAGGTACTGCATTACTGAGTACATTCCTGTCGGGAACCAAATCCACTGGGTATAACTCTACATGTGGGTATCAGCGATCTGTTGCTGTGTAACAAACCACTCCAAAACTTAATGGCTTTAAACAATAACATAAATACATCTCACTCAACCCAGCAAGGTGCATTCCTTCTCCAAATCCCCCTTCTGGATCCCAAAAATGTTTTACCACTTTAGTGCCACTTGAAGTGGGGAGGAAGTACAATGGAGGGAAAGTCAATGGACTGTAGTGAAAAGGCCTTACTTTGATACATTTTATTTTTAAAAAGCCACAGTATCAACACATCACTAGGTCTCAAGTAGTGCCTTGGAGGCACTTGAGGCAAGTGAGGAAAGGCTAAGCTGTGCCAACTTCACAGTAAATCCCCCTTGGCCGGAGAGTTCACCAGAACACCTCAGGGAGGATGGAGACAAGGCTCTTCCAACCACAGGTTCATGCACAAGCAGCCCGAAGTCTCTGAAAGACAATTGACTCTATATCTGGGTATTTCAGATGCTTACAAACAGAGAAGATTTTGAGAGGCATGAGGAACCATTCTAGACTTACTCTTTTGGAGCATATTTACTTCTCAAAGGGCAAATATATTTACAGGGATGTGACCTGAACCAAAAGCCAAACTAAACTGGTCCAATTTACTGAACTGCAGAACAAACTGAATCCAAATACACAAATTTTTGTGGAGCCACGAACCACAGCAAAGGCTGATTTCTTTCCCTTTCAAAAACACATGTTTTGCTTTCTTTCCCATAGTGTTTTTATTAATTTTGTTTTTGAATTTTAAAAAGTTCTGTAGGTATAGTCTGCATGATTTTCAGCCAAACAGAACTGTGCAAAAAAAAAAAAAAAAAAAAAAAGGTAAATTTGTTTTCTTATAACTAAACTTAAATCTATCCTAAGCTCTCATAGCTACCTGGAAACTGAAAACTCACACAAACCCATCCACATAAATGCAATTTAAGTCCGTGATTTTGTAGTAAGTTTTGGTTTAAACTCAACTAAATTTTAAAATTTCTCCTTCCCCACACCTTGGTTGGTTTTGAGCTGACTGTTGGACTTACCACCTAACCACCTCGTGGGGCAACCAGACTGGAAGCTGGACCACCCACTCTCTGTACCTCCAGCATCTGGACTGGGTGGTGATTCCACCAATTCTCAGCACCCCAAGCAAACCCCACGTTCAGGAACTGAGCTGGGGCGGCAGGCGTTGCACAGGGATTTGCAAAGATGAGGGCTCCAATCAGTGCTCCATGGGCCTGGATGTGGGGCCAGCCTGGTGAGCGTGAGAGCATGATCCTGCACGCCTGAGTGGTGCTTGCAAGGGGACAAGCACGGAAGTCAAGAATATGCCACCACGGGAAAAGTGTTAATGTAGAAATAGAGTTTACTTAGTTGGACATGATATATAACTGCAAAACTTGTGAAGCATTTATAGTATACTTAAGACTTCTTTCTGTGGGGCGCCTGGGTGGCTCAGTCAGTTGAGTGGCCAACTCTTGATTTAGGCTCTGGTCATGATGTCAGGGTCTTGAGATCAAAAGCCAGGTCAGGCTCTGTGTTCAGGGAGGAGTCTGTGTGAGATTCTTTCCCTCTGCCTCCCCCCACTTGCACACTCTGTCTCTCTTTCTCTCAAATAAATAAATCTTTAAAAAAAGAGACTTCTTTCAATGGGCAGAAGACATGAACAGACATTTCTCCAAAGAAGACATACAAATGGCCAACAGACATGAAAAAATGCTCAACATCACTCGGCATCAGGGAAATCCAAATCAAAACCTCAATGAGATACCACCTCACACCAGTCAGAATGGCTAAAATTAAGAAGTCAGGAAAAAACAAATGTTGGAGAGGATGTGGAGAAAGGGGAACCCTCTTACACTGCTGGTGGGAATGCAAGCTGGTGCACCCACTCTGGAAAACTGAATGGAGGTTCCTCAAGAAGTTAAAAATAGAGCTACCCTATGACCCAGCAATTGCACTACTGGGCATTTACCCCAAAGATACAAATGTAGTGATCTGAAGGGGCACCTGTACCCCAGTGTTGAAAGCAGGAATGTCCACAATAGCCAAACTGTGGAAAGAGCCCAGATGTCCATTGACAGATGAATGGATAAAGAAGATGTCATATGTATACACAATGGAATATTACTTAGTCATAAAAAGATGAAATCTTACCATTTACATTGACATGGATGGAACTGGAAGGTATTATGCTGAGCAAAATAAGTCAGTCAGAGAAAGACAATTATCATATGGTTTTACTCACATGTGGAATATAAGAAACAGTGCAGAGGATCATAGGGGAAGGGAGGGAAAACTGAATGGGAAGAAATCAGAGACAGAGATAAACCGTGAGAGACTCTTAACTCTAGGAAATAAACTGAGGGTTGCTGGAGGGGAGGGGCTTGGGGGGGATGAGGTAACTGGGTGATGAGCATTTAAGGAGGGCACATAATGTGATGAGCATTGGGTGTTATATGCAACTGATGAATAACTGAACTCTACCTCTGAAACTAATGATGTACTACTATATGTTGGCTAATTGAATTTAAATAAAATTTAAAAAATAAAAAAGAGACTTCTTTCTATTCCTTTTAATTATTTTAAGAGATACTTAAAATCATTACAATATTAAATCATTAAATCTTGCAAATACCCAAATAGTTGCTCATTGGACCCTTGAGGACCTATAGCCAAAGCCATGTATTTTTTTTAAAGTATGACACCAGAACAATGAAACTCTCCTCAAACTTATATTGAGCAGAATAATCATTCTGTTAAAGACAGGTCTTTAACTCTTAAGTCATTTCTTTTCTGTGCTAGTCATCTCCCTACCTTCTCTGCCCTATCTGCTGCTGCTCTTCTCACCTGTTTGTTTCTGAGCCTCCATTGCAAAGTGCCCACACCTTCTGCTCCTGCTAGTTCCTCTTCTCCTAGCTCAGCCCAGCCCACACGTGGCCAAACCAGGCTCCTGCCTTCCCTGACCTTCCCACACAGCTTCTTTCTTCCTCTGTCTCTTCCTATTGCACCTTAGACAGATTTGTTATAGCCCTTGTAACCAGGCATCAAAGTACTGTGTTAGATCGAGAGCAGGAATTTTGTAGGAACTCAGTGGAGTTGGCTTCATTTTGCTGTTTCCCCAGTGGCTTTCTCTTCTTGGCATTCTTAGGACCTTGTACCCTGCTTGGTAGACAGCGAGCACTTCATTAATGTTTGTCAAATGAATGCAGGGGATGATGTGACATGAACACACTTGAGCTTGATCCTGATTACTTTGAGTCAGCTGGAGTGAAGTTTTCAGTTGAGCCATACCCTTTTATTTTCTGTTCTCTATCCCTCACCTGCTTATTCTAGAACAATGTATTGTCTCATTTATTTATGAAAGTTGTTACAATTGGCAACAGTGCTGACTTGAATTTTCCTTCATGATTTAAAAAGGCATTATTAACTGTTGAAAGTGGCTGATAGGTATAGAGGGGTTTATTGTGCTATTATATAGTAAACTTTTTTTTAAAGCATTATTATTACACAGTTATAACATTAGTAGAAATCAAAGAAAAAGGAAAAACCTTCATCCACATGACTGACACCGCAACCAATCAGTTTCTATTCTTCCTTGCTTTCTTTAAATTCTTGCCCCTGTGCATATATAATTTTTATGCAGTTGCAATCATTTATATAGATGTTTCTAAGCATACAGGCATCTTATCGTATGCTTCCATGCAATCACTTAGAAGTCAGGTAACTATGAGACAATGATGTCTGTGATGATGATGGTAATGACTATCACCTAATGGAGCTCCAACTCTGGGCTACTGCCATTCACCGTCTATTTCTAATCCCCAGAACAAACTCAGTGAGGCTGAAAACTTGTCTAAAGTCACAAAACCAGTAGAAGAGAAATAATACTTGTCATCCCTAATACATACCAATTACTCTACTCTATGCCAGGACCCCAGCTGAGCAGTTTACCTGCTTCATCCCATTTAATCCTCATAGCAATGCCACATTATTATACTCCCATCCCCCAGAGGAGGAAACTGAGGTTTAGAGAGCCTAAGTAATCAGCCTACGTCACACCACTAGAAAATAGCAGAGCTAGGAATTGACCCTCAGCTCTCTGACTGCAAAGCCCAACTTGCAACCAAGTGAAACCGGTTGTGGACTCGCTCAGACACAGGGCTTCCACCCCTTTATACTCTACCTTATCGCCTTGACAGGGAGGGGGGTGAAAATCTGAAATGAAAACAGTAATAGGCCGTAGGAGGAATATATATATATATATATATATATATATATACACACACACACATATACATATATATATTTGTATATTTTTATATTTTTTAAGATTTTATTTATTTATTTGAGAAAGAGAGAGTGAGAGCGTGAGTGAGGAGGAGGGGCAGAGAGAGAGGGAGAAGCAGACTCCCCACTGAGCAGGGAGCCTGATGTGGGGCTCGATCCCAAGACCCTGGGGTCATGACCCGAGCAGAAGACAGATGCTTAACTGATTGAGCCATCCGGGCGCCCTGTTGGAGGAGTTTTTAAACAAGATTTTAAACTTTTAATTTATCAAACGCATAAGTTAAATACACACCCACGCATACTTTAAACTTCCTATTGGAGAAGTTTGCGTCTCAGATTGGGACTGAATGGTTCACTTCCCTGAACTTAGTCTCTCTGGTTCTATTTTTTTTTAGCCATTTTTAAATTTATTATCCTAAAATACCCCAATAATTTGAAACTTCTTAAAAGGAGACTTGATCTTTAATAAGCTCTGCTACTCTGGACTGAGGATATTATATAGAATCTCATTGCTCTTAAATTCATGACCTTGCTTTCTGATACAAACTTAACGTGCAGAATGCTGATTTGGTATTTGACTATTCCCTCGACTTTTAATCAAAACATCTTTTTATTTCCTCTTTCCTTCAGTGCCATTTAAGCATGCTTTGGTGATCAGGCCCAAGCAAGCAGGACTATAAAAGCCTTCACTGTCACTCAGCTCCGTGAGGACAGACAAGAAGACGCTGGGAAGACTGAGCTGGGAGAACTGGGGTTAGTTAGCCCTGTGGAGGGATTTCCTGAGAGGAAAAAGAGTGCAATAACAAAATATATCTCTTTCTGCAAGCAACTTTTTTAAAAAACTCATTTTAATTTGTTGGGATGATTTAATAAAATGCAACTGGCCAGCAAGGGTAAACTCGGTGTTTTCTGAGAATTGCACAGTGCTTGATTTCTGTGACAGGCTGTGGGTGTTCAGATTCCAGAGTGAAGTGGCCTTGCTGCGGGCTCTCTGTTCCTGAGTGGATAATGTGAGCAGTGTAATTCTATAGAAATAGAAGTTGGAGGCCAGTTGATAAACAAGGTGGGTTTTATTTGTTTCTGGTCACGTGGGTCGCATAGTAGTAGGGGGCAGTAACCCTCTCAAAATAGAGTGGGCTCAATTCATGAAAAAGAAGACTTAGCAGGATTCACGGAATAAGTGTCCTCCATTGGCCAATCTCCTGCCCTCAAGGGTAGCAAACAATGAGGAATAAGATTTAGCTCCAGCGCTAGCAAACATATTTATAGTCCTGTAGAGGAGACTGGCGTAGAAGCTGATGATCCCCATGTGGCCAGGTCTCTAAGCCTCAGCACTATTGAGATTTGGGGCCAGATAACTCCTCACGGTGGGGCTGTTCTCTACACTGTGGGATGTTGGCAGCATCCCTGGCCTCTACCCATGAGATAGCGGTGGAACCCCCACTAACCCCACAGTTGACAGCCAAACCTAGCCCAGACATTGCCAAGTGTCCCCCGAGCAAACTTGCCCCAGTTGAGAACCACTGCTGTAGGGGTGGTGAGCACTGTGTGTGGCAAAGGAAAACTCCAGGAGGGGAAGAAGGATGCCCGGGCATCTTTGGAGTCAAGTGGGGTGGTCATGAAAGCTCCTTTGAGGTGGTGACACTGTGTCTCGTGTGAAGCATGAGTGGTACGACCATGTGAGGTAAGGTTACCCGTGTAACAAAGGAACCTCGTCCCGAACCTGCAGAGGGTAGGGGCAATCAGTGGCTACCTCGGTATTGCTGGCAAGTCGAGGGTATGTGTGTTGGGGGTGGATGGTAGGACATGAGACTGTGACAGGGCTCACTTGTGACCGGGGCTGTGAGGAGCATCCGAGGGCCCAGGTGTGCCATTGCCAGGCCTGTAAGCTGCCAGTTGGTAGGAACGGACTTCTGGAACATTCTGGCCATGGTGCCAAGGACGGATTACAGTGGGCTCTACAATGTGCCAGGTGCTGTGCTACTCACTTCACTTACTCTAGTCAGTCCTCACAACAGGCCTGGAAGAAGGAAGCACAGTGATCCCATTTATAGACAAAGACATAGAAGGGCCAGGCCTCTCCACTCCATGCGCTTCTCACGGGAGAGCAGGACCAGGAGCTTCCGTGAGCAGGTATGGGGGCCTCTTCTGCAAGATGAAAAAGGCCTGGCTTGTCTGACAGAGCTTTGTTTGGTACGTGCTGTGATGGAGGTGACATTAGGGCTTCTGTGATCAGCCCATGCACACAGGAGGTGGGCGAAAGCCTCCCAGGGACTTGTTAGGCAGACACAGGTCAATATATAGTCACAGAGAAGCAACTTAAAACAAGCAGAACAGCCAAGTGCCTTCTGCATTGCTTTTTTCTCACATCAAACGTCCATCAGGCCCCAGATGTTTGTTCATTTCAGCGAGCATTATTGGGCACTTACTATACCCTCAGAATTGTTCCAGGACTCTGGGGGAGACAAGGAGCTAGAAACCTGACTTTTTTCAAGAGGAGCTTGACTTCAAAAGAAAAGCAGCTCAATTTGGATGTGCCTGAGAACCTGCCCCTGAACTTCTCGCTCTCTAGGAAAGCCTGTTTTCCTCTGGGAAGAGCCAATGGCTGAAAAGTTTGGCAAGAGAAGTTTCCAGGAGAGGAAAAGGACCAGTCTCACCGTGTCCCAGTGAAGTTCCTCGCTCTTGAATCCCTGGAGGAGGCAGTGGAATTGGCCATCTTCCTCATGCTCTGCTGAGCCTCTGTTCTCAGGCTATGCATGGAGCCGTGTTCTATGCGTCTTTTGTGTATACAGGCATTTAATTCCCATAGCAACCTTATAGGTACTATGACTCTCTCCTCTTCACATATGAAGACATGGGAATACAGACAAGCTAAGCAGTTTGCCCACAGTCAGATGGCCTTTCAGTAATAAACTCAGGATTATAACCCAAGGCCGTCAGCCACAGCAATCAGGACCTATGACATTGACTGCCAGGCTGTCTGCCTCCCGCTGAGCTGGCTGTGGGCTGGAAGGCTGGGGAATGTTCTAATCAGAATAGTAATAGGTCACTTTACTAAAAAAACATGCAGAGGCAAGCAGGGTAGGCACATGGTAGGAAGAGAACAGAATTTAGCTCAGACAACCCAGGTGTTGATGGCAACTGATACTAACTAGTTTTGTAACCTGGAGCATCAGCTAACCCCACCAAAGCTCAGCCGTCTCATTTAAATATCAGATGGACTATATAACAGTGTCTAAAACAGCTCCTGACACGAGGTGTAAATATAAGGTGAGTGAAAGATGAAAGAGGCGTGCTTCATGAATACAGGTTTGATTAGCCTCGAAAAAAATGTAAAGTTCATGAACAAGGGCATAATAAAAATCAAAGACATGGAGAGTGTTCAGTAAATGGATCTAGGCATGTGTGTGCATGTGTGTGTTGGGGCCGTTTACACGGAGGTCGTGCCATGTACCATCACCGTCCTGTGGGTCATAGACCATTAATAACCATGAACTAGGGAACTGTGTTAGGTACGTCGGGTGTCCCCATTGCATGCATTTTACAGATGCTTAACCACGGACTGTTCTGAGACACAGCCTCTCCGCTGACGGCTGCAAAACCCAGCAACGGGCTGCATGTGATGCAGTGTGTGTCAGGCTCTGAATGCACTGCTTGACTTTGCTCTCCCTCCCTGTCCTACTCCCCAGGCTCCTCCTTACTTTCGCTTACCTGGGGTGTCCTCCTCAATAAAACATTAGCCCATAGCTTTAGCCTCAAGCACAGCTTCTGAGGAAACCTGAACTAAGACAGATTTCTTTTTTTTTCTTTTTTTGGTAAAAGAAAATACATGGAAGTAAATATTCATGGGAGAAAGAGCTACATTTCCATATGCGAGGCTAACCCAATTGTCTATACTCTTCTATAGTTTCTATTTTTAAAATTTTAAATTAGCAAAATGGTTGTTTTAATATACTATTTAAACATACATATTAGTTCCTTCCAAATTAACAGACATGATGTGTCTGAAAAGCCACAGTGAGAATAAAAAGAATTGTCCTCAGTAGATATTCCACTAGTGGGAATTCAAGGGGAGTTATAGGCACTTTCATAACCTACTATTTTATACTCTCATCATAATTTAATTTTATTTTATTTAAAATTAAAGACATCATAAATGTTGATTTTCATATGTTAGAGGAGGAATCAATTAGAATATACAAAAGTGTAGTAAACATATTGAGCATACTAAATACATTTCAATTATTCCATAACTTCCTTAGGTGTTAAAGACAATCACATGACTTGCCATGATTTGGAATTTCAAAAATCTGTTCAACAAAGCTTCATTCTGAGACTTATTCCAACCTGAATGTCATTCAGAGAGCCATGGAAAGTCTCTTTTGGCCCAAGTCTGATATGCGTGCTGCATAGCGAATCCTAAAGCCAACACATTCCCCATTACTGTTTATTCTCCAGGGACCAATATTAATGCAAGCAAAAAAAATAATTTGCCTTGGATTTTGCATGCTTTCTCCAGAAAAGAGGTTAAACATCTTTCATTTCCCTAGGGTGGTCTGCTTTGCAGTGAGAATCCTACTGGTCTAGTGAGAAGGAGCTCTGGGAAATCTCTACCCTCCCCCCCACCCCCAGCCCATTTCATAGATGAGGACACTACCCAGACACAATGACCATCCTTGAGGTGAATCATTCTCAGACTGGGTAACCATGGTTAACTATGTGGGCAGTATCTACATTTCAAAAACTTGGAAGGAACAGTCAGATATTCACATAGTTCATTCATTTGATAAATTAGAATTTTGCTGGAGAAGAACCGACCTATTTTTGGAAGGGATTAAATCCCTTATGCCAAAGTCTTCTGGAATGACATTTTAACTTTGCTTTTCCTACTTGTGCTGGGGAGGGTTAACACCAATTTATGTAGTTATTTCTAGGCATGTAATTACATAGTCATTTCTTTACCTGTGTTCCTTCCAGTCCTACCCCCTAGCAACTTGAAAACAAAAATCCATATCCTGGCCATATTGATTCCATCTTTCTACAAGGTTAACCATAAGCTGTCTTATATGGTTCCAGCTTGGGCTATGGAGTCCAACTAACTGGGTTTGAATTCTGGTTCTGCCTTTGACCCAGATACTTGAATTTGGGCAAGTGACTTGATTGTGCCTAAGTAACCTCTCTATCCTCCCTTCCTCATCTGTAAAATTAGGATGATTTTAATACCCATCCTGCTTGCACAGTGCCTAGTGAGTGTTGTGCCTTTAAAAAAAAAGATTTTATTTATTTATTTGACAGAGAGAGCGAGAAATCACAGGCAGGGAGAGTAGCAGAGGGAGAATGAGAAGCAGGCTCCTTGCTGAGCAGGGAGCCCGATGCGGGGCTCCATCCCAGGACCCTGGGATCATGACCTGAGCTGAAGGCAGATGCTTAACTGACTGAGCCACCTGGGTGCCCCCCTAGTGTCATGCCTTTCACATAGTAAACATTTGATAAATTATTGGCTATTGATAAGTGCTTAAAAAGTATTTATTGGAAAAGAACATGTTAAGAGGAAAGAGAGGAATTACTACAAAGAAGAAAGCTGTTGATTCTTGCTTAGGCCATCTCAGCTCCCATATTTTGGGAACCCTAACATAATTTCTCATGCTCGTAGAAGGAAAGAGGAAAAGAGGATGAATACGTTTTTGTTTTTTTTTTAACAGCAGAACCCTGTTGTCAGATAAAATTTACATATATTAGGCATAGTATGCTCCTAAAACTTAGGGTACAAATTTAGCACATTATCTCCCCCACCTCCACCCCACCCTACCCCAGGTAATAGCTAGAACACTCAAGTACTCCATTAAAAAAAAGTCCAAAGTATCCACCTTTGCCTAAGAATCCCAGGGGCTTGTTGGGTGGGTCAATGCCAAGCAGAAGGAGAAATGGCCTTGCATTGTTTTGCACCTCCTGCTGATCCTCCCGCCCAGAGGTTGGCCGCTGTGTGGATGGACCTGCAGGTTCCCCAGGCAGCGCCCAGCCGGGGCTCAGCTCCAGCTCCTGGCTTTGTGGTCACAGCTCTGGGAGCACGGTCATAGGACCAGCATCACTCTCCAGGACCCCCAATTGCTGTGCCGAGGGCTGCCAGCAAAAGCCACACGCTTCCGGACCAACCAGCCTTCGCTCCAGACCGCAAGCCCTTTTCCAGAACCTGGATCCTCACCCTTGCTATCTCTTCTCTCCTTAATCACTACCTAGTTTTAGGATTTTTCACCTATGCAAATGCGTCCGCCTCCTCCTCCACCATTTGCCAGGGCTGCTGTAACTAAGCCCCACAGAGTGAGTGGCTTAAACAGCACAAGTATATTTTCTCATCCTTCTGGAGGCTATAAGACCCAGATCAAGGTATCAGCAGGATTGGTTGCTTCTGAGGCCTTTGTCCTTGGCTCACAGATGGCAGTCTCTTCCCTGTGTCCTCACATGGCCCTATCTCCAAATACAGTCATATCTGAGGTACCGGTTGGGGGTGGGGTGGGGTTAGGACGTCCACATTTGAAATTTGGGGGGACAGTTTTCAGCCCATGATGCCAATAATTAACTCTACATACCTAGAGTATAAATTAACTGTTTTAATTCAAGAAAGAGTGTGTTGAAGGAGGGAGAGAGGGAGGGGAGGGAAGAGACATTGATCGGTTGAGCTCTTCAAGGACAGTGGGCACCCCGTGCTAACCTTACTAAGACAGCCACTCAAGTGGCTGTTCAAAACATTTAAAGCGTGTCTTACTCCACCCAGAAGCCCAGAGTGAAACAGATGACCGAAGAGCGTCTCTGGTTGAAATGAGCGTGGGGGGTCTGGGCCCCTTCACTCTCTCCTCACTGAGTCACCTGTGATAAGCACCGTGCGGAAACCTTTGGCCCGGAGGATTGCAGGTGTCCAGGCTCCTCCCATGACTTTTTCACAACCATGCAACTCAACAAAGTTTGAAACGGGTGTGTACCATATCATCTGACCATCCCTGCCATTGGAAACGTACTCTGCCACTAGCGTTCCTGAAGCTCACAGTCACTCTGAAGGGGTCCGGATGAGTTCCCGCGGCCACGCACACAGTTTGGCACTTGTACAGTCGGCTTTATTTTTCCACTTTGCTGCTTTTTGGAGATGGGCTGGCTTATCACCTGCTCAGCTCCGATACCCAAGAAAAGCTGAGAAGGGAAAGTTAGATGCAGCCTCCCTGTGACCTCTTTGCACACACCAGGGCCAATAAAACAGGGGCCGAATGACAGTGACAGCTGTCTTGTGGCATTCAGAGGGACTCGAGCAGTTCAGTTCAGCAGTCTCAGGGACAAGTATACCATTACAGCCTGGCTGCTCCGAGAGAAGCCACCTAAACCCGCCCTCGGGGCCGGACCACGGCGGGGTGGCTCGGGCCTCTGCGAGGCCCCGCTGAGACTTCTCCGTGAGCTCCCTGCGGGCTACAGCTCGGCTTTCAGCAGCTGAGGGACACCCTCCCAGCCTCCCCAGAGGCCAGTGGGTGAAAAGGAAGGAAGATGGGGGCCAAGCAGTCAAGCGCTCACTGCAGGGACAAGGGCCCCAGGAGGATGGTGCTCCTGCGCGGGAGGCAGCCCTTCTCCCCGTGGGATGACAGCCTGCTCTCGGGAAAGGACCCCCGGGCTCTGCTGAAGCGGGGCATGCGCCACGTCAGTTTCAGCCTGGTCACCAAGGGAATGACGGACATCCCCGACTTTCTGTGGGGCTTGTCTGAGGTCCAGAAGCTCAATCTATCTCACAACCAGCTCAGGGCTCTCCCGCCCGATGTGGGGAAGCTGAGTCGGCTGGTGGTCCTGAACCTATGCGGGAACCGCCTGCGGAGCCTGCCCCGAGAAATCAGCCTCCTCAAGAGCCTGAAGGTCCTGTTCGTGAACATGAACTGCCTGACGGAGCTGCCGGCTGAGCTGAGCGCTTGCAGAAGCTTGGAGGTCCTGAGCTTGTCCCACAACTGCCTCTCCCAGCTTCCTGCCAGCCTCGCTGACCTCTCCAGACTGCGGAAGCTGAACCTCAGCAACAACTACTTTGCTCACATCCCCATCTGTGTGTTTGCGCTGAAGGAGCTGGATTTCCTGCACGTGGGCTCCAATCGCCTGGAAAACATCGCCGAGAGCATCCAGTGCCTGGTCAGCCTGCAGATCTTCATTGCAGAGAGCAACAACATCCACTCCTTCCCGCGGTCGCTCTGCCTGCTCACCGGCCTGGAGCTGCTGAACTTGAACAACAATGACATCCAGACCCTCCCGGACGAGCTCTACCTGCTGTGGAGACTGGGGCGGATTGCTTGGAACCCCATGGACAAAGGGCTCCACATTTCCCATAACCCATTATCCAAGCCTCTGCCGGAGCTGGTAGAGGGGGGCCTCGAGATGCTCTTCAGTTACCTCAAGGACAAAAAGCACAACTGACTGGGCCCCGGAGGCATGGCCAGTCGCCAACTCATGGACACCTGTCGGCTGGGTACTGCTCCAGTCTCAGCTCTCTGCTCTTACTGTTCTTGTTGGTTAGCACTTGCGTTTGTATTTGCTGAATGGTATCGAACACCCATTCTATGGAGGTGTTTGCTTTTACCTCTGTATGTGCCTGAGAAGCCCCCTGATGTGATGTTCATCTCATCCCAAACATAAATGGAAATGGGTCTTGGGTTTTCTCCGAGGAGAAACCGTTCTGACTCTGCCGAGGAGCAGTGGGATTCAGCCCTTGGAATAGGAGGCAGCCGGTCTGATTCAAGGGAACTCAGAAGTCAGATACTTGCTAAGGATGTGCTGTGGGCCCAGTATGGTACAGGACACTGACACCATCTGGTTTCAGCCCTTGAACTGGCAGCCTGCAGTTAGGGAGCAGCAGCGAGACATGCTTCTACGTCAGCCTCGATCAAGCGTTACTGGGGACCAAAGAGCAGGCTGGAGGACTGCTCTGCTGGCAATGACCGGGTTGGGCAGAGCTTCTCCCCCGAGTTCTGGGGGAAACAATCATAACAAATCTGTCTCTAAAATGATTGTACAGTAACCCTCCAGCTGCTCATGTTTACGTCTGCTGGTGAGTGACGGGAATAGCATGAGGGCTATCAGATAATAAATACAAACCAATTTTAATGCACAGTTTCAACCTTCTTTCCCAATCCCCTGGCACCCACCCTCATATCCCTGAGCTTTTCTAGAGACACCAGCCGATAGTTAAATCATCTGATTCTATTTTGTCGTCTCCTCTCTTACTAGATTTGCCCTTCAGGGGTGAGCTAATAATTGAGGGGGAAAATGGCCAAATGGCAGGAAGGAGGAGGTAAGGTACAGGCAAGTCACACACAAGAAAGTAATTACCCTTTTCACATTCAAAGGAGGGTAATATCTGCCACTTGGCTTTTACACGTGGACATTTTAAAAATGAGTTTGGCGACATTTAAAAGCTCTTTGGACAAAAGGCTCCGTAAAAATACTGTTTGTTTTGCTTTTAATTCTAAGAGTACACAGCTGTTTGATGAACATGGACATTAGGATGAGCAATTATAGAATTCCTGCCACCAGGGTCACTGGATCTTACTGCTGTCACAGCAGCCAAGAGCCAAGAGCCCCTAAGACATAACCATTTATTTTGAGGTAAAGAAATTCCAAAGAAAAGATGGCAGTGAAGAAAGTACAGTCCTTTCAGATCAATGGAGAGCCAACTGCTCAGGTTTGGGGGCTGATTTGTCTACAGAATATAGCAAACGATATCAAGACTTGCTTAATTTCTTAATACCCTTAGTTTAATTTAGTTAAACTTATCTTTCTTAGACCTTTCTCTTCTGTAGGCTGGACACTGGGCTAGGAGCTCAAGACGAATAACGCCCTGCTGCTTCTACCAAGGAACTCATGGTCTGGTGAAAGAGACAGACCCACGTGGGTTTCTACAATATATGGCAGGTTGTGATCCCTGCTGAAGGGAAATGTAAGCAAAGGCCACACTGGACAGTGTAGACTAGATTGAGCCCCGAAGCCTCAGTAACCAAAGAACAGTGACCGAAGGACACGACTGGGGTGAGCCAGTCATCCCCCACCCCGTTCACTCCAGCCATGTTGTCCCAATCCCCCACCCCCCACCCCACTCGGGAAAGAGTGGCAAAGCGCTGGGGCGGCGGGTAGCACCCTCTCAGGTTCCGAGCTTAGGCAACTTCAGCGTGGAGCTGCTCAAAGGGGTCCACATAACTTATCCATAGAAAAAGTGATTTTCCCAATGGACCCCCAAGTCAATTTTCCCATCCCTGAAAGAGGGAAGCCAATTCCTGCTGTTAGCATCAGATACCAGAGTTCCATTAGCACGTTCGTGCATGAGCTCTTCTGTTGAACCACTGCAAACAGATCTTACCAGCGTCGCTGGGAGGCAGCTGAAGAAGTCCCCTCTAAACGCCCCCTCCTACAGTACCGAGATGTGCGTGTCCCTGCCAGGCACACACAGACACACTCCAGTAGCCTCACCCCCGTTAGCTTGCTGGAGCCAAGGCTATTTAAAGACTTCAGTGGAATTCTTCCTTGACCTCATGACTCAGTGGGACATTATAGGGTGAGCCTTCCTCCGCAGAGCAGGACTGGGCAGATCGCTTACTGCAGCTTTTTGGCTAGAGCACATGCAGCTGTCAGACAAACGCCGGCTTGTGCCAGGATCACGCCTGTTGCTGTGTGCCGCTGAAGAACCACTTGGGCTCACACTGAATTTCCACGACCTTGCACTGGGCAGAGAGGTGGGCCAGGAGAGCAGCACCGAGCTTTTCCACCGAACCGTCCTTTTATTTCCTCTCCTTGCTTTTTCAGTCACTTGCTCCCACAGTAACTCGACTCCAGGGAAAGCACGGGACCGTATTTTGAAGGTGACCCAAGAGCAGATTATACCTTCTTATAGGAAAAAATTGGTGTCGATTTGGTTGCCCGCTGCCATGCTGCCGCTGGTGCCTTTCAAAAGCACAGCGGCACGTCTGCCTTGTTCATGCTTGGCGCAGGGGTCATAAAGGTAACCGCAGTTGCCCAATATGCTTTAGATACTGATTCTTTGTGAATGCTCCTTTTTGTTGATAAAAGGAAGTGCCGAGCGAAAAATAAAGGTAAACGTGCTTAGTTATTCAAAACACTAACGTGGAGGGAATTTGATACAAACTTCAGTGTCTTTGCTGTCAAACTCTGCAGTTTGCTGACTGACTGAATGCTTTTTGCTTCTCTTTTGTAGTTCTAATACTGCCACATTCAAATAACTCCCAGGTATTTCTAAGGCTTTGGCAATCAGAGAGCTGAGGATGGCTGCGCTGGCTGCCGAGTGTATTTAGCCAAAGAATACGCACTAATTGGGTGCTTGATGTGGGGAGCTGGCGGCCCGCATTCCCGATGATATTGTGGTTTTCATGTCACTTGGCTCTCAGTACGGAGCAATCTCAGTGGTGTGTTCAGAAACACCTTCTGAAGCTGTTGCAAACTAGAAGCATACAATTAAGAAAAAATCGTAGGTTCATGGGAAAGTAAGATGACTTTGAAAAGACACATCTGTTCGAGGAATAATACCGCTAAATGCATAAAACTGCTGCACATTAGAAAGAAAAATGAAGTCAGCTTGTTGACTTAATAAATAGTTAATAGAAGACTTGTGCTCCATTCTCGGGCTTTAGTTAATAGACTGCATGTCTGTAGTTACCTAAGATAGAGTGACTTCAGAGCCATGCACCTGTATCTCACAATGGAGTCATGCTGGTGCTGGAAAGGGAAAGAGGGAATGCTGTTATTATTTGCAGGGACACACTAAACGAAACCTTTTTCTTATGGTGATGGATTATTGCTTTTTAAGATTCTATTTCATAAGCCTCAAAGCACGTACTGAATATGCATTTTGGTAGCTATACATTAATTACAAACAGAGGAAGATTAAAGGACCCTGGGCTTGGTCTCTGGAAGATACAGGCAGGTATCAGCATCCCGAGATTACCGGGTGCGTGAAGCTGGCCTGGGGTGCTTCTCTTCAGTAATACGGATGGGCTAGGGAGAGTCTGGACAGAGTCACTGAGGTGCTGTTACAAATGATGAAAGACAGGAGTCCAGAAAATGGTGTAAAAACCAAAAAAGGCAGAAATTCAACCTGCTAGATTTAGCTAAAGTGAAGGTCCTACTCAATTGTTCCATAGATAACCATTTAAGCACCTACGTGTGCTCTATCTTATTACTCCACCAAAGAATTATTTTCAGTACTGTGTGAGATATACTTGAGAAACACAAAATACCCAGCCTGGATGAAATGTGCAACTAAATACCAGTACCCAATAATTATAATTCATCCAAGAACACCAAAATACAACACCTTCAAATATTTTAAGGAAACATAATAAAATTCAGAGAACATGAAAGCTACTATAAACAATAACAGGAACAATCTTGACCTTGTGGAGAAAAGAACTTTTTACAAATGTTCCTTTTAAGTTACCTGTCAAGTTATGCGTTGAATCCAGAGCATTACTAATTAAAGAGAAAAGGACAGCATAGTAATAAAAGGGAGGCAGAGAGGGCTCATAATGAATTTGTAAGAGCTTGGGCGTCATTAGGCAAACATCACTGAAAGCGATTAGCATGAAGCTTGCTATGCAGATTTTTAAAGTAGTGTCAAAGGAATCTACTTGCAAGGAGAGGGCTTATTTTCTGCTGCTTCTGACTCACTCCTTATTTCAGCACAAGACAGAAAATAAAAGATGAACTGGCATCCATCCCCAAAGTGCCAAAGTATTTCCTGATGCTCTGGAGAGATACATACATTGTGAAAGCTACAAGACTAGTGGCTGCCAATGGAACATTATATCATCACCCATGTTCTTTGGTTTCTGGAGTTCCCCAGAAGCCAGTGTGGCAGGACATGCCACTTAGAGAAGCCTGTGTTCTTCTGTCTCCTGAATGTCACGCTGATCACTCTTGTGCACGCACAGGGGGAGAGACGCTGCAGGTGGTAGGGAGAGCTCTGCACTGACAGCCAGATATGTCAGTTGCACGGCACTAACTGCATCGCTTCGTCCGAAGACTATGCAGGTGTTGGGGACATGACAAAGGAACAAGATCCCCACCCTCCAGGGACTCCCATATCCGGAGCCAAGAAGATAGGCTCGGCTAAACAGCTAAATGGGAGGAAAACTGCCTTAGTAGATGCGTAAGTGAATACAAAGGCATGCTGGTGAGATTATAGGAGGGGCAGAAGTGTGATGTGATTACAATAGTATGAGGTACACACAATCTGACATGACAGTTATTGAGCTTTGTTTTGCTTTGTCTTTTGGAAAATTTGTGAATCTCACCATCCCAGAGCGGTCTGCTTTGTAACACCTTTGTGGCATTTTTTTTTTCCTACCTGAATCTAAGATGTTGGGGGTGCACATGGCCGGAGAGAGGGCATAGCATGATAATAGCAGCACCATGCACCAGGGGTTCCAGAGATACTCCCGAGCCTCTCCCTCCCCTCATTACAGGCAAGGAGGGTTCTGAAAGGACCCAGGCTGGCAGTGGTCTTCAACACTGACTGCTCATCAGAATTCCCTGTGGAACTTGAAAAAAGAAACCCTCAATTTCAGAGATTCTGATACAGCTGGATTAAGTGGGGCCTGGGCTTCTTATTTTTAGGTTTTTGTTTTTTTTTTTTAAAGCTCAAGTCGGTAATTGTGTCGCTGACTCTATGCTGAGCAATGTTGATGTAGGCTCTTCCCTGAACGGTGTGATGTGGGACTGTTAAGCCAATGGTGGAAGCTACCCACTGAGATAGGGCAGTAAGAGGTGAGAGATCCTTGACCTTGGCTGGCACAGGGAAACCCTGTTGGTGCATTGTGATGGGGTTCATCTGGGCACTTGTTAAACATCTAGAATCCCAGGTCCGGTTGGTGTACCTTCAGATTCAGGAGGTCCAGGGCAGGGCTTGGCATGGGTAGGTCTGACAAGCACTCCCCATGATTCCTATCACATGGCAGACTGGAGAAGATGTGGGCTAGCAGAATGTGTCCCACTGGAAAATGGGAAAGGCCTTGCATTCCAGACTCAGCTACGACCTAGGTGCTCCTGATTTTCCTGACTGGTTCTGCCATCAGACTTTGAATTCTTTGCTGACTCTTACCTTTGCATCCAAGATACAGAAGATACGCAATGATAATGTATTAAATGAATGAATAGCAAATAAGGAAGTGAACTCATACACACAGATGACTTACCCTCTCCGGGCCTCAGTTTTCTGTGAAGTGAGGTAATTAAACTTATTTTGACGTGAACTCACTTCAAGCTTCCTTCAGTTTTAAAATTCTGATTGTATTTTGTTTGTTTTTTTGCTTTGTCTTCCCCTTATCGAATGTCTCAGTGAATAGACAGCTGAGCTTAAAATCATTGTGATTACTCAAGAGAAGCAAATAAACATTGAGGAGCTTGGTCAAGATCAGTATGAGTGTTTTAATATCTCCTTGCGGCACCATAGAAAATATCATTAATTTTGAAGCAAGTTTGCAGACCTCCAAATTGTCTGGATTCCACCTCTAACTTTTTATTGGATTGGAGGCTCAGAAGAGATAGTCCTGCTTGGCTTTGTTGATTGGTTGATTCAAAACCCCTCCTGTTTTTCTGGAAGATAAAAGATTCGTAATTATCTGTTTTCCATTAAAAACAAAAAGCTCATTGGATTTGGTTCAATAACATGATTTGGGCACTTCAGAGTGGAAACCTTTCCTCTTTAAAAAAAAGCATTATGTGTTCCAAAGTGTGAATCGAACTCTTACGATAAAATTCATGCCTCCTCCACAGCACTTCTCTGTCCACATATGCAGATGAGTCAAACTTGAATTTTGGTATAAGTTTTCAAAAGTGACTTCTGCAAATGAACCCACATAAGGCTGTAAAATAGCTCTCCCCTTAGTTTCTCTGATTCTTCATAGTGGTCCTCTCTCTGCCTCCACTGCTTTAGTCAAAATCACAAATGGATAATATCTACACAGTGGAAACTGGAAATTAACAACCTGAATTTGTTTTTGAATAAACTTCCTTATAAGAGGGTAAGTTATGGTTGTGTTCGATAAGAATTTTTTTTTTTTTAAGATTTTATTTATTTATTTGACAGAGAGAGAGAGAGAGAGCACAGGCAGGGGGAGCTGGAGAGGGAGAAGCAGGCTCCCCACTGAGCAAGGAGCCCAATGCGGGAGTTTATCCCAGGATCATGCCCTGAGCCAGAGGCAGATGCTATCCCTCTGAGCCACCCAGGCGCCCCCCCGATAAGAATTCTTGAATAATTTTGTTGCCATCAGTACTTAGAGAATTAAAAGGGCAGTTTTGGTTTTATCCTCCCAGGCCAAGATACAGAGGACAAGGTTAGGGAATGTTTTCATTCTGGAAATCACAGAAGTAGTCTAAACAAAGAATCTAGCCAAGAAGGATACAAGTCTTCTTTATGTTTTCATATTTTATATTTTCTTATTATCATGATTTAAATGTCTATTGTAAATAATCTAGAAATCTGTTTAATCTCCCAGAAATGTATATAACATGTTTGTTACAGAAAACTTCTGTTGTTCATCTGACCATGTAGGATGTTGGCTCTAGAAAATTGAGTTTAATCACTTGGTTTGTAAATGAACTTGGCAGGCTCTTATTATTAATTCACCACTACAAAGAGCATCTTAGTGGACTCTCTCCTATGGCTGAAGGAGGAGACCCACTCTGCGTCTGATAGGTCAAGATGAACAGATGCATTGTTTTATGCCCCGTGAGACCAGTTGCTTCACAGTCGTCACCCATTGTGCAAAGGCCAAGGATGAATTCGACAAAGGCACCTGGCATGTGTGCGGTAAAGTGTCCACTCAGCAGGGCTAGAGTGGTCAAACTCTGCACATTTTAAAGAAAAGCCTGGCCTTTGACCAGTTCCTGGGAAATAACCTCTAAACCCTTGGAGGACCCTGTCTGACCAGTGTCTTTGTATATATACCTGGGCCACACCAGATAGTCTATGCTCACAGGGTGATTTATGGTGTGGCCCTTGGCAACACAGTGCCATTGTGACCTCTGGAGAGGCCAGAGACAGAGGAGCTAAGTCAGCCACACTGGAGCTCCGTGCCTACAGGACAACTGCCACTAAAAATCAACCAATCCCCAAGGCTCAGGTGAGCTCCCCAGGTTGCAGATACTCTGGATGCGTCACACATTTTTGCCGGGAGAATTCAGCACTGTCACACAACTGTAATCGGAGAGGACAGTGGGGACCTTGGGTCGGTCTCTCCTGGGTTCTGCCCTATGCTCCCTAATCTTTGCTGATTTCGACTTGTGTCTCTGCTCTAATAAACCATAACCATGAGCATAACAGATTTTCTGAAGTTTGTCAGTCCTTCTAGCAAATCATTGAACCTGAAGGCGGTCTTGGGGATGCCCGCAAAGCAAGGGTTAGAGAGTAGATTTTCATGAGGAAAGCAAGAGAAGAGAAGCCACAGGCCCTCAGATGCCGCCTCCATGCTGGCCACCTGTGGCAGGTATGTCTTTCTGGGAGAGAACTCACCTCCCTAATTATTCTCCCTTTTTATAGGGAAATCTTGAGTACAATAATCAGACCCTTTGGTCCTGTCTCTCTGGTTTCGATGCTAGGAGTTGTCTAAGAAAACCAGCAACAGAGCACCAGAAATCCTTGGCCATCATGGATTTGCCACAAGGATGGACCTTACTGGTCCCAGAGAAGACAATCTAGAGTACCATCCCTTTGCTGGAAAAAAGGTGGAGCCCTCATCCCACTAACTCACTATCCAGGGCAGCCAGAGGGAGCTTCCACATATTTTTTTTTTTTGAGAGAGAAAGAGAGAGAACAAGTGGGGGAGGGGCAGAAAGAGAGAGAGAGAAAATCCCAAGCAGACTCCATGCTCAGCGCAGAGGGTGTGGGGCTCAATCCCACGACCCTGAGATCATGACCTGAGCCAAAATCAAGAGCCGGATGCTTAATTGACTGAGCCACCCAGGCGCACCCCCCACCCCATGTAATTTTTAAACATGCTTACTCCTCAAACAATCTTTTGACAAGATATTAGGCGTATCATCAGGATATTAAAAGAAAATAAGTGGCTGAACAATTTTGAAAAACAAAGAAAAAGGTCTCCTGGCATGGATTCGCGATTTTTCCCACACGTTGGTTAAATAATCTGATTGTCATTTATATCTTGCTAATACAAGGTCTTTCGAACAGATCCTACCCTCCTAGCTCAAACTGCAGAGACAGCCCACAGAATTTTATCTTCTCACTGGGAAATTATTTTCTCCAATGTGTTTTGATGATGACAGGCCTTTTTCCATCTCGCAGTTCCTCCTCCTCCGGGGAATAGAAATGTAAGGAATAACTTCTGATTTGATACTCGCTGTTCTCCCCACGTATAACCAAGTTTTAAACACTGTCTACAAACTTGCTAACAACCTACTTTAAATCTATACTCTGGAAAAATGAGAAACAAAGGGGAAGAGAAGAAAGACCCTTTTTAAAAGAATACATTTGAGAATACGTGTGAAATATTTGGAAGGAAAGATGGTTCACTAATTCTACTGAATGCATAGTATTGTATAAAGCTACATCTATGTGGGGTGTAGGGAAGATCATCTCTTAAGCTAAAATCCTGTAATTCTGCTACATAGAAAGTCTCACTGCAGGTGAAGATGCTTTCCTCTCTATCTTAATTCAAAACTTCATAGTTCATCACTAATTCTAGAAAAGAAGGATCAGTGTTTCTGTTTACCAGCCATAGGAAAGCAACATAAACACACTTCAAAATTCACAGGATTTGTCAGCTTTGAAATCACAGTTCTTGATTTTTTTAACTTAAAGGATTGACATTATTTTGACTTTTGTACAAAAGTAAGGCTTTCTTAATAATGTTACCACATTATTTCAAATCTTTAAAATTCACATTTTCATATAATGTAACAATATCGTATAATGCAGAGAAGTGTCAGTTCATTTGATATCAAAGGCAATAAAAATTGTACATTGTACCCAATTCCATAGTTCAAGGGATGGCCAAAGCTTCGTCTATATTCTCGTCTTAATCTTCCCAGGCTAACATCTATCCAGTAGTTGCAAACTCTAGATGTAGAACAAACAAAACTTAAAATTCATCTAATCTGAACTTCTTCCCCACACATCTTTTTAAGAAACATTTGTGCTCAAACACGTCCAGGAACTGGGGCTCACCCATATGTAAACAGTCCAGTCTATTGATTTCTTGATATTTTTCTCTTAAATATGATCCTCGTGCCTTGTTCTCCATCCCAGTAAATGGTGCCTCCATCTGCCAGCATCTGACTCTCTTAATCCTCTTATCTAATCTACCACCCAGTCCTGAGAGTTCACCCCAAACCCTTCGCCCAGTCTCTGCTGCTGTCCTTCTGTCCATGCCATCATCATGCCTCATTCTGATCTCCCTTTTTCCTTCTCTCGGCCCCCTTTTCATGCATCCTCCACTCAAGCACTAAGAGGGATATTTAAAAATGTAAACAAGATCATGGTAGGCTGCTGCTTAAAGTCCTTCAGTATGTATTTGCAATAAAATCCAAACGCTTTAATATGATCTACAAGGTCCTGCAAACTCTACCTCCAGCTATTTCTTCAGACTCATTGCCTATCCCTCTGTTCTCTCACAAATGTGCACCCATGCTGGCCTTCTTTAGTTCTCGAAGGGGCCAAACACTGCCCTATCTTAGAGCTTTCAAACATATTGTTCCTTCCCCTGGGAATGGTCTTGCCCAGCTGCTCACCCTTCAGATTTTAGTTCACATATACTTTCTCAAAAAAGCTTTCCCTGACCTTTTCCTTCATCATTTGTTCTTCATAGTCCTCACCACAATCGAAAAGATATGCAAGTGCATGTGTGATTGTGTGCACACATAATGTGTATATGTAATTACACATATACACATACTGATGCGTGATGCATATAATATCTCTCACCCCAGCACAGTGGGCAGCAGATCTGCCTTATTTCACTGATGAATTACCCCACCTATAACTTTCTTCCTGGCCCACCTTAAGCACTTAGTACATTGTCCAGAATATATTCACACCTAATTATTAGAAATCATTAATTTAGAAATTGTGTCTTAGTTGAAATTTGTTAATCAACCAAAGGACATATGTGCATCCCTGATTAAGAAGTGCCTTTTCATATAAAACATTAAAACTTATTGTACTTGAGGAGTAAAAAATAAACATACGAAATGCTTATCACTTATTTAGGTTAACTTTAATGTGAACAGTGCATGCATAATTAAACTCACAGTCATGAGTTAAATAAATAAATGATGAGCTTAGGGACAGAATGGCCACCATTGGCGGTATCATCTCTTTTACTGTTTGTTTGACAGAGGACATTATCCAGTTGCTGCAGTTTAGCTACATAGATTTCTTGGTGGTACATGGAGTGAAAAATAATAAAGATTAAATATAACAGCATAAGTAACGTTTATGGAGTACTTGCCACAAGTCAGGTCTATTTAATTCTGACAAGATGTCTCTCTAGTACGTAGGTACTCTCATTACCCCATTTTACAGGTTGGGGGACCGAGACTTGGGGAGCATAAATTGCTCATCAGTCTAGTCATCGAAGGGGTGGGGCATTGACTCCAGGTCTGACGCCACTCTCCTTGCTCATAACTGTTGTATTGTGCTGTCTCCCAGCTATGTTGCCCCTGATCTGCCCACAGAGCATCAGGATCGTGCCGGCAGGGGACCCCCTTTCTTTGTGCTTGGATATCTCCCCTTACTAGCACACAAAAGAGTTCTTAACTCACACCTTGATAAGAAAAGACTGAATTCAAGGGAGCTCTGCAGTTTACTCACGATTACATTTATTTTGTTACCTGAGTATGTATTTAAGAAAGAGTTCATTAATATTCTAGCGTGTCCATGACAGTTTTTGGTATTACTACCAATTCCCCCAATATGGGTACCGGGGAATCCTCAGCTAGAAACTGATCTACATTGAGTCACTATGTAGTGAGGCATCTCTCCTAAATAATTTCTACGACAATCCTGTTAATGGGTTATTTTCCATAAATGAGGAAAGCTGGGTGCAGTGCGTGCCCACAGTCATGTCCTCAGGGCCAGCAAGCCTGGAGGAAGCTGATGCCTCACCTAGCCTGGGCTGTGGCTCAGTGAACGATAGCACAGGGAAATGTCAGGAGGCGTCATTTAAGGCCATTGAGGCAGGGACCCTTGTGGGGAGAATTGGAAGTCAGTGTAAGTTGAAGCTGGAGAAAATAAGAGAAAGGAGGGCTGGGGGGAGCAGAGAAAACCAGACTCAGGCTGGATTTCATAAGCTTCCAGAACAGGTGCTCCAGGAGGTGGGGGGGGGGGGGGCGTAGGGGTCTCTAAGGAGCTGGGGCAGGTGGGTTGACCGCCACCCGTTCTTGTTCCCCCAGCTGCCAAGCCAGGAGCCTGCAGGGCAGTCTCGGTCCTGCTTCTGGGAAGTCCTCCTCCTTTGACATTCTGCTTCTTCCCTTCTTGCCTGCTGTCCCTGTTAGAGCAGCCCCAGCCTGTAACAAAACCAGTGCGCTCTTCTGAGACAGCCACGAGCATTTGGGCCATCATGGCCAGCTGTTAAATCCTCCACGGACAACCTTCCCATGTTAGCTGTATGGAGTGCATCCCCCCCGGTCACATTTCTCCCAGCGATGATCTTTGAGCTCTAGCGGTTGATGCCCACACTGGTACCACTTGGGAGTCAGGGTGATTCGGACGTGTGACTTCCACTCCAGGCTCCAGAGCATCCACGGCTCTTGTGGGCACATTCCCACTTGTGGGCAAACACCGAGGAAGTTTGCTGGGAAGGAGATTCTCACGTGGGATGCATGCTGTCGTTGTCCAGGCAGCCTGTCCTCTTCTCGTCTCCCTCTCTCCCCACAGGCGTCTTCCAGGTGACTCTGGGCTGAATGCCATCCCTGACATGATTCCAGACCACACTCCACGCTGGACAGTGCGGTTAACTGCATCCCCGACTCCAGAGCTCGAAACACGCCAATCTGTCTCGATATACTAAGTCTATCATTTCCAATTCAAACAGGTCTTCAAACATTGTAGAAAGTATTTTACTGATGACTTTTTCTGATAAACGAATACAAATATTTTTACACTCTGGCTTCAGTTGTAGCAACTCTTAAAATATTTGGCTGTGAAAATCGAAGACAGTTTAAGGAGTGTTTTAGACATCAACTAAGCCCTTCAATAATGCGTTCAATACCTCTAAAAGTGACAGCAAATCAAGGATGAAATGAAACAGTAAACAGAGCGAAGGCAGATTTCACATATGGTGGCAGCTCTGTCATTGCAAGCCTCAGACGGAACACTGGATCAAAATGCCGAATGTGATGGATGACGCTTGCACGTCCCAGATGAGTTGCTTTGGCTGCTGACAGAGAGCATGCTTTTTGCACTGTGTGTTCTAAGTCAAAAGAAAAAAAAAATAAATGTAGGGCACGGTTTAGTGTCATCCCATGGGAACTTCCATGGCCCGAGATATTCTTGTGAGAGGTGCAAATCTAGGCATGCTATTCCACAGTTTGCCCCTCTTTGGGAGAGAGCAACAGTGAACAAGAAAGAGGTCAAGGGCTCTGCCAGGGCACCTGGGGAGGGCGTGGCCTGCTGGGAATCCCATGAGCCCACCCCAACTCTCAGCCCCTTCCTGCCTCCTAAAGCCCAAGGCACTTTCCCCCAGAGCTTGTGCTCCTCATGTTTCCTAAAGGTCTCCATGTGTTAGGGCTTCACTTCTCTGCCCACTGCAGCCTCTTCCAGTTCCTATCTGCCTCTGCTTTCCATTCAGGTTCCTCTTACTTCACTCCACTGGATGCCTTTTTTGTTGAGGTCCAAGTAAGCCACTGGCTTCTCTGATCCCCGGATGCTCCATGGGATCCCTCTTACCTCTTTCTAAGCTGTACCCATAGGTCTAGGATAATATAGCCCCACACACTGCACATTTGAAATGCTGTTCTGGAATTCCTTGTTAGTGGTTGAAGGGGACTAGTGTCACTTAGCCTCTTGCTGTGCTTCTAATTTCAAGAGTCATGAGGTAGAGCCACCTGTCCTCCACTACATTAACCCATATATTTAGACAAGGTTAATCCCTCTACTGTACCGCGACATCACCCGGGGGTGTCCATAGTCTCCAGGGCTGACATCACAGCGTCGTCTTAGCACAGTGGTGGGTATGAGTCTTTGAGATACACGTGGTAAATATGGCACCTAATGGAGTGACCAGATCCTTCTGTGCCTTCTCTTGGTGACAGTAACGTTGTGGCATCGTGAACGCACAGGGCAATGTGTGAATTACCTGGTACAGCCCCACTACTGCCTAAAGTAAGTCCTTACGTGTGGTCAGCAGCATCGGTTGGACAGAAACCATATTACAGGACGGACTTGCCAAGTCGATTTAAAAGCTGGAATTAATTTTGTGAGATGAAGTAAAACATCTCCTCTTGTTCCTTTTGAACTAAAACAGGGTCAGTAAATTATGGCCTCTGCATCAAATCTGACTCACTGCTTATTTGTGTAAATAAAGTTTTATTGGGACACAGCACACTTGTTCCTTTCTATATTGTCTCTGGCTACATTCACATTACAACAGTGGAGTTGAGCAGTTGCAACATAGACCCCTGGATTGTGTCATTGAGGTTTGCTCCTTGGTGAACACCAGATCTCCACAATGTTGCGAATGCATTCACAGGATGTGATCTTTGCTTCAGTAGAATTCTCTTGGTAGGGTGGTTGTGAAGATTAATCTGTCCCAAAGAGAGAGACATTCCATCTATCAACTATCCAGCAGTGCTTGAGGAAAGAAGCTAATCAACTTCGGATTTTTCCATTTACTTGCACATCTTGGTTAGAGTATGTTAGTCATCATTGGAAAATGCTATTAGTTTTTATTTCTCTAAAAATACCTTTGTTTTGTCCTTATTACTGAATGTCATTTTTTCCCAGGTATATAACTCTAGGCTGATTGTTATTTTCTTTTAGCACGTTGGAGTCTTTTTTTCCCACTGTAATTTTGGCTTCCATTGCTTTGTTTTATTTTGTTTTGAAAAGTCAGCTGTCAGTCTAATTGCTGTTTTTTTAAGGCAATTGCACATTCAAGGCAATGAATGCTGTTTTCCTGCCTGTGGTGATCTAAGGTTAATAACCACAGTGCTCTAGAACGGATGCTCTAAATTTTATGTGGAATTGAGATTATCTTTTTCTACTACCTATTTGGTCCTACACTTCTTTTATTGTGCTTCCTTTTATTGAGCTTCACAGATATTGCATTTTTTTCCCCACAAATTGAAGGTTTGTGGCAACCCTTTGTCAAGAAAGTCTATCCGTGCTATTTTTTCCAACAGCTTTTGCTCTCACTTTGTGTCTCTGTGTCACATTTTGGAGATTCTCACAATATTTCAAACGTTTTCGTTTTTATTATATTTGTTACGGTGATCTGTGATCAGTGATTTTTGGTGTTACTCTTGTAACTTGTCGTGGGGCACCATGAACCACACACTTATAAGATGGCGAACTTCATCGATAAACGTTGTGTGTGTTCTGACTGCTCCACTGACCAGCTGATTCTCTGTCTCCCTCCCTCTCCTCAGGCCCCCCTATTCCTTGGGACACAACAATATTGAAATGAGGCCAATTAATAACCATAAAATGAGCTCCAAGTGTTCAAATGAAAGGAAAAGTCTCTCATTGTAAGTCAAAAGCTAGAAATGATTAAACTTAGTGAGGAAGGCATGTCAAAAACTGAGATAGGCTGAAAGCTAGGCCTCTTGGGCCAGTTAGCCATGTTGTGAATGCAAAGGAAAAGTTCTTAAAGGAAATTGAAAACAAAATGCTACTCCAGTGAACACATGAATGATAAGAAAGCAAAACAGCCTTATTGCTGATACAGAGAAAGTTTCAGCGGTCTGGATAGAAAATCAAACCAGCCACAGCATTCCCTTGAGCCAAACAAAGCCTAATCCAGAGCCAGGCCCTGACTCTCTTCAATTCTGGGAAGGCTGAGAGAGATGAGGAAGCTGCAGGAGAAAAGTTTGAAGCTAGCAGAAGGTGGCTCATGAGGTTTAAGGGAAAGAGCTGTCTCTATAACATCAAAGTGCAAGGTGAAGCAGCAAGTACTGATGGAGAAGCTGCATCCAGTGATCCAGAAGATCTAGCCTAGATAATCCATGAAGGTGGCTACACTGAACAACAGACTTTCAATGTAGAAGAAACAGCCTTCTACTGAAAAAATTATATCTAGGACTTTCATAGTTAGGAGAAATCAATGCCAGGCTTCAAAGCTCCAAAGGGCAGGCTGGCTCTCTTGTTAGGGATTAATGCAGCTGGTGACTTAAAGCTGAAGCCAGTGCTCATTTAGCGTTCTGAAAATCTTAGGGCCCTGAAGAATTATGCTAAATCGATTCTGCCTGTGCTCTGTAAAGGGAACAACAGAGTCTGGATGACAGCACATCTGTTTACAAGATGGTTTACTGAATATTTTACTTTATTTTATTTTATTTTTTTAAAGATTTTATTTATTTATTCATGAGAGACAGAGAGAGAGAGAGAGAGAGAGAGAAGCAGGCTCCTAAGGAGCAGGGACCCCAATGCAGGACTCGATCCCAGGACCCTGGTATCATGACCTCAGCCGAAGGCAGACACTTAACCATCTGAGCCACCCAGGTGCCCGGTTTACTGAATATTTTAAGCCCACTGTTGAGACCTGCTGTTCAGGAAAAAAAAAAAGATTCCTTTAAAAATATGACTGTTCACTGACAATGCACCTGGTCACCCAAGAGCTCTGATGGAGATATTCGAGATGAATGTTGTTTTCCTGCCTGCATTTTGGCTTTCAAGTCTTGTTATTCAAGAAATACATTCTCTAAGGCTATAACTGCAATGGACTCATTCCTCTGATGGATCTGGGAAAAGACAATGGAAAACCTTACGGAAAGGGTTCACCATTCTAGATGTCATTAAGGACATTTGTGATTCATGGGAAGAGGTCAAAATATCAACATTGCCAAGAGTTTGGAAGTTGTTTCCCACTCTCATGGATGACTTTGAGGGGTTCCAGACATCAATGGAGGAAGTCACTGCAGATGTGGGGGAAATAGCAAGAGAACCAGAATTAAAAGTGAAGCCTGAAGATGTGACCGAGTTGCTGCAATCTCATGATAACACTTTCACAGATGAGGAGTTGCTTCTTATGGATGAGCAAAGAAAGTGGTTTCTTGAGATGGTTTCTACTCCTGCTGAAGATGCCGTGAAGATGGTTGAAATGACAACAAAGGTTTTAGAATATTCCATAAACGTAGTTGGTAAAGCAGCAGCAGGGTTTGAGAAGATCAACTCCAGTTCTGAAAGAAGTTCTACTCTGAGAAAAATGCCATCAAACAGCATTGCAGGCTACAGAGAAATTGTTCAGGAGAAAAAGAGCAAATCGATATGATGGAGTTTATTGTTGTCTTATTTTAAGACATTGCCATGGCCCCTCCAACCATCAGCAAGCCAACACCCTGCTCAGTCAGCAGCCACAGCATCAAGGCAAGACCCTCCAACACCAAAAAGAGTAAAATTCACTGCAAGTCCAGATGATGGTTAGCATTTTTTGGTAATAAAGTATTTTTTAATTAAGGTATGTACATCGTTTTTTTAGACATAATGTTATTGCACACTTAATAACCACAGTATAGTATAAAATAACTTTTATATGCACTGGGAAATCAAGAAATTCATTTGTTTCACTTTATTACAATACTCCCTTTATTGCAGTGGTCTGGAACTGAACCCACAACATCTCTGAGGGGGTGCTTCTACCTGTCCTGCCATCTACAAATTTCTTCTTTCCTTTATTGCTTTCTTTTAATTTAATTTTCCCCCTCATTTCACTTTCCCCTCTACTAGTTGGGAAATTATGCAATATATTTTCCTAATTAATACTTATCAAAGTCTATAGTTAATCTATATCTCTACTGTCTGATACAAGGTCTTTAAAATAATTCTGATTACCTCTGTCCATGTTTATTATGCACTGCTTTTCACATTGTGTATTTTAGTTTTCTCTCTTTTTAAAATAAATCATGTAAGACATTTTTATTATTGTTTACTACAGTCTACTTTTAGTGTTGCCCCATTTTAGCCCCCACCCCTTTTTTAATCTTTCTATTGTCCAGCTTAGATCTCCCACCTGGCAATTACATTTCCTCTTTAACTAATGTACATCCTTTCAAATTGCCTTTGGTTAGAGTATGTTAGTCATTATTGGAAAATACTATTATTTTTTACTTATCTAAAAATATCTTTACTTTATCCTTATTACTGAATGACAGTTTTTGCCAGGTATATAACTCTAGGCTGATTGTTATTTTCTTTTAGCACATTGGAGTCTTTTTTCCCCACTGTAATTTTGGCTTCCATTGCTTTGTTTTATTTTGTTTTGAAAAGTCGACTGTCAGTCTAATTGCTATTTTTTTTAAAGGCAATTCATCTTTTATCTGTGGCTGATTTCATGAAAATTTTTTCCTTGTATCTGTTGTTCTTCACTTTCATTATGATGTGTCTTAGTGTTTTTATCTACCAGGCTTGGTTGGGATTCACTAGCTTCTTTGTTTTCCTCAGTTCTGGGAAATATCTCAGCAGTGCTGAGATTGTCTCTCTCTATTCTAGCCACTCTTTCTGAAACTCCAATTCAGAGTTTGTTAAATTTTTCTCACTCTATCACAGATCTTACCCTATTTTTCATATTTTTCATCACTTTTTTCTCACTAGGCTGAATTCTAGAAAATTTCTTCAGATATATATGTCTCCTACTTCATTAATTTCTCTTCAGCTAAGTCTTGATTACCTAAGCAACAATCACTGAATTTTTAATTTCAATTGTTATATTTTAATTTCTAGATATTCCACTTGGTTCTTAGTCCACTCTACGAGGTCTTTCTTTCTAATCTTTTCCTTGTTACTATTTTTGATCCTTTTCCTTTCCATGTCATTTAACATATTAAACATACTTATTTTTTATCCATCATCTGATCACTTTAATATCTAATGTCTTATTTCAGTTCTGCTAACTTTATGCCAAAGGCAACAGGAATGATCATCGTTATGATTTTTGACTGTGGAGCTTCATCTGAAGGGACCGGAGGATCCTTTGAAATCTAGGTTGAAGGGGCGCCTGGGTGGCTCAGTCGTTAAGCGCCTGCCTTCGGCTCAGGTCATGATCCCAGCGTCCTGGGATCGAGCCCCGCATCGGGCTCCCTGCTCCGCGGGAAGCCTGCTTCTCCCTCTTCCACTCCCCCTGCTTGTGTTCCTCTCTCACTGTGTCTCTCTGTCAAATAAATAAATAAAATCTAAAAAAAAAAAAAAAAAAAAGAAATCTAGGTTGAAGATAGGGAAGAGATTCCTCCAGAAAGGATCTGCATTTGCTTTTGCTGGTTCTTGCGTGCCTTACCTGCCTGGGGTGGCTTTCTGCTCATGTACATGATTAGAGCTTTACTCATACTGTGCAGATTTGGGCTGCACACCTGCTGGAGACCTGGCATGTTGTTATGAATCCAAGGTGGACATATTTTTTCGCTACTCTGCCCAAATCTTTAGGACAGGTTATCCCTATAGCTATCCCCTTGCAGAGGAATATGGGTTTACTCCCAGTTCACCTTTCCTGAAGGTCAGCCATTTAGTTGGAGTTGACATTTTTTGCAGGGCAGTGGGCAGACTTCTCACTTTGTCTCCTTTTCCTCCTCCCCTAAAAACTATGGAAATTGAAGCTCAGGTTCCTCTAGGTTTGGCAGATACTTTGGTTTGAAATGCCTGCCTCAGTGATTCCTTTCCCTCTCTGAATTCCCACTCCCAGGTCACTGCTGCATCTAAAAACAATTTTTTAAAAATATGATACCCAGAATTTTTATTTGATTTATGTAGGATCGTCACTCAGGCTTTGTCATGGATACTTGTGACAAAAGCCTGGAATTGAGACTTTATGGAAATGTCAACTTACAGCTTAGCTCTCAAGTGACTTCATATGGGTATAACATACATTTTAAATGCAAATGTTTTTGGTAAAATTTCATAAATATGACTTATCACAATGTTTATTGTGTTTGTTCTGATTTTACCTGCTTATTACAGACACAAAATGAGATGGGAAAGTATCAGTGAGAAACTTGATATTTCCCCTCACCATCTAGAAGTGGCCACTGTTCATGTTTGTTAAATCTACTTTTGTCCAGCTTTTGGTATGCTCTCCTATTTTTAAATAATTGAGAACACTTTGTTTTAAATGGATTTGTTTATTTCGAAGATGATCAGTCTTTTTTGAGATGTAAGTCACAGGACAGCATTATTTCTCTTCCTGTCTATTCTGAGGTCACAGTGGATCAGTTAACATCTCGTAAGATATACTACATTGCTCTGCATAATCTATCCTGGTGGATCTAATCAAAAGAAGCCACTCAGGAAACCATGAGGGAGTGGTAATGGAAGAAACAGTGCCACTGAGGGAGGGGAGCTAAGGCGCCCAGCTACAGAGGACCACGGCCACGCAGAAGTAGCACGGTCATCTTGTACAAGCTGCTGCAGGCTGTGTTTGAGCTCCATTTAACAGAAGGTTGTACGATGAAATTGAAAGGATCATTTGTACTTTACAAATAAAAATGCTTCAGTATAATAATGCAGTGACAGTCACAGAAGTTTCACATGAGCTCAGACCTCTGCAGGCCTGTCTCTGAGACACAGATAGAGTTGCACCCACCTCATGCCCCATGCAAAGGCCTGAACATGCCCATCTGCACTCCCGGTGTGAGATGGGGGCTTTTTATCCAAGTTACTAAAAAAACTGAAAACGACAAAAATCTGCAATTGATCTGAAATAATTTGCTCTACAACCATGCTTTCCTCTTTATTGAAGTCTGGAAAAGGGCCTCCAAGAGTGCACATGAACCCCATTTCCTGACGGGTGGAGGTGCAAGGGGTACAGAACACCGTGGAATTGGATTCCACCAGAAGAACGCAAGGACATAGATGTGAGCAAGGCCAAGGAAGCCTGAACACCTTGCTGAGACTCGATGAGCACAAAAGATGGTGTCATTTTTAAATTCCTTCAACAAGAAGTCCTAGGCGAATATATACTGTCCTTTGACTCTGTGGAGCCAAGTGAAGGATAACAGTCACTACACTTTACTTCAGGTGAGTAGGAGCTCCTTCCATGACACAAAGCACAGGCTCTGGTGTCACAAAGATCTGAGTCCAAATGCTAGGCCAGTGGCTTCCTAACGGCGAGCTCACAAGGGGGATTTAACATCTCATCCATAACATAGTGATGATAATATCTATCATTGCAGGGTTGCTGGAAGGATTGAAAATGATCTCTCTAATGAACCTGGTACAAGGCAGAGATTTCACCTGGCTGTGTAAGTCCATGAGTCTGGGACCATTCCTTGATCATTATAGCTTCTAGAGTAGCTAGCATATAGTAGGTATTGTACAAACAGTCATCAAATGAATGGGCAAAGTACTCAGGTGTAGAATGAATGATCTTGGAGGACAAAGGTAAAAGGTGCATTGCTGTCCTATCAAGAAGCTTTCTCGGGACCAACCTTGTTGATGACTTTTGACTGGGATGTCCCAACAGCTCCAAGGATAAAAGTTGTCCATTCTCTGCCTGCTGCAGCCCCAAGCATCTAGATCTATGGGCAGCCCCTTAGTTCCATACTTATTGCCTGAGCCCTGACTCTGTCCAACAGAGACCAAATGTCCACCCATACCAGCTCTGATGTACCTTCACCCCCTTCTTTGCCCCTTCCCATTGACTTCTCAACCTGTCTATCTGCTCCACACATGTAGCTAGGATCCATGGGAAATAAGAACCTTGATGGAAGCAAAAGGGAAGAGAAGCGCTTGCAAGTATGGCAGGAGAAGACATTGAAAGTCGAGCCCTGCCTCGAAAAACAAATAGTTTTACCAGGAGGCAGATTTAATAAATTATAGCAGTGAGTCAGTAGGGTGATGTCAGACAAATGAAATATTTAACACGATGTAATAATCCCTCCAGTTATGTTAGAATGTTTGCATTTGTTAATCTAAAGCCGGCTGAATGGTGAACATGCTGAAAGGCTTCTCTAAGTCATGGGATCCCCTAGAGTCAGAGAAGGGACGTCTGTTTTCCTGGTCCTCTCAGGGTGGTGGGATTTATTCCTCAATGTGGCATCATTTCTTTTAATTAACAAATAGTGAGCTTAAGGACACCTAGAAAATTCTTCTCTTGCTCTCTCCCTCGTGAACTGAATTTGCACATGCTTCTTGCATGCTCCCTTCTCAGGTTGGGAAGGCTGGTAGAAGTACCTCTGCTTATCCCCCTCCCTGTAACTTGGTATCTGCTTTGAGCAGAGAAGACATATAATAGGCATTCTCCAGCCTGGTGACTGGTTTGCTTGTTCACGAAACTGGGATATGCGGAGGCTTTGTCAACTTTCAGATTTCTATTTAATGGCATAAAAGAAAAAAAGAGAAAGAAAAAGAGAAAAAGAAGCTTTTATTTAAAATTCCCAGGCTCACATAAAATAGAGTTCTTATTTCAAGATCAAATTGCCTAGATAAACTCATGGCACTGTTACTAATTTATGTATTAAGTAGTTGGTATCCATTTCTGGATTATTTTCATTTGTTAATTAAACAGTACCTCTAAGGGAGACAAAGACAATTGAATTGTCACTATGTCCCAGCGGCCCCCTTTGCTGGCTGATAAGTCTTTCCACAGTACAATTGTGAACTCACCGAGGGCCAGATTACTGCATGTGACCAGGACAGGTGCTGCTCTTGCCACCTGCCCATCACTCTGGGATTCCTCTGCCCGTCCCTCCCCGACTCCATTCTGAACTCACCACTGATGGCTTCCACTTGCAAAGGAAAGCTGAAAACCGAATGAGAGGCCAGAGACATGGCTCTTGGCACAAACAATACACTGATGAATTCTTTCAAGCCTGGGGTGAATTTTTGGGTTATTGGTCAATTCGTTTAGGTTATGAAAATTATCTAATTAGCCAGACCCAGATAGCATACACCTCCCTTGGGGTGCTTCCAGTGCTTCATCTGTAGTATTTCTGGCTGATCGAAGTAGAGGATGCCAACTATACAGTTTGGGGCAGTGGCCAAATATCCATCAGAGGCTGCACAATAATCAGCTCTGTTATTTGCAAGCAAAGCAGGTTTTGTCCCAGCCTCCAGAAGTCAAAGGCTACCAGTTTTACTGGCTGCATCACTGAAATGTTTTATTTAGACAAGGAGCTGGCAAGAACCATATTCCCTTACTTTGCAGAAGTGGCTAAAACAGCTGTTAAGATGTTCTTCTGGAATGGCAGATAATGACGAACCATCAGCTGCCTCGTGGCTTCTGGGACCCTTGAGGCATGCAGGAATTAGGAAGGCTGTAAAATGAGCCCATATGTATGCCTTTGTTCCCTTGGACACTTGCTTATTTGTTTGTCTGTTGGTTTATTTCAAGATCACTGGACTCACCAGACAAAATAAAGAAGGTTCTTTGGTAACATATATCTTAGGACAATTCTGATACATTATACACAGAATTCCAGAACATTTTTATTTCTGATGCACAATTTATCCGTGATTCAACTGCCCAGTGAAGGGCTGTGTTTTCCCGTTTCTTATGCTACAATTTCTCCTAATCTCTCACTTTCCCTCACCATTGGTTCTTTCCTGTAGCAGGACACCCTGCTCTGTTTCTGAACCCCCAGTCCCCAGTGACCTTATTCTCTGTCTTTTTAGTGGTTTTCCCTTTATATCTCCTCCAGTATTTGATTTCTTCTTGACCACATCTCACCAATAGAAAACAATTAAGGAACATTCTAATAGGAAAAATGAGAAGTTTGATATATCTCTAAATAGTGACATACTGCCAGTAACTAGCAGAGAAAAAGGTCAGTAAATATTCTTCATCTCTGGACTGAGAAGGATGGAGCCTTGACTTTTTGAGAGGACCATGTCTCCCAAAGATACAGGACCCACTGGGCTCTTCTCCCTGGCAGCTGGTCTGTGGAAGTGAAGTGAGGGGCAGGGAAGGGATGGGGCATCCTTGGTTTGCTCCAAGGGCCAATCAGAAAGAACTGTTACCAGATCCAGAATCCTGGGACGCCCCCCAGAGTACTTTATTAACAGAGTCATCCCTGAAGGCCAGCAGAGGCCTGTTCCCCAAGCTCTCTGGGATGGCGATCTCCTGAAGGCACAGTTATATCCCATTATCTCCCAAGCCTCCCAGGTCAGCAAAGACATTGAGGCAAGTAAAGGATCAGGAGGTGTTGTTTGATAGGTTTTCTTCTGCCAGAAGATTTCTGGGGTAAGGAGGGAATACATGGCCGTTTGGCTGGACTTGTTGGCCTAGTTCTTATGCCAAAAGCCAAGCGGAGAGGACAAGCTACAAAGCTGGCATTTCTAGTCTGTGCAAGGCTCTTCGGGGCTGTACATCTATTTCTTCACTGGGCTGTCACAATTTGGCTGCGAGGAAATGCCAGGGCTAAGAGTTTTAACCCAGGATTTCTTGCTCCCAAAGTCGCTGTCTTTCCTTCCAGTAATGGGTGGAGCCTGACATATCCAGAATCCAGGTCCCAAGGGCACAGTGCACAGTGAAAGAGATGTTGGCCACCATCTGGGGTTTCAAATCAGCTCCTCAGAAGGGTTTGTGGCTGACTTGGGAGAGACCATCTCACACCCACAGACAGACCTGAAATTGCTGAGCTGAAGGTCCTCTCCACCCTCCCCCATGCCCCCGTGCTCTCCCACAGGGGCAGGCGTCTGGGCCGCAGCGATCCTGACCCCAGCCCAGGACAGAAGCATCGCACAGGCAGAAGCTAAGGCCCACCGGATAGGCCACGTTATTTGCCTTTAAGGATCCAGCTAAGAGCTGGTGATAAAACTCAAATTTCTGAGTAGCAGTTCATTGTCATGACTGATCCTCTCAGCAAAAAAAGATTTTTTTTTTTCTTTAGAGAGCGAGAGCACGGGTGAGTGGAGTGGAGGGGCAGAGGGAGAGAGAGAATTTTTTTTTTTTTAAGATCTATTTATTTATTTTGGAGAGTGAGAGCACAGGGGGGAGGGACAGAGGGAGAGGGAGAGAGAATCTTAAGCAGACTCCCCACTGACTGTGGAGCCCAATGAGGGGCTCAATCTCAGGATCCTGAGATCATGACCTGAGCAGAAATCAAGTGTCAGACGCTTAACCGACTGTGCCACCCAGGCACCCCTCAGCAGTTGAAAGATTTTGTTTCACTGTCATTGTTGAAATAGTGTGTTTAATTCAAATTACAAATAGTGTGAGTGCTTTTTGCTAACTTCATTTAATCTCCCTTCTCACCTACAACCCAGAAATTTCAAATAACCCCAATTATGTGAGGAGATAAAAGGAATCTTCAAGCTGTGGCAGGCAGGTGCTAACCCTAGAGCCCTAGAGGACTGAGGGTGCCAGGCCCCAGGGCCCCCAGGGCTGGTCTTTCCATGGGCTCATGGTGTGGGTGTCTGGGACAGCATTTGATGTGGTTGCTGGTGATGATGATGGTGGGGGTGGGGAGGGGGTGTCTTCTCACTAACCAGGAATTCTGTGCTCTCAGCGTCACCCTGAACTCCCACGAGGGATCAGGACCCAGGGAGGCACAGCATCAAATTCCCCTTGGACCTGCTCTCCAAAGAGGTGCCCCAACCACAGATAGGCCGGGATGAAATATTCTTATGGGGCAGTGAGCACTTTATCCCATCATTATCATTCATTCCCTTTCGTTTGTTTGTTGCTTAGATACGTAAAACTTACAATGTTCTCGGAGTTAGTCGGTGGTGCTGTAATTTTTATACTGCGGGGAGGGAAATGCCAGGGTTTCTAATTGTAAAAGGTCATCTGTCCAGCAGGCCTGATTCCATCCCCCTAAACTCACCTTAAAATAATTATTATCACTTTATAAGAAAAAAAATATTCACAACCCCTTCTTGCCAGAGTTTGGAAAGACTTTCCACAAACCATAGCACTAATGTGACTCAGTGGAGAAGGCAGTAGCTGGCCCATCCCAGGGGGGTTCCCAGGAATGAGTCATCCTGCTGCCAGGGGGGAGTAGGCATCCCGTTTCCCTGGCTTCCCTCCTGGTTCAGACACTCTGCCTCTGCAACAAACAGGAAGTATAATGCTCTGACTTTCTGATGGTCCTTTTTGACACAATCAAAATGTCTTCTTCCTCCCCAAAGAAGTACTTCCATTATTAGATCCGGTTAGAAAATTCTGGGGCATCTAAAGGAGCACGCTACGTTCTGGAGAGAGATAGAGCACAGATAAAGCACAGTTTCAGCACAATTAGGGCTAACAGAGTCCAGAAGAGCCCTGGTGGCTACATATCCCGAGGACTGTTACTTTTTAGGTCCTCGCATTTTACAAAAGGTCAGAAATGCCAGGCAGTGAGGCTAGGAAACAGATAGCAGATGTGAGCTCCATGGACACTGGGGACTGAGAAGAATATGCGTGTCCCTTGCTCTTTCAGGACAAAGAGGGGACAGGGGCACGAGGCATGCTTGTCCTCCTGTGCTGGCAGGAGCTCTGTGTTCTTAGACACAGAAACAGGAAAAGGGGGGAGGGGGTTGTCTGAAAAAAATCTTACAGACCAAAGGAAGTGAACCTCATACTAAAATTTCACTGGAAGCAATGTTTTTCTAAACCACTAAAACATTTTCACAAAAAATTATTAAATACTACATCTGAAACTAGTGATGTACCATATGTTGGCTAACTGAATTTAAATAATAAAAAAATAAAATAAGATTTGTAGGTTAAAAAAAAAAAAGAAAGAAGGAAAAGTTATCAACCTTCCTAGGATGAAAAACCATGTTGTCTTTTTAAAACAAGAACAAAATGTCAAAGGGAGATGAACCGCTATGGAACCAAGACAGAATGTGAAGGAAAGGAAGACGATGAAAGAAGGAAGTATTACTAGTACAGAGAACTAAGAATTCAATGCTGGATTAGTCCACCTGGATACAGTCAAGAGCAGACATGGCACCTTGGAAACAGTCAGTAGTGAGCGGGATACACCTGAGACGCTCTCCCAGAACCAGGAGAAAAGAAATTCACCCATAAAAACTGGGACCGAGGTGGGACTGGCAGGAAAAAAAGGAAGTGCAGCATGGGGGTCAAGAGCACGAGCTTCGGGATCACAGATGTGCACTTGAAGCTCAGCCCTAGTGCTTACTATGTGTGTGGACACGGACAAATCTTTCATCCGCAAAACAGTGACTCAGCGTGTTTGACCCAGGACTTAGCATTTTATTAGATGTTAAACCTTAGGTTTGGGGTGCTCAGTCGGTTAAGCGTCCGACTCATGATTTTGGCTCAGGTCATGATCTCAGGGTCATGGGATCGATCCCCACATCGGGCTCCATGCTCAGTGGGGAGTCTGCTTAGGATTCTCTCTCTCCCTCTCCCTCTGCCCCTTCCCCCTCTGCTCTCTTTCTCTCTCAAATGAATAAAAAAAAAAGACAAAAAACAAAAAACAAAAACCTTAGGCTTATTACTAAACTGATCTGTTTTTTTTTTTTAATCTGCAAAATGGGGATTATATTTATTTTTAGAGTTTTTGTATAGTTAAGATGAGACATCTACAAGGTGCTGACACTCCATTAGCATACAGTATTTACTCAATACACAGAACATGATGAACATATATGTCCAGGACCTGACCTGTTTCAAATTAATCATATTTCTGGAGCTTATGTATTTTAATGTGAAAGGCTGGAGTGACTAGAAGGTAAAAGGCATTTGTCCAAAGGATGTGTTCAATAATGTGAGACATGTAATTTGGCAGAAAATGAATGAGTTGGGAAGGCATATATGGCTTAAAATGTTTCATTTTCATAAATAAATCATGCATAGCAATTAAAACACTTACTAAATTACAATCATCATTTTGTATAAGCCAGAAACACCTGGATTTACTTAAAATGGAAAAAAGAAGCCAGTATATATATAAAAAAAAATCCAAAACATATACTGACATAGATTTGTTTGATCAGCATTCCTGGATCAACAAATAATCATTGGACACTAACTTTGCACTACTAGTCACTGAGGATTCAGTAGCAAATGAGACCGAGTCTTTTCCTCACGGACCTTACGTCCTCCTCCTGGGAGAGAGACAGAACCAACAAGGAAAGACCGGCATAATCACGGTGTGTTCATTACATTATTTTGCTGTATATCCACCAAATATTATTCCAGATAGTATTAACTGCTATGAAGAAAAATAAATCCAGGTTAATGGTATAGATAGTAACATGGGGTGGAGGGGTTGCAGAGGGGGCAATTTTTGGCTAAGTATTCAGAGAAGACAAGATCACATCTTTTTTTCTCTTTCCAAAACCCGTATGGTCTGAGGACAAAGTGGACGGCGCTGTAGGCTCTGCAAATAGTTTCACGAACTCAGTGTTATCACTGCCATGAAAATATCTATTATGACTGACATGCTTTGATATTCCTTAATCATTTTTTGAGATTTACCTTAAGGTATATTTCTCTCACCCAGAAAGCCTCCAATTATCATAGTAATGAAAATGTTTTATCAGTGTAGAAACTAATTTGACTTTATTGGCTTCTATTGCAAATGATGTATACGAACACTATGAAGGGGAATCCTGGTTAATGGTGAGTCACCAAATGTCACATTTAGCAATGTCGGTGTTTGCTGTTAGGACACTGGATCATAGGAAAATACATTTGACCCTTAAAAAAAATTCACTGAGCATAATCTCATCATTGATGATTCAGAAGCTCCTTAGGATCTTGTGGTGTCTCTCTCTGAATATCACTTGATGCCACTTGTGTGCTCGTGAGTAGTCATGACGAATTACATGGTAGACAGCAGAGAAAGGCCATGAATACATGTGGACCAGAGCAGAGAATTTGTGAAATCAGTTCCACAGGAAATAGAAATGAAGCAGTAAAAAGGTGAAAAAGAAAACAGAAGACCTACCTTCTTACCACAGTATCAAGTTATGCTGGCGGTTATATACATCATTGACTCTGTAAGCAGGGTCAGGGCTACCACGGCCCCCTCCTCGCACGTTCCTGGCCTATGGTGCAGTGGGGCTGAGCTGGCAGGAAAATGAGGAGGCATGTCCCCTTCTGATTGTGCCTATCTCAGATCACCTGTCCTGATCACATCACAGTGAGATGAGCTTGGTCTGATGCCACCTCAGGCCTTTGCCTTTCCTTCTGCCCCCTTGACTTGATTGTCATTGCCAATCTTTTTTGTTTGTTTTTTATCTCTAGTTCACACATGCTAGACACATCCCCTCAAACCCATGTGCCCTCCAAAACGTGTTTCAGGAAAGAACTCAATATAAAACCCTTTGTTCTTTGGAGTCTGTTTTCTTGTTTTCTGGGGTATTTGCATTTCAATCCTCAGCTTTCATTTTGTCTAGAAGAGCTATGTCTCTTGTTAAGGGTTTTCAGAAACTAACTGGGAAACGTGGTCTTTTCCCCTCATCCAAGGAGGGGAGGTAACAAATAATATTTATCGGCATCATCACCACTATGTACTTGCAAAGATCTTTCATATGCACCACCTTTCCAATATCCTAAGATGGCATCTATAAGCTGTCAACCACTTCACCTACTTTGAAGGCTTGCTATGGCTCTCGTAAAAATCCAAGATCCTTCCTTGTTCCAACATCCTATGGTTCATTAATTCCATAGAACTTTCCTGTAATCTTATTCTATCTAGTGCACAACCATAACTACTTATTTCCATACATTAACTCTTCAGTTTCAGTTTCATCCGCCAAGGATTTTGCTGGAAAGTGTGGAATACTTCTGACACTTTAAGAGGCACTTTTTGGATTCCGCGGGCAGATATTGGAGGATAAACGGCAGCGGGAGGGAGCCTGGCCATGGGGATTCTACACCCACGGTGAGCGACAGCATCACCTACTGGGGACGG
The DNA here is from genome assembly GCF_964656455.1 of Halichoerus grypus. NCBI lineage: Eukaryota > Metazoa > Chordata > Mammalia > Carnivora > Phocidae > Halichoerus > Halichoerus grypus. Next base: position 56,065,219 of record NC_135724.1, read on the forward strand.
GGCACAGACTCGCAGACCAGTAGCAGTTGGGGAAGGACTTTAGGGCAGCCCCTGGGACGGAAACCCGGAGCGGCGGGGTCGCGCCTGCGAACTGCAGCCCCCAGGACGGAAACCCGGAGCGGTGGGGTCGCGCACATGTGAACTGGGAGCGGCTGGTGGTTTTAGAAGCACAAAGGGCAGAGACGTGCTCCGACCGGGAGGCAGGACTGGGAGCACTGCGGAGGGGCGCACAACCCAGGACGCTGCAGTTTATAGCAGCACGGACAGAAACGGAGACAGTGTGGCCTGGAGAGCTCACTGAAGAACAGACTGCGGTCTCTCTGCTCTGAGGCAGTGAGTTGGAAACGGTCTCTTCTGCTCTGACTCATGGAAGAGATGCGGAAAGCCGCCAGGGAAAGGCACCAGAGAACAAAAGCCCCAAAGACTGATTCCCGCTGAGCCCATCCCCCGCCACAGGGGGGCAGGGCAACTCCGCCCGAACAGGGTTGCCTGAGTAACAGTGCGGCACGCCCCTCCCCCCAGAAAACAGGCTGGGAAAACAAGAGGCCAGCAACCCTAAGGGCCCAAGAAAACAGGTGCATCTTGCTTGGGTTCTGGTCAATAATTTGGACTCTATACATTCCCTCAAACATCCATCAACAGAATGACTAGGAGGAGGAGCCCCCAAAATAGAAAAGACTCAGAGATTATGACTTATGCTGCAGATTTACAAATGGATGCAGATATAACCAAGATGTCAGAGATGGAATTCAGGCTAGCAATTATGAAGACAATGGCTAGAATGGAGAAATCAATTAATGACAACATAGAGTCTCTAAGGGCAGAAATAAAAGGTGAATTGGCAGAACTTAAAAATGCTATCAATGAGATCCAATCCAATCTAGATAATCTAACAGCTAGGGTAACTGAGACAGAAGAGAGAATAAGCGACCTGGAAGACAATATAATAGATAAAAAGGGAAAAGAGGAGGCCAGGGAAAAACAACTCAGAATCCATGAAAATAGAATCAGAGAAATAAGTGACACCATGAAGCGTTCCAATGTCAGAATAATTGGAATCCCGGAGGGAGTGGAGAGAGAGAGAGGACTAGAAGATGTATTTGAGCAAATAGTAGCTGAGAACTTCCCTAATCTGGGGAATGAAACAAACATTAGAGTCCTAGAGGCAGAGAGCACCCCTCCTAAGATCAGGGAAAACAGGCCAACACCCCGGCATGTAATAGTAAAACTTGCAAATCTTAGAACCAAGGAAACCATCTTAAGGGCAGTTAGGGGGAAGAGATTCCTTACGTACAGAGGGAAGAACATCAGAATAACGTCAGACCTATCCACAGAGACCTGGCAAGCCAGAAAGGCCTGGCAAGACATATTCAGGGTACTAAACGAGAAGAACATGCAGCCAAGAATACTTTATCCGGCAAGGCTTTCATTTAGAATGGACGGAGAGATGAGAGCTTCCACGACCGGCAGAAACTGAAAGAATATGTGACCACTAAGCCGGCCCTGCAAGAAATATTAAGGGGGGTTCTATAAAAGGAGAAAGACCCCAAGAGTGATCTACAACAGAAATTTACAGGGACAATCTATAAAAACAACGTCTTCACAGGCAACATGATGACAATTAATTCATATCTTTCAATAATCACTCTCAATGTGAATGGCCTAAATGCTCCCATAAAACGGCACAGGGTTGCAGATTGGATAAAAAGACAGGACCCATCCATACGCTGTCTACAAGAGACTCATTTTGAACCTAAAGATACGTCCAGACTGAAAGTGAAGGGATGGAGATCCATCTTCCATGCCAGTGGACCTCAAAAGAAAGCTGGGGTGGCAATTCTTATATCAGACAAATTAGATTTTAAACTAAAGTCTGTAATAAGAGACACAGAAGGACACTATATCATTCTTAAAGGGTCTATCCAACAAGAAGATCTAACAATTGTAAATATCTATGCCCCCAACATGGGAGCAGCCATCTACATAAGCCAACTGTTAACCAAAATAAAGAGTCATATTGATAACAATACGTTAATTGTAGGAGACCTCAATACTCCACTCTCAGCAATGGACAGATCATCTAAGCAAAATATCAACAAGGAAACAAGAGCTTTGAATGATACATTGGACCAGATGGACCTCATAGATATTTACAGAACATTCCACCCTAAAACAACAGAATACTCATTCTTCTCGAATGCACATGGAGCTTTCTCCAGAATAGACCATATACTGGGTCACAAATCAGGTCTCAACCGATACCAAAAGATTGAGATTATTCCCTGCATATTCTCAGACCACAATGCTCTAAAACTGGAACTCAATCACAAGAAAAAATTTGGCAGAAATTCAAACACTTGGAAGCTAAAGACCACTCCGCTCAAGAATGTTTGGGTCAAGCAAGAAATCAAAGAAGATCTTAAACAATTCATGGAAATCAATGAGAACGAAAACACATCGGTCCAAAACCTATGGGATACTGCAAAGGCGGTCCTAAGGGGGAAATACATAGCCATCCAAGCCTCACTCAAAAAAATAGAAAAATCCCGAATTCACCAACTAACTCTACACCTTAAAGAACTAGAGAAAAAGCAACAAACGACGCCTAAGCCATGCATTAGAAGAGAAATAATTAAAATTAGAGCAGAAATCAATGAATTAGAAACCAGAAACACAGTAGATCAGACCAACGAAACTAGAAGTTGGTTCTTTGAAAGAATTAATAAGATCGATAAACCACTGGCCAGACTTATCCAAAAGAAAGGAGAAAGGACCCAAATTAATAAAATTATGAATGAAAGGGGAGAGATCACAACTAACACCAAGGAAATAGAAACAATTATTAGAAATTATTATCAACAACTATATGCTAATAAACTGAGCAATCTGGATGAAATGGAGGCCTTCCTGGAAACCTATAAGCTGCCAAGACCGAAACAGGAAGAAATTGACAACCTGAATAGGCCAATAACCAGTAACGAGATTGAAGCAGTGATCAAAAACCTCCCCAAAAACAAGAGTCCAGGGCCTGATGGATTCCCTGGGGAATTCTACCAAACATTCAAAGAAGAAATAATACCTATTCTACTGAAGCTGTTTCAAAAAATAGAAACAGAAAGAAAACTTCCAAACTCATTCTATGAGGCCAGCATTACCTTAATTCCCAAACGAGGCAAAGACCCCATCAAAAAGGAGAATTTCAGACTGATATCCCTGATGAATATGGATTCCAAAATCCTCAACAAAATCCTAGCTAATAGGATCCAACAATACATTAAAAGAATCATCCACCACGACCAAGTGGGATTTATCCCCGGGATGCAAGGGTGGTTCAACATTCACAAATCAATCAATGTGATAGAACACATTAATAAGAGGAGGGAGAAGAACCATATGGTCCTCTCAATTGATGCAGAAAAAGCATTCGACAAAATACAACATCCTTTCCTGATTAAAACTCTCCAGAGTATAGGGATAGAGGGAACATTCCTCAAGTTCATAAAATCCATCTATGAAAAACCCACAGTGAATATCATCCTCAATGGGGAAAAGCTGAGAGCCTTTCCCTTAAGATCAGGAACACGGCAAGGATGCCCGCTCTCGCCACTGTTGTTCAACATAGTCCTAGAAGTCCTAGCAACAGCAATCAGACAACAAAAAGAAAGAAAAGGTATTCAAATTGGCAAAGAAGAAGTCAAACTCTCTCTTTTCGCAGACGACATGATACTTTATGTGGAAAACCCAAAAGACTCCACCCCCAAATTACTAGAACTCATCCAGCAATTCAGTAATGTAGCAGGATACAAAATCAATGCACAGAAATCAGTTGCTTTCTTACACACTAACAACGCAACTGTAGAAAGAGAAATTGGAGAAATGATTCCATTTACAATAGCACCAAAAACCATAAGATACCTCGGAATAAACCTAACCAAAGAGGTCAAGGATCTATACTCTAGGAACTACAAAACACTCATGAAAGAAATTGAAGAAGACACAAAAAGATGGAAAAATATTCCATGCTCATGGATCGGAAGAATAAACATTGTTAAAATGTCTATGCTACCCAGAGCAATCTATACCTTCAATGCCATCCCGATCAAAATTCCAATGACATTTTTCAAAGTGCTGGAACAAACAATCCTAAAATTTGCATGGAATCAGAAAAGACCCCAAATCGCCAAGGAAATGTTGAAAAAGAAAAACAAAGCTGGGGGGCATCACGTTGCCCGATTTCAAGCTATATTACAAAGCTGTGATCACCAAGACAGCATGGTACTGGCACAAAAACAGACATATAGACCAATGGAACAGAATAGAGAACCCAGATATGGACCCTCAACTTTACGGTCAAATAATCTTTGACAAAGCAGGAAAAAACATGCAATGGAAAAAGACAGTCTCTTCAACAAATGGTGCTGGGAAAATTGGACAGCCACATGCAGAAGAATGAAACTCGACCATTCTCTAACACCATTCACCAAGATAAACTCAAAGTGGATGAAAGACCTCAATGTGAGACAGGGAATCCATCAAAATCCTAGAAGAGAACATAGGCAGTAACCTCTTTGACATCGGCCACAGCAACTTCTTTCAAGATACATCTCCAAAAGCTAGTGAAACAAAAGCAAAAATGAACTTTTGGGATGTCATCAAGATAAAGTTTCTGCACAGCAAAGGAAACAGTCAACAAAACAAAGAAGAGGCAACCCACAGAATGGGAGAAGATATTTGCAAATGACACTACAGATAAAGGGCTGGTATCCAAGATCTATAAAGAACTTCTCAAACTCAACACCCAAAAAACAAATAATCAAGTCAAAAAGTGGGCCAAAGATATGAAAAGACACTTCTCTGAAGAAGACATACAAATGGCTAACAGATACATGAAAAATTGTTCATCATCATTAGCCATCAGGGAAATCCAAATCAAAACCACACTGAGATACCACCTTACACTAGTTAGAATGGCCAAAATGGACAGGGAAAGAAACAACAAATGTTGGAGAGGTTGTGGAGAAAGGGGAACCCTCTTACACTGTTGGTGGGAATGCAAGTTGGTACAGTCACTTTGGAAAACAGTGTGGAGGTTCCTCAAAAATTTAAAAATAGAGCTACCCTATGACCCAGCATTTGCACTCCTGGGTATTTACCCCAAAGACACAGATGTAGTGAAAAGAAGGGCCATATGCACCCCAATGTTCATAGCAGCAATGTCCGCAATAGCCAAACTATGGAAAGAGCCGAGATGCCCTTCAACAGATGAATGGATAAAGAAGATGTGGTCCATATATACAATGGAATCTTACTCAGCCATCAGAAAAGATGAATACCCAACTTTTACATCAACATGGATGGGACTGGAGGAGATTATGCTAAGTGAAATAAGTCAAGCAGAGAAAGTCAATTATCATATGGTTTCACTTATTTGTGGAACATAAGGAATAACATGGAGGACATTAGGAGAAGGAAGGGAAAAATGGGCGGGGGGAATTGGAGGGAGAGATGAACCATGAGAGATTATGGACTCTGAGAAACAAACAGGGTTTTAGAGGGGAGGGGGGAGGGGGTATTGGTTAGCCCGGTGATGGGTATTAAGGAGGGCACGTACTGCATGGAGCACTGGGTGTTATACGAGAACAATGGATCGTGGATCACCACATCAAAAACTAATGATGTATTGTATGGTGACTAACATAACATAATAAAATTAAAAAAAAAAAAAAAAAAAGAGGCACTTTTTCCAAGACCTGTATGCTCAACAATACACCTCCTCTGGCATCACTCTGGATGCATGGTAAGTTCACCTGTTCTGAGCAGGGCCAAAAACTCCGTGGGAACTCTGACTTGGGCAGTCATACATATATGCCTTTACACAACATTAACAGAGGATGTTTGTCCACAGTTGTACCACTTTGGGCATCATCATACCCACCGCGTTCAGGTCTGACAATGGACAGCAGGTGGCGTTCTCGATTTAGGATTCCAGCTCCTAAGCAAGGGAAAATTTCAGGTGCATTTAAAAATTTTTTATATATTTTTTTGTCTGCCAAGCCAGAAATGTACTCCATTTTCTTTAGTCAGGTTTATTTGCTTCCTACTGTGTTACTTCAATTGGGTAATAGTCAACCCGACATTTCCCCTGGCTACGTTCTTTCCTAGAGCAGAGAATGATGTTTGAGATTTACCAGAGTTTGGGAGTTGAAAGTGCAGGTCTGGCAGACGACAGAAATGCTGCGTGCACATGCAAAGCTGCTTGTCCCTGCTAATCGCTCCAAGTGGCCTCGTGCAGACACCTCCTTGGCCGGGGGCATGTTTACACTCGGAGCAGAGACAGCTGGTGTCCCTGTCTGAGGCAAGGATGCCCAGAGGAGGGAGCCAGAAAAGTTTCCCAGAAGCCTGGGTGGAGTTGGGGTGACAGGCTTGTCCTGGGATGGAGCCCACGTTGGGCTCAGCGGAGAGTCTGCTTCTCCCTCTCCCTCTGCCTCTCCCCCTGCTTGTGCTCTCACATGCCCTCCCTCTCAAATAAATAAATAAAATCTTTAAAAAAAAAAAAAAGAACTGAAAACTGGATTCTGCCACTGCAACAGAGACTTGCCACCTGGGATGAAGGGTAGCTAGAAAACACTCAGAGGAAGGGGAGGCAGACAGGATGCTCCAGTCCCTCTTTGTTGGCTCCCTCAAGTGCCGCCCACTGGCAGAGCCTGGTTGGGAGTGGGGGGTGGGGGGACTTGCAGTTCCAGTCCCTGTCCCACTGGGCAGGGTGTAGAGACAACAGCTGATTGGCTGGCACACTCACAGGACTTCATTCCCCCACCCCAGGGGCTCATCAGGTGTGAGCAGAACGAAAGCGCCATGGGACTGAGGTATTGGTTCTCTATCCTGTGGCTTCAGCCTAGAGGGGAGAATGTGGTCAGTTGACCCATTTCTTTTTATTGCTCCAATATGACATAAAATTTCACAAAAAGTAGCGTAACTCTTTTTCGCTTGGATAATCAAGTAAAATTTCCTCAAGCTGTCTTTTCCCTCCACCCCACCCCACGGGTACATCCTCCTGTTTCTTAGCATGGTTTCGCTTTTCATGAAAATCAGATATAAGAGTAGGAAAAGTGTGTCAAAATGTCATCGTGGGTCTTTTGTTAAATGGAAATGGAAATGCTGAATTGAATTAATGCACTTTAAAACTAGACATAGCTACTAGACTTTCAACAGCTTTCGTTATGATGGTAACGTCTCTGTTGTCAGATCCAATAAATTTGACACACATTGGCATTCTTTGTTAGAATGTTGACTTATGCAATTTTTTCTTTTTTTAAATCAAGAAAAGTAGAGGTGGAAGAGACTAGGGAGGTTTGGGTCTAAAGGAGAGAAAATAGAAGTGAATGGAGAATTATTTTGAAGACCACTTGGTCACTGCTTTTCACCTAGGAAATGCATTTATTTAGGACAATAAGCTTCAGTGGGCTAGCACCAATCAGAACTGTGGGGTGGCTGGAAGTTAGGAAGGTGGGTGGTTGGTGAAGGAAAGATATCAAACTAGAAATACTTAAGATGGAGGTTGGGCTGGGTATTAAGTATTGGCAATATGTCTCCTCCTGTGTTCTTTCTCATATTTCACAGGCCAGAAGCTTGGAAACTACATTTCCTACTTTCTCCCTTGCTAGGAGTGTTCTCCATAAACTTTATCTATCTATCTATCTATCTATCTATCTATCTATCTATCTATCTATCATCTATCGAGCGAGAGTGGGGGAAGGGGAAGGGGCAGAAGGAGAGAGAGAATCCCAAGCAGACTCCATGCCCAGCACAGAGCCCAATGTGGGGCTCGATCCCACAACCCTGAGATCATGACCTGAGCCGAAATCAAGAGTCAGATATTCAACCTACTGAGCCACCCAGGTGTCTCTTTAAAGATTTGTTTATTTATTTGAGAGAGAGAGTGGGGGGGAGGGGCAGAGGGAGAGGGAGAGAGAATCCCAAGCCAACTTCGTGTGGAACTTGGAGCCTGGTGGGCTCCCTCCCAGGACTCTGAGCTCACAACCTGAGCCAAAACCAACTGTGCCACCCAAGAGCCTCTCCATATACTTTAAATTCCACCAGTAGGATGAACTCACTTGGTATTTGGAAAGTGGAAGGGTGAGAGGAGCCATTTCATTTCTTCTTTGGAAGTCATGGTTCTGGTTTTGCACAACATGCGTTACTAGCAGCTTTTAGCCCTGACATCGTTTTTGCCTCAGATCTATGAAGGATCATCTATGAGACCTGAAGCAGTTGTCCGAAGGTACTTGACTTAGGGCAACATCAGCTCTTAACTCTCTGGCAGCAAGCCTGACAGTCATGGTGGTCCCTGGACTTTCTCAACTTTGGATTCCACTGGTTTTATAAGCACCTACTTCCCTCTATCCGATCCTTCCTGCTTGCCCTACTAGAGCCGTCTCTGCTTTCCTGAGCAAACACATACTGGTTCAGAGGTGTGGGGGGAGCACCAGTCCATCATTAGGCATGTTCTACCATGAAGTCATTTTCTCCGACACATTAGTCTTATCTCACCATGTTTACCAGCTAGACAAGTTTCAAGAGGCTCAAGAGATTATATTTTCTATATTTCTTGATAATAAAATTTAGGTTCAGACAAATTTAAGAAATTCAGAAACCTCTTGATCCTGGTACAGAAATAAAATATCCTTATGATATCTTTAATATATGGCTGAGGTGACAATGAGGAAGAAATGAGTACCTTTTTCTGCTGGTGTGAGCCAGGCAATACAAGTCAGAAACAAGCAGAGGCTGCTTCTTGCCTGCAGATGACATTAACTGAGAGTCACTTTTTATGCAGTAGATCTGACTCAAGTCCTTTATGAAATGTGAAATTTAATATTCACCCCTGGAATGAAGATTCATCTCTTTAAAAGCTGTTCACTATCTCACTCAAGGTGTTAGTACTCACATGGGATGGATTGAGATGGCTACATCCATTCCGTCTTCCCAGGGGCTCTTGATCTGTAGGAAAAGAATTTAGTCCCTGAAACTTTAAATTGTTTTGAACGGTACTTGTCACAAATGGACTTTTTCTCTTTTCTCTACTTCCCACTCTTTATCCTTTTTTAAAAAGGCTTTAATCTGTCTTAAATATGCATCATTGTATGAATTTATAAATATAAGATAATTTTATAAATTGCAGATGGTTAAATGGGTGCTTTCTTGTTATTTCTGATTCACCATTTCTTGAACAAGTTCTTCCCTTGTGAATGCTGAAAAGTAAAAGGATCTGTTAGCATTGTTCACCAGAATAACAGTTTGGATGGAGGCCACCTAATCTACCTGGTTATGGCATCTCTGGAGCAAGAACTATGCTGAACCATGCAGACCAAATCTTTAATCAGGTTTATTTGCTGGACCAGGTCCATTCATTTTGGTAATAGATTTGGTGTCAGAGCTGAGAGGTATTGATTGATCATACCTACTGTCTGCTTTTTTTAAGTGTTATCACCAGGTTATCTTATTGGTTGGTCAGGATAATACTGTGAGGTAATTAGAACAAGTCATAGCATGCCCCATTTGACCACGTTGTTAAGAGACACACTTTTCTCTACAGCCGTGAGAGCTAGGTATATCAGTTTGGTGAAGACCAGAGTTAATGTGGAGTCTGCCCGGCACTTTTGGTATGGCCTGAGTCATCCTTGGGACAAGTCAAGTAAGACAAAAAAGAAAAACCTAAAACCTTCAAGAAAATCGGGGATCAAACATTTCCCCAAAATTTAGAAGTCTAAAAAGTGAAGAGAATAATTTTATCCTAGCACTTAAAGAGTTATTTAACTATAATCTCTACCCAGGCTTCCAAGCCCCTGATCAAGGACCACAGCCACCAAGAACCTCGGTGACTCTACAAGCCCCACCTTTCTGCCCCTCTCCATAGCCCTACAGCACCAATGAGCACGCAATGGATGTGGGTGGGCTGATGCAGGTGCTTCAAATGGTTCCTTATTTTTCTGAGTGTCTTGTCTCACTTCCTTGACTAAGCTGAAATAGGCTTGGACAGATACTATGTGCTGGAGAGCCACACACAACCACCATGGCCATCCTACCTGGCTGCCCAGCTCCCTAGAGGCTGACTCAGGACACTCTGTGGCCATTTCTGACCCTTTCCAGTTTTCCCTGGCATATCCAAAACAATTCCTGCTCAGGGAAGGCAAACAGGCAATCTCCCTGTGAGGCAGTGTCCCGTTTCCACACCCACAACTACCACCCTCTTCGGCCTAACACACACATGAATGAGAAGAGGATTGTTCACTCCTGGGCCTGGGAAGATGGAATGGATGGAAAGCTTACGTCAGGTCAGCGTAGCAACCCCGGAGGAAAGGAACATCTCTGTCCTGTGACAGTGTTAGGATTCCCAGGGAAACTCTCTCACTGGCCTGGTGTGGGGGACACACTCACTGCTGTTACCAATCACTGGGCTCGGGGCTGGTGCTGTGATTCTCCAGGCAGGCTATGAGGAACCACCATTGGTAGCCCCACCAGAAACACGACTGAGGCAAAGCAGTTCTCCAAAGAAAGAGGCTGCTGTTGATGCCCACATCAAGTGTCTACTATGGTGATTTTTCTCAAATGTTAACGTATCATTTGTGCAGCAGAATTCCTCCCACTAATAAAGGAAACGATGAGGAGAATAAATATTTGACCCCATATATGTATGTGTATATATATATGTATATATACACACCTCTGCACAATTATCTACTGGCAAACTGTGTCTGGGCAAGTAGTGGAAGAGTCAGAAGCCATCCTCTTTGACAGAAACACACAGGGAGGCATCCTACATGGCCATTTCAGTCCTTGGTATTATGCCTGATTGAAGCCAACATTATCTGTCACTCAGTTTCAGGAACATCTGACACACCTTTTCATGCTGAGAGCTAATTGCCCTATTTTCAAACCTGGAACTGTCCCTCTTATGATATTTTTCCAATCGCAGTGATATATTTGTCTAGCCAGCAAGCACTGCCAAAGCCATAGCTATTCTGGAGAGGAGTCAGGGTAGGTAACGGAGGAATTATTCAGCAATACAGTAAACAAAAGGAAATTCTCTCTGAATCAAAAGTTCCAAAGCAATAGCATACTTTCTTTAATAACATATATAATAGGAGCAAGATGGCGGAGGAGTAGGAGACCTGGATTTCGTCTCCTCTCAGGAATTCAGCTGGATAGGGATCAAACCATTCTGAACACCTACAAACTCAACAGGAGATCGAAGAAAAGAATAGCAACAACTCTCTGAACAGAAAAGCGACCACTTTCTGGAAGGTAGGACGTGCGGAGAAGTGAATCCGAGGCGATATTCGGGAGGATAGACGGCGGGGGAGGGGCCTCCGTTGGCCGCTTCTGGCAAGTGATAGAGCCGCAGAGCGCAAAATCGGAACTTTTAGAAGTCGGGTCCGCTGAGGGACGTCACTCCAGTGGCTAAGCGGGGGGTGGAACTCTCGCAGGACAGTGTGGTCTCAGGACCCTCGGGGTCACAGAAAGACCGGGGGTGCCTGAGTGCGGCAGAGCTCCCAGGTACCGGAGCAGGGAAGCCGGCTGGAGAGACGGAGCCGAGGCACGGGCTCTTAGCTCGGGGTTGCCATAAACTGTGATCCGGAGCACAGTTGGGCCACTGCTCCTCCAGCAGGGACCCAACAAGCGGCAGATCCGGGGAGACTCCCCTCCCTCCCCCGGGAGGAGCGGTGCGGGAGCGCACCGCAGGGATCTGCTGGGCTTAGAGACTCCACACGGGGTCGGGTGCCAGAGATAGAAACGCGCGGTCACAGGCCGGGTGAGCACGGAGTGCGGCCGGAGACCGGGGAGATGGGAGTGACTTACTGCTTTTCTCTGGGGGCGCACTGAGGAGTGGGGCCTCGAGTTCTTGGCTCCTCCGGGGCGGATATTGGGAGGCCGCCATTTTCACTCTCAGCGTCCAAAGCTGTACAGAAAGCTTGCAGGGAACAAAAGCTCCTGAGTGCAAACTCGAGCAGATTACAGCCCAGACCGGGCAAGGGCGGGGCAATTCCACCTCCGGCAAAGACATTTGGGAACCATGGCAACAGGCACCTCCCCCAAAAGATCAGCGAGAACAGCCAGCCAAGACCAAGTTTACACATCAATGAGAACGGCAGAACTCCAGCGCTAGGTGAATACTGCACATAGAGTCCATGGCTTTTTTACCATGATTTTTTAGTCTTTCAAAGTTAATTTTTTTTTAACTGTCTTTTTTTTTTTCCCTTTTTCAACCAACATCTTATCAATCCCTTTTTTAAAAAACATTTTTATTTTTCATTTTTAGAGTCATATTCTATCCCTTCATAGTAGTTGCCCGTATTTTTGGCATATATATATATATAAGTTGTTCTCTCTTTAAAATTTTGAGATAGTTTCTTCCAACAGATCAAAGTACACCCTAAATCTTTAGAGTATGGTTTTTTTCTACTCCCCTGCCTGATCACATTTTTTTAAAATCCTCTTCTTTCTTTTTTCAAACAACTTCTTATCAATTCCTTTTATAAAATTTTTTATAATTTTCATCTTTACAGTCATATTCCCTCCCTTCATCATATCAAACCTTATTTTTGTACATATATACGTTTTTCTTTCTTTAAAATTTTGGGAGGCACTTTCTTCTAACAGACCAAAATACACCCAAAATCTACTGTGTGGCACTGATCTATGTACCAGCCTGATCATATTTGATCAGATACTGCTTTTTTTTGTTTTGTTCTGTTTTTGTTTGTTTTTCTCTTTCTCTTTTTCTTTTTTTTTTCTTTTTCTTTTTTCTCTTTTTCCCTTTCTTTTCCCCCTGCTTCAGGTCTTTTCTGATTTGTTTAGAGTATATTTTCTGGGGACGTTGTTACCCTGTTAGCATTTTGTTCTCTCATTAATCTATTCTCCTCTGGACAAAATGACAAGACGGAAAAAATCACCTCAACAAAAAGAACAAGTGGTAGTACCAACTGCCAGGGACCTACTCAATATGGACATTAGTACGATGTCAGATCTAGAGTTCAGAATCATCACTTTAAAGATACTAGCTGGGCTTGAAAAAAGCATGGAAGTTATTAGAGAAACCCTCTCTGGAGAAATAAAAGAACTAAAATCTAACCAAGTCGAAATCAAAAAGGCTATTAATGAGGTGCAATCAAATATGGGGGCACTAACTGCTAGGATAAATGAGGCAGAAGAGAGAATCAGTGATATAGAAGACCAAATGATGGAAAATAAAGAAGCTGAGAAAAAGAGAGATAAACAACTACTGGATCACGAGGGCAGAATTCGAGAGATAAGCGATACCATAAGACAAAACAACATTAGAATAATTGGGATCCCAGAAGAAGAAGAAAGAGAGAGAGGGGCAGAAGGTATACTGGAGCAAATATAGCAGAGAACTTCCCTAATTTGGGGAAGGAAACAGGCATCAAAATCCAGGAAACACAGAGAACCCCTCTCAAAATCAATAAAAATAGCTCAACACCCCAACATCTAATAGTAAAACTTACGAGTCTCAGAGACAAAGAGAAAAATCCTGAAAGCAGCTCAGGAGAAGAGATATGTAACCTGCAATGGTAGAAACATTAGATTGGCAACAGACCTATCCACAGAGACCTGACAGGCCAGAAAGGACTGGCAGGATATATTCAGAGCACTAAATGAGAAAAATATGCCAGCCAAGAATACTATATCCAGCTAGGCTGTCATTGAAAATAGAAGGAGAAATAAAAAGCTTTTAGGACAAACAAAAACTAAAGGAATTTGCAAACACGAAACCAGTCCTACAAGAAATCTTGAAAGGGGTCCTCTAAGCAAAGAGAGAGCCTAAAAGCAACATAGACCAGAAAGGAACACAGACAATATACAGTAACAGTCACCTTACAGGCAATACAATGGCACTAAATTCCTATCTTTCAATAGTTACCCTGAATGTAAATGGGCTAAATGCCCCAATCAAAAGACACAGGCTATCAGATTGGATAAAAAAACAAGACCCATCGATATGCTGTCTGCAAGAGACTCATTTTAGACCCAAAGACACCCCCAGATTGAAAGTGAAGGCGTGGAAAACTATTTACCATGCTAATGGACACCAAAAGAAAGCTGGGGTGGCAATCCTTCTATCAGACAAATTAGATTTTAAACCAAAGACTGTAATAAGATGTGAGGAAGGACACTATATCCTACTTAAAGGGTCTATCCAACAAGAATATCTAACAATTGTAAATATCTATGCCCCTAATATGGGAGCAGCCAGTTATATAAGCCAATTAATAACAAAAGCAAAGAAACACATCGACAACAATACAACAATAGTGGGGGACTTTAACACCCCCCTCACTGAAATGGACAGATCATCTAAGCAAAAGATCAACAAGGAAATAAAGACTTTAAATGACACACTGGACCAAATGGACTTCACAGACATATTCAGAACATACCATCCCAGAGCAATGGAATATACATTCTTCTCTAGTGCCCATGGAACATTCTCCAAAATCGATCACATCCTAGGTCATAAAGCAGGTCTCAACTGGTACCAAAAGATTGGGATCATTCACTGCCTCTTTTCAGACCACAATGCTTTGAAACTAGAACTCAATCACAAGAGGAAAGTCAGAAAGAACTCAAATACATGGAGGCTAAAGAGCATCCTACTGAAGAATGAATGGGTCAACCAGGAAATTAAAGAAGAATTTAAAAAATTCATGGAAACCAATGAAAATGAAAACACAACTGTTCAAAATCTTTGGGATGCAGCAAAGGCAGTCTTAAGAGGAAAGTATATAGCAATACAAGCCTTTCTCAAGAAACAAGAAAGGTCTCAAGTACACAACCTAACCCTACACCTAAAGGAGCTGGAGAAAGAACAGCAAATAAAGCCTAAACCCAGCAGGAGAAGAGAAATAATAAAGATCAGAGCAGAAATCAATGAAATAGAAACTAAAAGAACAGTAGAACAGATCAACGAAACTAGGAGCTGGTTCTTTGAAAGAATTAACAAGATTGATAAACCCCTGGCCAGACTTATCAAAAAGAAAAGAGAAAGGACCCAAATGAACAAAATCATGAATGAAAGAGGAGAGATCACAACCAACACCAAAGAAATACAAACAATTATAAGAACATATTATGAGCAACTATATGCCAACAAATTAGACACTCTGGAAGAAATGGATGCATTCCTAGAGACATACGAACTACCAAAACTGAACCAGGAAGAAATAGACAACCTGAACAGACCCATAACCACTAAGGAAATTGAAGCAGTAATCAAAAATCTCCCAAGAAACAAGAGCCCAGGGCCAGATGGCTTCCCAGGGGAATTCTTCCAAACATTTAAAGAAGAATTAATACCTATTCTTCTGAAACTGTTCCAAAAAATAGAAATGGAAGGAAAACTTCCAAACTCATTTTATGAGGCCACCATTACCTTGATCCCCAAACCAAACAAAGACCCCATCAAAAAGGAGAATTACAGGCCAATATCCCTGATGAACATAGATGCAAAAATTCTCACGAAAATACTAGCCAATAGGATCCAACAGTACATTAAAAGGATTATTCACCACAACCAAGTGGGGATTTATTCCTGGGCTGCAACGTTGGTTCAACATCTGCAAATCAATTAATGTGATACAATACATTAATAAAAGAAAGAACAAGAACCATATGATCCTCTCAATAGATGCAGAAAAAGCATTTGACAAAGTACAGCATCCTTTCTTGATTAAAACTCTTCACACTGTAGGGATAGAGGGTACATACCTCAATATCATAAAAGCCATCTATGAAAAATCCACAGTGAATATCATTCTCAATGGGCAAAAACTGAGAGCTTTCCCCCTAAGGTCAGGAGCACAGCAGGGATGTCCACTATCACCACTGCTAATCAACATAGTAGTAGAAGTCCTAGCCACAGCAATCAGACAACAAAAAGAAAAGACATCCGAATCAACACAGTAGTCAAACGCTCACTCTTTGCAGATGATATGATACTTTATGTGGAAAACCCAAAAGACTCCACCCCAAAACTGCTAGAACTCACACAGGAATTCAGTAAAGTGGCAGGATATAAAATGAATGCACAGATATCAGTTGTATTTCTATACATCAACAACAAGACAGACGAAAGAGAAATTAAGGAGTCAATCCCATTTACAATTGCACCCAAAACCATAAGATACCTAGGAATAAATCTAACCAAAGAGGCAAAGAATCTGTACTCAGAAAACTACAGAATACTCATGAAAGAAATTGAGGAAGACACAAAGAAATGGAAAAACGTTCCACGGTCATGGAATGGAAGAACAAATATTATTAAAATGTCTATGTTACCTAGAGCAATCTACACAGTTAATGCAATCCCTATCAAAATACCATCAACTTTTTCAAAGAAATGGAACAAATAATCCTAAAATTTGTATGGAACCAGAAAAGACCCTGAATAGCCAGAGGAATGTTCAAAAAGAAACACAAAGCTGGTGGTATCACAGTTCCGGACTTCAAGCTCTATTACAAAGCTGTCATCATCAAGACAGTATGGTACTGGCACAAAAACAGACACATAGATCAATGGAACAGAATAGAGAGCCCAGAAATGGACCCTCAACTCTATGGTCAACTAATCTTCGGCAAAGCAGGAAAGAATGTCCAGTGGAAAAAAGACAGTCTCTTCAACAAATGGTGTTGGCAAAATCGGCAGCCACATGCAGAGGAATGAAACTGGACCATTTCCTTACAGCACACACAAAAATAGACTCAAAATGGATGAAAGACCTAAATGTGAGACAGGAATCCATCAAAATCCTTGAGGAGAACACAGGCAGCAACCTCTTCAAACTCAGCCGCAGCAACTTCTTCCTAGACACATCACCAAAGGCAAGGGAAGCAAGGCAAAAATGAACTGTTGGGGGACTTCATCAAGATAAAAAGCTTTTGCACAGCAAAGGAAACAGTCAACAAAACCAAAAGACAACCGACAGAATGGGAGAAGATATTTGCAAATGACATATCAGATAAAGGGCTAGTATCCAAAATCTATAAAGAACTTATCAAACTCAACACCCAAAGAACAAAGAATCCAATCAAGAAATGGGCAGAAGACATGAACAGACATTTTTCCAAAGAAGACATCCAAATGGCCAACAGACACATGAAAAAGTGCTCAACATCGCTCGGCATCAGGGAAATCCAAATCAAAACCTCAATGAGATACCACCTCACACCAGTCAGAATGGCTAAAATGAACAAGTCAGGAAACGACAGGTGTTGGCAGGGATGCGGAGAAAGGGGAACCCTCCTACACTGTTGGTGGGAATGCAAGCTGGTGCAGCCACTCTGGAAAACAGTATGGAGGTTCCTCAAAAAGTTGAAAATAGAGCTACCATACAATCCAGCAATTGCACTACTGGGTATTTACCCCAAAGATACAAATGTAGGGACCCGAAGGGGTACGTGCGCCCCGATGTTTATAGCAGCAATGCCACAATAGCCAAACTGTGGAAAGAGCCAAGATGTCCATCAACAGATGAACGGATAAAGAAGAAGTGGTATATATATACAATGGAATATTATGCAGCCATCAAAAGGAATGAGATCTTGCCATTTGCAACGACGTGGATGGAACTGGAGGGTATTATGCTGAGCGAAATAAGTCAAACAGAGAAAGACATGTATCATATGACCTCACTGATATGAGGAATTCTTAATCTCAGGAAACAAACTGAGGGTTGCTGGAGTGGGGTTGGGTGGGAGGGATGAGGTGACTGGGTGGTAGACACTGGGGAGGGTATATGCTCTGGTAAGCACTGTGAATTGTGCAAGACTGTTGAATCTCAGATCTGTACCTCTAACAAATAATGCAATATATGTTAAAAAAAAAAAAGAAGATAGCAGGAGGGGAATAATGAAGGGGGGGAAATCGGAGGGGGAGACGAACCATGAGAGACGATGGACTCTGAAAAACAAACTGAGGGTTCTAGAGGGGAGGGGGATGGGAGGATGGGTTAGCCTGGTGATGGGTATTAAGGAGGGCACGGTCTGCATGGAGCACTGGGTGTTATGCACAAACAATGAATCATGGAACACTACATCTAAAACTAATGATGTAATGTATGGTCATTAACATAACAATAAAAAATAAATATCTTTCAACTCTAAAAAGAAAATAACATATATAATAATAAAAATGGTTTGCTATCCATTTTTAATCTTCATGAAATGAATCCACTCAATCATGGAAGTTATACAGAAACTGCTTACTACAAATAATACAATGAATACATTACAGAAATAATTGAGAACCCAAGTGAAGTAGAGCAGTATTCTATACCAATGCTTCTTCATAGCCAGATTAAAAAAAAAAAAAAAAAAACAATCTATAGGTAAGACACAAGATATAGAGAAATAAAAACCAAGACAATAAGTAAGTAAAAATAAATAAGGTTCATTGTAGAACATTGAGCTACATCCCACATTTCTCTACCCCTCAAAATATTACTTCTGTTACCTAGGAATGAGAAACAACAGATACTCACTATAACCTGTGCTCTGACTTGTTAATTTATTACTAATAGTTACTGATCACTTACTATGTATAAAACATTCTGGCAAGAGGTATAAAGAATACAAAAAAGAAAAAAAAAAAAAACCATGAAACACTAATCCTTGTCCTCCAGGAGAGTAGTCTGGTTGAGGAGTGAGGTTGTGTCCAGTGTATGTATAATTATAAGATTAGGTGAGATGGGTTCTGTATCGTATAAATAGAATAGAAACCATTTTCCTCTGGAATTTAGAAGAAAATGAAATTAAGGAATGACTTTGGAGGGCCCAACTGGCCTTGGCCTCGAAACGGGTATTCTCTTAATGGAGATATGAAGGAGCAGCAGGGGAGGGGTACGCACAGGAAAAAGCATGGTGGGGTATGACAAACAACTGAGTATAAAGAAGGAGAAAATTCAGGTGGGAAGTTAAGGAAGACAGAGCTAGAAAGGGAGATGGTAAAATTGTGGGAGCCTAAATGTTAGGATGATTTTCAGACTTACTCTACAGGTAGAAGGGGGCCACTGGAATTTTTTGAGAAGGGAAGTGCTGTAGTCAATGCAGTGATTTAGGAAAATTATTCATTGTCATATAGAAGTACATTGTCATTGGAAGGGAAGAATCTGGGTGCATGGGGAGTGATTAATGAGCTGATTAGAACTTGGGGGTTGTATTACTTTGCTAGGACTGCCGTAACAAATTACCACAGACTGGTGGGCTTAAACAACAGATACTTATTTTCTCTCAGTTTTGGAGACTAGAAATCTGAGATCATGGTGTCATCAGGGTTGGTTTCTTATGAAGCCTTTGTCCTTGGCTTGTAGATGGTCATCTTCTCCCTCTGTCCCCGTGTGGTCTTCCTTCTGTGTGTCCGTGTCCTAATTTCTTCTTATATGGAAGAGTCGTACTGGGTTAAGGCCCCCCTAATGACTTCACTTTAACTGAATTACCCTTTTAAGAGGCCCTATCCCCCAATATAGTCACATTATTCATGATTGGGAGTTAGGACTTTACCATATGAATGGGGGGGCACAATTCAGCTCGTAACATAGGCATAGGGGCTGGAATTAGGATGGCTTCCTTGGGCATGGGGAAGGAGAAATAAATCTAGAACCATAAGGAAAGTAAAACTAACAACTCTTTAAAGATTTTATTTATTTATTTGACAGAGAGAGAGACAGTGAGAGAGAGAACACAAGCAGGAGGAGTGGGAGAAGGAGAAGCAGGCTTCCTGTTGAGCAGGGAGCCTGACGTGGGGCTCGATCCCAGGACCCTGGGATCATGAACTGAACCAAAGGCCGACGCTTAATGACTGAGCCACCCAGATGCCCAAAACTAACAACTCTTGAT
The DNA here is from genome assembly GCF_964656455.1 of Halichoerus grypus. Taxonomy (NCBI): domain Eukaryota; kingdom Metazoa; phylum Chordata; class Mammalia; order Carnivora; family Phocidae; genus Halichoerus; species Halichoerus grypus. The sequence goes on from NC_135724.1 coordinate 56,085,130, forward strand.
GAGAAGTTGGGTATGTGCAGAAGGAAGAAGGATGCTTGGGAGAGATTGTTTCTTCTAAAAGATAAGGGATGAAAGGAAAGGAAGAGAGAAAGGATAAGGATAGTGATCTCAGATAAAAGTTTTTAATTTTTGTATAGAGCAGAGTTCAGCACATTTGGAGATAGAGGGGAAAGAGGAGGGAGACAAAGAAGCCAAAGATGATCTAGGGAGGCAGAGCAGAGGGGTTAACACAAGCAAACGAATTAACTCTAGATCTGCAGGGGTTATCTTTCCCCTTTAGTTTAGACAAGAGAAAATGGAGAGAGCACAGATGATTCCAGAGATCCTTAAAATGTAGAGGATGGGAAACAAGGGAACTCACCCTAGTGGTCCTAGTTTTCTTGTAAAGCTCAAGGCAAAATGTACTGGAAACATTTGGATTAGTTAATAAACTCGAGTTTTATCTTTGAGAGTCAGAAAAGCTGTTGGAGTCCCAGTTCTGTTGTGAGACCCTTACCTGTTTGCTTCCCTAGAACAGGAATGCCACCTCCACAGAGCACAACTGAAATGTGCTTTTAAAAGCATCTTGCAAACTGGAAAATTCTCTAAAATCATTGGCTGCCATCATTATTTTATTTATTTATTTATTATGTGAGTGTGAAGACTACCCATCGGTCCTTTAGGACTGCCCTGGATCCAAATGGGTCTCAATCTTTGGATGTCTTGGGGCCCCCTCCTTGGACCAGACTGGGCTGAAATAGACCCACTCTCTACAGACACTGGGCAGACCCAGAGCTGGGCTTGAGGCCACTTCTGACTATTGGACCTTGAACCTGGTGCTTTCATAATATGATGTACTGAAACATCTCACCACAGTGTCCAAAGTAATTTAGTGCCCACACAGTGAGATTTAACATGAAGCTAGCTGCTAGCACTTCATAAATTACTTCAGTGTCTTGCATTTTTATATATCAGGGTGTCATATTCCCTTTTAATCTAATATATCACTTCAGGATACAATGTCACTCTCAAATTTTTGAAATATTATAGAAAAGATTCTTTACTTCTTTGGTATGTATCAATGACTTATTATTTACAAATTGCCAGTATTACTCTAGAATTGATGAACAGGTTGGTTTCTAAAAGCTTGTTGGAAGTCAGCTATTTCTCCCAAGATGAAAAAAAAATTCTTATTATAAAAATGATATATATGTTGGTGAGGTTTCCAGGTCAACCTACAAAAATCTATATAGCCCTAAAACAGATGGGATATCACAGCCTTACAGCTTCCTGTCCAAAGCAAGTGGAAGATTCTTTCTCAGACACACACATCTCATTGCTCCCAGTTGGGTCATATGTCCATTTTTAGATACTTCCTCTGGGATGAGATGTGTTCATTGACTTCAGCCACTCAGAGGGTGGGGTGGAGTAAGGTGTCCCTGAAACTCCCAGGCTGAAAGACAGAAGGGCCAATACCTCAATAAAAAAGGAAAAGGAAGGGAGGCTGGAGTCTGGACAGCTGAGCACAGCACCCTTATTCACCACACATGTGCTAGAGAATGAAGCAAGAGTAGGCAGTATGTTCTCTCCATTTTCTGCAGAAGGCCAGCTTCTAAACCTCCAACTTCCTCCTCCCTGTATCCTTCTATCCAGCACACCCAGGCTTTCACTAAGGCCACATCAAAACCTGTGTTTTTTAGACTAGTGCAGAATAAGCCATCTGATTCCCCCAAGTTCTTCACACCATGCATTCCTCTCTCCTACAATCCCCCACATAGGTGTTGCTCTTCCCAGTTGACTTGCAAGAAGGAGCTACAGATTAAGAGAAGGAAGGGAAAAATGAAGGGGGAGAAGTCAGAGGGGGAGACGAACCATGAGAGACTATGGACTCTGGGAAACAAACTGAGGGTTTCAGAGGGGAGGGGGGGAGGGGGATCGGTTAGCCTGGTGAGGGGTATTAAGGAGGGCACGTACTGCATGGAGCACTGGGTGTTATATGCAAACAATGAATCATGGAACACTACATCAAAAACTAATGAAGTACTGCATATGACTAACATAACATAATAAAAAAATAATAAATAAATAAAGAAGGAGCTACAGAGATGAAGGCACACTAAGACTGATAAGACAATAACTCAGATATTCGTGTTTTTATTTCTACCCCCAATTTTCCAGTTAATCACAGATTGGTGAAATTTCAGGCCTTATAAGCATAAAGAAATAGTAAAGGGAGGATAAAATGGAAGTAGAGTTGACAAGCAGACCAGCATGACTGAGTGTCTTCCTCTGCATACACATGCCTTATTGTGTCTTCTATTTATGTAACCTTTCCCTCCCCCAGTTCTTGGTCCACTCACACCCTAAAAGCTCTAAGGGGATACCTAAGAACATGCATGACAGTGGCAGCAAGGTAGGGGAATGTCACGTTTGATGTAAGTTATGGACTCCGTCCACATTCATTCATCAAGTAAAGGCCACTGCATGGAGTTATAGATGAATTACTGGATAGACACATGGCAAATGATAGACACAAATACACCGTATTCTATTAGCTTTAAGTCATCATCAATTATAAGAAGCACTATTATTTTATATAAAAGGAAAAAATACTGCCAATTACAAGAGCCATCACTATTAAAAATGAATTGATGGAATACAGTATGCACATCCTTTCCAAAATTAGATTATTTTGTAACTAACTGCCGTTTATAATAAGTAGGTAAGAGTCATAGCATGCCAAGAAGGTGTCAAAGGAAAACTCTCATTTCAATTCAGGGGTAGCCTTGCAGATGAAGATTTGAGGAAGTCGTTTTCCCTTTTTTTATCAAAAGTCCAAGGTTTTCCCATTCCTGGGCCCTTTAGACCATCCATACAAAAATCCATTAATAGCATCTGGGCACGTGCTGTATACAAGTCACTGTGCTAGGTTCTGTGGAGGGTACAGAGAAATATAAAATATGGTGAAAGCCCTTAAGATGTTTGAAATTAGCTGATAAATCATCCAGAGTAACAAAAAAACTTTAGAATCAGAACAAGTAGGTTGTGTTCCAAATGGCTCTGGAAGGATCTGTAGGGCCTGGCACCAAAGTGAAGACTTTGGACTTGACCTGGGCCTTGTGCTACGGGCAGGATCTGGACGGTGGTGGTGGGGGTCCTGTGCCCCACCAGCAGGGGAATATAGCACTCTGACGCAGAAACTCATCAGAGATCTCCTTGGAGCCAACTGGCTGCTTACCCACTCCCCCAACCTCCATCAGGGAATGCAATTGGATGGACAAAGGACCAGTTAGTAGACTGATTTAGTTTTCTCTGCCTCCAACAAGCTTCTGTCTGCAATCTTCTGGCCAGAGAATCTAAATGGGGTTCTTCTGATTCAGTTCTTAGCCATGCATCCTGGCTGACTGAATTCTCTTTATGCTCCAATCATTGATATCATGGGACCTCTTGGTGGAGCTGTTATATGGTCAGATGGGAAGCTATCAGATGGAAAACCCTTGCCCTTGATCACAGCTCCCTCCTGAGTCTCTGAGGATCAAGGACAATGATTAGCAAATTGAGGGCTGAGGAATATTTGTGTTGCCTAGGGCTATGGCCCAAATCCCAGTGCAGAACTCCAGTGGGGCTGGGCTGGATCCTGGCAAACACTCATGTGTCCAGGACTGAGATCTACGGAGCCACTTTTCTCTCTAGCTTAACCCTAAATTTCAGATCATACTGCTTCCAAAAGAAAGGGCAAATACATACATTTCTGACAGATAAGAACTGGAACAGAGGGTTCCCATTTCCTAGTAAAAGCTTATTCCTATCTTCAAGCTCAACCCACCTGAAAAAGTGGGCTTATTCATTGGGCCAGCAGGTTTCCTTCTTGACAGTAGAGTCAAGGGCACAGAGACAACTCTCCCCTAGAGAGTCCCAGGAGTGACTCTCATTTCTGACACCAAAATCAGAATATATGGACTGGCAAAGGAATAAAAGTTAAAGCACATAGGATTCTCTTTTTAATGAATATCATTTATTGAAAAGAATGGATGATTTAAAAATCTAGGCACTACAAAGACTAGGGTAAAATATTCTGTGAATTTTCATATATGTAAACAATCAGAATATTTCAGGTTAAAAGAAAATAGAAAACTCTTCAGAAGCAAGTTGGGGAGAGGAATAGCGAAGACCTCCTGAAATAGCAGACTAACTACAACAGCTCTGTACTTGGCTTTGTCCTTTGGGCCATGCAAATATGGACAACTGGGTCAGCTCCTAGTTCGAAATGCTTCCTCCCTACCCTTTGTGCCTTCCCTTTCCCTTACAGCCCTCATCCACCACTATTGTGACTCAGCATCTCTGCTTTGTCTAAAATGTTAAATAGTAAGAGGTCCCAGAGAATTCCTGACTTACTTTTTGTTTTAAATCGATCAACCAATTCTAGAAAAAAAGGCTACAAATTGTGTCCTCCTATGGAAACAACAAATTATGGGTCATTAGTCTTTAAAAAAAAGATTCTAGCAAAATTTTATTTTCTTGCTACATTAAAAAAAAAAAATGAAGCCAGCAAGACTTACATTTTTCTGCACAAGCTTCTGGATATCCCCAAGCTCCGCCCACTAGAAAATAAGCCAGATCTCCAGCCTGGAATTGGGAGTGTCTGATCAGCACTGCCCTCCTCAAGTGCTGAGTGAAGGAGCTTCATGGAGGCTCGATGTCTAAGTGGTTTTTATTCCTTTCCAAAGCTAAGTGCCAGTCTCCAAAGGTGCTGCTGGACAAGGAAAGGGCAGATTCATACCTTCTCTGAGCTTCCACCTATGCCCTCATTTCCCATCACAGGTACTCTGACTCCCACCCACCCGCCCATTTCCCATCATTGCTCATCCCCTGCTTCTCCCAGCCTTTCCAGCCTGATGCTTCTTGCCTTGGCTGGCCACTCCTTGCCTACCCACATCCACCTAAGTCAGGGCAGAGGGTCAGGAAAAAAACTACACATGATGGTCTTACAATACACATGCACATACAGGAGCACGCGCACAAACATACACACACACACATGCACACACACACACAGAAATATGATTTAAAAAACACCATTAGGATGCTTCCTTCCAGAAGCAAATTCCTGGCTCTCCCTGGTAGCATTTCCTGTTTGAGTTCACAGAGGATGGTGTTACAGTCAAATGCTATAAATAATAGTCTCCAACTAAATGACACCTGCTAGAAAGTTACTTCTTTATGGGTTTCAGAATGCAGGTTTGGAGGGGGTGGGGAACGATGAAAGATAGATTCGAGCTCTTCACACATCACTCTATTGATTTATGTATGAAAAAATATGGAATCTGTCAAGGCAAACAGCACTATGTTAAATGTAAAATGTAATCCCAGCTGTGGTGGCCACTGCTGCCAATACATACATTTCAGGAAGTCAATTTACTTTTAAATGGAATTTTAACATTGGTGAAAGGAGTCACACTGAATCCCTTATTTATATGAAACCTGTCCTCCGCAGAGAAGAACAATGCACAGTCGGCCGGGACAAGAGAGGAAGGAAACTTCAGGAAACATATTTGTTTTCTCAATTGTTTATTCCCATCTGGATGCAGTGGACAAAGAGAAGAGGGTGTGTGGCAGGGGGACAGGGAAGGTCCACATTACAGGCCTTGCCAGCTTCCCAGTTCCTGGGGCCCCATGATTGGTGCTTTGGGCTGGAGCTTTCCTCCAGCACAGCACGAGTGGTCCCCACTTCAGGACTTGGGGAGCTGTTTTTCTCAGGACAGATGGGAGGAGGTGCCAGCTACAGATAGCCACATCACCTTGCTGAAGGCCTATATGGAATGGATGTCAGTTCTCTGAATCAGCTCTGAATGAGAGCTGTGGGATCATGGGCCCATTGCTTCACCTCTCTGGGCTCAGTTTCTTCATCTGTTAAGTGGGGGCAGCAATGCCCATCTGGTGGGATTTCAGAAGAATTAAATGAGAAGACATATGTACAAGTGGCACAGGGCCTAGCGAGTCAACAATAAGTACTTCTCTCTTCTTTTTTCCCTGGGTGAAGTGAAGACTTATGTCCTGCTGAGAGGAGCTGAGACTGCTTAGTGCTAATGACTCCGGTGAATTAGTCAAATCTACTCGCTCAGTTAGCGGAGGCACTGGTTTGTTTTGGCACAGGAAATGTATGGTAAGGGCTTAAGTAAAAGTGTGTGATCAGTAAGCCAGAAACTCTGTGGCGGGGCAGAGGATTACCTAAGTAAATAGCAATTCTGATGATTGCATATGTGCAGTGCCAAAAGAGGATCCTCTCCGTAGGCAGAAAGAGCAAGTCCTGTCTCTCCCCTGTCTCATGGAGCAGGGAGTGGTCTTGGGAGGAGGGTCACAGAACAACGTCCTCAAGAACCATCATGGAGCTGGAAGGGAGTTTCAGCTTGCCTGTCCAGCTGCCCCATGATGCCTGGTCCCAGCATCCTGTGGGCATCTCTGGTGCCTGCCATTCCTGAACTGTGTCCCCAGGCTCAGGTCTGTCCTCAGGCCCCTGGGGCTCACAGGAGAAAGCCATTCTCTCTGCTTGCCAGCCTGGGCTCCCTGACTCCTTTGGAAATGATGTGAAAATAGAGTTTTATTAATATTACAATGTACAAGATAATCCATGTGAGTTAACAAGAATCCACACAGCTCATTTGGGTCCTAATTAGAATCTAGAAATAAATTCTCCACTGTGAAATCTGTATCATTTAATCATCAAGTTAGGTATCCCTTCCACATTAGTTCCCCAATTGTGGTGCCTTTAATATAAATATCAATAAAGAATGGATTACATGCTTTTACTTTGATATCATGAACAGTGATACGTGCTTTGGGAAAGATTATAAAGAAATCACTTAAGCATTACAGATCTCCCCAGCCCCTGCTGCATCACCCATGTAGGCTTTGGGGAGATAAATACAAGAGCACAAGGAAAATGAGCCCCTGACTCCCATCATCCCAAAGCAGCTTTGACACGTATATGACTATGGTTCATCTCTCTCTCGCTCTCTCTCTCCCCACAAAAAAGGCAAAAAGACAAAACATACCCCAAATAATTCATTTCAGACAATACACATCTATCAGAATCACACAGGGAATAATGTAGGGTCAATTCTATCTGTGGGGTTTTCCCCTTCCTTTTTAGATTGCAGGTGCCTTGATATATATTGTATTATAAGCTGATTATTTTCTCCATTTTGGCTCTAAGACATTTAATTCAACCTGTTGTTTTGAATTCCAAAGCTCAGTCTTTCTGGAGGGGCAAGAACTTTGAGTTTTCAAACAGGCTATTCTTTTCTGCGCTAATCACAGTGAAACAAAATGCGCCTTTGGTGCCACACCCACTCCAATTCTGCTTTCTGTCTGCCCCTGGCAAATCCGGAGCTTGAGGCTGGAAAGCCTGGGACTCGAAATCCAAACTAATGGAGATGCAGAAATAAGCGTTGTGCTATCCCTGTTTACATACATCCTTCACGTACACCCCCACTTCTTTTTTTTTTTTTTTTTAAAGATTTTATTTATTTATTTGACAGAGAGAGACACAGCGAGAGAGGGAACACAAGCAGGGGGAGTGGGAGAGGGAGAAGCAGGCTTCCTGCTGAGCAGGGAGCCCGATGTGGGGCTCGAACCCAGGAACCTGGGATCATGACCTGAGCCGAAGGCAGACGCTTAACGACTGAGCCACCCAGGCACCCTCACCTCCACTTCTCAGGTCAAGACAGGGACCCTCTGTTGCCGGCCTCTGAGAAGATGCTTCCCTTCGTGAGTGGCCCTTGGTCTGTATCTCCCAGCTCTGTACCTACTAGTTGAGTCACTAGTCACTTAACCTTTCTCAGACTCGATTTTCTCATCTTAAGAAACAGTAATATAATCGCTCCCACATTATAGGGTTGTTATAAGAATGAGAAATCCATAGAACAAGCCTAACATCATGCCAGGTACATGGCAAGCATTCTTACATTCTTATCCCCCTGAGGTCCCTCCCCCAAGTGAGTCATTAGGATTCTTATAGCTGCATCTTTTGCCTCCTCCAACCCCATTGCTGCCCCCCCTAGACTCAGGTTTGGGATTTGGGGGTCTGGGCTGGCTGAGGAAGCAAGGGTGACTCCTTCCAAGAAAAACAGGATGTGCAACAAGCAGCAGCCAGACATGAAACCAGACCAGAGGCCCCAGGTGACAGATCAGCAGAGACAGAATGCCCAGAAGGCTGAAGGGTGTGTGGTATGGCGATCCCTGACCAAGGGGAGCAAGACAATCTCAGAGCAAGAAGGTTTGCATGGAGGGCAGGAAGCAGGACCTGGAGAGACTGTTTTGGTAATTCTGGGTTCCTTGCACTTCCATATGAATTTTAGGATCAGCTTATTGATTTCTGCAGAAAGGCAGTTGGAATTTTGATTGGAATGGCTTGTAGCTTAGGACATTGGGGGAGTATTACCATCTTCTCAAAATTAAGCCTTCCAAGTCATAAATGTAGGGTGTCTTTCTATTTATTTAGGTATACTTGTTCTACCTTCCTGATGAATTGACTTTTTTATTATAAAGTGTCTTCCTTTTTCTCTATGTCACCATTTTTGTCTTAAAGTCTACTTTGCCTGATAGTAGCTCCACTCCAGCTCTCTTTTGGGTACTCTCTGATGGTATATTTTTCCAACCTTTTACTTCCAAAAATCACCATTTGTGATTTTTATTTAAAGTATGTCTCTTGTAGACGGCATATAGTTGGATAAGGTTTTTTAATTTCCATTTTGCCAATCTTTGCTATTTGATTGGAGTGTCTCTACCATTTACATTTAATGTAATTATTATAAAATAAGATTATATGTCATTTTACTATTTGGTTTCTGTGTATTTTTTGTCTTTTTAATCTTCCATTACTGCCTTCTTTTGTGTTAAATAGATATTTTCTAGTATATCATTTTGATTCCCTTGCTGTTTATTTTACTATCTACTTTTGAATTATTTTATTAGTGGTTGCACTAAGGATTAAATTAACATCTTAAGACAGCACAGCTCAGACTAATACCAACTTAATTTCAATAGTATACAAAATTTGCTCCAATATAGCTCCATGCCTTTCCCTCCTACTTTTATTATTATTGTCATCAAATTACATCTTTATACCTTATAAACCAATTCAATTTTATAATTATTGCTTTAAGTAGTTTTCTTTTACATCAGCTAGGAGAAGAAAGAGTTACAAACAAAAATACATTTATACTGTCTTTTATATTTAACTATATTTTTATGTTTACCAATGATTTTTGTTTCTTTTTTATAGATTTGATTTTCTCTCTAGTGTTCTTTTATTTCAGCTTAAAGAATTCCTTTAGAATTTCTTGCAGAACAGGTCAACTAGAGACAAGTGTTCTGTTTTTGTTTTCTGGGAATGTCTTAATTTCTCACTTGTTTTTTAAATGATAGTTATACTGGATCTAGAATTCTTGGTTAACAAGAATTTTTTTTTTTCTTTTCAATACCTGAGTATATCATCTCACTGACTTTTGGGCTCCATGGTTTCTCAAGAGAAGTCAGCTTTTAAACTTTCAAAAAACCCTTGTTTGTGATGAATCATTTCTTGCTGCATTCAAGATTCTTTTTTTTTTTTTTTTTACAACTGTAGTACAATATACATAACATACAGTTTAAATGTATAGTTCTATGGTGTTAAGTACATTCACATTGTGCAACCATCACCACCATACATTTCCAGAACTTTTCATTTTCCTGAACTGAAACTTTGTACCTATTAAACAATAATTCCCAACTTCCCCATCTCCCCAGCCCCTAGAAGCCTCCATTCTACTTTCTGTCTCTATAAAGTTGACTATTGTAGGTACCTCGTGTAAGTGGTATTTGTCATTTCTTTGTCTGGCTTATTTCACTTAGCATAATGTTCTCAGGGCTTACCCATGCCATAGCATGTGTCAGAATTTCATTCCTTTTAAAGCTAAAAAATTTTCCATTTTTATATATACATCTTATTTATCCATTCATTCATCAATGAACATTTGGGTTGTTTCCACCTTTCGGTTACTGTGAATAGTGCTGATATGCATATTGATATCATGCCTGGGTTTTGACAGTTTGACTGTGATATGACCAGTTGTGGATCTCTTTGTATTTTTCTACTCAGAATTCATTAAAATTCTTGAATGTGTAGCTTGATGTTTTTCATCAAATTTGGGATGTTTTCAGTCATTATTTCTTCAAATATTCTTTCTGTCCCTTTTCTCTCCTATCCTTTTGGGACTTCCATTATGCATATGTTGGTACACTTGATGGTGTCTGACAGGTCTCTGAGGCTGTTCATTTGTCTTCATTCTTTTTTCTTTCTGTTTCTCAGATTGGATAATCTCAATTGACCTGTCTTCAAGTTCACTGATTCTTTCTCCTGCCAGTTCAACTCTACTATTGAATGCAATAGTGAGTTTTTCATTTCAATTATTTTACCTTTTAACCCTGGAATTTCTTCTCTTTTCTTTTTTTTTTTAGATTTGTGTGTGTGTGTGTGTGAGAGAGAGAGAGAGAGAGAGCACACACAAGCAGGGGGAGTGGCAGGCAGAGGGAGAAGCAGGCTCCCCACTGAGCAAGGACTCGATCCCAGGACCCTGGGATCATGACCAAAGCCAAAGGCAGACACTTAACTGACTGAGCCACCCAGGCATCCCTAACCCCAGAATTTCTATTTAGTTCTTTTTATAATTTTTTCTCTTTATTGTTATTCTGTATTTGGTGAGGTATCAATTTCATAAATTTCTTTAATTCTTTAAACATAATTTCCTTTAGTTTTTTGAGACTATTTATAACAGCTGATTTGAAGTATTTTTCTAGTAAGCCTGTTGTCTGGATTTCCCCAGGTAAAGTTTGTATTGGCTGCTTTTTTCTCCTTTATAAGGGCCATACCTTTTTATTTTTCTGCTTGTCTCATTTGTGTTGTTGAAAAGTAGACATTTAAAATAGTATGATGTGGCAACTCTGGAAATCAGATCCCTCTCCTTTTTCCAGGTGTTGTTGTTTCTGCTGCTGCTGCCATTTGTTTGACTAGTGACTTTCCTGGATTAATTCTATTATGTTTGTATTCCTTATTGTGTGTGGCCACTGAATTCTTTGCTGGTTAGCTTAGTGTTTAGCTAATGATTGGATAGAGATTTTTTTTTTTTTTAAGACTTATTTTAGAGAGAGAGAGTGTGTGAGAGTGTGTGTGTGAGTGGAGGGAGGGAAAGAGGGAGAGGGAGAGAGAGAATCCCAAGCAGACTCCCTGTTGAGTGTGGAGCCCAACCCAAGGGCTCGATCTCATGACTCATGAGATCATGACCTGAGCCAAAATCAAGAATTGGAGGTTCAACCAACTAAGCCTCCCAGGTGCCCCCTGGATGGAGATTTTCTTGAACACCTTGAACCAATATGTTTCCTCAGTTTTTACTGAGGGACTCTGTGTACATGTTGAGGCATTCCTTCAAAATCCAGTGTTTACAACTGTGCCTTAGCCTTTACTTCCTGATTGTGTGGAGCCTCAAGGTGAGCCAGAGGTGAGAGTTTAAAACTTTCTACATTTTATGAGCAGTCACATAGCTCTGCACATGTGCATTGTCTTTTATATTCCCCAGAATTTGCTGGAACTTTTCAAAGCCCACCACAGATCTCCCATACTCAGTTCTTCTTTTTAAGTTTTTTTTTTGTCAGCTTCTTGTTAGCCCCAACTGCTAACACTGCTACAGGAAGCTGCCAGGTTACACAATTGCTGTTAATTGTTTTCAGCAATTTACCTAAAGATATTGCTGTTCATACATAGGAAATTCTGAGTCATGTGAAATAAAGTCAAGCAGTGAGAATGGAGTTTTCCAGTGACTGGCCAAATAGGTCAAATAGTAACAATTCTCTAAGGATGGGGCTTTGAGGGAACTCCAAATCTGATCTGCCTTCTCCAGTGGCTGCTCAGGTGCAGCTCTCATAGTTGTGAGAGGAGGATAGGATGAAGGCAAGTGAAAATGCTATAGATCTTTGTATTCTTACTGAGATTTAACTTTCTTGAATAAACTCTCTTCAGGCTGTTGTAAGCCTCTAGTTAATTTCCAGAATTCTGATAAAGCTGAGTTTGGCAGTTATTGCTAGTGTTCTCAATGCTCTTTGGGAGGAGTGGATTTGTAGAAGTCCTTATTCTACTGCCCTGGGAAACAATCTTGCAATGTAAGTAGAAGTCAAGCATGTAGAGAAAGCAATGAAGAGTTTTCCAGAAAATAGGGATAGTAGTATAAGTGAGTATGGTCCATGAAGAGTAGTTTGGTGTGGTTGGAAACAGAAGGCTTCTGTGGGAAAGCTTTGGGGAGATGAGAATGAGAATCCAGGCAATGACCAAAATACAAGTGGCTTTCTATCCAGATTATTTACCTCTGGTTTTTAAAATTTAGGATTTTAGATCATAATAGCAAAAGCTGCAGTTTCAGAATAATAATTCCTTTTAGTAGCTATATATCCCCAGTTGCCCGACCACTCCTCAGTCCTTGGGCTCTGTACATTATAACCTGACACTTGCCCATTTTCTCTTCCCTAGGAGCAAGGGAGCACTATGTAGACCTGGGCCCCACAGCCTTAGGCTGACCCCTGAGAGGAGTTTGATCTTCACCCCTTGCCTCAAAATGCCATTTCTGCCTGAAAGCAGAGTATGCTTTCTCTGGGCAAACATAAAGATGTTGTATTAGATATAATGATGGAAGCAATAAGATCACAAACAGAAAGATAAGGAGTCATCAGACAGTGCATGAGAGCTAGAAGAAGCTGACTTTTATATTATACCTTCACCCCTCCTTTTATTTTCTTTACATTAGTCCTGAAAATCTTAATTTGATAGCATGACTACCCCAGTCTCTGCCCTTCACCCTCCAGCACCAAGCAACAGTCCAGATGAGCAGATTTATGACAAACTGCACTTTACCTGAGAAGTGTAAGCTGTGAAGAGAACATTGTGTGGGGATCAAATCTGGCTCAAATCTGTCTGATCCACCACTGTGAGCAAGCTACTACTAACCTTCCCATCTGGTATTACAGCTTCCTCTCCTGTCAGATAGCATGATGATCCCAGCCCCTTTCTGACCTAATGCAGACTTAAAAAAAAAATGACTTGGGATCAAAAAGCTTTAAGCTCTTTGACAAAATGTTCCCACTTAAAGACAAGGCTCTCTCCTCATCCCTACAAGGATGATTTCTAACTTAACAAAGACTTAGAAATACCTTGAGTTCCTGCTCTGAACTCTGTAGCTCTTCCAGAGGGGAAGGAATGCCTATTATTATGACCATCCAGATGAAGGGAGAGCCAGCTGTGGCAGGTGGTGGGAGAGGACAGAGATGGGGGTAGTGGCCACAGCACTGCTGCCTAACACTCCATCACTTATGCCAAACAGACCAGGCTTGTATTCTAGAACTAGATTCAGCCCTTTAGAACCTCATGGGAGTGGGGTGCCTGGGTGGCTCAGTCAGTTAAGTGTCTGTCTTCAGCTCAGGTCATGATCCCAGGGTCCTGGGATCAAGCCCCGAGTCGGGCTCTCTGCTCAGCAGGGAGTCTGCTTCTCCCTCTCCCTCTGCCCCTAACCCCGCTCATGTTCTCTCTCTCTCTCAAATAAATAAAATCTTATTTTTTTTAAAAAAAATAACTTCATGAGAGAAATGCATTCTACTTCTATTTTTTGCATTTAAAAAAAGTCCACATTTAAAAAGAAAATTTTTACTTAAATTTTGCTTAACTGCCATCAAGGAGGAATGTTCATTAGCCCTGCTCCTGTGAGCCGTCAGCACTGCTATGCAGAGTGCTATGAGCAGGCCTGAATTCTATGTGGTGCACAGGTGGTGCTTGGAGGAGAGCTTCGAGGGGACTATGCTCCAAGCCAAGGCAGATCAACCAGGCTGCTGCTGGATTCACCTAGGCTGTGAACATAGCATGAAGAGGAAGGAGCAAACTCCAAAATATTTAGGAGGTTTACTTGACTGACTTCATGATTTCTAGGCTTGGGGCAAAGTAGGAGCAGAGAACTAAGGATGGCCTCTGGGTTCCAGTTTGAGTAACTGGGTGTTGGTCCCATTTACTGAGACAGTGAACAAGCCCGAGGAGGAAGGTGATCTCAGTTTAGGACATGCTGAAGCTGGTATTTCTAGAATATTCAAGTGCCTGGGTTCCACAAGTGTGTGTGTGTGTGTGTGTGTATTTTTTTCACATATATCTCCATATATATATATACACATACATATACACACAGAGAGAAAGAGAACAAAGGAGGATATTTGTATCATTTTGCTTCTTCGTTTCTTTTTTTTAGAATAATCATAACAGCTAAGCCTTGTAGAGCTATTTCTATGGTCAGTCACTATTCTAAGTGCTTCACACATATTAACTCATGTGGGCCTCACTGCAAGATACAGAAAATACTATCATGTTGAGAGGTCATGGGAAGACAGCCAGGAGAGAGGAAGAAATTGAAGAGCTTAGTGGGACCACATGGACAAGGAGGTGGGATATAAAAGTGCAGATGGAGGGGGTGGTGAGGAGAGCTCATATGCAGAGATTTTAATAAAAGAAAGTTGTCCGTGTATTTACACATGTGGGGACTTGCCTGAAGGTTGGCATTTCCCTGTCAGAAGAGCATCAACAAGGGAGGTGGGGTTGAGTGGAGGCCTTGAGGAGAGTGCTGAGGTATGGGACAGCCTCTGAGGACAGAGAGGGAGATGCTGAGCAGGAGACCATGTGTGTGCAGCGGCCCCCCTCTGGAGTAGTCTGAGGGTGCAGGGGCGCAGAGACAGCTGGTTGACCAGCCCAGATCCACTCCTCACTCTCTTTACTTAGAGAGCCCTGCTCTGTTTAGAGAGGCGAAGTGACTAGTGAAAGCACGTACATGTATCAGCCTCCCTCGTATCCGGGGGCGGGGGGGGGGGGGGCAGTCTGTAACTGGCCAGTGAGATTGGCTGAAATCCCTGAGTCGTCCTTTTAAGAAAGGGCTTTTTACAATTTTGTTTGTTTGTGGGCACACCCAACTTGCACCTGCCCTTTGCCCTATGGCTCTCCCTTTTCCTCCCTGGGATGCAGACACCATGCTAGAAGTAGAGTAGCCATGTTGTGACCATGAGGTAACAAGCAAGAGGACAAAAGCCACATGTTCACCATGACTGAATGAGGAGGAGGAAAGAGTCTGTCAGGAGCACTGTTCATATCCATATCAGCCCTGTGGATTTCTTCTGTGGAGGAAAAAAGTGAAACCTCTAATTAAGCCACTGATGTCAGATTCTATTACATACAACTAAGGGCAATCTCAGCTGGTCCAATAGGGAAAGCAGATGGTGGGACTTGATGAAAGAGCCATGGGGTCCAAGCTGGAGAAGGAAGGAATCAGGAGGAAGGGTCAATGGTGCCCAGGAGATTGAATGTTTAGGGCGTGAAGGCCTGGGCCCCATGGGAGGATAGGAATTTGGACCTGAGTATTGATTTCTGATGTGAGTTGTGACAGGTATGACAAGACCCAGGATGGAGAAGAGGCACAGGTCACTGAGAAGCCTTGGAAGCCGGAACCCACTCCCAGCAGGGCTCACAGTGGGTGACCTTCTCAGGGATGCCTCAGACTTTCAGTCAAAGATCAAAGCCCTCTTGTGCCTCCTTTCAAAACTTGGTAGGTTTGTAATAACCTCATCTTGGTCCCTGATGATGTCATGTGGCTCTGTTCTTAGCCCTCACTTACACTTCTCTTTTTTCCCCTTCAAAGATAATTCCGGTAGCAAAGGCATTAATGGACACTTTCCAGAAACTGGTAAGGCTCTATCAGTAATGTTTCCTGTAGGACTGCAAATACAAAAATACAGGCTCCAAAATACAGTAACCTGGTAATAAATCATCATACCCTCTTTTCCAAAGAAAATGCCACTTCCAGGATAGATATCCACTTTTGGTTCTTCACAAAATGATGAATGGCCCCATGCTAAGACAGCCATTACATAAACCCAGCCAGATCTTGATGCATAACCCAGGGAGAGATTAGTGAGTTACCAGCTAGCCCCTGGTTAGTGAATGCCAGCCCCTCCTCACTGAGCTCTGCCCTAGAGACCTCAGCCCTCGTGCCCTGCTTGGACTGGACTGCCCCTTCCCCAAATGTCCCCCTCCCTGTCAGCCTTCTCCTTGCTGTTCCTAGGGCAGTCCGAAGAGGCTAACTTGTAACCCAAACAATTATGTTCTGACAGCAGCTCCCTGTGTTCTTTCTGCAGGGTCTCTATGGCAGTCTCGAGAATCTTCTGAAATCTCTCTTCAGACTCATTAGCTGGAAAGTGATAAAGCTCCAAGCCATAAGACTGGATGATTTGTTACTCCAGAAACATTTCATTTTAATTCTCTAAGAAATTGCTCAGGGTGAATCTTGGAAGGTGGCGGGGCTTGGAGCGAAAACTATAGTTGAATCTTTTCATACTCAAAACGACTTGCTGTTAAAATCATTGACTACTTTTTTTTTTTTTTTGGAATGCTTGACTGATTGCACGCACCCTGCTCTACAAATATTGACGGATTCTCAGGCTGTGTTGGTTCCCCAAGCACACATAACACATAATCCTTGGCAAAATTACTAAAGGAATCATTTATATGGGCTGGAAGACTGCAGCTCTGCCTGGAGAATTGCATTATTTCTTATCTCAACTACACTGCTGTCACTCTCCAAGCGGGCCTGTTGCATGGCTCCCTGGAGACCTTCCACTGCGAGGTCGTGAGGCCAGCCGCCTACAGCCATCTTCCGAGACGAGCTGCGTATCAGGGGTGAGATACACAGCAGACAACTTGTCACTCCTTCCCCTCCAGAGAATGCTTCTGCTCTGGCCGGGGGACACAGAGGCCACCTGCACTCTGATAAGACACTTGAGCAACAGAGAAATGGCTCACAGGGCAGGTTCAGGACTGGTGCAGGCCTGGTTTTGGCTGAGTTAGTTAGCATCTGTCTAAGCCTGATATCTGCATCTAGAATATTGTTGTTACCTACCTCATTTGATTGCGTGTGAGAATGAAATCAGATCAAGAAGCTAAAGAGCCAAGCACAGTGCCTGACCTGTCATAAGGGATCCATACACAGTCACTGTCATTCTGGCACTTAATGGCCAAGTTCTCTGCAAAGCTAGGAACACTTGTTCCTAATGTGCCCCCAAACCTTGGCTAGCTTGAAAACCAGCGATTCTCAACCACACTACGTTATCTGAAGCAGGAAAGGGAAAGAGAGAAGGGCATCTCTATTAGATTTGTAATGCAAACAACTAAAAATGAATCTCAGGTGACTCTTCTTGAGGTTCAGGGGTTCCCAGGAAGGACCCCCCCATCCTTAGTGCGTGTATGTTGCGTGTGTGTGTGTGTGTGTGTGTGAGACGCGTCTCCTGCTGGGAGATTTCTATGTTTATTAAAGGAAGCATGCATTTCAAGGTTGAGAAACACTAATTAATATATACAATGATGACATTTTATAGCCCACTGCTCTGGATTTTTATTTTTTCAACAGATATTTATTAAAAATCCAATCAACTTCCTGAATACTCTCTAGAATAGGAAGGAAACACCTCCCATGCTTGCTGTATTCCTTCTTGTCCTGGCCCACGGGGAGCACCAGGCAGAAAGCTCTGCTCACAGAAGAGTGTTTGGAAAAGACCGACCAGATATTTACTGAGCACGTACTGTGTGCCAAGCACTGTTCTAGTGGGTGCGGCATGGTGGTGAACAGGAGACAGTGTCTACCCTTACAGAGTTTACTTCTAGTGGGGGAGACAGACACTAAGTAAACAACAAATAACATTCTTTAAGATGGTAATAGGTGTCCCTTATGAAGGGCATAAAGAGAAGTCACAGCAATTCCCGTGTGGAGTAGGAGCTGCCGTTTTTAAATAAGACAGTTGGGGATGGTCTGTCTGAAAAAGGGAATCAGAATCATGATAATATACAGGCAATGGGAAGATCCAAGGCAGAGAGAATGGCATCGAACATTTAGGATGATTTTGGTTATAAGCAAACATCTCTACTCGGAAAAATAATTGCCCTCAGTAATAAGGAAATTTATCCTCTCCCATAACAGCCAGTCTAAAGAAATGCCCACCACTGGGGTTGGTTATTCAGCAGTTTAGCAATATGATGAGATCCTTTCTCTCTCCACTTGGCCATTTTCAGCACTGATTTAATCCCTAGCCTGCCATCCTATAGGACTGTAAAAACGGCTGCCAGAAGCCTTACCCACACCCACCTTCTCTCCCGGCTCTCTCTTCGAAGCGAGGACCTTCTTCCCAGATGCCCCTCTGCTGAATTCCCCTCCCTTCTCATTAGTTCAATTTGGTTTAGGCCTGTCCATCTGAGCCAATCCCTGACAAGGGGAACACAATTACCAAGAACGGTCTGGAATAATCCCCTGGAGAACCAATGTTGGAGAATTGATGCTCTAGGCAAAAGAACAGTTGGCAAGTTCAAGAAGCGGGAAGAAATCCAAACTGCTGAGGGGGCAGGGAGGGGAGGAGAATTTAGAGGGCAGATATTTTAGGAAATTGCAGGAGAAGCTACCCCAGGGCTTATGCAGGGGAGTGGTAGAATCTGATTTGCATTAAAAAAAAAAAAAAAAAGGACACTCAACACTCATTCCCCAGGATGGAACAGAAGAACAACAGCCTGGAGGGCAGGAGGAGGTGGGGGCTAGGGTCGATATGCTGCAGGCTATTTCCCTGTTAGGTACAAGAAAGAAGTGGGTTTAACACAAGTTGGAAAAGGAGAAAATCTTGCAACTTCTCCAAAGAGGGCAGAAGTACTGAGTTAAAGAATGACAGCAAACCGGCTTACCTGTAGCAATAGCCTAAAGCCATAATGCAGAGTAACAACCTCTAGTTTATGCCAAAGTCATGAAGCCACAATTGTTCTTGGTAGACAACTGGCCCAGGACATCCTCCTAGAAAAGGCTGACAGTCAAACCAAAGAATGCCGGAAAGTGATGTGAAAATGAAGCAGGTACCAAAATGCCCTCAGTTTGGACCAGGAAAAGATGCTAAAACATAATAGCCATCTGAGAAGCCAGCCAATCTGCTTTGAATCAGTAAGGATCTGGGTATCCATCCCATTACCCTATGTGGACATCATCCTTCCACGTCCTAAATGTGCATACTATGGTGGTTTATATACCTGGTTGAGCATCAGAAACACCTGGAACATCGTCTGAAATCCAGCTTCCCAGGCTGGACCCTGGATCTAGAGAATCCAAATCTTCACAGGTCAAGGTTCCTAGGTGATTCTGATGGTTAGTTAGGAGTGGAGCCCCTGTACCCTGAGGGAACATTCCAGAGGAGCTGTGGCCAAGAAGAGGTCTGGCAGGGGCGGCTGTGAGCCTGGAGGGCAGGAGAGAACAGGTATCGCCCCGCACTGTCTACCTCCGCCTTCAACCTCTATCAGCCTGTTTCGGCTTTGCAAACTGGGAAACTGATAAAACAGTCTCTAGCATTCCATTCGGCTCTCAAATCTATGATCACGTGATTCTCTGTGGGGGTACAAATATTTACATTACTCTATGCATGCTGGACACAAAAGCACCAAAGAATTTTGTACACCTGGTGGAAATAGGAGCAAATAAAGTTAGCGGGATAGTTTCAAAACCGTGCCCCAAAGGGTTAATGAGGTTAAAACTAGCTGAAAGTTTAAAGTTTGTTTTTCAGAGAACTGTTTCCCCCTAATCAACTACTGTGTCTTTTCAGACCCTTCTAACAAATCCACTAGCTGGTTCTTCAGAAGCCTGGCCTCAAGGTCAACTGATGTGGTTCCCGCCCATGAACAAGCAAAGCCCTGCATTCCTTACCTGAGATAAGAAGCCCAAGACCCCATCCAGTTTATCCCTGCTCCTGGAACAGGCCCAGAGCCCCTGAGGCTTGCTTGACAGTTACCTCTGCCTCATTATAGTGTTAAAATCTCCACCCAAGGAAGAGCACCAGCTTTATTTACATAACATAGGACACCTGGATAGGCATATTTTCTTAGGATGCTTGCAGGACCTTACCCCAGCCTTTACCCATGATGACAGAACTCCCCTTTCCAACCCTCCACAGCAGAAGCCCACTCACTCCTGCTCAGGGAGTCTCAGCTTGGAAAGGTATTCCCTGTGATGTCTGCTGTAGATACAGTTCCCTTTATGGGACAACTCCTGCTGGTGTCTACCTGTAACTCACCAAGGAGCTGTTGGTCTGGTTAGTTTCAGGCACTTCTGATAAAGTACTGCCTCTCCAGTCAAAATGGGAAGTGCAAGCTGACGTGCATTAGGCCACAGAGGAAGGTTTCCCTGCATCCTTGAAGTCATAAAAATGTCCAACATGTGTTTGAAAGAGGACCCAGTTGTTGCCTTATACCTCCATTTTGACCTGACTCTACTTTCTAACTGATTAAGTTCCTTGTCCCAGCCTATCTTCCTACTCAGGCAAAAGACCCTTCAGCAAAGCATCGTGAAGGGGAACAAAACTACCCCTCCAGCAACAAGGACTGCCCTGATGCCAGCAAGACCCCGTGTGGTTGACCCCAAACAATGACTGACCACTGACATGTGCACCCACCCACCTGTGTGCCATGTTTTCCTTATACAAACCTGGAAGTATTTTCAGCTGTTTGGAGATGACCTTTGGGACACTAGTCTGCTGTCTTCCTGATGCTGGCCTCACTGAAATAAATTCCTTTCTTGTTCCACCACTACCGGTCTCTCTGCCTCCAATTTACTACTGGCAAGTGGCCAAACCTGGTCCATCTGGGACCCTAGAACCCAGATGCCCTTGGACCTTGTACCCAGTTATATTTTTACTAGGCAAGCAACTCTTCCCTTTAAATCTAATGATAATCACTATACATTGAACACCTACCAGCACTGTCCTGGGAGCCGTACTTGTTATCTAATCCCCTATAATAATCCCAGGAGGTAGGATTATTCCCATTTCATGGAGAAGAAAATGAGCTCCTGAAGTTAGTTGGCTTACCCAAAGTCACACAGCAGAGGAGGATTCCAGCACAGTTGGTCTCAAGCCTCTAAACCTTGGCCACTGCCAGGGCCCCCGGGCTGCCTCCTGGGTGGGTGGAATTAGGACAAGCCCTGACCCCTGACCCCAGTTCCAGGGTGGTGGGGGTGAACAGGCTCCTGAGCTAGCTGTGTATCTGAGGTCCTGAGAACTAGCTTGTAGTGGCATCAGAAGGCCCATCTGATCTCGGGGACTGTCAGGAGATGCTTCTGTTCCTTGAAGCACTCCCTGTGTGTTTGGTGGGGCTTTTTGCCCCTCCTCTGCCTTCCCCACCTGCTCTGAGCTCTGGGGGCTGTGCGTTTGGGCCAGTGGGTGGCAGTGGCAGGAGATTGGAGGGTGAGAGGAAAGTGAGATCAAGGGGGCTTGATTTCCTTGTTGTTGTTGTTGTTTTTTCTTTTTTAAGATTTATTTATTTATTTGAGAGAAAAAGAGTGCGTGAGTGGGGGGAAGGGCAGAGGGAGAGAATCTCCAGTAGACTCCCAGCTAACTCGCAGCCCACATGGGGCTCAACCCCATGACATGTGAGATCAGGACCCCAGCCGAAATCAATGGTTGATGCTCAACCAACTGAGCCACCCAGGCACCCCTCTTTGGTTCTTTTAACAAAGGTCGAGTTCCTATCAGCCAGCCCCCTCGTGCAGCCACCAGTCTCTCTGCAGGCTGGGGCCCACTCCCTCCCGTGCGCTTCAGGCCTGAGGCTGGCACTCTGCTCCGCCGTTGCTAGCCCCGGGTGCCCCAGCACCTCCTCTTGATTTCCCTGAATTGGGCTCCACTAGTGTAAATCATGTGGTCAGGAAAGTCCCCTGGATCCCCCTTTAGAGGGCGCTGCCTCTAGAGGAGGCTATCAACTCCCAGGGGACCATCCCCTGTCCCAGCAACCCAGTGCAGGGCAGTGCATGCTGGGAAGGGCGCGTGAGTGTGTGCCGGTGTGAGTGTATGAGTGTGGGCATGGGTGTGCGAGTGTGTGTGCCTGCGTGTACACGTGTATGTGAACGTGTGTGAGCCAGCATGTGAGTGTACGTGAGTGTGCATGTGTGGCAGTGGGTCGGTAGGATTTCCAGGCAGTCCTGTAAAGCCCCAATCACACCTCCATAGCCTGCCCAAGCCATTGAGGGCCACACCCTCCTGGCCTACTCCCACCAACTGCAAACCCTCGCCCCTGCCTCCCAGGGCTCCCCAGCAGTGGTGCCTCGCCGCCTGCACCTGCCCCTTTAACAACCATGACCTACCCTGGTTGATTACACTGTTCCAGATAACGTGCCTGGGTCCTTTCTCTACATGTCATTCTACCTCACTGGTAAGGTGATATGGTGGCTACCATCTCTGCCAGCCCAGCACACCTTCTTCCCGCAGCCCCTGACCCTGATTGGGGCACCCTGGCAGAGTTTGGGATCATCAAATTATGCCCCAGCTTGGTTCAGGGGTAGGCTTGGGGGTCAAGCCAGCCTGATGAGAACCTCTCTCTGGGAACTTGGGAATGGTGCTGGCAGGACCCCTCTGTTCTGCCTCTCAGGCCCAGAGCCGATAGGATGTGAGCTCTCCGTGCCTTGGCCCTGCCAGTGTGCAAGGCCCAGTGGGAGAGAATGAGACGACGTGAAGGGGGAGCAGAAAGGCCAGAGATTCAAGCCCTGGTTCATGTGTCTTCAGCTACATCTTTGCCTTACAGCATATGAGCTGATGCCCCCACTTCTGTTTAAGCCAACCTGAGCAGAGTCTATGTCACTTGCAACAGAAGGGAACCCAACTAGTACACAGAACTGTAATTATTTTGTCCATTTTGCAGATGAAGACGCTAAAGCTCAGAGAGATGAAGTACTTGCCAAGGCTCTACTCTGATGTGGGTCAGAGCTGGACTGGGACCCAGTGTTTGCCCACAAACCCTGCTCTCAACACCATGGCCTTCTGACTCTCCCGGGTCAATTCTTAGCCCCTCCCTCTGTCCCATCAAATCATACCGGCTCTGCAGGAAAATTATACCATCCTGGAAAACTGGGGGATAAAAGGAACAGAGGTATAGGGGGTGGAGGGAATTTAGGGAACTAAAGGAAGGAAGAATTCTGCCAGCACCCAGGAGCTCAGATGGCATGGATTACAGGAGGCCAGATACACGGGGTTCCTTAAAAGTTCCTGCAAAGCTTTTCTCTAAGCAGTGTGTGTTAGGGCTTCTTTGGGCTTGAAAACGCGATGAATGGGATGCAGGCCCCTCTTGATCATTCCTCTGTATGCTGAGCACTTTCACCAGAGGAAGAAAGATGGGGCTAAGCCGTCTGAAATGATCACATCTGTATCATACGATGGGAACACAAAGTGAGGCAGTAAAATAGAAAAAAGCTGGGTTTCAGACCTAAGAGCCCTTGAAAAGGCAACAAACAGATTTAGGTTACTTTCATCTTCTCAACAAACAAAAAAACCTAAAACAAAAAAAAAAACAAAAAACAAAACCTCAGTACTGGTATTTAAACTGGCATCCAAAGGTGGCTCTAAATCAATCCATTAGCAGCTACAAAAATCATGTCGGTCCACTCCAGAAAAACTGAAGGAGAACCAAATTTCCCTAGAGAAGGAATGGTTTGCTTGCTCTCTAAATAGACTGTTCACTCTGTCATTTAACACCTGCAAATATTTCTACCATTGAGCTTTGCTAAGGTCAGATTGGATAAAACATATTTAGATACAATCAAATCAATTTGTATTCAAAAGACCCTTCAGAAGAAGACCCGCTTGTTGTCCTGTGGCTGAAGCATTCCAAGGAAATGCAACCCGCCACGTTTGCGGGTTTCCTGGGCACGCATGCCGAGTGGAGGGGCAACCACTGTGTGTCTGCGCCATCCTGACTTCCCCACAATGTGCAGAGAATCCAGGAAAATCTGCACAAAGTCTGCTTAAGCACACAGCTAAAATGGACTTGGGCACAAGGAGGAATTCTTTGTGTCTTTTGTGGTTTTCTTACCACTCCCTGCAAGCATTCTCTGTTCCCCACCTTTAGGGTGGCTTAAGAGCCCATGGCTCTCCCTCATCTGTTTGCTTGTGTTTTCCCCAACCTGTAAGTCCTACCTGACTTCATCTGCCCCGGATAGGAAAGTTGGTGTGACCGGCAGGGTCTGGAGGCTGGTACGGAAGAGCACCGTGCTCTTTATTGGTGTCTGAGTTACTGGTCCTTTCTGTGTGTAGGTTCCCCATCTATAAAGTAACGACAGTGAACGTTAACGAGGTTGCTGTGAAGATGGATTGAACTACTCAAGATGAAGCAATTAGGCAGTGCTTGGGCCATAGTTAACGCCCAGTAGAGGTAGGTGATGATATTACTATTATTTTCTTTCTCAAAAACAACTTTGATCATTTCCCACTTTTGCTTCAAAAATTTACCATCATTTCCAGGTCTTCATTCAGCTGTATAGCATTCCAAGCTCTATCGCTATCTCTAGATGTCCCCAACCTAATTTTTCACTTCTATACTAATTTGCATCCTGGAGACCTACTAATGTCTAGTATGCCTTCATTCCGTGTTTGCGGAAATCCCATTACATGCCAGGTGCTGTGCTAGGTGAGGCGAGATAAAATGAGTCACAGTATCCTTTTCTCCCTGGAGATTACAAAGCGCTCCCGCACTGCTCTGCTTTAATAAAAGTCACCGGTGGTCTCTGTTTCTCATTTTTGATGGATATCGTGGCATAGAGTTGCTGCTCTCCACTATGGAAAGAGGCGTGCTGTTGATCATCATGGTGAAAATAGGTGAATGGATAGAAGAATTGTAGGAACGTAGCTCAGTGGATATGTGACATAGGAGTGCTGGTGTGGAAGTTCAATTTGGGATTTAACTGAAATTTACCAAGAAGCTACAGTTCATAGAGGCTCATTGGCTGCCTATCAAGGCTGTGGCCTTGGATCTTACCAGTGATCCAGGGGAAGGATAGAGGTGGCAGGCCTGCAGCACATACAAATGTGCCCTCAGGGTACACAGCACTCAGCCTTTGTGTCTGCCTCCAGATCAGCCCCAGAGCCCCAGGAATATGGGGATACTGTCCTATAGCTTGTGATGCTTGCAGTACTGTAAAACTAAATTTAGGAACACACAAAAAGTTTGAACATGCCCATTTGTCTCAGAGAAACACTGTCAGCTTATACAAAAGGACAAGGGAAGCATCATTTCCTCAATAAGATTCCATGAGGAAATGGAGTTGCCCATGTTTATTTCTTCTAGCTGCTCAAGTATGGAAGCGGGGATCCGCCACTCCTGCAAGCAGGCAACACAAACTTACAGCGAACCCACCGCCTCCATGGGGGCATGGGTACACCTAACATAGATGGCATGATCACTGGGGGAGGGAAGAAAAGATCAGGATTCTAGATTTAATTTAAAGTCAGCTTTTAAACATGTATATTTTATATTGTTCATAGTAGTTTAGCATAATGGTACATGTAAATATATCGGATATATGTGTATCTATTGAGGATGCTTAAAATTTATTATGGAGGTGGGTATAACACAAATGTTTGGGAAGTGTGGATCTGAATATTTATATTCAGCATCTGAATTGTATGACTTCTGAATGAGTATTTATAAATACCTAAATACATATGTCAGTTGTGATTTGCCAATGGTTCTTCCCAGTCTTGGCAATTTTTTCTTCCTAAGGTGGGTAAACATGAATCTCATAGATGAACAGGTGGGTGGGTAGGTGGAGGGATGGATGGACCTGCAATACTTGGTTATATTTACTTTAACCGGGGGTCCCTGTGTGAGCATCAGGGATTCTGAGAACCCTTTGAAATTGCACAGAACATACCCCCTAAAAGATTAAAAACCACCCGTGAAATATTGGGGGAGGGGGTGCCTGGGTGGCTCAGTCATTTAGCGTCTGCCTTCAGCTCAGGTCATGATCCCAGGGTCCTGGGATTGAGCCCCGCATTGGGCTCCCTGCTCAGCAGGGAGTCTGCTTCTCCCTCACTCACTCCCCTTGTTTGTGTTCCCTCTCACGCTGTCTCTCACTCTGTCAAATAAATAAAATCTTTTAAAAATAAATAAATAAATAAATATTGGGGGAAATTTTTAGGGAAGTTTTTATCACTGAATGCAATTAAAAGTGCTTAAGGACATTTTATTCTTCAGATAATATTTATTGATTATGATGAGTGTTCGGATAGCAAGATTATGCCGTTGCTCGACAAAGAGGAACAGAAAAGCACCCCCGTCCCCCCCCCCCACTGTACATGTTTCTATGAGGGAGAAGGCAAAGGAATGTGGCAGTAGGAACAATGTGAAAATGACTGTAGAATTGTTTTTTCTGTTTTAAATGCAATTCAATCCTCAATCACAGGTTGTAATGTTTAATACCAATCAGCATTTCTTTAGCATTTAGACATTTACTGACGTTATTTTAACTTTGAGAACCGTGGCAGATGATATGCTTTCAATTCATTTATTTATTCAGTGTAGCAAATAAAAGTCCAGAGCCTAGCAGGGTTTCTCATTCAAAATGGGTTATCGGAAAATATTTGTCCCAGTGAATGCCTCTCTTCCCCTGAGCTCAAGGAGCCTTGAATATGGAAAACCTACTGCATGGACATGATCTGTATTCACTGATGCCAGTGTAGGTCAAGGGGCTGGCAAATATTCTACTTGGTCCCGAATGCCCTGTCTCCCTCCCTCTTAAAATTTCAGCAGCAAAAACCTCCACATACCACGATAAAGCCATCACGATGATGAACAGTGGTCTTAATTGGTATTAAAGGATATTTATGTTGGGAAGACTAAGTTAAAACCCATAACTGATTGGAGCACTTGAATAATAGAATCCACGGAGTCCCATTAGTATTGCATTGACATATTAGCTTATCTTTGTACTTGATGGCAAAAGGATACGGATGAGAGCCTTGCACTGTCGCACATCCAGGCTAAGATTTCTGACCTCAGATTTATGTTACCTAAAGCAACAAACCCAGCTGCCTACTTCATGGTCTGAATTACAGATTTTCCGGTTAGCCGGACAACATGAATCTGCTACCACGATTATGTCTACAATTACAACCCCCTTGAGTGCCCAAAGCATTCTAATGCACTTGTTTATTTTATCCTCTGGCTTTTCCTTCCAGTAAAAGTGCATTGGCAGTGCCCACATCCTCACCCCTGGAAGGTGCTGTACCTTGTTCCACAACACTCAGCAGAGCTGTCACTAGACAGATGTCTGTGGTTCTCTCCGGAGTGACTTCCTCCACTGTTCTGCTCATTGCTGCCTTTCTCTCTTCAAAGGAGACTTTCTTTCATCACAACTTTCCAATCTAAGAAATAATGTGCTCAATACTACCCCTCTGTTCAAGGAATGCACTTTCCTCGAGCAGAGCAGAGAGGAGCTTTCAAATTTAGTAAATATTAGCTGAGCCCTGTATTGCTTTGGGCACTAAAGACTCCTTCTCAGTCTTGAGAGTCGTGGTCTGTGTGACCAGCAATGTATCTGCTCCAAGGTTTTCCTCCCAAACATTCCCTCCAGCTGTTCAGCTCTGGTCCTGTAAGCTTGAGATATAATCTTCATTCTACATCTGGTTTCTAGTTCTGAGTCCTTCCTTTTTCCTTTTTTTTTTAATAAAAATATGATCATATTATACATGTTGTTTTATGATCTTCTTTTAAAAATGTAAAAATTTTAATTGCAATGATGATACATCTTTTTCATTTTATTTTATTTTATTATGTCATGTTAGTCACCATACATCATTAGTTTTTGATGTAGTGTTCCATGATTCATTGCATATAACACCCAGTGCTCCATGCAGTACGTGCTCTCCTTAATACCCATCACCGGACTAACACATCCCCCCACCCCCCTCCCCTCTAAAACCCTCAGTTTGTTTCTTGGAGTTCATAGTCTCTCATGGTTCATCTCCCCCTCCGATTTCCAGCCCCTTCATTTTTCCCTTCCTTCTCCTAATGTCCTCCATGCTATTCCTTATGTTCCACAAATAAGTGAAACCATATGATAATTGACTTTCTCTGCTTGACTTATTTCACTTAGCATAATCTCCTCCAGTCCCATCCATGTGGATGTAAAAGTTGGGTATTCATCCTTTCTGATGGCTGAGTAATATTCCATTGTATATATGGACCACATCTTCTTTATCCATTCATCTGTTGAAGGGCATCTCGGCTCTTTCCATAGTTTGGCTATTGCAGACATTGCTGCTATGAACATTGGGGTGCATATGGCCCTTCTTTTCACTACATCTGTGTCTTTGGGGCAAATACCCAGTAGTGTAATTGCTGGGTCATAGGGTAGCTCTATTTTTAATTTTTGAGGAATTTCCACACAATGGCTAACAGACACATGAAAAAATGTTCATCATCATTAGCCATCAGGGAAATTCAAAACAAAACCACATTGAGATACCACCTTCCACCAGTTAGAACGATGATACATCTTTATTTTGAAAGCTTATATATTACTTAAATATATGAAGTTAAGTCTTCAAAGAGTATTTCCAATGTAGATAGAAACACAAGCATTAAAATATAAATACACACTTAAAAAGTCAAAATGAAATTGTAATATACATCTTTTTTCTGGAAATTGATTTTTATTTCTTATTTAGCACACTGTGGATATTTTCCACATCAATGAATTATATTTACATCATTGTGAATGTATAGATTGGATGTAATATCATTTATTTAACATACCCTGCATTGTTTGATACTTAGAATGTTTCCCATATTTTGCAATCATGAACAATAAAAGGATGAGCACTCTTTCAGCTGAATCTTTTATTCATTTTTGTTATGGGAAATTTCAAACATGCACAAAATAAGGAGAATAGTATAATGAAACCCCATATCTACACTACCTAGCTTCAAAATTATCAACACTTTGCCAATCTTGTTCAACTCATCTCCTTTCTCCCAACACACACACACACACACACACACACACACACACACCCCTTTCTCTTTTTTTCCTGGAGTTCTTAAAACAAATCTGACTCTAGTTCTTTTGAAGAGATGTATAAGGAAAGACTACCAAATAAGACCTCCTTCCTTCCTCTCCTCTCTCTTGCCCACCTCTCTGAGGGGTGCTGGATGGGGGAAAGCTGAGCCTGCCCCCCCTTGCTTTTCCTATGAAGTTAAAGCAGCAGGTGTGTTGTGCACCTGCATGAACTGCGGAATCAGAAACATGTACTTTCTGCTCTTGGCTTCCTCACTCACTGGTTTTCTGAATTTAATCAAGTTATTTAGCCTTCTGAGCCCAAGAGTTGGAATTATAATAATACTAGCTCAGAAGTGAGCTAGTGGGAATTACTGGGAAGTGAATGAGATTGTGAATGTGGGTAAAAAAAACCAAGCACAGTGCCTGGCATGGACACAAAAGTGTGTGGTCAGTGTCAATCATTTTCACTTAGTAAAGCAGGTCAAGCAGAGACTCTGGGCACCTGAGCCCAGCAGCTGAGCTTTGACCATGAAGACGGTGGCTCTGCAGCACTAATATGTGTCCTGACTTGTCACCAAGCCATGAAAATATTATGTGTCTGTATAGCAAAGCCATGCCAGACAGTGTGACTGTGACATCGTTAATCCAAGCCAAGTAGGGACGTTCACTATGAATTGCTCAAACACAGATGGTCTAACCAAACTGTAGTTGGTTAAATTGAGTCACCCATGACTTGCATTTCCCTAGTGGAACACCACACAGGTCTTAATTCCTGCTCCGGGGCCTGTGACTCTTGGCAAGTCATGTCACATCTTTGGACCTGGTGTCCTGACCTGTGGAATGAGGGCACTGGATTCCGCCATCCCCCAGGGTGGTCCAGTAAGGAAGGCACACCTAGAACAGAAAATGCTCCATCTCCAAGTTGGCCTGAGCTTGATTGTGCAATAGAGTATTCACACCTATGTATGCATTTTGGGTTGTGTGGTTGAAAGCACAGGCTTCAGTCAGCAGACTTGTGTTCAAGACTCATTATTCACTAACTCCAAGACTGAGAGAAAGTCTTTCTCTCACTAAGTTTCTGCTTCCTCAACTGGAACATGGACATAATAATGCCTGCATCACAGGGTTCTTCATTTATTTTTTTTTTAAGATTTATTTATTTATTTGAGAGAGAGAGAGAAAGCAGGGGTGGAGAGGCATAAGGAGGGGGAGAGAGAGAGAAACAGACTCCCTGCTGAGCATGGAGCCCAATACGGGGCTCAGCCCCACAACTCTGAGATCACGACCTGAGCCGAAATCAAGAGTCAGACGCTCAACTGACTGAGCCACCCAGACTCCCCAGGGTTCTTCATTCATTTGTTTGTGTATTCAGTTCATTCACTGAGTGAACTGAAGGCAACTGTCCTAGTTGCTAAGAAGACAGCAATGAACAGAAGAACCAAAGTCCCTGCCTGTGTTCTCGTGGGGAGGCAGAGATAAGATGTCACATCTTTTATTTAATTTATCCTTCATTTAGATGTTTTTAAAATCATAGATGTTTTAAAACACATAGAATGTATTTAGGGGTGGAGGAAAGTAAATAAAAATCAATTGTAAAATAAGTAATAAGTCAGATGGAGATGAATGCTAAGGAAAAAATAAAGTGGAAGGGAGGAGATAGGGAGTAACAAAGGAGCAGTGAGAAAGTAAAAGGAGACAGTGTTGCAATTTTATTTTATTTTTTTAAAAAGATTTTATTTATTTATTTGAGACAGAGAGCACAAGCAGGGGGAGGGGCAAGGGGAGAGGGAGAAGCAGACTTCCTGCTGAGCACAGAGCCCTAAGACATGGGGCTCGATCCCAGGACCCTGAGATCATGACCTGAGCCAAAGTCAGACACTTAACCAACTGAGCCACCCAGGCACTCCAGTGTTGCAATTTTAGAGAGGTAGCCAGGTAAGACCTCACCAAAAAGGTGACATTTGAGTAAAATCCCAAAGGAGATGAAGGAGCAAGCCACCAAAATATCAGGAGGAAGAATATTCTGGAATTAGCAAACAGAAAGTACAAAGGTTCTGAGGCAGGACCATGCCCAGAATATTTCAGGAATGGAAAGGAAACCTGTATGGCAGGAACAGAGACAGTGAGGGGGCTAAAGCCAGACAGGTAATGGTGGGTGGGTCTTTTAATCAGGAAAGTAGATATACTTTCCCTCCTTTAATATCAAAGAAAAGTAACTCAAAAGCTCTCTCTGGACTGTGCTTTTCCTCCAGCCCGCCTGTTGTTCTCCCTGTGTCTGGAAGGCACTGCCATGTTCCAAGCACAGGCATGATATGGTCTCACTCAGCACTTTTCAAAGTTTGGTATGGGGGCTACTGGGAGTCTCTGAGACCTTTCCAGGGACCATCATGAATTCAAAACATTTTCATAGTAATGCAAGAGATAATTTGCCCTTTTCTTTCTGATCTTCTCATGAGTATACAGTGGACTTTTCTGGAGGCTACATGACATAACAGAGTGAAAATAGGAGCAGAGGCGCGCCTGGGTGGCTCAGTCGTTAAGCATCTGCCTTCAGCTCAGGTCATGATCCCAGAGTCCTGGGATCGAGCCCCGCATCGGGCTCCCTGCTCAGCGGGAAGCCTGCTTCTCCCTCTCCTACTCCCCCTGCTTGTGTTCCTTCTCTTGCTGTCTCTCTCTGTCAAATAAATAAATAAAATCTTTAAAAAAAAAAAAAAAAAAGAAAATAGGAGCAGATAGGAGAATCCATTTATATCTATATTCTATTAAGATAGATATTAATGAGATTTGCAAAATAAACTTTTCAAATGTACACTGTTACTTTTCTCACTTTGGAAAGAGTTGTTTTTTGTAAAATTATTTTACTTACATTAACATGCAATGGGTTTATTATTATTTTTAAAGGAATTAATTATTTAATTATTTAATTTATTTTTAAGCTTTCAGCTTTAATTTATACAACAATAAATACCAATAGATATAATGCACATAGCAAAAGCTTTTTGTGGTCCTTGATTACTGCTAAGGACATAAAGTGTTTTGCAACCAAATGTGTGAGAACCGCTGGTCTAACACAGGTTTGAACAGGAACCCACGTGTTGAGTGGATATTGGTGGAACAGTATCAATAATAGTATGGTGGGTTGATTAGGATGGCAGCAGTGGAGAAACAGAAGTGTTTAGATTCTGGACATATTTTGAAGGTGAAAACTGTCAGAAATTGCTGATGGACCACATGTCCATCACAGATCTCTGAAAGAAAGAGTCAAGAACTACTCCTTGGTTTTGATCTGATCAACCAGAAGGCTAGAATTCCCATTTACTGTAGTGAAGAGGACTGGGAGAAGCAGGCTTAAAGAGGGGGCTTGCGGGGTGGGGGCAGATCAGGAGCTGTGTGTTGGACACAATTCATTTTAGATGTCTGTAGGTAGAGATTTCAAGTAGGTTGATGTCCATGTAAGTCTGAGGTCCCAGAGAGGGATCCAGGCTGGAGATATAAATTTGGGGTGTCACCAGCATATAGATGCATTTAAAGTCATGCAACTGGTTAGGTGCTCCCAGGGAGTGAGTATGGATAGACAAAGGGTTGCATCCAAAGACCCTGGAACGTGCAGTGGTAGAAGAGAAGAAGAAATATTTACAAAGGAGACTGAGAAGGAATGGGAGAAAAAGAAGAGCTGTGGATTCCAAGTGGGTCAAGAAGGGAAAGTGGGCCATAACCTTGAACAGTGAGCACTGACTTTGAAGTTCACAACTGTGGGTTATGGGCGCCTTTGATGGGAACAGTTTCTGTAGATGGGTGGAGTGACTGGAGTGAGTTAGTGGAAGAATGGGGGAGGTGAGCGTGGACAGCTCAGTGGAGTTTGCTGTAATGGGAAGGAGAGAAATTGGGGGCGGGATGGAGGGAAAGCACAGTCCAGAGAGAGCTTTTGAGTTACTTTTCTTTGATATTAAAGGGGGGAAAGTATATTTACTTTCCTGATGAGGAAAAAAGAGTGGAAAGGCAGGCTTTGAGAGGACAGGAAAGAGCCCGGAGGATCGTAATTAATTGCACAAGGGAATTCTTAGAAGGGAGAGGATGGGGGGTGGTGAGAAGTGGAGTAGTTGGCCTTGACTGGAATGCCAGCAGGGAGATAGGGAGCCTGGGTGCAGGTGCAGGGGAATGGGGTGCGTGCAAGTTCCATTCCCTCTGCCTCTCTTCCCTCAGGGAAATCAGAAGCCATTGCATCCCTGAGAGTGAATAGGGGGTGATTCTTAAAGAAAGAATATGTTGAGATTGTTATCTTGGTAATTACAAGACCACATGATACTCTTTCGTGCTGGGCAAATGCTTGATGCTATTTATTCTTAACCGTAGATGTGGGAAGGCGATGCTATTTTTCACTGTGTCTTATGCATCCCCAGCATAAAGGGTATTATTATTTTCTATAGGTCATTTGCACACATTCAGCAATATTTGTCTTCATATTGACACCTTTCCAGATTTCCCATTGTACTCCTTAGGTCTATAGAGATGTTGAGAAGATGTTGCTTTAAAATGTGTATTTTTTAATGTAGTTTTGATGACAGATGATGAGAAATGGGTTTTTTAAGGTTCTGTACCTCTGGCCCGTAGTTACCCATCAGAGAGCCTGGTGGAATTAGATAAATTAAATTGCCCTATGCAATGTCATTTTGTTTCCGAAGGAAGTGACTGGAAAAAGCTGCTTCATGTGTACATTCAGAGCTGTGGTACCTGTAGATGGAGGAGTGCCAAGAAAGGAGGGGAGGGGAAGATATTAAGCCATGTGTTCTCTTTCCAGTCAATTTCTCTATTAAGTCCCAAGGGCCTTCCTCTAGCCCAGGCAGCTAGCAATGATTCATCACTGTCTTAGGAGGAAGTTGCCTTGCAGAATCAAACAAAGGCAGTAAATTCTTGGATTTTAAGTTCAAGAGACTTCTCTTTCCATGTCTCTCCTTCAAGTCTGGGAAGAAGGAAAGCAAGAGAGGCGACCACTGGCTGCTTCCCCCTCTAGCCATGGAGGGAGGTGAAAAGGAGTAGAAGCCTACCTGGGCACAAGGACTCAGTGATGAAGGGAAGTCACAGCACACGCATTGGCAGCAGGAGATCAGGAACATGGCCAGGTGGGTTCAGGCCTAAACAGGATGTCTCAGTCTCAGAAAAGCCAGGGAGAGCTTTTGCAAGTTTCCTATGTCCTTACAGGGGCCTATGGGTTGGGACAAGAAAGAGGCAGGGTGGAGACAGACTGTTCTAGGGGATGGTAGAACTCCAGTGGATGCCTGCAGAGGTGACCCCATCAGAGAACCAGGGAGGATGCGTGCGTGACACGGCAAGTCCCAGTATCTACCACTGCTCGCTCCTAGCAGACCTCATAGTCCTGTGCAAATGCTCCCAGACTGAGTGAGTCACGCTGAACTGAACTGACTGAATCCAATCCTGAGGATGACCACATCTCTTCATTACATGGATTGTATTTCTGCCATTGGGAAGCTTAATTGGGTTACGAAAAAGTAGAGAAATCAACCCTCTACCTGCCTGCTTTGCTTCTCCATTGTTCAACACAAAGTGGAAATACTCTTTGAAGAAAGAACAGATTTAGTCACTCATATCTTAGTATGAATGAGCTTATCACAGTGGTTCTCAAACATGGGAGACTTTGCTCCTGGCAACAACTGGTGATGTCTGGAGATATTTTTTGATTGTCACAACCTGGGGAAAGGGATTGCTTCCTACTGGTTTTCAGTGGGAAGAGACCAGGGAGGCTGCTGAACATGAGTCAGTGCCCAGGGAAGACCTCTGTGACAAAGAATTATCTGTCCCAAGATGTCAATACTGCTGAGGCTTGGAAGCCCTTAATTTCTCTTCCGAATCAAAAGATAGGTTCATCATAAAATGACTGAAATCCTCAGGGAGGTAGGTAGTGCAGATGGAGAAAGGATAGAAATTCAGAAAGAGAGAGAAAATAAATTCTTCCTAATCCAGAGTTTGATGTGCTAGCAGTTTCAGTATGGTAACTTCTTATATCTAACAATGAAGCAACCAACAAGTTCGTGGCTAATTGCATCCTACTTTCAATAGTACACAAAACAAATGCTCAAAATACCAGTAGGCACACAATATAAGAGACACATGAAGAATTCACTTCAACCCCGCCTGTCACGCACAACAAATATCTTGTCTGTCCAGTTCAGTGACAGTCAGGCCTAGTTAGGCTTACGGATTGGTGAAGGTCTATCCTTGGAGGTTAGAGAGTTGCTTTCAATAGCCAAAGGTAGATAAATCTTACAGCTCTTTCTCATTTACTTCTTCATAACGCTTAGATTCTGAGGGACTTGTCTGAACACTTTTCTTTTAAAAAGGCTGGTTTCATCATAGCTCCAGGTGGAAATGACTCGTGAGCACACATGGTCTTTCTCACGCCTTGTTTCAGCCATCCCACCTTCCAGAGCCCACAGTGGCCTCCAAATGGACCTCCCACCCCCAAGAGCATGAGGCTAGGAAGCAGTCTCCTCACCTCCCAGACATCAGGAGGAGTTTGGCATCTGTCCTTATGTAGTTGCAAAACAGTGTGGTATAAGTGAAATATTTTTGACAATGGGGAAATTTATGTGCATACTGTTGGGTCAGAGGTGGCCAATCCCACATTCTTTGCCAGTCCCCCTGAAAGCATTCTGCACTCCTAAGCTGGTCATTCTTTTCTCTTGCCCTAGTTTTCATGATGCCGTCATTTTGGTTTCTCTACTTCTCTAACTGAATGCTCTCTTTTGGTTTTCCCGATCTCCTCTTCCTCTTGCTATTTCCACTTTTGTTCCTGATCCTGCTTCACTCTCTATTTTGGCAACCCATCTGAACCTCTTGGTGTCCACCACCTCTTCTTGGTGGATAATTCCCAGATGCTTTTGTATATTCTGAATTCTCTCTTGAGGTCAAGGCCTGAATTTTCAGCTGTTTACTGAATCATATGATTCCCTCTGCCCAGTTCCACTAGATAAAATGAGGATAATAATACTGCCTACCTCATAGGTTTATTGTGAAGAATACATGAGCTAATACTTGGTGTGAAGTAAGCACTCAAGACATGTTGGCCATTATCATTACTGCTATCTTTTCCACTTAGAAGCCCTAACACTACCTTAAACTTATGTCCACAACCAGACTCATTTTTTTCCAAAATCTTTTTGTTCTTCTCTGTCTACCCTTCTAGGCACTCAACATAACCTTTAACAAGGGTAATCACACCATTTATTGTCTAAACTGGTACATTGTGAAGAGAGTTGTTATTACACCAGAGCAACAGGCTTAAGCCACAGCAGTCCCTGGGAAACTGGAGAGTTGTGTGGTTCTTCTGTCTTTAAACCTCTTCTCTCCCCTTCACTATTAGGGCCTAATGCAGATGACCTCACTCTCTAATTTGGATAAGTACACTATTCTCCTCAGAGGGCTCCCTCTCCCCTGCCTATCCCCTTCCAATTTATCCTATGTATCTTTCCCTGCTGCAAAACTTTCAATGTTTTCTAATATCTTCAAGAACAGGGTACAGGTTATTTCGCTTAGACTTCAAGGCTTTCTGAGATCTCAGCCCACACTTAAAACCTCATTGCTCAGAACCAGGCCAATCAAATGGCACCACCACTGTCCACAGACCCATCCTGAACTTCCCCTTCCCCCTCCATGCCTTTGCTCTGGAATGTTCCTCTCCCTCCCCTTCCTGGATCCATGTCCTACCCACTCTCAGAACTCATCTCCCCTAACTCCTCCACAAAGCGTTCCTACAAGCATTTAGCATGTAAAGGTACCTGATTTCCTATCCACTTTCTCTTCTTGGAACTCACAGGATACTTAATTTATACCTCTTTTTGTGGCACTTAACCCTTCCAAACTATTTTTTTTAAGATTTTTATTTATTTATTTGTCAGAGAGAGAGAGAGCAAAGCAGGGGGAGTGGCGGGCAGAGGGAGAGGGAGAAGTAGGCTCCCCTCTGAGCAAGGAGCCCGATGTGGGGACTCGATCCCAGGACTCTGGGATCATGACCTGAGCCGAAGGCAGACGCTTCACCGACTGAGCCACCCAGGCACCCCTCCCTTCCAAACCTGAATTATGTTTATTTAGATTCTTCATGCATTTATCTCCCCATCATATATTGTAAATTCCTTCAGAACAAGGATGTGAGTTCAGTTTATCCAAGGAACTTCACACTTGGTAGATGCTCAACAGATAGTTGCTGACTTAGTGATACTTCCATGGGCCTTTTTGAATATTTTTTATTGCCTGCATCTAAAAGTATATGTACTGAATTTCCTTACTGGTTTTGTCATCGGATAGTTCCAGCGGACTGCAGTGCCCAGAAAAACTAGTTAAAGGTCTCATCCCTTTTTTACCTTGGGAGGGTGGGGCTAAGGGAGCATGGCATGTGAAATGCTTTGAGAAAACTAGAAAGGGAATATGAAGCTCATTGATATTTATATAAAGTAAATTGTCCTGAGGCAGTGACAGTTTGATTTGCAGCTAGGCAAACTGAGGCTCAGGAACTATAATACGGCTTTGCTTGGCAGCCCCGACCACATCCAGGGAATTACTGCTGAAGCTCTGAAAGGTTTTCTCATCTAGCCCCTCCCTTTTCCCTCAGAGGAAAACCGGATGGCACCAAGAGGGGAGGTTAGGCCCCCAGGGTCACAGAGAATGTGTGACAGTTGGAACCCCTATCTCCTGCCCTAGATGGTTTGTATCTTTCAAAGCAGGATTCAGGTAAAAGGGATGAGTCACTGCTTTGTATCAATGTGAAGCAGAAAGAGAACATTTGTAAACTGTGTCACCTCTGTCAATGAATACCTGTCTCCCATGCAGAGCTGCCAATAGCACAGCTGGTCTGAGAAGACGGGGGCCGCCTGGCACCTGCCCAACTGGCTGGCGGGTCACTTCCTTGGGGTCACAGACATGAGTCGGGGTGTTGTTTGCCCTAGGCTGGGCACAGAGCAGAGTGCTTTAGCTCAGTGGCTCACTTCATCCTCACACACCTCTGAGAGCTCCCTGTTGGAAGAGATTAAATACCCAAAGTCAGGAAGCTGCTAAGAGAGGAGTTGGGATATGAACCCAGGTAACCTAATTTTAATAACCATGACACCATTTGCAGTGAGGAGCTGAAGAGGATGGGGTGGAGGGGAAGTTGCTGACCATGCACACCCAGGCCTGTGGCAAGCACGGTCCCCTCACTGAGGTGCAGGCACACTTCTTCCAGAAGCCTCTTCCTTTTGCTTATACTGTGTCATCTCTGCACATAGCTGAATATAAGCAGGAAGACCCAGTTGTAAAACTGAGACACTCCTCACTTTGTTGCCAGCCTTGCTTTTCTCTCAACATCTTCTTCTAACCTATTCCAGGTGACCACTGTTTTTCTACATTTGAAAGTCTCTTCTGTCACAGCTATTAAGACCTAATATCGTTTTATACTGTTTGCCTGAAATTTATTCACACTTTTGTGTAGCCTCTCCTGGGAATTATGCATAGTTGAGCTTTCTTGTTATCCCAGTGGAATGCCTGGCGTAAGTCCCCTGAAATGAGTTCTAGGCAATGTTCAGGACTTAGGGGAGATATTTGGGAGGTCATGGAGCCCTCCACTTATCCCTAAAATTATTCTCTGCCTAAGGCTTGCCCTGAAGGTTGACCCACTTTCCTTACTGTGCACTCAGGGCTAGGGCTGGGGCCCGAGAAACCTGGAGCCTGGGCCGCCTCTCAGCCCTTCTAGAGTAGGGCAGCTTGGATCCTTTCAGCACAGTGGAGAATGCAGAGCAAAAGCAAGTGTTCATTTTCACTCCCCATGTTGCTTTTGTCTCCCCAAGCAGTGGCAGCAATCATAATAGGCTAATGAGTCCATCTCTTAAGTACCTAATATGTGCCAGGCACTCTCCTCAGTCTGTTACATACCTTGTCTCTAAGTCTATAGTGGTTGAGTGTTTGTACTCGGGTATCAAGTTATCATAGTCTGTAACTTTAAATATTTGCTGTGAGAGTAAGTGAAAAAATATGTGTAAATACTTAGCACAGGGACTAGTGTCTAAGAAGTGTTCTATAGGAATTAGCCTTTCAGGGTAGGTGCTAATATCTCCATTCTGTGGGTCTGGAACCCAAAGCTCAGAGAGGTCAAGTAAAGTGTCCAAGATTATATAGCTAGAAAGTAGAGAAGTTAGGATTTTAACCCAGATCTATCTGATTTTCTCTACTACTGATATTGTCCACAGCTATTTGGGTGATGCCGAAAGTATCAGGTAACTCATAACTCAGTGGCTCATTAGTTTTTGGAAGTATACTATTCCTGGTTTGATACATTAGATTTGTCCCCATTTATATGATTAAATGGATCTCATGTACAATCTCAGGTGAGGAATTTTCTCTTTTATTCTAATAAGGTAATGGTAGCTGTTTTGCAATAAGCAACTTTTTCAGAATAGCAATTTCACTTTTCAAAATCTTGAGATCATAATTCAAAGACCACTCATGCATAAAAACTGAACCTCAAGGCCTCTTCATTCCCAAGTCAGGGCTCCTGTACGTGGTAGGGGTTCAAGGAATGGAAAGTGATGCATGCATTTGTGAAGAATCATCCCACGTGGTCTACATGTGCATATATACAGTAACCTATAAATCGCCAAGACAGGCCCACCT
Source organism: Halichoerus grypus (assembly GCF_964656455.1). Taxonomy (NCBI): domain Eukaryota; kingdom Metazoa; phylum Chordata; class Mammalia; order Carnivora; family Phocidae; genus Halichoerus; species Halichoerus grypus. The sequence goes on from NC_135724.1 coordinate 56,124,708, forward strand.
GGAATCCCATCCAAGAAACTACAAAAGCTTTTATAGCCACGTTAGCACAAAAAAGGCTTCAGGTGTACTTGCTAGAAGGTGTTCTAATTTCTACAACCCAAGGACAACTGAGTCAGGTTCAGCCAGTCTCCATTGCATTTCAAGTAAGTGGTGGTACTTGCTCTATTTTTATTAGTAAAGTCTGCATAAGGTTAACTACCTCTCTTCCTCCCTTCTATCTAACCTGTTCATCAACATCCCACTATCCCAGAGGATGCCTCTTAGGTTTCTTTTTTGTTGTTTACTAGCTAAAAGTAATGCAGAGATAGAGGTCTGCCGTCCCTGCCACTTTTGTTATGGGAGTTGGGGCCATTAATTCATTGTGGTATATGCTAATGCCCAGCTGTGGCTGGTGATTGTACAATATTATTTTTCACAGTTAACTCATGACCCTCTCAATAGGCACATGCTTAAAGTAAGTGTCAGTGCAGCTATATTATTACAGCATACATGGCTTTGATACGTCTTTGTTCACCTTGCTCTCCAGATAGCACTGACTCTGCAGAGCACAGGGGTACCTCTAGAGACAAACGCAAGGCACTCAAATCCTGTTTTCCAACTCAGTTGCAAAGGGATATTAGAGCTCATCTTATCTCCCTGAAAACATGTTCAGGCCAGACAGTATTTGGCAAGATTTGGGCTTAAGAATTTCTGGAATGATCCAAGGCAGTGCTTCTGGAAATACATGTGGAAAGGACCACAGTTAGGTTTGGTTTTGCTTTTTACAATTTATAATCTATTGCATACTGATACTTATTTTAAATATAATAAAAATGAATTACTAGAACAATTAAATGAAAAAGGACGTAAAAATATAAGCTCCAAATTTAAAATATTAGATTGAGCGGACATAAAGTTACTCTTTGAAATTCCTATGAATGTTTCTAAATGCTTACTCTCAATTTCTGGACTCATCTCCTCATGGACCAGAAACAGTTTGCAGACAGACACCTTCCTCACACTGTAGATGACTATATTGGTATGTGGTGAGCAATGGACCAAGATGCTTCCCAAGAACCACCCTCTACCATGCCCCGATCTGATGTCTAATCGTGCTGTGTCTATCATAAGACCCAGCCCAAGTATAGACTATCACTTCATGTTGAGCAGAACAGTGGAAGCCACGTGCATCTTCTGTGGGCTGAACAGCCTTCAGCTCTTAAATGATGACCCTGGTCATATCAGGATCTGGTTCAAGAGCACAGTTGACTGTATCTACTCTGTTCATGAACATACAAATCATGGTTTTCCTATCTGGTCCCTTAAGAAGGAACGCCTTGCCGCTCTGATTAATTATGCATCAGTTAATTAATTTGTTGGCTTTAGTGAATTGAATCAATTATTTTAAATGGCTTTTAATTGTTAATATATGCATCTTAACAAAAGACAGAAGCTGTTAATAGAATTCAACATGAAAACCTCCCAGGACAGGGATGGCCTTGTAAAATAAATTAAAGTTTCCCAGATGTTTTCATGATGTCCAAAAAGCCAATAGTGTCTGAAGCAAAATGGAGTTCTGTTTAAGGGTCCTTTGAGAAGTAATCAACAAGGTGTGAGAATTTATCAAAAGATCATTGTCATCCATACAAATGTCTCTAAGCACCAACACATAGGTCTCAGGAAAACCAGAAGGTTCCACCAGAGCAGGATTCTCTCCATTCGATGGTGTCAGTCTCAGCTAGAGCTCAGTGTCATGTAGCTGAGGTGGGCACTGAATGCGAATGATGAGAGTGGCCTGGAGGAACATGGATTCTCTCTCTTTTTTTTATTAACATATAACGTATTATTTATTTCAGGGGTACAGGTCTGTGATTCATCAGTTTTACACAATTCACAGAGTTCATGATAGCACATACCCTCCCCAATGTCCATCACACAGCCACACCATCCCTCCCACCCACCTCCGCTCCAGCAAACCTCAGTTTGCTTCCTGAGATTAAGAGTCTCTTACAGTTTGTCTCCCTCTCTGGTTTCATCCTGTTTCATTTTTTCCTCTCTTCCCCCATGATCCTCTGCCTTGTTTCTCAAATTCCACAGATCAGTGAGATCATATGGTAATTATCTTTCTCTGATTGACTTATTTCGCTTAGCATAATACCCTCTAGTTCCAACCATATAGTTGCAAATGGCAAGATTTCATTTTTTGATGGCTGCATAATATTCCATTATATCTATATACCACATCTTCTTTATCCATTCAACAGTTGATGGACATCTAGGCTCTTTCCATAGTTTGGCTATTATGGACATTGCTGCTATAAACATTGGGGTGCACGTGACCCTTCAGATCACTACATTTGTATCTCTGGGGTAGATACCCAGTAATGCAATTGCTGGGTCGTAGGGTAGCTCTATTTTCAACTTTTTGGGGAACTTCCATACTGTTCTCCAGTGTGGATGCACCAGCTTGCATTCCCACCAAGAGTGTAGGAGGGTTCCCTTTCTCTGCATCCTTGTCAACATCTGTCATGTCCTGACTTGTTAATTATAGCCATTCTGACTGGTATAAGGTGGTATCTCATTGAGGTTTTGATTTGTATTACCCTGATGCCAAGTGATGTTGAGCACTTTTTCATGTGTCTGTTGGCCATTTGGATGTCTTCTTTGGAAAAATGTCTGTTCATGTCTTCTGCCCATTTCTTGATTGGATTCTTTGTTCTTTGGGTGTTGAGTTTGATAAGTTCTTTATAGATTTTGGATACTAGCCCTTTATCTGATATGTCATTTGCAAATATCTTCTCCCATTCTGTCGGTTGTCTTTTGGTTTTGTTGACTGTTTCCTTTGCTGTGCAAAAGCTTTTTATCTTGATGAAGTCCCCCAACAGTTCATTTTTGCCTTGCTTCCCTTGCCTTTGGTGATGTGTCTAGGAAGAAGTTGCTGCGGCTGAGTTTGAAGAGGTTGCTGCCTGTGTTCTCCTCAAGGATTTTGATGGATTCCTGTCTCACATTTAGGTCTTTCATCCATTTTGAGTCTATTTTTGTGTGTGCTGTAAGGAAATGGTCCAGTTTCATTCCTCTGCATGTGGCTGCCGATTTTGCCAACACCATTTGTTGAAGAGACTGTCTTTTTTCCACTGGACATTCTTTCCTGCTTTGCCGAAGATTAGTTGACCATAGAGTTGAGGGTCCATTTCTGGGCTCTCTATTCTGTTCCATTGATCTATGTGTCTGTTTTTGTGCCAGTACCATACTGTCTTGATGATGACAGCTTTGTAATAGAGCTTGAAGTCCGGAACTGTGATACCACCAGCTTTGTGTTTCTTTTTGAACATTCCTCTGGCTATTCAGGGTCTTTTCTGGTTCCATACAAATTTTAGGATTATTTGTTCCATTTCTTTGAAAAAGTTGATGGTATTTTGATAGGGATTGCATTAACTGTGTAGATTGCTCTAGGTAACATAGACATTTTAATAATATTTGTTCTTCCATTCCATGACCGTGGAACGTTTTTCCATTTCTTTGTGTCTTCCTCAATTTCTTTCATGAGTATTCTGTAGTTTTCTGAGTACAGATTCTTTGCCTCTTTGGTTAGATTTATTCCTAGGTATCTTATGGTTTTGGGTGCAATTGTAAATGGGATTGACTCCTTAATTTCTCTTTCGTCTGTCTTGTTGTTGATGTATAGAAATACAACTGATATCTGTGCATTCATTTTATATCCTGCCACTTTACTGAATTCCTGTGTGAGTTCTAGCAGTTTTGGGGTGGAGTCTTTTGGGTTTTCCACATAAAGTATCATATCATCTGCAAAGAGTGAGCGTTTGACTACTGTGTTGATTCGGATGTCTTTTCTTTTTGTTGTCTGATTGCTGTGGCTAGGACTTCTACTACTATGTTGATTAGCAGTGGTGATAGTGGACATCCCTGCTGTGCTCCTGACCTTAGGGGGAAAGCTCTCAGTTTTTGCCCATTGAGAATGATATTCACTGTGGATTTTTCATAGATGGCTTTTATGATATTGAGGTATGTACCCTCTATCCCTACAGTGTGAAGAGTTTTAATCAAGAAAGGATGCTGTACTTTGTCAAATGCTTTTTCTGCATCTATTGAGAGGATCATATGGTTCTTGTTCTTTCTTTTATTAATGTATTGTATCACATTAATTGATTTGCAGATGTTGAACCAACGTTGCAGCCCAGGAATAAATCCCCACTTGGTTGTGGTGAATAATCCTTTTAATGTACTGTTGGATCCTATTGGCTAGTATTTTCGTGAGAATTTTTGCATCTATGTTCATCAGGGATATTGGCCTGTAATTCTCCTTTTTGATGGGGTCTTTGTTTGGTTTGGGGATCAAGGTAATGGTGGCCTCATAAAATGAGTTTGGAAGTTTTCCTTCCATTTCTATTTTTTGGAACAGTTTCAGAAGAATAGGTATTAATTCTTCTTTAAATGTTTGGAAGAATTCCCCTGGGAAGCCATCTGGCCCTGGGCTCTTGTTTCTTGGGAGATTTTTGATTACTGCTTCAATTTCCTTAGTGGTTATGGGTCTGTTCAGGTTGTCTATTTCTTCCTGGTTCAGTTTTGGTAGTTCGTATGTCTCTAGGAATGCATCCATTTCTTCCAGAGTGTCTAATTTGTTGGCATATAGTTGCTCATAATATGTTCTTATAATTGTTTGTATTTCTTTGGTGTTGGTTGTGATCTCTCCTCTTTCATTCATGATTTTGTTCATTTGGGTCCTTTCTCTTTTCTTTTTGATAAGTCTGGCCAGGGGTTTATCAATCTTGTTAATTCTTTCAAAGAACAAGCTCCTAGTTTCATTGATCTGTTCTACTGTTCTTTTGGTTTCTATTTCATTGATTTCTGCTCTGATCTTTATTATATCTCTTCTCCTTCTGGGTTTAGGTTTTATTTGCTGTTCTTTCTCCAGCTCCTTTAGGTGTAGGGTTAGGTTGTGTACTTGAGACCTTTCTTGTTTCTTGAGAAAGGCTTGTATTGCTATATACTTTCCTCTTAGGACCGCTTTACTGCATCCCAAAGATTTTGAATAGTTGTGTTTTCATTTTCATTTGTTTCCATGAATTTTTTAATTCTTCTTTAATTTCCTGGTTGACCCATTCGTTCTTTAGTAGGATGCTCTTTAGCCTCCATGTATTCACATTCTTTCCAACTTTCCTCTTGTGATTGAGTTTGAGTTTCAAAGCACTGTGGTCTGAAAATATTTTGGTACCAGTTGAGACCTGATTTGTGACCCAGGATGTGATCTATTCTGGAGAATGTCCCATGTGCACTAGAGAATAAAACACATTCTTTGGTATGGAATGTTCTAAATATATCTATGAAGTCAATCTGGTCCAGTGTATCATTTAAAGCCCTATTTCCTTGTTGATCTTTTCTTAGATGATCTGTCCATTTCAGTGAGGGGGGTGTTAAAGTCCCCTACTATTATTGTATCAATGTTTCTTTGATTTTGTTATTAATTGGCTTATATAATTGGCTGCTCCCATGTTAGGGGCATAAATAATTGTTAGATCTTCTTGTTGGGTAGACCCTTTAAGTAGGATATAGTGTCCTTCCTCATCTCTTATTATAGTATTTGGTTTAAAATCTAATTTGTCTGATATAAGGATTGCCACCCCAGCTTTCTTTTGGTGTCCATTAGCATGGTAAATGGTTTTCACCCCCTCACTTTCAATCTGGAGGTGTCTTTGGGTCTAAAATGAGTCTCTTGCAGACAGCATATCGATGGGTCTTGTTTTTTTATCCAATCTGATACCCTGTGTCTTTTGATTGGGGCACTTAGCCCATTTACATTCAGGGTAACTATTGAAAGATAGGAATTTAGTGCCCTTGTATTGCCTGTAAGGTGACTGTTGCTGTGTATTGTCTGTGTTCCTTTCTGGTCTATGTTGCTTTTAGGCTCTCTCTTTGCTTAGAGGACCCCTTTCAATATTTCTTGTAGGGCTGGTTTCGTGTTTGCAAATTCCTTTAGTTTTTGTTTGTCCTGGAAGCTTTTTATCTCTCCTTCTATTTCCAATGACAGCCTAGCTGGATATAGAATTCTTGGCTGCATATTTTTCTCATTAAGTGCTCTGAATATATCATACTAGACCTTTCTGGCCTGCCAGGTCTCTGTGGCTAGGTCTGCTGTCAGTCTAATGGTTCTACCATTATAGGTTACAGACCTCTTGTCCTGAGTTGCTTTCAGGATTTTCTCTTTGTCTCTGAGACTTGTAAGGTTTACTATTAGATGTCGGGGTGTTGACCTATTTTTATTGATTTTGAGGGGGGTTCTCTCTGCCTCCTGGATTTTGATGCCTGTTTCTTTCCCCAAATTAGGGAAGTTCTGTGCTATAATTTGCTCCAATATACCTTCTGCCCCTCTCTTTCTTTCTTCTTCTTCTGGGATCCCAATTATTCTACTGTTGTTTTGTCTTATGGTATCACTTATCTCTCGAATCCTGCCCTTGTGATGCAGTAATTGTTTATCTCTTTTTCTCAGCTTCTTTATTCTCCATCATTTGGTCTACTGTATCACTAATTCTCTCTTCTGGCTCATTTATCCGAGCAGTTAGAGCCTCCATTTTTGATTGCACCTCATTAATAGCCTTTTTAATTTTGACTTGGTTAGATTTTAGTTCTTTTATTTCTCCAGAAAGGGATTCTCTAGTATCTTCCATGCTTTCATCAAGCCCAGCTAGTATCTTTATAATCGTCATTCTGAACTCTAGTTCTGACATCTTACTAATGTCCCTATTGATTAGGTCCCTGGCAGTTGATACTGCCTCTTGTTCTTTTTTTCTGAGGTGAGTTTTTCCATTTTGTCATTTTGTCCAGAGAAGAATAGATGAACAAGAGAACAAAATACTAAAAGGGTAACAACGACCCCAGAAAAATATACACTAAACAAATCAGAAGAGACCCAAATCTGGGGGGGAGGGGGAGCGGGTGCAGAAAAAAAAAAAAAGAATACGATTAGGCTGGTGAATAGAACAGAGCCACACACTAGATTTTGGGTGTATTTTGGTCTATTAGAAGAAACTGCTTCCCAAATTTTAAAGAACGAAAAACTTATATATATATATACAAATATAAGGGTAATTACAATGAAGGATGGAATATGACTGTAACAATGAAAATTAAAAAATATTTTTAAAGAGGAATTAATAAGGGGCGCCTGGGTGGCTCAGTCGGTTAAGGGTCTGCCTTCGGCTCAGGTCATGATCCCAGAGTCCTGGGATGGAGCCCCACATTGGGCTCCCTGCTCCTCAGGATGCCTGCTTCTCCCTCTCCTACTCCCCCTGCTTGTGTTCCCTCTCTTGCTGTGTCTCTCTCTGTCAAATAAATAAATAAAATCTTTAAAAAATAAATAAATAAAAAGGAATTGATAAGAAGTTGGTTGAAAAAAGAAAGAAAAAAAATTAAAAAAAAAAAAAAGGAGAGGATATGATCAGGCGGGGAATAGAACAAAGCCATACACTAGATTTAGGGTATATTTTGGTGTGTTACAAGAAACTGCATCCCAAAACTTTAAAGAAAGAAAAATTTATATATATATATATATTTATAAAAAAATTTATATATATATATTTATACACACACACACAAATAAGGTTAAATACATTAAAGGGGTAGAATATGACTGTAAAAATGAAAATTAAAAAAGATTTTAAAAAAGGAATTGATAAGTTGGTTGAATAAGGAAAGAAGAAAAATTCAAAAAGAAAAACTAGAAAAAAAAGAAAATTAAAAAAATTAACTTTGAAAGACTAAAGAATCATGGGGAAAAAAGCCATGAATTCTATGTGCTGTATTCTCCTAGTGCTGGAGTTCTGCCCTTCTCATTGATCTGTAAACTTGGTCTTGGCTGGCTGTTCTCCTGATCTTCTGGGGGAGGGGCCTGTTGCCATGGTTTTCAACTGTCTTTGTGGGAGGCGGAATTGCCCCGCCCTTGCCGGTCGGGGCTAAGTTATCTGCTCGGGTTTGCTCTCCAGAGCTTTTGTTCCCTGCAAGCTTTCCATACAGCTTTGGAGGCCAAGAGTGAAAATGGCGGCCTCCCAATCTCCGCCCCGGAGGAGCCAAGAACTCGGGGCCCCACTCCTCAGTGCAACCCCAGAGAAAAGCCTTCAGTCACTCCCGTCTCCCCAGTCTCTGGCCGCACTCCGTGCTCACCCGGCCTGTGACCCAGCGTTTCTATCTCTGGCACCTGACCCCGTGTGGAGTCTCCAAACCCAGCAGATCCCTGCGGTGAGCTCCCCGCCGCTCCTTCCGGGGGAGGAAGGTGAGTCTCCCCGGATCTGCCGCTTGTTGGGTCCCTGCTGGAGGAGCAGTGGCCCGACTGTGCTGCGGATCACGGTTTATGGCAACCCCAAGCTGAGAGCCCGCGCCTCGGCTCCATCTCTGCAGCCGGCTTTCCCGCTCCGATACCTGGGAGCTCTGCCGCACTCAGGCACCCCCAGTCTTCCTGTGACCCCAAGGGTCCCGAGACCACACTGTCCCCGCAAGTGTTCCACCCCCCGCTTAGCCACTGGAGCGACGTCCCTCAGCAGAGCAGACTTCTAAAAGTTCTGATTTTGTGCTCTGTGGCTCTATCACTTGCTGGTAGCAGCCAATTGAGGCTTCCCCCCTCCCGCCCCCCGGCCGTCTATCTTCCCGAATATCACCTCGGATTCACTTCTCCACACGTCCTACCTTCCAGAAAGTGGTCGCTTTTCTATTTGTGGAGTTGCAGCTATTCTTTTCTTCCATCTCCTCTTGAGGTCGTAGGTGTTCAGAATGGTTTGATAACTAGCTAGCTGAATTTCTGGGACAAGATGAAATTTAGGTCTCCTCCTCTTCCACCATCTTGGACCAAATCCCCGAGCCTGGATTCTCCTTTACCTCAGGGAAGGAAAAGTGAGAGGGTGGAGTCTGGGCCACACTGGCCTGGGGTGGGGAACAGGAGGGATTCTTCACATGGCATCCTGTCTTCTCATCTAGCTTAGAAGTCTGGAACACAGAAACCAATGGCAGAAGACATCCATATAGCTTGGAAGCTTCCTGGGGAGGGAGAGGAACATACACTCCTCTCCTACTTCTGCTCCTGGGTTTTCTCCATGGAAATGGGAAGGAGAGGGCCCAGGGAAAGTTGGAGAGGGGGCTCAGATCAGTCAGCAGTCCCCTCCCTGCAGTACCTCCATCAGCATCTACAGAGAAGATCTTTAGTGATGAGCCAGAGTAGCTCCTTGACTAAACTTCATAGATGGCAATTTTTTTTTTTTTTACTGGAAATTTGGAGCTGACCCATAAAATAAGCCTCATTTGATAGACTGATTCCTGCCTTTGAAAAACTCTGTTCCAGATGTCCAAAGAAGGATGCTTGGTAACCAGGAGAATAAAATTGAGTAAGTGTATTTTTTAAACTTTTATTTGATTAATTTACTGTCCAAACGTTTAAGAGCCCCCTCTCATGGGAGGGGGTCATGTGCTAGGTGCTGGGTTAAAAAGAGAGAACTGTGTGTGCTCTCAATGGGATGAGTCTCTGGTAACAGACATTTGGAGCATTGTGCAATAAATGCTACAAAGAGGCAAATAGTGGGCATTGTACTAACATATTGAAATGTCACTTAACCTAGGCTAGCAGAGTCATGGAGTTTCCACAGAGGGGATGAGTTTGGAAGAACAGGTTAGGAGGAGTTAGCTAACCAAAGAAAATCAGGTCAGAGAGGGAAGGCATCTGGCAGAGAAAGAATCTGAAGCCATTTAAAGCCCAGCACCAACTCTGAGGAGTTTTTTGGGACCAAAGTACAGCTTGGGTGGAGATCCACACTGGATCCCACAAGTGATGAGAAGCCCTTGAATGGTTTTATGATGAAGGTTGGCTTGATTTATGTCTGTGTTTAGAAAGATCATCATAGCAGCAGTGTGGAAATGGACTGGAGAGAGTTGAAGATAGTAAGGAAAAAGAGAAACTAGGACCTGGCTGTAGCAATTCAGGAAAAAAAGTAATGAGAACTTCAGAGGCACCTGGGTGGCTCAGTCAGTTAAGCATCTGCCTTCAGCTCAGGTCATGATCCCAGGGTCCTGGGATCAAGCCCTACATCAGGCTTTGCTCAGGGATGAGTCTGCTTCTCCCCCTCCCCCCCCCACCCCGCCTGCTGCTCCACCTACTTGTGCTCTCTCTTTGTCAAATAAATAAATAAAATCTTAAAAAAAAAGGTAATGAGAACTTCAAATAACTAACTCGTGAGGCTGAGGATGGAGACTCGGGAGCGGTAGTGACGTGGATGGACACTGTGTTGTGCCACCCAAATGAAGGCCCTTTTACCTCAGTTATTAGGAATGCTATGAGCAGATGGTCTTCAACTGCTAATCCTTTGGGGATGGCGGGGCTTGCATGGAGCTTCTCATCTGAGGCTGCTTCCCATCCTGGTGTAGTCCAATGACTGCGTGCAGTGAGGGCATAAAGGCATGGCCCACTTGGTCCAATTTGGGGCCACTCTGAGGGCTGGTCTAGCTCCACTGCTTCCTGTGGAATGATTCAAGGTTCTCCTTCTGTCTACTCCTGCTGCACCTCCCTTCCACAAGGCTTATCCCAGGAGCACACCCTAATAAGCATCCTACACACTAACCTCCATCTGAGTCTGTTTCCTGGAGAAGCCAAGCTGTGTCTTGATTCATAGGTAAGGAAGAGGGAAAAGTCAAGAACAATTCTAAAACTTCTAGTTTAGGTGTCTTAGGGAATAAAGGAAGAAGAATAATTTTGGAAGAGAAGTGATGCATCCAGTCTGAGTGCTTTCTTAATTTGTTGGTGACATCACAATTTTTGCATGTCCTTGCTTGAAACCCTAGACTCATCTTAGCTCTTTCTTCCCTTCAAACCCAATTGTCAGTAAGTCCTATCGTTTATTTTCTTCATATGGCCCTGGGATTCAAGTCTTCTACTTTATTGCTACTTCTCACTTCCATCTATTTCAAGTCTTACCATTTTATGCCTGAATTGCCACATTAACCTTGGAATAGAACTTCTTGACCTCTGTCTATAACCCCTCTGTTCTAATCAGCGTTCCTAAAGCATCATTTTCAATATGCCACACTTTCCAGCTTAGCATACCTAACATTTAGAGCCATGTAATAGATATTGGTAAATTTATTTTTTTAAAGGTTTTATTTATTTATTTATTTGACAGAAAGAGAACACAAGCAGGGGGAGGGGCAGAGGGGGAGGGAGAGGCAGACTCCCCACTGAGCGGGGAGCCCGACGCGGGGCTTGACATCATGACCTGAGCCGAGCACAGACACTTAACCGGCTGAGCCACATAGGCACCCTAGACATTGGCAAATTTATTGTTCCAGCCCAATCAGTTTGATTCCACTCAAGAGACCATGCTTGAGCTCCTGCTACAACCCAGGCATGATACAAAGAGCTTGGGGGACCCAAGATGAATAAGATATAGTTTCTGCTTTAAAGAAATTTTCAGATTAGTAGAAGAGACTAGCACTTAAATAATAGTGAAACAGTGTGGTGAAAGCTCAATTGAGATAGAGGTGTTTATAGAATACAAAGTAGGAAGGAATTATTTCTGTCAAAACTTTTTCTGAAGTGCTATCATCTATCCTGTCCATCCAGTCTAATTTTCCTACTCCCCAAGTTAGTGTATTCACTCACTTCTTGTGGGTCGTGACCAGCCTCTAGTGATCCTTGACTTCAGGATCATTCATGCCCTGTGGTCTCTCCTCTCCCCCACTTCACACATGCACACACATGTTGGAGACGGTAACTTTCTCACCAGCAGGGTATTATGGAAATGATGAAGTATAACTTCTGGAACTAGACATCACACTTGTTTGTGAATGAAATATATGCTGCACTGGCTTTGAAGACACTGGACATCAGTCATGAAGGATGTGATTGCTGAGAGATGGGAAGCAAATGATGTGAGCCCTGCAACCATCTGAGTTCACCTCCTTGAGAGAGTTTCCAAGGCAAGCACAGAAAGGAGAGAGTCCGGGAGGAGCAGATTTACCAAGTTGAGGAGATAAGTTGAGAATTTAGAAGAAGGAGATGGCTAGAGTTTGTAGGACAGACAGAGAGTAGACAGCTGCATGGAGAGAAAACTCCAGAGATCTGCAGAAGGTTCTCCTTGAATATTCATCGGAGTATTCATCAGGGTGTAGGTGAAGAAAACAAGGATGGGGAAAGAGCCATCTTTTCTCATCTTAAAGGATAAGAAGGAATAGAATTTGACACTCAGAGCTCGGAATAGTGTCTATTCCCACCAGTCAGACTGGAAAACCTCATTATTCACAGAACACTGGGTGAAGCCTTCAGAAGACTATTGCCTCAGTAGTGGATGATAATTGACCTTGCTCTTGTCCCACATAACAAATCTTAAATGCAAGACTGAAAGTAAGAAACTGTTTCCAAGTAACTTAATTACATCCCAGATCAAAGCTCATGAAAATACTTATAGGAATGCAAAACTATGTAGTACCGAAAAGGGCAAAATTGACAATTTCTGTCATCCAATAAAGAAATTGCAGTGCAAAAAAGCAGGAAAAGATGATTCATAATGAAGAGAATAATTGCTCAATCAAAACTGACTGAGAAGTGATGCAAATGCGAGAATTAGCAGACAAGGGCAATCAGTGACTATAAATGTATTTCATATGTTGAAAAGTTAAGTAGATATCTACAAGATTAGAAGAAGAAAAAAAAAGACCGAACCCAGGGTACCTGGCTGGCTCAGTCAGTGGAGCATGTGACTCTTGATCTCTTGTGGTGAATTCCAGCCCCACATTGGGGGTAGAGTTTACTTAAAAAAATGCCTGAGTCCAACTTCTGGAGATGAAAACTAAACTGTCTGTGATGAAAGCACATTGAATGGAATTAATGGCAGTTTAGCTACTATAGGAGAAAAGATTAATGACCTTGAAGACATAGCAATAGAACCTATCCACACAAACACAGAAACAAGTATTTTTTAAAAATTGAAAAGAACATTAGTGAGCTGTGAGACAACTTCAGGCACCTTAATATACACAGCATTAGAGTCACCAAAGGGGATAAGGGGGAAAAGTATTTAAAGAAATAATGGCTAACAATTTCCCAAACTTGATAAACGTGATAAATTTAGAGTCCTAAGAAGTTCAATGAACTCCAAACACAGTAAAATGAATAAAACTACATCAAGGCAAATCAAACTAGAATTGCTCAAAACCAGTGACAAGGAAAATTTAAAAGTCAGCAGGAGAGATAGGAGGTGTGTACAGAGGTGCATATTTAAGGATGACAGCAGATTTCTTGTCAGTGACAGTGTAAGAGAGGAGACAGTGGAGAAACGTCTTTAAAGAAAAAAGTCAACTTAAATTCTATATGTAGTGAAAATATCTTTCAAAAATGAAGGCAAAATAAAGAAATTTTTAGATACACAAAAGCTGAAAATATTCATTACCCTAGGGGACCCAGACTATAAGAATTAAGGAAGTCCTTCAGACAGAAGGAAAATAATGCCAGATGGAAATCTGGATCTACTCAAAGGAATGAGGAGCACCAGAAATGGTAACTAATGATGAAATATGTGGTCATTTTTTCTTATTATTTAAATATGTTTAAAAGATAATTGTTTTTTTTTTTTTTATAATCTTTTTTTTTTTTTTTAAGATTTCATTTATTTATTTGACAGAGAGAGACACAGTGAGAGAGGGAACACAAGCAGGGGGAGCGAGAAAGGGAGAAGCAGGCTTCCTGCTGAGCAGGGAGCCGGATGCGGAGCTCGATCCCAGGACCCTGAGACCATGACCTGAGCCGAAGGCAGACGCTTAACGACTGAGCCACCCAGGCGCCCTAAAAGATAATTGTTTAAGCAAACATAATAACAATGTATTGTGGGTTTTGTAACATGTAAAAGTAAAATATATGACAACAATAGCACAAAGGCAGGCAGGGATAAATGGAATATACTCTTTATGGCTCTTATAATACATGTATTATGCACTGAACATTTGTGTCTCCCTGAAATTCATATGTTGAAACCCTAAGCCCCAGTGTGATGATATTAGGAAATAGGGCCTTTGGGAAATAATTAGGCCCTGTGGGTTTGTCCTCTTTAATGAGATTTGTGGTCATATAAGAACAGACAGGCAAGCTTGTTCTCTCTCGCCTTCCTTTCCACCATGCGGGAACACAGCAAGAAGAAGGCCATTTGCAAATCAGGAAGAGTGTCTTCACTAGACACTGACTATGCCGGCATCTTGATTGTGGACTTCCCAGGCTCCAGAATTGTGAGAAACAAACGTTTGTTGCTTCAGCCTCACCCTCTCCCCAGTCTATATGGAATTCTGTTGTAGAAACCCAAATGGGCTAAGACAAAATGTGAAGTAGTGCAATGTCACCTCAAGGTCAACTAGGATAGGTTAATGATATATACTATAAGCCCTAAAGTAACAAAACAAGGAGTTAGGGCTAATAAGTCAACAAAGAAGATAAAATAGAATACTAAAAATAGTTTTATTTTTACATAGTTTAACCCAAAAGAAGGCATAAGAGGAAGAAAAAGGGAAAAAAAGAAAAGACAAATAGAAGAAAGGAGAGACAAATAGAAAATAAACAGCAAGATGATGGATATAGACCATCCATATTCACAGTAAACATTAATGGTCTAAATGCCTCAATTAAAAGGCCAGAAATGCCAGATTGGATTAAAAACCAAGGCACAACTATATTTTCTGCTTACAAAGAACACAAATTAAATACAAAGACATGGATTAAAATTAAATGAAAGAAAAAATATATTCCATGCTAACATTAATCAAAAGAAAGTCGTAATACCTATATTAATTTCAGACTAAGTAGATTTCAGAACAGAGAATATTACCAGGAATAAAGAAGGTCATTTCATAATGATAAAGGGATCAATTCATCAATAAGACCTATAGTCTTCAATATGCACCTAATAATAGAGCTTCAAAGTACACAAAGCACAACTGATAGATGTACAGGGAAGGATAAACAAATCCATGATTATAGTCAAAGATTTCAGTGTCCCTCTTTCAGTAATTGATAGAACAATTAAATAAAAAATCAGTAAGAAAATAAAAGACTTGAATACAATCATGAATCAACTGGACCTAATTGACATTAATTCAAAATAGATTACATATCTAAATGTAAAACCTAAAGCTATAGAAATTCTAGAAGAGAGGGGGTAAAACTATAAACTTGAGTAAGGCAAATATTTCCCAGGTATGACACCTAAAGCATGAGCCATAAAAGAACAAATTGACTAATTAGACTTCATTACAGTTGAAGTCTGCTCTTCAAATGACACGATTTAGAGAATGAAAAGCCACAGACAGAGAGGAAATATTTGCAAAGCATATGTCTGATAAAAGACTTGAATCCAGAATATATAAGAAACCCTCCAAGCACTAAGAAGAAAACCAACAACCCATAAAAAAATTAGCAAAAGATCTGAGGGAACATTTTATCATTAGTCATTAGAGCAATGCAAATGAGGACTACAAGGATATGCCACTGTATGACTATTTAATGACAAAAATGAGAAGAGATTGGACATACGGAGGAGGATATGGAGAAACTAGAAATCTCATTCACTGTTGGTAAGAATGTAAAATGATACAAGCACTCTGCACTTTGGAAAACAGTTTCAGTTTCTTAAAAATGTATCTATACACCTGGCATAAAGATCTAGCCATTCCATGCCTAGGTATTTACCCAAGAGAAAAGAGAGCATATATCCATCCAAAGAGCTGTACACAAATGTTCATCATAGCTTTATTCGCAAAAGCCCAATCCAGGGAACGACCCCATGTGTCCATCAACAGGTGAAAACTGCCGCATATTCCTACAAAGGAATACTACTCAGCAACAAAAAAGGAAGGAACTAGTGATATACACTAACAACATGGGCGAATCTCAAAATAATTATGTTGAATCAAAAGAAACAGATGAAAAAGCACATACTGTTTGATTCTATTCATATAAAATTATAGGAAATGCCAACTAATTTATAGTGACAGAAAGCAGGTCAGTGGTTTCATGCAGGTGGTGGTGGGGGAGGCAGGCTCACTGAGGCCCAGGGAGACTTTTGGAGATGAGGGATATGTTCACTATCTTTATCATGGCACCTGTTTCACTGATGGATACATATGTCAAAACATCAAATATTACACTTTAAATATGTGCACTTTATTATATATGAGTTATACCTGAATCAGGTGGTTTGAGAAAATAAAGACATTATGAAACTCACTAATGACATTATAATTTTAAAGAAATCTGACCTGGCTACGTAAGCAGCCTCCCTAAGGACCACCTAAGTGACTATTCCAGTCTTTCTCTGCCAGAGAGTGTGGCAGGGTAGAGGGGTTGGCATCAGCATCTTTCCCCCCACTAGATTACACACCTGCCAGATGCTGGTGCCCTGTCTAGGACTGCGCCAGCGGAGCTGGCCCTTGTGTGCAACCTTTAACCTTCAGCCCAGCCTGCAAGTTTTACTCAGACAGAGCCATCTTTCTCTGGATGTTGTGGGTTGGCACCTGGTGACTGCAGTTTCCCCAGAAAGCCCACATCGTTATAACAGCTGGGCTACTTTTCCACAGGTCCAGAGAGCCCCTCTTTTGCCTGTCTTGCAGACACACAATTGTCCTCCTTTATTGCTATGTGCAAACCTACGGGGCTCCAGCCAGCACTGTGTCATTCTAATGGTGCCAAGCGCCATGTTGGACCCTTTCTACATATCACAAGCTCTTCAAGGAAGGCTTACAAACTGTGTCCTACCCATCTCGTACTCCTAGCACCAAACGTAGTTCCTGGCTCAAAGTGAGCAGTGATAATGTTTACTTTAAGAATGAATGAACAGATGAATGTTTAACATAAAGAAGACAATTTTCAAGGTAATTCTAATATAATGTACCTACAGTATGAACAGGTTGTGATCTAAATCTTAATTCTTTACAAAGTTATTTAGAATTAGTGACATATTTGCCTATGTAATAATGAGAGCTGACATTTATCACATGTCTACTATTGTAGGCACCTTTCTAAGCATTTGACTCATGTGTTGTCTCACAGAATCTTCTAAAGTACCTGCCTTCATTTGCTAGGGCTGCATAACAAAGTACCACATGCCTGGCGGCTTACACAACAGACATTCATTTTTGCACCTTTCTGAGGCTAGAAGTCCAAGATTAAGGTGTCGGCAGGGTCCATGTCTTCTGAGGCTTCTCTCCTTGGCTTGCAGATGGCCGTCTGTTCCCTGTGTCTTCACATGGACTTCCCTCTGTGTGTGTCTCTATCCTAATTTCCTCTTCTTATAAGGACACCCGTCCTTTGGAATTAGGTCCACCCATAAGACCTCGTTTTACTCAGCTACCCCATTATTTATTTATTATTATTTTTTAAATTTTATTATGTTATGTTAGTCACCATACAATACATCATTAGTTTTTGATGTGGTGATCCACGATCCATTGTTTTAGTATATCACCCCGTGCTCCATGCAGTACGTGCCCTCCTTAATACCCATCACCGGGCTAACCAATCCCCCCCCCCAAAAAAACTCTGTTTATCTCTCAGAGTCCATAGTCTCTCATGGTTCATCTCTCCCTCCAATTCCGCACCCCCCCCCCATTTTTCCCTTCCTTCTCCTAATGTCCTCCATGCTATTCCTTATGTTCCACAAATAAGTGAAACCATATGATAATTGACTTTCTCTGCTTGACTTATTTCACTTAGCATAATCTCCTCCAGTCCCATCCATGTTGATGTAAAAGTTGGGTATTCATCCTTTCTGATGGCTGAGTAAGATTCCATTGTATATATGGACCACATCTTCTTTATCCATTCATCTGTTGAAGGGCATCTCGGCTCTTCCCACAGTTTGGCTATTGCAGACATTGCTGCTATGAACATTGGGGTGCATATGGCCCTTCTTTTCACTACATCTATGTCTTTGGGGTAAATACCCAGAAGTGCAATTGCTGGGTCATAGGATCAGCTACCCCATTAAAGGCCCTATGTCCAAATATAGTCACATTCTGAGGTACTGGGAGTTAGGACTTCCACATATGAATTTTGAGGGGACAAAATTCAGCCCATAATAGTACCTATAAGGTTGGTTACAATTATTGTTCTCATTTTACTGATGAGAAAGCTGAGGCAAAGAGAAGTTGAATGGTTCAAGTTTCCACCCTTAACAAATGTCAGAGCCTGGAGACTAACACAGGTGGTCTTGACTCCTCTTGACTCCTAATAGTCTTAATACTTATGCTGTACGGACTCACAATTGATCCACATGTTCTTAGTGGTAGGCAGATTCGCAGGCTAGCCTCGAAAGCCTAATTCATCACAGCTGGAATCAACACAGTTGGAATGCTACTCAGGGTATTCCAAAGACCTGAGGGCTAGGGCGGCTTAAGGCATAAAAGAGGAGAAGTGGAAATTGGAAGGCAGCCTTGGGGGCTCCTCAAGCAACAGCTCTGGGGTGTTGGTAGGGTGAGCAGTAGCCAGGACCTGTGGTGGCCACAGCCCTGTAACAATGTCAGGGAACAGAGAATTAATGGCTGTTTCTATGCAAAGGCCCTTATTAATCAAGTGGTTTAATTCTGAGACTACCTCTATTTACAAAAGAGACAAAATGAATAGAGCAGAAGGCATAATTAATATGCCACTGGGATCTTGAAATAATACGTGGATTGTTTTAGGGCTTTTAATTTACTTTAACTTTTTTAATGTACTGTATGTAATATACTACATAGATATATGCAATATAATTTTAAATCACTGGAGGCTTTCTTTTCTGATAGGAATTAATTTCACAGCACAACAATATTTCTTAGACTAAATCTCTCAGACAAGAAACAGCATGGATTCCTTTTCTCCTCCACCTAAAATGCAGTCAGGGAAAAATATATATATATATATACTCAGGAACCTATTTCTCAAAACCATTTTTTTCCTGGCTTGTTTGAACCCTATGCAATATTTAAGTTGTCAACCCCAACTTTTGTTTCGTTTCTATGATGCATGTTCTGGGAGGTATTTATACAAGAGCCTATGCTAAAGCTGGGATGTCAAGGCATATCCCCCATCCATGTGGTTTCACTTAACAAATATTTAGGCATGATTCTGTGCATTAGAAATGTAGCCTCAAGCCTTCCTCTTGTGGGGACTGACTTTTATTACCGTGTGACAGGTAAAGACAGCCCTCCGATCTAACTCTCCCTCATGCTGCACTCTCGGCCACTGAGGAATGTGATCCCCACAGAGAAAATGCTGGGTGCAGGCTCTGCTGAGGAGAAAGTCTAGAATATGGGACATTGTGAGGCACTGAGAAAGCTCTCTGGTCAGGGTTGGCCCGCATCTGGCCCTCCAAGCCCAAGGGTCCTAGGATGGTAGCTTTTAGCCGAGGCGCCTGGGCAGGCCAAAACTGAGAGGCAGGAAGATCAGCTGTTTTATTTCTCCACCGGAGGAAGAGTTATGTTTTATGTGCATAACCTGAATAAAGTGGGATCTTCACGTTCTCAGTGCAGCACTGCATTCCAAAGAAACTCTGGTCACACAGCCAAAGAAGCAGTTAAAAGCAATTTTAACACCTTAATTAATTTTCAAAGAGGACCAAGAAGGGATTTCATTCATAACATTTGAGCAAAGTTGTTAAAAATCCTCTTTAGCATGTATCGCCCCAAAGCCCCATTCAAAGCACAGCAGCTGCCTCCCTTGGCTTCTAGAGCTCCTAACAGAGGTGGGGTTGGGGCAGAGAGCTGCATTTGCACTTCTCACCTAGCCTGAAGGGTGCCCTCGAATGCAGGCTGGCTTGATTCTGAACAGGAGCCTTGACTTCAGCGCCATCCTCTTGCTCTGGGAAATCTCTGCTCCACTCCCAGCCTGGGTCCCCTGGAGGTGTGGGTCCCACCTATGCCCCAGGCTGCCCTTCCTATGGAGCCCTCCTCTTGCTCCCCTTCTCTCCTCGTCAAACACGGTAAAATCACCAGAGGCTTTCTTTCCTGAAAGCAATTAATTTCACAGCACGGCAATATTTCTTAGACTAAATCTCTCAGGCCTCAGACAGCATGGATTCCCACATGTTTAGAAACTCTCCGTGGGTCCCCTGGCCCCCACACCCCACATACCCCAGGGAAGGAGGTAAAGGTGACAGAACTCACCTCCCTTCTGCCCACATTTCCAATCACATCTCTTCAGGAGCCCCATCTCATTTCTCTGCTTTCTGAGAAATCTAGCAGGATGAACTCCTCCCTCTCTGTCCCCTGTTTTCCTTGTCTTCACCCCTTCCTGCCCCCCCTTCCTTCCTCACACAGTAATGAAGTTTGCTTAACTGTGAATTGGTTTTACTTTCATTTACCACATCTCTGATGTTTAATATCATCCCAGTGGGCCATGTCACCTGTCGAGCATTTTCTTGGGATATTGGCATTGTCAATATGAGAGTTTGGTCTTTGTTGCACTATTAGTGACCAATGCTGTGTGCCTCTCACAGCTTCCTTCTAGATTTATTTACCTTTTTGAAGATGCACATCCTTTGTCTGTAGCTTAGGAATTATTTTGCCTTTGTTCTTGAGTGATAATTTAGTTGTGTGTGGAATTCTGGGTTGACCGTGTCTTCCTTCAGCCTGTGGATGATGTTACTCCATTGTCTTCTGGTCCCTACTATTTCTGATGGAAAAAGTATGCTCTCAATCTAGCTGTTATCCCTTTGTGGGTTTTGGTTTTCTCCCCCTCTCTGGTATCTTTTAATAATTTCCCTTTTTCTTGATGATCTGCAGTTATATTTTGATTATCTGTTTCCTTATGTAGTACTCTGTGTTCTTTTTATCCAGAAGACTTGTATACTTCTTTATTCAGAGAATTCTCAGGCATTAGCTCTGAGGATTGCCCCTCACCACTCCTTTCTCCCCTACTTCTGGAATTACTGATCAGTGCATGGGGGGCCTCTTTTGCTCACAAGTCTCAGTGTTTTTCATTTTCCTTTCATCTCTTAATGTCTTTGTGTTGTTTTCTGGGTGGATTACTCAATATTTAATTCATTGTATTACATCTTCTCTTTGGCTGTGTCTTATAAAGATTTGATAGCCTGTTGAGTTTTTCTTTTCTTTTTTTGAGAGAGAGAGAAAGAGAGAGAGAGTGCGCATGAGCAGGGAGAGGGGTAGGGGGAGAGGGAGAGAATCTCAAACAGACTCCCTACTGAGCATGGAGCCCAACTTGGGGCTTCATCTCACAACCCTGATATCATGACCTGAGCCAAAACCAAGAGTCAGCCACTCACCCAACTGAACCACCCAGGCACCCCAGGTTTTTCTTTTTCATTTCAATTACTGTGTGTTTCACTTCCTGGCTCCTAATTGGTGCTTTTTCATATTCACTTATTAAGGATTAATATCTACCAGCTTTGGTATTTTTTAAAATAAAATTTTCTCCTTTTTATATCCTCTTTGAAGATACTACCATACTAATTTTAAATTCTCTCAGATTTCTCTATTATTTTCATTTCTTCAGGAATGAATTCTCCAGTTGTTGAGTTTTTTGGCTATCTTTTATGACTTTCATTTTCCTCATCTGTTTTGAAACATTGAGTGTGAGTTCTTCTCTTCCATCCCATCTCCTCATGGCCAACCTTGAGGTTGCCACTTCCCAGCACTGCCCAGTCCTTCATTAGAATCAAGACTTAGGCTGAGAGCTTGAGCCCATACATGCAAACCTAATCCCTTTGCCACCAGTTTCATATTGCAGAGCTGTTTATGTTTATTTTCTTCCACCCAAGCAAGAAGCTAGTTTCTACCACAGTTCTAGTTAGTAGCTATAACTCATTTCTGCAGGGAGCCCCAGAGCATTCTTGCCTGTTTGTGCATGGGGAACCCCTTTCTCTCTTTGGAGGAGAACTCCTGGTTACCTCTGCCTATCTCTGCTCCTGGTTTCCAACAGGCCTGAGACTTGGTCCCTGCTAATTATTCTGTGTTCCCACTTTATTTCTGGTTCAGTAGATGATTATTCTGTTTCTTGAGTACTGAGTTCTTTGTTTTTATTGAGTCTTTACAAAAGGAAGCAGATGTGCACTTAAAATTATTTTATTTATTATAGCTTTGTGTTTGAAGTGGAATGTGGGTGATTCTGCGGGAACTTGCTCTGTCCTCTTGACCACCTACCCTGCTAATCTAGATCCTGTCCT
Source organism: Halichoerus grypus (assembly GCF_964656455.1). Classification (NCBI taxonomy): domain Eukaryota; kingdom Metazoa; phylum Chordata; class Mammalia; order Carnivora; family Phocidae; genus Halichoerus; species Halichoerus grypus. Next base: position 56,146,874 of record NC_135724.1, read on the forward strand.
CCCCTCCAACGAGACATGTTACATGAGTGAATTGGAGTTTAATTCTGCATCATTCTCATAGAGTGTATATTCTTCCATTTATTTAAATATTTAATCCTCAACATCTGGCTTTGCCTGAAACTAAAGGAAAGCTGGCCCATGAGGAGATGATAGGAATAGGAGCATTGAAGGGGCAACAGGACCAGGCTTTGGCTTGCCCTGGTACCAAGTGACATCTAAGCTCAGACTTCCATATAAACATGTTGTAGGTTTTCTAGGATGGCTTTCAGTGCGGAGTCAGTATTAACGGGAAGATATTTCTAGGGATCCATCTTCTTCCCTTTCCTGATTTGTCCATTCCCATCTTTCATATCTTTCAAAATACATTATTTTGTAGGATTCAGCCTCTTTTCTCCCTGTGGTCCTTCTCTTCCTCTCTGCCACCAACCCTTAATTAGATCTTTCTTCCCACCCCTGAGTCTGCAATCCATAATGTTGTAAGCCAAGATTACTTTTGCATCAAGCTCCTCCATACTAAGACACCTGGTAATGTTGAATACCTGCTTCCAGGCCTTTGTCAAAAGCTGGGGAATTGGTAGAGTTAGGAGGTCTCATTGAAAACTTTTGTTTCTTAATAAGAATCAATGACATTATGTATATGCAGGAAGGTCAAATATTCTTTCATTAATTGCTTTAAAAATGTTAATTTGATACTGATTATAGATATTTGAAACTAATAAGGTAAGAAAGAAGAAGATTAAATTTTTGTTTCATTTTTTTTTTGTTTTTTTTTTATGGACTTCCCACCACTTGTAACTAATTACTACATGGTACAAAAATAACCATGTATCTCACTGAATGTGCCAAATTAACTTTATCATAAGTTTCATTTCATTCCTAAGATTAAAGGAGTATTTACTATTGGGAGGGACCTAAAATTAATAATTTCTACAATGTTGTACTATATAAATGTGTGTGTGTGTATATATAAATATATACATACATTACATGTTTGCCATTGTTTGTTGTATATATATCAGGTGGTCTGGTATTGCAGCTATATTTTCTGCTCAAAACTATAAACATTTAAAAGAAAAAGAGTTTGTTGGTGGCTCATTAGCAGCTAATCTGATAAATTAATTTTAGCATGGATCAAATAGTTGGTAATAGCTAGGGGCTTGCCACACCCAGATAATAAGCTGTATTTTAATAAAACCCTTGAGCATCTTATCTAAAGATTGAGCAGGAGAAGAAATTTAATTGTCTATGTTGAGCTAATTTGAAGAAATTTTATAGGATTTTTCAGTACACTTCATGTCATACTGCAAAGACAATTCAGACCTTTTTCCCTCTCCATATGGAACCTGTGTTTGTCCCATGGAAAACAATATACTACAGCTTGCCACTGAACCTCATGATAAAAAAAGTGGTCTTTTCAATTTTTATAGTCTTCTGCAATTTAATGGGTGGAAAATGGAAATGAAGCCTCAATGTTTTTACATTGCATATCTCTAATGAAATTTAACATTTTAAGATGTCTTTGGTCATCTGTTTCTTTTTGTAAATTCTCTTATATTCCTTGTCCTTTTTGGGGGGTATTTGTCTTCTTTTGGATTTATAAAAGCTCTTTGTATCGTAAAGACTATTAAGATATTTTAATCAATAGATATAAATTATATCATAGATATGATATAGACATACATAAAATCATAGATATAAATAAAAGGAGTTTTGTTTTCTTATGTTATAATAACACAAGTTTCTACTTTTGTCAGTTTGCAAGGATGGAACCTGGCTACAACTGAACGCAATACTCTGTTCATCCTGAACGCTGTCTTCTATTGTTGAATTAGCTATCTCCCCCAAAGGACTGCATATGGCATTGTTCTTCCTCCTCTTTTGTATTTAAAATATTTATAATTTGGCCAAGATAAAAAGACTAGAAAAGAAAACAGATCAGTTTCCCATAATGAATTAGCCACAAGAGATTTTTCTACTGTGTGACTGGCATTATATTTGCATCAAGTGAGAGGTTAAGACATGTGAAGTGTTTGATTCATCAGCAAAAACAAGTTCCAAATGTGATATTTACACTGTAACTATTAGCCAAATATATAATACAGCAGGACCCCACACTTTAGACAGATCACTCTAAGGGAATCTTAGAGTCCTTCCCCAGCCCATGGACCCCTTGCCCTATACTTTCCTATGCTAAATTAATCCTTGTCATCCACCTTTGTCTTATTTGTTAGGGAATATTCCACACACCAAAAACATGCAGAGACCAATTCAGCAAATATCAATTTGTCCCTGTTCAGCTTAAGCAATGAATATCACAAACACAGTGGGAATTCCATGTCTTGTTCTTCATCCCAAATATCCTGTCCCCTCCTCCCACCCAGAGTTAACTGCAATCCTGGATTTGGTATTTATTGATCCCATGCTTGACTATACTTATGCACGTAACTTTAAACAGTATATAGAACTAACTGGTTTGCTTATTTTTTTAGGTTTATGTAAACAATATAATACAATGTGTAACCTTTATATACAACATTATGTTTTTGAGATTTATCCATGTGGCTACTTGTAGCTCCAGTTCATTATTTTCACTGTTGTATAGTATTCCATTGTACCTGACTTCCCGCTCAACTTGCTGTCCTTGAAACTTATCTCCCACATTAATTTTCCTTTATAAAGCCAGTAGATGTTCAGTGCCCACCACCCATTTCCACCCCGATGATTCCAGAGCATTTCAAGAGAGGAAACACCTTCTCCCATGTTAGGTTTTCAAAATATTGTTCTGTGCCTGTGGGTTTTGTGCTATTATATTACCCTTTTGCTTTATCTGCTATTATGTCCTCCTCATTCTCTATCACAGAGGTAGAAGTGAAATGGAAACTGTTTTTTCTGGAAGCCCAAAGTCTTATCACTGTTCCCTGGTTTGTATACAGCTGCGTGTTTACCTGCCAGTTCCCAGGCTGATTCATACTTTACTCCTACTCCAACAACACTGGCATCTGGCCCTTGATCTCCTGACTTGCTCCCACCAGACACAAAGTTATGAAATGTATGAAGTCTCTCACTGGGAACACAAGACTTTCTGATTTTTGGACTCTTTCTCTCATTCAAAATCTAAAGGAGCTTTACTTTTTATCACAAATGAAAGGCTTTATTTCATGTTTTAGTTTCTGCCACAGAACTTTGGGCTTCTGCAAGCAAGAGCAGGGGTCGGAGCGGTGGTGGTGGGGTCTTTGCCGGGGGAATCATTGTTCCCTGAAAAGTGCAAGGGTGTTGGAATCAGAGAGAGCCTGCTCCTATCACACTTTGCAGCATGCTAGCTCTAGGACAGTAGTAAGTTACTTACCCTCTCTCAGACTGCATTTCCTCATTTAAAAAGTAGACTTCCTTTCGGGATCTTACAGGATAAAAAATATTACATATGCACAAAGCAGGCACCTAAAGCAGAATAAATACTAAAGATCCGTTCATTTTCTCATTTCCTTTCTCCCTGGCTTGTTCTCTTCGGAGTTCTGTTCACATACAGGTAAGACCCGACTACCTCTCCACCCAAGCATCCAGAGGGTCTGGAAGCTGAGTATGCTTGCATCCTAACACCTATCTTCAGAAAGGACCTCTTTTGTTTCTTAAACTTTAACTAGAAAGATTATAGTAAAATCTGAAGGAAGGATAATGTGCTGTTTAGACTCGGTTTTGTTAGAAATATCCTATGTTATGCTTCATGCCAGAGATGACATAGAAAATCATTGTTCCAATGCCAAGTTTCTGAAGGTGTATATCACTGCTCAGACTTGAGACTTCAGAGTGAACCCCATCAGCCTCCTCTCCCTAAATGGCTTCAGCCTTTCTGGAGAACCATGGCGTCTGGTCCTCCTGCTCCTAATCCTATCCCAGCTCTTAGCCAAAAATCCAGACATGTGTCCATTTCCTTCATGTCTCTCTTCGTCTGGATCAATGCTCAGCTTCTCTCTCATAGTTACACCAGTACACCTGCTTGCTCCTCCTGCCAGGTGCCAGAGATTAAGTTCTCCAGAAGACTATTTGAAAAGTTTTATATATCTGAGCACATTAAGAGGGTTTGTTTGTTGGTTGGTTTGTAAGTGAAGAAAATTTACCTCAAACCAGCCCAAGGGAAACCACTATGGGCTGGAGCTCTACTGGGTCTGTGGTATCAGATGTGGTTGGATCCAGGGTCCCAACTATGTCATCAGAGCACGCCCTCCACACTGACTGTGTGTGTGCGTCTGTGTATGCGTGTGTGTGAATCTGTCTAACTTAGTTTTGTTTCCCGTTGCCTGTGGTCCTCATTCTTCCCTGCCACAGAGAGGAATTGAGAAAGTGGCTCTTGTCAGCTCAAGCCCTTTCCTTTCAGGCCATAATCCTAAAGAAACTGAAACCTACCCCTGACTGAAGAAGAAACCTACCCTACCTTGCGAATGCAAGGACGCATGACAGACAATCCCACCAGAGCCACTAGAGGTTGAAATAAAGAGGGTCTAGAATAGAACAGAATAAAGAGGGCCTAGAATAGAAAGAAGATACTGGGTGGATCAAAAGCACCAGGTATCTTAGGGCCCAAGACACTCAAGTTTCTACATTCTGAAGAAATAATGATAGAAATAAGAGCAGCATGAGTGACCATTTGAACTCGGGCCCAGTGAGCTTTCCTGAGTCTCTTTCCTCAGGACCTATAGGGATGGACAAGGCTATTAGTGCTCACTGAGGTTTTCTGTTCTCCTTCCTTCCTGGACATTTGGGAAGATCCCACTTCCTGCCTCCTTGAATGAGCTATGGCCACACAGAATGGGAGAAGTGGTGTGGGACACTCACGAGTGCAGGCACGCAGGATTCAGTGTGCAATTTCCCACATTTTCTTCCTGCGCAGCCATCATTGTGAAGGAATGCTGATGATGAGAAGAAGGAAGTAAAAGATCAAAATAGGCTGAAATGAGAACCACTGTAAGAAGGGTGATGCCCTGGCTCGTTTTCCAGATCCCCACGGGATCCGGAGTGAGAAATAGACCCTTTGTCCCAAGCCACTAAGACTTGAAAGTTGTTACCGTCACATTACTTGTGTGTCCTGACTGGTACAATTGAGTGTTGAAAAACGAGGAAGTTCTACCTTTTAAATTAATTCTGTGAACTTGAACACTTCACTTACCTCTTCTGAACATAAATTCATGCTTGCGAACGACCTGAGATCATGGCAGAGTGGAGCATTAGCTAACTCTTCGGGGGAGGGATGGCCTGAAGTCATGTCCAGGGTGTCAGAGGCTGGCTGGGCGCTCACCAGTACCGTGCCCTTGTCCTCGCACTCAGGCATTGAGTCCTGGCATTTCCTGGCCTGACTCGCAGTGGGGTTGGGAGTGTGTGACCAAGTTCTGGCTGATGGAATGTGGGCAGAATGGTATCCTTGCCTTCTCAGCTAGTCAAAAAGCTTCCCATGAATGATCTTCCTTGCTTCCTTCTCTTACTCACATGTGCGAGTCCCATCAGGATGGAGTGGACAGTGACAGGAACCCAATCCCTGGGTCATCATTTAAGGAGAAACTGGGAAAATCGTTGTCCTTGAAAAGCACCTGCCCTACACAGTATACCTCGCCTACCCTAAATAATGCACCAAGTAAGAACTGGGTCAAGGCACTGGACCCTGAGTGTGGAGAAGGTAGGCTGGGAGGCTCCATGATTAAATGGGGAGCATGCAGCTGCCATCACAGGCTGAGGGCCTGACAGAGTACCAATATTCCAAACATCTGGCTTTTACTCGATGATGAATGAACTCGATAGAGTGGATATCAACTCTGAGCAAGCCCCTCCAAAATGGAGCATATTCACCAACTAGTACTTCCAAATTTGGTGTTTGCTTACCTGTTTTGCTTTGGTTTTGAGGAGCACTCCTGTTCATCTATTCTGTGCTCAGAGGACTGTCCAGAGTGTTCTTTCTCCTGAGGGAAGTTCTTTCCATGATCCAAACTGAGCCACAGCCAGCAGAGAAGCTGTGGGCCCTTGCCTCTCTAGCACCCCCTCAACTCCCATTCAATACACACATTCTCTTTCTCTCCCCTTTGTTGTGCCTGGACACAGTCATGAACAATTATAATAATATTAGACAGTATTTTAAAAGGCATTTGATCAGGTTCTAGATTTATCCTTAAATACCCTTGGGGAGAGCACACTTGTTAGGAAGGAAAATTTGAAAGCTTTAATTAGGGTTTTGAAATTCGAACCTAAGACATGCTAGATATGCTCCATAGGGGATTTCACCCACATGTGTCCACATTCACAACCGTTGTTAGTTCCAATATACCAGATTCAACAGGACTTGTCTTTAGGTCAGTATTCATCCAACAGTGCATTAAGTGCTTCACATGATGGGACGGGTGTTATTAACACCAATGAAGTTCCTTCCCAGGTGACACAATCTGTCCTTGAACTGTAGCCTGAGGTCAGAGTCAGTGGTAACTGCCTTGTGCTACTATTTGCTTCTGTGGTCCCTATTTTATATCCCTCAGAGAGCTGATGAAAGCTGCCAAGCCCAGGGAGGGTTTCCTCCCACAAACTGAGCCCAGGAGCTCAGGCTGGGCTGCAGGCTGGGGGAGAGCCAGTGACGAGGGTGACACAAGATGTGGCGGGAGGGAGGGAATTAAAGGACGAATGAAACCTCGAAACAATCCAGAAGGGTCTGAATCCACGATTATTACACGTCTGCAAGGGCACAACTCAAGAATAATGAAGCATGCCTCTCATGGGGTTTATTGTAGAATAAGTAATTTAGTAAACACAAAACAAAGCTGCTGAAAGATGACTTTAAAGCAGTTTGTTTCATGGAGCATAAAGGGTGATTTGGGGGCAAGCATTAAAACAGTTATCCTGAAGCAATTATAGATGTAAGTGAGCTCAGAGAGGCCCCACGTCAGCCATGGACCTTGCCCGAGAAGCTCGAGGTGTGGAGGGCACAGTCTATTCTTTCCGACAACAATGCTCCTTTCGCCCTTTCACACACTAGAAGAGAAGGAAATACTTCTAAGGCTGCTTCTTACGTCTGCATTGCTGGCCTTGCTGGGGGTTGTTACAAGGACAATGGAGCCACAACCCACAGCTGTGCTCGGCTGAGTGAGCAGTGTTCAGACTTCCACGGCAAAAAAGACACTCTGCGAAAGATCTCATCACACTGACTGTTAACAAGTACCGACCTCAGTCTCCGTGCGGGGGGCCGGTGGCAAGGTGCCTTCCAGCATGATGTCATGCGAGCCTCACAACCACCCTCTACGGTGGACACTCTGATTATCCACATCCCACAGGCAGGGAAATGGTATGTTAGCTCCTGAGTGGCAAAGCGAGGACCCAAGCCACATGGTTTGGCTCGCAAGCCTGAACACGGAGCCACGGCCCGTGCTCCTGGGACCATGCGCCAGGCTGTCAGGCCAGGCAGGACCAGGCACGACTGTCCTCCCCACGCTGTGTCCGAGCAGCCTCTCCACAGCCCAGCCTGGCCTCAGTCTTTGGTCTGCGGGTCCCCTGGGGGAGATTAGGCTAGCCCCCCAGCCAGGAATGACAGCAACCCAAGGACGGGGCAGGCGCTAACAGGCCGTGGTGACCACCGGACCACACGGCACCCTGCTCAGCCCCCGCTCCTTTCAACCGCTGCTGTGGGTGATGGTCTTTTTGATGCTGTTGGTGGGGCCATTTCAACTGCCCACTGTGTCTTTCCACTTCTCCATTCTCAGGTCTTTCTCCAAAGAACAAGGCAGCCCAGAAATGGGGGGAGGGTGGTGGAAGGGGGAAGCAGCCTTTACCTAACAAGTTTGGGAGCCGGGGAGTAGAAAGAAGGAAATAGAAGGAGAATTCTGTAGCATATTCTGTATGTTCCCTAGTGGATCCCTGGGAGACCGAGTCATTACCCACAGGGTTAAGCAGCTCATCAGTGGCCACCGTGTGGCTTTCCTTTGTCTCTCCACTTCTTACTCCAGCTCCTTACATCACCCAACAAACTCTTTGCACCCCAACTAAGACTGGAAATGCTCAGATGCAGCCCTTCCCCGTCCATGGCCACAGTGAAGAAAGAATAGGGTCCAACTTGCGTCTTGCATAGCTGCCCCCAGGACCCCACACAACCTCTCCAGCTGCTGCACTGCGGTCGGGTCTCCGGGATGTACACGCTAAGATGGAGTTTGGAGGACAAGATGTGGATTTTGGATAGGGATCTGTGAAAGGAAGGGCAGAGCAGGACTGGGGACAAGAAGTCCAGTGAAATTCAGCCCCCACAAAGCCTCAGCCCAGCCAGCGGGCTCTGCAGCAAACAAGGCCCAGAGTCGACCTGCCTTGGGCCTTTATCCCCAGGCCTTGCTGAGTCACGGGAAGGTCATGACCTTGGATGTGGGGCTGTCTGCCACTGGGCAGCAAATTCTCCCCAGAGCAGGGAGCTGGTGGGAATCTCCTCATCTGCCACACTGCGGGATGTTTACTCGTGGCCTGGCTTGTACCCCAATGTGCAGGGAGAGACTGCAGGCAATGGCTTAATGCTGTTTTGTCTTCAACAACCAGCACGTTGCCTGGCTCAAGTGGACAACCAATAGCTCCTAAATGATTTAATATTAAATATCAATGACTGAAAAAGCTCCTAGTACATTCTTCATTTTGCAGGAAGAAAGAGCGGGAGCCCAGAGTGATGAAGTGACCTGCCCAAGGTCACACAGCAAGGGAGGGGCTGATGGCCTCTAATGCACATATTTGATTCCAAGTCCCCTGATCCCTTCCACTGCTCCCAGACACCTGGACCAATAATATAATATGTTTTCTCATTTTGATTCTCTACTGGACACATACAGCCAGCCAGATTTACAGCCATATTAAAAATAATAATGAAGAAACAGAACCATTAATACCTATGAGCCCCAAGGCCAGAAGGCACAATGACAATGCCCCACACCTAGTGAGGAGGGGAGAGGTTAAGCTGTTGCCAATCGCTCTATTTCTTGAAAGGTGATCCCAAGCTCTACTTTTAACAAAGACTATTCTAGACCAAGTCTACATACCTATATATAATTTGGCCTCTTGCCTGGCAAAATGATACACCTTTTCTGCCACCCTCCCAACTCTGGGGAGACATATTCGAAGGAGGCCAGGTCCTTTGGTATAACACCACAGCAGAGCTAGTGATGCCCAGGGGTCAGGAAGGGTGGCATGTTTATCTACCTGGAGTGCTCCAGGGTGGGGCTCCATGCTGAGGCACAGGGATGTGCTTTCACGGTGTCCTGACCATTGAGAGACAGAACCCATGCTGTGATAGAGACTCTGTCTCTCACAGATTCTGCCAAAGCCCAAAGCCCAAACCCTGCCTTATCAAGCCACCAGCTGCTATTCCAGGGGAATCTGGTGATTAGTTCCTAAGTTTGGCCATCTGCAGGATGTAAGAAGAATAGAAGGAAGCTGGGGTCTTGGCAGTCACATTTATAATTAGCAATGTGATGATTTTCAGGGTGCTCTCTGAATGGAACTTGAATATTCGTGCCGCACCATGATATTGTGATCAGGAGCTTGATAATTACAGCCGTCTGTATAGAGCCAAGCACCTCTTCCTACAAAACAGCCGCCCTGTGCGGCTTGCTCATCCAGTTTAGCTGAATTACCATGACGGGCAGGCAGGAAAGCCCATACGTCAACGGCATGAAAGGGCACTAGGCGTATTTCCAACACCGACATCTTAGGTCCCTTATATTTATGCACTTCTTCTGGGCCACCGGTCAAACTCCATGTCCCTGAAATAGTTCTGAATCTGGGGGAGGGGTGGGGAGGAAGCTGGAGCAAAGCTGGGTCCTTTTATCTCTCTGGGAAGCACCCCCAGAGAAGTTTGCAAGCCTCAGACACCCTGCTGCCAGGAGGCCGTGGGACTCTTCACACCAGTCCTAAAGAAGACGGGATTTGGAGACAAGTCCACTTGCTTCCAGTGGAAACAGAGGCCTGTGAGGCCATCGTATTGTCCCTGGCTGTGCAGGGCTCATGGGCACGTTCTCATTTTGTCCCTGCTGCGGAGTCTTCGGGCAGGTGTCAGGGTGGCTTCCGTGGAGGCCAGGGAGGGAGGGGCACAAGGCCTGCAAGAACATCTTTGTGGTGATACATTGATCCAGGAGTCTTCAGCGAGGCTGTGAGGATGACAGGGACACACAGATGCAGGCTCACCTTCTCCCCTCATGCGAGGACACAAGGAAGCAGGAAGGTCAGCAAAGCGCACCGAGACTCTCCCAGTGTGGAGGGAGAGGTGAGGTCAGCAGGGGAGGGGGTGCCCATGGGATCTCACGCCCTCAGAGAGCAGTCCTCCTCCTCAGGGGTCCTCCTGCTCACTCCAGACAGACACCCAAGGGCCAAGTTGGCACCTGCCCCGGGCTGTGCTCCCAGCCCTTGTCTGTGCATTGGGACGCCCTCCTCTCTCTTTCCCCTCCTAGGGTTTTCCACCTGGCCCCTCATCCGCCCCATTAGTGACATGTAAATATCCCACGGACCACTTTCTCCATGTCGTTTGTTCCCCAGCCAGCTCTGCAAAGGATTCAATTAAAACTGGACTGAGATCGGAGAGGCCTGGAAAGACAGGCAGCTAAGCCGCAGATTCTCACAATTGGGGTGAAGCAGCATACCCCCCACACCACGCCACCCCGGAAATACCTGGTAGCAACGGCCCCCAGAAAACCGACCCAGCGCCGATGCAAGGGGGAATGCCTCCTGACATCAGGGAAAAGTCATCGACTTGCGACTTGCAGGAAAGGATGTCATTTTCTCCCAGCAGCTGGTGTGTGTGTGTGTGTGTGTGTGTGTGTGTGTGTGTGTAGGGGGGAGGGATTCAGAAAGACAGGCAGAGCCAGATATGGCCAGCATTTAGAACAAACATCTTATGGGTTGTTTAAATTAGAGACAGTCACAGATAAAGACATATTTCATCCAGCTGTTTGCTCAGGACTTAGCCCTAATTCTATCTCAAACGCTGTTCATTGTTTAAAGGCTTTATATTCAGAAGTTGTTCCCAAGCCTATCTGCAGGGGAAGAAGCAGAATGCTGATAGCATTGGGGAGCTGTGCTGGCAGGGCTGGGTCTCAGGAAAAAGAAGGAGATAATCGCCCGGGTGGGAGGGCCCCCTCTCAGTGACCGGATTCTGTGCAGCAGCGAGACCTCAAGCGACACCGCAGCTCCAGGCTGCCCCCCGGGACCAACTGAGCAGCTGGGGCCCCCGAGGCCTTTTCCGGAGCCAGGTCCTGGCTGCGAGGCCAGGTGGAGGAAAAGGAAGAGGAGTGGCTTCCTGTCTGTGTGTGTCTCTCCCAAAGTAGGGCCCACTGGCCCTGGGCAGGAAAAAGATGGCCTTCTCTGATAGGAATACTGTTTAATTGTTTGGAACAATAGATTCAAGGCTTGGTAAAGGCGTTATTTGAACTCAACTATTTTGTCGCCTTATGAGAAATGTTATTATGTGATCCTGATCTGATTAGTGTGGAACTGAGCTAAGTGATAGATGAAGCAAGCAATTGCTTTTCCTGATATACCAAAATTACAACCAGCCTGGGTTTCATCTTTGCAGTCATTCGGTGGGGTTTCTGAAACAGTTAAGGTCAAAGTGCAAAATAATATATTCAGAAGAGAGGGATAAAATACACTTGTGGCCGAGCCTCATCCCAATAGAGCCGCAAAACAGCTGGTCTAGGAAGGGCTCACGTGGCCTGCAGGCGTGTGAGAGAGGAACACAGCGCCTGGGAGCCCGGCCAGAATGGGGGATGAGGAAGACAAATGTGGGAGGAAGACAAATGTGGGAGGAAGAACATGGCACTAGAAGCTGTCCAGGAATGACAGCAGTCCTTCGTTTCAATGAGGAGATGGAGGGGAAATGCCTGGGTCCGAGGCCACCACGCTTATCCAGGTACAACCTGGTCCCGGGCCCAGATCGGACTCACAGCACGGTGCTCACAGAACAGTTGAGGAACAGGGGCTCTTGGAAGCTGTTTCCAGGGTGGTGCCTGGTCCGCGTGGGCGACTTGTTGAAGGGAGGGGAATAGAGACTAATTGCCTGTCAGATTGGAAAGGGTCCATTGGAGATGGAGACAAGAAGGTCAAATGCAAGAGCGCCGAGAGTAAGCAACAAAGTCAAGAGAGGTCAGAGCGGGGGGAGGGCTGGGAGGAGGATGGCATCCTGGTTCACAGTGGGTCACTTGAGATTATCGCCTGAGGGACAGGCCTCGGTTCCATCCCACCTACACGGTGAAACAACTTCATTTAAACTCTTTGTAAAAGCCTGTTGGACATGTGAAGCCAATCCAGTTGTTCAAGTAAAAAATGGATTAACTATTCCTATATAAATTGCGTACCTGTCTGAAGGGGCACCTGAAGGGCCCAGGAACCTATCTGTGAGGTGGAGAATGATTAGGAGATTATTCTTCTTCCCCTAAGAAAAAACATTTGCTCAACAGAAGCCAGCTGAATATGTGTTTATGCATCATGAATATTCATGATGGATAATGCTAGTTAAGATAGGTAGGTGAAATCAGCGTTGGACAATGACAAAACTCTGAAGTGGGAGGTCTCAAACTCCCATGCCTATCCGGTCCCAGGCAGAAATAGAACAATAAGTAGAAAATAAACTTATTTCATAAGGAGTCTATTTTGGTTATCAACTGCTGCATAACAAACCACACCCAGGTTTAAAGACTTAAAGCAATCTTTTATTATTATCTCTCCTATTTCCATGGGTTGACCGGACTCAAAGTCCCAGAATGTTACTTCCACATTTTGTGGGTCAAGCAAATCACTAAGATCAACTCAGATGCAAATATCTTTGTTTCTTATTCCCTGTATTCTTGCATCTGAACGTCTTGTCTTTATGTCCAATTCTCTCCAAGCTCGTATTCACCAACCAGGCACCACTCTACAAAGACAACTACCTTCTAGGACCCCCTGTTTTTGGCTTGCTTTTACTTTTCTGTGAGCATTGTACTGGGATCAGAAAAACTGAGTCTGGGGCCAAATTGGGCTGTAGATAATCTGGGTGGCCTCACAGCAAGACATTCCACCTGGGTTTTGTCATCTGTAAACCCCGACTGGTCACGTTACAGAAGAACATCCAGGGAGACGATGCCACAGTGGCCATCTTTGGAAAAACCATCCACCGCAGTGTCTTCAATTGTATTCTTGCCGAATGAATTCACTTTGCTCTGCACATCAATTGCATTGACATATTTTGTACAAATAATAACTGTACTCTTGCCTACTTTTCTTGAAATACAGCTTTAGTTTTCATTTTCCTTCTTTTGATAGAGAGGTGGTACAATAAATATTCCACTTTCCTTTTACCACATCTAAGAGGAGAAGTGACAGAGCAAACATGATGGCAAATGGCAAAGGTAACTGTTGTGAGGAGCTTCTAGGGAGTGGCAGGGACTGTGGAAAAGCAGAGCCACATGTCCCACCTACCAGAGTGGCCAGCACTCAGCTGAGGCTGATGATTATCATGTGGGAAAGAGTGTTGATTATATTGCCTATAATTTACTCCAGAATACTTCAGCACATTCTGTGTGATACATACGTGTATACAATTTAATTTTAATCTATGCCTTAGGTGCAGTTAGTTAACATTTAGAAATTCATACTCCAGGGGTGGTTAGTTACCATTTGAAAGACCCTAATCAAAGGTCTACATTCCAGGCATGTTATCTGAATCTGCACTACATGGTTCATTAATAATCCTAAGCAGGGTGACTCTACCTCCTGGTGTCACTGCTTTACACCTGATGTTCAGGCATAATCGTACACAGTGCATGTGCCCATCTGGGTCTCTGCCACTTCAGGATCCTATGGGCACCGCTGAAATCAGGGAGCCCATTTGCATGACCAAATCCCCTAGGGTCGTACCTGTCCTGCAAAAGAGAGCAACCCCAGAGCTTTCGGCAGGTGCAGGCACCCCCTTATACTTCTCAAAGCCTCAGTGAAGGGATTGTCTTCCCCACCTTCTTGTGGTACAGTTGTGAGGGTCGGCCCCTGTGTGGGTCAGACGTGATAAATCCAGTTCCCTAAATCCTTGGATTCCCTCCTCTACCTTATGCCAGGGATCCTCTGGCCTCTCAGCTTCATGAAATGTAGGCCGCTGTTGAGTCCCAAGTTCAGTTAACCAAATAAGTCCATTGTTACGGCCGCCTCCAAAGGCAGGAGCGGACACATGAAATCCAAAAACCAGTCAATGCACCGATAGCAAAGAACCCTTATTTCTTTCTGCTAGTATATTCCTCCCTGTCTAGACTACCACACTTGGAATGCAGCCCCACACTTGTTCGCCTGTTAGAAAAGTCTTGCAATCCTCTTGGCATGTAACCTATTTCTCCCTGGGCATCATGGGTGCCTGTACCCCTGCAGGATGCTGAGATGGAGCCTTGTTTTGGGCCCAGCGGCACCATGCAGTAGTTATGGAGGGTCTTGAGGAGAACAGGCATCACTTTTCAGGGCATCTGCCCCACTGGGGTGAGGTTATCACAGGGTTTTTAAGCAAACAAGTCTAGTGTCCCTGGAACCTGTAGAGCAAGCCCCACTTGTACTGGTAAGACTTGGATGCCAGTTTCATGTGATGATCTTTCCCACCAGATGTTCCCATTCTCAGTTTCGGGAGTGTATGTTTCCCTCATTCAATGCTCTGGCTTTCACATGAGAAACTTGATGAGACTGTGAATATAACTGTTGTAATTCAGCAGCCAATGCAATTAAATTTTGTGTTCGATTTTTAGCAACGTGAGCCCTATGACAACGAGAAATAAGATTCTTACAGGGCTCTCATAGAAGCTCCTGTCTCATGGACCATGACTTGAGCTGAGAGCCAAAGGCCCTGAGCTTGTCATTTTCTTTCTTTCTGTGCTCAAGTGCACTCCGAAGGATCCATCCATCCCACACCATAGACCTTACAGGCATCACTATTACCATAAAGGTCAAGTGTAGCAGCCACTTGGGCTCCCAAGGCACATGCTTAATTGGCACTTCATCATAATCCACCACAGGTAATAGCTTGACTAATTGTGAAGGCGTTGTACCATGGCTTACTAGCATCCCATCTCCCATTGCTAATGAGCTCAGCAGTGTGCTCAAACCAAAGGGTGCCACCGAACCAATCCCCAAATCCCATCCTTGCAAGTCCATCTCCTGAGACATTCTACGTTCCAACTGTTTATCAGTCAGGGTCCCATCAGAACAGCAAGCACACAGTAATTTGTACAGGGAAAGCTTAATATAAACAACTAGTCACAGGAGACCGGAACAATGGGAAATTGATGCAAGTTAAGGAAAATTCCAAAGAAATACAAAATTGCAGATCTAAGATGCAGCCCTGCCCCTAAGCCTGGAATAGAGCACCCAGGTGAGAGACAGCCCCTCTCCTCCCAGGCTTCGTTTCTAGGCCTCCTTGGAGGAGTGGATGTGCCTATGGTTTCCTGGATGTCTGAGAAATCAATCACTGTAGTGCCACATCAGGGGAACTTGCTGAAAATCTGCCTTCTAAAGTGCTGGGGGAAGCTGTCCATGAGGAGGTGCTTTGCCTCAGCACTTAGGGAAGTTATGCACAAAGAGGTAACTCCCTGGTGGCACTCAGCTGCAAAGCTGCTCGCGGGGCTGCTTGGGGGAAGTTGCTGGCCACTGGGCATTGCTGGCCGCCATGTGCCACCAGCCTCGGCTTCTGGAGAAACTCCATGGGAAAAGTCCTGGAGAGGAGTGCACCTTCCTCCCCCAGCGTCCCTCCTGGGTTCCATATTGACAAAGCAGCACCACGTTCCAGCTGGCTAAGGAGAAACATTCACAAGGTTCACCTATATTATAGCAGAGCAGGCAGTGAAGGATGGATTTGAAGACAAGTTGCAATAAACTGAGAAATAGACGACCACTTTCACACTTGTAAGAGTCCTAGTTTAGACAGGAAGTTATATAGTTACCCTGATCATTAGAAATAATTTCTTATAGATGTAATGAGTAAATTTCATGCATGCTCTTCCATCCTTGCATGAATGGGATTTGAGAATCTTACAAGCCCAGTAGCCCAGCAATTCGGGAGAAATACCTTCGGGCTGCAGCTCCATTTGATTCTTTGGCTCATAATTGACTGAATTATAATCTTGCCTAATCTTACTAGAAGGAGAGTTGAATCTGCTGTTAGAACACTGTGTCATTTTTGTCTCAGAGTGCTTGCTGAGAGAAGAGTGAGAAGTTTGCCGAATTTGCAAAAACAGATATGGGGTTTTTCGCACGCTCACTAATAAATGTTTCCATTTTACAGCTTGGTTTTGCTTACCATAGGGCCCAGGGTTATCAGATCTTCCAGTTTTTAAAGAAACCCCACAAATCTGGATTTTGGTGGAAATTTCCAAATTTATAAATGTTGGCAAGTGAATTTGGCCCATGTTGTTAGCCGAATAAAATCCACATTGGCATAACCTTGGATAGCTTACTTAACCTCTCTGTGGTTCCATTTCTATATCCATCAAATGGGGCTAATAATAAGACCTCATAGGGCTGTTATGGACAAACATGGGTGTATATTTAATGTTGATCAGGGACCAGGCAACAATAAGCACTATGTGTGTTGCCACTTAAAAAAATAATGAGTAAATCTCTGCCAGCCATATGTCCAGGGGCTGCCTACTTTTGACCTCTCCTTTCTAGGTTTCCATGTTGCCCATTTGCATTGTTCTGCTAGCCTCACCTGGCGAATCTATGGCAGGGGCGGAAGTAAGACTCACAATGAATGTGAAGGAAGTGAAGGAAGCAACTTTCCCAGTGAGCTGGAAGAGTGTACACACTGGGAGAAATCTTCAGAACTCCCTCTTCTCAACACGACTGCCTTCTCTTCCATTCTGCTGTTGTGCTGTCACGAGGCTAAAAGCAAATACATGCATGGCTGCCACCAGACACTCAGAGTTGACTCGGTCCAGTTCTGGGCTCAAGGTAGGGGCTCTGTGAAAGTGTTGACTTATCTAGACATAGTAAACACATATGCTCCTGTGAGCTCAAATGCCAGATGCCTCATCTGGAAGCCATCTTGCCCTGGTACAAATGTTGGTCCAGTACTTTGGCATTAAAGCACCAGAGATCAGCCTCATATTTCTATTTGAGCCTGGCCCACTGGTTAAAATTCTGAAGCTCTAATCAAGGCTTTTAATCTCTCTTTCACCACAGTCAGAGTGGCTACCTTGGGAGCAGATAGTCTGAACCTTGAGGGCAGGCAGAAGACGGTGGCTTCTTTAGAAGCCTTATTGCTTCTCCCTTATCTCACACCTTAGTCTCTGAGAATGGAAGAAAGGCAGGAAGAGGAGTAAGAGAGAGAAGCAGCAGATTTTTGACTAGGAGGCTTGGCATTAGCGAAGGAAGGAATTGTCGGAGGAGGCAGGACATCTCTGAGCAAGGCTTTTGGCTCTTAACAAGGTGGGCAGGGAGTAGGAGCAGTCCACGCCTTGGGGGAAGCCATGCATGGAGTGACACCATCCTCTCAAAGCCTTTCTATACTCAGATGGGTCTAGCTGCAATGTCGGCAATGGGACCCTCTGTTATGTCTTCTCCAGCTTCCCCTGGGGTCACTGCACCCACCCTCTCTGCAGCTCTGGTCCCTGAGGATTTCAGGCAGTTTTCCTCTGGGTGCCGCCATCTCAGGCCCCAACTTACGCATAACATTTCGAGCCAATGACTTTCTCGGCCAACACGTTTGGTGGTAAACAGAAGTAAAGTTCTCACTTCTAATCTTCACACTCCATAGTCAATGCTCACAATGCACAGCACCCCTGAATAGTGGTAAAGTCCATTAAAAGGGGTTTTGACTAAAAACAGGGAGGGGCCTCCTACAAAAGGGAGGACTTCTCTTAAAAACCCTTCTGCCACAGCTGACCCCCAATCCTGAGAGGACCCAGGAAGCCTTTCTTGGGAAGACACAACTGGCCTTTTCATTCCTGATCCTCAGAGGAAAGTGATCATTTCCCTGAAAGGAAGGGATCCCTGAAATCCAGTCCCTCCTACGCATTATTATTTTTTTTTTTTTAAAGATTTTATTTATTTATTTGACAGAGAGAGACACAGCGAGAGAGGGAACACAAGCAGGGAGAGTGGGAGAGGGAGAAGCAGGCTTCCCGCGGAGCAGGGAGCCCGATGCGGGGCTCGATCCCAGGACCCTGGGATCATGACCTGAGCCGAAGGCAGACGCTTAATGACTGAGCCACCCAGGCGCCCCCTCCTACGCATTATAACAATATAAATCCGGTGGAACTATTTCATTCACACTGGAGAAAATTCCCAGGAGAAAGCATTCACAGTATCATATTTTAACTCCATTTCAACTCTAGCATATTGATTCAAAGGCTGGACTTTAGAGTCAGTCTTCCCCGGGGTTGCATGCTGGCTCTGCCACTTTATAATATTGAAGAAACTTCCCTCTCCTATACCTTGGTTACCTTATCTTTGGAATGCGGACATTAACAGTACCTCCTCCATAGAAGTGTGGCGAGAAATAAGTGAAATAGCAAATGTAAGCTTAGGACAGCACCTGGCATACAGCAGGTGCATCCTAAGTGGTGCCTATCACCATTGCTGCTGCTGCCCTAGCTCCTCTTTTCTGTTTTTTATTTGAGTAAGATGAACCAAGGTTTGCAGAGGGTATAAAGCTGTGGGTCTATGTAGATGTACTGGCTTGAGTGGCAAAATATAGAGTTTCAAGTAAAATAGGAAAAAGGGAGGAAAGGAAAGCATAATACAGTTGAAAATGATGGAACTGGGTTCAAAAAGATTCTTGCGTGTTTTTATAGAACAAATATCTAAATGCTGCTAGGTGCTTGAAACCGTACTCTATGCTGAGAATGAAAAATTGGACAAAATGTAGTGTCCGCTTCTCTCCAGAAGCTCATCACCTCATACGGGGATTCGCGGGTCAATAGGCCAGTAGAGCACAGCACAAGATGACTTTGCTGTTATGTGGTGTGAGATGGGAGGTGCTAGCTTGTGAACAATGGCTTCTCAGGTCCTTTCAGAATGGGGGTGGGGGCGGTCAGCTGTGCGAGGCCTATAGGGAAAGTTCTCATTGTAGGAGGTCCCTCTGTCTATCTATAACCCTTTGATTGATTTTGCCTCTGGTTCGGGAATGCTGTGTAAGCATTGTACCAGCCATATCCTGGAAAGGTATTCTGCACAATCTTTGAGCAGAAAGAGCTTCTCGAAAGAAGTGGCATCTAAGCTACAAATTGAAGGGTGAATTCGAATTAGGTGTAGAGCGGGGAAGATGGTCCTAGGCAGGAAAATTAGTATTTGCCGATGCCCAATAAGGGACAAGGGTGGTTTGAGGAACTGCGAGTGATTCAGTACAGCTAGGTGTTTGGAGCTCCACGCGTTAATGAGAGTGATCAGACCACCAAGGGTCTTCTAAGTCACATCCACAGCCTGACCCTTGTTTGAAAGTGGTAGAGATCCAATGTCACTCTATTGCTCTGGGAGAATGGATGTGAGACACAAGACGGAGCGATCCGGGTTAGCAAAGGATGGAGCCTATGACATGGTGGTGGCAGTCGAATGGAGAACCAGAGAGTGATCAGACAGGATGTTTATAAGTCAGAACCACAGTGACTTGGCGATTTAATGGATATGGACTGGGGGCTGAAAGGCTAAGGCAAATAGCAGCTTTCTGGTTTGGGCAGCAGGCAGATGAGCAGATGGCTTTCTCAAATAAGGAAAAGAAAGAACAGGCTTGCAGGGAAACGATATGGGATGGGTTTCAAGGATGTTTTGCTATAGGTGCTTATGGACATCCAAGTACAGATGAGCCATCGGATATATGGCTCTGAAGTGCAGGAAAGGGTTCTGCTGAGAAATCTCACACACATGCACACACACACACATGCACATGCGTCTTGGCTCTGTGCTCGTGGCTCAGTGAAATGTTATCAAGGCCACTGGGATTGCTGGGTGAGTACCTCTTCCCTCCAAACCACTCTTCAAAGGGACTCCCAGGGTCCAGAGGATGGACCAGCCTCTCTCGGGGATCTAGTTTCTCATCCCCACACCTGGCTGATGGAGAGCCCCACCATGAGTATAGCTGTTAACCCTACAACTCGTCACCATTTGAAGCAGAGAACTGCCTCTCGGGGACAGGACAGGGACACTGCTAGCACTCCGTGCTGACATGTTCTGGCAGTAGGGGACCCACACAGGGCAGGATCCCTCTCAATTTTGTCTTAGCCGCTCTTTCCTTGTTTTTACAGGATGAATCAGCTCCAGTAGGGCTCCCCATACTTTCCCCCATAACTGCAGACTGGGATGATTAGCTTCCTCAGCCAGCATTAAAGTGTGTTAAATGTTTGAGGGAATGCTCTCTTTGGTGCTTAAAGCTCACTCCGACCAAGCACGCTCCGGGAGTCCAAGGGAAAAATAAGTCCCTTGCCATCCACCAGATGTGTTCATTGCAGAGGGAAGAGAAGCCTAAGCAATTCTCCCCAAGTGGTCAGAATCTTAACAAGGGTAGTAATTCCCTTCACATTCAGATACAGCATTAACCACATCCATAAACTAAATCTAAAAACAGCAGAAATAATAATAGAAAGATATTTATGGAGGCAATGTATGAGAGGTAACAGTAAAGAGACTCCCTTCCTTCCGTCAGTCCTGGAGCTCTGGGATCCTGAATAACTAGCAACCTTCCATCCTCCTAAACTCCCAGCACCACTGAGTTCCCAGCACACGGCCTCCTGCCCCTGGGGCTGTGGGTTCCTCGCGGAAAGGTGAAAGGACCAGCGCACAAACATTGAGTTCAAACAGAAAATGAAAGAGGTCTTTTGCATTCATTTGAAAGCAGCAAGTTTTCCCGTGTTTATGGGAAATCACTGTTGTTGCATGTGTTTTAAAGTTTTCATTTAAGTCATGAGCCAAAACATCAGATCCACTCACGCGCTGTCCCCAAGCCATAAGGATGGCCACCCATCGCAGGACATGGGAAGCCAGAGACTCGGTGGGGAAGGCATTGTCTGCGGAGCAGCAACAGTTTCTGAACAAAATCCTGGAGGAGTCTATGGTGAGGAAGAACAGAGTGCCAGCAGCAGTGGGGGAGAAATAAGAACATGTTTTATGTTCCCAGTACACCTTTTGTTCTAGATTTCAAAGCTCTGCATATATCAGTTAAACCTGGATCATCATCCGAGGTCAGCACCCCCGCCCCATTTCACAGATGGGGACGGGCGTGCCTGTGAGTGACAAAAGCAGCCGCACCAGCAGTAGAGATACGAATAGAACCATGTCCCCCCCACCACGGAGGCGGCTTCCCTCCCTTCTGAGTGACTTGGAGCCAAAACCTCAGACTGGAACAGAAGCAAAGTCAACCGGCCTTTCCTGCCTTCCCTGCTTCAGAGGGAGCCAGGGGGGCTCGCCCCCTGCTGTTGCTCCCGCTGTGAGGGGAGGGGCCTTCGGAGCCAGATCTCGGAGAGGCAGGGCTCCCATCTGCTCCTTGTGGACACTGAATCTCTTGGGGTGATTTCCGCAGAGCAGAGTTTGTTCTAGGCCCTGGGCTGGATGCTCCTTTTCCAGATGTGCGGGGGCTGTGTGTTCTTTGTGTTCCTGGCCATTAGTCTCCCACCCCTGAAGAGACTCAGAGGAGAAGCAGATCAGGCGGCTTCTGTGTGTCTGTGGCTTAGAAATGATGAGGGGGGTGGCAGAAACACAAGATGCGATCCTCATCTTTAATCCGGCACCAGCCCCAGCACAGCTGGTGATTTGCTTCTGTGGAACTTTGGTTTCCGAGAGGACGATTCCATTTAAAAAGGACGCGGTGTTTTCCCATCAGGCTGATGAAATTGACTTCCCTGGATGGTAGGATGCATGCCAATTTGAAAACAGGAAAGCATTTTTGCTTTGCTGCTATTCACTTTTTGGTTAAATAGTATTCAAAAGGTAGGGAGATAAAACTCATTCTGTCATTTTCCAGCCCTGGGGGAAAAAAGGAAAGAAAGAAAGGGTAGCAAAATATGTAAAATAATGCAATTGTAAGATAGAGCCCCAATGCTGGTCTTGTCCACCTCCCATTTTCTAAGAAAACTCCAAGCAGCCACTTAAGAAGCCCAGAGTCTAAAACAGACTCTGATTTTGACACTGTCAGTGTGTGTGGAATGTGATGAGAAACAAAAATCAGAGCAAAGCTGTTAGGGCAGCAATTATCGGAACACTTGAAGTTCTGTAAGAACGATTCAGAAGCCCCGGAAGGAGCCTTGGGGTGCTGTCCACTGCAGCGTTGGAGGCTGTTGGATCATCAATGTTTTTTCCTCTTTCTCTTTGTTTTCCAAGCACGGAGGTCAAATGCAGAGCCGCAAAGCAGACAAAAAAACATGTTTGGATTTTGTTGTTGTTCCTATTCCTTGCTTGTCTCTCTCCTTCCCTGCCCCCCACCTTTGTCAATTTCCCTCTTACTCTCTGTAAACTTTACCTCCCCCTGCCACCTTTCAATCATTCCTATCTGCAGATATTTGCATTCTTTCTTGATTTACTAGCACAGTACATCTCAGCTCTTCTCCAGACTGATGATGTTCTGGCTAATATATATATAGCCAGTGTGCTGGAATGTTATGGTGTCTCTCTAAACCCAGCAGAATTTTTCCCCATCGTAGAAGATATGGAGACATATAGGAGAAATGCATCTGCCGATTGCTGGCACGTCGGGGAAAGTAACTTCAAGGAGAGATTTCAACTGTGATAAAATCCCTGCCCCCCTGCCCCAAGCTGTTACAACCTGAGGATCAGAAGCACTAAAAGCAAATCTGCTGGGCTCCTTCATGACCAACACACACCGGACTCTGAAAACAATGCATCTGGACTGAAATGAAGTAACAAATAAATGGGAAGGCCAAGTAGTGGTGGGAGTAATTGAGAATGAAGGCTTCTGAAAGGCATATCTACACATGTTTGAGATTCTTGGTCACTGCTCTAGGAAGGACATGATGCTTTCTGCACAAAGATCTTTCACAGAACAGCTGTGTTTGTGATGCACATGTGGATGTGAAGGGCCCAATGGGAACAGTACAAAGACCCTGTCAAGCCTCTATGAGAGGAATTCTCATGTGCCTTTAGTTTGGGCACCCTAGAAATAATCTCCAAGACAAAGATTCAAGTCCAATAAGCTTCTTTGGGATAGTACCCAGGAAGCACCTATAGGACAGTAAGCAAGACAGAAAGGAAAGGTGGCTGACAAAGGGCAAAGTAGTCCCCACCGTGGGTGCCTTGGACTCCATTTTGCTGAGGGAATGCAGGAACCGGTGTAAAAAATGCACTTCTGGATGTCCCCTGAATCCAATAGGATATAGGAGCTGCTCTCAGGATATTATGGATCCCATGGCACTTTGGCTCTTTCTCTAGGTGTACGAAGTTCACTCTGGAGGCCACTGAATGCCTTCAGGCAAAGAAATGTAGGTGCTGGCTGCTGGAAACCCCACCCCACAAAGTTGTGAGGGCAGTAGATATGGGGAGGGCGCTGACAGCCCTGCCACAGCCTGAGGTGGTCTTTCACGACTTCTAATTTCTATATTACAACAACTGATTAAATGAAATTTAGAGTCACGTGGCTCTTTGGTTAGTCATGCTTGTGAATGGTGATCCCAAGTTATGTGGGATGGGCAGTACAAAGGATTTAGAAGATTTAGCAGCTGAGTGGTCCGTGAAGGGGAGAGCCACACCTGAGAGGGACTTTGAGTAAAAGTGTTCCTGTGCGTTATTCTATGGATCCTATGGAAAAAGGAAAAGTGATACACCAATTGTATGGATATTCCTCTGCACACGGACAAGCAGAGGAGGATGAGGGGCCTTTCCTGACAGCAGCCTTCCTCCTTAACCCACCAGCTGGAGTATTCTCTATGCTCCCTAAACACCCTGAGTGCCTTTTTGATAAAAGCCAGTCCTTAGCACCTGAGTGCATTCTTGTACATCCCTTTTCCCTCAACACAGTTTGAACCAGCATTTGGCAAATAATAAGTGTACCCAATAAATGAGTGAATCAATGAATGAGTACTGAGACCTATCTCTCTAATGAAAAGCCTAGTCCTTGACAATTTGGCAGTGACTTACCTGGAGGTTTATGATAACTTGGTATAACCAGGGTGATGTAGGACATCAGCAGCCATTAGCATTTAGCTACTACGTGCATCAGTCATAAGAACAAGCCTGTGAGGGCAGGGACAGTGTTTACCTTGCTCACCACTGACTTTCTAGGGCCTCATGACCAGGTGTGTTGGATGAAATGAATGAATGAATGAACGAACAAACGAACAATGTGAAATCACAGGATGGTGTAGTTGCTAAGAGTGAAGACTTGGGAGTTAGGTTGCCTGGGTTCCCACCTCTGTCCTTTCCTAGCTCTACGATTTTGAGCAAAGTATTTAAACTCTTGGTGCCTTGGTTTCATCTTCTATAAATGAAGTTAACAGTGGTATCTATCCCACAGGACTGTTGTGTGAGGATCAAATTATTTAATGCATGTAAAGCATTTAGAACAGTGCCTAGAGAATAAGTAAGCCTTATATAAGAGTTTGCTGTTATTATGGAAGGTTAGAGTCTCCTGAACATCAAGAATTATTTTCCAAAAAAATGAAAATATGGCCAAGATAGCCATTGCCTTTAAATAGGTTCTAAGTCTTACTTTTATCATCTGCAGAACTTTGAGATTTCAGAGCATACTACTAGACAAATGAGTTTCTGCAACCTCCAAACACTTGAAAAAAAAATGCAATCCCTATCAAAACCCCAATGATTTTTTTTCAGAAATTAAAAAATCCATCCTAAAACTCATGTGAATTTTAAGGGACTCTGAATAGACAAAACAATTTTGAAAAAGAACGAAGTTGGGGGCCTCACATTTTCTGATTTTAAAACTTACTACAAAGCCACAGTGATCAAAACAGTGTGGTACTGGCCTAGAGACAGACAGTCCAGTGGAAAAAATAGCCCAAAAATAAACCTTTTCCTATATGGTCAAATGATTTTTGAGGAAGGCATCATTCAGTGAGGAAAGGACAGTCTTTTCAAGAACTATTATTGGGAAAGATGGATAGTCACATGTAAAAGAATGAAGTTGATCCCTTACCTTATATCATGTACATAAATTAACTCAAAATGGACCAAAGACTTAATTTGAGAGCTAAGATTATAAAACTCTTAGAAGAAAATGTAGGAGAAAATCTTCATAATATTGGATTTCACAATGATTTCTTGGATATGACACCAAAAGCACAGTCAACAAAAGTAAAATGTAATACTTTGAACTATATCTAAATTAAAAACTTCATGCATCAAAGGAAATAATCAACAGAGTGAAAAGGCAACCCATAGAAAGGGAGGAAATATTTGCAAATCGTACATCTGAGAAGAGACTAAGATACAGAATATATAAAGAACTCCTACAACCAACAGCAACAGCAAAAACCCAGACAACTTGATTTAAAAAATGGACAAGGAACTTGAACAGACATTTCTCCAAAGAAGATACACAAATGGTCAATAAGTATGTGAAAAGATGCTTGACATTACTAGCAATTAGGGAAATGCAAACCCAAACCACAATGAGATGCCCCCTCACACACATTAGGATGACTACTATTTTAAAAAGGCAGAAAATACAAGTTTTGGGGAGAATGTGGAGAAACTGAAATGCTTATGCACCGCAGATGGGAATGTAAAACGGTATAGTCATGATGGAAAACAGTCCTGGCAGTTCTTCAAAAAATTAAACATAGACTATTCACATGATCCAAAGATTCCAGTTCTGAGTATATACCCCAAATCATTGAAAGCACTTTTGAAGAGATATTTTTGTATATACCAATGTTCATAGTATTATTCACAATACTGAAAAAGTGGAGGTGACCCACGTGTCCATTGGCTGGTGAATGGATAAACAAGATATGGTCTATACATAAGATGGAATATTATTCAGCTTTAAAAAGGAAGGAAATTCTAACATGTGCTACAACATGAATGAACCTGGAGGACATTATACCAAGTGAAATAAGCCAGTCACAAAAAGACAAATACTTTATAATTCCACTTATATGAGGTACCTAGGGAAGTCAAATTCATAGAGACAGAAAGTCTCTATGCCAAGGGCCAAAGGCAAAGGGGAATTGGGAGCTGTTATTTAATGGGTATAGAGTTTCAGTTTGGGAAGGTGAAAAAAGTTCTAGAGATTAGTTTTACAAGGATGTGGATGCACTTAACACTACTGAATTGCACAGTTAAAAATGGCTAAGATGATAAACTTTATGTGTATTTTGCATAATTTAAAAACTTTAAAACACACACGAAAGTGAAAAATACAGGGTAAGCAGTGGAAAGCGAGACCAGGTATCAGGAGACTGGGATTCCTGTCCTGACTTTGGTTTTAATGCATAACGTAGCTCAAACAAATGTTAGAAGCAGCACCAGAAAAGCATTTTGAACATTTTTTTTAAAGGATGGTATTGTTATTAATGATCATCAGCATAATTACCTTATTAAAACACTGTACTATCGAAGCAAATATTTTTTTTCCCCTGACAAATTTTAGACAAAAACAGATGACAGAGAAGCTATCCTCTTGGGTCAGATAAACACCCTAGGGGAAGGAAGAGGGCAAACCTGAAAAATGCAGTAATTTACTTAAAAGCAATTTTAAAAGAAAAAAAGAATAATAATAGCAGTGAAATCTGTGACACAGACTTCATTTGCTATTAGGAGTGAATTTGGATGGGTCTTAGAGCCTTATCCCGTAAATCAAAACTAATTCGAGTTTGGATGATTTTCTTTTTCATATGGTATATTTAACTCTTATCAGATGGATAGATGGCCAAATAAGTCATGACATGTGCACCATAAATTAAGCTACAGTCGTTTTCTTCCTTTAGGGATTTAATGTGGGTAAAGCATCACACGGGGGTGATTTCTTCAGACACTCAACCACTGTCAGAGACTGCGGAGACCTGAGTTATTAACATAGTATAAAAGAAGAAATTTGGTCCTCTTACCCATGTGCTCCCCCCTGAGCCCTGTTAACTGGACTCCAGTGTGCCCCTGTGTAATGGGCTTGTTGCTAGGCAACAGCCACAGGGACCCCAGAAAGCCTTTCCTCAGGGCTGCCTATAATTCCTCCTAAAGCCCCGGCTTTTGCAGCCTGGAAACTGTTTCCATTACTCATTGTCTCTGTTGCTCTTCTTCCCATTTGTTTTTGTTTACAGATCCCAATTTAACAAATGAGTTCATACATCTTATGCCATTAAACAGCTGTGTAAAATAGAGACCCCACTTTAATGGTATGGGTTTACTCCAACAGGTAATTTAATAAAGAGCGTTTGGCTATTGGTATTTGTCTCCACTTTGTACAAAGACAAGCGTTAGGAAAAAGCAACCATATTAAAATATTTCGTTACAATGGAATGCTGTTTTAAATACAGGTTTCGCTGGCCAAATAAGTAAATAAATAAAATGGTGATTTCAAAGCACAAGTGTTTGGGAGCCAGTGGAAATATTTGAAAATGAACGGGGCATTAAATGATATTCAGGAACAGCGTTCATAGGTTAGATGTGGAAAATGCATTGTGGTTATGTAGCAGAATGTCATTTTTTGAAAATGCTGCGAAAGGTGCCAAATGCCATAATATCTGTAAATTGCTTTAAAATGGTTCAGCAAAATACAGATGAAGCGAGTATGACAAAATATTGACAATTATTAGATCTGGATGTTGAGATCTATGGATGTCCATTGCCCTAGTCTTTATATTTTTATATGTTTGAAATTTTTTAAAATAAAAAGTAATTCATAATAAAAACAAAGAAACCCACAACTACCATCTTAGGTGGAAGATCATGTAACACAGAAGGTCCATTTTTTTTTTCTGTTCCTGAAAAGAATGAGAAGGATTTTAAAGGGAGGTGGACTAGCAGTCTAGAAGGAAGGGGAGAAAGGAAGTGGGGAGAGAAAAGGTGCACGATGCTGAGGACCATATGGAGTGAAGTGGCCATTAAAACATCCCCAGTGTTGAGCGAACAATGATTTGGGTGTTCCATTTGAAACCGTTTATGTTTCTGAAATATAATTCCCTCCTCTATGAAACATAATTATTCAGCAAGTTGTGCTATACTCAAAATAATTTGTGAAAGTGAAAAATGAGTCTGTTGTCAACTTCCATGTCGTAGAGTCAAAGAGGGTACATACAGGATGGCAAGACTTGCCTGTGTCCATGGAAGCTGGAGTCAGAGGTGATCATGAGAATCAAGATCCTTGAGGATTCATGGAAACTTTCGGAAGGGGTTCAAACTTCTACAGAGAACGGAATTGGACTTGAAGCAATCTCATCTCAGGGGCTCAGCTTACATTGGGACAATAAAATTTAATCTTTCCTCATGTCTAAGAAAATTGAAATAAAGCGTTATATTATCCTACTTGTAATAATGTAGGATGTGCATTAATTTATCAATTAATCAGACCATAAAATAAGTAGAATATAAACTGTGGCAGTCACTCAATACATATTTATTGAGCATGACTATGTTCTAGGTATGTTTTCATGAGCTGAAGATGGGTGTAGGCAGCAGTGAGTTTTGTTTTAAAAGAAGGATAGGTTCTGGATAGCATTTGAAGGTACAGCCAAGAGAATTTGCTGTGGGACTTGACATAAGAGATAAGAGAAAGGAGTACGTGATGTGTGTGATTATAAATATTTTAAAGGTGCCCAGGAGTTATTTAAATCAGGTATGGTAAGGGGCACCTGGGTGGCTCAATCGGTTAAGCATCTGCCTTTGGCTCAGGTCATGATCCCGGGTCCTGGGATTGAGCCCCTGGGTCACGCTTACTGCTCAGCGGGGAGTCGGCTTCTCCCTCTCCTTCTGCCCCTCCCCCAGCTCGTGCTCTCTCTTTCTCTCTCTCTCGCTATCTCACTTTCTCTCTCTCTCAAATAAATAAAATCTTTAAAAAAATCAGGTATGGTAAGACATGCAGACATGGAAATGACTATCATGAAGGAAGAAGTAGTTTATCCTCACAGTTCTCTAGAAGCAGGAGACACAGCACACAGTGCCACACGGGGAAGCACCAAGCGGAGATGGAGGTGCAGAGAGACAGGGAAACTGCAGGCAAGAACCTTTATTATGATTTTCGTGGAAAGGAATGGATAAGACAGAGTAAGCCGGGTAAGGTAGGACCAGCTAGTTAGAATAATTTCAGCAGGCTGTGAGCAAAGGAGCTGTATCTATAGGTCTGATACACCTGGCCCTGGGATGATGAGGGTAGGTGGATAGTAGCTCTGGATTGGTTGGTTTGTATTGAAAGGCAAGCTCACGGGCAGGCGAGTTGTTTACTATCTCCAGGAATTGGCTAGCCCTGAGAGCAGCAGACCCTCCAAGGTCAGCGAGGCCCTAGATGTCAAAACATCAGCGTACAGAAAATAAAAGCCGTGATTATCATAACAGTATTTAAAGTCCTGAGAGGGGACAAGATCACAAAGGGTTGGAGCCCTGGGCACTCAAAGCAAGAGGTCAGCAAGATGAAAAGGGTCCAGCTAAGAACACTGATAAGGCGGAGGGGGGAAGCCAGCAGAATGTGGTATCCAAAAGTCAAGTGAATAGTTTCTAGGAGGGAATGAGAAACTGTGCCAAACGCTACTGATAGTCCAATTAAACAGGGGGCTCATCGGTGACATTTGCAAGAGGAGTTTTGGTGTAGCAGTGAGGACAAAAGCTCAACTGAATCAGATTTAAGAGCAAATAGGAGGAAGGGAGAGACAGAGTATCAGTCATTCTTTTGTGTTTTTCGGTAAAGGGAGCACAGAAATGAAGTAGAACCTGGAGTAGGGTCAACAGAGATTCTTCTTTTCTTTTTTTTTAAATATAGGAGGGAAAACTGTGTGTAATCAAAGGACAGGAGAACGAAGAGCCTGGGGAGTTGCCCCCGAGTAGAAAAGACGGGCCCAAGAGGAGGGTTCAGGAGCGTGGACAGTTGAGCTGTAGCCATGGGGGAAGGAGGAGCACCTGGGCCAGCTGGAGGCTGCTGTGAAGATTCGATGTGCTTCCACTGGCTTCTGTTTTCTCAGTGCAACTGTGATTAGCTTGAAGCTTGCTCTTTTCTCTCCTGCGGATTTCATGGTCTTAGTTAGCTAGATGAAAGACGATATGATTCATTGGAAGTGAGAGACACTATTCTTTTTTTTTTATTTTTGGCACGACATCGTAAAAGAAGAAAATTGAAAGAAAGATGCAAAGCTAGAAATATAGTAACATAAACTAGATGAGTATGATCCTGATTAAACTGCTCATACATCTTGTGAGCAAATGTATGGGGGAAGAGAAGGAAGTGAAAGTGAGAACTGTAAACATTTTAATACTTCTTGCAATAAGCAAAAAGTTAGTTATTTCCCAGAATATGCTAAAGGTAAAAGGGGAAAAAAACCAAAAACCAAAAAAAACCCATGGATTCAGCACCTGAGTACATCAGGAAAGCTTAACAGCCTCCCAGGGAGTTCCGAAGAAGCGGTTTAGGAAGAAGACGTGCGTGCACACATACCCTCTGTGCTAACATGCTTAACCTCTCAAATCCCTGACAGATCACAGCCTTGGGAATTATGTTCCTGGGACAGGGATGCCTTTACTCAGGCAGCTTTTGACCTTGCAGTTGTTACATGCCAGTCACAATGACACATCCCTTGCTTTCCTCTTATAAATAAAGGCAATTTACTCATCCGCTGTCAAACGGTACCCGAAGACACTTATTTTTTTCATGCGTGTAACTGAATCCCCTACGTGGGTGGGGTAGAATTCATGGAGATGATGGGACTGTGAACCTCTGAGAAATCATAATGCAGCACTGCCCGCTGATCCTTCCGGAGGTCGGGGAGGCTGGGCCTCATCGCCGCTCTGCTCCATCCCACTCACCCAACCAAGGGTCAGCCAGCAGTGACAGATGACGGCCTTCCCCATCCAATGGCTCCCCACACCCCCCTTCCAAGAACCTACGTGCTTTTCAGATGCCCTGTGAGCATTTCTCCACCTCCCTTGTGTGGCTATTTGACATCCTAATTGACTCAGCTGGGCCTTAAAAGTCATTTAACCTTTAATGAACTCATTGGCTGCCCAGGAGGCGGCCATTTTCAAGCCCAAGTTTCTCATCTGGATCATGCCTGTCTCTCGCAGAGGCAAATCACAGTTAGCCCTCTCCTCTCAAAGATCTGGCAGACTGAGGTTTTATTGGTGCGGAAGGATCCTCTGTTCTCTTTCTGCTGGTCACAGCTCTGTTTTTCCAGGCGTCCTTCTTCATCACCAAACTGTATCAGAGTTAAGAGAAAGAAAGCTTCTACATCTGGGGTCCTCCGAGGTCCTAACTGATTCAGACCACAGGCAGGCTTGGCTGTTGGCCCTTTCTTCCCATGGAAACCGAATCCACACTGTGCAGCATGAGAAGGGAGTTGTTGGAGTTTACCGTGGGGATGGCCGACACTGCTTCCCCGTTCTCCTGTCTCGAGTGCAGATTCCAGATTAATCCTTATTCAGGCACGGAAACTCTTGATTTATGTCCCTAATAACTCTGTGCTTTGTGTAGCAGCCAGTGTGAAATGCTCAGAACACGTGATGTGCCGGTTGTAAATTGATGACCGTATATTGTAGATCACGGGGTGCTCAGAAGGAGAAGACCACGTGAGTCAAATTCGTATTATGTAGCCTGGCCCCAGTATGCAAATCCCAGCCTGCATGGTCAGGGCCTCTTCCTGTACTCCAGGTTCCCCGGCTCATCATCCACATCCATTTTTTGATTTCACTAAGAACACACAGACCCTCTTTCACTTTGCCGTGAGTCTTGCTTATGAATCAAGCTTTACACTAAGAACTCTGATCTCACAGATGAGGAATTGCTCCATTATCTGCCTGCCTTATGGGGAAATGGAGGTCCTGATGCATTAAGAGGGAAACTTCAAACACCACATGAATAAACTCTGACTTTGTACAGAAGGGTACAATGCCTTTTCCCACGTGTCCATAGAAACCCGTATCATTTCCACACGAGAAGCAACGAAGGCACCAGGAAGCCCGGCAAACCCCGGGCACACGGACGTCATTCTCTTTGTCCAGCCTTTTTTTTTTGTAGTTCACTTGCTTTCACTAACAGAGATCTCACAGAACTGTGTTGAGTTAATGGTTCAGTTTTGTTAATTGCTTCATTGGGCTGCTTTTCAGAAAGCACTTGCAACAGTCCTTGAAATGGAACACGATTAATGGAAAGTCACAAAGAAACAATAATGAGGTTGAGGTGCCTTTGCATCCATACTGAAACTCTGAGAACCCCTGGAACTGCATTTTAGTCCAGGCGGCAAGGTAATTGAGCTTTGCACAAAGAATGGCATGAGATGGGTGCTTGCGGGCTCCAATAAGCTATAGGAGGGGTGCTCCTTGAAGTGATTACACCCTAACATTTGCATGATTGCTAGAGTCATCTGGGAATGATTTTTAGAGTTTGCATCAATCATAGTTTTCCCCAGAAAATGGGGAGCATCACAAACCTGGTTTCCCTTTCACACTGTGCACCAAGTAGGGACGATCCCACATTTTCTCAAGTTCTGAATCGTGACATTAAATAGCCCAAGAAAATAAAAGCATGGCACTCCACCAGGACTGTCAGCTGAGATAGAAAACCTGATTAGCAGCAAATTTGGCACCTGAGACTTCTGCAAATGGGATGAATTGCCAAAGGCGTGTCTTGCTGCGAGAACATTGCCTTTCCATTCGGTTATAGCAGAAGTATGTGTTACTAGATATGGTGCATTAATTGTTTTCTTAGGAAGCTGCAGTCTAAATATAATTTTTAGTACGTGCCTTTGTAAGAGGCATTTTATGTAGCTGGATCTATATACCGTAGTTGACGATTTCATTAAATGCTCAAACTTTTAAAGAAATTGTGCCATATTTACAAATTATCTATACTAGCAAAAACCATATAGGGCATGCTTAGGTTAATTACTACCAGAAAGATTTTGGAGGTCTTGACATATTTTCAATTTCAATAAGAAAAACTCCGCATTGCTAGGAGTGTTATGCCAATAACTAATTTCTTTAGATGAAAATATATTGCTATGTAACACTCAGCTGTCAAGATGGACGGCTTGAGTCTATAGCGACACAGCTTAGGAAAGTAGGAATTTTAAATGAAAAGTTCTGGAAGACACAAACAAGGTCAACTAACTTATTTCCCTGACTCTGTTTATCACCATAGTGACTACATTTCACATTTATTTCTCGTTTCCTCATCAAGTGAAATACGAGGCCAAGGTGATTACCACATCTGGTAAAGAAAGGGTTAGGGATAGAGTTCACAATTAAAAAAGTAGCACTAAGTGTATCTAATACAGCATTTTTGTCACTGTCTTTTTTTTTTTTAAACACACTTTTTCACCTGCATTCCCAGAGCCTTAAAGGTCTGCTGGGGATGTGTCACGGGCTGTTACAGGACAACTGGGAAGACCACACAAAATGTCCCTGGTTCTCCTGCTCACCCCTCTGAAAAGAGCAGCTCCACGTTTATCTCCCTATAATCCCAGGGTTTAAGAAAGAAGTGTTCTGCTATTTAAAAGAGTTTGAAAAACAACTGGGTTGTTTTCATCTCTTTAATACCAATTAGACATTAAAGGATATTACAGGAAAAAAATTTTTAAACAAGGAAACCTATTCATGACATTTTGTTAAATTAAAAAACAGTAAAAAAAAAAGTGTGAACACGATAAGCCCTTTTTGCAAATATGCTCATATTTACCCACAAAAAGAACAAAATGATAAAAATCTAAATCCTATTGAGAGCTGAGTGTTAGGGAGGAAGATAATTTTTCTTTTATTATGCTTGGTCTTCAGTGTTTCTGTAACTTTTTGTTTTGAAATAATTCTAGGTTCACAGGAAGTTGCAAAAATAGCACAGAGAAGTCCTTTATCCTAATGTTTAACATCAACAGAGACATAGTCATAGCACAGTTTCAAAGCCAGGAAATTCACGTTGGTACAACCTACACACCTGATTCAGGTTTCTCCAATTTTACCAACATATGTATGTGTGTACTCTTTGACCCTTAAAGTTTCCTTTGCTCTTAAGTCTGATTTATCAGCTGTTAATTCCCTCCCCTTCATAGAGTAATTAACATGTTCTCTACATATATTGAGAACATCAGACAATGTTATAATTTTTGCTTCAATCATCTACCATAGTTTAGAAAATTCGAGAGGATAGTCTATAATATTTACCCTCATTTTTATGTTTTCTACTGTTCTTTCTTCATCCCTCACATTCCACGTTCCTGTCTTTTATCATTTCCTTTCAGTTCAAAGAAACTTTTTTCTTTGTCTTCAGTTTTGCCAGAGGTCTGCTCTCCTTAGCCACGATTTCAGTGCTCTGAACAATTTTGTACTCTGTCCTCCTCAGCAATGTATTGGCTGCCATCTTGGAAGAGCAGCCTAGGGTTAGCCAAGGTCTGCAGAGGGGATATGAAGAAACCTCAAATGCACTCCACTGCTTCCTGACCTACACCAGATTAGGACCAAGAACAAAGGGCTTTCTCTTCAGGGTGGTGTCAGTATTAATGCCAGAGATAAGCTTCTGTATAAAAATGACATCTCAAAAAGCCACCAGCTGCTCTGTCCAAGAAGCAGTCAATAGTGACATGAGGAAATTAGGTATTTATTAGGTATCAGAAGATCCACGTTCAAGTCTTGTTCTGACTCACTGAGTGCTCTTGTGTGAGGCGCTTAAGCTCTTTGAGTCTGCACCTTCCCATCTTTAAAACTGAAACAATGAATACCTATTTACATGGTTGTTTTGAGCTTAAATTTGTTAATCTCTGGTCTAGAGGAATTCCCCATTACTGACCAGATCTCTGGAATAACAAATTCTCCCAGGAGGTTCATTTAAAGATACAGACATGAAAATTGGGAATTCCATTGATTTCATGGGAAGAACGGTTTTAGAACTTATCCAAAAGGGCCCTTTGGGGCAAGGGGGAATACTGAGCAATCATTGATTATACATTTGAAGGTATTGACTAAATAGCATTCCTAGGTCCAGGCATAATGAAGAAAGGATGTTCACTGAAATCCCATCTGTCTGAAAGTGAGAGAAATAGGATCTCATCAATTGCTTTTAGGAGAAAAATCTCTTTGGGCAGGAACCTCAAGTAAGTCACTAGGAACATGCTTTTATGCACTGTTAAAAAATTACTGCTATTGAATTGTTTGATATCAACCTGGACTACTTTGGCTGAAAACACTAGTCATTGACGAGAATCTTTTCTAAGTCTGCACACTTGAAAACTTTTTTTTTTTTTATTCATTTTTATTTGTTTGGTTGACTGGCTGGTTGTTTTGTAGCCACTACTGAATGTATTCTGCTGCAGTTCTCAACAAGACCCTTGGCTTTATTAGGCTTCTTTTTTTTTTTAAGATTTTATTTATTTATTTGACAGAGAGACACACAGCGAGAGAGGGAACACAAGCAGGGGGAGTGGGAGAGGGAGAAGCAGGCTTCCCACCGAGCGGGAGCCCGATGCGGGGCTCGATCCCAGGACCCTGGGATCATGACCTGAGCCGAAGGCAGACGCTTAATGACTGAGCCACCCAGGCGACCCTAGGCTTCTTAAGGAAAAAAAAAAATAGCATGTTAGTATGAAACTAAAATACAAAGTAGGTATGAAAACACGTATCTGCAGTTCCATCTCCTCAGATTTCAATCATTTCAATGTATTTATTATTTTTCATTTATTTTGTTTTGTTTCAAAAAGTCATTGTAAAGTAAACCACATATGTTAGTAAGTTGCTTTAAGTCTCTCCATCTCTACTCAGGACCTGCTTTGCTCAGTGACCCATGCTTGCTTTTATGCTTTTGGGTAAGCTGAAGGTTACAAAGGAGGTCCTCAGTGATGTACATAAATCCGCTGGATGTTTTCAGTCCTCCTTTTATATGGCCTGTCACCTGTATTTTCCAGTATGGGCCACTCCCTCCTTTCTCTGGCTTCCATGATGCTACACCTTTTCCTCCATCCTCTTTGCACACTCACTGCCCATCACCCGGTGATTAATGTAGGACTTCCTCAAGACTGGGCTCCTCTGGCTCACTCTATAGGCTGTCTCCCCTCTTGGGCAATCTCATCAATAGCTTTGGCTTCAGTTGCAACAGTGCACCAATGACCTCCAGCTGTAGATCTCCAAGCCAGACCTCTCTTCTTTGCCCCAGACTTAGTGATCTGATCTATTCTGTATCTCTCTTTGGATTCTCAAAAGTATCTCAAATTCATTATGTCCCAAACTGCATGAATGATTGGTTCTACTATGACCACCACAACCTCTATCTTCTTGCAGTTGCCTTTCGCAGTGAACGGCATGAGCAACTGTCCACTGGTGTGGTCCAGAATGTAGGAGTCCTCTTTGGATAGCTCCTTTTCTTGTGTTCCTCCATATCTAACCTGTTATGGAGAACTATGGACCTTACATTTTGACTGTCAATCCAGCATCTCCTTTCCATTTCCACTGCTGTCAGTGTGGGTCAAACCCCTGGGGGCCCTACTCTGAACCCAAAGCTGGCCTCTCATGAGCCTGTTGCTCTTCCCTAATCCATTCCCAAACAGCAACAAAAATGATCTTTAAGAATGCAAACCTGAGGGGCGCCTGGGTGGCTCAGTCAGTTAAGCATCTGATTTTGGCTCAGGTCATGGTCTCAGGGTCCTGGGATAGACCCCCGTGTCGGGGGGCTGTTTCTCCCTCCGCCCCTGCTCCCACTCATTCTCTCTCTCTCTCTCTCTCTCAAATAAATAAATTAAAAATTTAATGCAAACCTGACCGATTCAACCCCCCCCCCCCACACACACACACATACACGCACCACCAACAGAACGGTTCAGTGGCTTTTTTTGCCCCTTGCTCTGGACTAAAATCCTTGGTTGGATCTCATAGCCCTGCATGATCTGGCCCCTGCCTACCTCACCAGTCTCTTCGCCACTAAGGTTGCTCTCACCTCTGTCCTTTACACATGCTGGGCCGTTAGAGTAGAAGCGCTTCCCTACTCCTTTCTTTACCTACTTATCTCCTCCTCATTTTCATGGTCTTAGTTCAAATAGCACCACTGCAGGGGACTCTTGCCTGATTTCCCAGTTTGGGTCTTACGCAGCTCTCTATATCTTTTTTCTCAGCAGTTATTATGTTTGTAATTACATATTGATTTGTGTAATCATTTGGTTAATTTCTATTCCCTCACTATATTGTGAACTCCAAGAGAACAGAGACATGGTGGTTTCGCTCACCATTGCATCCAAAGGGCCTAGCACAGTGCCTGGCGTGTGGGAGGTACTAGGGGAGTATCCCATGAAGAGAAGGAGGGAGAAGGGGAAGACAGGAGAGTAGGGGTAAAGGAAATGAGGGAGAAAAGGAGAGAAAGAGGGAGCAGAATGAAATAAAGAAGAACAAATCATCCCTAGAAATGGTACCCAGGGAATCACGCCATCACCCAAATACCATATAAGGTCCCTTTTATATACTTACATTTATATATTACAAGAGGAGGTTCACACACCTGCATGCCCACTGTGGAAACATTCTCCACTTGAGCCCACAGGCTTAGAGAGGTCTGTCTCTTTCACGTGAAAAGCTCTGAGATCCAACTACTAGAATTGTGCTCATGGCATTTCTGAGCCCTTTTCATTGTGTCACTTTGGTTGAGACAGAAAGTACAAGACTTGTACCCCTTTACAGCAAACCTGGTGTCCCTGAGATTCTGGAAAGACAGAAGATGAATAGACGTGTCATGACTTCTCACCAGGAGAGTCATCTCGAGGCCTAAGGGAAGTTCTTATTAGAACATGCCAGGCTGCATAGAGACGGAATGATTTACTGTACATGAAAAATGCTGAGGAAATCCTCCAACGAGGGCCTTCACAAGAATCATTTGGAATTGGAAGATAAAAAATACATATTCTGGAGGGGAAATCATTTTTTTTTAGTATCTGGTAAACAAAATTTGCTATTACACTTTGATAACAGGATACGTAGGCCCCTTTGCAGGGAGATTTGCTATAAACTGTGGGCCTGCATATATGCATGAGGTAGGAGGCCTCGAGACGGCAGGTGCAACATCTTCTCTTTGTCTTGATCAGGGTTTAGGACTCAGGGTTGAAAAATTGAACTCATTTCTGGCCTTATAAATATTAAAATGCAGTTTTTAATAGAACTGGAGATCTCCTTCATCTTCACTGCTCTCCAATTGGTCTGAATGTTTCTACGTTACGTATTGTCTCTGGTTCCTTCTCTGAAGATCAGATAGGCATTCCCAAAGGTGG
The DNA here is from genome assembly GCF_964656455.1 of Halichoerus grypus. Taxonomy (NCBI): domain Eukaryota; kingdom Metazoa; phylum Chordata; class Mammalia; order Carnivora; family Phocidae; genus Halichoerus; species Halichoerus grypus. Next base: position 56,185,198 of record NC_135724.1, read on the forward strand.
CACACAAGTTCACACAAAATAAGTGCTTCCAGGAAAAGAGAGGCATAAAGTTAGAGAATCTGATGAAAGCAGGATAGAGACCCAAGAGTGTAGCTTTGAGACACCTGGGGAGAACTTGGGGCCAAAAGAAGTTGAAAACGAGGCTGAGGAGGCCAGAACACGACAGGCACGGATGGAGACGCACCCCTCACCACCCTTGCTTATTCCGGTTTGCTTTACTAAGACATTAAAATAAAACCGTTTTAAGTTCAAAGCAAAATTGAGCAGAAGGTACAGCACTTTCTCAGATACTCCCCACTCCCCGACATGCACAGCCTCGCCCCCACCACCATCCCCCACCAGAGACCAGAGCGGTGCGGGTGTTACACATGATGGACATACACGGACCCATCACAATCACCAGAAGTCCCTGCTTGGTGTTAGGGCTTGCTCTTGGTGTTGCACGTCCATTCTGTGGACAAAAATGTCTGACATGTATTCACCAGACAGACTGTGCATACTGACCCCAAAATCTCTGTGCCCCACTATACCTCCCTTTTCCCAGACCTCACCTTTTATTTTTTAAATCAAAACTAGAGGCTCGACATTGATCTAATTAATCACCCTTGAGAGAAAGTAAATTGGATTTGTCCCTTACAAAAATATGTCCCCTAGCAATTTTTTTCCCTTCTTTTGAGGTTGAAAGATAAAGCAACATAATGCCAAACAACTTACTATTTTATATGTTGAATCCTCCAGTTGAACATATCTATTTGGGAAAGGAAGGTGTGTCAAGTGGCTCCTGGTTGCTGGCCTATTTCAATGGGAATTAAGGGTGGAACATGCTTTTGTTTTCATCATCCTAGCAGAAACTTCGTAATTCTTTCCTACTACATCTAAAGCCCCAAATGAATTCATCTCATTTTGTACTTTATGCTGTAAAGCTGAAACATTAAGCTTTTGCTACCAATCATGTCTTATGTTTTCAGAATTATCCAAAATGTAAGAGTAAACTTTGTCCATGATATTATGAACTTCCTTACACAACATTTTATTTGTAGTTAGTTTTCATTATTAACAAATGGGAGCCATTGGAAGCAAGGCTGAAATCATGTGTTGTTGCCCTGATTTGCTAAGTGACTATTCTTTATAGCATTAACTGAAAGATATTTATTATATTTTGAAACTAATAATCAACTAAATGGGATTCATCCCTAAAGTGCTGAAATGCAAATTTGTTCAACCATGTTAGTTAGACAAAAGAGAAAAATGACCATTTTAATTAATGTTAAGAAGCCATTTCCTGGGGCACCTGGGTGGCTCAGTCTTTAAGCATCTGCCTTCGGCTCAGGTCATGATCCCAGGGTCCTGGGATTGAGCCCTGGATCGCATCCGGCTCCCTGCTCAGCGGGAAGCCTGCCTCTCCCTCTCCCCCTGCTTGTGTTCCCTCTCTTGCAGTGTCTCTCTCTGTCAAATAAATAAAATCTTTAAAAAAAAAAGCTATTTCCTAAAATCTTTCTCTTTTCTGAAACATTGTTAAATGTATATATATAAAAATTAGAAACAGCAAGCATACTGGTAAAAACAAACACCATCCTTTGAATTACAGTGAGAATCAGTTTAGGATTCACAAATTTCTTTTAACATTAATTTGAATATGCTGACAAACGCAGTTAGACAAAACAAATGAAATAAGAGCTATTAACGATGGAAAGAAAGAAGCAAAACTATTGTTCTTTTTTGATGACACGCTTTTACATATTGGAAACCTAGGATTAACATACGAGCAAAAATTAGGAACAATAAGGAAGCTTATAAGGTGATCATTTACAAAATGAACATCAAAAAATAAGATATTAAAAGGAAAGATGTCAAGTCTCCCTAATTTAATCTCTAAATTCATTATGTGTAATTCCCAACAGGATGACATTATAGAACAAAACATTTCCATATTTTATCTGAAAAAAATAAACATGCGAAAATAGCCATAAAATGTCTGAATATAAGAGGTAGTGGTTAGCCCAGGATATGTGGGAATATAGTATATTGCCTAGTTGACATTTATATCAATGGGAGAACATTTGATTATACAATAAAGAAAAACACAAATACCCAATAAATACACGAAAAAAAGCTCAAACTCAGTACTAATTAAACAAACACAACTTAAAACAGTTGATGGGAATGTAAATTGATACAACTTTCTAAAGGGTACTTTAACAAAATAACCTAAAGATGTTTCAGTAACTGGATCATGCTTCCCAGGAAGCTGCCAGTAAGAAAAGTACTATCCTATCAGCTTGGAGTGTCCCCTGACTACCCCCTATCCAACATGCAACATCCAATCTGAAAGGAGGTCATGTTAGTTCTTCCTTCCAATTATATCCAGAATCTTACCACTTCTCACCACTTCCTCCTTCACTGCACTGGTCCAGATACTATGATATATCCCCTGGACTGTTGTAATACCCTTCTGGCTGGTCACTGTGTTTCCCAAATACACACACACTATCATATTTATTTTCAGCACTATGACCAGGAGGATTCTTTTAAAGGACAAATCAGATCATATTGTTCCTTTTCTCCATAGTCTGAAGTATCCCAGCTCACTAAAAGAAAAAAAGAAAAAAGTGAGTCCTTAAGATGGCCTATAAGGCCCTCAAGATCTGGTAACCACTTCCAGTTCATCCAGCTCCGCCTCTGTAACATTACATCTCCTTGTACTCACCTGCTTACTCATTTTGTTCCAGGCAGATTAGCCTCATCACTGCTCCTCAAGCAGGCTGTGCAGGTGCTCACCTCAGGCCCTTTGCACTGGCTGTGCCTCAGCTTGGAACCTGTGTGGTCCCCCTTCAACTCCTTCTAGTGTTTGCTTAAAGGTCACCAGCTCAATGAGGTTTAACCTGGTCACTCCCCACTGCCTCAGACCTCCTCAACCTGTTCTGTTTTCTATTTTCTAATTGACTTAGCCACTTAGTTTCAGTCTGTGTTGATTATAGTCTGCCCCCTCTAGATTATAAATTTCACAATGGCAGAGATTTTTGTTTTGTTCACAAAGATCTGGCCCTAGTACACAAGCAGCCACTCAGGAATGTTTGGTGAATGAATTGCTGAACAATATTTGCCAGAAGCCTTCCTACCTGGTAAGATTTAAAGAAAGCACTATAATAATCAAATGGAACTCACAGAAGCATGGTGCTGACAGTCAGGCTCCAGGAACACTGGGGAAGGCAAGGAAGGCAATGGTTGATGTTTTCTTATGCAGTTCTAGATAGTCATCTGTTATTTCTTCCAAAAGATTCTCTGGCTGATTACAGGCCCACACCAAACTCTTAGTCAAAATAAAAATAAAAACAACAATCAGAACTATACCATGAAATTAGTCCCTTGCGTTTATATACCATTTCACAATTCGCTAATATTTTTCTCTCCATTATCATCTTGGATCCTAATGAAGAATCTGTAAGTTAGGTAGGCAAAGTCGACACCAACTATTTGATAGATTAAAAATACTACTTTTTACCTTGAGGCTACTTCTCCTTTTTTGATTACTATTCTAATCTTCCTTTTGGATTCACTATTAAGAGAGGTTAAATTGTACTGAAAGGATATTATGGAAGGTAAAAATGGTTGACGAAGCTTCAGAAATTGTCCAGAACAATTGGATAAGGGTGAAGGGTTTTGTATTCGTCATTTTTGTCCGAGGTAATTAGTTCAAAGCTGAGAATTTATATTTGATTTCAAAGCTACTTAAAAGCTCCAAAGATTATTTTTTGGCTTCTTTTAAAAGTCCACTTTCTGAAACCAGCCCCAAACTGATGGAAGTTTTACAGGAACCTTAAAGATGATTAGAAGTCTGAGAATGCTTGGTTCGTAAGTGGCCCATGAGTTGGAGAGGCTGTGTGAGGAGCCAGGCTGAGGGCAGAAGCAGAGAGGGAGAGTGGGGAGCTTTTTGTTCGGCTGCTGTGAGACCATCACCGCCAGATCTGCCAACCACCCCCACCCCCAACAACCGCCCCCGTGAGTGCTGGCCCTATGGGCTTCAAAATAGGCATAGGCTTTGCCATTTTGTTTTATTCTATAGGTGTCCTACAACAGGGGAGGAGACAACCTTTGCTAAAATTTATGAGGCTACTTCTTAAAAAGGGCCTTCATTTAGACTTTCTGAATTTTCCTCAGCATGGAAGAGTAAAGTTAAAAAACCAATTCACTCATTTCTCTTTCTGCATTTAATGCATTAGCAAAATACTCTCAGGATTGTGAGTTTATGGTTGTGAGTTTATGGAACAGCAAAAACAGTTGGCTTAAAATGGATCCTGTTATTTTAATCATTCAAACATTTGAATCCAATTGGTGCATTTAAGCCCATGGTCACCACATAGCCTGCCTTCAGATGGGACAAGAGTGTGTGTGTCATAGCCAAACATCTTTGCATCGAGGTCCGCTATATTGACATATATTGATATATATTACAGTGTCCATGTTGTAAGTAAAAGCTATTTCTGACACAAAACTGTATTTTCAGATCTATTTGTATTTGATATTTGATAAGAAGAGAGATGGGGAATTTGGTAATGGGGCATGGAGAAAGTACAAATGAATTAAGATTTCAAGAAACATTTGAAGTAACAAACTTGGGAGGAAATTAACCTGGTTGGGGCCAAATATGTGAAATGCAAGTGTGTGCACATGAGTGTGTGTGTGTGTGTGTGTGTTGAGAGTATTATCAGTGAAAAAGTGGCTATTTGGGGCGCCTGGGTGGTTCAGTCAATTAAGCATCTGCCTTCAGCTCAGGTCATGATCCCAGGGTCCTGGGATCGAGCCCCGCATCAGGCTCTCTGCTCAGCGGGGAGCCTGCTTCTCCCTCTCCCTCTGCTGCTCCCCCTGCTTGTACTCTCTCTCTGTCTGCCAAATAAATAAAATCTTAAAAAAAAAGAAAAAGTGGCTATTTTATTTGATTAACCTTCAGAGTCAACTGATTAATCACAAATGATGTGTTGAGAGTCTCTGAGCAAAATATTTGCCATTAATTACCCATACTTAACATTTACTAAGACACTCAACCTAACTGTATTTAATTTTAGAAAAATAAATGTAGCAAATTTCTTACTTAATGAATTGAGTAACGGTCGAGTGTCTTCCTGTGGTCTCCTGGACACTGGGAAAAATACTTGTTAGGCTCTGCAATAAAAAAGAGTCAAGGGGTTCATGGCTTTTGAGAAAACTTATTTTCCTAGCCTTTGTAATATTACTTCCATATCTAACAAATATCACCGTGATAAACAACAACTACAAATGTTGCCTTCTCTAATCCCCAGACAGCTGGGTAGGTAGGTGAGGAGGTGTCTCCCTTGTTCGAGATGTTGAGTATGAGGCACCGGCGAGTGGAGTCACCTGCCTGAGGCCCACAGCTGGGAAGGACACTGGGCCTGAGACCGTGTGACGGCATGTCAGGTGGCCTTCTTCCTGTGCTCACAGAAGGAGGCACCAAACCCAAGTGCTGAAAGGAAAGGCTCATGGAAGGCTTTCTGAGGAAGTGGCGTTGAAGCTGAGCGTAAGAGTCAGGTCGGATGAAGAAGGAAATTCTTGGAGGCGGTGCTATGGGTGAAAAAGGAGGTTCTTGAAGGGAACACTGTGAACAAAAGGTCCCAAGCCAGAAAACCCGAGGTATTTGCTGGTGAACATGTGGATATTGCTGGAGTTTAAAGAGTTACCAGGTGTCATCCTGAGTGTTACTTGCTCAGAGGCGACTTCCCAACCCCCACGCCGTTTACAGTCAGAGCATCGGTTTCGGCTATTTGTGATGTGCGGATTTCTGTGCGGCTGCTCTATTTCCCCTCCCACTGGACTGTGAAACCTATGATGGCAGAGACCAGGATGTTTCGGTGCCCTGCTGGAAGCCCATGCCCACCCCCCTCGACACCTGTAAACAGCAGGCGTCTGCTAAGTGCTGGGCAGTTCTGCAGCTGGAGAGGCATTTGAAGAGGTTGGTAGGTAGAGATGCTTCCAGCCTGAGACATTAGCAAGAACAGAGATAGGTCGATGCAACACACAACACGTCTGAGCCTTGGGTATGACCACTGGGGAATATGGCTGGAAGCTCTGTCTCAGCCTGTTTGTGAGATGCTCGGCAGCTGGCCTGGGGAGGGTGATGGGATATCTGAATGTTACGTCATTTGTGAAGTTGCACAAAGGTGAGGTCCAAGTAAGGCATGGCCCTGAGTTAAGACCCAGCCGCACAGAAGGAAGAGCACCCTTGCAATCTCCGCCTTGGTGCGCTGATGTTCACTGAGGATAAATTGAAGTCCTGTACGGATGTGACACGGATGCACTGAGTGTCAAGTTCCCCAATTCAAGAATCTCTTTACCTTGAGCTGAATATTCGTAAAATGGCTATCTTGATGGGAAACAAACCATGAACACATGTAACTTTATTCAAAAATGACTGCAATACTTCATCCGAAGAGAGAATTTATAAAACTGCCACGAGAGCGATGGAGTGGCATGGAAATTCCCCCTGTCCTGGAGGAGAAGCGCTGAAGTCCTGGTTCCACACACTCTCTCTGACTCTGGACAAGTTACATCACCTGCTGGCCTCATTTTCTCATCTATATATTCAAGTGATGGGTTCAGCTGAACTTTCTGGCCTTTGTAGATGTAATAAACACCTTACATGTACTCAGGCTTTTCTAGCATTGCACTTCTGAGCTTGCAGTATTTTTGTTAAATATCATAATTTGGAGCTCACATCCTTCAGTAATATCATATGAAATTTATTGTTTGCAATTCCGCTGAAGTACATCGTGGTCATAGAAGCAGCACTCTTGTATTGGAGTTTGTCCTTTATTAAACACTAAATTCTACATCCTTATGCTTTTAGCCATCTCTTAAAATCACTGGTAAAATGCAGTTAACACTCAGAAACACAACTTTGAGCTTATAAAAGAACTCATAAAAGACACCCTGAAATAATTTCAAAATGAAATACAAAATTGCTCCTAACTATTGAGAAAAGAGAGGCCAAAAGCCCAAGCTTTCTAAACACCCTTCTCTCTCCTGCACACATATCTGCATGCCCCACCGTACATTTCTTAAGGATGGAGACTTTCCTTTGTGTCCTTGAGCCAACTCGCTTCTGCTTCTGCAGGGACCTTGCTTTATTATTTATCCCACTCTCCCTCCTGATGTATCTTCATCTTCTGTCTGATGAACAGTTCTCTCCACTCAATCTATAAACATCCCAGCTCTCACTTTCTGAATATGCTATATTTCATCAATTCTAAGACCTACATTTTTCACACTTAATATCTCTGATATCAGAATGTTTCTTACAATGAAAGGACCCTTACAATTCTTAAGAAAGATTTTTTTTTTTCTTTCTTGGAACATAAAATGGGGATGTGCCTTACAACTAATGATATTTTAGACTGGAGGCAACATAACTCAAAGCCCTTTTTTGTCCCCCTGGTAACACCTGTCCTGGGCTAGGCTCTTTGAGATGGTCAGAAAAGATATCCAAAGGATATCTTAGTTAATGAGGATTTAGTATAAGATGCCGCAGACCGAGAGAGGAAACAGTCCCAGCAGTGCCCCCGCCAGGAGCACTGGAAAGTTGTGGCTCATTGGTGAACAGCAGGTGCTCTAATGATTCAAGACAGTGCAGATGGCCCAGAACCAACTCTGGTGCCAGCTCATGACTCAGCTGTCCCATCGCTGCTCTACAAAGTCAGCCTTACATTCAAGATCCCTAGAAGTAAAGATAAGATTAGTTCGGCGAGTCACCACCTGTGCCATCAGCAAGCCTCTCTTGCCAGGCTGATGGCAGCTTATATAGATTAGACACCCACCCATTCCAGATTGAATTAGGTGTGGCCAGAGCAGGGACAAGACATGACCGCTCAGAAGAAGCTGTGGCTTAGGACATCTGCAGAACTTAAAAGTTCCCCTCCATAGGTCCCTCTACCTGACACTCTATTTTCAGATTCCCTTTGCAATCCAAGTGCCTTAAAGAGTGGTCTAAACTTGCTGTACCTCCAACCTTCAACCTGATTCAATCAGATTTCCCTCCCAGTGCCTATGCACAAACTGCTCGAGCTGGACTTGTCCTCAGCATGATCTTGGGTTGGATTTCTCCAAGAAAGACTTTGTGGTCTCTATCTTACCAGCCTGCAGCAGACGCCAAGGGAATGCTATGGATGGTCCACCTAGAGCCCCTTCCTCAGGCCGTACACCCATCCTCTGAGTGCTCCCCACACTGACTGCCGAGGGCTCACAGCAAAGGCCCTCTCCAGAGAAGAGCCCTGAACCGATGGGAATGCACACGTGACTCCTGGCTGAAAAGACTGCCTCGATGCTGTGGGGCTGGTCATGCTCCAGAGGGTCACATGGGGTTGGTTTGAGGCCAGAGGCTAATTAACCCCACATCTTCCCTTAGCTTCTTCCCTTACTGGTCCTTTGCCCCTCACTTCCTTATAGATTTTCTCTGAAAGCACTACTTCAACAAATCACCTGCCCAGGAATCTCCACTTCAGGCTGTTTCCCGGAAACCAACTAAGACACCTCGTGCCTTGCAAATCTGCTGCATTGACTTCCTGGTTACCACGTTCCCCTCCTGCCCTGCGTCCCTTAATCCTGTGTCTCCTACAGTGGCAAGTTCAACCCTCCCCTTCTCCCACTCCACAGCAGTGGTTCCCAAAGCAGCAGACCTGACACCCTTATTTCAAATAGCAACCATTTCACAACACTCCCTTTACTGTCATGAGGCAGAGTTCAGAGATGACATCACTGCCTGGTACAAGTCTCATTTGCTGAAAGATGTAATTATACATATGTGTGTATATGGTGCATATAAGCATAAGTAAATGCCAAATAAAATTTGAATGGAAACATATGGCTTTAACATAAACAGTAATTTTATCAGTTCATTATTAAGATTCAGAAAAAATTTTTTTTTCAGAAAATGCTTTGAAATATGAGAAATCAAAATATAAGTTAGGAATAAAGAATGGTATAAGAGTGAAGAACAAGGGCTCTGGAACCAGACTGCCAGGGCTTGAATTCCATTAAATGTTATTTAATAGCTGTGTGGTCTTGTGCAAGTTGCTTAACTTCTCTGTGCCTCAATTTCCTGTTTACCTACTTGGTAGAGCTTTATAAGAAGGAAAATAAAGAGAAACATTTATGTGTGTCTGGCATATCATGAATTTTAATTTGTTTTAAGACAGTGAGTTCTACTTTCTTTTAGTTTTAGCACGGTCTTGACAACCTCTTCTTTTCCCACAGAAGGCCAGATGGTAAATATTTTAGGTGCTGTGGGCCATACACAGTTTCTGTCATACATTTTTCTTCTTCTTTATTACAATCCTTTTGAAATGGAAAAGTAAGGCTTGGGGGCCTTAGCCTGCTGGTCTGTATCAGTTAAAAACCACACACAGGTAACATGCAAAGAAAAGGTTCCATTTGCACCGTTTTCATTCTTCTCAAAACTGTGAAGCATTTAAACATAGAGAAGTATGGAGAGTAATACGATACTCAGGTACCCCTCACCCAGTCATAATAATGTTAAATTTTGGATACTTACTTTACTTTTCCTCTTTTCCTGACTACACATAGCAACCATCCACAAGTTCCTGTTTGCCCTTCCCGGCTGTGGCAAATCACCGAAATCAGTTACATTGTCTCCTTGGACCTGATGTTAAACTGTAGCCCCCAGACTTGCATGCAGTTAGGTGTTCTGGCCACAGGACCCTGGGCGTCAGTGACCACGTCACTTCTCTGCCCAGGTAGTGGCTTGAAGATTTGCCTTGCACATGGTCCTTCTCTCCATCTGCCACCCGAAGACAGAGGGACCAAGGACCACAAGGTGGAAACAGCAGGATCCTTCAGTGGCCACGAGGAATGAGGAACGCCAACATTAGATTGTGATAGAAACGAAAATAAATAAGAATTTATTGCGTTAAAGCCATTAAAATTCCAGGCTTATCTGTTAGAGCAGCTGGTGTTATATGAATCTCAACATGACCCATGGTTTCATAATTTTACTAAATGTGTATTTATCCATATATAATATATGCTACCACTTTGTATTTCAAACATTTAAACAAATGGTAAACAAAAAACTGGTACATAGCATTCCACAACTTGCTTTTTTTTTCTTTTTTGCTTGACAGTATGTCTTTGAGATCCATCTGCACTGGTAAAGGCTCACACTTTATCCATGGTAGTTATTTGATTTAAATAAGCTTGCTTAGGTCTATAAAAATGAATGAAAATGTCCTCATTAATATGCTCAAATCTCTAAAAGGTTTTAAATTGTTTTCAGCTAGCATGTGATCAGCACCCAGTCAGCTCCTGAAGCATCCCAGGAAGGTAGCTTGCTTTCACTGCCATCCCACATATGTCCTTTTCCATGCTTGTCCCCAAACCCTATCAGAGGAGACAAATATGGCAACGAGGAGCTGGGCTGATAGAAATTAAGAACCAGCCCTTGGAGACAGAGGCATGGGTTCAAACCCCAAACACCTGTTAGTTCTGTGACCTGGGGTACATCATGGGACCATTCATTCAATGTCTATTCCTCTCTGAAGTGGGAAACAAACTTGTAGCTCTATCTTTGGGTTCTCATGAGGATTAAATGAGCTTTTACAACGAAAGCACTTAGCCCAGTGCAGGGCACATAGTAAGCATTCAATAAATATCACCACAAGGGGCACCTGGGTGGCTCAGTCTGTTAAGCGTAAGCCTTCAGCTCAGGTCATGATCTTGGGGTCCTGGGATCAAGCCCTGGGCATGGGGGCTCCCTGCTCAGTGGTGAGTCTGCTTTTCCCTCTCCCTCTGCCCCTCCCCCTCCGCTCATACACTCTCTCAAATAAATAAATAAATAAAATCTTAAAAAAGTCACCACCATAGTCCCCTTAGCAGAAAAATATGATTCTATCATCTGTAGTAAATATAAAACTACCACCCTGAGCACACAAGCTTGCTGAAGGCAACCATGCTGGTTAGCCTGACTGGCTGTTTTCCGAGTCTTTCTACCATATCTCTCCATTGTTCATTTATTTTGTGTCCTCTGAGATCTATTTGCAACTACAAAATATTGTTGAGTTTGGTTTCTCAATTGTGGAGCAACAAGTTTAAATTTCAAACATTCAGCCAGTTTACTATTTTTTTTTCTCGTGAATACTTTTAAAATGTCTGCCATTATTGAATTTTTGCAGTGGTGCATCGGACCCTGCTCTCCAGACCTCACCCCTGTCCTGCATCAGGGACACACCATCTTTCCTCTGAAGAATCCCTGCTCACTGAAACCCAAATTCTTATTACAAATGCCTCACACCCAGTTGCTTTTCTTTTTCAATGATGAGCGTGTTTTCTACTTCTTCCCTTCTCCTCCAGGTTAAATTTCTAAGTTCCTCCTATAATATTTTCATCCCTCTTTACACTTCCAGATGTGAGCTTCTGATCCTAATTTGCTGTCAACTGAGATGTCACTGAATTATTAACAGCTGTTCTTGTTTAGTTCAGTATTAGTGGTTTCTTAAAACCAAATCTGTACATCAAAATTCTGTGTTGTTTTTTTGTTTGTTTTTTTTACAGAGAGGGTTAGGAACACGTAATTTTATTATTAAAAACAAAACAAAACAAGAAACATCTTCTCATGGTCATACCACGAATACAGCGCTGATTTGGGCCATAACCAGGTCTTTTGACTACAAAGTCATGCTGTTTCCTCCAGGCTCCACTGCCTTGCTGAGCAATTCCCAAAGGGGCATTTGCTTATGTCCACAAGGTGATATGTCTATTCCCATAATAAAAGAATAAGCTTTTATTTAAGCTAGGAAGATCGTGGAATTTAAAAGTGGGCAGTGTCTCCAGAAGTGAAGGATTGAAATGTCAACCCAGTGAGTTTCCTATTAATGAGGCTTTTATATCATTCTTTATTGACTATGACCTTTACATATATTATATTGTCTTAACAACTTTGCAAGGTAGGTAATATTCTCCCCTACAGATGAGGAAACAGTTTGAGTAAAGGTAGCATGTATGCCGAAGGTCAACCCAACAGGTAGGCAGCAGAGTTTGATTCCTATCCTCAGCCCCATTCCACCTCTCTTAAATACCAGCACACACGCAACAATGCTGCGTTGCAACTTTGCCATAATTTGTACGTTTGTCCCCTCTCTGATCTCCATTCCACACTCAGGCACACCCCTCATTTTTTATTCTTCATGTACATAAATGAAATACATGTATGGGGGAAATAACATAAAATATTACAGTATTGGGGCGCCTGGATGGCTCAGTCGGTTAAGTGTCTGCCTTTGGCTCAGGTCATGATTCCAGGGTCCTGGGATCAAGCCCCACATCAGGCTCCCTGCTCAGTGGGGAATCTGCTTCTTCCTCCACCCCTCCCCTGTTCTTGTGATCTCCCTCTCTCTCAAATAAATAAATTAATTAAATATTTAAAATATTACAGTATTTAATGGAAATAGACAAGATGAAAGGGAAAAGTAAAGCACCACACAAAGAATCAGTGATAACCCCAGAGGAAGGACTTCAGAGAGAGAAAAATCTAGTTTGTTTTCCTAATTTCTGGTCATTAAATTACTTATTGTCCTGGATTCTCATGAGTCATACTTATGAATAGGACAGCTTCTACAGGAAAGGCAAAGAGGTGAGCAAGGACAGAAGGAAAGACGACCCAGGCTGGCGGAAGAGCAGAGGAAGCCAGGGCTGAAGGCATGGGTGCTCCGGGGAACACATGCCAGCCCAGTGAGACACTCCTCCTCATCCCTTTCAGCGCTGTTTCAGTCTGTGGCCAGCATCAGCCCCAGAGGGAGCTCTGCTGTTATTTAAGGACCCAACGGAATCAGCAAAAGGCCTAATTGGTCTTACTATTAGCTATGTGCAATTCCTCCCATTCCATTTAATGTCTTAAACCTATAATTCTTTCATTTCCTATCACAGAAGCAGAGATCATACCATACACTTTCCATGGCGTTTCAAGAGAAATATTTAGCTAGGTTTTTTCAGCGCCCTTGACTCTGTGCCTGCCACACCAAGCCCAATCCAAGATTCAAGAGATAGTATCAGGTTCAGGAGCATTAGGTTGCATGAAAATAGGGCACCACATTTAGACGTTCTCCCTGGAGACTCTGGAGAGGCGATGTGAAACGGCATGCCTAAAGATAGACGTTAATTGACAAACTTAAGATAGTTGACCAGAACTGTAGATTAATTATCCGCTGTGATGGAGAAAGGGAGACTATTGGATAGTTGTATATTTTTAGATGTCAGGTCAAATGGAAAATAAGTAAAGGAAAGCAGTAAGCTTTTAAAAAGGTATTTCTTTTCTTTTCTTTCTTTCTTTCTTTCTTTTTTTTTTTTTTTTTTTTGCCTGTGGACTGACTGAGGTGGACAGTCTGGTCAGCAAAGAATTCAAAAGATAGGGTTTCTTCCTTCTCGCATCAATGAAGATCAGTTTCCAGTCCTTTCCAAGGTAGGAAAGGGAAGAATCTTGAATCAAATTCACCTTTCTTACACAATCTTCTAGTTTTAAATGTACCAAGTCTCAGAAATCTTTCATTTCCCGTGTCCTAGAGATAGGTGGTTTGGCTTTCTTAAAATTACTTTATGATAATCTTACAAAACTAGATAAAACAATAACAGAGCCTATTTTATTCATCACATAATAAGAGAGAATAATCCAGAAGCTTTTATCACAGGATTCCCTGCACAGTTTTCTTAAAATTAACTTTATGGATAAAGAATGTATGTGCAAAAACAGAGTCTGTTTGAGGCGTGCATTTCCATGAGTTTGGACAGTTGTATACACCTGAGAAACCAGCATCACAACAAAGATACAGAACATTTCCATCACTCAAAAGATTCCTCCTGTCCCTTTACAGTTTCTTCCTCCCTCCACCCACAGCCACAGGCAACCACTCACTTGTTTTCCCCGCAATTATTTTTAAGGAAGGCATTCATTTGTATCCACTTCTGGTGAGGAGTAGGAAATGGCCACAGAGCTATGAAGAACTGTTGGGATGATTTTGAAAGCCTTCCAGTCCCTGTGTCATTCACAAGTGCTAACTCACTAAAGGTGAGGGGAGAGCTCCACATGCTTTGTCTTTTTCGTTTTCCCAATGCCGGGTTGGACAAATAGGGCTAAGGTAAAGCAGATAGCTCTGAGCATCTGAGAAAAGAGGTGCAGGTGGGGAGACCAGATATGCCCTCTCTCCTCTCTGGTACATCAGACAATGCAAACTGGATCGCTGCAAGTGTTAGCCAAAGTGTGTGTCCTGGGGGATGGGGGAGAACACTGGGCTACGTCAGGTCATTTCTACCTGTGTGGTTTCAGATAAAGGATTCCAATCTCTTTCACTTCACCAGTAAGGTGAGAAGCGAGGACTGAATGAGCTGTAGATACTCTTGTCTCATTCTTTCCCTAGAAAGCGGTATCCCAGCAATGACACTTAACACTACGATGTACATACAATGTACGTACATTGTATAGGCCACCTGTAAATATCCCAGAGGACAGATATGGTATCTTTATTATTTTCCTAATGCTAAGTTGGACAGATAGGTCCAATTTGTAGGCCCAGAGAACGATTGCTATTCTTAAGCACTTTGAAAATATTTCTGTGTAAATTGTTGTAAACCTTTTCAACGGTTGGGACAATGGCAATAGGAGAAACAGGTTGCTAAGATGACATTACTAAAAAATGTGTAAACTAATTTTGATCTACAAATCTATGTTCAATTGTGAACAAGGCCTTTAAAATGTCAGTGACTGTGGGCCGTTATAAGTCAACTTCAGCAATTTGGAATAAAAATAGAGAAGAGACATTTTGTAAAAGAAATCTTTTACAGCTTTCCATATCTCTTGCAGAAATTATCCTTTCACCGAGGTTGCCTGAGACAAATATTAGTTCAATTGTCTTTCTTGGCTCTTTTTAACCTTTATTTTAATGATTCTGTCACTCTGACCTTACTTTGAAAATTAAGAGGACAGTGCATAAAAAGTAAACAACATTGATGTCTCTGTATCTTGTTGAAAAATACGATTTTTCCTGAAGGAAGTATTATGTTTACTTTTTCTTTAAGGCTGCAATATTTTAACTCAGCCTCTGGGTCACTTTTATTTCAAGAGGTTTTGAAACCAATTAATACCAAAAAATTAGAATTTTCTAAGACTTATTTTAGCAACTAGAAGAAAAACAGAAAAAAGCTTGAACTCTTTCAGAATAGCCTATTGGAAAGAGATGACCCATAGGGGCAATTATAATACTGTTCCAAGACAGTATATAACTAAAGTTATAACTAAGGTTATAGCATTTACTTTCTTTCTTTCTTTTTTTTTTTTTTTTTTTTAAGGATTTTATTTATTTATTTGTCAGAGAGAGAGAGAGCGAGCGAGCACCAGCAGGGGGAGCGGCAGGCAGAGGGAGAAGCAGGAGCAGGGAGCCCGATGCGGGGCTCGATCCCAGGACCCTGGCATCATGACCTGAGCCAAAGGCAGACGCTCAACCTACTGAGCCACCCCAGTGTCCCACTTCTACTTTCTTTTAATAAGAAAAAATATTCAGAGAAGGAGCAAGTCAAACTTGAAAAGCACTTTTCTGCTTCTTCGGGGATGATCTACATTTTCTTCTAATTCCTACAGTTTCTAACTTTGGAGACATAAATCTTGCAAATGTATAACTCAACTGTTTGGGGGTTTCTGATCCAGTGTTTCTGATCCACTTCTTTCTTCTCTTGATGATTATCCTCTGCTACCTCACATGAAACCTCAAGGAAGTCCACTTTACAACTCATTATTATGAAATATTTAATGGAATAAGACTTGAATCTTTTAATTATGATGAAATTCGTGGATTGTGACAGCAACTTTAATGGAACCTAAAGAAGTCACAGAAGTTTTTAGAGCCTTGGTCTAAATCAAACCTAAATGACATTTTTTTCTTTTAACCCATTCACTAAAGACAATGAGAAAAATATACTTTAACGGCAAAGTTGCATGTTTTCTAACATCATTTTGGAACATGAAAATAATTTCTGAACCTCAGCAAATTGATAGTTATTTGATTTACATGTCAGTCCTATAAATCTATAGGTTTTATTTATTTATCTCATTTAAAAGTTATCATGGATATATCATCCTCTAAAGCCAGCCATGTAGATTTTATTTTATTTTTTTATAAATATCTTATTTATTTGACAGAGAGAGACACACAGCGAGAGCAGGAACACAAGCAGGGGGAGTGGGAGAGGGAGAAGCAGGCTTCCTGTGGAGCAGGGAGCCCGATGCGGGGCTCCATCCCAGGACCCTGGGATCATGACCTGAGCCAAAGGCAGATGCTTAACGACTGAGCCACCCAGGCGCCCCAGGGAGAAGCAGACATCCTGCCGAGCAGGTGGCCCGCTGCGGGGCTCGATCCCAGGACCCCGGGATCACGACCTGAGCCGAAGGCAGACGCTTAACGACTGAGCCACCCAGGCGCCCCTGTAGATTTTACTTTTAAAGAGTCCTATTAGGGGGTGCCTGGGTGGCTCAGTCGTTAAGCGTCTGCCTTCGGCTCAGGTCGTGATCCCGGGGTCCTGGGATGGAGCCCCGCATTGGGCTCCCTGCTCCGCGGGAAGACTGCTTCTCCCTCTCTCACTTCCCCTGCTTGTGTTCCCTCTCTCACTGTGTCTCTCTCTGTCAAATAAATAAATAAAATCTTTTAAAAAAAAAAAAAGAGTCCTATTAGTATAAATTGTGCTCATGCAGCAAAGTTGTATATCAATTCAGAAATTTAAACAGACACGTATAATGTATATGTGTGTAGAGATTATGTAATATTGCTACATATACCTCACAGATAGCTTATAAACTTTCATACAAAGACATTTTAACCATGTATATATGTTTTTTGTGCTTTTTTCAACCTGCCTTTCCCTGGTGTTAGGCAGAACTATTCCTCCAGGGCTCTGGAGTATATTCTAAATTTTTTGGTTAAGTTCTTGTCCATCAACTCATTTTAGATGAGCTCTATTTCTTTCAAATCCTGAGCTTCTAAGCCTCTGCTAATTTGCATAGCTGTGCATGCAATCTTAAATGTGAAAAAGATTAACAGTAGTGAATTGGAACTTACTGAAAGAGGGGTCAGCAACTTTGGTTGGTTCCTTCCCCATGGGATGTGGGGAGGCAGCGTCTCAGGTGTCGGGTCTCTTTAACGAACACCTCTTACCTCTGTGATTTGTTGGAGAAAGACCTGGGCTCAGCCGCACCAGCCCGTGTGCTCCAAGTCAGACAAGCAGAAACATCAACAATGCCTTTATTCAGGGCTCTCGCACACTAAGTAGGGGCAAAGGCTCGCTAAAGGTCAAGAGGGGCTGTAGCTATCAAGACAGACGAGCTCGAGTGTCACACTGAAGCCAAAAACTTGTACCTGCCACGGCTACAGCCATCAGGGCAGATCACGGTGCTGGAAGGAACTCCCAGCCCTCTGGGGACGGCCTCTGTGTGGAGAGGTCCTAGCCAGAGGCCGTGAAGAAGGTGAGGTTCTAGGCACAATCTCAGCCCTCCAGTTCCTTGGCTACGGGTGAGGCCAGCTTTTAAGCAATATTAAAAATGTCAAGAAAGAGAAGAGGTTCATTAGAAAATCAGGAAACTTATCCCGAGGGGGTCACATCCTCTGAGCAACATGCTTGGATAAACAGAATTTCGGCCTCCTGGAAGCCATGTTCCATCCATGATGAAACCAATCGATTAGCTTCTTCATAGCACTATTATTTATTGACCGTTTGCTATAAAATGTGAATATTTATTGAACACTCGCCATAAAATATCACCTCCATGAGCTTCTGAGGGGTGTGTGTGTGTGTGAGATTTGTTTTGGGTTTTTTTTTTGTTTTTTTGGTCCATTGTTATTTTCCAAATGCCAAGCATAGCACCTGGCCCATCATAGGCACTAATAAATATGTGTTGGAGGAGTGATTGATTGAAGTACTGCCCATAGGCTCTAATACTTTACATATATTATTTCACTGAAATTTCAGCAACTCAACACAGGTACTACGCACACCCTGGTTTACAGACATGAAAACCAATCACAGAGAAGTCACTTTGCCCAAGATCCCACAACCAGAGATGAAAGCCTTAGAATTCAAACCCTAGCGGCCTGTGTGCAGACTACGTGCTTTCTGCCATACATACACTTACGCTCGTTATCTTAGCGGGTCATACATAACACTTATCTTATACCAAAACATAACCAACCTTATTCTGCTCCATATATTTCATGACTAGACTGATTTCCCTGCTTCTGGAATGTTTACTATAAATGTTCTGACACTTGGAAATATTACCTCTCAGATATGCCTTTCTTCTCTGTCGGCCCCTTGAACTGCCTTTGTCTGGGTCTCCAGTGAAGTCTGAATCGACCAATCTGAAGAAGTTAGCTTATAAAGACAATTGATAGACTTCAGAGATGGCCACAGTTGCCACACTGTGGGGAGTCCTTACTCTTACCTGGATCACCGACTTGTACTCGTAATAGAAGATGAGCTGCTTTTCTTTCGGAGTCTTTGAATGAGTTTGGCTCCAAAGGTGGATGCTGTACTGGAACCTCTGGAGAACAAGTTTCTTCAGTTTATGCTTACATGGGGACCGTGTGCCGAGGGCCAACATCTGTTACAACTAATGAGCCAAAACCCTACCCTCAAGTGCTCACTCAAAGAAAGGGCAAATAGCCGAGCTTCCATGACTGCTCCCTCCTGAGCCAATGGCAGCGGACAATAGTTTTTGTAACACCAGGCACTTGAATTAGGAGCTGGGCTGAGACCACACAGGCAGCAGAGTGGCTATAAAGCAATGTGATTACTTTTAGCTATGCTAGGACTGGGCCATGTGAGCTGCAAATGATAAACTCTATAACCCATTAGTGTTTCTCAATTTTACCCATTTTCCATATGAGGGTATGATTAGCTTTTTTTCTTTTCCTGAAGGATTACTTTCACATTAAGATTGTCTTTTTAAAAAGTTTTATAATGGTCTCATTTGCAGTAAACTTCATTTATGTTCTGGGAATGAGGCTTGGGCTTGCAGCACAATACTCCAGAATACCATGGAAGGAAAGGATTATAATCTACCTCCAGGATTTTTTAAAGTAATAGTCAAGATATACCGAAAGAGGGACAGTTATTTTCACCCACAGAATTCATGCCCCACTGGAAACAATATGAAGTGGGCAATAACACCCACAATAACTATATGTATTTTGGACATGTTCAATGCATAAAGATTAGAGAAGAAAAATGTATTACAATTTACCAGTCCATAACCATTAGAATAAAGCACTCTGTCTGAAAGCCAGACTGAACTATTCTCCTCTATCTCATTTCACCCAACTGTCAAAAAATCCAGCAGTGTAATTTAGAAAGTTAAGCTAGAGAAGGGCTAAAGTTTATTCATGACCTCATGAAATAAATATTATGGGAGACAGGGACAAAGAAGCATGTGTGTGCTCTAATCAAGATGTAATTGTTGGTGTATCAGAGACTATGCATTCTTGCCATCTGGAAAAGGCAAATTAGGTGTGGGGGGGCACCTGAGTGGTTTTCTGAGGAGAGGGTCCATAAATAACTTCATCAGGCTGGCATAGATGGTTATAATTTATTAGGTTATGAATCACTGCTCTAGCAAAGTGTTGAATCTTTCACGCTATGACAACATTTACCTGCGAGTCATTTAGCTGGGATGTCTGAATGTGATGTTTAGATCCCAGCCACACCTCCAGTGAGAGAGTCAGACCTGGATCCGGGGTGAACAAGCTACACTGTGGGAGTAAAATAATCCCAAACGAGCCAACATAAGTACACTTGCCAGGGCGTTGTTAAGCACACAAAAGAAAATGTTGTGGCCCTAAAAAAGTTGATTTCCCTCCTTTGATAAACAGGTCACTCTCAGAGATATCTCCAGGTGTCATTCTGACCCCCCACCCGCCCGCACAAAGAGCAAAGAAGTCGAGAGTGGGAATTTTTTTCTCTCAGTACTACCCATATGCTGCCTGGTCCCAACTATGGTGACCCCTCCATCTATGGATGAAGGAGTGATGAATGGATACACTAAATGTACGTCTATACAATGGACTTTAAAAGGAAAGAAATTTCAATACATGCTACTTCATAGATGAACATGGAGGACGTTATGCCGAGTGTAATAAGTCAGATGCCCGATGGCTCCACTTATATGAGGGATCTAAAATAGTCAAAATCACAGGGACAGAAAGTAGAGTGGTGGTTGCCAGGGGCCGAAGAGAGGGCGGGATGGTGAATTACAGTTTAATAGGGAGAGTTTCAGTTGAACAAGATGAAAAGACTTCTGGACATAGATGGTGGTGATGGCTGCACAGCCATGTGAATGGACTTCGTTCCCCTGAACTGTAGAGTTAAAACTGTTAAGATGGCAAATTTTATGGCTTGTGTATTTTAACACACACACACACATACACACACACACACAATTAGAAAAACAAACAAACACAAAACCATGGGACCCACCTTAAAACCATTACATCAGAACACCAGAGGACAGGGCCTATACGTTTTGTTAAAACTCCCCCACATGATTATGACATATAATTAAGGCTGCAAATTACTGATGGAGAGCAGGATTTCTCATCTTGGCACTATTACAATTTTGGATCCAATCATTCTTTGTTGTGGAGGAAGGAGGCTGTCCCGTGCAGAGTAAGATATCGAGCCGCATCCCTGGCTTCTACCCACTTGATATTAGAAGCAACCCCCACCACCAAATTGTGACAAAACTGTCAGACAATGCCAGATGCCCACCTGGAGGGGGCAGGGGCTGAGGAGCAAAATCCCCTGGCTGAGAAAGAGAAAAGCTAGTATTGATAAAGGAGCAAGTAATATTCTAAGTTATTGCCTGGCCTCTGCACTTCGAGAGGGGAAACTTTTGCCCCCTGGGACTAGGTCCCTAGTGGACCACTGCATCTTCTTTGGTCTACACACCCCGAGGTCTGCTCTACTTCTGTAGGATAGTATACAGGAAAGGTTCAGGTCAGGGCTGAGAGCAGATCTGACAGAACAAGTATCCTCAAAATTTCCTTTCTCCCTCAGTGAGGGTTGTTGGTTTTGTTTTGTTGTATTTTGCTTTGTTTGCATTAAAAGGGCAAGAATTTGACCTTTTCTTCTTTCTGGTTCAACTTTCATTTGGGGTTAAGAGGCCTCAATATTAGCAGATCATTAAAACATGGACAAGGTATAAGGCAGTGTGTGTGTGTGAGAGAGAGAATTTGGGGGTACATATCAATTAATTCTTCTCAAAATAATCTTGCCATATATCACACCATTTAATCCTCACTAAAACTCCATAAAGAAAATACCATTATCCTAATTTGACAGAAGAGAAAACTGAGGCTCAGAGATGTAAATATATAGCATCTAAATGGATCACGAAGGTGCTATGCTAGATGGTGTATCCAGAGCCCAGTTCAGATCTGTCAGATTCCAAAGCCTGTTTTTCCCACCATAGCAATGGTCCCCTTTAACCGGGAACTTTTCTTCCACGGTCCAGATGGCGTGTTTGCCACCTCATCTGCCTCCACCCCCCATTACCATTTGCTTCACCAGCATGTAGATCTAACATCCATTAGAAGACTCACCCCTGATCCTGTCAGAATGGCCAACAGGCAGCTTCCAGGAGGGGCCCTGGCTGCATGCATGCAGCAGAGCAGTGGCAATTAGCTCTACAGGGACCAGATGGTATTTGCTGCCGAGAACCTATAGCCAGTCTGATAGACACATCTTGCCAGGGCACAGGCAGCAGTGACCATGACCATGCATCCATTTTGTAGCCCCTAAAGTGTCCCAGCATTTGATGGCACACGCAGGGATGTAACCGAACCCGGCAGTCATCCATCATTTAATCCATCCATTTGGCAGTACTTTCTCTTGCAAGAGCAAAAAGACCATCGTAGGTGTGTTTGTGAACTGCTGACACTGAGAGTCAACCGTCCCCGTGAAAGCTCTGGGGCACCCTGAGACTCCACCAGTCTGCAGCAAAAGCACCACATTTGCAGACGCCTGTGGTTTGCCTAATTACATTTTCGCAAACCCTTGGAAGCCAGCGAGCGCTTCAGCTGCACCACGCGTGTAGTCTAATGAGGTTTCCGAACCCTATGTTATGAAATTGTCACAGGTTATTTGTCAGGAAGTGGCTGCCTCATGAATCTAGCAGGCTTAAAATTTGGGGTACCCCCATTTTCATAATAATTCTTTGTAATTATAAAAAGCACCACATGACTTCAATTGCATGCAACAAGTATTTGCTGAGCTTTCATTTCAAATGCACCTGAGTTTCCCAGGTCTTTTTGTTCTGCTGAGCACCCTGGAGGGATTGAAAAGTGAGAGCCACTGCTACCCACGTCCTTAAATTTGATAAAGAAAGACTGGTTTCCTAATGAAAATAGAGATCTTACCTTGAAATGAATTAATCAGTATTGATTTCCATTGCTAGTAGATGGATTAACTACCCTATGCTCTTATGTTGACCCTTTTTACAAATTATTATATTCTTATCACAGTCTCTGCATTCATTCCTTTTAATGTGTATTTAATGTAAGTATGATCATCCCTTGGTTATTAAGGGATGGATGATCTGGTGGGTGGATTATTCTTGCCTTTGTTTGGCAGGTTATGTTTCCTCCGTTCTTTTTTTGGGCTCCTTGCTTTGTAACCCCGCTGTTGCTAATTATGAGTTCTCTATGCCAACTGGAGCACTGCCACAGCATCACCTGTCTCTGCCCAGGCTCAGTAACACCTCGGTGGCCAGGGGAGCCTCCCGTCGCAGATGCCACTGGGCCTCATCTCAGAGCCAGGGAGCCTGGTATCGGCACCTCTTACCCACTAGCAGGTGGGGTTTGGAAATAAACTTTTACCATGCTTTGTCCTAAGACCACACTGCCTGGGGTTTATTGACCTCTCACTATTTACAAAACCCTTGGTGTAGAACTTCTCAAACCTTTGGGGGAGGGGGTATCTCATTGTCCTTACTCCTTCTATGGGAATCTCCTGGGTACTCAGAGTTTTCCTGTCCTGCTCTAGGAACAACCTAGTCTGTATGCCAGAGAATAATTAAGTTAAATTATTAATAGGTGTTCACTATACAGAATTTGGAAAATGCAGGAAAATAAACACACATACAAAGTAAGTGTAATGCAAGTTGGTACAGCCACTTTGGAAAACAGTATGGAGTTTCCTCAAAAAGTTAAAAATAGAGCTACCCTCTGACCCAGCAATTGCACTCCTGGGTATTTACCCCAAAGATACAAATGTAGTGAAAAGAAGGGCCATATGCACCCCAATGTTCATAGCAGCAATGTCCACAACAGCCAAACTGTGGAAAGAGCCGAGATGCCCTTCAACAGATGAATGGATAAAGAAGATGTGGTCCATATATACAATGGAATATTACTCAGCCATCAGAAAAGATGAATACCCAACTTTTACATCAACATGGATGGGACTGGAGGAGATTATGCTAAGTGAAATAAGTCAAGCAGAGAAAGTCAATTATCATATGGTTTCACTTATTTGTGGAACATAAGGAATAGCATGGAGGACATTAGGAGAAGGAAAGGAAAAATGAAGGGAGGGAAATCGGAAGGAGAGATGAACCATGAGAGACTATGGACTCTGGGAAACAAACAGAGTTTCAGAGGGGAGGGTGGTGGGGGGATGGGTATTAAAGAAGGCATGTATTGTATGGAGCACTGGGTGTTATATGCAAACAATGAATCTACATTACATCAAAAACTAGTGATGTACTGTATGGTGACTAACATAACATAATAAAAAATAAGTATAATGACATGACCCAGCAATAACCCCAATTTTCAATATCTGTGTATATGTCTATGTCTATTTTATGAAAAGGGATTGTATCATAATGCTGTTTTATTAACTGATTTTTAATTAACATATCTTATTATTTTCACATGACATGAAACCCTGCTAAGTAATGCATCATATGACTCTATCATTACATACTTAACAAATCTATCACAGCCCATTTAGGCTGATTTCTTCTTTTTATTACAAACAGTGTACAATATAAAAAGATTTTCAAGGATATTTGTTCATGTCTTGTTATTTTCTTAGGATAAATTTCCAGAATTGGAATTGCTGCATACAAAGGAGGTATATTTTAAGTGAGGGCTCTCTTCTTGACCTGATGCTACCAGTTCTGCCTCCCATGGCTAGAATTTCCTAAGTCCTGCATTTGTCAGCTCTGCTACTCAGACCCTCCTCAGCAGAATCACAAGAAGATTCCTGGATGCCCCACCCCCATTACTGGAACAGCAGTTCAAGGGTCTGCATACCTAATCCTCCGCCCAGGCATTACACAGGAACAGGACAGACATGAGACACCACTGAGCCTCACATGATCAGTCACCCTGTTGTGTTAAAAACGTACTGAGATTTGTTTCAATCAGGTATAATACGACAGCAGACACAGAAATGATTTGTCAGGAAGAAAGAAGTTCACACTCACAGATCCCTAGAGCTAGGATGCACACTGAGTCTGCAGAGCCACGGAAGAAGCGCCAGGTCCAGCAGGAGACAGAAATGAAGAGGGGAGAGTGTGGTCTAGAGCCTGTACGGGGTTTTCCAGGGAAGGCAGGGGCAAGGCAGGGTAGGTGCACTGAGTAAACATAGGGTTGGATAGTTTGAATAATTTCAATGGGCTCTGGGCTATACAGGGGTGGTTTCTAGTTATCTGGTACCTGGTTCTGGGGTAACTCAGGACAGGGGGAATATGCTCATGACCTCCTTTAGAAATAGGGAAATCGATACTTACTAGAATTGAATTAGAATTTTGCAACCTCTCCAGACCTGATTACGCCCCCCACACCCCCAAATCTCCTAACCACTGGCACTAGGGCTCGGCTTCTAGTAATGCCCACCAAAGTCTCCTTCCACCCAGAATGGGCCCTAACTGAACCTTCCTCTGGCTGAAACAAGAATGACCAAGACTCAGCTGGATTCACTTCCGTGTCAGCTGACCCAGCATTAGGCACAAAAAAGCTAAAATATCCAACCAAGCCTGAAGCAGGTTTGTTTAGTTCTTGTGCTCTATATAAAGTGGTCTACGGGGGGAGAGGCTGAAATTCTTGGGGAGATAATATTTATGAATTAGCTATGAATTTCAAATATCCCTGCATCCATATCACTTCATTAGTATGGAATCAAAAATTCTAATTATGGAGTAAATGTCTTTGAAAAGGGGAGAGAAAAAGAGTTTTTACCACAATCCTTGTTATTTCTCTTGTATAGGAAAATCTAAAATTGGACCAAAAGGAAACGGGACTATGAGCTTTCAGCATTCTCCCTGTGACTGGATTACTACATATTATTATTTCTATTCATAGTTTACATTGCTTTTGTGGAGCTGTTATTACTGGAAACAAAAACACAACAATAACGCTTTGAAATCTTTTCCAGCAAATTCTCTAAAGAGGTAGGCATCTTCCCATCTCATCTCAATTCCTTTCTAAGAGGTCAGCTAATTTTTCCTTTGAAAATCATTGATATTTAAATCCACGATTTCTTTACTATTTAGTTCCTTGCCAAGAATTGTCAAATCTCGTCTTGAGCACTGAGGTAAAAATGTCCTTATCTGTTGTGGAGGAGGCAACAGTTCTCTGTCACCCCACCGGAGAGACTGCGGCAGCTTCCCCCTCCTCAGCCGCCCCCGTGTTTCTTCCCGCCTCACCTGCCTCCCTGCAGGTGCGTGCAGGAGCTGAGAGTTCCCGGTGTAACTGGCCTGCCGCCTTTGTGCCCTTCCTCAGTGGGACAGCCCCCTGGCCTGCGACAGACATCAGTAGCACAGCTGCGGGGAGGTTTGCTCCTCATTAGCCTTTTCAGAGCTGCCTGCCTCAACCACCAGGCCTTTTCATGGACAGGCAACAGGTGAGATAATATGAACGGACCTCACAGCCAGCAGCATCCACAGCGCTTTGAGCCAACTGCTTGCACCTTTCACTGTTGTCACATGCATAGACCGCATGGGCACACTTTTCCTTTCTAAGGCTGCTCCGTTCCAGCCATGGGGGCAGGGTGCTGAGCTGGAGCCATTCCCATGGCTCCCCTCCTCCCCCCTGCATATAAATCAACCACCCCCACTCCGCCCCAGGAGTAGCAGAGACCCATTTTGGGCAGTCTCTTGAAGCTGGGTTTGATGTGGCAATGTCCTTGTCAGAGATCAGTTTCTCTTGTCCCTTTGTATGCCAGTGAGAAATTCTGGAACAGTAGCCCCGAGAAAGCTTTTCTTTCCCCTGGCCCCGGCCAATGCTCCTGTGGATCCCGGGTCTGTCTTCTGAGGCCTGTGGCAGCTCACGGGGGCCCTCCCGGGCAGCTGGCGCGCTCTGCTCCTTTGATGGCCATGTGAACGTACATTCCTGTCTATTTCAGCTGCGCTCCCTCTAAAGACGTTTTCTAAAGTGTTAAATGCTGAACTCTAGCCAGCGTGAAGCCATTTCATTTTGCTTCAGCCAGACCCTAAATACTAAAGCTCCCACGAAGACATTCAAACTGTGTTTTAGAAACGAGAGAAAGAAATGCACGTTTTAGAACACTTTGCAGGAGTGAAATTTCGATCTTTGCAACATCAGTTTTGAGTTGTGTTCAGAATGGGTTGCAAGATAATACGAACTGGACTCAACTATAGAAAATGGAACAAAAAGGCCCAGACGTACCATTATTCGGTGTTTCTAAAACGGCATGGAGAGGGCTTTTAGCAGGATTTCCCCCTGCTTATAAAATGTGTACACTTGTGCCAAGAGGAAAAATGTGAGAGCACATTACATCTTCTATCTGATGTGACAGTCCCTTTCTTTACTATCTTCGTGATATTTGGCTCTGCAAACACCAGCAGCATCATGTCAGCTGCTTGTTCTACGATGAAGAATGCTCCACACAGATTTCAGCTGTAAATAAGTAAACAATCTCCCACATAGGCAAAAAGGGGTGATCTCCCAAATCTGTACAGAGCTCATTTCTCCGTCTCCTTTGAAAGAATCTATGTGCTCAGAGAAATCGCTGGTGCTCATCTGCAGCATATGTGGAAAGGCACGCACATGGAAATGGAACTCATGTTATCCAAACACATTGTGATTAAACCAAGTGAGACTTAGGGGACTGAGCCCTGGGGGGAAGGAGGGGGAAAGCTCTTCCTGGGGAGGTGGTTTGCTGAAACATTTTGTTTCCTGCCCTATGGTTTGGGAGCAAAACCTGGATTGCAGGAGGAAGCCTCCTTTTCTGGAACTCACTTGTCTGTAGTCTTGCAGTGCAGAATAATTTTTGTTCTTTGTTTTTTGGGGAACTGAGCATCAAAGGCTGAGCTTTTGCAGGCATCTCTGGAAAGGAAGTGTCCGGGGCTCTTCGCCTCTTTGTCATCTTGACCATCCAACCGGGACGGCCCACAAATCCTTTCTGATCTGAAATCCTTATTTTATATTTTGTTTGGACTCTGGCTAGTTTCCGTACTCCCGAGGAAGCAGCTCTTATGTATCCATGCCTCCAGGAAGTAAGGCGGGAACTTGCATGTTGGACAAAGGGTCTGACTATGAAAACAAAAACAAACAAAAACAAACCCCAAACACGTATTTTCTAAAACTGCATGATTGTGATGATCTCCATTATTGTAGCATATTCCACTGTTTTTTCTTTTTCTACGTACGTTACTAGTAATAACAAACGTGTTAGAGAACGGTGTCATTTTTTAAGATTGGCTTAAAATTTTTCCAATTTAACAAATGATCACTATTTAAGTAATTAGATGAGACTGGTGATATGTATTTTGTCAGGTGAAAGACATGTGGTTAAATAAATGTGGTTTTCTCTAGGCAGTTCAGTAAAGGGCATCATTTCTAGTTTAAGAAATCACAGCCATTCACATCCCATGGTAATATCATTGCTCACAGGCTCTCTCTGGCTTGTGCATATGACCGGGTGCCCTGTTAGTGACTCGGGCTCTGCTCAGAGCTTGGAAATGAACACTCATGGTGGAGAATGGCAGTTCTGCTTGGCTGAGCACGGAGCCTCCGTCAGGGGCTGGAAGCAGAGGTTCAGATGGGATCAATGCACAGTTTGCAGCAAGAGTTAAAGAGCTTCAATTATGTATCAATTATACTTCAATAAGGAAAATTGTAACAGAATATGTTGATAGAAATATGTAAAAAGTAAATGATGTTTGACTTATAAGAAGGAACACCTGGGAGCAGGGATAATTTTAAGTTCTTAAGCTCACAGAAATCAAGCTGAAATCATCCAATTGTTTATTTGAAGGTGTAATCATATCAACATAGCTTGTTATAATTTTTAAAATTCAGGAAGTGCTCTTTTGTGTGTTGTCCTAACAACCCAAATAACAAACACTACTACATAGTTAAGTGTCCTATGCCTTCTATGTGTTTGTATTATTTTGTTTTGTTCTTATGTGTGTGGGCAGAACACATACACCCAGAATAAAAGTGACTGATTCGTTTTAATGATTTAATTAAAAAAAAAAAAGTTTCAAAATGTTCAGCAATGGCTAGGAGAGACTCTTTCATTTACCAACTTGTTTATGTCATCCCCTCATCCTCCTCTCATGTTTCCTGACTTGGTCTAAATTTGGAATGGTATAAAGACAAAGGAGGGAAACAAAAAGAGTCTATCTAATAATTGGATTGTATTTTGACAAGTTAATTCTCCACAGATATCTGGGCTGCCAATCTAGCTGCTACCTGGCTTCATTTCACAATAAACTCTTAAGAGCTACTTACCAGGAAGATCCTTTTTAAAGACAAAACAGAGTGTCATCTTACATCAGAAGGAACTACCTGTCTCTCAAAGTTGCTTTCTGTATGGACAAAGTAGTTACATCCAGTGTCTGAAATACCAGACAGGATTAAGAAATTAATAACTTTTTATCCGTACAAGAGAGAATGTGATTGTGAACGGCTTCACAATGCTTAATTTTCAGCGCTGTAAATGGAATTTAAACTGTGGGCAATAAATCAGTGACACCTTTGATTCATTATAGGTAATCAAGAGGAAACTCTTCTGATGATCAGTGCTAACGGATTCATAGCTCCTCATTTTCTTCAAACTCCACAATCTGTCAAAAGGAGGGTCTGGACATTGGTGGAGGTAGGGACAGTGTTAGGTGGTGGGTCAGAGCCACCCTTGGTCGAGTGTCCGCTAGGAGCCTGGCGCTTTAGACCTATTTCACGGTGGCTCTACACAGTGGATCTCATAACCCCCAGAGCACGGACTGGCTACGTCTCAGGCAGGGTGACCTGGGGAGTTACTCACATTCTCTGGGAAATGAGGATGATGACACTACCTACATTCTAGGCTTTTTTTTTTTTTTTTTTAAGATTTTCTTTGAGAGAGAGCGCACGCACAAGAGCAAGAATGAGGGGTGGCAGTGAAAAGCAGACTCCCTGCTGAGCAGGGACCACCCCCCCCCCCGCCCCCGGACTCGGGGACTCCATCCCAGGACCCTGAGATCATGACCTGAGCCAAAGACAGACGCTTAAGCGACTGAGCCACCCAGGCGCCCGACCCCCCAGGCTTTGATGAAACCT
Source organism: Halichoerus grypus (assembly GCF_964656455.1). NCBI lineage: Eukaryota > Metazoa > Chordata > Mammalia > Carnivora > Phocidae > Halichoerus > Halichoerus grypus. The sequence continues at coordinate 56,214,819 of NC_135724.1, forward strand.
GTCTCACTCAGCATAGGGCCTGGCACAGCCGGCTCTCAGACTACCGAGATCTAGCAGTATCACTACAGAAGGGGAAACTGCAGCTCAGGGGGCTAAGGCACCTGCCAGGAACTGCTCAGTCAGTAGACAGCAGAGTTCAGACCCAGAGCCAAGCCCTTCTGACCCCAAAGCCAGCACTCTGACCCCTTGGGCCCCTGCTCACTGAGGGCTATGCGCCCTTTCCCATCTATTTCAGGCATTCACACTGCTGCTCTCCAGACTCAGGGCCCCCTCTCCTTGAGAAAGAACTGGATGGAAAGTCATGCAGACAGAAGCCAGGGATTTTCATTTGGGGGGCAGGGGGCTTATTATTTTGGGGTTTTGTTTTTGCTTTTGTTTTCCCCAAAAGATGTTCTGAACTATGATAATTGGAGCTAGACTCTCTTTTCCACATAAAAACCTAGGTTTTGTTTTTGTTTGGTTCTGTTGGTTCTGACCAATTCGGGGCATTAACTAAGAAGCGGCCATTGCCTTGCCCAGGCCTTGGCCCTAAATGAGAACACACAGCCCCTGTATTGGGAAGACCATGGGGCAGGTCACCTGCTAACAGGCTTTTCGAAGATGAGTCTTACCGCTGCAGAGAGTCAGCGGTTCACCGCTTGAGCGCAGACATGGCCTCTGTAAGCTGGTGGTTCCCTGCACATGAGATTAGAACCCTGGAATAGCCCCCCTGTCCCATGAGTCCTTTTCCTCTTCCTGACCTTGACTGGAAGCACCAGGGGCTCCGACCGTGGAGAAGGAAGATCTCCAAGACCATTGTTATAATGTCTTTGATACTAACAGAGGTTTCTCGTTCTTTCCCTTTGCAGGTCAGTCTCATTGGTTTGTTTACTCCTCAGACTCATACAGGGCCAGCCTGCTGGCAAGTCCTATAAAGAAGGAATATAAGAAGGATGCAAAGAAAACATAAGTTCAATACAATAGACTCCTATTGAGCCCCTGCTCTGCACAGAGCCGGAGCTAAGGACAGAGGTGCAGGAGTGAGCAAGCTCACTGGGGACCTACATTTATATATCCGAGGAGAGGAGGGGCCAAATGCTGTGAGAAGCAAATGAGGACATCTGTGAGAAATAATTTTTCAAAATGTTTTTCAAAAATGTATGAATTTATAAGAAAGAGAAGGTTTCTGATTGGAGCGATCATGGGGAGGAGGAACTGGGAACAGGTTCCTGGGGAGAGCAACAGGTGCTGAGATGGGTCACAGGACCCACCCTAAGCCCAGCCTGGAGATTGCCTGCCTCCTCCTCTTGCCCCCAGCACTGGACGCACCTGCCCCCATGTGACCGCAAGGGGGGTAGCCAGCTGCCGCCCTGCCCACCCTCATGCAGGCCCTTCTCCACATCACAGAGAGACCCCAATAGGCACTGACCTTCAGGCCTTCTTTAGTGCACATCCCCAAAAACCCCTTCATCCTACCTGCTGAGTTTTTTTCTCCAGGCTCCTATGGACTTTTACTGAAATGTAGCTTTTCCTGCAATGTTTACTTCTGTCTTTAAAAGTTCAGGGTCTGCTAAGGTTCCTGCTTCTTTACCTCCAGGAGGCTCCACAGAATAGCATAAACACTTTTTTTTTTTGGTCTGCTCTCAAATACATTTCCACTTATTACCATTTTCCCATATTCACATCTCTGAAAATAGGGTGTGCTTGAGTGTTGATAGCATTTTACAATGAGAACTGGCAGCAACTTTTTAAATTAGTGGCACATGGAATAATGGCACATTCTACAATTAGTAGCATCTCAGATTTAATCAAATGCAACAAATCTGTAGATGCAAAACAGTGCCTGGGCAAAGGGGTAGCACCCCGTACTGCTGGTACAGAGCATCCAGACCCCAACATAGCTGTGGGTCAGGGACATGGGCTGCCTCCCTGCCCCTGAAGATATGAGAACCTCTGCATGGCAACCAATATTTCCTCTTATTCCCAGGGGAATTGTGAGCATGTGAGTCAAAAGACTTTCACAGCTATCATCACACAAAGGGGGAAGGCTGCTGTCTAGACATAGACTATAATTACTATTATTATTTAAAGTCACTGAAATGCCTGAATTGCAGAAAAGAGCAAAAGGGCTCATATATGCCAAAAGCCCTATTATGGTCCCCAGTAAACACCTCCCTGTTTCATGTGACATCTATTCCACCCTTTGTGGGGGCTGCTGATAAAAAGAAGCGACCAGAATCTCGGAGAAGTTTGTGGTTGATATAACCCATAGACAGCATTTCTTTAGTAAGCTATTTTTTTTTAAGTGCTCTCAATGTAGTTTACTCTAAGGTCAATTAAAGTCTCGAAATGCCTATGCAAGGCAGCCCAGCGTGCTGACATGAACAAAGAACTTGTCAGCATTGCATTACATTTGTGCAATTGTCAACAGATTCTACATAATGCCCCTGCTTTTGTATTTTAGGAAATACAACATATGATTCATACTTAGATCTATGTTGGCCAAGGCACAATGTTTGGAAAACAACCATAAGGCTGTGTATATAAACATTGCAAACTGCTTTTGAAAATACTTTGGCTTCCAACATTTTCTATTTAGTGGCCATTAGTCATATTTATCAACATATTTGCTCTTCTTACTGACATCTGCCTCCTACTGCTTCTCTCGACTGCAAAAAATACCTTCCCTTCATGGGATGACTGGGGATCTGGGTGTAGGTCTGTGAAACCTCAGAGTGGAGTTGGTCCCGGTGTCATTGGAATGAATCACCATTTGACTCATTTCAGCCACGGCGTCTCTTTCCAGCCACAGCGGTGACCTACTGAGCCCCACCTGCGAGTAAGGCCACCCTCATCTCCCCAGGACCAACCAAATCGAAAATGACACAGAAGTCAGTCTCTGGGGACTACACAGTAGTCATGCTCCTACCAGCGTGCTCTGGGTCCAATACTGAGGTCCAACTTGGCCTGGCCAAGGGTTCCCACTCTTACACATGAAAGCTGGGTTCCTGGTGAGTGGCCTCATTGCCTCTGACTCCTGAAAGGACCTTTACTTTCCCATCTCTACTGCCAAGGCCCGAGTCTCTCTTTCCTGAGCCCCAGCTAGGTGGTGGGGACTGCTCCCTCACACAGATCTGCCCAATGCCATTGCCTTTGCCACCTCACCTTCTTGAGGATGACCTGCCCTGCGTCCCGCTGGTACTGGGGACCCTTTGCGATGTCATCTGTGTATCCAAACTGCAGTCCTCTCGACTGGGTACTGTCTGCTTTCACTGCCGCCGATATTCCAGCTACTTCATGGATACATGGTAGCCTGCTAGGTCGATGCTTTCTTTGGTAGCACCTGGCACTGGGTCTGTCCTTCAGTCCCTGTCCTCAGCCTTCTCATTTGGCTTTATGTACCTTACCATGCCTCGTCCATTCCAGAACGATGATCCTTTGGCTAATGGCATATCTTTCACCTAGAATGCCAGGCCATCTCTCCAACACCCCTCCATCCTTCATGTCTGAGTGCACAATTCACTTCTTCTGTGAGTGTTTCTTGTTCATTTCATTTTTCATAACTTTCAGTAGGAACTCATCACACATTTGTTGAATGGGTCAGACAGCAGCATGGGTCAGACCGAGGGTAGCCAGGATACACTGAAGGCAAAAGGAAGAGACAGGTGTATGTGCTGTATGAGGGGGCTGACAGAGGACCACTGACAGAAGACCACACTAGGTGGGCAGGACTCTAGCCGTGAAAGGAAGGGAAGATCAAAGCAGGTCCCATTCTAGAGGGCTGGAGTAACTGATACTCCAGGTATCTGATACAACAGGTCCCACTGGCAAGGGACCCAATTACCGAAAAGAAGGCTACGAGGTACCATTCAGTCAGAACCTTAGCAATAAACCAGTCATAGGAACCAAGATACCAAATCAGGAAAGGATCAACACCTCCATTCAGTGAACTCTGAACCCCCTGAGTTCTTGACCAAGGCCTTCGTATACTATGCCATCAGTACGAGGTGGTGTGTGTCCCAGGGACTGAGAGACTGGGCTGGTGCCTGCCTTTGCAGTGCTCTGATCTGGTGTTTTCCAGCCTGCACTGCACAGAGCAGTAGCTTCACGAGACAATCTAGGTGTGCCAGCTGAACTGATTTCCATGATGGGAAGATGTCTGGGCAATGCTGCCTGTTCAACAGTCGTGTGGTGTTTGAGTGTTCTCTCTGCCTGATTGTGATATTGCCTGCATATCACTTAACGTGCCTCCCAGAGATGTGGTTCCTTACAGTCGATGATTTAATGGTTTCTAAAATCTAAAATCCCTTCACATTCATGTCTTAGGAGTTTCTGATTTCAGATATCAATTTGTGCCCCCAAATGTTACAGAAATTTAAAATTTTAATTTCTTTCATTTCCCATTTAAAATGGTAAATATTTACTCTGTTTATGAGAGTGCAAATTGGCACAACCATTCTGGAGAGCAATTTGGTAATATCTGGTGAAGTTAAAAAAGCCCATAACATATTGCTATGGACTGAATTGCATCTCCAGCCACCCTTAAATTCTTACATTGAAGCTCCAGCCCCTAAGGTGACTGTACCCAGAGATAGGGTCTTTGGAAGGTGATGGAGGTTAAATGAGGTCATAAGAGTAGGGTCCTAATCCTGTAGGACTGTGGCTCATAAAGAGAGAGAGAGAGAGAGAGAGAGAGAGAGAGAGATTGCAGTCATGTGAAAATCCAGCAGGAATGTAGCTGTCTGCAGGTCCGGAAGAGAGCTCTCACCAGAAAAGTGACCATGCTAGCCTGATCTCCAACTTCCGGCCTCCAGACTGTGAGAAAATAAATTTCTGTTGCTGAGCTTCCCCCCAGTGTGCAGTATTTTATTATGACAGCCTGAGCGGACTAAGACACTTATCCTATAGAAATTCAGAAATTCAAGTTCTAAGTATGTGAACAAGAGAAACTTTGAATGTGAGTCCAAGGAGTCATGTACAGCAAAAATAGAAACCCAACTAGCTATTCATAAATAGAGGAATAAAGGAATACATTATCTTATATTGATACAGTAGACTACTATAGAGCAGTTACAAATAGCTAATCCATTAATCTGCAGGAGTCATGGAACTATAGCTCAGTATTTTAACAAGAAGTAAAAAAAGTCAAGTTGCACATGGACATGTCAAATATGGTAGCATTTGTACAAACCTTAGAAACACGAAGCATCTTCATTGCATAAATATGCATATGTAATGAAAATGATATTCACCAACTTCAACCAACTGAGCCACCCAGGTGCCCTGATATTCACCAACTTCAAAACAGTGATTCACTCTGAGATGAAAGGGAAATGAGAAAGGTAGAGGTACCACAAAGGGCCTCAGTTGTATATGTATTCTGTTTAATTTTTATAGGTGCGTTGATCCAACCCTGTTTCCTCCCATTTACTCTTGAGCTCAATCCAGTCCGGATTCTGCCTGGATCACAACACTGAAACAGCTCTTGTAAAGGTATCCAACCACTTCTATATTGAGACTTCTTGGTCCACATTTTACTTGACTTCAGCAGGATTAACCCCTCCCTTCTTGATATCTTCTATCACTTGACTTCTGATGTCACTTGCCTCTTTTTTAAGTTTCTCTCTTAGCTCCTCCTCAGCCAATAGTAGGAAGCCCATCCATCATTCCTGGGTTTCTAGTACTTTACCTAGCATGTGTCTCCAGGTGTTCTCATGCCATCTACATGTTGATGACTCCCAAAAGTGTACATCTGTCCTTGAGCTCTTCACTCATATCTACTGTCAACTTGACAATCTGACTTGGATGTCTAAGTATCTCACACTTAATGAATTCTAAACTGAGCTTCATGCTCTGCATGCACCCCCAAACCTCTTTATCTCTTGGTCTTCTTGATCTCATAAGTGTTCCTACATCGTTCCATTCCTCATGTTGATATTCTAGGGGTCGTACTTGATTCCTCTCTTCAACTCACTCCACTAATGCTTCACCAAGTCTGGTTGGCACCATCTTGACTTTTCCCCATCTCCACCATTTCTTGCCTGGATTAATGAATTAGTCAACCCTTCCCTGGTTATCTCTGCTTTCACTCTTGCTTGCCACTTTCTACAAGCAGATTAAGGGATCTTTTTTCTTTATGCCTGTTTTTGGATCTTATATTTTTCATAATAACATTTTGTAATGTAAAACCAACAGCAACCCCAAACTCCCAAATCTATACTCATATACCCACAGAGTGGCTTAAGAAATAGAGTATTTCAAACTAGTGACACCTTTGGGTAGCCCCCGCTCATTATTCTCCCTTTCCTCACCATCAAAAGTAAGCATTAAGCTGAATTTTGTTTGTTATTCATAGGTATTTCTATATATTTTTATCCTGTGTTTGATTTTATAAACATCATAATTTTTGTATCTTTTAAACTTTGTTTATGAGTATCATACTAAGTCTATTTTTCCACGGTTTTCTTGCACTCCACAGTATGTTTGTGAGATTAAGCCATTTTGATACCTATTACTCCTATTTATTCATTTTTCACTGCTGTATAGCATTCCAAATATATAAAATAATTTATCCATTTTCCAGTGGATATTTAGTTTCTTTCTCATTATTTCAAACAATTCTATCTATTGCTATTGACTGAATGTTTATGTCTCCCTAAAATCCGTATGTTGAAACCTAATCCCCAAGGTGATGTTATTTGGGGCCTTTGGGAGAGGATTAGGTCATAAGAGTGGAGCCATCATGAATGTGATTCATGTTCTTATAAGAAAGGTCCCAGAGAGCTCACCTATCCCTTCTGCCATGTGAAGATACAGCAAGAAGTCAGCATCTGCCACCGGAAAAGGTCTCACCAGAACCTGACCACACTGGCGCCCTGATCTCTAACTTCCAGCCTCCAAAACTGTGAGAAATAAGTGTCTATTGTTTACAAGCCACGAAGTCCATGGTGCTTTGTTCTCACAGCCCAAACAGCCTGAGGCATCTGCTATGATCATATTTAAGATCTTTCCCTGAATCATGTGGAAGAATTTATCTAAGGTATATATTTCCATGATGGAATTTCTGGACCGAAGAGAATGAGCATCTTCAGCTTTTCTTGATATTACTGAACAATTCTCCAAAATATGTTTTACCAATTTATTATCCCCCAGCAGTGTGGGAGCTCCTATTGCTCTACATCCTTTCCAGCACTTTATATTGTAAGTCTAATAATTTTTAACAATCAGATGGGTGTGAAATAGTATCTTGTGCCTTTTAAAATCTAAATACCAATCACAGTGAGCATTTTTTCCTGCTTATTAACTTCTACTTTCCTATTCATATCTTCAACCCATTTTTCTGTTGACTTTTTTCCTTCCCATTGATTTTTGGGGAAAAAATGGATATAGTCTACATACTAATCACTGGTTGGTTTTATGGGTGTTTGTTGCTTCGCTTTTTAAATCATGTTTTTGATAATAGAATTTTTTATTTTAATGCAGTGAAATTTATACATCTTCTTTATGATTTGCTTTTTATGTCTTGTTTAAGAAAGCCTGCCCTACAGAAGACATGAACAGACACTTCTCCAAAGAAGACCTACAAATGGCTAACAGACACATGAAAAAATGTTCAGCATCACTAGCCATCCGGGAAATACACATCAAAACCACAATGAGATTCCACCTTACACCAGTTAGAATAGCAAAAATTAACAAGACAGGGAACAACAAATGTTGGCAAGGATGTGGAAAAAGGGGAAACCTCTTACACTGTTGGTGGGAATGCAAGCTGGTACAGCCACTCTGGAAAACAGTATGAAGGTTCCTCAAGAAGTTAAAAATAGAGCTACCCTATGACCCAGCAATTGCACTACTGGGTATTTGCCCCCCAAAATACAGATGTAGTGCAAAAAAGGGGCACATTCTCCCCAATGTTCATAGCAGCAATGTCCACAATAGCCAAACTATGGAAGGAACCGAGATGTCCTTCAACAGATGAATGGATAAAGAAGATGTGGTTCATATATACAATGGAATATTACTCAGCCATCAGGAAGGATGAATACCTACCATTTGCATCAACATGGATGGAAATGGAGGGGATTATGCTAAGTGAAATAAGTCAGTCAGAGAAAGACAATTATCATACTGTTTCACTCATGTGTGAAACATAAGGAATAGCACGGAAGAACATAGGGGAAGGAAGGGAAAACTGAATGGGAAGAAATCAGAGAAGGAGACAAACCATGAAAGACTCTGGACTCCAGGAAACAAACTGAGGGTTACAGAAGGGAGGGGGAGTGGGGGGACGGGGTAACCGGGTGATGGGTATTAAGGAGGGCACGTGTGGTGATGAGCACTGGGTGTTATACACGACTAATAAATCGTTGAACACTACATCAAAAACTAATGATGTACTATATGTTGACTAATTGAACATAATAACAAAAAAAAGAACTACAATTCAGACTATATAGTAAAAGAAAACCAAGAAAAGTGAAGCAATAAAAAGGAAAAAAAATATTTAAGATGATAGCATTATGGCAAATGTATTATAATAATAAATGTAAATGAGATCAACTCATTTATTAAAAGAAATAAACTCATAGAATGGGAAAAAAAAAAAAAAAAGAAAGCCCTACCCTGGCCTGCTGAAAACAATGTAAATCATACCACATCCATGTCCTACTCAAAATCCTCCTATGACTGCCTTCGCTGTGAATATGAAACCTAATTTCCCTCCTTGCCTACGTCTCTGACCTTGCTACCCCCACTGCTTCCTTGCTCACTCCTTGCCGCCTTCTCTTCGTTCCTCAAACACGGCGAGTCCGTTCCTGCGTCTCACCTCTTTTTACTTCCTGCTGCCTCGATGCATCTTTGCCTGCCTAGGAATATGGCTGGTTTTTTCTTATCACTTGAGTCTCAGGTTGGAGGTCACCTCAGGGAGACCTCCTTTGACCCAATGCTCCTCCCCCATCCCTTTCTAGAACATTCCTTCCATTTTATATTCTTTATAGCACAGTTGCGTTGTGAAATCACTGTGTGTTTGTCTATTTGGGATGTTGTCTGTTGCTCCCGTTAGTTGGTAAGTGTCTCTGGAGCAGGGGCTTTGCCATCTGCTTGCCTTGGTGCCTTCAGTCGTAGTCCAGTGATTAACACGCTCAAAGCCCTGAATAACTATCTGTCGAATAAGTAAATAAACGGACAATGTCCTTGAAGGAATCTTACCAAAACGATGGGAAAGCGGCGCTCTGTAAAAGTGACAGATAGTTGTGAGGTACTGACCAAGAGACCCAAGATAGGTGTAACTCTTATTTCGGAAGAAAATCCAGGATAAATTGAACAAAAGCAATGAAAGATATGATGAATTTTTAAAGTGTTTCTGAATCTTCCTGTACCCTTGTTTATTCTTAACACAGCTGCCAGAATGTTCCTTTTGCAGCATAAGTCAGGTTTTTCCTCCACTCAAAACCCTGCGATGACTCTCATATCCTCCAGAGAGAAAGCCAAACAGCCCTGTTGGCCACAGGGTCCTGTGGGATCGAGCCCCCAGGACTCTCCAACCTCCCCTCCCTCTCCTCCCCTCCCCTCTCTGCCACTGCTACCACATGGGCCTTCTTGATGCTTCCCCTCCACTCTCCCTCTCCCTCTGCTTGGCTCTCCATCCTCTAAGATAACCACCTGCCTCTCACCTTCATCTCCTTCAAGTCCTTGCTCAAATGTCACTTTTCAGTCAGGCTTACCATAACCAACCTATTTAAAATGGCAATCCACCTCTATCCTGTAGGCCCTCTACCCTCTTCCAGAGCACTGATCACCCTTCAAAACATTGTATAATTCACTCTTTATATTATGCTTACTGATTGCTTTTCTCCATGAGAATATCACTTCTGAAGACAAGGCCTTTGTCTGTTTTGTTCACTGACATATCTACGGCACATGGTAGGTACTGAATATATACTTGCTGGATGAACGAATTCATTCAACAAACCTGCGTCCTGGGAAAAAACGATACAGAATGGTAAACACTGAGACAGAACCTCAATGTCTATAAGAGTCCTATGGAGATCCAGGCAGAAGAAGAAACCCCATGACAGGGGAGAAGGAGGGGAGAGGAGCATCGGCTTTTCCTCCACCATCAGCCCCGGCATTGTGGTCAACGCCCACCGCACTCTGAAGCGGAGAGAGCTCGCACCAGCATTGTGTAAGAAGCCACGCTGTTCATTGTGTATAAAGAGAGTACACTCTCAACCAGCCAAGAACCCAAAGGAACTGGAACTGCCCACTTTCTTTTCTTTCTTTTAAAAAAAATCTAATTGGCTTTATCAGACGATTCATGAATCGGGCAGCATCCCATCTAGCAAGCAGAATAATGCTCCAAGGAGTTGTACAAAATGAAAGGTTTTCATAGAAGGAGGGTGGGGCAAGGAAGTTATTAGCAAAAGGAAAGGGCTGTTTCAGACAAGGCTGCTTTCCCTGAAGGGAAAAGCAAGGAGGTCTTATCATGCAGATGACGTCATCTTTCTTTGGTGGGGGTGGAAGGGGCCCAAATGGCAGACTCCCTGGCATTGATCTGGGGGAGGTCCAAACTGCAGTGAGGTTATGGATGAAGCCCTGACTTGGGAGCTCGGTCTAAGGGACACCATTTTGGGCCTGTCAGCCACCACGGTCTGAACTAGTGTGTCAAGAACTGCACAGAGGAAGGAGAGACAACATTGCTGGCTGTGTGCGGTCTCTGTTACCCGAGAGCGCTTGTGTCACTCCAGACAGGGACGACAGGCCTGTCATTTACTGAGTGAGTGATTGCTATGGGTCCAGACTCCTACCCAATGAAAAACCTCACACTCTAGTTGATGAGAAAGATAGCCCCATTTTATACACGAGAAGCCCGCGACAGAGCAGGGTGAAGCTACTCCCCGGGGTATGCGGTAGCAGAATGAGGATTCAGCACTACACAACATTGTCAAAATTAACCTTGCACCCATCAGACTCCAGGGAAACACTACCCCCTGGCCTCCTAATAAAACTGAGACCACCATCGTGCAAAAATAATTTCCAAATCTCTACTTCTTCGATCTCTAACTGCTCAAGAAAATGTCAGAAAGCAGAATCCCCTCCCAGAAACAATACAGAAAGGACTGGGACTTTTCATCTAGAAAAGAACAGATGCAGACGGGACTTGATGGATATAATTTTTAATGTTGTGAATGCCATGGTTGAAGTCAATGCACTTGAAAACTTGACAACAAATAAGAAATAGGGATTATGGTCAGTTACAGGCAAGAATACTACCTTTTAAACTTTAAAGTACTTGAAAGAGTAGATCTTAAGTATTCCTACCACTGAAAAAACAAAACAAAACAAAACAAAACAAAAAAACAACTAACAAATAATTCTGCGACCCAATAGAGGTGTTACTAATGCTAAGCTGGTAATCCTACTACAGTATGTAAATGTATCAAATCAACATGTCATACACCATAAACTTACACAATGTTCTATGTCAGTTCTATTCCAATATAAAAAATGATAAGAGGGACAGCTCTTAACGGTTTATGATAGACCTGTTTAACTCTTACCCAAAAAGTGAGAGTGGCAGGAAATATAAATAGGTTCAATCTGTTTGGACAAGTTGAAGAAACTAGTACCCTAACCGACTATTTCCCAGGTGAGCATGAGATCCCCAGCAGGAGGACTTGCAATCACAAAACCCTGGATTTGAGGGCGCCTGGGTGGCTCAGTTGGTTAAGCAACTGCCTTCAGCTCAGGTCATGATCCTGGAGTTCCGGGATCGAGTCCCGCATCGGGCTCCCTGCTCGGCAGGGAGTCTGCTTCTCCCTCTGACCCTCCTCCCTCTCATGCTCTCTGTCTCTCATTCTCTCTCTCTCAAATGAATAAATAAAATCTTTAAAAAAAAAAAAACAAAAAAAACCCTGGATTTGAGTCTTATTCTTATTTAATATATCTTTTTTTCTCACCCCATATGCTTGCTGTTAGAAGAGAGAAATAATTTGTTTCACTCTACTCTTATGAATGACTTCATTTGATTTGTAAGGAATTATTTATTTACATCATTTCTGTTGCTACTTGATAAAGAAATATTGCATCTTTTAAGAAATGGTTGGAAGCCCAGACAACAAAACAATAAAGAAAACAGAAATATAGCAGAAATGAAATAGAAGTAATTAGACTTGAATCTGACATCTCTTTATTTAGCTAACACAATATATTAGTACAAAAGGGAGAGTAATGGTTTTTCATTTACCTTAATATTTACGATCATTATGAAAAATCACATAGTCATAGTTAGGGAAATCCCTGGTTGAAGCCAGTGTATAAAAAAGGTTTTTACTTGAACTGCATTACCCTGGTCCATTTCCAAGCAAGTCGTTTTTCTGCACAACAAAAACATTTTTGAAAAAAAATTAAAATGTTACAAGCATTATTCTTTTTTATTTTAAATTTATATATTTTGAAATCATGTGTGCAATATCTACCATTGTTCTAAAATCTTCTCTCATTCCTTCTGCATCACCAAAGAGTATCCTTTTGGGAGTTAAAATTTCAGAAATTACTGGAACATGCTGGAGCAACTTGTCATGTTATTGCCCTTTAAACACATTTTGTTGTTGAGCAAGACACTATGGAATTTGGTTTATTTTTACTTTCCTTAACTGAACCTGTATTATGAAATGAGGTTTGCTTCTTACCACCTCTTACCATTATTTTTTTTTTTATTTGAAATTTTGGAAATTATTATTTAAAGCATTATTTTTAAATTTTTGGAAAATGTTAAGCTTATGAATTGTAGTATAAGCAGCATAATTAAAATGAATTAAGACATTATCGCTCATCAGCACTGTCGTTCCTCAGCTGAGGAACTCCACATCTCCTTCCTGAGAAGGAAATAAAGATGAAGCTGAGCCTGGAGCTCAGAGCCACCATTGTGGACCCTGGCCTGGCTCTTGTCAGGCTCCTCAATCCCAGATTGATCTCTTCATCTCCTCTCTCCAGGCATAGCCATCAGGATGGGTGCAGCAGAAGCAGCCCTTCTTGGGGCTTGAAGGGCTCTGAGAGCTCCATGACCCATGACCACTGCAGGCATTTGGGCCAATCAAGGCATCTCACCCATGTGCCCCAACATTTCTCATTCCCCATCATCCCTGACTGAAGCCATTGCCAACTCATGCTCAGAACCACTGCTCAGACAAATGCAATTTTTGATCTTCCTCTCTGTCAGACCTGCAGCACAAGAAGCCCAGAGTCAGAGCAGGGATAAGCTGAGTTTGGTGGCCACCTCATGGTGCTCTAGAGCCGCACTGTCTGATAAAGCAGCCACTAGGCACTGTGGTTTTTCACATTTAAAGTATTTATTTATTTTATTTTATTTATTTATTTATTTATTTATTTATTTATTTAAGATTTATTTATTTATTTGAGAGAGCGAGAATGAGAGAGAGAAAGAGTACATGAGAGGGGGGAGGGTTAGAGGGAGAAGCAGGCTCCTCGCCAAGCAGGGAGCCTGATGCGGGACTCGATCCAGGGACTCCAGGATCATGACCTGAGCCGAAGGCAGTTGCTTAACCAACTGAGCCACCCAGGCGCCCCAACATTTAAAGTATTTAAATATAAATAAAACTTAAAGCTCAGTTCCTCAGTCTTACTATCACATACTCCATCGTCACACGTGGCCAGTGGCTGCCATATTGGACCGCACCAAATACCTCCACGCAGGGGATCACAGAAGATCTCAGTCATTGCAGAAAGCCCTCTTGGACAGAACTGCTCTAGAAAGCATTATATGTCCTGCAGGTGATGATTTTGGGTGAGGAGTGCTGCTAGGTCGATCTCAGTGGAAGAAAGGCCTATCTTGTTCTGGCTCTGTCACCAACCTGCTGTGGATTGGGGTAAGTCATCTCCTTACTTATGAGGGCTTTCTGGAACTAGATTTGGGTCCATGATAGAAGAAGGGCAACCTCACATGGCACATGGGTCCTAGAGAACTCATTTCTGCATGGCTTTTTATCGAGTTGGTTTTACTGAACTGTGGTTTTGTATCACATCTTCCACTTATGAAAGAACAATCATATAAAATTCAGTACTGCATTCGTTTCAGGGATATTTTTGAATATTCTAAAAATTATATCACATAATTTTCTCTTTATGAGACCCAATGGGGAGATTTCTCTCAGATTTTTCCCAGGACCAGGACAAAATGTGCTCCTCATAAGCAACTAGTGGGCATTTAGTTTTCAAAACAATGTGAATATTGTAACTAATCTCATTTTCCTTTTTGTTTCACTGCGAGGAAGCTCAGAACAATAATATTAAAAGCAGTTAGACCGCATTTTTGGTATTCATTCCTCTTTCCTAATTGTATCTCTAATAAAAGCTTTTTGCAAGCCATCAAAATATTTTGGGGAATGAATAGGAATTGGAAGAAATTATTTTATTAATTGAGGGAAATAAATGTTTAGAACCTCCAAGCCCTCAAATACATCATGAAATGCATAACCTAAAGTCCATGCTAAGAGAATCCATCTGTTGGGAAGATATCCTTACAATGATGTGTTGTAAGCAGACTTGACCTTAGATTTGGAAGTTTGATAGATACATATTTCTGGAGTCGAGTAAAAGACTAAAAGAAATTGGTGTGCCTGAATTTATAAACTCAAATGCTCCAGAGACTGAACAATGAAAATACATCACTTTGTTTTTAAAGAGGGTTTTGTTGTTCTGGTTAAAAAAAAAAAATCTGAATGTTTCTAAAACTGTTGCATTGACAGAGTTCTCACCATCCCCACACCAAGCATGATCTAAGAATATGCTACTTATTCCTAAATTAAGGCATAAAAAACAATACTGAGTATTCTTTTTATTATACATCTGAGAGTCTCTTCCTTTCATATTTGTAACAGAAATGAATGATGGTTAATATAATTTGTAACAGAAATGAATGATGGCCCAGGGAGCAGGTAGGTGACCCAGGCCCAGCCACTCAGGCTAACGCACCCCCAGTTTTGAGCCAGAGGATGGGAACTCAGAGAATGACAGAGGCAGATAGGGCAAGTATAGGGCAAGTATAGGGCACAACAAGGAGGATTATTTAAATAATAATAAATGATGTTTACTGAGAATTTAGTATGTGCCATGCATTCTAGATGGATTGTCTTGTTAACGAACTATGGGATAGATACCACTTCCATTCTCATTATAGAATAGATAAAATGTGGTCTCATTATAGAATAGATAAAATGCTCAGTAAGAGACAGGACTCCAGTCTGGGACTGACTGCTTAGCTATGACTCAATATAAGTCCTCAGCAGAATATGAATGACCTGACTGCAAGTTAATGGTGAAGTTCAGAAAATCCCAGAGAGGGCCCCATTCTCACCAACCCTATACTGCAAAAAGCCCTTCTGAGCTCCTTCTCCACTGCCCAGAATGAATGAGAGTGAACCAAAGACACGCAAAGACCCAGGACAGATAGCTACCCAAATAACAAGGAGAAATATTTCTGCCTTGGCTTCTTATCATGTAATGTTGAACTTTTTCATATTGCTTCTCCCTAAAAAGAGTACAAATGCGGTTTCACTTACACACAATTAATTTGCTTATCATGTATTTAATAATAATCATACCGATTATTCAAGTATTCTGATAGTTGCAACCTTGAGAAGGCTCAGTTCTCCTATCTCTGCTTCTAATTCTATTAAACAAGGATGGATAAAAGGCTTTCTTATCAAAGTACCTTAGTATTTGATGCTGAGTGCAATAAACAAATGCTGAGCCAACTTTGTATCCAGCTTAAAAGGCCAGGAATTTTCCAATGAAGTCTCTATCCACATGTAAAGGCCTAATCCAAATATAGCTTCTAGAACATAATTAAGAAATCATACTTGGGGCCAACATTTTACCATTCAAAAATAATTAAATGTTAACAACTGGCGAGGCATCTCTTTACAGATTGCGGTCCATTTCATCTTAGAACCTGCCTTACTTTATCCATAGATTGAACATGAGGTGACCCATCCTCCTTTTCAGGTTGAGGAGAAGTGGTTGGGGAAGAGAGAGGATGGGTCAGATCCTTCTTACTTCAGGATTGGGGAACTAGAGCATCTCAGCTGGAAGGAGGCTCTGTGGGTTACCCCAAACTGCACTGCAGCCCCTTTTTGGGAAGGAAGGAAGCCAGCCTGGCTGCCCAAGCCCTGAGTTCTGGCAGCTGCCTTTTACCATATAAAGGATCTTGCTGGCCTGCAGGACCACTGGGTAAGCAGCCCCTCAGGAGCGATCATTCAGGCATGTCTATGATACCATCCAGCTCTCTTGGGATCTTCTCCCACCATATTTAGTCTTTGGCTTCTATAACTCATTCCGTGTGAAAGCAAAGCAATTGCCTGCATTTTGGTCTGAGATTGCACTTGCTGTTATAAATCTCGGTGATCCATTATTGTCTGTGAGTATATAGATAACTAGTTTAGATACATTTATTTGATTAACATCTGCTGGGCTCCCATTATGTCTGTTACTTTAGCACTCCCTCCTGACCATGAAGGAAAATAGTGTTCCCCGGGCTCCTCCTCTTTCTCGTGCTCTCCAAAGAGGAAAAGAACTTGTCTCTAGTTGACCAGCGAGCGACCAGCCACCTGGGATTGCTGACAGAATTTCCCAACCCCTCATCATCCTCCCACCTCCCACTACACCTGACTGCTCAAAGACAAGTGTGTTCATAAACACGCCCTTGACTTCCCATGCACTCGGGCTTTGTCGAGTCTGGCCGTTCTGCTGTAGAGCAAGGCAGGACTAAGTGATAAGCCAACGTAAACAAGAAATACTTCTCCGGAGAACTGGTATGGGTCCTAAGAGGACCCTCTCAGAGAGTTTGCCGTAGGAGGGCCCTCAGCAGACTTAGATGGTTCTTTCCAAGTAAACAGGCAGATCAAAAGCAAAATGATCAAACAGAGTCTTAACAAAGACATTGCGCCTGAGCATGGTGAAGTGTGAATTTTAGAGCCCTGCTTATGTTCCAGCTCCTTGGGGAGTCAGGTACAAAGGCAAATTTTATTGCAGTAATGAATAAAGCCATTGATTTATATGGTACTGGAAATGCATCTAGCCAGATGAAAGAACTCAAACAAAACAAGAACTAACGTGCTCTCCTCCTGTCCCCTCCCTCCTCCTCTTTTCGGGAATGTGAGTTTGCGAGAAAACCCAAAGAAACTATGTTGCTCGTAAGGCAGATAGCAGGGGTAAACATCAGATGCTGCCTGGGTGGCCCCACCCCTCGGATCCATCCCACTGGTCATCAATACGGGCGGGATGGCAGGAAGAAGGCCTCTTGCCAACCCTAGCTGTCCTCACTCACCCTGGTCCTCTGCTCCATTGTTGCCAATTACTTGGATAAAGATAAAATACGCTCGGGCACCTGGGTGGCTCAGTTGGTTAAGCGACTGCCTTCGGCTCAGGTCATGATCCTGGAGTCCCTGGATCGAGTCCCACATCGGGCTCCCTGCTCGGCAGGGAGTCTGCTTCTCCCTCTGACCCTCCCCCCTCTCATGTACTTGCTCTCTCTCATTCTCTCTCTCTCAAATAAATAAATAAAATCTTTAAAAAAAAAAAAAAAAGATAAAAGACGCATGGAGAGTGTCAATTCCTTGTTTGGCTGCCAAGCATCTGAACCTCCTTCCTATAGCAGGGGAATTGCTTGCATAACAAGCCCCGATGGGAGGCAGAGTTGGCCTCCAATAGCAGATCCTGAAAGTACCAGATGCTTGCATTCCCAGCTTGCTTTCAGCCAGGGAGCAGGTAGGTGACCCAGGCCTAGCCACTCAGGCTAATGCACCCCCAGTTTTGAGCCAGAGGATGGGAACTCAGAGAATGACAGAGGCAGATCCTTTCTGGTGGCAGGAGACTGGCTGTGGCAGCAGCTCTGGGTTTCTGGGCAGCACCGACACACCACGGGGTCCACGTCCATGATCCAGGGCCACCGGCGGCCAGGCTTGGCTGTCGAGGCACAAGGGCAGTGACATCCTCCACACTCAGGTTTTGGCCCCCGGTTTGTGATGGCATCTTTCCTGCTGCTCAGACTACTCTTCCGTTACCACAGCCCAGGGTTCTATGGCCTTCGCAGTGAACCTGTGAGCCAGCCCACATCTTTGCGATCAATTGTTTCTCTGTTTACATCAGCCAGAGTTGATTTTGTTGCTTGCAACTGAGAACATTGACCGGTCGCATGCTTTTTAACTCTGCCAAAGGCATGAAGCTGGAAGGAAAGCAGTCTCTTGGATGACAGAATTAGGACTAAAAAGATCACCAGGACTGGAACCCAAGACGATATCAAACAGGAATAAATACATGTGCCCTAAAGTTGGACCCAAGAGCCAACTCTGTGAGATCAGACTCGAGCAATACGTCTCTGGCCTGAGCTGGAAAATACACACTTTCAAGAAACAAAGGGACCCCTTCAGGGTTGATGTTAATTTTTTTTTTTTTAATTGCATTGCCACTCAAATATAAAGAAACATAAAATTAGGTATAAAGTCCTTATGATCATGGCTCGTTTACAGTTATAAAACCAAAGCAAATTTACAAATTAATTATAAGCAGAACTACAAAAGCAGTAACATTCAAATTAACATCATTAATTTAATGTGAGAGATGATGATGTTTTGCTGAAACTGGATCATTGCTCACCACATGGCTCTGGGACCAACTGCTGAGGCCCAGGGGGTCTCGACGTCGGGGAGGCCTGTCTGCAGGCTTTTAAGCTAGGAATCCACTGAGCCCAGGCACCCCCCCAACTCACCACATTTCAGATTCCCCCTAATTTCCCACAAGAGTGTTCTGTCCATATTGCTGGGCTTTGGTCTTACTGCCCTGACTTGCACCGAAATTCCTTCTTCCCTCAGATTAATCCCTCCTTAACTGAGCTTTAATGCCCTGGGATGGAACTCATCGGCCCAGCATGTTGACCCCTGATAAACCAACTGAGGCCAGGAGACAAGATCAAATGGTGTTCATATGATGGCAGCCTCAGCATTCATGAGCATGGGGAGGGGGGTTCATGTACAGTGCTGCACACCTATTTCACAGAGCAAGATGCCATGGCTAAGTCCTATATTTCTACTCTAGCGCAAATGCCATGGGAATTCTGATGCATGACCATCCGGAGACATGCATGAGGATGTTCACTGAAACATTGTTTGTGGTGGCCAGATATTGGAGGTGACCTGGTTCCCATTACTGGGAAAGCAATCCACAGCAGACATACATCATGGTCTACCAGGTAACAGTTAGAACCAATGGCAGTTCACACATCAAAGTATGTGGACTTTTTTTTTTTTTTAAGATTTTGTTTATTTATTTGTCAGAGAGAGAGAGAGAGCGCACAAGCAGGGGAAGAGGCAGAGGGGGAAGCAGGCTCCCCGCTGAGCAGGGAGCCCGATGCGGGGCTCCATCCCAGGACCCTGGGATCATGACCTGAGCCAAAGGCAGATGCTTAATGGACTGAGCCACCCAGGCACCCCCAAAGTATGTGGACTTAAGAAGCACAGTAATAACTAGAATGAGATTGACAACACTATTTACATAAACTAGAGTTACCTACCAAAAAAGCAATATGCACTTTGCAAGAAGGCATGCAAATGCAAAGATGCAGATTAAATTTAAATATTTGCCTGTAATAAACAGGAAGGGTAGTGAAGTCTGCTGATAAAAGACATCAAACATAAAAATAAACAAACTCACTCACTTGCTCATCAACAAATGAGACAAAAGCCTTATAAGGGCCAGTGATAATAACGTCCATGAACATTAATGCTTAATGAATGCTTGTGTCAACTCTGTGTACCCAAGGCAAGAAAGAAAGAAAAAAAAAAAGAAGGGAAAGAAGAGAGAAGGAAGAAGAAGAAGGAGGAGGTAAGAAGGAAGAGCAAGAGTGCTGGATACTCCTGGTATCCGCCACACATGCAAATAATAGAGATTCTTTCTAAAGCCTTATTTCACACGATGAGAAAAAGTATTTGGAAAGTTGCAATTAGAAATTTCTGCTTTGAAAGGCAACAGCAGTATTGTCTGATACGTAGTCAGGAACAGCTATTTGGACTTCAGCAGTGCCTACCAAAAGCCCGCCTCATGTCCCACAGATCTACATCTTCAAAAGTAACCCAGCCATTACTCTGACTTTTACGTATCCAAATGCTAATCTACTAAGCGTGATTTGAAGGTAATGAACACGAAGCTATTCTTTATTGCATAATAAGTTCGCACACAGCTTTATCTTTTCAAGCCAGAATAGGCTATGCTATTTCAGTTACATTTGAGTGAGATACCCTAGTCATGATTCATGAAAACATTTCATTAACTGATTATAGATCTTGTCGCTTCAGCAGGGGAACTGAGAAGTACACTTCTGACCTGAAAATCCTTCAGTACAGAGTGAGTGACATACCAAGTGTCACAATTCCCTGTTTGGTTGCTAGTAAGAGATACTAAAAAAGTGACATTTCTTTCTAACCAGGCATCCACCACGTATTAAATAAGGAGATGATTTCCATAGTCATCTTGGGATCTATGAAAATCTGAAGACTTTGCAAATACGTTTTAAAAATAATGGCTTTGTGTACACAAGAATCACCACCAGTTGATACTTAACACCAAGGTATAAAAATAAGCTTTTTACGGTTTGGCACTGAATTGAGCTTTCACCTTAAATTAAATCACAATAATAAGCTCCTTGTTCTCAATCTGCCAATAAATTGTATGACATCTTTCAGCTGCATGAAACAACTACTATCTTGAAACTTATCTTCTGTGTGGTCCATACTAGATAAAGTCACAATTTATGTAACTATTTGTTGCATTATTCATGATATAGTTTGCTTCAATATCTGTGTGCTAGGGGTGCCTGGGTGGCTCAGTCCGTTAAGTGTCTGCCTTCGGCTCAGGCCATGATCTCAGGGTCCTGGGATCGAGCCCTGCATCGGGGTCTCTGCTCAGTGGAAAGTCTGCTTCTCCCTCTCCCTCTGTCCCTGCTTGTGTGCTTTCTCTCTCTGCCAAATAAATAAATAAAATGTTTTTTGTTTTTGTTTTTTTTAAATCTATGTGCTGTCCCAATTTCCCAGTTCCCTTGCAGTTAGGTGGAGCCATGTGAGTTTCTCTGTTCGAAAGGCTGTGAGAGTGATGAGTGTCACATCTGATCAAAGGACCCTAAGACCTGGAGTATGGACCTCACCTGTGAGGTGTTGGAGTGTCTGTCAGCCTGGGTCTCTGAGAGCCCCTGATGGGTAAGGAGGGCAGATGAGAAAGAAACCTCTGCTCTGTTAGGCCACTGAGACCTGAGGGTTACCTGGTTACTACAGCATAACCTAGTCTATATTGACTAGTATTCAAATTGAGTGACTTAATTAACAAAGAACCTAATTTATCATATCCTGGAAGGAACAAAACAAAATTGAAAAGATAACTGGCATTGGAAAGTTATGCAAGAATGTTTTAAAAATACAGTAGAAGAGTTTCTTGAGCCCGTATCATGTGACTAGGTGAACCGTGAGTGAGTGAGGGCTCCAATTCAAAAGAGGTGTCACTGGGCTGTGGGGCTGGAGGAAGGATTAATAAAAGAAAGTGAGATTGAAGTTAAGCCTTGTGATTTAGGTCAGATTTGGAGAGGCTGGAGCAAGAATGTAAGGATCTGTAATTAAGAATGGACCTGCGGTGGTCCAAAGAGAGTGGGAGGAGAGGTTCTGTTAGGAGAATAACTGGAAATAAAGTTTGGAAAATATTTTAATATCATAGCATGAAGTCCATTAAAAATTGAGCTAAGGATTTTATACATATATTAAAGGCAACAGAGAATAATTTGGCTTTTCAAAATTAGACTGGAAAAAGAGAGAGTGAGAGAGAGAGGCTAAATACTTTCCTATTTCATCTGTAAGTGAAAGTGGCTTTAGGAACTTAAGCCAACATCAGTGCTCTGGGCAGATCTGAGGACTGAACTGAGTGGAAGATAGAGGTGGGAGAAGGTTCCCTGGGGTTGTGGTGATGAAAATAGAAGGAAAGGCAAGGCATGAAAGACATGAAGAATCTACAGATATTAGTGACTCAGCAGATGCAGAAAGCACAGGAGAAGGATGATGATCAAGTCATTCCTTCCTTCATTCATTCACTCATTCATTCATTCATTCATTATCAAATACACAGTAAGTACCCACCACAAGCCAGGCACTATTCCTTGGAGGGAATATGGGGCTTATGGGACATGTTAATGAGAGAAACGATAGCCTTCTTTTACACTGACAGGAACGGTATAGTAGAGGAGGAACTTTGACAACACAAGAGCAAGAAGAAATAATTACCAGAGAACACTGCTTGAATAGAAAGGAAGCAACAGGATCCAGAGAACCACTGGAGGCTGTGTTAAAGAAGACAATTTTATCTTATAATTTGAGAGATTATTTAGGTTTTACTAGTTTCCCGTTTCAAGCTAATAATGGAGTCTCGGAATGTTATCTATAGTTTTTATTTTTAATTAATTGAATTTGTATCTAATTCTTTTTGGCTAAATTATGATGAAAAAATTTAATCTTTTAAATACTTTAGAATCCCTTTCTTAGAGTAGTGGTGGGGAGATGGTGTGGGAGAGGGAAGGTGATATAAGGAAATTGGATGGTTGATCTATCCGTCTAATGGAGTGCTTCCAAGGAGGCTAAAATGTTGCTTTACACATATCACACCACCTTAAAAATCCTCCAGTCACTCTCAGCATGTAACAAATTTGTTTTGTTTTTTTTTTAAGATTTTATTTATTTATTTGACAGAGAGAGAGCACAAGCAGGGGGAGCAGGAGAGGGAGAAGCAGGCTCCCCACTGAGCAGGGAGCCCGATGTGGGGCTCGATCCCAGGACCCTGGGATCATGACCTGAGCTGAAGGCAGACGCTTAATGACTGAGCCACCCACGCGCCCCAACAAGTTTGTTTTAATTGTGAACTCTGTATCTGGACTCCTCAGTTGATCTCCCAATGCCTCCTCCACTCTTAGTGGAGTTGTACAAATTGGATATATTCCATTTGTAAAATGGGGATAGTAATACTTCCTTGACCTACCTTAGTAGGTGCTCACTAAGGGTGATTTTAGGCCAGCTATTATTGACTCATAGAATATTGTCACAACTTCTCCAGCATTCATTCCAATTCTTCCCCACTGGGTAGAAACAATGTGGTTTTGGTAGTACTAATTCTACTTCTAGCTCTCTCTCTCTCTCTCTCTTTCAACAAGGAGGCAACTGGGAGCATCTGGAAGTTATCTTGAATTCATGAGGGGAGTCAATCTTAAGATAAAGCTGACACAATAAGAGACAGAGGAGAGATGGAAAGGAACCAGACCCATGATGACATCTTTGAGTTACTAGGATCAAGCCAACGTTTAAGTCAGTTATATGAAATAATTTTCATTGTTTGAGCCAATGTGAGTTGGATTTTCTGTTACCTATATTTTGAAGGAAATCAAAAAAAGGACAGACTCAAAATGTAGAGGAAGATTTTGCCATTTCCTAAAAGCTGAATCCTGGAGGGCAGGGGGAAGCCTTCTCCAGGCAGAACCAAGGAGACTATTGCACTCCATCTCCTTGACCAGCTGCTAGGTTGGAAGTCTATATCCACAAGTATGGGGGGAGGTGAGTAGTGGTGAAAGGCAATGGATTTTTTTAGTCATAGTAACTCCTAAGAATAGCTCATCATGGCAAAGGGTTATAACATTGCAAGGTGTATGACCAAGTTGACTAGAAGGCAGTCAACTTGGGGAGCTCATCATGCAGTGCTGATGAGCACCCTGGTCAAAGGGATCATAAGTTTGTCCAAGAAGAGTAAAACCCAAGGGTCTTAGTGTGTCAGGCTTTAACCTCTTCTCAAACTATGTGACATGTAACTCCATTATGGGGATGATAAAACAACAAAAAGCTTGAATTGACACACATAAAGTCCAAACTTTTTCATCCCTGTGACAGCCACTTTGAAGGATGCTGGGGAGAAAGGATGAGCAAGACAAGAATGTCTCTGCCTTCATGTTGCTTACAGGGCAGCACAAGACACAGATATTTAGATTCTAAGACTTACAAATCCAGGAATCATTCACAAAGAAACTGTTAGTGGGAGAGCTATAGAGGAGAGACATATGCTGTGACAGCACATAAGTGGTGAGTGACAGTCCCAGAGCTCCCTGACATGCTCTCTTATGAATGGTGTTAGTGGCCTGCTGCCCACTCTCTGTCTCTTATCCTTCTCCGTCTATTTGAGTAACTTGTCACTGATGATTTCATTAACTATTAACATCATTATTGGATTGTCAGTAGAAACCTGCAGGTAAATCATGAGTAAATCAATTTAACTGTGAACAACTTTTTTTTTTTTTTCTGGTTGAGAAGGCTAATGTCTAATAGCACTTGGTTAATTTTTATTTATTCAGTGGTTAAAATAGGAAAGCATTGGCAAGAGATGAGGAAATGGGCATACTTATGCAAAATCAGAGAAGAAGTAAACCAATACAACCAGTTTCGAGGACTATTTGGCAATAGCAAAATCATGCATGTGTATAAACTTCAAATATGTCTATTTTGTAACACAGAATTTCCATTTCTAGGACACTTCCCTACACAAATATTGAAGGGTATGCACAAAGATATTTGTATAGAATTGAACGTGGCATCATTGCCTTTAGTAGCTAGGTATTAAACACAACTGAAATGCCCATCTATATAGAAACAGACAATTTATAGACCATCTATATTGTAAAATACTGTGTAATTGTTGAAAAGAATGATGATTTTTGCAGAGTGATATAGATCTCCATGAAATATTAAGAAAAGCAAATCATGGAACTATATATTGTGAGTTTTAATTTTGGTAAAAAATAACTAGAATCAGGTTTTCTGTGCATGCATATATAAGTGTAAATAAGAGGATCTGGGAGGATACTGGCTATCTAGGATGGGAGGTTAAGGGAACCTCAGTTTTTCACTGTACCCTTTGAATTTTTTACATTACCACTAAAAGATTTTTTTATAGGCTGGAAAACAATAATTGTTGTTTAGCCGTATTCTGGGGGTTCTGTAGGCTCTAGCCAACATCATAAAAAAATTTAAAGCAATTGAATATATAAATATTGAAAAGGAAGGCAAAGGCCTATAAATTTGTGGTAAAATGATCATCAAATTGACAACTTTAAATTGAATCAAAGGGGAAATAGTTCAATGTTAGCCACTTATCACACAAACACATATATGTGTTTATATGTGCATGCATTATCACACATTAATGCAAAACTTTCTAAATCTACTGGCCAGAGGAGGAAGGTAGAGAGGTGGAGCCAGGCTTCTAATCCTGCCCAATATACCAGAAACCACACTGAAAAGTCAGTATATTCCTGAAAACTCTCACAAATGTCTCCAGATCTGGAGAAAAGCAAACAGTATCATAAATCTTTTTCTTTTTCCGACTGAAGAATTACAGAAACACCTGCTGGGAAGAAATTGGGAGATGGGGAGCGGACATGGGAGGAAATGGGACAGGGCTAATCCTCATCCTGCTAAATAATAGGGGACAGTCCACTGATCCTTTCTACATCTGAAGCACGTTGGTTTTTAATAGCACAATAATGCTGAATGGTTGTCATAATTACTTTTCTTAATTCCAGAGAAAAATGTTAGAAAATAACATACGTTGAGATAAGAACCTATTTATAGAAAAGCCAACAATTCTTTTTGGCTTCCCTTCAGTTCCTTTTTTTTTAAATTGAATTCAAGTAAAATTAAGAGTACTATTTTTATTAAAAGCAAAAATATTCTATCTACTCTCCATTTTTCTGTCTGCCCAGCACATGCATGGACAGATGTCTATAACAAGGTTCATTGAATGGCACTTAGCAGTATTTTTGGACTTGAAATAGTGTTTTACATTTCACCTTCATGCTTTTTCCACATTATTTGAGTTGTTTATAATGATTGTGTGTCACTTGTACACAATCAGTATGATCAGTAAACGAAAAATTTCCTCTCTCTTTGAGCTAAGAAGTACACTGTGGGTTTTCCTTCCCATTTCAAAAAAAAAAAAAAATTGTCTATTTTATAAAGATCCCTATAATCATTTTGTAAAGTCGTATTATGTTCCCCTTTTTTGCTTCTTATGTAATTTTTAATTATCAATTGCTGCAGTACATTGCTGAGAGGCCATGCAGTATAGCAGAGAAGAGCATAGACTCTGGGGACCCCTGGGTGGCTCAGTCGGTTAAGCGTCTGCCTTCGGCTCAGGTCATGATCCCAGAGTCCTGGGATCAAGCCCCGCATCGGGCTCCTTGCTCAGCGGGGAGCCTGCTTCTCCCTCTCCCTCTGCCTGCCGCTCCCCCCGCTTGTGCTCTCTCTCTCTGACAGATAAATAAATAAAATCTTAAAAAAAAAAAAAAAAGGAGCATAGACTCTGGGGTATGATGGCCTGTATCCACTGGACTTGCTCTGACGTGGGGCAGGTACTTAGTTTCTCCGATTTCCTATTTGCCATAGACAGGTGCTACAAACAATACCTACCTCATAAAATTAAGTAAGTCTCCCTATGCGGAGGAAGTGTTCACAACAGTTCTCTGTGTTTATTATTGTAACACTTTCTCTACTTCCTTTTTATTTTAATAATACAAGCAAAATAGGTTCACTTTAGAAACGAAGTAAATTTCAACTAAGCAAAAAGAGAAAAAAAAAAAGAAAAATAACCTCAATCCCTTTACCTACAAATAACTACATCTCAGTGTGGTACTGTTATGCATTTTCTTATGCTCTTATCTTAGTCCTCTTATGTTGTTATTCAGGAAAAATTAAAAAATACAAAGGATTTTTTTCCCCTTACACTTTCTTCAGGAAATTACCCTTTGACTAGGTATTACAAGTACATGGTTGAAAGGTCAAAAGGTACAAAATGGTCTGTCTACACTGGAAGGTAAATCTTCCTCCATCTCCAAACACCACCCAGTTCCCCTCCCGGGAGGCAACCACTATGAATTAATGAATGAGTGAGTGAATGAGTGAATACACACATATGCTTTTTTTGCTTACAATGCTTTCCTAATGGATTTTTTTTAACTGAAGTATAATTGACATACAATATCTTACTAGTTTCAGGTGTATGCCATAGTGATTAGACATTTTTCTACATTACAAAATGGTCCTCACCATAAGTCTAGTTACCACCTGTCATCATCTGTCACAAAGTTACTGTAATATTATTAACTATATTCCCTGTGTTGTGAATTACACAGGGAATATACTTTGTAACTGAAAATTTATTACTTTGTAATAAATTTACTTACTTTGTAACTGAAAATTTGTACCTTTTAAAGCCCCTTCACCTGTTTTGCCCACCCCCACAACCCTTCCCCTCTGTGGTAACCATCAGTTTGCTCTCTGTATCTACAAGACTGTTTCTGTTTTGGTTGGTTGGTTTGTTTTGTTTTTTAGATTCCATATGTAAGTAAAATCATATGGTATTTGTCTTTCTCTGTCTGACTTTTTTCACTTAGCATAATACCCTCTAGATCCATCCATGTTGTTGCAAATGGCAAGATTTCATTCTCCTTTTTTGTGGCTGAGTAATATTCCATGTGGCATGTATGCCACATCTTCTTTATCCATTCACCAGGCAATGGACACTTGGTGTGCTTCCAGGTCTCGGCTATTGTAAATAATGCTGCAATAAACATAGAGGTACATGTATTTCTTTAAATTGGTGTTTTTGTTTTCTTCAGATAAATACCCAGAAGTGGAATTGTTGAATCATATGGTATTTCTATTTTTAACTTTTTGAGGAACCTCCATACTGTTTTCCACAGTGGCTGTACGAGTTTGCATGCCCACCAACAGTGCACAAGGGTTCTTTTTTCTCCACATTCTTGCCAACACTTGTTATCTTTTTTTAAGTTTTTATTTAAATTCTAGTTAGTTAACGTATAGGTAATCTTGGTTTCAGGAGTAGAATTTAGTGATTCATCACTTACGTATAACACCCAGTGCTCATCACAAGTGCCCTCCTTAATACCCATCATCCATCTAGCCCATCCCCCACCCACCACCCTCCATCAACTCAGTTTTTTCACTGTAGTTAAGAGTCTTATTTCTTATCTTTTTGTTTTTAGCCATTCTGACAGGTGTAGTGTGATGTCTCATAGTGGTTTTGATTTGCATTTCCCTGATGATGAGTGATGTTGAGCATCTTTTCATGTGTCTGTTGTCCATCTGTATGTCTTCTTTGGAAAAATGTCTGTTCAAGTCCTCCATGCATTTTTTAATCAGGTCGTTTGTCTTTTTGATAGTAAGTTGTGTAAGTTCCCTATATATTTTGGATATTAATCCTTATTGGATGTATGATTTGCAAGTATCTTCTCCCATTTAGTAGGGAGAAATTGTTTGTTTTGTTGATGGTTTCCTTCACTGTGCCTAATGAAAATTTTTAAATTAAACTCATTTCTTCATGGAGGACAGGGTGGAGGAGGTTTCAGTTACCCACAGTCAACCGTGGTCCAGAAGCAGATGATCCTCATATACTCAGGTCATATCCGACATATACTCAGGTCAATAGCAGCCTAATGCTGCATCACATGCCCAAGTCACTGCCCTCCCTCCATCCCATCACGTAGGCAATTTCTCATCTCACAGCATTACTAGAAGGGTGAGTACAACACAATATTAGAGAGAGAGAGACCACATTCACATAACTTTTACTACAGTATATTGCTATAATTGTGCTGTTATTAATCATTGTTGTTCATCTCTCACTGTGCCTAATTTATAAATTACACTTCATCATCGATATGTGCAGTTAAACCTCGAACTGTGCCATGTTGAACTGTGCGGGTTGACTTACACATAGATCTTTTTTTTTTCAATAAATGCAGTACAGTACTGTAAATGTGTTTTCTCTTCCTTGTGATTTTCTTAATATATTTTTTTTAAGATTTTGTATATTTATTTGTCAGAGAGAGGGCACACGCACGCACAAGCAGGAGGAGCTGGAGGCAGAGGGAGAAGGAGAAGCGGGCTCCCCGCTGAGCAGGGAGCCCGACATGGGGCTCCATCCCAGGACGCCGGACCTGAGCCGAGGGCAGACGCTTAACCGAATGAGCCACCTAGGCGTCCCTTTAATAACATTTTCTTTTCCCTAGCTGACTTTGTTGTAATAACACAGTAGGTAATACATGTAACATACCCATTAGGTGTTAACAGACGGTTTAGGTGGTCAGTAAGGCTTCCCGGTAACATTAGGCTATTCCTAGTTAAGTTTCTGGGAAGTCAGAAGTTGTGCACAGATGTTCAACTATGCAGGGGTCACACCCCTGACCCCTGTGGTGTTCAGGGGTCAACTGTATGTGGTTTGGTACTCTCTGCGGTTTCAGGTATCTACTGGGGGTCTTGGAACAGACCCCCTGTGGCTAAGGGGGGAAGACTGTGTCTCATCAGGTCTTTCCATTTCCTTCTCATGAATCTTTGAGAAATGCAACAGAGATCTCTGGTTTCCCCAGGGAGAGTCTAAAAAGGATTCACTTTAGCCTGGGGCCTTCCCAGATCATCTGGTTACCTCATGATTTGGGGAAGATTGCTGGACACAAATCTCCACATCTCTTCTCACATAGGATACCCTCCCATGAAAGATACAAAGTTCTGAATCAATTATTCTTTTATTAACCTTTACTGGGGAGTTTCTTTCTTATTGTAAAAGTAATAAATACTCATTAGTTTAAAACTTGGCAAAAACATTTCAAAGTATGAAAGATAAAAATAAATGTTTGAATAGTTGTAAATGCCACCATTTATAGAATTGTTTAATCCTTAAATATTAATGTGGCTCTTGAGCTAATAATTGAAAATACACAAAAGCAAACAAAACAGGAAAGTTAATACCATATCTAAAAATCACAACACAAAGAAAAGGGGGGGGGGTGAAAATGTCTCAAATGAAAATAGCCATTATTTTAAGTGATTTTAACATTTCTTAATAAGCAAGATTCCAATATGATATTTGGACTAACACCCTTACCCCCTGTCCTTTCTTGACCAGGATATAAGCATTTGGGAATGATAAATATACTCCTTGAGGGATGAACTTTAAAGCAAATCAGCTATGCCAAATAATTATCATGTGTGAAAACTAGTCTCATTGAATTGTTGGCATTTGGTTTGCTGAGCTCCTTTGTAGAAGTTATGCGTGATGTTTGTCCCTCCTTCCTTTCTTTGACTCAGTCTCTTTCCCTTAGACAATCAGAACTAAGATTGTCCCCCACAGAGAGGAGGAAAACAAGGAAGTAAAACCACCAGGGTAATACAGATTCTATTTGAAAACTGTGATTACGTGTGGATAGGGGCTGATTTTCTAAACAAGTCAGTCATCTTTTACTGCTAGAATAAATTAATAGCTTAATCAAGATAAAATGTTTAAAGCATTTATAATAACAAGCTTGCCTTACATATATTTTGGAGTCAGATAACTCTTATTTGTTCATCATAAACAACTATTTTTTTATCCTAGCTTATGTTATGCATAATAATTATGTTAAGGCATTTAAATCATTTAAAATGAAATATTCTGTTTTTTTCCCCAACCAGTCCAAAATAGTAAGATTTTACTGTATCAAATTTTCCAGGAATTTGCCTTTTTTCCTTTGTAGTTTTTATATATTTTTTAATTACTCACACTATGTGTCCATTACAGAAAAAATAGGAAATATAGGTAAGTTTTAAGACATTTAAAAAATTTGGAGGTCTGAACTCAAAACATATGTGAGAAATAAAGTGAAGATATCTACCAGAGATATTAAAATGAAATTTGATTTTATTTCCCAGGACTTAGTTAGGTACTTAGAACACACAGATTTATCACACACCTTTATTTTATTTTACAATGATTTCATGTCAGGGCACCTGGGTGGCGCAGTTGGTTAAGTGTCCAACTCTTGGTTTTGGCTCAGGTCGTGATCTCAGGGCTGTGAGACTGAGCCCTACATCAGGCTCCATGCTGAGCCATGGAGTCTGCCTTAAGACTCTCTCTTCCTCTCCCTCTGCCCCTCTCCCCCCCACCACTCTCTCTAAAATAAATAAATAAATCTTAAAAAACAAAACAACAACAACAAAACTTTAAAATGATTTCGTGCGGGCACCTGGGTGGCTCAGTCGGTTAAGCCTTCGGCTCAGGTCATGATCCCAGGGTCCTGGGACGGAGCCCTGTGTAGGGCTCTCTGCTCAACAGGAAGTCTGCTTCTCCCTCTCCCTCTGTACACTGGTGCTCTCTCTCTCTCTCTCTCTCTCTCTCGCATGCGCTCTCACTGTCTTCCTCAAATAAATAAAATCTTTAAAAAATTTTTTTAAATAAATTTAATTTAATTTAAAAATAAATAAATAAAATGATTTCATGTTGACTGTGACCATCAACATTGTTACTAGTTTTTCCTCTATTATTAACCAAATAGAGAAGATGCTGACTAATTCAACCCACAAGCTGAACTATACCCAGTTAGTCAGAAACAAGTGATTTTTAATTCCATTTATAAGATATCCAAGGGAAAACATTCCTACTTTGCCCAAATAATCTGTTACTAAATTTCCTTCCTGCCCTGAATAGCTCTACCATAAAGAAGCTTTTCATTACAATTCATTTAAATCTCTTAAGCCATAACTTCATCCCATTTCTTCTCATGGGATCAGTTGTATTTGAATCTATTGCCTGTGACTTTCACTTCTATCAGGGCATTTGTCTCAGTTTCTAGACTGTTTTTGGCTTTTCCTTGCCTATAATCCACTTGTGTTTATTTGTTTGACAGACACAATCATTGAGTCATGTGCACATAACCACAAATTCTACTTTCAAGCCCAGTTTCTAAAATTTTTGGTAAAAATTTGTAAAACTTTATAAAAAATTACACAAGAAATGCAAAAATACATTCTTACCATAAAAGATTTTAAAATATCAAAGTATATCAAGTGAAACACTAATACCTCCTCTCACATCTCTGCATTGATTTCATAAGCCATTTACTGTCTACACTATCCACCCAGTTCCCACACATTGTCAGCCTGTTTTGATTTTTTTTTCCCCAAGATTCATTTAGGGATCATTTTCTCTGTCTCTGTAACAGTAGAAGAAATACAGTTCCATAGAATCCAAATACAGTTTATAATCAGTAGATAAAAGATTTTTACGTCTTCCCATCGGAGCTCAGTACTCACATCTAGTAGCTGCTATTTTACCCAACCATCCTGAGTCATACCAGTGGTCCATTGTCTTCAGTGTCCAGTCTCTGCTAATGAGCCAGGATTCACTCAGGCAGAAGAGCTCAATAGATATCCTCAGCAAAACCCCACCCTAGCCTCACACCCCTCAGAAAGCACTATTTAGCTTCAATTATGTTCCACATACCTATAGCATTTAAATAGTATTTCTCACTATTAATGGACCCAGTAACTAGCTGAGTGACGTTGGGAACATCACCTAACTTCGGGGGCCTCATTTTATGACATATAAATAAATCAGGTGGTCACATTATGCCATTTCTAAATTTCCTCCCTGCCTCTAAAATTCTTTTATGAGAGGCTTAAAATAAGATAGTGATATTAGTAAGAATAATTTATAAAAACATAGCAAGTATTTTTCCCTAAGGAATTCTTCACCTCATTTTCCTGTTGAAAATATTGATCGAGAGATCTTGAGTTCAACGATCTAGAAATGATTCCCATGCTGGGATCCAAGTGAACCAAGGAGTCTGTGCTGAACTGTAAAGTCACTGAGAGGACAACAGCTAAGGGGACAGATTGGATTCCAGTTTGAGGAGAGGAGCACAAGTTCAAAGTCAAGAGAAATTTGTCGAAAGTCAAGTTCCACAGATGAGGCAAGGCCATGAACATGAAAGGAAACCACACTTCCAAAATGAGTAGAAATAGACTGGGTATCAGAGTGGGAAAAACGATGGTGGCAGGTGGACAATATGAGGCCTTTCACATTCTGTATTGGTTATCTATGGCTATGTAACAAATTACCCTAAAAGTAGCTGCTTGAAACAAACATTTATTTTCTCATATACTTTCTGAGCTGGAAATGACTTAGCTGGATGGCCTGGCTCAGGGTCTCTCATGAGGTTGCAACAAGCTGTTGGCTAGGGCTACAGTCTCCAAATTCTTGACAAGGGCCAGAAGATACACTTCCAAGCTCATTCACATAGCATTGGCAGGAGGCTTCCTCTCCACGTGGGCTTCTCCATAGGGTTTCTTGCAACATGATTTCCCCACGCCAAGTGATCTGAGAGGGAGAGGGCAAGAAAGAGATCAAAATGAAACAACAGTGTCTTTATAATGTAATCTCATAAATGACATATGATCACTTCCACCATAGTCTTCTGGTCACAAACACAAACACCAACCCCAGTACAACTGAAAGGGGGACACAGAGGGGTGTAAAGGCTAGGATTGCTGGGACCATCTTGAGAGCTGGCTGCCAGAAGTCTCATGTTGCAGGCCATCTGTTTGGGGATGGCTTTTTTGGTGTTAAGGAAAGGAAAACTCAGAGTGGACTTACTATATGAACAAAAGCTTCACAGAGTGTTAGGAGCTAAGCTCAGGCTCAAAGGTAACCAGTGCTAGGGGCTGGCAAATGAAGGGAGATGGACAGGGCTATAAATATGAAAAAACTTAACAGAATAGAGCAGAAGTTTGGCAAACTTCTTCTAGAAAGGGCCAGATAGTAAATATTTCGAGCTATGGGCCATACAGTCTCTGTTGGCAATTACTCAACTTGGCCATTGTAGTGTGAAAACAGCCATAAACAATATATAAAGGGATGAGTGTGGCTGTGTTCCAATAAATCTTTATTTGTGAACACTGAAATTTGAATTTCATATAATTTTCATGTATCACAAAATATTATTCTTCAGATTCTTTTTAATCATTTAAAAATGTAAAAGTCGCTCTTAGCCCACATGTCATGCAAAACAGACTATGAGCCAGATTTGGCCCATGAATGTAGATGGCCAAGGCTAAGTAAGGCCTGATTGAAAGATGAGCAATATAGTAAAGTGCTATTTTTCAAGATAAGTTTTAATCATAGTAATATGGTGAATAGTTCATGTCCCTCCTCAAGGAGTTCAAACTCAAAATATGTAAGATCCCCTAAAAACGTTTATTAGCAACTTTAAACTCCTGATGTTTTAATTAGTAATATTGGAGGAAATTGAACCAAAACCAGACATGGAGCAGACCAAGGTTTAATTGAAAACTCATCTCATCTGTTTTGTTCATTGGTTTTGTTTCTTAAATTCCACACAAAACAAACAAAAAAAAAGACAAGCAAAAAACCAGACTCTTAAATACAGAGAACAAACTGATGCTTATCAGAGGGGAGGTGGTGGGAGGAATGGGTGATAGGTGATGGGGATGAAGAGTACACTTCTTGTAATGAGCACCGAGTAATGTATAGAATTGTTGAATCACTCTATTGTACATCTGAAACTAATATACCACTGTACATTCATTATACTTTAACAACAACAAAAAAATCTCACATCATCTTTTTAAAATGAAAATCCAGAGGTTTTTTTAGTAACTGTTATGTAAATATTTTATTTGGTCACATTTACTTGTTGGAAATCTTGCTTTCATCTTTTAATAAAATAATTAAAAATAATTTAATGAATAATAAAGAGGATGTATGCAATTTAAGCCAAATTTATTTCACTAGGATAAAACAAAGAGAGCCATAGGAATTTGAGATCAAAAACTAATCTTTAAAGAACTGAACTTTTGAAACTAATGTGACTCCCAAACAATAGACACTTCAAATTCATGAACCAACCTTAGTAAAACTATATAACAGGATGGCAGGACCATGCACTGAAAATCTCCAAATATGTTATGATGGCTTGGGAGAACATTAGTGCTGATGTCTAAACTCTTGCTCCTTTGAATTTTATTTTATCTTTTATAAATATGAGGAATACAGCAGGAAGAATTATTATGCATATTATCTGAGTTTTCCAAATTGGAAAAAGAAATTGAATTGGTCTGTTTCCTTTGATGATTACTTAGATTTCATTTCAAGAGCATGCTGAATGCAGGTCCCTTTAATACAATAATAGACAATAAGCCATCTGCTGGGTAGTATCTTCCTAACTGCTGATGGCCTCAGAGCACAGAGCCCTCTCAGCCATTCCCAGGGTAACTCAACTGAGAAGAAAAGTCCCCAAACTGGCTAAATCACCATAGAACTATGCCACCCCATTTCTCAGTGTCATGTGTTCATTCTCCCCTCATTGATCCATTCGTTCATACAGCTACTGTTGAGTTTCTGTTATTTTCCCAGTCCTGGGTTCCACATAAGAACTTCTCTCCAGGGCAAATCTGACCTAATCCCAGCAAGGTTACAGAACCCTCATCTCTAACAGTTGTTAGTCAGAGAAATTCAATTCATCAGTTTGCCTTGACACCACCTATAATAAAAAACAGTGCCTTAGGGCACCTGGGTAGCTCAGTCAGTTAAATGTCTGCCTTTGGCTCAGGTCATGATCTCAGGGTCTTGGGATTGAGCCCTACATCAGGCTCCATGCTCAGTTGGGAGTCTGTTTCTCCCCCTCCCTCTCCCTCTGCCCATCCCCCTACTCATGCTCTCTCTCTCTCAAATAAATAAAATATTAAAAAACAAACAAAACAAATAAGAAACAGTGCCTTTGTTCATTGACTTAATCTTTGTTACTTTTAAATGAAAGTAGCAGCCAAAGCTAGGAAAAGCCCAATAGCATATTCTTATACTGATTAATAAATGAGCCTAATATTTATTTTACATATATGCCTGTTAAGTAATAAATCTGTATCATTAAATTAGAAAAAAAAAAACAGAAACAGTACTTTTTTTTAAGATTTTATTTTTAAATAATCTCTACACCCAGCATGGGGTTTGAACTTACAACCCCAAGATCAAGAGTCACATGCTCTACCGACTAAGCCAGCTGGGTGCCCCCAGATTTAGTACTTTTATCTTATTTTATTTTTTATTTTTCTAAAAGATTTTCTTTTTTCATTTATTCGAGAGAGAGAGAGCATGTGAGCAGGGGCAGGAGCAGAGGGAGAGGGACAAGCAGACTCATTGCTAAGCATGGAGCCCAAGGCAGGGCTCGATCTCACGACCCCAAGATCAAGACCTGAGCCAAAATCAAGAGTTGAATGCCCAACTGACTGGACCACCCAGGCACCCCAAAAATAGTACCTTTAACAGTTGTCTTTTACCCTAATCAGGGTGTTGCATAATAAAAAAAAAATACATCTCTGTTAGTTGGATAGCGTTCTTAGTTCAGAGAATCAGTGCTTATAAGTGGACAAAAGCACTCTCTGGATATGATGCCTGGTGCTGTTCTTACTTCTCACATCCAGCAACCCAGCATGACATGTCAAAGACATGAGAAAAAGTGCCGAGCTAGAATAGAGGATTCTGCTCATAAATTGTACAACCATCATCAGTTATCAGAAGAAGTTGTTTTAGTTGGAGGGGCTATTGGAATGCCCTAGGGAAATCTTCTGATTCTTTATTGATTTAATTCAGTCAGGAGATACACTGCTCTATGAACCACTGACTTCATTCTTATGAGGTAGGGCAATTAGTTAGAAAGAAAAGAAATGTACTGTTTGAAAGAAAGACCATGAGAAGGGACACTCCCTTGCTTGAACTATGAACAATCCATTAGAGATCTAATAAAAGTTGACATTTTTTATAATATCTGAGCTGGGATGAAGTGTGGGAAGAGAGGCAGCTCTGTGTCATTACTGCATACAAGGCCCTCCATTTTCCCACTCAAACCTGTGAGGCCATTAACCCAATGTCCTCCAGCTCATTCCTCTTTTCGCCACATTCTGACCTCTGGAAAATTAGGTCAGTTAATACTTTAGGACATTTATCAAAATGATAGTTCTGAACTGATTTAGATAAGAAAGAATGCATATAATTTTAAAAGGTTTCTTTATCATGCATGATATATTTACCCATAGTCATAACTTCATGAATGAGAAGAAGAAAGCATTCATCGTCAAGTGAGGAAAGAAATATTTTCTCCATTAGCAAAAAAGATATATATTTGGTAAGCACCTAACTGCATATCAAAGAGACTTACACATCTTATCTCTTGTCTTTCAGGAGCTGCCCATTCTTAGTGGAAATCATGTAAATGAAACAGGAACTATGGCATAAAAGCAATAAACCAATTCATGAATATGCAGTGCCTTATTTACATCAAATTCAAGTCAAAAATGATTTAAGGCTAGGGATTAGGAATAGCAGTCTATCTGGGGTAAGACTAGGGAGGCTGGGGGTACAATTTCAATTCTAGTCAAGAGGGAGAAGTTTTCAACTCTTTCTAATCAATACAGAATTTTCTTTAACTGTGTACCTAAAACAGCAAACTATGATTTGAAATGATGACCTGAGAAAAGGGTCATCATTGTTTCTTCTTAGAAACAAGGAAGAGACAAAGCCCTGTGCTCTGTTGCCCACACAGGGCCTACACTTGCCCCAGGGAACTCGCCTGGCCTGTACTCACAGTCCAGAGGCTGAAGGCTGGAGGGCCTAGTATCTTAGGCTGCATTTGGGCACACTCTGGAGGTGAGCCCCAGAAGCAAAAGTGAGGAAAGTAAAGTGGGAAAGACAGGAGGAATACAAACCACTATGGTGTGTGCTATTGACTTGATTGTTTCTCTGGGCACTAGAGGCTCAGGCTTATTGTAGGAAAGTCCCTGAGGTCCCATGCTGAAAGTAGCTCTAAATTGTCCCCCCAAAAGATGGAAGGCTGGTCTATTCATTTATGATGAAGATGCCATGAATACACAATGGGGAAAGGACAGTCTCTTCAATAAATGGTGTTGGGAAAACTGCATAGCCATATGCAAAAAAATAAGACTGGACCATCTTACACCATACATAACAATAAAATCAAAATGAATTACACACTTGAACATAAGACCTGAGACCATAAAACTTCCAGAAGAAAACATAGGGGGTAAGCTCCTTGACATCAATCTTGGGGATGATTTTATGAATTTGACACCAAAAGCCAAAACAACAAAAGGAAAAAAAAAAATAGACTATGTCAAAACCTTCTGCACAGCAAAGGAAATTATCAACAAAATGAAAGGCAACCTACTGAATGGGAGAAAATATTTGCAAATCGTGGATCTGATAAGAGGTTAGTATTCAAAATACATAAAGAACTCATACAACTCAATAACCAAAAAAAAGTTTGATTGAGGAAGTGAATAGACATTTTCCAAAGAAGACATACAGATGGCCAACAAACACAAGAAAAGATGCGTAACACCACTAATCATCAGGGAAATGCAAATCAAAACCACAATATCACCTCTTACCTGTTAGAATGGCTACCACCAAAAACACAAGAAATAACAAGTTGGTGAGGATGTGGAGAAAAGGTAGCTCTGGTGCCCTGTTGGTGGGGGCATAAAATGATGCAACCACTATGGAAAATAGTATGAAGATTCCTCAAAAAAATTAAAAATAGAACTATCATATGACCCAGGAGTCCACTTCTGGATATATACCTGAAGGAAATGAAAACAGAACCTCAAAGAGATATCTGCACTCCCATCTTCATTGCAGCATTATTTATGACAGCCAAGACATGGAAATAACCTAGGTTTCTATCAGAGAATGAATAGATAATGAAGATGGCACACACACACACACACACACACACACACACACACATAAAAAGGAGGAAATTCTGCCACTTGCAACAACCTGGATGGACTTTGAGAGCATTATGCTAAATGAAATGTTAGAGAAAGGCAAATATTGCATGTCTTTATTCTTCAGTGACTTGAACAAATATATGGAACCTTCAAAAACAAACTCATAGAAACAGATTGGTGGTGGTCTGAGATGGGTAGGGTTGGGGGGGGATGTGAAGGAAATTGATGAAAATGGTCAAAAGGTGCAAACTTCCAGTTATAAGACAAATAAGTCCTGGGGATGTAATGTGTAGCCTGGTGATTCTAGTTAACAGTACTGTATCTGAAACAATAGTGTATCTGAAAATTGCTAAGAGAATAGATTCTTATTATAAGAAAAAAAATGTATGCTTTGTGATGGATGTTAAACTTATTGTAACAATTTCACTACATATATATATATATATATGTAAAATCATTATGTTGTAAATCTAAAGTGAATACAATGTTAAATGTCAATTATATCTCAATAAAACTCGGAGAAAAGAAAAGATAGGAGGTTGGGCATTATTAATTCGGTCCCATCTCCTGTTGCTCCAGGGTTGTTCCTGAAGGCATTAAATCCCTTGAGCTTTCCAGCTACAATGTCCCCACCTGAATGAGTGAGTATAGCTTCAGAGGAAGTTCAAAAGTAAGAAACAAACATGCGAAAGGTGCTTGAGACAGGACACTGCAGCATTAACTGTCCGCTTCTCCTGCAGCTAAAATCGGAGGCGGGATGCGGGGTGTGTTATGGACACGAGTGTCTGCTGGCTAATCTCTTGCAGCTGTCAGATCTACTCATGTCCACATTGGATCCACTCAGTTGGATTCACCTGTCCTGGAGCACTGAATGCGACACCCCAGTGGATGCCCTGAATTCTAGATATGCATCTCCCTGTCACATTATAGCAGCAACAGTAGCTCTTCATGATAATCAATTGATTTATCCTGCCGGTATAGGTATTCCTTCCTTGCCTGGTAGTCTCCAGTCTTGAGACCAAATTGCCCAGGCTGTAGACTCGCTATAGCTTAGCTTTCATGGAAGCCTTACTGTGCCAAGGCCAAAGCAATCTTCTGGAACCAGAATTTTCAATTCATTAGAACTTAGAGTCGCAGGATGGATGGGTGCTGAGAGTGATGATGAGGTCAATCCTACTTTTGTCCCTTAGTTCCTGGACCCATGAAGTCTAGCTAACAGAGATGCAGCACTCTGTACCAGGCAGTAGTTCATTGCAGGTGCCCCATCCTGAAGGACAGAATTCCCAGGCTCATGCCTTTTTGAAACTTTGACTAAGCCATCCCGATGTTCTTACTGCTTCCAGGTAATGAGATATGTGGGAAAACCCACTGTATCCATGGTCATGTGCCCATTGTCATACTTCCTTTGCCATAAAATGGGCCCTTTGGTGCAAGACAATGTTATCTGGGATCCCATGCCTATAAATGAAGCACCTTGTAAGCTCTCAGACCACTGTGCTTACAGATGTGCTGCAGGTGTGGAATGCAAACCCAAATCTAGGATAGTTGTCAGTTTCAATAAAGACAGAGCTCTTCTCTTTCCAGAATTGACTGTGTCCAGTGTAATCTACCTGCCATCAAGAGGCTGACAGTTTAAACATACCAAAGATAGAGCTCCTGATATTCTCCCTCAAACCTGCTTTCCTTTGATCTTCCCTGTCATAATTTATGGCAACGATATTCTTCTAAAGCTAAAAACAAAGCCTAACAACTTTGGGATAAGCCTAGACTCCTCTCTTTTTTTCATGCTCTGTAGCTGATGAACTAGCAAATCATGTTGGTCTGCCTTCAAAATATACCCAGAGTCTGGTCTCTCCTTCCCCATTGCTACCCCAAATTTACCTCTGTCAACTTTTATCTGGATTATTGGAATAGCCTTTAACTGGTCTCCCTACTTCTGTCTCTGGCCCCATGAAGCCTATTCTCAATCAGTCATCTGGACCAATCCTGTTAAAACACAAATCCTGGGGCGCTTGGGTGGCTCAGTCGTTAAGCGTCTGCCTTCGGCTCAGGTCATGGTCCCAGGGTCCCGGGATCGAGTCCCACGTTGGGCTCCCTGCTCAGCGGGAAGCCTGCTTCTCCCTCTCCCACTCCCCCTGCTTGTGTTCCTGCTCTCGCTCTCGCTCTCTCTGTCAAAATAAATAAATAAAATCTTTAAAAAAAAAAACACAAATCCTATCTTGTCATTCCTCAGTTCAAAACTTTCAAATGGCTCCCAGTGTCAATCAAAGAAAAAGTCAAAGGCCTTACAAGGGCCCATATATCCCTATGTGATCTGAGTCCTTGTGGCAGACACACTCCCAGAAGGCCCCATGATCCTCCCTCCTGGTGTCCATGTCTTTGTGTGATCCCCTCCCCTTGAGTATTGGTGGGAGCTGTGACTGTCTTCCAACCAAAAGAACACAGCAAAGGTGCCAGATGTCACTCCTGTAATTACATTTATGGAACTTTATGTAACACTCCCTCTGCTTGCAGACTCTCTCTCACTCTCCTGCTGGCCTTGAATAAGCAAGTTGCCATGTTGTGAACTGCCTATGGAGTAAGCCATCTGGTAGGCCAAAAGCTGAGGGTGGGGTTCACTGAGACCCAAGAAGAAACCTTTACAGCTCTCAGTCTTACAGCTGCAAGGGAATGAATTCCAACAACCTGAGCGAGCTCGAATGTGGGTGCCTCCCTAGTTGAGCCTCCAGATGAGAACATAGCCCAGCTGACACCTTGACTGCAGCCTTGTGAGACCTGAGCAGAGGACCCAGTTAGGCTGAGCATGGATTCCCAACCCAAGGAAACCGTGAGCTAATAAATGGGTGTTGTTTCAAGCCTCACAGTTTGTGCTAATTTGTTAGCAGCAATACATGACAAATGTAGTCCTGTTTCTTTTCTGAACACATCTCCTTCTGTCTTCATCATCCACTCTGCTTGAGCTACATAGGCCTCCTTGTTGTGTCTCAGATGAGCCAGGCACATGCCCATCACAAAGCCTTTGCAGGGCACCTGGGTGGCTCAGTCGTTAAGCGTCTGCCTTCAGCTCAGGTCATGGTCCCAGGGTCCTGGGATCGAGGCCCGCATCAGGCTCCCTGCTCCACGGGAGGCCTCCTTCTCCCTCTCCCACTCCCCCTGCTTGTGTTCCCTCTCTCGCTGTGTCTCTCTCTCTCAAATAAATAAAATCTTTAAAAAAAAAAAAAAAAGCCTTTGCATTTGCTGTGCCCCTTAGCTTGAGATATTCTTTCCTAGGATATACACATGGCTTTTTGCCCTCACTCACTTCTTGTTTTCACATAAAAGGCATCTTCTCAGTAGGCCTTCTCTAGCTAGCTTATCTAAAATTTCACCACCTTCCCTCGTTTTATAACTTCCTTCCCTGTTTTATTTTTTCTCCTTGGAATTTATCATCCTATAACTTACGATATACTTTAATAATCTATCCTACTTATTGTCTTTTCTCTCTCACTAGAATGATAGCTCTGTGAGGACTGGGATTTTTGTGGTTTCACTCTATTTATTCACAGCAAATCCAGCCTGCCACACTGAACCACTCTTCAGCAGGTACACATTGAGAACACATCCTGGGTTTAGCCAGGACGAGGAGACAGAGGGGCAGGA
Organism: Halichoerus grypus; assembly: GCF_964656455.1. NCBI lineage: Eukaryota > Metazoa > Chordata > Mammalia > Carnivora > Phocidae > Halichoerus > Halichoerus grypus. The sequence goes on from NC_135724.1 coordinate 56,257,175, forward strand.
GGGCTGTGTGTTTTCTGAGGATTGGTTACACTGTGAGATCAAGTCTAGGAGAGAAGTGGGGACATTCAGGAAGTGGTGTGTGATTTGAGGTCTCATTAAAATGCGGGAGCTCCTGGGCTGGGCTTACTAGATATTCAGGAAACTAGGAAGTAATGTTTGGAGAGGAGATGTTTGAAATTGAGATGCCAAGAATGTGCAAGGTCTGGGGTGTGGTTTTGTGAGTGGGTGGCTGAGATGAGGTGGAATAAGAGATTAGTGGCTGCAAAAGATTGCAGAACTGAGAGACCAGTGTGTTGGATGGACAATTTATTAAATTCTGAAGTCTCCGAGAATGGTGGTAGGTTGGAAGTGAAGTTACTCAAGTGTTCAAGTCACTGAAGAATAAAGGAACATAGCAGAGACATTGGCAATTCACAGCTGTGATCTAGGATGGTTGTAAGAGGGAAAAATTGCCTTCACCTGAAAGCTGAGGAAAACAGGAGGGCTGTGGTGGTGGCCAGGTTTTTGTTAGATCAGGGATTGCAGAGCTACCACCCTTGGGCCAAGTCTGGCCTGCCCCTGATTTTGTAAATGAAGTTTTATTGGAACACTTTGTTTACGTAATGTTTATGGCTGCTTTTGGACCCAAATGGCAAAGTTAAGTAGTTGCAACAAAGACTATATGGCCCGCAAAGCCTCAAATAGCTACTACATGGTCCTACACAGGAAATGTTTGAGGACCTGAGTTAGAGCAAGAAGAGGAATAGAATGTTCAGGCAAGAGGCTGAAGATACACTGGAACTTTGTGGGTGATGGACTATGAATTTCAAAGGGGCCTTTTGGAATGATTTGGGAGGAGGGTGAAGGGTGGAAGATGAGGGCACCTTCAGGCAACCTGGCCAACAATGGTGATCTTGAAGCTTGGACTTCTAATGGTGATTGAGGCAGCCAGGGAGGTGAGAGGCATGAGCTGGACCCTTAGGACGCCACAGGCTGGGGGAGCTCCATATGCAAGCAGGTGCTGCAGCACCTGGTACAGGAGCCTACAGCAACTAAAGACCATGGAAGGTTGACTTGCCCTCGGCCGATGCACAGGAACATGCAGCAGTGAACATCCCTGGGGTCTGGCCTTGCTCACATCTGGTCTGGGGTCAGCTCCCAGAGGACAGGCACTGCCTCATTCCTGACCATGTTCCTGGAATACAGAGGAAGGGGCAGAAGGAAGGAGAGGGAAGGAGCAAGGCAGGCAGGTAAACCAACAAGCCATGTCAATAAAAGTTAAAATGACAACTCTGGGTTACATATATTAGCTCTAGAAATTCATAAACCAGACAAAATATTAGCAAGCTTTTCATATTAAAAATGTATCTTTATAACCTTAGACAATCAAAGTAAGAAATCTTATGATCATCAGTGCTCAAGCCTGTTCCAGGACCTAAAAATCCATAGCTCAGTGACTGAGATACACCATGTATCTTATTCTCCTTGAATGCATTCTCCTTCTAATCAACTACCTGTAGCCCTAAACAGTGATTAGGGCGCTCCTTTAAAATTTACCCCAACTCTTGCACGGTAAATGAGTAACACATGGCTGCTGGCTAGCCCTGGCGGAACTGTTCTCCCGCTATTAACTACAACTTCTACCTGTCTCAGCCACAGGCAACCTTTCCCACCTTCCCTCAGAATAATGAAGCAGGAGGCATTGCTTCTCCCATCTCAGCCCCACTGTGCTAAGAAGACCCACACTCTGCTGCTTCCAGTCTTCTCCAGCTTCCCAGGAGGATACACAGTTTTTTACACCCCCAGAGAAACTTAACCCAAATTCCCAGTAGGTAACCGCCAATTCTAGAACACTCCACCCATTAACGACTACATTTTAATACATTGCCATTTCATAAGAGTAGAACAGCCCCCTCCCTTCCCTTGTCATCAGGGAGCTGCCTGCTGGATTCGCACGCATATTGTTAAATATTTCTCAGCTCCGCTGCCTTTAGCAAAGGTCTCTCCCCTATAAACTTGCTCGGAGCAAATGGCCACTCCAACAGGAAAAATAAAAACAAGATTCTGATGAAATTTGATAGCAATTTTTAGCAAAGTTGATCTGGTTTCGTCACAGATATTCTGCAGGTAAGAAACCTAATTCAAGAGTGGAGAGTGAAGTCACTCTGAGAGCCAAAAGTTCTGAGAGCCAAAAATGACATCTGAAAATCATATTTGTAAATGTACCCAGAGGCTATTGCATGATGGGCACCCATAGGAGCAGGGCCTTAGGCATCTGCCTGTGCCTGGGGCTGCTTGTGTTGACTGGCCAAAAATAGCAACAGCAAGTTTTCACCTAGGCTTGGACCATCATTCCCTCCCAGCTACAAATATAAATCCCAGCCTAAGGATCAAAGTGATTCCCTTACAAAGAATGTCTTCCATCCCCTTTACGGGCAAGTCTGAATTTTGTAGCAGGGCACAGTCTGTTCTCTCTGGAGCCAATGAATTTCTGTTATCATTCTTATAGCTGCTATCTCTTGTGTTATCATATTTACTTTTCTTTACTTCCTCTTGTCTGTGTGCTTTCTCTATCTTTCCTGCCCATTTCTACCTGTTTCTCTGGGCTTTGGAAAGCCAGGAGAGGAGAAATTCATTCTAATATGGAAGCTCTTGGGAAGACTTGACAGCATGGGTAATATTCCAGGGAAAGGAAACAAGATAATCTAAGTCACTTGGTATGTTCCAAGACCGACAAGCAGTTTATTGTGGCTAAAGCGAAGGATACATCCAACCTTGGGTCAGACTGTGAACTTTTATCCTAAAGGCAGTGGTCAGCCATGAAAGATTCCCTACCAGTGACATAACTAGGTTGATGCTGTAGAATCATCTTTGTATTACAGAGGTCTGTAATAGTTATATATGGTTGTATAACAACTCATTCCAAAATTTAGATTTCACATAACAAAGATTTACTCTCTTATAGTTTTTGTGGGTGAGGAATCCAGCACAGCTTAGCTGAATGCCTCTCTTCAAAGTCTCTCCCAAGGCTGCAATCAAGGTGTCAGCTAGGATGGCAGTCTCCTCAAGGTCGATTAGGGAAAGATCCAATTCCAAGGTAACTCAAGTGGCTTGGGGCAGGACTCATTTCTTCATTGACTATTGCTTGGAGACCTACCTTAGTTCCATGACACTTCTATCTGGGTTTTTTTCTGTGGGATGCCCACTTTCTGTAGGCAGAGCAGCTCACAGTCTGGCAACTGGCTCCATCAGCATGAGCAACTGAGAGAGCAGGTAAGACTGAAGTTAGAGTCTTTTTGTAACCTAATCTCAGAAGGGACATGATATTATTTTTGGTGTGTTCTGTTCATTAGTAGGGAGTCACTAGGTCCGGCCCCTCCTCAAAGGGAAGAGATTACACAGGACATGAATTCCAAGAGGTAGAAATCACTGGAGCTCATCAAAAAATAGGAGGGGGATCAGGAGACAATATTATCTAGAATCCAAGGAAGAAGGGGGTTTCAAAAAGTGAGAAGTCATATATGGCATGGACGTGTCAATGCCCTCTAGCCAAAGCTTGCCAGGAACCCACATGTAGTTGAATAAGTTGGGTGAATTACTTGTTGCAGGAGGGAAGGCACACACCATGGGAACCATGGGGTCTCTCAGGAAGATGGTGTTAGAAGCTAAGATGGAAACTGGGCTTTGGATGAGTGACTGGGGGGTTAGTCTAAGGAAGCAGAGGCTCACTGTGAACTGGATGTTGTCAGAGAGCAGGGACAGTTCTGTGATTGGCTATCTCAGTCAATCTTATCGACAGAGAAGGAGAACTAGAAGGAGGACAAAGTTGTAATTAGTCAAGAAGAAGCAGTCACTTGTTTTGGCTGAGAGAGAGGGTGTTTCGTATTTTATGGTGGCACAGTGACCTTGGTATTGTCTGTTTTTAAACAAAATTTTGAAGTGGCCTTGTTTTGGCTCATTTTACCATGGTCTAAGGGTAGCCTTGTTTGAGATTACTGTTCTGTGAGGCTGTTTATGTCTTAGAGGAGAATAACATGACCTAGCCATGAGTGACAAGCCAGCTTCAAAAAGTCAGGGAAGACAAGTAGAGGATAAGAACATGGCTCTGGAACCAGACTACCCAGGTTTAAGTCTGGACTTCACCGTGCACTAGCTCTGTGACCTGGGCCCATTGGTAAACCTCTCCGTACCTTAGTTTTCCCACCTTAGAGTAGAAACTATAATAGTACCTATCTTGTTGGCTTGTTATGAGGATTCATGAATTAATATACGTGTGAAGTATGCAGAACAAAACTAGCATGCGAGAACTACATGTATGTGGATTATCATTATCATCTGTGACCCCTGAAGGGGCCATTTTGTTAGGGTAGTAGAAGGCAGAAGCCAGACTCAATGACCAAAGATAAACAGCAGTGGATGAAATAAGGTCAGCATGTGCTGAACAGCCCTTCAAAAGGGATAGTGACAGGAAGATCTGGAAATCATGCAGAAAGAGGAAGGGGATTGGTTTATCCGAGGTCAGTATAGAGCAGTGCCTCTCGAAGACTGTTAGAAATGCAAAATCTCACACACTCCAAGTGATTCTTTTTTTTTCAATAGTTTTGTTGAAGTATAATTGACATACCGTAAATGGCACCTATTTAAAATATACGATTTGGTAAGTTTTGACATACGCACGCACCATAAAACCATCACCACAGTCAATAATGAACATTTTCATCACCCCTTGGTAATCCCTCCCTTCTGCACACCTCCCCCCACTGTCCCCAGGTGGTTCTGATACTGACGTGTGAGAACCACAGGGGATGTGAAATGAATTCTGCCACTAAAAGGACCTAGAGTCATGGCTCAAAAAATAGTAATAAAGATGAAATCCTAACAGTGAGGGAAGGAAGGAAATGGGAGATAAGCGACAAGATCAGCGTCTGGGAAAGGCTGAGGAGGCTTGCCAGCCCCAACGCTGAGAACGGGGTGTTTGCTGAGCTCTTTCACTAGGCCACCGGTGCAGGGAGCAGTGACGACATTCAAGGAGCTTTCCAAAGGCCACCACTCATGCACTTTTGCTGGGAAAGTGCTTCAACTCCAGGTCTCTGTTCATGGCACACCCCTGCTCAAAACCAACGGGGGCGCCTGGGTGGCTCAGTTGGTTAAGCCCCAACTCTTGGTTCCAGCTGGGGTCATGATCTCAGGATTGCGAGACTGAGCCCCTCATTGGGCTCCATGATGGACATGGAGCCTGTTCTCTTGCATGCTCTCTCTCTCTCAAAAAAAACAAAACAAACAAACAAAAAAAACATTCAATAGATTCCCTTTTCTACAAGGTGCAGGAAAAGCAAATAGACAAATGAACAAACAGCAACAAAACCTCAGCCTATCGATACTTGATACAATCTGGCTGCCTGCCTTCCAACACTATCTCTCCCTCTTTCCACTCCAGTCTGCTCAGATCTTGTCCCGTGGGTTTGCTTCGGTTCTGCAATATGCTTCCTCCTTTCCTTCCTTCAGAGAGCGGGTCCCCCTCCTCTGAGGGTCCACTACCCAGCCATTTAAACATTGCTTCAGCCCGAAGCTCTCTCTGGCCACACACCTGGGATGACTCTCTCCTTGCTCTGAATGTTTATATGATATTCTTGTTGAGAGTGGCAAATCCCTAACAGCAAGGATTGTGTGTACCTCGCCATTGCACCCCAGCCCCTGGCACGCTGCCTTGAACATACTCATTGAATGTTTGCTGACGAGTGAATGGACGAACCAATGAATATACCTGGAACTATTTATCTTTCATTTATGTGACTGTGGCAATCCACCAGGGTTTTTCTACCTTGGCACTTTTGACATTTTAGGTCAGATAATTCCCTGTGGTGGGGGCTGTCCTATAAGTTTAGCAGCTGTTTAAACCAGATGTTTAGCAGCATCTCTGGTCTCTACCCACTAGATGCCAGGAACTCTGTCTTTCCAGCAGACAACCAAAAATGTTTTCAGACATTGCCTCCTGCCGCTGGAGGGGGAAGGAGAGCATAACCCTGGTTGAGACCCTTGAGAATTAACTTCCCAGGTTTTCCTGTAAAACATTTATTATAAAAAGGAGAGTGGCAACAATCTAATTCAGGTCAAGGAAAGAAGGAAAATGTTTAACATTTGGAACCCTTCCTAAGTCTTAGGAACCACCTGACGCTTTTCTAAGTGGCTTTCTCCCCATTTCCCTGGTGCATAGACAGTCCATCAATTCCTGCTAACAGCAAAGGAAAATAGAACCGGAGTAGTGAAGCTTTAAGAATGGAAAGGCTTCAAGTAAGTTGGTATTTTGAAATAGGGTGCCTGTTAGGTTCCTCAAATGGAGCTATGCAGGTATCTCTCACTTTGTCTCCTCATAAAGCCTGCTGTGTATGATCTATAACCATCTGTTCTCAGGAACTGAAGATGGTAAATCACTTCCCCACATTTGTTATGAGATAAAACATTTCCCATCTTGACTTCGTGTGGACAAGTTCTGAAAGTGACAAAGTCAGAAAACACTGATTCATGCTCCGTCTCTCTGAGCTGATCTAGATCTTTACAATCTTAAGTATTGCCCCCACCATCTCATAGATCCGGTCTGAGTTTTAATATAGTCATTTTCTTCCTTATTATAATATGATATATGGTGTTCATTTTGCAAGTCTAATTCAATGAATTATTTGCTCAATGGGCTATTAAAATGGAGGAACAGCCTGTTACCCTAAGCCTCTGTCTGATTGCTCTGAGTCCAGGCATCCCTCCTACCAGCACCACCCACTGCTTTGCCCTCCCCAGCTGCAGGCAGGTTGCTGCTTTTCTCCTTTGCAGCCTCTTCTTCTTCCCACTTCTCCCTCTTCTTCTTTATTCTCAATCTACTTCACGCTGACATTCTCCTTTGATCCTTTTATGCTTTATAGACCCTTTGTCTCTGTTCTCATACTCAGCTTCTGTCTGTGTTATGTGCTTCAATTTCAAATCACCAGGAACATAAGCTGCATATCACTGTTTTCCTCCTTTAGCCACAAAAGCAAAGAGAAAATAAAAAGGAACTCATCTTTCTGCCTGAGTGAAACCTTATTCATGCGGTTAGTCGGTGGGTCTGTTGCTCAACACCAGCTGGAGTGAACACTGGACACGATCATCTTAATGAGGGAACTTCTGATGCAAATGAAAAGCATATGCTTGCGGGAAAATAGCCTGGAAAAATATGGTAAGATACCCATCAGGAGGAAAATCAAACATAATAATGATGTTCTTATTGTGTTGTGTTGATATCATAACAATACTCAGCTTTCCACAGAATACTAGAATTTGTCCTTGATACGATGACTCTGGAGTTAATTTTGAGTGTGTCTCACACAAATGGGAAATATCTTTGATCTGGGTCATTAATAAGCAGTGAGAGATTCAGCTAGCTGAAGTCAGAACAGCTCTTCGGCAAGATTGCCCCTGGAAGTCAGCCCCGTGGTGAAGGATTCTGCCATTATGTGCAGGTCACTGTGTCTACGTCCATTTCTTTCTCTCATTTCTACGAGGGGCGTCCAGAGCTGTAGAAGGCATAAACTATCTAAAATGGAGAAACGAACACATAACCAGAAATGTGAGTATACGTATAATAGCAGCTTAACAAATATTACGGACCAGTTTGGAGAACAATGATCCACTCTTCATTCCTAGAGAAACCTTACGCTCTCTCCCACTGGCCCTGTTCATCTTTGAACTCTTTTATTGACTTGTCACTGTCCCTGATTACATATGCAGCCTGCAGAACCTAGAAGGGAAGATATTCCAGGTCCTCACTCCCGACTACCAGAAAAGTCTTTTTGAAACCAAAAACACTTATTTATCTCTTCTAACCCCAGGGAAAGCTGAGAGTTTGACAGACAAGCAAGCTTAGAAAGGCAATTGTGCTTTGCCTAAGAGGGAAAGATGATGGCAACCTTTGCAAATATGGAAACGTGGACTGCAGCCTATCAGAGAACCAGAAGTAAAACATGGAGACTATATCAATTCCTCCTGAGTAGATCTTCACAACATGGCCTCAGTATTTCATTTGATATAAATTCCCTGAATAACAAATATATTCACATTCATACTGTAGTCCAAAATTTCTTTTCCAAAACCAAATAGAAATAATCTTTAATATCCATGCTATTACCTTTCAATAAAAATGAAGATATTTTTCCTTATGTGTTTATTAATCAGAACATTTTAAAACTTGGCTGATTTTTTTTTTAAATGTAATTTTATCATATAATATAAAAGGAGTATTGGTAAAAAATATCTCATTTTTATTATGACATTGACATTTCTCTTCATGAAGAGAAGCAAGATAATGCCAATACTATTTTAGCCTTTCTCCCTTATGAACTCGATGAATTCATAAAGATAAATGTCATAAACAGAGATTAGCAATCATGCAGTATATATTACAAGGAATTGCATTTTGATCTGACAGGAGGTTTGGCTTTGCAATATTTTTTAAAGTATTGTAAAATTTCAGAGGTTTTTTTGTTTTAATTTTAGCTTTTCAGCTGATGTAATACTTTCTTTTTCTCTTCTCTTCCTCTCTTCTTTTTTATTCTCTGAATCACACTTGTTTTCTGAGACTACATTTCTACCAACCATACATAAATCTATTTTCTATGTTTTCTCCATTCTCAATTATAATGAACCCTTGAATTGTAACCCTCTGGGAAATAAGATTAAACAGTCCATAATCTCAAGTAGTCTTCATGTAATTCTGAAGTAAAAATATGGCAAACTGTCAAATCTGGAAGTGAGAAAGGGAATACTCACAACAGTCCTGTTTGAGCTCTTACAGACTTTGAAGTATTTGGTAGGAGTCCAAAGAAACCCTCAACACAGAACATGACTAATGTGATTTTATGCATGCTGTACCATTGCTCAGAGCTCTGGCTTGATCATGTAATAATGGGACCCCGCGTTTATGGAGAAAGTAGATATGAGGACTAGAGCATGACCAGCATGACCAGGACTTGAAACCACTAAGCAGGAGTGCAGGAAAATTGTATCGGCAGCTTGAATACACCAAAGTATAAAGTTCAGATGTTGGTATAATGTCAGCAGAAGCCTGAATGGTGGGAAAGAAGTGGTATTAACTGTACTTTGGAAAAAATCTGATAGTAGTGGAGTAAGCGAAAGGTGCTTCTGGAATGTTATTACGGTTCACTAAGATTCTTGAGAATTTGCCATTATGAATAAATAACCAACCAGCTTGCTTTTGAGAGGACCCAGGAGCAACACTGAGTCATTATTTATTTAGAAATACTCCCAGGAGCTGGGTAAAATATAAAGACTTAGAGGATAGTGAAGGTTCTGGACCACAGGAAAGAAAGCTGGTATTAAATTATCTCTCCTCATCATCTGTTACAGTATTCTTGATTCTACCTAGTATAAAGAAGGAAGCTGATCCCTAATTGCATCATAAGAAAATAGGGTATGATCAAAGAAGTCTTTCTAAGGCAGTTAATAATTATGAAACACTAAAATAAAAGTTGGCTAGAAGAGGCTTCCAAATCCTTTCCATCTTTTGTGAGGAAACAGAGGTAAAGGCAAGGCTAACTACCATTTATTAAAAACTTACCATGGAAAGACACCCATTTAAAGCCTCTGCAAATGGTCCTAAGGGCAAAGAGCAAATAAAGAAAACATCGATTCAAGAAAATCCATGAAATTTTGCTAAGAAAGATGAGTGTCTGTGGTGTTTGAGCCAAGACTGTTCTCCCTTCCCTCTCCCTGCTGCAGCCAAGAACGCAGGCCTGTCTCTCCCCCCCAGCTCCCAGTAGGAGGACTTTCTTCCCAAGAGGACAAAACTCAGTATTTCTCACACATACACCCCCACTACCTGTTGCTGAGGCTAAGTCCTAGGCAAGTGTGATTGAGAGGTGGGGACTCCCTTCCTCTGAACAGTTCTGATTCATGGGATGGAGGTTCTATTTTGGGCACAGCTTGCTGAGCATTTTGGAGCCCTGAGAGCTCTTGCCTCACCTGTGGTTCCCTGACAAGAGAAGCAAGCCGAGAGAAGCTCAGGCTGCTGCCCCTCTTCACACCTCTCAGTCTACCTAGCACTCAGCTCCTGGAGAAGCAGAATCAGAGAGAAGGTTGTCATTATCCCCACTTCAAGCTCCAGACTCCTGTTTTAAAGATTTTGCCTAGGGGAAAAAGAGGCTGCAAAACCCATAGCTCTCAGTCTCTTCCTAAATATATTGACTTCATTTGCAACAAAGATGGATACATTTAAACTTAACAAGCTCTCAAGAACAGTGGAGGTTGTGGTAAAAGGCAATTGAAAAGAGATTCAAAATACTAGCCAAATTGTTATGCACCAGGGCATTGTGAAAGCACTACAGCAGTAAACCAGCAATTACTAGAGTTTAACAACTGAGGGTGGTCAGAGAAATAGGGAAATAGAGCCTTATCAAAGCCACTGCCATTCCAGTGTCATTTTATAAATTAAGATGTATATGGTAAACCCTAGCGCAACTACTGAAACAACACAAGAAATATAGTGACAAATTAAAGTGCTACACTACAAAATATTGATTTACTATAAAAGGAAGCAGTAGAGGAGGGCTAGAGGAAGAAAAAGACATAAGACATAAATATCAAAAAGAAAAATGGCAGACATCAATCCAATTACATCAATAATAATGTTAAATGTGAATGGATTAAAGAATTAAATCAAAAGGCAGAGATTGTCAGACTCAATTTTAAAAAGTAAGATCAAACTATATGCTATCTGTAAGACATACACATTAGACTCAAATATACAAATAGATTGAAGTAAAAGGATAGAAAAAGATGTATCATGCAAACAGCAATCATAAGAAAGATGGAGTCACTATGCTGAGTGCAAATAAAATTAACTTTAAGATAAAAATATGCCACTAGAGATAAACATGGACATTTTATAATGATATGTATGAATTGGCAAGATATATAAATTGCATACGTATATGCACCTAAAACAGAGACTCAAAACACATGAACCAACAACTGACATAACTGAAAGAAGAAACACACCATTCAACAATAGTTGGACACTTTAATATCTCACTTTCAATAATGGATAGGAAATTAGGCACAAGATCAACAAGGAAATAGAAGACCTGAACAACTATAAACTAACTAGAACTAACAGACATCTATAGAAAATTCCACCCAATTAACAACAGAATATACATTCTTCTCAAGTACAGCATGAGATATTCTCCAGGATAAACTATATGCTAGTCTGTAAAACAGGCATTGTAACCCTTTGGGAAATAAGATTCAACAGTCCACAGTCTCAGGTAGTCTTCATAATATTCTGAAGCAAAAATAAGGCAAATTAAAGGACAGAAATAATATATAGTATGTAAACATAATAAAATACAAAGTATGTTCTCCAACCACAGTGAAATGATATTAGAAAGTAATAGCAGAAAATATTTAGGAAACTTACAAATATGTGGATTTTAAACAACACACTTCTAAATAACAAAGGAGTCAACGAAGAAATCACTAGGAAAATCAGAAAACACTTTGAGATTAATGGAAATGAGCTAGAGCACAGCTTAGAGGAGAACTTATAGTTGCAAATGCATATAATAAGAAAGAAAAAAGATTTCAAATCAATGACTTTAACCTTTTGTCTTAAGACACTGGAAAAAAAGAGCAAACATATCCTAAAGCAAACAGGAAATAATAGAGACTAAAACAGAAATTAACAAAATGGAGGATAGAGAAACAACAGGGTAAATCAATGAAAGCAAAAAGCTGGCTCTTTGAAAAGATTTTAAAAAATTGACAGACCTTTAGGTAGATTAACCAAGAAAAAAAAAGAGAGGAAGCAGTCAAATTATTAGAATCAGAAATAAAAAAGAGGACACTATTATTGACCTTACATAATTGTTTTAATGGATGATAAAGTAACAGTATGAACAATTGTACAGTAACAAGTTAGATAAATTAAGTAAATGGGCAAATTCTTTGAAAGATAAAAACTACTAAAACTGACTAAAAAATACACTATCTGAATAAACCTATAACAAGTGAAGGGATTGAATTGATAACCAAAAACTACCCACAAAGAAAATCTCACACCCAGCAGCAGACTCACTGCTGAATTCTATCAAACATTTAAAGAATTAATACCAATTCCTCACAAAGTCTTCCAAAAAGTAGACGAGAAGGGAATATATCCCAACTCATTTTATAAGGCCAGTATTACCAAACTAAGCAATCACAGGAAAAGAAAATACTAATATCTCTTATGAATATGGACACAAAAATCATCAACAAAATACTAGCAAACTGAATGCAGCAGCATATAAAAAGAATTACACACCATGACCAAGTAGGATTTAACCCAAGGATGTGAGATTGGTTCAACATCTGAAAATCAATTGACATGATACATCATATCAATAGAATTTTTTAAAATCACATGATTATCTCAATAATTGCAGAAAAAGCATTTGACAAAAATCCACCACCATTTCATAATAAAAACACTTGATAGGGACACCTGGGTGGCTCAGTCGTTAAGCGTCTGCCTTCAGCTCAGATCATGGTCCTGCGGTCCTGGGATCAAGCCCCCCATCAGGCTCCCTGCTCAATGGAGAGCCTGCTTCTCCCTCTCCCACTCCCCCTGCTTGTGTTCCCTCTGTCGCTGTGTCTCTCTCTGTCAAATAAATAAATAAAATCTTAAAAAAAAATAAAATAAATTCTCTTAGGCAGTTAAAGGGGAGGTTAAAAGCTCTTCCTGAGCCTTTTGGGCCTTGATTGTCTTCCAGTCAAAATAATCCACATGCTGAAGTGGCACATTCTGGGAGACTTGTTCCACACCCCTTAAGAGCCTTTGTACATTGCCAGTGAGAATATGAAATGGTGCAGCCTTTTTGGAAAAGAGTCAGGCAGTTTTTTCAACCATTAAATGTAGAGTTAGCATATGACCCAGCAATCCCTCTCCTTAGGTATAGATCCAGGAGAAATGAAAACATAGGTCTGCATAAAAATCTTTTACACGTGTTTATAGTAGTGTTACTTGTCGTAGCCAAGAGGTGGAAACAGCCCAACGTTTGACTGGATACGTGGAGAATGGTTAATTGAAAGTGGTACATCCATACAATGAAATACTCTTCGGCCTGGAAAAAGATTAAAGTACCGATACATGCTGTAACTTAGATGAATCTTGATTAAATTATGCTAAGTGAAAGAACACACAGACACAAAAAAGATCACATATTATATGATTCCATTAATAAGAAATGTCCAGAACAGGAAAATCTGTAGGTACAGAAAGTAGATTAGGACTGGGGGTTAAGGGTAAGAGAATAGAGAGGTGATAAGGAAAGGGTAGGGAGTTTCCTTCTGAGGTGCTGAAAATGTTCTAAACCATGCAACCATGTTGATGGTTGCATGTGTCTGTGAATACATGAAAACCACTGACTTGCATGCTTTAATGAGAGAATTGTATGCAATGTGAATTATATCTCAATAAAGCCGTTAAAAAAAAAAAAGAAAGAAAGAAAACTACCCCAAGCTTAACACAGTACTAACAATTTCTACTTACCAATGTCTCATTTTTAGGTTCCCTTTTTTAAGGTGAGGAAACTGAGGCTTCAAATGTTTAAGTAGCTATGTCAAGGTCACCCTGTGAGGAAGTACAAGAGAGAGCACTAGATACAGGAAAACCGACTCCCAATTCACTATTGGAATTGAGAGTTGCTGGGTTCGATTATGCAGTGCTTTTCCATGTATTATACCATTTAACTCTTGAAACACCTGCTGTGATGTGTAAATATTACTTTCCTAACTTTGGAAATCAGGAAACTGATATTCACAGAACCTGTAAACTGGCGAAATTTCAAAGCCATTCTTCTTACTGAAAGTAGAATGCTTTGTCCACCTCATCAGAGCGAAGGTCAACTGCCTCCACGAAGGTCAGCAGAAAGGAGGTAAGACCCAAGTATACCGACTCTCTGAGCATAATATTCATATTAAATGAAAACTTTTAACTACCTGCAAAAGAAAGAATAGACCCAAGCCTAGAAAAAATACATCTGCAGGTGAAACAATGTCACCAGCAATTATTTATGAGTTTTGGTCTGCTTGGTAGGCCAGGGAAATGCAAAGACCAACCCCCTAAAAGCCAGTTTTCAAATTACTAATTTGATTCTACTAGTTATGTGTTTTAAGCCTGCTTTCTATCATCACTTATTTATTTAGCTGAATGACATATCAGCTTCAGGAGTCCACTAATGGTGAAATAACCTTTTTCAGAAGGGGAATTGTACAAAATGTGTCAGTGCTTTTAAAGAGAATAAAATGCTTAATAAGATTTGCCTTCAGAGATTTTTGAAATTCAGGCCTACAGAGGCAATGCACATCTGCCAGCAGGACCTACTGGGTCAGCTCCCTTGCAGCTTTCTAGAGTTTTCTTAAGAAGTGCTGGAAGAACAAGAAGCAGAGCCTAAGGCAGGGAAAATAAGGGAGTGATGGGCAGCAGGCAGCCATTTCTGGGATAGGAGGAAGGCTATCCAGAGGGGGCTTGCTCATCTGATTATGCTTCCTCCTCCCTCCCCAGCCTGAGAACTGAACAAAGAGGCAGACAGAGCCTCATCCTTCAAGAAGAGACCAGAATCTGCATTGAAGAGCAGAGAAGCTGCAAATTCCACTTGGTTTTTCTTAAAGTAGGTCTTAGGCAAGAATTCTTATTCTCCCAGGGTAATGTTCCAGGTATAAAAGCATTGGTTTCTGTTTAAAGATAAAATAGCCTCTGTTTCTATACAAGAGCATAAGAACTATATTAAGGGCCACCAGTCAGAAAAATCTTTTTTTGTGACACCATAGGTGGCCTGCAAGAGTGGATTTCACGGGAGCAGCTTTCCTTGTATGTAAAATATTTTTTTTTACATCATTGCTTCAGCAAGGCACCTATTCTTTTTAAGATTCTTGGAATGCCAAATGCAATATGATCTTCTGAATAGAGGGGAGAAAAAACCTCAGGAGAGCTGATTAAATACCTGTGCAAGGATCGTCTGAGAGATTTAGGGTCCTTGGGCTTTTTCCCAGGGAAGTCAGTCCTCCAACTGCTGGCTTGTCAGATATCCAACCTTAAACTATTAGTGCATTCCAACTTAGGCAGGTGTAAAAAACCTTTAAGACCTTAAAAGCTTTCAGAAAAAAATTCACAGCCAGTTTAAGTTAACCAAAACCCAAACAAATGCCTAGGTTATCTGTTCTCAGCGTGTTGGTAACAGAAGCAACCAGAGGTTTTTTTAAAACAAAGGGGCACGGCTTCTTGCAGTACTAAAGTCTGCTTCATTAGAGCCCATATAGCGTGCCCTACCCTAGTGCGCCTTTTGTTGGCTTTTGCTTCAGCCACAATTTTGAATGCCTTTGGGAGAGAAGATGTGTGAAGGAGTGTTTCAGGTATCCATTACTCTTGGTGGGAAAGGAGGCCTGCAAATAGAGAAGGAAAGTCGGCTTGGCTCATTCCCTCCCTCTCCCAGCTGGTCTCCGTTTTCTGCTTTACCATAGCTTATCTAGACAGCGGCTGACACAGGCCACTGATTTCACTTTGGGTTGAAAAAGTGATCTCTGGAGGATAAAAATCTCTTTGGCCTTTTTGTATTACTCTTTCTGTAATACAAAAAAAAGTCAACTTAGAAACAAACATATATATGAAAGTTGTCAGTAATAAACTTTTAAAGCAGTCAGGGTTTTTTTTATAATATTAAATGGATGAACATGACTTGTTGATAGCATGATATAACTTGCAGCTAATTGTCATTGTCCTCCGAACATGTCCTAGCTTTGGCTCTGGCTTCTTCTTTTTTTTGGCTGGACAGTAATTAATGTGAAGGTGAGATTCAAATTTCTAGGTGTCTTCTCCACATTTCCTGACATTCTTTGGCCTTGTGGACCTGTGGAGGGATTCCATCAGAGTAAGGCTCTTGGCCTCTCCCACCTTCACCTCCACGGGAAGACTTGTCACACCTCCCTGGACAGCTGGAGGGAAGAATTAACATGCTCAGTTCAAGCCCTTCTGAACACCTTTCAGTGACCGCCTGTCCACAGAATGAACTAACCTGCACCCTCTTTTCCCAGGCTGCCTCTGTGGGGGAAGCCAAGGGCATGGGAGGGACCTGTGCTTGGCAGGTGGTTGAGTGAGTTTAATGCTGAAATTATTTAGAGTTAAGAAGCCTACTGTAGGCACACATCTAAGTTTCATCCTCCAATCAAGGATTTATTTGTGATAATACTGATTATTTAAAATCTCCTTCTGCCATAGTCAAATCCATAGAGACAGAAAGTAGAATGGTGGTTGCTAAGGCCTGTGCCTGTGGGAGAATATGAAGTTATTGTTTAATGGATATGTGGTCTCAGGTTTGCAGATGAAAATGGATTCTAGAGATGGACAGTTGTGATGGCTACACAACAAAATGAATGCACTTAAGTATTTACTACCACTGAACTGTACACTTAACAATGGTTAATATGATAAATTTTATGTTCTGTTATTTTATACTGTGTTATATATTTTATGTGATGTTACATATTTGAACACAATAAAAAAAAAATGGAAAAAGCAATTTCTTTCTAGTTCCTTTGCCTATGTTCCCCGGGGCTGGACAGCTTCTGTTGATCATACATTTAACTATAAGTTTCAGTGACTTAAAGGAGCCAGAAGCTAGATATGTTACAAAGGAGACTTCATCCCATGGTCTTGTATTCAATGAAGGGACTTCTCTCCACTTTCTCACCCACTCCTTTCCTTGAGAGGAAAGGTGACTCTCCCTGCTAGGCAAGCTCTCACTCACCTTTAGAAGCAGCCTGTCTAGAGGAGGCTGCTGTAGAAGGAAGTCTTTACATCTCTGCAGGAGAGGTTTGGGGTTGTCCAAATTTTCCTTGAACTGGATGGGTTACTTAAATTCTGAAATAAAGTATCAGGAAGCCAACTTGATTGTCCATTATGCTACATTCTTCAATCTAGCTTTTACTAATCTGTTCATCCACCAAATATTCATTGACTACTTATGTGTTCCAAGCATTCTTCTGAGCACTTGGGACAGAGTAATGAGCTGCTATTTTTATCTCTATCTGCCCAATTCCTGGGTCTTCATCAGGGAAGGAAAACCAAACTGGGGAAGGAAAGAAAAACGTGTTATGTATTGAACCCCTTAAGCCTCTAAAATTAACTTTTTTTAATGTATAATTTACTAATATTTGTTTAGTCAATATATATTGAGTCCCTATTATAAGCCAGTCACTAAGATGAACAACAGTCTTTGTGAAGCTCCAAGTCTAATAGGAAAAAAAGAAACACCAGCGAGTACATTCAATACATTACAATTGATAGATACTGTGGTATGAGCAGAAGCAGGACTGCAATTAACATATTCTTATTTTAATTAGCTCAATATGGAAAACATATCAAATTCTCAATATATCTTTAACTGAAAGCAGTAATCCCCACCGCTTTCTTTTTAAAATTCTGGCAAACACCAGAAATACGGAAATTTAGAAAGGAAGGCTGAAGGGTAACAATGACAACAAAAAACCCAAAAGCTTAATCTAAAATTAGGACAGAGTCAGATATTATCATGCTTGGAGATTAGTGCTAATAGGAATCAACATAAAATGGATAAGATTAGTCATCTGCAGGAATCATGGCAGGAAATAAGCCACCTAAGAGATGATTCACAAACATATTGCTAGCAATTTGAGGGTGCTTTCTACGTCTCACCAGGGGTCTAGCATGCTTCCCTAAAAGGGAAGTCATCAATTTAAAATGTAACTAGTAGAAGATTAGTAGTAATTTAAGAAATCGCAAATTGTCATAAGGAAATGACAGAGGTTTTGGATGACAGATAAGAAGTATAGAAAATGAATGGTATAGTAGAATTTGTCACAATCTCTAGGGAAGAAAAGTTGCTGATTCTAAAGACTATTAGGGGATATCTTAGAAATATTCCTAGGACCAAGAAGAGCAATCCATCCTATTTGATAGTTAGATAAACTCTAATTACAAGTTCTTTATTCTATGTTCACTAATCAACCTACTGATCCAACTGATGGCCAACCACCAACTCCCATCTGAGTGGCCCAGTAGTCATGCTCAAATGACTGCTAATGGTCATCCTGTTAGATATAATCCCCAAGGTAAATTAATGAATGGATATGCTCGTTGCCGTACCATTTAGTGAGTTGGATTAAGGAGCCTGATCCTCTAGAATCTGTTCATCTTAGATCGCTAGTAAAATTGATGTACATTCTACATGTGTTGCTCTCATTCAGATACAGGTATTTCAAACCATGGGACATAAACAACTAGTTGGTCTGTCTGTCTGTCATTCTTTTCCTAATCCCCTCAACTTCATTCATTTTCCATCCACTCAGGCCCCAAATCTTAATAACTTTCTTTGAATTCTCTTATCTACATCATAGTCTAACACTAATCACATCCAATTAATTTTTCCTTCTTATTCTTCCTTCCAAAGTCTAGGCCTAGAGGATATCATAATTACGTAGTGGCAAAGTATTTCCAAGTAAAATTTGAGGTGATGACCCATGCCCACTCCTACTCTACCTAAGTCACTCATTTGCTCCCTAAGAGCCCCCCTCCAGATGGGAGTTAGACAGGAGACATCCGTTGCCACTCTGGACTCACTACAGAACCAGAAAAGGTAGGAAGTCTTGATTCTTGAGTTCAAAACCCTGGAGGTGAAACTGAAAGATTCAGATCCACATGTGTGACTTTCCTACCTAGACTAAAAAAAGAATCTTCAAGCTGAAAAAGAGGGCAATGAAGGGGGAGGTTGGCAGAGAAAAAGAAATAAATATGAGTGTGAGAGTTGTGCCCTGCCTTCTGCCCCATCATGATGAGACCTTAGAGAAGACATCGCTGATCCTCTTATTTAAGTCTGGGGACCCATAAATAGAAAGTTGTTCTGATGGAATAGGGCTGGGAGATAGCAGACAGTAAAACTGGGAGAGAAGTTCCCCTCCCCCTCCCTTCATGCTACCATCATCGAGAAGAACCCTCAAGGTGGCTCACATTCGGATACTAGCTGGAGACAATCCATCTAGTGTCACAGGCTAGAGTGGTGTGGATGGCATCTGAAATCTCCCACAGCCCTCCAGTTCTGGAGACTGGGGTCATCAAAGAGAGGGACCTGCAAAAGTCCTCACCATCAGAATAAGGGAACTTCTCATAAGGAGGATTCTGTGTGGACAGTCTCTTCTCCTAATGATTGTCCCACACCTACATAGAGGACAACAAGAAGAGTGACCTCGGGAACAAGCTCCCATGGTGTGGAGAAAGATAAAATGAGTATCTCCCATGTCTACCTTCCCACTCCTTTCACCATGTCCTGAGATGATGGAGTTAAAAAGCCCCCCAAAAACACAGAATAGGCCTTGTTTTGCCTGGAAGTGAGTAAATTTTCTCCAGCAAGTAAAATGGAGGCTTAGCTCCAGAAATTAATATGAATTATAGAAAATGAAGACAGTTATGGGTCTTGTATATGTTGTTGCACACTTGACTAGGACCTTTAGAATTTGTACCTGCTACTTTCATATTACTAAAATATCTTTTTAATAAGCTCCCTGCATCTATCTTACACACCACTGTCAAATTAATCTTCCTAAATGCCTACTTTAACAGTGCATGTGATGGCTTCCTGTTGCTTTCAGGATGAAGTCCAAGCTCTTCATCCCTGAAGCATTGTGAAAGGCCCCACACCATCTGCTCCCCAACTACTTTTGAACATTTTACCTCCTGCTGTTTTCAGTAGGAATCCCCTGTTCCCAGAAAGCCATCCTTCTGACTTCTAGCCTCAATGCTTTGTTCATCATCTTCTCTTACCACCTTCACCACATCTGAAGTGTTCTCCCTGCTTCTTTCTTTTATAGAAATCTCAACTTACCTCATCATTTGCTTAAAAAATTATTTTTAAAGTCCATTCTTACAGTTTTTTGAACACACCTATCCATTTGCATTCCACTATGTCATAAGAAAACTAGTGATGAGTTGCCAGGGGAAATGAGAGGAAGGGCAGATTATCTCAAGATGGGGCTGTCAGGGAAGGCTTCCTAGAAAGTGTGCACATGTGTTGGGCCATAAAGGCAGGTAACATTTAGATATATAGAGATGACAAAGATAGGAAAAAAGGAGTCTACAAGGAAGAGATAAAATTATAAACAAGGAAATTAGCCATATTTTTGGGGGTTGTTGAATGGTTGAGTCAAGCACAAGCTGAATTTTATTTTCTTAACCCCTAAAATATTTGCTGTCTGTTCCACTTACTTTTGTATGTAACTGACTATCTCTGTCTATACCATATCATCTTTCTATATCTACCACCTTATATAAGTTATCTATCAACCTACATACTGGAATGGTTCATGTACATGACTTGTCTTCAAGTAAAAAAACATTGCCTGGCATGGGTGGGATGTCTTAAAAATCACAGGTAATTTCTGACTATCAGTCCCTTCAGTTGTCAGCTTCAACATTAGTAAAATCACCTTTACTAATGACAATATGTGAAAAGTTAAGGAAACTTAGATTCTGGGTCTGAGCACTGACCTCTCTGTAGCACTATTGCCATTTAGAATTTCTAGGAAATGAAATATTTAATGTGGCAGATGTACAGATGCTTGGTTAACAATGATGATTACAGAATCTGGGTATCATAAAAGCAACTAGAGAGAAGATAGTAGACATGGAAGAGAGAACAAGATGATCTAACAAAGCATAGCTGGCTTTCTAGACACAGAGAACTACAACAAACAAAACAAAATAAGATGGTGCAAGCATATAGAGAAGATTTTTTTTCTAAGTGGATTATTCAATGGAGCCTCTGATGCACAACATCATTGCTGAAGGAGTCAGTTCTTCTAGGAGGAATGTTGAGCTCCTAACATTACAAATTGAAGAACTGAAACTTCTTTTCCCACAGAAAAAAAAAAAATACTGGTTAAATTCTTTTAGGATTAATTCAAGTAACTTTTGAGTTGAATGGGCTTTTGTGGGCTGATTTAGGTGCAGAGTCAATGTTTTTAGAATTGTTTCTATGTGGAAATGTGTTCTGCCAAAGCCCTAATTTAGAAATAAACTTCTAGAACGTAAATCACTTTTTCATTTGGAAGCTATCTATATTTCTTTTGTAATGGCTTCAGAGTCTAGCAGAAAATTATACTCAGAAGAGGAGTCTAGTAAATACCTGTTGGAAAAAAAAATGAATGTATACAGGTACTTAATCCTGAATTCACTGAGTGAGAAGAGTAATAGTTTGTGTGCTGGATGGGAAATGGTCACATTCTTCAAGTGATAATTATGAGAAATCTCAAGCACCTACCACACACTAAAAATTATAATAAATCTTATCACAAGAGGGAAGAGATGGTGGTTCCAGCATGTAATTGTCTCCTCTTGGAAGCCATAGATGGGACAAAACTGTGACATGGATCCACAGAGTGAAAGGAAGGATTCAAAGGACTTTGGAAATAAAATGGATCTGGGAATCCACAACTATTTTAGAAAAGTGTATAACAATTTCCGCTCTTAAGCCACATTTGATTCATTTATTCATTGATTTGTATTCATTTATGTATGTTTTTTCATTTATTTATTCAGCTAATGAATTAGTTTTCTACCACTGTAGTAACTGATACCACCTCAAATGTAGCAGTTTAATACAACACAAATCTATTATCTTACAGTTACATAGGTTAGAAGTACAGATGAAAATCAAAGTATCCACTGGCTGGGATCTCATGTGGAGACTCAGGAAAGAATCCACTTGTAAACCCATTCAGGTTGTTGGCAGACTCCACTTCCTTACAGATATATAGCAAGGTTCTCATTTTCTTCCTGGCTACCAGCAGGAGACTTCCCTTAGTTCCTAGATGTCCCTCTCTGGTCCTTGCATGTGGGCCTCTACATATAAGGGCCAACAGCAGGGCATTAATCCTTCTCATACTTGGAATCTCTCTGACTCCCTGTTACCAGGATAATTCAGGACAGGGCCTACCCCCTTCTTAAGGTTCATAATCTTCATTGTATCTGTAAAATCCCTTTGCCATGAAATGTAACACATTCACATTCAGGGTTCTGGGTGTGAACTTCTTTAGGGGGCTATTCTGCTTACTACAACCAACAATAACTATTGTTCTTATGGGGCTTTTTTATTTTTAAAGAATTTTATCTCAATAAATTGGGGAGGAGGGGCTGATCAGTAACCTTGTTGAAGTCCTGCCAAGAAGTGATCTCTTAGTCATGTTTCATGAACAACCTCACATTTTAGCCTTTAAAAAGATCATTTCCAACCCTTAACTATGTTAGTGGTTTTCCACTGGTTATTTTAAAAATTGTCAAAGTGTATTTTTTAACATAGAATCATGAACAGCACACAGAAATTGCACACAAATATATAACATGGATACTACTTGTGTAACTACTTTATTGCTAAATTTTCTACCATGTGGAGAAGTAGGGATTCTCATACACCGTTGCTGAGGTAAATTTCTGGAGTTTGATCTGGCAACATATAGAAAAGCCCAAAAATATGCATATTCTTTAACATGTAAATTGCCATTCTAGGAATTTCTCTTAAAGAAATAACAATGAAAATGGATAAAGCTTTCACTAGAAAGATGTTCAAGAGAGCATAATGTGATAGTGAATAATTAATACAACCTAAATATATAACAACAAGAAAATGGTTATAACTTATACTTCCTCGGAGCACCTGGGTGGCTCAGATGGTTAAGCGTCTGCCTTTGGCTCAGGTCATGATCCCAGGGTCCTTGGATTGAGCCCCACATCAGGCTCCTGGCTCAGCAGGGAACCTGCTTCTCCCTCTCCCTCTGCTTCTCTCCCTGCTCATGTTCTCTCTCTCTCTCCCTCTGTATCTCTGTGTCTCAAATGAATAAATAAAATCTTTAAAAAAAATTATACTTCCTCTATACAATGAAATGATGTTTTATGATAAAACTAGACAGGTTTGGAGATCTGACCTTATAGGAGACCTGTGTCTCCAAATCAGAACCAAACCTCGGTAGAGCTAGATAGGGCCCAGAATTTTCCTTGCCCAAAAAATAAAGGACAGAAAAAAACATCTGCATGGTGAATCTGGGCCAAGTTCTAGTATAAAGCAGGGAGCATAATTTTCCCTATCCCTGGATTTGACATAGTTGTGAAAGACTTCAGACCACAAGAGGTTTCCAAAACTCCAGAATAACACAGGCAACCTGCCCAAGGTTCTTGCGGTAGATCCAGACCTGGAGAGACTGTGTGGTTATGATTCCTACATAGACCAGCAGGAGAACCTGGCAGGTAGGAGTGTAATTCCATGTATGCTCCCTGGAACTTTTAGATGCAACCCCATGGCAGGGAAAAATCATGAATTGACTGCAACTAGTTTCTGCTACCAGTAGACTGAGTTAGAAATAAAAATTAAGATGAATTATGGAAAATAAAATTATATTTCTTGCATATCTGAAATTTCTACACACAACATACGAACAGAGAAAGACTGGAAGTAAATACTCTATAATAGTGATGGTAGCTTATCACTCTAGGTGTTACCATTATGAATGATCTTGACTATATTGTTTGAAATTATAATTTCCATTTGTTAAGATAATGGAGTATGTACAAATCTCAAATGTGGAAGAAATAATATAACTCTTTATTTTCTCTTACAGTCTAATATAAGCACCAGCCCTATCTAGCAGGAACTCTTCCCCAATTACTCGGGAGCACCCCCTATGTTTAATCAAGCTTCTGGGTCTTAGGCTGTGTTAAGGGGTGTGTGTGTGTGTGTGTGTGTGTGTGTGTGTGTGTGAAGAGAAGCACCCCCATCATCATGTATGTCCACACTGGTTCCCACTGTGTCATCCATTGTCACTCACCCCATAGTTCCTTTGACTTACAGTTCTTCCTAGGATTTCCTTATAATCTTTTTTATTTCTGTAAAGATAGTAATGATGTCCCCTATTTCATTACTGATTTTAGTAGTTTGAGTCTTCTAAGTTTTTCTTTCTTTCCTTCTTTCTTTCTTTCTTTCTTTCTTCTTTCTTTCTTCTTTCTTTCTCTTTCTTTCTTTCTTTCTTTTTCTTTCTTTCTTTCTTTCTTTTTCTTTCTTTTTCTTTCTTTCTTTCTTTCTTTCTTTCTTTCTCTTTCTTTCTTTCTTTCTTTCTTTCTTTCTTTCTTTCTTTCTTTCTTTCTTTCTTTCTTTCTTTCTTTCTTTCCTTTCCTTTCCTTTCCTTTCCTTTCCTTCCTTCCTTCCTTCCTTCCTTCCTTCCTTCCTTCCTTCCTTCCTTTTTGCCAGTCTTGACAAAGGTTTGTCAATTTTGTTATCTTTTCAAAAAATGAACTTCTGATTTGTTGATTTTGATGATTGTTCTTCTACCTTCTTTTCATTCATTTCTGGGCAAATCTTTATTATTTTCTTCCTTGTACTTGTTTTGGGTATAGTTTTTTCTTCTTTTTCTGGTTTCTTTATTTTTTTTTTAATTTTTATTTATTTATTTATTCATGAGAGTCAGAGAGAGAGAGAGAGAGAGGCAGAGGCAGAGGGAGAAGCAGGCTCCCCGCCTAGCAGGGAGCCCAGTGTGGGACTCGATCCCAGGACCCTAGGATCATGACCTGAGCCGAAGGCAGACGCTTAACCATCTGAGCCACCCAGGCGCCCTTTTTCTGGTTTCTTAAGGTGGAAGCTTAGGTCATTGATTTGAAATCTTTCTTTTGTTTTATTGTATTTTTTTTAAGATTTATTTATTTATGTAATCTTTACACCCAACGTGGGGCTCAAACTTGTGACCCCGAGATCAAGAGTCACATACTCCACCTACTGAGTCAGCCAGGCACCCCTCTTTTGTTTTAAATATAGGTGTTTACAGCTATAAATTTCCTTTTAAGCATTGTTTTACCTGTATGCCGTAAGTTCTATGTTAACTTAAAAAAATCAAGTTGGTTTTAATACTAACTCAAATTTAATAAAATACAGAAACTTGCTTGAATATATCTATATTCCTTTTCTACTCCTTTGTGCTATAATTGGCATATAAATTACATCTTAATGCATTATGAGTCCATCAACATAGATTTGTAAATATTGTTCATGCAGTTCTTTTTTTAATCAGATAGAAGAAAAGAGTTACAAAAATACATTAATATTACCTTTTATATTTATCTATGCAATCACATTTACTGATGCTCTTTATTTCTTCATGTGGATTCAAGTAACTGTCGAGTGCCTTTTCACTTCAGCCTGAATGACTTCCTTTATTATTTCTTGCAGGGTAGGAACTCGTCTGCTAGGAACAAATTTTCAGTTTTTGTCTGAGGATGTCTTAATTTCTCCTTCATTTTTGATGCATAGTGTTGCTGGATATAAGACTACATTGACAGGGCGCCTGAGTGGCTCAGTCGGTTAAGCGTCTGCCTTCGGCTCAGGTCATGATCCCAGGGTCCTAGGATGGAGCCCCACTTCGGGCTCCCTGCTCTGTGGGAAGCCTGCTTCTCCCTCTCCCGCTTCCCCGCTTGTGTTCCCTCTCTCGCTGTGTCTCTCTGTCGAATGAATAAATAAAATCTTTAAAAAAAAAAAAGATTACATTGACAGTCTTTTTCCATTAGCACATGAATATATTTTCCAACTGCCTTCTGGTTTCTATAGTTTCTGATGAGAAGGCAGCTGTTAATCTCATTGACGATCCTTTGTACATCCTGAGTTATTATTCTCTTGCTCTTTTCAAGATTCTTTTGTCTTTGTCTTTCAACAATTTGACCATGTGACTATATCTGGATCTCCTTGAGTTGATCAAGTCTGAATTTGTTGAGCTTTATTGATGTGAAGGTTGGCTTTTTTTTTTTTTAATCAAATTTTGGACATTTTCAGCCATTATTTCTTCAAATAGCCTTTCTGCCCCTTTGCTCTCTCTCTTCTGAGATTCTTATTTTGCATTTTTAGTGCATTTCTTGCTATATCACAGGTCTCTGAAGCTCTGTTCATTTTTCTTCATTTTTTTTTCTTTCTGTTCCCCAGACGTACAATCGCAATAGATGTATCCTCAGGCTTACTGATTCTTTCTTCTTCCAGTTCAAATTTTTTTTGTAGAAACCCTCTAATGACTTTCTAATTTTTTATTGTCAAAGTTTCTATTTGGCTTTTTTGATAACTTCTTTTTATTGATATTCTCTATGTATTGACATATGTTTTTTGTTGTTGTTGGGTTTTTTTGTTTTGTTTTGTTTTGTTTTTTTTAGATTTTGTTTCCTTTAGTTCTTTGAACATACTTACTGTAACTGACTTAAAGTCTTTGTCTAGTAAGGCCAACATCTAGGCCCTCTCAGGGGCAGACCTGCTGACTGCTTGGTTTCCTATGTATGGCCACACCTTCCTATTTCTTTGCCTGTTTTATAATTTTTTTTTTCAAAACCTGGACATTATATAATATAGTGTGGTAACTCTGGAAATAAGCTACTTTCCTACTCCCACCAGAATTTATTGTTGTTACAGAGTGTTTGTTGTTGTTCTTGTCATTGCTGTTTTTGCTGTTTGCTTGTTTAATGACTTTCCTGGACTAATTCTTTCTTTCCTGTGGAGTGCAGCCACTGAAATCTGCTCAATTAGGTTAGTACTCAGGTGATATTGGTCAGAGACTTTCTCAACCAGTTGGTTTGAACCAATTTTTGGTTTGAACTGACACATTTTCCACCCTTTCATGAGGGGCTCTCTGTGTGTGTATAGGGATCACCTTCACCACTCAGGCAGTTTAAAAGTCTGCCTTAGCCTTCTTCTGTTTGTGCAGGCCTCAAGGCCACAAGTTAGAGACTGCAGTTCTCTGAGATCTTTCCGGGACATGCACACAGCCCTACCCATGTATGTGGCCTTCAACATCCCATGGGTATGACAAAGCTTTTCAAAGCTCCTTTGGACATCTCATTCCCCAGATCTTCCTTTTAACTTTTTTTTTGCCACCTCTTGTATGCCCCACCTGTGAAGTATCACAGCCTCAAATAGAGGTGGTATTAAACAATTACTGGTGCTTATTTTTGAAAATTACTCTTGGGGTTCTGTGTCAGGTCAAATAATGACAACACCCTATGAATGGAGCTTTTCCAGGAAGCTGAGGGACAAGTCAAACAGTGACAAAGCTGTGGAATGGTACTTCATGAGTTGCTTCAAACCCAGTCTGCCTCCCCTGAGGTAACTAATTTTCAAGGTCCTATGGAGTTAGGGCAATGGAAAAACAACATAGTTCAGTTTTTATATTTAAAGTCTGACCATTTATACACTGTCACACACACACACACCATTATATATTCAATATTGACATCAGAAAAACACCAAGATATATAGTGATTTAAATATCCCTATCCATTTGTTAAGACGTACCTCAATTGCTCTGTTTTAGTTTTCTCATCAATTCTGTCTTCCCTCCAGTATTTTAAATCTTCCTTCCTTTTGTTCAGTAGTGCTTGGTCATGCCCATGTTGTATTACTTTTCATCCTGAGTTATTCTTATTTGTATGTCTTCCCAGTATTTGCACATATTGTAGGAACAAAAAATAAAGGATTAAATGGACATGATCACCTCCAAAAAGTAATAACATTTAATAATAAGGTAAGAGGAAACCACTCTGATTTTATTTATTTATTTATTTATTTTTATGATAATGCTTTTAAAGTTTCAAAAAGATACAGTTCTGTCTCTATGAAGAAACCATATGTTAAAAAAGACCACTCAGTAGTAGAGAGTTGGTTACAAGCACTCCTGGAAAAGAGGCCTAAATTTAGTTATGCCTGCTATGTAAAAAATTATTCAGAGCCACTTGGACAAGGAAAGCAAAGGAGAGAAGGTAAAGAAGTGTGGACAGAGAAAAACTCGAAGTATGAGTAAGTAGATCCATGAGGTGGTAGATTTATGGTCCTTCCTGTTACCTGTGCCTGGAACAGGCCTTGACAATGTACCTCTCCTAAAGGACACGTTATTCTATAGCCAAAGACACCCACATGGGTTCTAGACTCAGCTCCTGAGAAGAAACAAAGACCGGTCTAGGGCCAGTCTTATATAACTTTGAGCCTATTTCAATAGCAAAGAATAGAACCTAAAATTGCAAAAGATGACTTAATATGGAAGTGCGTCTTTTATAGACGTGGTAGATGTGGAAGCCAAGTTTAATCTCTTTTGATATTTAAACTGAATAGAAATTTCTCTTTGGAACCATGCCACACTTGAGGTTTTTCTCTATGCTGTGATGAACTCTTATTTCACATTAGAGGTCTACTGGTTTGCAGCCCTGATCAAGAAGAAAGGAATAGATTCTGAATTAGGGAATAAAGGTTATAAGAACAACGTAAAAACATAGCCATAGTGGGTTAAAAATTCCGTGCCATTCTCTTCAAGCATTAGTCTTTTAGTTTTGATTAAAAAGATCACAGAGAATGAATTACTTAGATCCCTTCCAAACGGGCTTGCTAACTTAGAGACCATACTGATAAAACCAGGAAGACTAACTACACTCCATTTCTGATATGTAGCCCAGACTCCCTTTGGGTGAATGATGGAGTCTGGCTTTGGTTACAGAGATCACTGATTAGATTTTTCAGGTGGAGACAAGTAAGAATAACAAGAATATATTACATGATGTATCTAATTGTGATCTTTCTTTATGCAAGTAACTCTATGAAAATAATGGCATAAATATGTATATTCATTTATACTGTTTTCTTAGTATAAAAATAGGATAAAAATGGGAAAACATTAAAAAAGGTTTATACCAAGGCAGAGTAAATTTTATAATCATCAAACTTTGCTCAATACATTTAATATAAATTTATTTTTCTCATCATGGCTAAATGGAAAATAAACACTCCAATCAGTTTGAGTTTCTATCTATGCCCAGAACATTTTCGGTTCTGCTCACTCATTACACATGCTTGAAGACTTTAGAGCATTGGATATAAACATTTGTCACTTTGGTCTATTTTGCCTTCAAGTGACAAAGCCTATTTTATCTTCTAACCTTAATTACTGTGGATGGTTTCTTATCTGTGCTTGCAACTGGCTGATCCCATCCTTCTAGTCATGGTCTTGGATGACACTGGATGACATTCAGAAGACACTGGATATATTCTTTTCTAGGGCCTGGAATTCCTCTACCCAGCTAAGAAGGCAACAACCCCGAGACCCCTCCATGGAAATGGTGCTGTTCTTCGAATTGGTTTACTTACCTTGCAACCACATGAGTGTATCACTCATTCACTGGAAATGGACTTAACCATGGGAATTGCTTTGTTAAATACTGAGTTCCCATATCTTACAATCATTCACAAAACTTTACATAATCACTCTTTATCCTAGGGGAGTTTTGCCCTTCCTTATTTTCTTTGAATCATATTTTTATTATCCAACCTTAGAGATAAAATACTTATGAATATTCTACTCTCTCATACTCATGTTTACTTGTGAATTCCAGACACTTTGGGTGATAGTTGAAATGTCCATAGCTATGTCCATGATATTAATTCTTCACCATTCAAAGAGCTCTTTCATCTCAGTCTCAATTGGGCTCTTAGCAGTAAAGTCAGACTCTTAGAAGAACCAAGTGAAAATGTAAATTGGTGTTCTTCTAATTAACATCATTCTTACTTCTCACTGATGTAAGCCTTCCATCTGGATACTGGAAAACAACAGTTTTTGGTGAGGACCGGAACTGAGTCAAAAGGATGGCTTGTTGGCCAAACAATGAAAAACTCAGATGACTGGGAAAATGGGTATAAATTTCTAAAGTAGTGTCTCCCCAACCTCCCCCCAAAATAAATGCAAATGCTTGTTAAGTAAGGGACAATTGAATTCATTATATGAGTATAAACTTTAATATGATGTTTTCTGTTATTGGATATATTTCTAGCTTAACTTATAAAACTAACACTGTGATGCATATTCATGACTTTTTTTTAAAAGTTCCTTCTTTTTTAAAAATATTAATAAAATTACAGGCATACCTCAGAGATATTGAGGGATCAGTTTCAGACCAGAGCAATAAAGTGAATATTGCAATAAAGGGAGTCAAATGCATTGTTTGGTTTCCCAGCGCATATAAAAGTTATGCTCAGTTGCACTGCAGTCTCTTAGGTGTACAATAGTATTACATCTAAGAAACAATGTATATGCCTTAATTTAAAAATACTTTGGGGCGCCTGGGTGGCTCAGTCGTTAAGCCTCTGCCTTCAGCTTGGGTCGTGATCCCAGGGTCCTGGGATTGAGCCCCGCATCGGGCTCCCTCCTCTGCGGGAAGCCTGCTTCTCCCTCTCCCACTCCCCCTGCTTGTGTTCCCTCTCTCGCTGTCTCACTCTCTGTCAAATAAATAAATAAAATCTTTAAATAAATAAATAAATAAATAAATAAATAAATAAATAAAATACTTTATTGCTGGGGGCACCTGGGTGGCTCAGTGGGTTAAGCGAGGTCACCATCCCCGGGTCCTGGGATTGAGCCCTGCATCTGGCTCCCTGCTCAGTGGGGAGCCTGCTTCTCCCTCTCCCCCTGTGGCTCCCCCTGCTTGTGCTCTCTCTCTGACAGATAAATAAAATCTTTAAAAAAAAATACTTTATTGCTAAAAATGCAAACCATCATCTGAGCATTCAAGGAGTCATAGATACTAATCACAGATCACCGTAAGATATATAATAATGATGACAAAGTTTGAAATATTGTGAGAATTTCCAAAATGTAACACAGAAACACAAAGTGAACAAATGCTGTAGAAAAAAATGACGCAAACAGACTTGCTTGACGCAGGTTGCCACAAGCCTTCAATTTGTAAAAAACACAGTATCTGCAAAGCACAATAAAATGAGGTATGCCAATTTTTCATACTGTGAAAATGTTTGTTAAAAATGAAAATTTTAGGTGATATACTTGAGAAAAAAGAAGAAATTTAAAATTGCTCATAATCCCACCACTTATAAAATTTGGGTTTCTGGCATACT
Source organism: Halichoerus grypus (assembly GCF_964656455.1). NCBI lineage: Eukaryota > Metazoa > Chordata > Mammalia > Carnivora > Phocidae > Halichoerus > Halichoerus grypus. Next base: position 56,288,170 of record NC_135724.1, read on the forward strand.
TATTTCCAGAATGCATGGTATTCACAGTTGAAACCTTGTGATACTCAAAAGGGCATAAATTATAAATATAAGGTGGATAAAATATCTCATTAAATAGTAAGCTTCCATTATTTGAATTTTAGCAAACATTTAAATTATATCTATACAAGTCATCTCTCTGTATTTCACCTCTATGTCTCCCTAAGTCCCTCAAGCCCAGTAAAATTTAGTCATTTTAGATGTGGTTTATATTTGGAACGACAACTACTCTGGATATAAACAGATATTCATTAGGTAACAATGGTTGGCAAACAAAGGCTTAGGAGGGCCTTGCAACTGATTTCTAAAATTTCCTGGGCAAAGATGTAGTAATATGAATGCCTAAACCTTGTCCAACCTGGCCACCGGTTCCCCAAAGGACCCAAGGGAACTCAGAGCTGCCTTGGTATTGCTCACTAGGGGAGACAGGGGCTCACAGGCATAGGAGCTCAGTGGTTAATCTGCACCCCAGTGAGGACATTTATTCCCTAGGGATCAAACAATGCTGGCTTTTCTCTGCCCTCCAGCAAAATTACAGAAAGGGAAATTATGCCTGACTTATCCACAAGAGTTTTTGAGGGTAAATAATGAAAAGGCTAACGCAAAAATTAATAGATTCAATTAATTTAAACCTTCAAAATAAAACCTGACGGTTTCAAAAGAAAGGCAAATGAGCCATTTCAGGTTGGGGAGGCTGTGATACTCCATTCCATCAAAGAAATTTTGTTAGCATTGGAAACAGTTGGGGAATAAATAAGCAGGCATAGCTCTGCATGGTTCAGCACTGAAAATGATTCTTACTTTAAATTTTACAAGTTTCAAAAAGGTGGAAATGTGGTAAAATGTCTAAACGTGCACTTGACATCAGGTTCCCCCATGAATCAATGCGCTAAACCTAATGGAAACTAGAGGTAGATTGTTTGAAGCTGAAATGAGTCATTGGGAGAGTTTTAGTCTGGGTAAGGAAGGACAAATTATAGGAATAATGACCTACACTGTGCTTGTGGGTTACAGATTTATCATGGAACCCTATTAGCATCTTACTTTGTGCTGTGCCCCCTGTTAGCTGCTTTCACACATATTTTTTACATAATCCTCAAAATAAATCCTGTAAAATCATGTATTCTCATTTTATATAGAGAGAAACTGGTGTTAGGAAAGTGTAAGTCATTTAGCGAAGGTCATAGAGCTAATAAGAGGCCAAGCCATTCTTGAAGGGTCTTCATAGACCTGTCAGTTTTAATCCAAGAAGAGGTGTGGAAAGTATTATAGCCTTCACATTGCAGACTCTGGCACAAACTTTTACTCTAGTAAACATTGTTAAAACAATTTTTTAGACATAATCAGAAGGAATATTAGAAAGCAAATAAAACCTTATCATGGCACATTTCTATTTGGAGTAATATGTGCAATCTTAATGTACATCTCTTCCAAAACAAGATATGTTGGAGCTGGAGAAGGTCCAGTGTGATTGGCAGTAAAAACAAATCTGCTCTTAGGAAGTGATGTCTGTTCAACTCAGCGTATCTGTGATCACATGCTGCTTAACAACATCATCACAACAAAGCAAGTTCAAGTGCACTAATGTTATAATAGTCTTGCATCTAAATAATAATTTGCACTTCCCTCTGTCTTCTCTTTTCGAACGTTAAATGGTTATCTGCTGTTTTTTCTCTCCTCTCCCCAACCAATGTCTATTTGCAGATATGATTTCCTTTTCAGCAACGCCCCCGCTCCTGCGCCTGGAGTTCATTTGCCTCCAGAAAGGCTTTGCCCAGGCTCTGGGAATGAAAGGGATGACCCTGGCTGACTCGTCTGCTCTCAGTGATTGGCTCAGAGTTTGTCGTGTGACTCAGGATGGTCAAATCAGAGCGAACCTGTTGTGTTAGATTCTGCAGCTGTTGAAACCGGTTCTCACAAACCTGGTAAAAACAACAGAAAACTTAGCCTCTCCCAGTTCTTCTGAAATCTGCTTCATGGGGCCAAAATCAAGGTGTCAGCAGGGCCATGCTCCTTCTGGAGGATCTAGGGGAGAATCTGCTCCTTGCCTCTTCTCATCTCTGGTGTCTGCCTGCGTTCCTGGACTCCTGGTCGCATCACCCCCAGTGCTGCCTCCGTGGTCACCTTGGTTTTCCTTTCCTGTGTGTGTGTGTGTGGAGTCTCCCTCTACCTTCTTCTTACAAGGACACTTGGGATTGATTTTAAGGTCCACCTGAAAAATCCAGGATAATGTCCCCATGTCAGGATTTGTAACACAATCATATCCGCAAAGACCTTTTCTTCATTATAAAATAGTATTTCCCGATTTGGGGAATTAGGCCCTTTTATCTTTAGATGGCCATTATTCAGCCTACTATACCTGAGTGGAATTAATGAGAGGAAACATTACCGTTTGTATTCTGGACTCTGGGCTTTGAGTATGTGGCCTGCAGACATCTTACCATCAAGGGAATACCTGCCTGAGAATGACCAGCAGGAGAAAGTAGAGCTGAATACAGGGAGAGTGAGGGCCTAATGACATCCTTTCAGGATTCTCTCAGGCCCTAAGCTAGGCCAGCTCCTGGACTACAAGTTATTTAAGCCCATAAATTCCCTTTTTCCTTAAGCCAGGTTTTTTTTCCTTTTGCCAAGAGAAGGACTGGCATAAATTACATCTCCACTATTAGAGTATATCTTCCAGAAAAGTATCTCACATTAGGGCCATTTCATAATCATAGGGGTTTGGAAATTTTCTACTTAAACCCAATACTTTGGAATACACACGAGTATCTTTTATGAACACAGACTCAGAGTCAAAGGTAGAATCCAGGTTTTCCTGAGTCCTATTGAGCTTTTTTGCTTTTTTCATTGTCCAGAAATGCTTCTTATTCTCTCCTTTCATGCTGTTTTTCTTTCTGCATCACCTGACTCCCACTCTATTTCTTTTCCTTTCTCACTTCAAAGGTTTCCTAATTGAAATGTGCCGAAGCAATTGAAATGTGGTACCTCGGTGAATTACTGCCAGACACCGTAACCTTTGGACTAGCTAGAATCTTGTGAGAGGAGACAGTGTGTTGGTGAAAGTTTAGAAAAAAGAGTCTCAAGCAATTTCTCACTGGTCAAGTTCTATGTGAAGAGAAAATAATTTTTCGAAAGTTAAGTTGTCAAATGGGCCATTAGCTATTGACAATTAAACTTATCTCTTTTGTATTTATTCTTTCTATTGACAATTTAACATTTTTGATACACATATTCTGAGCATATGAAATAAAATATATGTTGCAGATACAGAGATTTGGGGTAATGTGAAACAGTGTAGTCTTCAAGGTTTCATTTTTAGAAGGTGGCTTTTAAAAAGTGTCTTACAGTGTTTCTATTAACAAGATGGAGGAGCCTGGGCTGAGCAGTTAGACATTTGGCAGGTGTGTGACCAGGTGAAAACTAGATTAAGGGGCTAACAATCGATGTTCACCCAGAGGGAGGTCCTTAGGAGATTTGCCAAAGGCTCTCTTTTGTTTGATGTATTTATTAATAACTTCAATCAAACCAGAATGGTATGTTTATCAAATTCAAGTATGACATGAGCTGGGAGAGACAAAGATTATATATTGAATGACAGAATCCAAAATGAAACTGACAAATTAGATCTTGAACTAAATCTAATGAAACCAATTTGAAGTGGCTTCTATTTTAGATTTATGATCAGCTTCACAAATCCAAGATGAGGGTACTATGGATTAACAGCACTTTCTTAAGAAAAAAACAAAAACAAAAAACCCACAAACAACTTACTTTTGGTTAATTTCTTGATTAACATGACCCCAAAATTTGAAAAAAGTTACCAAAAGAGTTAACTGAATCATGGTTCTTTGGCAGATCAACAGAGTCCAGACCTGAGGGAATGACAATGATCCCCATCTCCATAGCGGTCACTGTACTTACAGTGAGAACCAAGTAAACTGAATTTGGTCCAAAAAACAGTGACCTAGTGATGAATGGCAGGAAACCAGGCCATCTGAGGTACTACTGAAAGAACGAGGAACACTTAGTAAGAAAAATTATAATTCCTAAATCTTAAAATGTGTTTTCAAAATCTTTAACCATACAGAATTCTAGGCCCCATTCTCAGAAATTTGGATTCAGTAGTTAGGAGACTTCACAAATCTTTTTACAAACCTCCCCAGGTGATGATCAGACCGATTAATTCTTAAAACTCAGATTGTATGACTTCTAGAGCATCTTCCAGCTCATTTTATGCTCCTAAGAATTTTTGCTTCCTGAACTGTACAGAGATTTGAAAACATTCCTTAAAAGGGATCCGGTCTCAGATAGACATAATGTGTTTACTTGTTGCCAAATACTGAACTAGATTCCAGGGGATTGCTACTGCTTCTCACACCCTGCCCAGCCCCCAACCTCCACTCAATAGAGGAGCTTTAGCAAATACCACACACAGCATGCAGCCTCCCAGAGGGAAAATACAGGGTGGGGCCGGAGAAGCTGTCATTTCTGAAAAGCTTCAGTGATACATAGAATGACACATTCAATGAGACCTTTCATTTGCTAAAGAATTTTGTCTTTTATAAATGGACAAGTTTTGTTTCAGGGACTGCTTGGGTAGAAACAAAGGCTAAAAGTTAACCAACACCACTTGGTCAATCAGTTACAATTGTACCCCTCCAGAGGTAGTGGGGGTCCACTCACCCTCCACACATCTGTGTATGTTACGGGAGGGTCTGGGGGATCAGACCCATCATTTGTGCCCCCTTAATCGGTCCTTAGGAGTTCACGTGTGTCAACCTCATTACTGCTAATGTGAGTTATGTGCACTCAGCTAGGGAAGAAATCCTTGATAATTGTGGGATTCTGGGTTTGAAAAGCAAAGTCACATTTAATGTTTCAGACTTTTGTGAAGCCTTCCTGGCAGCCTTATTAATTTGTTCTTATTTTGGTAATCACTGTTCTTTCGTCTGAGTGGTTATTTTAAAATGGGAAAGGAACCTAAATTAGTATTTTACATTGTAAGACATACATTTGCATCCATCATAAACTTTAATTTATACTTTGGCCAAATAATTTTAACAGTTGCTATAAAATCAGTTATTTAATAATAGTTTTTACTACCATATTGAATGCAGCAGGAGACAAGCTTAATAGCCTCGTGTCCACAACAAATTTCCAGCTATTATTCGTACATCCCACATGCCTTTGACAACTCCACGGACTAGTCAAGTTCCCACTGATTGCATTATTTGAATCTTGCTAAAAACTAGTTTGCCACGTGCACACAGTAGTTTTTTAGTGAATACATCTGTTTTTCCAACCTCAATTTCTTTTGCTTTCTCAGATTTACATCATTATAAAAACTGTTATTTTCAATAGAATAATTTTCCATAATCATATATGTGCCCCTTAATAGAACATCTGCAATTCAATTCTAAAGCACAAAGAGGAAGAGGTGTGTAAATTAATTTAACATTTATATTTGTATTAGTAAACATAAGAGAAGATTTCAAGGGGGTTAAAAAAACACATTTTAGACACATGCCAAGATAGTTTAAGTTGGGCAATTTGAGAAAAAAAAAGTAAAATAAAAAAGTATAAAAGTAGAACACGAACTTGATCTCTGTTTTTGGCAGCTTGTTTTTTAAAATTATGTTCCTTTGCTAAAAAGCATGAATACAGCTTTAATTGACTTATCCAAATTTGAGATAACTTGTCTGAATTTAAGAAACTTTAAAATTATTAAATCCAATTAAGGGAAATACTCAACTTATCTAATTTGTCTTTGTATCTTCTAGAACACATAACACCCAGTGCAGTACTTGACATGTGGAAACGGAGTACAATATGTGAGTGAATAAATGTAAGGACTTGTCAAAAAATTATTAAGACTTTTTGAACTTGATTGTTGGTTAGCTGACATTAATTCTTTTTTTTTCCGGTGGTACAATGACCCTTCATCATTTAATTTATTAATTCAATAAGTACTCATTGAACACTCATTATAGGTGTTTGGGATACATCAGAGACTTACTGTTTTTCCTAGAATAGTTAATTAATTAATTAATTAATTAACATTGAAGTATAGTTGACAAACAATGCCACACTAGCTTCAAGTACAGTGACCCAGCAACTCCACATGTCATGCCATGCCCACCACAAGTGTCACCACCACTCGCCACCAGTTTACTATATTTCCTGTGTTGTACTTTTCATCTCCATGACTTATTTATTTGATTACTGGAAGTTTGTACCTCCTAATCCCCTTTATCTATTTTACCCATCCTCCCATCCCCTATCCTTCTGACAATCACAAGTTTGTTCTCTGTATTTTTTTGAGATCCCACATTTTTTCTGTTTCTGTATGTTTTTTAGATCCCACATATAAGTGAGACTGTTTCTGTAAGTTTTTTAGATCCCACATATAAGTGAAATCATATGGTATTTGTCCTTCTCTGTCTGACTTATTTCACTAAGCATAATACTCTCTAGGTTCATCATGTTGTTGCAAATGGAAAAATTTCATTCTTTTTCATGGCTGAGTAATATCCATTATATATCTGTGTATATGCCACATCTTCTTTATCCGTTCCTCTATCAGTAGACACTTGTGTTGCTTCCATATCTTCACTATTATAAATAATGCTGCAATAAACATAGGGGTGCATATCTTTTTGAATTAGTGTTTTCATTTTCTTTGGGAAAATACCAGTAGTGGAATTACTGAATCATACTGTATTTCTGTTTTTAATTTTTTGAGGAACTTCCATATTGTTTTCCACAGTGGCAGTACCAATCTGTATTTCCACCAACAGTGCATGAGGGTTCCTTTTTCTCCACATCCTCTCCAACACTTGTTATTTCTTGTCTTTTTGATTTTAGCCATTCTCACAGGTGTAAGGTGATATCTCATTGTGCTTTTGATTTGCATTTCCCTGATGACTAGTGATGTTGAGCATCTTTTCATGTGTCTGTCAGCCATCTGTATATATTCTTTGGAAAAATGTCTATTCAGGTCCTCTACCCATTTTTAATCAGATTAGTTGTGGTTTTTTGGTGTTGAGTTGTAAAAGTTCTTTATATATTTTGGATATTAACTCCTTATCAGATACATCATTTGCAAATATCTTCTCCTATTCAGTAGGTTGCCTTTTTATTTTGTTGTTGGTTTCTTCTGCTGTGCTTTTTTATTTTGGTATAGTCCTCCTAGCTTATTTTTGCCTTTATTTCCCTTGCCTGAAGAGACATATCAGAAACATATTGCTAAGGTCAATGTCAAGTTGGCATTAATTCTTGACAAATAAAAGGATTTTCAATCTTTGAAAATTTGCAATGCCTCAAAAGAGTGTGTAGAAACAAATGAAGACCAACCAAATGAGAACAAAGGGTATTTATTAAGATCTTGCTGTAGCAAAAGTGTAGGCACCATCACTTGTGTTTGCCTAAGACTCAAAGGCAGGTAGAGGAGTGGGAAAGTGAGGTGGGAAAAAGAGATGGCCTCAGATTTGCCCTGGTTGGACCATCACGGCATGGGGCAGCTGTAAGCAGACTAACTAGAAGAAAGGCATCCTTTGTGATTGGTTAGGGGTGCAAATTTGGCTTTCATTGGTTGGTCCTAGTTGGAAGAAGGGACAAAAATTAGAGAAGCTGTCAGTTATTAATCAAGTTCTGGCCATTTGGGGCCGATTGTTACAAGGGGTAATGGACTGATTTTCTACAAGTCTGACTTATATATAGCAGGTTGGCTCCCTGGTCTGGGTACTGTAGGTAATGTGTTGGTTTTCTGGACTGGTTGCTGCAGATTGTGGGTCAGAGTTTTGTTTTTATTATTTGGTCTGGCTGTTGCCTATTTGTAAATTCAGTGTCTCAAATGCTTAGAAATGGGGCAAGTTGTATAATCCAAGGAACAAAGAACAAATTAGGGTTGAGAAACTATAATGTTGTCCCCTGTAACAAACATGTAGTTTGGCAATCTAGTTGACTTTTTGAGAAATGTAGTTTATAGTTGTATTACAGTTACACAGGCACAAAATCTGTCATGATGAGCACATTATGACAACACACACACGTCTCTATCGAATAACTGGTGTTGGTTTGTTTTGGTTTATTACTTACATCATGTTTCATATTAGATGTTTTCGTCAGCTTTCTGGTGGTCTCTGGTTGTCTGCTCATACTTAAAAGTGGGGCATTCAAGCCCCACCTGGTGCCTCTGGGAAGCGGTTCTTAACACTGGTACATGTGCTTGGTTCCTGAGGTGCCCTCCACTGCTCCCTGCTCAGTAATAGGGCCTTGCTAATCAGGTTGTCACTAGACAAAAGTGCTTGAGACTTAATTTACTATCCTGGCTTTGCCCAACCTCAGTGACTTGTAAGACTGACAGTGAAATAAACTGTGTAAATCCTGGAAAAAAAGAAATAAAAGCAGGGCATTATGTTATGGTTGTAAACTATACCTCAGTAGAGCTCTAAACAGACAAAAGAAAAAAAGGGGGTGTTATGAAGCTGACAAGAAGTTCTAAGAATGTGAATGAGGCTTGTCACCTTTATTTAGCTACTTGTATGGTTTCAGTGCAGGAACCTCAATGTCAGAATCTACGTCTTTTCTCTTGCTCTGGTCAGAGTCCTCAGAGAAGAATCTTCCCATCTTTTATCTGGAGAGTAAAATCCTGGTTGTCAATGTTCTGGAAGCTGAGTGGGAAAAAGAAGTTTCAAAATTCATTCCTTATACTGTCACTTAAACTCTATCTTCAACATGGTAATTCCCACCCTCAGTTCTACCTGATGTCCCCAAGCAGTGCAGACACTGTTTGTCATGACTTGGCCAGGGCATAAACTTCTAGTCTTTACCCAGAGCAGATCAGAGGCAGTCAGCTACCTACATGAAGAAAGGATGACTTGGCTAGGGGGCTGTTAATTACATTTATTTTTTTTTATTTTTTTATTTTTTTTAAGATTTTATTTATTTGTTTGACAGAGAGAGACACAGTGAGAGAGGGAACACCAGCAGGGGGAGTAGGAGAGGGAGAAGCAGGCTTCCCATGGAGCAGGGAGACCAATGCGGGGCTCGATCCCAGGACCCTGGGATCATGACCTGAGCCGAAGGCAGACGCTTAATGACTGAGCCACCCAGGCGCCCCTGTTAATTACATTTAAACAAACTTAACCAAACCTCTGTTTGCAGCCCATGGAGACCCCACTTCCTGAAGCCTTTGGGTCTTTAGTGGTACAGATCAGGGTGCTTCTCAGGTTTCTCAAATGCCAGTTTAGGATTAGTTTTCCCTTGTCTTGCTGGGTAAGTTGCCAGTCTCCTTTCTGCTTTTCCACTTTCAAAATTTAGCTGCCGTTGCCTGCTCTCCTACTTATTGTCTTTGTGGCTTAATTCCTTTTTTTCTTTTCTTGCCTATTTCTTTATTATCATCATCATTATTTTGGGCTTTCAGGACGAGGCAAAAATAAAAGTGTGGGTTTGATCTAACATCTTTAACCCAAAACACTGATAAATTTGTTGGCCTTTCTGCTCTCAGTATCTTTTCTTGTAAAAAGGGAATGAGATATAGGCTCATGATACTATTTATAAGATACAATAATTTTCATCTGTAGATCACTTTACACTATATAAAGTGTTTCACATAAATTTCATTTTACCCTCCTGATACTTTCATAAGTCAGGTAGGGCAGATATTGTTGGTCCTTTCACCTAAGTGGAAACCTAGGATGGTGGGGGTGTATGTGCCCGGAGGTCACCCTGCCAGCAAGGGGTGGAAACAGATGCACAGCTTCTGTGTGCCATGTGGCCTCATGGAGTTTTTGGACGAACAGAGGACAAGGAGAGCGAGAGAGCACTAGAGCTGATTCCGGAAACAGAAAATCTCTACACAATTTGACAAGAATGAGGGTATTTGACAGGAATAAAAGGTCCCGGCTTCTGATCTCAGGGGCCTGGGATGAGCCCCGCATCGGACTTCCTGCTCGGTGGGAAGCCTGTTTCTCCCTCTCCCACTCCCCCCGCTTGTGTTCCCTCTCTTGCTCTCTGTCAAATAAATAAATAAAATCTTTAAAAAATATATTAAAAAAAAAAAAGATCCCAGCCCCTGTCAAGCCAACAGTTAAAAAAATTCCAGGTAAATCTATGGTTAGGGAAACAATGAAACCTAGAAATTTAATCGAGATTTTAAGACATCAAATTAGATTCCCTGGTAAGGATGCATATGACATAAGCCATTATCTAAGCACAAAGCCTTATTTCTTAAGGTTAAATAGTGCTTTTCTTATCTTCGTTGTCCTCTGGGAATCTTATTACCTTCATGACCATTCCTCGATATTAAAGCAGCAGTGAAACCTGAAGTGAACAGACAGTATCTACTAGGATCTCTCTTTTCTGCTGAAGAAAAAATACAGGTAACTTTGGGGCATATCATCCTTTGTTTCTTTCTAAATCTGTCATTTTTTATCTTCAGCGCTGTATTCAATCAATGAACAAAGACCTATGGAGTACCCAAAAGAAGATGAAGAAAAGAAAAAAGCAATCTCTGCCCTGAAGGAACCATCATCTTTTGAGGAAATAAAACATCACATCATAGCTATACTGTGGTGAGCTTGAGCTCTCAAACCCCATTAAAATACAGGATATTCACATCCTGTCAAAATTTGTCATTCAAAACCATTCATTCATTCACTCAACAAAATTGAGATGCTTTGCTGTACAGTTACTGAGTGATTGTGGCTGATGCACTTAGATTAGTGGCACACTAAATTGGAGATTTTTGTAAGAGGTATGCCATCTTCTCAGACTATTCTCTGAAATTGGGCCATTGACCCCAGTGTTCTTGGGCACCTCTACCTTGATGTCTGGCCCCTTCTCTCTACTTTCAGGTCCTTTTTAATTCCAACACTTCACTGTGGCAGGAAGGGGATGGCTCTCTACCTTCTGTTCTTTTTGACATGATTTTCCATAGTATATCCTCCTCCTTCCTGAGGTGACACCATTCCGTCCTCTTAGTAGGGGTCATAGTGGTGTAGCAAGGAGAAAACCCTGCTTGTTGGGAATATAAAAAATATCATCCCTTTAACTCTCCAACAGAATGAAGCATTTTGAAGGAAATAAACGAAGTACTACATAAAAGGATAAGAAGAGAGACCTGTATTTATTGGGGTGGTTAGAGAATTGCTTTCCATAGAGAAGGCATTAGCTGGAACCCGAAGGCTAAGATAAAACCAACCGTGTAAAAGTATGGTTCCTAGCAGAAAGAACCATAAAATAATTCCAAAGGAATAGTATAAATCATGTCCTTGAAGTTGGTAATTAGGATAGACATGTAGGTGGGATACGAGCTGTGTCTTTTGGGTGGTATTAGAGGTCAGTCCACTCAACAACCATTCCCAAACACATTCTCCCCTGTCTTCCTCCACCCAAGAGGCTGGAAAACATGTGACAAAAATTCCCAGTCACCATTGAAGTGAGGCTTGGCCATATAACACCATTTTTACTGACAAGATGTAGAAGAAAGTCATTTAGAGGGCCTTCCTTCCCAAATAAAATGCAAAATCCCACAAGAAGTCATTTGGTCCCTTGCCTTTCCACTTTCTTTCTGCCAGGAATGCAGAGGGAGGCACTTATGTTTTGCAAGGCTGAGAGCAAGTAGTAACACAGGAGGAATCTGGGTCCTCAATGGCACGGTGGTATGGCCTCAGGTAGACCTGAGCTGCCTACCCCTAAGTGAGAAACTAGATAATGGTGACTTATTTTATTAGCATTTTCTAAGCAGTTGACTTAAATTCATAGTTAATCCTCTTAAGAACTTAAAAGAGTGAGTACTGTTGTTGTTCCATTTTTAGATGAGCAAACTGAGCAAGAGAAAAGTTGAATAATTTACCCAAGGTACTCAGTGAGTGCAGAAGTTGAGCTTTGAACTCAGGCAGTGTGCTACTCTCATACCTTTAGCCATTATTCTACATGCCAGTGTTGGCTGGGTTTTCTGTTATCCACCGATGATTGCAATCCTAACTCTACATCCTTTAAGAGTAGGTAACACTTAGATGGAAGCTTCTGGATCATCATATAAACAAAGATAGGTGCAGAGTGTGGCCAAAGGATGGCAAGTTAGACAACAATTTGATGAAGAATTTATGGCTGGAAAAGAGACAAAGATGAAGATGGAAATGCAGCAGAGTGTTCAGGAAAAGGAGCTCCCAAAATTAGAATATTTGCCCATAAATTGCAGCTCCTCCAGTGAGTAGCTTGGCGCCCATTGTCTAATTTTATTGTCTTATCTTTATAAGATCTAAGTCATTCTATTTTAGTCCTCAGTTTCCTCATCTCTAAAATGGGCATGATGAACATACCTGTCTTTCAGAGTTTTAATGCCCTGGCAAAAGGCTTTGTTCATAGTAAGCCTTCCATAAATGTTAGCTCCAAAATCATACTGAAATAAGTCTGAATGTTTTCCTCTAAGGCTTGTCTCAACTTGACTGTAATGCCTGTCTAGAAATCAATTCAAAATGTAACATTTGGAAACTTTAAAATATCTGAGATGAAGAGAAAGTAAAGATGATCTTTTCTTTGATGTTAACAGTGAAATGTTTTTTTCATATTCTGCGGGAAACTCAGCCTTATTACAGATCACAGGACGTAGGACTCCATTGTTGCAATAATTTAATCTGAGGTAGGACTGACACTGTTGGCGTAACGTTTCTTAATAGTATTAGTCAAGCAGAGCTTTAAGGAACATACCTATTGACTTCAAAGGATTTGTTGTAAAGAAAGTGAAATAAAAAGGAAATAAGGATCCACGGGAAAGGATACAGTGCCATGATTTCCACCCCAAGTTTTGGAAAATCCCACTAACCTCCAAACTGTGTTCTGAGAAAAACAGTTATCTTGTACAAACGCATAAGAACTAATATAAAACATTAGTTCAAAGCCTCTGGAAAAAAGAGAGGGACACAAAGACAGTCACTCTGTCCTTTAATGAATCCCCACGTGGAAAGGAGCTGCTGCGTGGTGGGCTGGAGCCTGTGCCTTTGAACTGACCGTGGTTCTGGAGGCAAAGTGTCATTTCACGCTCTCAGAGTGAGCTAGCAGACCTCTGACGCTTCCCAGCTCCAAAAAGAGATCGCAGGAAATGTTTTTTTCTAGGACTTCTTGGTGACTTAAACACAAGAAGGAGAGAGACTGTACAGTGATTGCTGGAGGACTCTGATGAAATCCTCCTAAATCAGTTTCTTTCTTGGTCTTTTTCCATATCCGTGGAACCAGCCCCAAAACCACCCCTGATGTCTGTGTGGGAGGGTGCTGACTGAGACTAATGTCCTCAGTGCTGCTGGTGATGTAGAGACAGCCCAGCTTCCAGACAGGAAAGAGCCTGCCGTGGGGCTCTCCTGTCCTGGAGGGGCAGGGCTGACAGGCTATTCTGGTCAGAGGGGTGCTTCTGTGTGGGCTTTGTGTCCCCTCCTGCAGGATGCGGCAGTGGAAGGAAGGGGCACTGTGGGACCTGTTTCCCCAGAGGGCCCCTCAGTATAAAGTAGCCCTAGTGTCCTGCCGACTCAGAGCAGGGAAGTCACCCTGAGAGGTGTCCCTCCTTGCACAGTATACAAAACAACCTGCAGAGGCGACAGAAATCAGACTGTTCCAGAGATTCTCCAGCAGGTCACTTCCTGTTTCTACTATTCTGGGAACTCCAGTTTGGACATGGCTGGAAAAAAATGACATCTTCTAGTATACTGAGATCACCAGGTAGGATCCATCTTGCTATGGACCCCACGACTAAGTAGGGAATTTTTTGAGGAAATCAACCTACCTCTCCATTTTATCTAAAATAATGAAAAGGTAAAAGTTCCCATCAGAAACAGATTTAAAAAAAAAAATATGACCTATTTGCAAATTGTGAACTTTCAGCCCCACGTGGTAAAATGGCCTAGAAGAGCTACATAATAAACTTTAAGTTCATTAATTGAGGGGCCTGTTTATAAAGAAAGTTCATGCACACTGACATCAACTCTCTTACAATGCGATGGGGTAGACAAGACAGAAACCACTCTTCTCATTTTGCAGATGAGCAAACAGGAAGGGCCTACCATGATAAACCATGTAGTTTTACTGCATATAATCTGCTGTTGGATCTGGCAGCTGATGTAACTGCAGTTATGCCCCAAAGAAGAGTCTGATGAGAAGGGACAGGAATATCTGTTGAAGGTCTTCCCATCTAACTGGTATCTGGGCCCAGTTAGATATTTCTCCCCCATGTCTACCTACAGAACCCCAGCATAGAACTCTGAATCTAGACTCTCTTTAGTATTTGATTTTAAAATCAGTGGTTAATAACAAGAACTTGTATGTCACTAATAATGCAGCAAGAACTGTGTTAAACGCTTTACATTATTATCTCATTTAATTCTCGTAACTCTGTGAAATGGGCACAATTATTACCTTCATTTTACTGATAAGGAAGCTGAAACACAGAGAGGTTAAATGACTTGCTCAATGTCACACAGACTAATGGTGTGAGGTTTAAGGTTTTTAAAAAGAATATGCAAATTCATTGCCCTAGTATCAACATTTCAGGAGATTAATTTATATTCCCAGGGTATTGTGGGCAAAGCAAAGAACTAAAACCTATTACTTCTCCCCTTTTAATTAGGCCATGAGAAGGAATTCCCGGGGCATCTAAAAATTCATCCTAGTTATTTAAGCCTTTATACAAAAGTGGCTTTGAACTGTGCTTGGATGAGCTTTGCCTTTTGTCAGTGACAGGTTCTGACCTTAGGTAGGATATAAGCAGCTACAGAAAAGGGCACCTGCCCCGGTTCTTTCTTCTTTTGTTCAGCTGAGAACAGGGTTTCATTGGTGAAAGTTTAAATGACCTGGTTCCTTCTGACCCTTGTGAAAAACTAATGAATGATGTGTTCTTCATTTTCATCTCATTCTCTCAGGTTTCATGTGCAGTATAGTCTCCCTCCACCCCTTATTTTCCAGGAATGGAAATACCTTCCAAGGCCCCCAGTGCATGCCTGAAACCACAGATGGTACCGAGTCCTATGTATACTATGTGTTTTTCTATATATACATACCTATGTTAAAAATGTAATTTATAAATTAGGCCCAGTAAGAGATTAACTAACCAATAATAGCATAGAACAATTATAACAATATACTGTAATAAAAGTTATGTGAATGTGGTCTCTCCCTCTCCCTCTCTCTCAAAATATCTTATTATACCGTACTCACCCTCATCGTGATGGCTGTGAGATGAGAAAATGCCTACGTGATGAGATACACATTCAGAAGTGAGTGAACCTGTGAAGTGCTGGGTGAAAAGTTATCTCTGCTCCTCTCATGGCCAGGCAGAGTAGACTCCAACGGTGAGTGTGTGTATAGTGCAGGGCTCTGCATATCACTGTGTCCAGTTTCCCCACCGCTGCCCCCTGGCTCACACTTCCCAGAGGTAAATGGCCGGGGGGGGGGGGCGGGGGCAGAGATTGGGGTGCGATGTTCACTTAAAGCCTTGCTTAACCAGAGATCAACGCAATGAACATAGCAGGTTTGTTCAGTGCCTCCCAGTTCACACAGTTTCACATGTGATACCATTTCCACAAGCCAGGAGACAGAAATTAACTAATTTAAATCACACTGTTGGGACTCAATCAAGTTGGACTTCAAATTCTGAGCTAGCTAGCTCCGTCTCTGACTCCCTCTCTTTCTCCTTCTTTCCCTCCATTCATCCTTCCTCTCTCCCTTCTTTCATCCATCCATCCCACTCTCCTTCCTTCTTTTCATTCTTCCCTTTTTTTCAAGGACACACTATTGTTCATCAAGGAAAGAGAATACAGTACATCATTGTGGAAACCTATACAAGCATGCTTATTTACATTTCTTATCTCAATATACACTTTCAGAATCTAAATACACTTCTAAAAATGGTAATTAATCATTGCAGCAAGGCCTAGAAATGAGAATATGAGTAGCAGAAACAATGACAATCTTTTCTTTTCCATTTCTGCTGGGTCATGATAGCTCCAATTAAGTGACCTTGGCAGATATTTAAATGATTCTGTCTATGCTTTTTGGTGGGCCTGGTACTTTGCATGGTTAGGAACTTTCTGCATATGGTTAACCTCGAAATTCAACATAACATTTCAGATAGGTAGGGATGTATTATGGTCAGATCAGTTTTCTCTTCTTTCTTTTTTTTAATTTACATTTTGACTTTAGTGAGGTTTGGACAAGTTTCAAGAACAGAGTAATTACTGCCAAAGATATCATCATTGCATAAGGATAGTTGGCAGTTCTGCCTGCAGACCCGGCAAAGTGGGCTCCTGCCCTGAGTGTGTGCCTCACCGGGCCCTGAGTATCACAACCTATACAAATGAATTTATTAAGGGACACATGGTCACCTCTGTCACTAGGGTTCTGGTGTTCAGTGATGAGAGAGCATAAAACAGGACCCTAAACATCTGATCTCAAAACCAACTCTATTCAGGCTTTACAACTTTTGTCCCATGGACTTGAAACAGCACTGTGGTTTTCCCTGTGCCCTAACATGGCAGATGGACACTCCTAGGTGTGTAGATGATGTAGTGTCAGAGAATTTAGTTAAAAGAAAAGTCAAATTAATTAAAAATCAAGTCCTTCCTTTCAGATAGCAAGAATATTAAACCATTTTAAATAATGAGAAGTATTTCCTAGTAGTGCCAACCATTAATTTTCTTGCTTCTCTTCATGTTCTAATTCATGGTTCTGGAAAGAGTCACACATTAGTATAGTATTTGCATATAGTTGAGCATGGTGATTGAGGAATATGTCCCAAATTAAGTAATATTACTGTTAAAATATAGCATGTGAAACATGATACTGATTCTTTACATTGACACAGGGGTCGATGTGCTAGAATTGCTAATAGGGTAGGTTTCCATTTTAGTAAAAAATTAATAAGGTATAATTGAATTTTCAAATGGTAAGTAAAAATTTTAAGCCTTTTCTGAATAATTTTTATTTATTTCAATGTTGGTATTCATAATCATAATCTGTAGTTTGCATTTTAATTCTGACAACTTTGAACCATTTGGAAGAAAATAACTTTCAACAATTACAGGATGGTAATTTTACTTTTCTGATTTAGAAATTTTAATTGACATTTTTGATGAAAATATATATTCAAATTTTATATAATTTGAATACAGTGATCTTTTAGCATTGTTGTCCAATAGAGTCTTCTGTGATAATAAAAATGTTCCATATCTGTGCTGTTGAATACAGTGACCACTAGCCATATGTGGCTTCTGAGCACTTGTTTGTGCCACTGAGAAACAAGACTGATACGTGACTGGGTTCTCACACACAGAACAGCATAGAGTCAGATCATTACTCACAGGAGAATACAAATTATGTGACAATCTTGTTTATAGCAACATATTAGTGATTTTACTAAAATAAAGGGGAAATCAATTTTATAAATATTAATGTATGAATCATCTATGCTTTGATTACTTCTCCATATAGTCAGACTATCAACAGAAGATCTAAATGTGCATAATGATATATTCAGATGTCTGATATTTTGCTGATTTTTCTCATATAAAAACTATAGATTTTCTTACCTTTCAATATTTTTGTTAATTTGTCAGGATAGGAAAATACAACACATGTATAATAATATGCTAACTTGATTAATAACTTTGAGATATTGACATATGATGTGTCTCCATTTATATACTCTTGCCCCAAGCCCACCAATATTAGGGGCTGGCTTGAAAGCCCTAACTCTGACCAGCCATTCTGTAAATGTCACTATTGTCCCCAGAGAGCCATGAGTATCCTGTGGTTTGACTAAAATAAAAAATCTTGCCTGCTGAAAAAAGAAGTGAAAGCAAATGTCCCTCTGGGAGGATTCCTACAGCGTCCCTTCCTTAGGGAAAGTCTAATCCATTCATTTTCTTTTTTTTTTAAATTTTTTTATTGTTATGTTCATCACCATACATTACATCATTAGTTTTTGATGTAGTGTTCCATGATTCATTGTTTGTGCATAACACCCAGTGCTCCATGCAGAACGTGCCCTCTTTAATACCCATCACCAGGCTAACCCATCCCCCCACCCCCCTCCCCTTTAGAACCCTCAGTTTGTTTTTCAGAGTCCATCGTCTCTCATGGTTCGTCTCCCCCTCCGATTTCCCCCCCTTCATTCTTCCCCTCCCGCTATCTTCTTCTTCTTTTTTTTTCTTAACATATATTGCATTATTTGTTTCAGAGGTACAGGTCTGTTGAATCACAGACCTGTACCTCTAATCCTTTCATTTTCAATAGAGGCCTTCTATTTGGGCTCAAAGTTGCTTTGACCAGTTACCTATCCGTAAGAGAGAGTACATAAACAGTTGTCAAGAAATGGAAACAGAAGGAGCCCCTGGTAAAAATCTGTCACTGCTTGCAATGTGGATTGCAGGCTTATACGGGTAGAGGCTTAACATTGTAATGTTTAGGAAACAGATAATGCAAACTCATTGACCCTCCCACTAAGCTTTAATAACAGGAAGAAGGGACAAGGTATCTTCAGGTTACCAGGGTAGCAGTAGTTGGAATCTCTGCAGGGCTTTCTCTCCTCTGGTGCAAAGAAAAGCTACAAGTACAGCTGCCTCCCAACCCACCACCAAGGCACCTTCCACATTCCTTGCCCGTGGGTGCTCCACGCTAAGGCTGTTCCACACTTTCTTCTGAGGTCCCCAGGGGGGTGAGTCCCAGTTGTCCACAGTGGTAACCTGCTCATTGATATACCTATATTGGCTTATTTTATTTTATTTTGCCCCTTTGTCTCACTTTCCAATTCCTCTTGTACTGCTTCCTGGGATTAGTTCCCTAGTAGATATCACTTGCACATATACCCTCACCTCCAGGTCTTTTTCTGGGGGAGCCCAGCCTAAGACAACCTCCAGCATGCACCACAGTGTCTGGCATATAGTATGGCCTTAAGAGATATTTGCTGAAAGAATTAACGTAGTTTGCAAAGGAAATCCTACCCTAATATTAACTTCACCCAGTTTAAGGAAGTTACTAAAAAAGAAAGCAACTAGATTGACTTTGACCTCCTTATCTGGATGCTCCATGCATCTCCCAGCATAAAAGTTGCATTGGCAAGCACATTACCATTCAAAAAAGGCAAATTTAGGCTCCATCGCAGTGCACACATGCCCTTAATAAATGGGAAGCCCAGGTTGCAGATTGGACTGTCCTCACTTGCTGAGCCTTTGAGGTATGTGGCTCCCTTCCTGCTTTGATACTTCAACTGTTCATTTTGCGTTTAAAGATAAGGCTCAACAAGTACATATTTGTGAGAAGTAGCAGGATGATGTAAAATCATTAAGAAGTAAATGATTAATATGGAGCCCTTTAAAGAGCACTTCTCAGAAGGATCCAGTAAGTGGAATTCCTGAAGGAGTTTTTGTTGGGACACCAAAAGCAAAAGTCCTCTAGTCCCAAAATTTGCCCTGGCGAGGTTCTTGTCTGTTGGTTCTGGGTTCCGCTGGAGGCCGCGTGGAGGTCAGCGTGGGATCAACGTACTTTTGGGGCTTTTATAAGCACTAGGTGGAAGCAGTGCAGGAGAGCTCTGGGGCACACCTGCATCATGGGTTTGCCTTTTGGCCCGTGTCATTGCCCGTGCTAGAACACTATGTTACTTCCGTTAGTTACTTCGGTTTCTAATTTAACCTCTTCCCAAGCCCCTCTATTGCGTTTATTAGCTAGGACTGGCGTCTCCAGCTGGGGGGTGTTGGCTCAGTGTGCTTATTCTCAGGGAGAGAGAAGAATCACCTTTTTTTTTTCTTTGTAATTTGATAAAGCGAACCTCTTTACTGAAGCATCAGAAGCTTTTAAATTAATAAAATAGTCATCCCAAGCACAAAATGGTAAATTAACTATTTCAAGACATGGTTTGATTCATTACCCACGCCTCCTCCGCACCCGTTCCCCAACACTTTGCACCTCTTACAGAAATCAGGGGTTAGGTCCAAAGCCTCGTTTCGGCGTGACCACCGCCTTCGGGGCATTGCCCGCGGCTCGCTCCGTCCCACGCGGGACAGCCTCGCGACTGCGGGGGCCCCGGGGACAGGCGCTTCTGTTCCGGCGGGCCGGCCGGGCAGGCTGGCGCGCTGCAGGGTCGCGGCGCTCGCGGGCGCCCGCTCTGTCCCCGGCGCCCGCCAATTTCGCTCCGGCCGCGGCCCCTCGGAGCCTGCTCGATCTGCCGGCTCGCGTTCCCCGCGGCGGCCGGGGAGCGCGGGCCCTGCGACGCCGGGGCGCAGCCGGCCCTGCTCGGCGACACCGCCGTCCCGCGCCGGGCGGCGGGGACGGAGCTGCTTCGCCGCGCCCGCCGGGCCGCAGGCCGCTGGTCCCGCCCGCCGCTCTCACAAACTACTAGGTGCTCGTGACCCGGGACAAACTTCTGGCTGCGGCGCAGCCCTCACATAGTCACCCTCCCGGAAGCCAGGCATAGAGCAGAACACGCGGCTGGGGAAAAGAGGGAGAGGAGGAGGGTGGAAGCGGTGTCGCCGCTCCTCTCCGCGCGGGTGACGCCGCACCGGCGGTGGCGGCGGCGGCGGTAGCGGCCGCCCCCAGTCGAGCTCCCTCCCGGAGGCGCCGCGGCCGCGGAGCGCCGGGGCGCGGGCCGGCGGGGCTGGGCGCTCACGCCCTCTAGCGGGCCGCGGCGGCGCCGGGCGGCCGTGACGTGGGCGCTCCCTTCAGCCGGCCTGCGGGGCACCGCCAGTCAGTCGCGGAGCAAGAGCCCCGCGCAGAGCCGGCGCGGGCTCGGCCATCGGCGCACCGCCGCCCCTGGGGCTGGGCTCGCGGCTGCGGGCGCAGAGGCGGCGGTCAGGACGCGCGCGCCCAGCGCCACGGCCACGGCCGGCGCCAGCGGCTCGGGTCCCGAGCACGGGAAGGAGAGCGGCGGCGGGTGCAGGCGCCGGAACGGAGGGCGGATTTTGGCTCCGCGGGCGCGCCCTCCGCTCCCTCTCGCAGCCGCGCCAGACGCCGAGTGGGGCAGGCGGCAGGGGAAGAGGAGCCAGGACCCTCTCCCCCGGCCTCTGGAGCTGCCGGAGTTCGGACTTCTGCAACTGTTGACACTTTGGGGCTCCGGTTCTGTTTTTGGCTGTTTACCTTTCTCTTCTGGCTGCCTGGAAACCCAAGCTCCCGTCCGCCCTCCGCCCTCGCGCGCCCACCCAGCGCCGCCTGGGAGCGGCCCGGCGCGCACTCGGCAACATGAGGAGACTTGGGACATGCCTGGCGACTTTGGCCGGACTTTTGCTAACTGCGGCAGGGGAGACGTTTTCAGGTAGGTGGGACCGTTTGTGCCGCCGCCGGGGACGCGAGGGCCGGAGTGGGGGCCCGGGACGCCGGCAGCTCCCAGGCCTGGAGAGCCCGAGGCGGGCAGCGGGTCCGGGGCGGGGGCGCGGCGGGCCCGGCACAGCTGCTGTCCGTTAGCCGGCGCTGGAGAAGGGGCCGGTGGGGAGGGCGGGCACCGGCAACTCGGGCGGCAGGAGCCGGCGAGCCCCGAGCACTAGCCTCAAAGCCCGAACCCTCGTTTCGCCCCCGCACCCCGCGGCCTGGCCTCGTGCTTGGGGCGGACCGCTGCCACTCCGAGTTCCCGGCCGGCTCCTAGAGGAACAGCAGAAAACTTTGCTTGAAGTTCGGCGCGGCAGCCCCGGGCCGCCGGGCGTGGGCGCTGAGCGATCCCTACGACCCGGAGCAGCGGCCAGGCCGGGTCGCCGGTGCCCGGCTGCGCTCGCGGCGATCGTCCAGACCCTGCAGCAGCTCCGGTGGTAGCGTTCGCCCGGCGCCCTGCCCTTCCTGCCGCCGCCCCCAGCCCCTCGCGGCCGGCGACCCCGGCTTATTGAGACGGTCGCGCGGCGGCTTCAAAGAGCCTGGGCGGGCGTTTCTCGTCGGTCCCAGCGGGAGGACCCGGCAGCCCAGGAGGGAGCGTCCAGGCTCCCAGGCCCCGGGCCAACGCGGCCTTGCGCTCTCCGGGCCCCACCTACCCGCCCTCGGTCCCCAGCGGAGCGCTGCGGCCAGTGGCAACTTGTTAACCCAGCCCCGGCGCCCGGGGTCCCAGGTGGGAAGGAGAGGGACTGTGCGTGCAAGTGTGTGTGTGTGTGTGTGCGTGTGCGCTCACCCGCGCGCGCGTGTCTAGTAACGCGGGCGGGGGCGTGCCGAGCCGGGAGGAGCCCCTCGCGGAGAGGACCTGTAGACCCCAGGGGTGGGGGTCAGGCGTGGGCCCAATGCCGCACAGTGTTACAGGGGTTACCTCTAGATTGTCATCAGTACCTGGAGCACACATGTGGACGCACGGCAGACGCGTGCACATTTGCACACTTTTTCATATATATTTGTTTCAATAAGGTCCACGTATAATGGTGGACCTGGGCTTCTTGTTTTTAATATAATAAAACCCCCAGTAATTTGGCCGTAAACTTGGGTTGCAAAACACGTTTCTATGTTTATTAGGGAGGAATGAGTAAGTTGGACCTTTAAAAATTTTTTTTGGTGAAGGGGTTTTTCACTGACGGTAAAATGCATATTCTAAACATTGGAGATGTTTGGCTGTCTGGTCTCTGGAAACATAAATTTTTACTTTCTTGGAGTCCTCGGTGCACATAGATAGGCACAGATGCCTGTGTCCTGTGTGTTGCTGAGCTCCAGGACCCTTGACCGCAGTTGGCCGCAAAGATGAAAATGAGATTGTGGTTGGCAGTTTGCTCTGTACTGTGAAATGCAAACTGTCAACTTCAATAAAGAAATACCCTTTCCCTAAGTCTAATATTTCCTTAACTGTCTGGTAATTGCACGTGCTCCAGAGGACTTAAAACGATACACTGCTGCCTGATATAAAATTGATGCAAATTTTGGCCTTCATTCTTTCTTATTAGCAAATTATGGAGTCAACTCACCAGTTTTAGAGCCTTGTAACTCGTTAGTGTTAGAAGCCAAATATGAGGGCCTTAGTGATGGTTTTCTCTTTATTAAGATTCATAACTCCCTGGCGGAGATTTGTTTAAAGTTAAGCCTGTCAAGTAGCGTTTGGATGGATTTTTAAGTTGTGTGCAAGGGGATGGTAACAAATATATATGTAGCTTATTTAAAGCATCAGTCCTTTTATCATTAAAAAGGATTTCAGCATTAGGTAGTACTGACCTGTGTCCTTGTGAAGGCTGATTTAAACTGTCAAACCCAAAGAGACTTTTACTAAAATTTAGCCGTATTTTTTTCTTTCAGAGGAAATACATCATCCTCTTTGTTATTATACCATTAACTGGGGTGTGCTTTCTGAGTTATCCTAGTGTGTTAGTGGGCAAAGGGGGAATGAAGCGCGGTATCCGAGAGATTATGTTGAAATGTTGAAATTGTAAATATTTGAAGTTGGCAAATTTTGTGTATGCAACGATCAGATATGTTGCCGTGCATTATGTTTTTTCTCTCCACTTTACATTTTAGATAGTGTAGGTGTGGGGCTCCTAATGCTTTGGAAAAGTCAGTTTCTCTGTGTATGTTGGGAAAGTTATGAGTGACATTGATACTTCTTTTTAGGATTCTTCTGGAATGTTATAATAATTGGCTGCTTCTCACCTGACACACCTGCTGTGATAATCAATTTAGGGATAGAGGAGATAGATTGTAAGCTCCTTGAAGGCTAAGTTAATATTTTTTTCCTTCTTGGTTCCCCATAAAACACTTAGCATGAAGTCTTAGGTTTAACAGGCAAGCACAGTTTGTTGAATAAAATGCTGATGTGAATGCTGATCATTTGCAAGTATTCACATTGTACAAGAATTAAACTGATACAGAAGGGAGGGAGAGGGATGATTGTAGGAAGTTAGACTTGGCTGGCATTTCCCTGACTTTGAAATGAACATTTTTCACAAGGGGTTCTCCTTAGGCCACCCAATGGCCGAAATCATGAGATTTTATGTGATCAGTGTGTTTTTTTTGTGCGACTGAGATTTATACACATGGGACTTTGCTCTTCCTCTTCTGCAGTGCTCTCAATCTCCTGTCCTCTTTGGGAAGGGTTTGGAATTTATATGGTTATTAATTAATCATTTCTGGAGATGGACTATAGGGAGTTTGGATTCCAGAGATCAGAAATGGAATGCTAAACTTACTAGAAGAAAAAAAGAATTCAGTTTGTGGTTCACGTGGACTTTATTTACTATAAACATTCCATTTTAAAAATTGTTTTCCATCTTTACAATTTCTAATTTGTTAATATTCTGGGAATTTCTAATGCCAGTATTCTTATTGGAGGCTCACTTTCTGCCTTCTAGGCTTTTAATGGTCATTAAAAATAACTTTTGTGAAAAGGAATCGAGTCAGAGTCAAGGAAGTGAAATCATTTTACTTTTGTTTGAAATTCTCTTTTCCATGGTGAGAAGCCAAATAGCTGGCAAGTCATTCCTCTTTGACCCAAATTCTTAAAAGCTGGGTTGTAATATATATTATACAACAAAGTGTTTAGTTTTACATTATAATAGATCTGATGTGTTAAGTTCTCTTAAGCAAACTGGTTTGCAGAGATAGAAATACAAACAGGTTTGGCCCTTTGTTTCTTCCACAGTATTTGGAATAAATTAAACCTTAATATAACCTTGTGAATTTGGGATTCTTGTGGAAAAAAATTATTTAAAAAATACTTTTAAGGGTATTTGTGGGAAAACAGGCAACATTGGAATGAAGTCTATAGTTTAGTTAGTAGTACTGTACCAGTGTTTAATTTCTTAATTTTGGAAATTCTACGAGGGTTATGTCAGATGTAAATGTTAGGGAAAGGTGGGTAAAGCTTGAAATCTATATATTTTTTGCAACTTTTCTGTTAAGTCTAAATTACTTTAAAATACAAAATATTAAAGTACCCTTTACAAAAAGTGGGAATAGATTTATTTAGCAATGTGATTTATTTTTCTTTTTCAGGTAACAATAGTTATGACATTTTACATTTTTATGGTGCTTTAACTAGATTGATAATTCATATGATGAAAATACTTCAAATTTAAATCAGTGAGCATGAAAGAAATATGCCAAGAAATTACTGTAACATTTTTAGTGTTATGTGTATGTAGGGAAGTATTTATTGCTTGAGC
This sequence comes from Halichoerus grypus, assembly GCF_964656455.1. Lineage (NCBI taxonomy): Eukaryota > Metazoa > Chordata > Mammalia > Carnivora > Phocidae > Halichoerus > Halichoerus grypus. Next base: position 56,313,279 of record NC_135724.1, read on the forward strand.
GTAATAAATTGTTCTGATCTAGAAAATTACAGGCTTTAGTCTCTCATGTTTCCAAAGGGTTTTTATGCAGTTTTTTGGGAGTGAATTTTACTTACATATTGTGATATATGGGTAAGTGTGTATATAACTTGAGTAATTCTAAAAGAACTTTCCTTAATAAACAAGTAATCTGATTTATGCCTTCAAATTAAATAAACCATGTATGAAAGAAGCATAGCCTTTAGTTTTGGCAAAAGTTGGTTTTAAAATTTAAGTATTTTCTGTTTCAATTATATAGAAGTTATTTGAATTTTTCCATGATAGTTCTGTAACAATTATAGTACATTCTAGGAACTGATAGGTTTTATGTGTCTGTTTGGTAGAGGAACTGTTTTGAATTAAGTATGGCTTCCTTTCAGTTTTTGTTTAGGATTTATTAAGTTTTCTACAATGAGCATGTATCAATTAAATATTGCAAGATATAGTTTTCAGCTAGGGGTCAGGCATGTTAATAAGTAGTTACGTGTTTCTTTTTGGCAGTATAACATTTTTCTTAAGGGTGGTGTCTACCACACCATGCTCTTTAGTTTCATTCTGAGATTCTTCTCTTTGAAAACCAACTTTCCCACAAACTTTCTTAAGTTTCATATCTTAGTTATTATCTTTATGAATATAACACATTAATAAGTTTATTTTGTAAGTGGGAAAAGGGTTAATGACTAATGTGTTTCAGATTCACTAGTGAAACATTTAAAAAGATGCAAAATCATATAAACCTCCCATCCTAAGAGGATGCAGTTTCTCGGGTTCCCAAAATACTGCTAAAATACTGCTGTGGTTGCAGTTTAGTCCTCAGGAAGGCTGAGCTTACTCTGTAGCTCTGAAAAACTCAACAGAGAAAAATAAGTAGGGCTGGTGTTGGGTGGGGAGCAGGAAAGCTTTAGTCACCAACCTTGGGAGTCTGTAGTACCTCCACCGTGGAGTGGAAGTGTGTGAGAGGCGAATCAAAGAACACAGGCATGAGAAGAACAGTGTTATGCCTCAGGCATCCGTGATGTGGGTTCTGGAGGTCCTAGCAGAGGAGGGTCACTGCACTTATGCTCTCTTTGCTCTTAAGGATGGAACCTATGGAAAAGAAAGGGGAAGTAATCAAATGAGTGACACGTGGGCACGTAGGTCATGCTGACATCTTGCACGTTAGTGGCTTTAGGTGGCCTTGGGGAGGGCCTGGGGGTATTGAGCCCCTGTTGATGGCAAGCTGTGTTCACACCTGTGCTTCTTAAAATTTAGTGTGCCCAAGGATCCCCTGGAGTGGCCCTTCCCTCTGTTGATTTCTCGGGCAGAGCTGTGGTGATTCTGGAGTGGAAGGTTCATGGAGGGTCTCACAGCATCCCCAGGGAATCCTGGTTTGTGGCCACAGTTTGAGAAATGTTGATCTAAAAAAGTAGTTCTGAAAGTGTCCTTGGACCAGCGGCATAAGCATCACTTGCCTCCCCCCCGCCCCCCCCCCCCCCCCCCCCCGACCTACTGAATCTGAAACTGGTGGAGGGGTGAGGGGGGACGGGCCACTGTCTGTGTTCGAACAGGCCCTCGAGGGCATTCTGATGCTCCAAGAACTATTTTTCTGAAAGAACTGGGATCCTCATCCTGCATGATCAGCCTCCCTTGATAAGAGTTGAAAGAGAACCAGGGGTGAAAATAGACTTCACATTCGTGCACTTATTAGCCTCCTGATGAACACAGCCAAAATTACGAACAGGCCGATGTGCCTGTGCTACAACTCTCAGCCTGTTAGGTGAAACCGCCAGTGTGACATTTCAAATAATAAGTCTTACCTGGGGAAGATACTGGATCCAGCCAGGTGTAAAACTTAAATAGAAAAAGTTTCCTGTAATTTTACTTACCACAACATAAAGTTTTAATTAAATTTTGCAGTAATGATTAGCCTTTGGAAATTTCTCTGGGTGGGTATTGTGTATAGAAGATACTTGTTTTGTTGTAGTAAGTGCATAGCCCAGTGTGCCTACAGAATAATGCCTTTAGGTCAAGTAAATATCGAGCATTTACTGTTTGTAAAGCCCCTTTATAGGGGAGCATTGAGGTGGTAGTGGGCAAAGATAAGAAAGATACAGTTACGATGCTTTGTCCGTTTATTAAAAGTTTCAAAATCCACTGACAAAGAAACAAGGACTTTGTTAGGACAGAAGTGGAAATTAATGTACAAGAAATTTGGCATTTTAATGTGGAAATGTGAAACTTTGCCTTTGGAAATGAACTCAACTTCCTGATGGAAAATAAAAAGTTTTCATTATTCATCTCTTTAGCGTACTGCTGGTGCATATCCTAAAAGAGAGCCTTGTATTTCTGTTATCCACAAAAGAGAGTCATTGCCATCTCTGTCATGTAACACCCCAGGTAAATAAAAGCGATTGTGAGGTTATTGAACAGATTTATCCTGAAAACATTGTCACCAGCCTTTCAGAGAATCAAGTCACAGAGTGTTTCCCACAAGGCAGGCTGGTTTCCGTAGTGTAGTGGTTATCACGTTCGCCTAACATAAGGCAGGCTGGCCTGCTTCCTGCTCCTCCTGCGGCGATCCGTAGCTGAGCACTAGGTGTAGCTGCATCCTTAAGCCCACCTGTCTGAGCCAGGGGAGGCCCGGCCTTACCCACCGAAGGCTTCCAGCGCTCACAGCCAAGGGAAGGCATGCTGTGCAGTGCACCTTCATCTGCTTGTCCACCTGGCTGACTTTTCTCCGTAAAATTAAACTCTTTAGTGGAAGTTGTAGTTCTCATAGTCACCATTTTTCATTGGTTGTAGTTCAGCACTGACCCAAAGACAACTTTAACTTTCTCGTTTTCCTTCTTTTTTTCTGTGTCTGTTGCTGCTATTCTATATATAGCAGTGGAGCTAGAAGAAGTAGTATATATCTGCCAACTAAGTAAGAGTTCATGTTAACCTTTGGGCCCTTCTCCATCAGGCCTTTTGGCGAGAGGCCAGAGAAGACAGTGGGATGGAGAGCCACGGGCAGGTGTGTGGCGTCGGTGGGAAGCCGCTCGTGTACTGTGCTTACATCTGCAAGAGATGACTTCTGGGGCATGGTCAATTTAGGTATATCATTCAGGAAGTCATTACAGTTAGCATTGGAAATCTGATGCCATTAATTTTCCTGCTTAAAACAGAGAAGATGAATGTGTCATTAAAAACTTTTTATCTGAAACCCAAGTGTTGGAAGGAAGGGGAGGGAGAGGACCTGATGGAAGGCAGTGTCACTCACTTTGTATCTGGGGTTGTTGGGGAGGGCTGTGACCTGGAAGTCACAGAGGGCAGTGACCCAGCATGTGAGGGAGAGGATGCATAAGAGCAGACTTTTCAGGCACTTGTCAAAACAGATGTGTTTTTGGAATCTCCCTTGGAGGAAAAGGCCACCGTTTAACAGACTGATTTATTTCAGAATACAACAGTCTAAGCAGAAGCAAAGCATTTACTTTTTATGGGCTGCAAAGCATAAAACCTTATAGAGCATCAGTTTGTTTTCAGATGGGTGAATATTCATTTTGATCTCATTCCTATTCAGTATGCAGAAAGCAGATTTATTGCATACAAGGGGAAGAATGTGTTTTAGTTTGCATTACTGTGGAAGTCAGAGGCCCCATTCCCTCTCCCCAGCTTCCAGCTGTGGAATCCACTGCAGGTTCACAGGTAGGCTTCTGACAGCAGGAGGCAGGGAATTGGACCACACCTTGTTTGTAGTCTGTGTTTGATGGATCCTGTTTGATCTCTCTTCTCAGTTGGAGTATTTTGAGGTACTTTAAATCATGTCCCAACCACATGCTTGAAATGAACTCATTGTATACTCTCTGGACGCAAAAGTATAAAGTGGCCTAAAGCATTACTTTTATAATAAATACTTGATGGGGTGCCTGGGTGGTTCAGCTGGTTAAGCTCCCAACTCTTGATTTAGGCTCAGGTCATGATCTCAGGGCTGTGAAATCCAGCCCTGCATTGGGCTCCATGGGTGTGGAGCCTACTTAATTCAGAGAAAGGGGAACCCTCTTACACTGTTGGTGGGAATGAAAACTGGTGCAGCCACTCAGGGAAACAGTATGGAGGTTCCTCACAAGGTTAAAAATAGAGCTACCTTATGGGGATTAACATAACAATAAAAAAATTAAAAAAAAAATAGAGCTACCTTATGACCCAGCAATTACACTACTAGGTATTTATTCAAAGGATACAAACATAGTGATTCGAAGGGGCACATGCACCCCAATGTTCACAATAGCCACAATATGGAAAGAGCCCAGGTGTCCATTAACAAATGAATGGCTAAAGATACACACACACACACACACACACACACACACACACACACACACACACACACAATATGGAGTATTACTCAGCCATCAAAAAGAATGAAATCTTGCCATTTGTCATGACGTGGATGGGACTAGAGGGTATTATGCTAAGTGAAATAAATCAGAGAAAGACAAATACCATATGATCTCACTCATATTTGGAATTTAAGTAACAAAACTGATGAACATAGGGGAAGGGGAGGAAAAATAAGACAGAAAGAGGCAAACCATAAGAGACTCTTAACTCTAGGGAAAAAACTGAGGGTTGCTGGAGGGGAGGTGGGTGGGGGGGATGGGGTAACTGGGTGATGGGCATTAAGGAGGACACTTGATGAAATGACCACTGGGTGTTATATGCAACTGATGAAATGCTACCCCTGAAACTAATATGTTAACTAGCCTGAATTTAAATAATAATAACAAATAATTGAAAGTGTTTTGACATTGAAATAAATGATTCCATAAGGAGGAAAAAGAAAGATTCTCTTCTTCTCTCCTTCCCTCCCCCTCCTCCCTCTCTTAAAAAAAAATAAATACTGATGATATATAAAATAAAAATCAAATCACTGGGCAATGTATAGTGTGTATTATTTACTTAATATATTTGTTGAATGAATGCAGAAGTGAAGTTCCCTTGGGGAGGAAAAATATCAAAGTACTTATGCTTACTGCTTTTTTTTTTTTTTTTTCTATTAAGTTTGACTTCTTAAAGTATCTGGAATAATGTAAATAATAGGCCTAGGCTGTAGGTTTTGTGCTTGGTACCCTTAGCAACTTAGCATGTAGATATTTAGTTGCTAAATTTAAAGGAAAAAGCATTATCTTTTGTTACTTAAACATATCAAAGTAAGCCTGTGATTTTATCATGTATAATAGAAATGTATTAATCAGTTATGTTATAAAGCAAAATTTTGCTAAAAATGGAATTTATCATGTGGTAGGTTTATCATGACTCTAGGGGCTTTGATTTTAGTCACTGATAAATTAAAAGAACTATGGCATCACCGGTAAGAAGGTTCCATAACAGGCAGTAATATATATTATCTCTTTTGGGTTTATTTCTGATTCAGAATGAAATTAATTATACCTACACAGAGCTCTTACATGAACTTCTGGCTCATCTTTAGTAGAGCCGGCGCACTCTAGTGCCTTTTTCATTCAGTATGGTAGACAGTCAAGTGATGAAACTTCAGAAAAGGAGATTACTTTGAGAACAGTCTCATCAACTATGTTCTCTACTTCTTTGACTCTTGAAATCTAGACCACTGAATAGGGTGTGGAATCTTCACGGCTATCCACGGGCATTATGTCCTGTGTATATGTGATGGGGGTTCTTGTCCTATTTCTCTTGTCAGTTAACATGTTCATCCCATTTGCATGCCTTTTTAGGGAACCCCTCCTCTCTTTTCTTCCAGTGCTGCTTGGTGGGCCGGGAGCCACTGTGCAAGCTTATTGAGAGTCCTGTGTTGCTGACCCTCGGAAGGTTGGGGGGGTGGTTTGCCCAGTCACGGACTTGGACAGCTGGAGGATGTTAAGGCTCTGACGTCAACTCTGGGTTCCCCGGGGTTTGGAAAGAAGGACAGAGGCCCCCTGGGCAGATCAGGTGTTCCTGATTTTGCAGCAAGGCTTCTGAATAGCCTCATGGCCTTGGGTATGTTATTTAATTTCTCTGAACCTGAGTTTTCTTTTCTGGAAAAGTACCTTGCAAGATTATTATAAAGACTAACCAATGCCGTGACGTTAAGAGGCCTCTTGAGGTGACAGGGTTGTGTCTGTTCGGTCATGAGGAAAAGAGGGGATTGCCAGTTCTGTGGCCAGTGTGAGCCCACTGTTCTTGTAAGTCAGAAAGAGTCGATACTGACAGTTTCATATGGTTCAAGCTAATAGGTTCCCTTTCTGGGTCCAAGGTGTTGATAGTTGTGGTGCCTGGAGGCTGTAGAAGTGATATTTATGTTGATGTGGTTGTACACATATATATATGTTATAAATACATGGCCAATATTATGTTTTAAAAGAAAAATAAACCTGAAAATGGCAAAATGATCCCCTCAGAATTGGCACCATGGAAAGCCAGCACTACTCAGTAGCATGGAAGGTGGTGTTACCCAGGTGTATTAAAGTCATGTGAGGCTCCAGGCCTCACATTCCTGGCCCCATAGACCCACTGGGTCAGAATCTCTGGAAGGGGCCACAGAAACTGGTCAGGAAACATCCAGATAATCTCAATGCTTGTAAAAGTTGAAAGACTGTTAGTAAGAAAGTCGCTGTGGCTCAGAGACCAGGCCCTTTGGAGAACTTATCACATCTTCTCTGATTAGTGTTAAGAAAGCATCCAAAGATCATCACATGGATTTTTAGACCAAATTATTAACTGACCAAAGGGTATTTCTTTTATGAAGCAGAGGCTTTCTTGTGTCAGAAGAGAGAGTGAATTATGAAACAAGGCACTTTATAGAAACTTGGCTGTTTTGTACCCATCTTTTAACTTGGTGACCTCTAGTAATAGTGTTATCAGTCTGGAATTTTTAGGATATAATAAAAGAATAAAGACATTTCAGGGTAAGCAGAACATGATGACTTTAGATCTTCAAATTTGTAGCTCTGAGCCACATTTTGAGATGACTCATTCATAGAAGAGGATGAGACAAGATGGCATTGGGAGTAATATTTTCCAGTACTTACTCCTTTATCTCCTGTTCATTGAAACATGGACACTGTAGAATCATTGGTCTTCGGGGCCCCATAAGGGGGCCATTGGCATTTTGATTGTAGTAGTTCCTAAAAGACTCACAAACCTCCAAATGGGCATACCAGTCTGTTAACGCACTTGAAATTTCCACCAGCTCATCATTTTGACCAAGGAAGAAAGATGCTTGTTGAAATGTCATGTCTGGGAGAGGTGGCTCATTAAGTTGTCTTAATATGACATCCTCAACTAGCTGTCACCTTGATAAGTTGACATATCCTTAGATGTCAGATTTCTTACTCATAAAAATGAAGACATTCGATTCAAGGATCTATAAGGTCTCTCCAATCACTTGAAGAGTATGAGGATTGTCATCTTAGTTCATATTAATTTGTCAGAAGCATGGTGTTAAGAGAGTGAGATCTGGATCAATGGGTTATTTTTGGTAGATGAGGATGGGATAAATGTCTAGAACATTGGGTCCAATCTAAGAGAGTGCCTGATATAGCATGAAGTTACTTGTTAAAAGGAAGTCGAAGAGATGTCTGAGTGATTTTAGATGCTTCCCACATTTGCCAGAGGCTGCCTTTGCACAAATGAAGCTCACTCTTTTCCTCCATACTTGAGAATGTATTTGCCATTCATAGGTGCCACCAAAGGCTATGTGGCAACTAGGCTGAAGGCTGTGATTTTCTACTTAAATTGTGGCAACAGAGATAGGCTTTATTTCAGGGGGTTGGAATTGATAGTGGTAAGTGATAGCTATGCATTGAGCACTAATTATGTGTGAGGAACCATGCTGAGAGGATATGATATTTTCAAACCCGTTGCTGCACAGTAGCTAATAAAAGCTTGGCTGTGAGAATTGATGGAAGCTTTGGGAGGTGAAGCTGTCTCCATTTCTAACAAAGCCAGGTCATCTGAGTATGGGGAATGTGCACCATATATCTTACCTCCCCATACACACAGGTGCGGAGTTGCCTTTTCCTGATTTATGCTTTGATTTGATGCCATCCATCTGTATTGAGATGTGCTGTATGCAAAAGCATTTCAAAGTTAGTGTTGTGTCTGTTAGAAACATGTTGAGTGATGTTTCAGTACATGATATAGAATCTTTATAATGGCCAGTTGGGGAGATTTCCTTCTGGGTCTTAGTTCCAGGAACTATGGACTTAGTTTCTTCTTGTGGACAAAATGAATTGTATAACCTATCAAGTTTTCCTCTTTATGTTGGCTGTTAGAAAGCCAGATTCAAATTTGTGTTCTGTCATAGTAAGAACTTTTTTGAATGGAAAACCTCAGTCAAAGCTGGCCTTCATCAAACGAGGGCATTTGTTGGCTCTTGTAACAGAGAAGGCGGTGGGTAGGCACAGGTGGTCTCAGGGACTGAACACAGCCATTGGGGTTCAGAGTCGTCTTCTCTAAACATCTTTCCTCTTTTTTTGTGGTATTTCTGAGGGGTTGTAGGCTGAAGCCTCCACCTCCAAGCCCAGTGGGAAGAGAGATCCTATCCCCCAAAGGTACACACCACTTCTGCTAGTGGGCTCGCTGTGTCAGCTCGTATCACCTGCTTCCCTGTTAGCCTCCCGCTCTGCTCGACCCACCCACTGGACCAGGCATGTGGCCTGCCTACATGGACCACATGGAATAAGAGTGAGGAAATGGAGTTTTCTCCATGGACAAACAGCTTTTGTGACCGGTTGAGAGTGGTGACAGAAAATAAATGAGTTCCAAATCTTAACGTGAGTCAGTGTTCCCGATGCAACCTGTGTATGTGTGCATTTCTTTTACTTCCTAGTGACACCACAGAACACATTCAAAGCTCATTAAAAGTGAAGAACACAGGAGTAGGAAGATGGTAGGGAGGTTATTATAGTCTACTATAATACTTCTCCCACTTACTTTTTAAAGCATCAGAATATTTTCATTAAGTAAAATTTTACATAGGTGATAAAGCATAAAAGTCTTTGGGTTAAACAAAATTTTATGTGGGAAGATTAAAACAAAAGACTCTCCAAATTTGAAAACAAGGTATAATGGTTAGCTTTTGCTGTATAAGAAAGCTTCCCAAAACTTGGTGGCTTAAAACAACAACTATTTTCTATTTTTCATGTTTTATTGGTGGGGGGCGTCTGCTGATCTAAACTGGGATTGGCATACTTTATGTATATGTCTTTACTTAGCTGATCTTGGCTGGGGTCCCTTGATATTTTGGGGTTGGTCGGCCATAGGCTGCTGTAGGAGAGCGTTGCTGGGACAGCTGCTCTCTTCTCTGTGTACTTGGTCCTTCCCCAGCAGGCAGTTTCCAAAGACCGCAGAAATGTGCTAAGATTTATGCTTGGGAAGAGCACCTCATCACTTTCACCTTGTTCTTTTGGTCAGAGTCCACAGGGCCAGCCTAGAACAGGGGTAGGGAAATAGACCTCACCCCTTGGTGCGTGGGGCTGTAAGACCCCATTGTAAATAGTGTGGATACAAGGATAGGTGGAGAATTAGGCCCCACATAGGGTCTGCCAGGCCCCAGTGCCTGTGCTCTGAGATGCCTCTGCTTTGCAGAACATAGTTGGGAAATCACTGGCAGCATGAGAAAAGGGAATTTAAGATCGAAAGATCTGTATTCAAGGGTCCACCCTGATGCTGTCATCTGTTTAACCTCAGTGAGCTCAGTTCCTTATCTGTAATTAGGGTCATTCAATGGCATTCTGATTCATAGGTTTGCCTCAGAGATCAAATATGATAATGGGCTGTATAAAAAGAAACTTTTACAAACTGTTGTACCTCTGGGTGTATTCTGAAGGTGATTATAGCCCGATGAAGTCCGGATTCTCATCCTGGCAGTGTCATTATCAGTCGTGAAAGTCAGGTTGCCTCTTGGAGCCAGTTTCTTTATCTGTAAAGAGGGGTTGATGTCTGCCTCCTTGGTTATCCTATGGAAAACATAGTGCCCCATCTGTAAGAGCTGCTGTCATTGTTCTTAGAGCCCTATGACCGCAGAATAACCTTGAGTCATTGCCTTGTGTGTTTCCTTTCTGCAAACCCCAGAGGGTGTGGGCCCCCCCCCCCCCCCGCCTTAGATTTTCTTCCATTTGTAATCCAACTCATAAACTTGCTGCTATTTCCTCTGGCTTCCCAAGGGCAAGGGCAAAGGAAATATGAACATCATATGCTACCTACGTGTGGGTCCTTTACATGGTATTTACTACTAAAGCAGTCCTATAAGGTGAAAATGGTAGCACTGTCATTTTATGGTTTATGAAACTGAGGCCCCAAGACATTTTAAGTGTTGTACAGATAGTAGGCAGAGCACTTTGTGGACCCCAAAGTGCTCTGTTCCTCCAGTGCCTCTTAAGCCCAAAGCCTGTGCTCCTGTCCCCACCTGTTGGGCCCAAAGCACATGCCATCATTTCCAAATGTGCTTAATTGATTTGGTGCAATTTCTCATTTTGATGGTAAACACAGTTGTAAAGTTGGCTTAGCTCGCAGGGCACTATAGCTATTTGCTGTTTTACAGCTCTCTGAAATAGTAAATTAGAAGGAAAAGTACTTAGCTTCTAAGTAACTTGAATGAAATTAATTGATTAGAGACATTATCCATATCTTTTCACCAGCAGAGGAGGGCAGAATGTTGTCTTCTCTGGGGTTTCAGATCCTCTGAATTACGTTTTTATAATTTCTTGTGTTTAACATCTGGATATCTGATTGTGGGGAGAAGTGTAAAATCCTTTGTTAATCTCTTCCCTGTGTGTGTTAGTGGTCTCTGGGGCCAAGTGCTACTGAGGTCAGCGACTGGTTCTTTTTAGACCTGTCCCTTCAGGTGGAGGTGGGCTGGCCGCTGGAGATTGATGTTAATTACCTTCTGTAGAACAAATTGCATTTTCATTTTGAGATTGGACAAAGACAAAGGAAGCAAGTAGATCCAGATGAAGGATTTAAAACAATCTGGTGAGTTGGGTCTTATTGTAGTCACCATGGGAAAGAACTATTTGGTCTATAATAGTTTACAATGATGATGTGCTTTGCTTCAATCACCTTTTTTTTTTTTTTTTTTTTTTTTTACAACATCATTAGGGACAATTACACCAAAATAAAGGAGAATAAGTAAATATTAAGAGAATATTAGCATCTTTCACGGTGATTTTAAAAAAATATGGATTTAGATTTTTTTTTGCCAAAATCACTTAAGAGATGATGATCATTGTCAACAGATGCATATTTATTTTATTTTATTCTTATTTTGGAAAGATCTCTGAGCAGCTGGAAATAAAATGAGGTGGTTCGTTCATTGTTAAGGATGAGGGAGATCCTGGGAATGGACCTTGGGGTTCTCATGTTTGCTTCTGCTCGCCTGTGGCCTGTGATTTGGGCTGGGTCTCCTCATTGTGACTCAGGTCACAGAAGAATACAATGGATATTAAAATAACTACTTAAAGGGCCTAAAAAGATTGCAAGGATCAGATGAAATAATTTAAAAACCTGCTTTCTCTGCCGTGAAGACCTGGCCACGGTGAGCTGCCTTTACCAAGGCACACCCTCGGTTGGCTTGGCTTCCCAGAGCTTCAGTGGAGTTGGGAAGTTCTGCAGAGCTAACCTGTGTTCCTCCTCCTGCTGGGCCTGCTTTTAGTGAAAATGAAAATGCCACCTGCACCAGGTGATTGTTCTCGGTCTCTTTATACGTAGGAAATTGCTATCAAGTTGGCATTTTTTTTCTTTCTCTTGGGAAGCTCTCTGAATGCATATTGTTTCTTCCTTGCTGGATCCAAGGTTATTCTTTCATGCTTCAGTTCTATAGATTAAAATCGAACACAGAGGTGAGAAATCCTCAATAATTGGAGGAATAGTCAAGAGGTGTTTGCAGGGCATATTCTTTCCCAAAGCATAAATAACATAAATCATTACCCAGGACTGAGGGTGAAATGAGGCAGGAGAAGTCCTCCTGCCATAGTGAAGGGCTGTGGCTTCTGTGGCCGAGGACTCGTGGATGAACTCTGTGGTGAGGCCCTGGGGGTGGGGATGTGCTGGGTACTGAGGAGATGAGGGTTGGCTCACAGGAGCTTACACAGGTAAGCTGAAGGCCGGCCTGGCAAGGGAGCTTGCAGCTGAGTCTGTAGGAAGGAAGAACCTCGAGGGAGGGTGCTCCAGTGGTCAGCTCATAGGGTGTGGGATTGCAGCTTGCCAGTGGAAATAAGGCACTGCCCAGGAGGCCTGTGGGCACTAGTCAGGGTACTGTTCAGAGGGAAGGGAGAGGAGAGACCTTAAAAAAAGTGTTTTGAGTTGTTTTTTTTTTCCTCTCTTAAAATGGGATACCTCCTAAGCAAGTGAAGTGTTTTTTTCAAGATTTTATTTATTTATTTGACACAGAGATAGAGTGCACAAGCAGGGGCAGTGGCAGGCAGAGGGAGATGCAGACTCCCCGCAGGGCAGGGAGCCCAATGCGGTACTCGATCCCAGGACCCCAGAATCTGGACCTGAGCCGAAGGCAGTCGCTTAACCAACTGAGCCACCCAGGCGCCCATGAATTTTTTTTTTTTTAATTGAAGTATAATTGACATACGCTATTTCGTTAGTTTCAGGTGTACAATGTGTAGTGATTCGACATTTATATACATCATGAAATGATCATAGTAAGTCTGGTTATCATCAGCAAATGAGTTTTTGAGGTAGTGGTCATCTACTTAGAGTAGATGCAGAAGGGAAGAGGCCTGGGAAATTGGAAAGAGGAACAAACTTTTCATGTTTTTTTTTTTTCTCTCTCTTTTAATTAGAGATCATATTGTTGGTGACTTGGCATTTTTCCCTTCTGTCTCCATGAAGTAGATCTTAATTGCTGTTGTATTTAAGGATGAGTTTATATAAGAGGGGAATTTGGCCAGAAGTTGCAAAAGTGTGGGGTGTTAGGGAAGGTTCAGGAATCAAAAATTTGGCTTCTCTTTTATTCTCATGCCTGATATCATGGTCCTAGGCTTTCTCTTTTTTTTTCTTTTCCTTTGTTCCCATCCTCATCTTCATCTCACAGAGTATGTGGATTAAGACAGTGGTGAATTAAGCAGGTATCTGTGTCCCACTGGACCATCACCACTCTTACCATATTAGAATTATCAGAGACAGATCCTTGGCATCCTGTTTCTCCTCTGAAGGGTAGGAGATCAGTGGATAGGAAGCAAATATTGATAGAAATAGAAATGGTAAGTGGAAGTGTAACCACTACCATGTCTGTGTCAGGCACTGGTTGGTGCTTTTATCTAATTAGCACAACAGTACTTCAGGGTAGGAGTATTACAATAGAACAAAAGGATAAGTAATGCTCACTGAATACTTACAATGTCTAGGCATTATTTTATGTGATTTTTTAATATGTATTACCTGATTTAATACTGATAACCACCTAAGTGACCCTAACCATTTTATAAGCCAGGAAATAAGCTCAGACAAGTGGCAAGAGCAAAGCTAAGGTTTTTACTTGATCAGCCTGAACCTGAAGCCACTAAGCCACAGTACCTGCCAGTTCTTTGTATCAGACACAGAAGCACTCTACACACACCATGAGCTTGACGTGCTTCTATTTCAAGACCCAGGGTGGGTGGATGGATGCTCCAGATGTAGAGGGCACGAACAGAGGAGAATGCCGACTCTTGGGACACTTAGGCTGGTCTTTTTATTTTGGAGGATGACTCAACCCAGAGTCAGCGGATGGGTTTACTCATTTTGGAGACTATGTTTTAACATAACCAACAAAACTGTTAGAGTCAGGAACAAAATAAGGGATAGATACTGCTTCATGAGATCTTGCTCTAGAGAAATGGTTTTCCTGAGCCAGGGGCCAATGCTTGTAAGTTCTAAGATCTGTTGGCCATTGGCAGATAGTCTTCTAGTCTTCTGACTTATGGTTGTGTATCCAAAGAATTTTTAAAAAATTGGGACACTTCCTTGAACACTGATAAGTTCACATGTGAAATTTTGCATCGTAAATTTATACAATTGAGAAGGAGGGAATTTATGCTCTACAGTAAATATTGACATTTTAAGATAAAACTTGCAACAATTTTTAAAGGCATCCTTCAGAAACAACATCCAAATACCAAAGAGATTCGATTCTCTCCATTGTCCATTTAAAAATACATGAACAAGCTTGTATTTAATTGAGAGAAATTTTACATGCTTAATTTTTCTTCTTGAACTGCTATTTACATTTTATTTCCCCATAGAATCTTATCCTGTTACAACATGTTTAAGCTTGAGAGTCTTTTAGTGATTACTTATCAAACTTCTCTGCAACAAAAATGTGTATAAATTGAGATTTTAATTCTGTCTTTAATTTTATGGGACCGTAAAGCAGTAAGTGCTAAATTTTATCTAGTTGAATTACCAAATTATGTGTATACAATTGAATCATGGTTAAAATTTATTGGAATAGTATTTCCGATATCAGCTGCACTTTAGAAAAATTAGTTCATGTATCTGTGGATAGACCTTAGGACATTACTTACTGCTCAACGGGGTTAAACCCAAATTCTATTTCCATGTTTCATTTTTATAAATCTGTGTTGAGAAATTTGTTCATATAAATAGGTAGACAGGACTAGGGAATTTTTGTCATACCAGTGCCACTTTGAATTCTTTTCAAGTTACATGCCAAGATTCGTATTGAGTTCTAGTATTAGAAATTATTTGTAATGACCAGTGTGATAGTTTCATTCTTAAAAATGCTCAGAGCCAAAAATTGGAAACCGACTAGTTTGTAAAGACTTTGCTGTCCAGTCATGCAGTTTCTCGTTTGCTGGGGAGTAACCCAAGCAGACTGTGTAAACCAAAGTTCATTAATGCCTGTTAATTACACCTGTTATTTTTAACTTAAAGTTACCTTGTTTAACCCAGAAATACAGAAATATCCAGAAATTGTGAAAACAAAAATATTAATTTTAATATACTTTAAATATACATCTATATACATATTTTTCAAACCTTGGAGTTGAAGGTTTAGGCTAGTCACTGAATGAAAAATATCTATTGTATGATTTAGTTAGCATAGCAGTCCTCATCAAAGCTGTCAGTCACATCAGCTTTACTTTCTATGAGAAAAGGTCTAACTTAGTTTTTAATTTCAAATAAGTGTTAATTTGCATTTTGAGGAAAAATTTTAAAAAAAGTGAAAAGAAATGATATGGCAGATTATTAAAAGCAGGTTAGTTAAGTTTAAAATGATGCAGATGTAATGGAATTAATTATATTAAGTATAAGTTCCTTAAACCATGGCAAATTTATTCTGTTTCTCATTAATTTATAGGAATGTTTAAATATAAGCACCTAAAATTCTGAGGTATTATAAAGTGAGGATTATAATGAAAAAGCATGCTATTTTTCTGTAAATATGTGAATGTATGTGTTGAATTCTGGTGTTTGACTTCTGGGAATAATTAAATAATAATCATGGACATACTTTCAGAAATAACTATCAGTTTCTAAAGACAGCAGAATCCAGTTTTTCCCATGTCTTTAACAAAAGAGCCGTATGTGCTACTCAAAATAAACTGGCACAGCAGCAGATTGTTTGTTAACACGAGGTAGCACATTTTTGTTAACATGAGGTAGAAAATATTAAATATTTTACAAGATGAGGGTTGATTTTCATTGGACATTTTTGTTAACATGAGGTAGAAAATATTGAATATTTTATAACATGAAAAGACTTTACAAGACTTTCACTGGACCAATTCATAAATGAATGTTTGATAAAGTGGATTTTAATTATATTACTGGAAAATGCACACTGAATCTAAACTAAATCTCATGTATTTTTATTTGTGAATTTCTCCTGTATAATTTGAAAATTTTGGAAAGCATTGCAATTCTGTTTAAAAGAATCAGTGTCAGGAACATACACACTTTCAGTTGCTTGAAGGTTCTTTTATTTCCAGCTAATACCATGTTGTGAGTGTGAGTTTATATGCTAAAAAAGAATTATTACATTTAGGTACATTTAAAGGTAATGTTTTTGCATTTAATATTTACTGATGTCACCCTTTTTATAATTTCACCAATTCTTCAGCTGTGAAATGAGTTCTTTACGGTCAAGGGAAGGAAGATGTGTGGTTGTTAACTTGTCTAATATATCTGATTTTATAACATTCCACAAGGGCTAAAATATTCTATCTCTAGTACATTGTTTTACCCTTAAATGAAATATGGATATGACAGAGAAAGACATGAAACCCCACAGTGAGTGTCTGGTGTTTGATTAATCATTAAAGAATGCTTCCTTGAGAGCAGTAGCTCACATTGTGTCTTTGATTCCATGGACGTTTTACACTGGAGAGGTGCACCTTCCTTTTGTAAGGTGTGAGGTCTGTTGAGAAAGGGCAGACAGGAAAGGCAAAGCTATCTGAAGCTAGGATGGAAATCGGTGCCCTTTCCCCTGTAGGTGCTGTGCATCCCTTAATGTTCCTGTGGCTGCAGAGGTCTCCTGCTTTGTGGCTCTGTTGAGACTTGTACACCAACCATGGAACTGATGGGGCAGGCCCCTATGGCTAGGAGTCTGTAGCCTTTTTCTTTCCAGACAGAGACCTAATTTAAAAAAAAAAAAAAAAGTTAATTTTTTAGAGCAGTTATAGGTTCCCAGCAAAATTATTAAGAGGAAGGTACCAGAGATTTCCCATATGTCCCAGCCCCCACACAGGCATAGTCTCCCTCATTATCAACATCCCCCACCATTTGGAACCTTGGTTACAATCGATAAACCTGTCCTGACACATCATTATCACTCAAAGTCCAGAGTGTACATTAGAGTTCCCTCTTAGTGTTGTACAGTCTGCGGGTTTGGACAAATGTATAATGACATCTGTCCACCATTGTAGTGTCATACGGAATATTTTCACTGCCCCCAAAATTTCTCTATGCTCAGCCTGTTTAACTCTCCCCTCTCCCCAACACGAAAAGGCAGAAACCAAGCCGGTGACCTCTGGTTTATAATAACTCAATTCTGGTCTTGACTTAGTCTGTGACTTTGGCAGGTATTTTCTGCCTCTCTGCCTCAACTACCCCTTCTGAAGTCGAAACAGATCATTATGACTTAAAATAATTTAGATGTTAGGACTTTGGTTTTTGAGTCATTAATAATTACATGAAAACCAAATGATGGAATAAACTCCTCATTTGCCCTGAAAGAATCAATTTGACCTGAAAGAATCTTGCAAAAGAAAAAAAAAATCGTTTCCCATTCTGTAACTAAATCTTCCAGACAATTGGCACTTCCCAGTTGAATTCTCACCTTGTGTCCAGGAAGCAGACAAGAAGCACAGAAAGCTGTGGAGACGCTTCAAACAGCCTGTGCGTCTCCAAGGCACTTTATTATTTGAGGTTTCCTCTTATACTCAGTGTGGTCTTTCTCATGATTTCTTTAATGGAAATGGGTGGCAATTATCTTACTACATGGATCTTGAAGCACAGGTTAAATGGTTGTTGAGGCCTCAGAGCCAGAGCTCAGGTTCCCCGTGAGTTCTAAAGCGAGGCAAACAATCTTTTGTAATGTACTACTTAGGAAAATGATGAGGCACATTATCCCTTTACTAATCATTCAGTCAAATTTCTCCTTTAAATTTCTTTCAGATAATACAAGATCAGCATCTTGTAAGCATTTTAGCAATTTTCATACACAAGAATACTTATAATGTGATTTGAGTGGGACTGAAAAAGATGGCAAGATGGTGGGTTATCCACGGTCAATCCATTGGCCTGTGGTTGTTTCCAGAGTGATGGATCCTCTGAAGTAGAGTGTACACACCTGGAGTGTGGAAAGATGATGCATTGGGATGGAAAAAAGATGGGGCTTTATTAAAATATAATAAATCTATACTAAGGAAATACAAGTGGACATGTACAGAAAAATCCCCTGCAAGCATATTCACTAAGGCATTTTCTACAGTAGTGAAAAATGGGAAAAACTTGAATATCCAACAATAGGGAGTGGGTTAAGTCAGAGTATCTTCATGTAATAGAATGCCATACAGCCACCAAAAATCATGACAAGGAATATTTAAGGATGTCAGATGATCACAATATAGTGATATGGGACAAAAACAGGTGACAAAATCGTGTATAGGAGAATGCCAATCTTATTTAATGATTTTAAAATGTTTAGTAAAAAACTCTGTGGAAGGGGTGCCTGGGTGGCTCAGTCGTTAAGCGTCTGTCTTCAGCTCGGGTCATGATCCCGGGGTCCTGGGATCGAGCCCCGCATCGGGCTCCCTGTTCAGGTGGAGGCCTGCTTCTCCCTCTCCCACTCCCCCTGCTTGTGTTCCCTCTCTCGCTGTGTCTCTCTCTGTCAAATAAATAAATAAAATCTTAAAAAAAAAAACTCTATGGAAATGTATAAAATACAAGCCAAAATATTAATAGTAGTTATTTCTGGATAGTGGACTTACTGATATTTTTGCTTTCTTTTAACTTTTCTGCATTTGCCAGATTTCCTTCTATGTGTTCATATATCCATCTTACAATGAAAGTGACTTAAAGTAGTTATTATGTAAGAGTTGAATCTACTGAGTATTTAACCCAATAAAGAACTGTGATGATTTTGTGAGTATGAACTGGCAGAGTGGTGATCAACCCCCACTTTTAGAAACCAAACAGGAAAAGAGGAAAAATCTCAGATGGCACAATTTACCTCCATTTTTCTTTGCTCTGAAAGGTATAAAGCACAAAACATAGAAATGTAGATGTGAAAACATGTGCACCACAGTGTGATTTTTTTTTTTTTTTTTTTTTAAACAGATTGTACCCTTAGCCAGTTGTCTTCTAATCCTCATTTGGCTGGCTTTTCCTCTGGAATTGTTTCTTTGTAGAGTGTTAATGGATTGGTTAATTTGTGAGCAACACTCCTAATTGTATTAAATCTCTGCAACCTTATTAAGCATTTGTGTGGAATTAGATCAGAGAGCTTAGGGGAGCAGTGTGCCAGTGGTTGGAGGGAGGGAGGGAGGGAGGGTTGAGGGAGGCTAACAAGTGTGTCTGTGCTCTAATTGAGCACCCCCCCCCAAAAAATAAAACAACACAGATTGAAAACCCCACTGCTAAACGTTCGGAAGTATTCTAAAGCACATGAAACCGTTTGCTTGCTGTATTTTTAAACACCAGTAATGACACAGAGAGAGAGAGACAGACAGACAGACAGACAGACATACTGAGAGAGGGAGAGCCAACTTGTTTTTCTTTAGGTCTCTTAGGATTTACTTTATTTGGGGGAAAAGGAATGAGCAAGAATTAACAAAGATCTCAGGTGAGCTAGATTTTAATTCTGGTGGCCTGTGTTTATATTTAGACACCAGGCTACAGGTATATTTGTGCTTGAGAAACAATGTCAGAAAACATAATTGGACCATGCCTATTTTGAAAACTAAAGCTAACAGACTGAAATATACTGATTTTTAAAAGCCATAGCTGGTAGCTACTTTCTTCTGCAAGCGGTAGGGACCGGCAGAGTGGATGAGGAGGTGTTGACACCGACCTCTGGGAGCTCTGTGTGTCCCATTGCTTATACATACCTACTGGTGTTCCTTTCCCAAAAAGTTGACATTTTTTTACTCAACATTTATTGCAACCATAATGGAATTGGAAGTAAGGAGTTTCAGCAGCCTGTGGTTTGATTTAAAGTTACTGATGCCTTGTGTTGTGTATTTTAGCACCTTCAAAATAAGAAATACTTATATACCATTGAGGATAAAAAACCATTCAAGCCTTGAAGCAGTCAGAATCTTTACTTTCTTAATAGTTCCACTATACCTCACTAAGAGTGTTTTTCTTGTTGTTCATTGCTGTTTTAGATCATAGAGTTCCGTGGGTTTTTAGGGTCACCTGGACAATAGAAACATAAAGGCTATGATTAATTTTTGAAGTTTTACATAATAATGTTTGGGCAGGCAACATGGGCTTGAAGGGTAGGTAAGATAGAACAATAAGGAAAGAGCCACCTCATCATCTGTTCTACATGCCACATCAGGAAATCTATGGAGATGTCCCAAGAGTGTCCCCCAACAGTTTCCTGTCCTCTTCCAGGTAGGGCTTGCTGTTTCCGCTGCCTCGAATGCTGTGGGGAGGGGGCCCTGCCCCTTATTGCCACAGGCATAGATCAGTCTAGTGGCCTGGCTTCTCTCGTCTCCGGCCACAATGTCCCACCTGTTCTGGACGTTTCCTGCTCCTGAGCTGGCAGGCTGCTGTCCTCCTGAGGTGGGGAGCCCCACACCCAGTTCCTGGCTCACAGCTGCCCGCACTGGTTCAGCAGCATTGGCCGTGACTCTTTATTTAGTAGCGCCTGCTCTGGGGCTGTTGGTGAATTGGCCTCACTTTATAGTCAACAGGGTCCTAGAATGGGGGAGTCTGAAGACTGGAGTACGTGTTAGAAAAAAAGGGGTTTAAATAAGTACAAAGGTAGTATAATGTGTGTGTGTGTGCATGTGTGTGCGTGTGCATGCATGGGTGCATGCTGGGCAAAGGGAATTGAAATGAGAAGGTAAAATTGCCCTTTCCTTAGAACCCTTCCATAGGGGGTTGAAAAAGCACCCTGAGGTGGCTTTCCCTATTTGTGAGAGGGGGACAAAGGAATATGGTTTTCATTATAACTTGGGCTTGAACATTTCTTAGACAAATGCGCCAAGTTCCTTCTGTTCCTTTCAGATTTTCTAGGTCCTTGTAATGATGTAAACACATTTCACATAATTTTTCAGTCCGTTAAATATATAGGGTGCTTCCTGGAATAAAATCTGTGGCAAGGAAAGTGCAAACTGACTGCTTAGTTAATAATTGCTGGTGTGGAGTGTTCTCTTACTTTGCTTTTTTCCCTTTAATTGGTTGAGTATTAATAAACTCATGGTTTGTTTCAAGGGCACAGCTAGTTTTTAATGGTCTTATAGAAATTTCAGGAAGAAAGCTAAAGAATTAACATAATAAATAATTATTGCTTCCAGAGTTTTTTGTTGTTAAGATAATAAAATGTTGGGCGCCTGGGTGGCTCAGATGGTTAAGCGTCTGCCTTCGGCTCAGGTCATGATCTCAGGGTCCTGGGATCAAGTCCCGCATCGGGCTTCCTGCTCCTTGGGAGCCTGCTTCTCCCTCTGCCTCTCTCTCTCTCTGTCTCTCATGAATAAATAAATAAAATCTTAAAAAAAAAAAAAAAGATAATAAAATGTTAAAAAGCAGGCCGCTTGAGCGGAAATACCCGCCCCGACGAGCACCACACAGGCAGCATGCACGAGGAAGCGGCCCTTCCCCCAGTGTCAGCCAGATCTGCGCCCCACGTCAGCCTTTCCTCACGCTATGGAAATGTACTTTTCCTACCAACAGCGGAGAATGAAACTCCAGGCTTCTAATTAATCTTGGCTGACGTTTGATTTCATACCCAAGTTAAAGGCAGGAGGCGGTGGGTTCCCCCCGCCCCCCCCGTACATGACCACAGGCAAATCTCTCCATTAATGTCAAATTGCATCTGTGTGCCTCATTGTTGCTGCCACATGTCAGTCATTAATGCATTAGCAATCACTTAAGTCCACTTTCTACCATTTTACTCTGCAAGCCTTTAACCTTGAACCTCTGTGTTAATGACAGAGAGAGCTTCCTCAGATGTAGTGCTTTACACATGATAAGTCACTTGTGTCTCTTCTGCCAGTTGTGAATCTTAACCGCTTGGTGAGGAAGGCCATAACACTGGCAAATCTTGGACACTGGTATTCAGAAAACCTGCGGTGCTTATCTAGGGATTGGTGGTAAGTGAGTGGTGGAGCTAGGATTTGAATCCCCAACTTCTTCCGTCAGGCATTCCAATCTTTTTCCTTTTTCGAGGGCTCCTTGAGGGGAGAATTAGGTCTTAACTTTGTCTTTCTACAACACCCCTCCCACCTCTTCCTTAGTTTGCTTCCTGTGGATGTTAGGGAAGCACCAGACACTTTTTTTTTTTTTTTTTGCTTTTGCCAATCGGAAGTGTCTGGGTATTGGGTATTAAAGAGCACCAGACACTTTCGATTGGCAAAAGAAAAAAAAAATCAAATGTCTAGAAGAAAGAGTAAAATCAGTTTCATTTAATTTATTTGAAGTGAGGCATAGAAGGATAAGAGAAGTAGTGACATAAGAGTGAAACAGGAAGGTGTACACCATTAGATACCAGTTTGAAGCTACCTGGTAATCACGGGAAGAGGGAAACAGTATTCCTGTTCGCTGCTCCTTGGTTTCCACTGAAGGCTCTCTGTCAGCAGGTTGAGTGACGTAATGAGGGATGTTCTGCTCTTGAACAGCTTCGGTGTCATTGTAGCAGCAAGATGTATGCAGCTCTTTCCTTTTTTCAACCTGACCTCCAAATTGAAGGAATAACTTGAAAACAACTCAGGGAAGACAACTCTATGGGAACAAAGATGATGTAGAGCTGACTTGATTCAAGGACAGAAATCAGCATACATACCTCGCAGAGTGAAAAAATTGCTTGTTTCTCCAATTATCATCCTTGAAGCCCATTTCTCTGCACTGAATTTTGGCAGTCAAAGGCGCAGCAGTACTGTAGCGGTGCCTTGGAGTTCTAGGGTCTTTCTACTGCCGGAATGGCTTCTCCAAGGACATCAGCCAGGCTAGACGTGGGCAGGAGCCAGGGTTCTCTTCAGGCACAGGCAGGACTTGGTTGTGATCCCAGAGCACCCCACGGATGATGATGGCAGAGATGGTTTTTGCCTGGAGGATTTTGGAGCAGGTGTACCCAGGCAGTCACCATGGCTGTTAGGAAAACCTCAGAAAGATGCCCATCTAGTATTGAAATTGAAGCAACATCGGTGCCTTCCTGATGTGCCTCTGAGGAGGAATTGGCTGCCAAGGGCCCCTTTAGGAGTGAAACAGATTGACCTGAGTATGGAATGGCTTTTTTATTGGCTACTTAAGTGTTGGGGAATGTCTATCAAGCAGTGATTTCTGTTCTGGTCTAGTTAATGTTCATCTGCTTTTGTGGGGGGCAGTAATTAAGTGAAAGAACATCAGTTCATGATAGAGTCATCTTAGGAGAATGCAGCATTGCAAGGGATGTCAAATACATTGTATACAATCTCAGGTAGTTACATTAATAGAAGGTCATGGTGGCATAGATACTTCAATAACAGTGTTGCTCCATCAGCGTTTTTACTGTCAGGAACAGATGGAGATCTTCCCTTTGATTATGTAATGAATACTTCTGGCCCCATATTCAGGTCTTTGTCCTGCTCTGCTGTTCATCTGTGAATATTTGGGTATGGTGTATGTACATCTTCTGTCCTGAGGCCCCATGAGGCTGAAGCAGTATAGTCTTCACTTATCAAGATGATAATAAAACATTTCCATAGTGTTTTGCAGTTTTTATTTTTTCCTCTCTCAAAAAATTAGTTCTGTCCTAAAAAAATAATCCCATGAGATTGGTTATAGCACTCACATTTTAGAAATAGGGAAATATACTTAGGCCTGGCATGGCTAGTAACTAGCAGAGCCCAGGATGTGAACACTGGCCTTTGGGGTCCACATCCAATATTCTTCCCATGGCCCCGCAGCAGCCCCTATCTGGAATAGGAATATGTGATTCTTAATGCCTGTTCCCTATCTGACCTGGAGCAAGAGAGGAGTGTGTTTCTTTGAGGAAGCTAGTCTAACTCATGAGAAAACTTGGGACCTAATTATCCTTATGTTTTAATGAGCAATCTCTCAGTCTTCTCATACCCAGAACTCTGTGACTTACCTATCTTTTTAGTCCCTGAATGCTAATACTGTGCTAGGTAGTGGGAATCAAGGGATGAGCCAACAGGCCTGGTCTTGTCCTCATGGGCTTGCATTTCAGTGGAGGGGGCAAACAAGTACAGGTCAAATGACATAGCAAGATGATTGCTACAAAGAAAGTCACTCAGTAAACTGGGAGCTTATATAATGGGGAAGGCTTGAGCTAATCAGGGAAGGTTTCCTTGAAGAAGTGACTTTTGCGGTGATCATTCTTGTTGCCATAATGAGAATGTATCAAAGAAAATATCACAGAAGAATTTCCCCCAGTTGTCTGTTTGATAGAGACTAGGAGAATGAATACTCCTGTGTTAAAATGTCAAAATCAATTTAAAGGATTAAAGATACTGAAATGGAGACCCAGAAGTGAACAAAGCAAATTAAAATGTAATAAATTAGAGTTACTTTTTAAAAATATTGTATTGTATTTTCTTTCTAGATTTCCAGTTATTGAATACTTTTTCACTAAATATATATATTTTTAAAGATTTTATTTATTTATTTGACAGAGAGAGAGACGCAGCGAGAGAGGGAACACAAGCAGGGGGAGTGGGAGAGGGAGAAGCAGGCTCCCCGCGGAGCAGGGAGCCTGATGTGGGGCTCGATCCCAGGACCCTGGGATCATGACCTGAGCCGAAGGCAGACGCTTAACAACTGAGCCACCCAGGCGCCCCTTCACTAAATATTTAACCC
Organism: Halichoerus grypus; assembly: GCF_964656455.1. NCBI lineage: Eukaryota > Metazoa > Chordata > Mammalia > Carnivora > Phocidae > Halichoerus > Halichoerus grypus. Next base: position 56,337,756 of record NC_135724.1, read on the forward strand.
CAAGTTGGGACTAAATATATAAACTTGATAGTTAAGGTGGGTGAGCTTGTTAAAAAAAAAAAAGAAAAGAAAAGAAAAAAAAAACTGGTAAATGTTGCTCACTTAAAATCCCATTTGCCGGGATGCCTGGGTGGCTCAGTCTCAGTTAAGCGGCTGCCTTCGGCCCGGGTCATGATCCCAGGGTCCTGGGATCGAGTCTGTCGTCGGACTCCTTGCTCAGCAGGGAGCCTGCTTCTCCCTCTCTCTCCCTCTGCTTGTGCTCTCTCTGTCAAATAAATAAAATCTTAAAAAAAAAAATCCCATTTGCCAGTTTTAGCAAATGACCTAATTTCTTTTATTTTGGAGGTAACCACTAGATTGTTTTTTTTTTTTTTTAAGATTTTATTTATTTATTTGACAGGGGGAGTGGGAGAGGGAGAAGCAGCTTCCCACTGAGCAGGGAGCCTGATGTGGGGCTCGATCCCAGGACCCTGGGATCATGACCTGAGCTGAAGGCAGATGCTTAACGACTGAGCCACCCAGGCACCCCTGGGTTTTTGTTTTTTGTTTTTTCTATCCGTACACTTTTTTGAAGGTGTTATGTCCTCTCCCCAATTAAGTAGGAGGGTGCTCCTTAATCATTCCAGTGAAGGTTTTTGCCATGCAGTTGCTTAGTTTATAATTAAGTTATTTGTTTTTAATTAAACGTGATCATTCTGTGTCCCTGATGCCTAGAATGGTGTGTGGCACCTGTCAACCACTCATTTCTTCAATAAGTGAATAAGTTTCATAAGTTATAGCATTGTGTAGCTTACCTTTTACCTTAAAACGTCTTTAGTGGAAATTCCATATGTAGATAACCTTTTAAGTGAATTTGGACATATATTTTGAATTCACATCTTCTAGGAATATTTTAGTAGAAACATTTCTTTACAGTTAACTTATTTCTTCACTTTTTATATATTGTGTAGTTTCTTTCCCCGAAACTCTTTTTTGTTAAAAATATATATTTTTTTCATACAGCAAGTTTGGAAAACAGGAAAAATATAAAGAAGAAAAGAGTTTATAATGCTGCCACTCATTATTACTATATTTCAATATATTTCTTTCCTGTTTGTTTGCAATTCATGTGTGGGTTTTAAAAAATTAAAGTCATATGTATATAATTCCATCTTTTTTTAACTTAGTCTTAAATTGTGGCCTTAAATTAACCTTAAACAATCTTAAATTGTATTTTTCTATATCCTTAAAATGTAAGAAGACATCTGAGAGCATATATAATACTCCTTGCTATAGAAGAACATGCTTGTTATTCATCTTTTTTGTGGGCTGGATATTATTTCCAAGCTACGGCTATTATGCAAAATGCTAAATTGTGCTGTGATTAACATTTTTCTACATACATCAACTTTTTGCGCATGCCTTATTATTTACATAGAATAATCACCGTAAATGTATTCATGGGTTCTGACAAACTGCCCTCCAGAAGGGTTGTATCTATTTCTATTCACACCCCAAAACACACCAGAAATATTTCAGTCTTTGCCAAATTGTTTGACAAAAGACGGTGTTCCTTGGAAATATATTGAAAAAGTGAGAAAAAAATATTGGTAAGGTTTATTGGCCATTTGTGTTTATTTATTGACTTTTCCTTTGCTTTTTTTGCTATTGGAGTCATCATCTTATTTATTGTTTTGTTAAAATTCTTTGTAGGAATGTCATTTACCTTTCTCTAAAAAGTAGAGTCAACCCTTGAACAATACAGGTTTGAACTGTGTGGGGCTACTTACACGCGGAATTTTTTGGTGAATACAGTTCAGTACTGTAAATGAATTTTCTATTCCTTATGATTTCCTTATTAACATTTTCTTTTCTCTAGCCTGCTTTGTTGTAAGAATATAGTATAGAATACATATAACACACAATATCTGTTAATCTACTGTTTATCTTATCAATAAGGCTTTTGGTCAACAGTAGGCTCTTAGTAGTTAAGTTTTAGAGAAGTCAAAAGTTATACACTATTTTTGAACTGCGTGGGGGGGGGGGTCAGTGCCCCAATCTCCGTGTTGTTAAAGGGTCAACTATATCTTCCCCTAGTTTTTTTCATTTATCTTTTAATTCCCAGCATTTTCTTAACACAGAGAAACTCAACTGTGTGCATGTGCAGTTAAGCAGGGATGAACTGCTTTGTGACCAGCAGTACAGGCCTTGGGTCACTGATGGGCAGGTGCTAAGTGGGCTGGCAAAAAGCTGTCTTTTCCTCGCTTGGCCATTTGCTCCATCTTAGATGTGGATGCTGATAATTTCTTCATCCATCCTCTGAATGTTGCAATTGGAGGTAATTTTTTTCACAAATGGGCAGACTGTTGACTTACTCTAGTCAGTTGTTATGCTTTTTTTTTTTTTTTTGGTGGGAAAAGGCTGGTAGAATGAAATTAGACACAGAGAACATTGTCATAACCTGGAGGTCAGCTGAGGTTTCTTAGAAAGTTATTTTTTTATGCTCAAATTTCTGGCCTCCTCTCCCAATCAGGCAGGAAGGGGAGGACAGTCAGAGTGGATTATGATATGTCCAGTGGACCTAGATGACGCACAAATCAAGGTTCCAGATTCTAAAATCTGTATTACAGATTTTTTGTAAAATGCTACTTTAGATGTATGTAAGCACTAGACTTTCTGCAAAGATTTCAGAGACCACAGTATTTGAAAAAGAACGAACATTTGCAAAGAATAAAAATGTGACAGTAGGAGAAAAGATTCTTCCCTAAAATTGTCCAGATATGGGCAGTTTAGGATTATGTGTCAGAACATTTGTAAATAACACATATTGGTATTAATGGAACAGTGAAATGTTCAAAACCTGTAACAATGTATTGCATTTCCCAAAATGGGATGTTATGTATTTTCAAAAATGGCCTTTCTAGAAAGCGCCCTTTTGAAATTAATGAGAAGCTTTAGATACAACATTAGATCAGATTCTTCAATAAAACAAAGGCTGGTATTTTAAGAAATTCTACTTACATAAAACTAAAACAAAACAAAAATGCTTTGAAGTTAATCAGAATACATATCCTTTGGCATTTCTTGTGTTTGAGTCCAGAATTACCCAGAAAATCTTTGGTTTCTCAAAACTCAGAATGTTTACTAATAACAGCACCCAGAAAATCTTTGGTTTCTCAAAACTCAGGATGTTTACTAATAACAGCTAAGTAGTATCTTCTAGTAAACAATGTGGTTCAAAATTATGATCCTGTGTTTAACTGAAATCTGAGTTAAGTGCTTGTGATTGTATTTGAACTTACACATATTCTCATAGGAATGAACACAAAGCATAATTCTGAGGTTAAGATAAATTTTGTGGTGTTCATTAAATTATCTCTACTGATCATGTCTACATGTGTTTATGGATCATCTACTATTGCTCAAGTCAGTGCTTAGTTCTCTGGGGTGAGGCAGGTGAAATTAGGTACTTAGAATTTTCTAGAATTAAGTAACATTATTTTTTAAGCAGATATAAAATAGTGCTAATCTTATGTCCTTTTATAACAGGGTTACCAAACATTGTTGAGCTTTGTTGTGTTAATAGCATTGTTGATGTCAGCACTTTCTTGGGAGAAGTGTTTTTTGCTTATTCAACTTTTGCCTCCTGTTAGATTTTTTTCTGCTAAACATTGCTGTTATCTTAGTGTTTGTTTTTTATGGAATGGCTCTTTGGCCTGAGAATCCAATTTTGAATCTTTTCTTTTTTTGTTTTATTTTGTTTTGTTTTGTTTTAAAGCAGCGTAGAAGAGTAAGCAAGCAACTGTGTGTCTCTTGGTACAGTAGCCTATTTATTATGATTTATGCCCACTTACTTAGCAATAAAGTCTCAATCCTAAAGGATGTAAACTTTGTATTTCTTGTAGGGACCGTGGAATTGTTGGAACTCTGTACATGTTAAAATGTTACCAAGTTTTAGACCAAATAAAAATATTCTGTGTCATTCTAATTTTTGCCATTCCAAAAGGCCTTCTGTGGCTTGAGTAGTTCAGTTAAGTGTTTAGAATTTCTTGGCTGCAACCTGTTTCAGAGGAGTTTAACTCAGTTATTGTTGAGGGAGGTCATTCTTCAGCCACTACTAAGCTTTGTAAGTATGTTATTATTAAGAGCTGTTAGGGAAAAAGGAACTTTAATGATTAGAAAATAAGTTCTACTCATTATGCTTTGTTTTGAGATATGGCTAAAATACATATTTTTAAATGCCACAGGGCAGTATTCAAACTTGAAATAAAAAATGGCTCTACTCTTAGATTGAATTTGTAATTAAGAGCTGAACTGCTATAGTGAGAGCATAGATTGTACTAGGAGAATTAATGTAAGCCTACTTAGTCTCATTTCTTAGTCTCAAATGATTCTGCAATTTGTACAATTGCAAGTTTAATAGGAAGTACTATATGGAAATTCCACTGTCTAGTCAGGGGCCTCCCATCTTTTGCCTGGACCATTGCTACAATGGTCCCATTTGCCACAGCAGAGTTTCTCCACCCTTGGGGTTCACAATGTCATCCGGTGGGGGTGGGGTTGCTAAAGCACCAGGGAGAGCTGGGCCACGCTGAGCAGTTTTGATTCAGGAGCCTGGAACGGGATTTAGGAAAATCTGGAACTTAAAAAAAGCATTTCAAGGGCTCATAAAGCCCTCCTGAGAGAAAACAAAGGCCTTTTCGTGGTGCAAGGCTGATTTGGTCTCCTTTCCCATCACACTTGGTGAATTTCGTGGGGTACTCCTAAAGATCACTGTGCTGCTCCTAATGCGCCCTTGACGTTCACCTCTCAGCCTGTTCTCTTGCTGAGGTTCTGGTGTGGGGTCCACTCCACCTCCCTCCTGGCGATCTCCTCATCTTCCAAAGTCTAATTTCATGTCACCACTTCTCTGTACTATTCTTTTCTCCCACGGCACACCCTACTTTGGTGTGATGTCGGTTGCCCTCTTACCTGTGTTCACATTATGCTTTAGCCAAGTCCCCTGTCCCCCTTCACACTTGTCCCAGTGATTAGGAGCAGGACTTTGGAGCTCAAGCGCCTGGGTTTAAAACTGGGCTCCTCCTTTCTAGCTGTTTGATGAAGGGTAAGTTACTTAACCTCTCTGGCCCTCAGATTCCTCAAGTGCACAGCGGGAGAAGAGTGGCCACCTCACTGTCCATGGCAAGGATGGAATGAAATAATAAATATGTAGAACTCAGAACATGGACTGTTAAGTGAGAAGCATGCAGCAAAGGTCAGACATTGTCTTCGTGATTGTCTCTAATATTATCATTTCATTATCATCCGACAGAACTCCCCCAAGTCTAGACACCTGGAGGGCTGGACTCTTGTCTTGCCTTCTATTTCCAGCACCTAACACACCACTCCCTCTGACCGTCCTGCAAATGTTGATTACATTGAATTGAATTGCCTTTGCTTGCAAACATAGTTCCTGGCTTGGATGTCCCCAGACCTCAGCAGTCTGTGGCTACAGAACACATGTTTTCATGACCCCTTGGAGCTTCCCTGAAAGACATACTTCCCTTGCTCCTAAAGCAGTCTCTGTGCCAGGCCCGGCCCTGCCTCTGGGTCCTCATAAGCTGCAGGGAGGAGCACCTGTGCACTGCGGGCTGTTGGCTTCTGCCCCCAGGATGCTCCTCCTGATCCCCCGACAGCTGCCTGCAGCTTCCACGAGTGGCACTTGACTCTGTGGGGCCTCCCGGTGCTGCCTCAGAGGAAACTGCTCCTTCATCTGCAGTGAACACTGCTTGCCTAGGACCAAGCTCAGCACGAAACCAGAGTCAGACTGCACACCCAGAAAAGGCAGCAGAATCCACAGGAGGAGAGCCTGTAAAGACCCCCTCCGCACTGATAGACCTCGGCTCCTGAGTTAAGTGGCTCTGTCCTACAAGGGAACAGATGTCACATCCCTACCTCCTGGAAGAGAGGAGACTGGCCAAAGTGTCCAAATGCCCATTTTCCAAAAATGTACAGTTTCTAAATACTTTCCCGGATCCTGGGTCCACATTTCAATCAGGTTTTCCTCCCCCTTAGCATTTTCTGCAAGAAGCATAATCCTAGCTGTGGAAATTTCTCTTCCCCCTTTTATTTCTTGCTTGATAAGTCACTGCGTTTTCGCAGGTGTGTTACCATCATGAGGCTGCTGTAACAAATTCCCACAGATTTGGTGATATGAAGCAACAAAACTTATTCTCTCAGTTCTGGAGGCCAGAGGTCTGAATTCAAGGTGGCTCCCTGAATTCAGCAGGGTCACACTCCTTCCAGAGGTCCTGGGGGACAGGCCGTTCCACGCCTTTCCCCTGGCTTCTGGTGCTGGGGTAGTCCTTGGCTTGCAGCTGCATCACTCCCCTCCCTACCCCCCCTTCACCTGGCCTTCCCTTCCTGTTTCTTCTCCTCTGCGAGTCTCTCTTAAGGACCCTCATTATTGGATTTGGGGCCTACCCTGAATAATCCAGGATTATGTTCTCATCTCGAGATCTTTAATTGTATCTGAAAAGACCCTTTTTTTTTTCAAATAAGGTAATATTCACAAGTTCCAGGGATGATGATTTGATATCGTCAGGTGGCCGTTACTCAGCCCACTACATGTGGGTAGTAAGACTTTATATGGTCACATGTTGTTGCATTGTACTGATTTCATAAACTATTTGTGCCAGTTAATTTTAAGGTTGTCTGGTTGCTGCCCAGAATTTTTCACAATTTGAGGGAGAGAGAATAATGACAGTTATAGAAACAGTCTAGTTTTTGAGCCCTTGCTGTGTGCTAAGTACTGTGATATGCACAGATCACACCGCCCTGCCATTAGCCCTGTTTTCCTGATGAGGTGACTGACGCACGGGGCATTTCAGTAACTTGCTGAGGTCTGCTTATCTAGTTGCTGGCTGGGGCAGCAGTGCACTCCTGGTGGCCACCGTCAGAGTCTGTGCTTTGAAAGACAGTCAGAGCTGCAGAGAGGTGGTCGCCAGTCAGGGTTAGGCAGGGGGTCCTGAGGTCCTCGTTTCCAGCACTAATGTGGTGGTAAGACCATGGGCACGTTACTTCACCTCTATGAATTTGATTTTCAGTCTTGCACAGTAAAAGGACTATATTTTTTATTTATTTAAGATTTTATTTATTTATTAGAGAGAGTGAGCAAGCACAAGCAGGGGGAGCAGTAGAGGGAGAAGCAGACTCTCTGCTGAGCAGGGAGCCCGATGCGGGGCTCGATCCCAGGACCCTGGGATCGTGACCTGAACTGAAGGCAGATGCTTTAACAGACTGAGCCACCCAGTCACCACTAGTAAAAGGACTTTAAAGAGAGAGTTAGTAAGGAGGGGAAAATCAAAAGAAAGCCAATGAGAAGCTTTGGAGAAAGGCTTTGTTGGATTAGATGTTTGGGTTATCTGGGAAATTTGTGACAAAGCTTCTACACAAAGCACTGTATAAACTGTTAAGCACTGTACCAAAATGTTAACTGATACTATTATTAAGTTAGCTCCATTTCCCCTTGTCCTGCGACCTTGGTACCTTAAAATAAACTTGATGGAATAAAAAAAAAAAAAAATGCTTGCTAATGCTTCAATGAGCTTAAATATATATGTCAATATTTGACATGAAAAATATTAGCAGAAGATGATAAGTCATTATGAAAATATTTAAGAATAATTTCTTTGGAATGATTTTTATAATTTTTGAAGATATTAACCTTTAACTTTATGATAAAGAAATAATTGGAGTTTTTCTTGACTCTGGAATTTATTTTGTTGTGGTCTGCTGCAAAACTCCAGAAATACCTTCTTGCAACTCCACTTTAGGAGAATCTTTTTTTTTTTTGGGGGGGGGTAATATTTTATTTATTTATTTAACAGAGAGAGAGCATGAGCACAAGCAGGGGGAGCAGCAGAGGGAGAGGGAGAAGCAGGCTCTCCGCTGAGCAGGGAGCCTGACGCGGGACTCGATCCCAGGATCCTGGGGTCATGACCTGAGCTCAAGGCAGACACTTAACCGACTGATCCACCCAGGCGCCCCTACGAGAATCACTTTGCATCTTTCTGGACATGTCTGATTTGGATGTTAAGCTAACTTTTGCCTCAGGTTCCTCCCTGTTAACACCTGCCAAGCCTCTGCCCGCCTGGCATTGACGTTTGCTCCTAACCTCGCTGGGGGTCTTTGAGATCAGCACGAGGTCAGGTGCCCTCCGCAAGGAGAGCGTGGCAGACAGGCCCTGAGCTGGGCAGAACTTCCTGTCTCCCTCTCCCTTTGTGCTGGGTGCAGGGTGGTCTGTTTGAGGCCTGCTCATTCTCTCTGTCCCTCCAGCTCCGTGTCTTTCTATGGCCCATTGGTAGCTTTGGCTTTAAAATGGACAAACCTCCTGCTCGCCTGGTTCAGAATTAGTGATTTTTATCCTTGAAGGGATCTTGCTGTGAAACACACAGTAGCCTGTTGAGTCTCTGCTAAGCCCGAGGGCTCACAATGGAGCATTGATCCCCGTGGCTGAGTGGCACCCGGACTTGTGCAGCTCAGCGGGAGCTCTGGGCAGAAAGCACTTTCAGTGGGTGTTAAGATTGGATACGTTGGCTTTTGTTTATAGCTAAATCAGGGGCTTGCTTCCCCTTCATCTTCATTCTTTATAATGTGGTGATTAGCTGCCTTATAGATTTTGGATGCCAACGTAATCATTTATGAAATCAGCACATTACGTCAAGTGTGCTGAGTTTTTTCCTCAGACAAGAAGTGATTTTTCAGTTGATGTATTGATCCGTGTAGTTACTGTGAATTGAGCCTGATCCATTTATTCTCTTTTTTTGAGATTCCTAAAATTGCTTCTCTCTTGGGGAGAACGAAAAATGATCCAGGTTGCGAATGAGTTGTTCCAATTCTTTTCATGCCGAGCAAGTCTCCATGCTAAATTTGGGACCTCAGGAGACAGATTTAGGATCCGGAGAGTTAAAAGTGAGACGTGGTGGCTGCCTGGCCACAGGCCAGATCCCAGGAGGTAAGCCTGGAGGTTCATGTTGGGGTTTGGACATAGCTACTGCTCTGTTAAAACAGAAGAGAACAAAACAAAACCTCAACCTGATTCAAGTGGAGTATGTGCTAAAATCTAGAAAAGCAAGATTCTCTGATGTGGGAAATCCTGCGGCGTGCCTGGCTTTAGTGGTGGCACCTGGAAATACTCATTTCAATTCAAATTATTCTGAAGTAGGCTCCTTCAGGGCTACAGGGGGAAATTTACAAGTGGTATTTGTTTCAGGAATGGGGAGTATTGATAGTGATGCCAAAGGTATGAATATTGAGGGAGAGTGTGCACTCAGAGGGAGGAAATAAAAGGATTTTAAAGTTTTATTTTGACATCACCATCCTGTGAAATGCATGGTATAGCATAACGTAAATGAAGATGGAGGCAGGGGAGGGTTTGGGTCCTGAAAGATGCCCAGGTGTCCCGTTCACCTGGTGCCACATGCATTTCCATAGGACTATGGGAGTGAGCTCAGAGAGTGGGCACAGTTTCCTTCAGCTGGAGTTGGAAGAGTGGGATTTCTTCCAATTTAGTTTTGGTTGGAATGATAAAAACAGTCCTAATGTTCTCCTACTTCTCAGTGGTATTACCCAGTAATACACATTGCACAGGAATGTAAATTTTCAGTTTACGTTCTATTAAAGCTTTCCTAGGCCCCTATGATAGAGTTTTGTCCTTTCTCTTTTGGTGCTGACTCTTTGGTATAATTTGGAATACTGAGAAAAACTTCCAGTGCAACACAGATGAATTTTTAATGGGATCAGCTAAGTCATTCTTACTCACTAGACCATTAATAAATATTATATAGCCTAAAGGTTTGTGCTTCTATAAAATTTCAGTGATAATGTCTCAGAAATTAGCTATATTCATCACCTTATTTTATTTTTTATTTTTTAGAAATCAGCAAAAATGTCACCCATCCCACCCTCCACATGTACCCTTTATTTTGGTAGTATGCTTCATAACAAAAAGTTTTAGGAAAGAAAAGATGTTCATAGCACATCAACATTCTTTTCTCCGGTAGAATTATAAGAGAGGCAAGGTGAAAATTAGCTTGTCTTTTCAAGACTTTGCAGTGGATCAAGCCAAATCTTCTCGGTTATTCTAAGGATTCGTTCCTTGGTTATTTCGTAGAGTTGAACTGTGTGGACTGTGTTGAGGTTAACCATGCACAGCTCATTCTGATGTCACCTTTTCTGACACCTTCAGTTTTGCATAGGTTGTGATGTATGGGCCTTCATGTATCAGCTCTGAGCCCTTGGCAGCGATTTGGGGGAGGAGTCTGCTGTGTTTCCAGCCCAACCTGCTCTGTCCAGCTCCCCAAGGCCTACCTGGGCACAGACAGATGATGTGGGGTTAGTCCGTATGCTGGCCATCTGGTTCTCATCCTGGGATAAGCCTTTGCAAAACAGAATAGATAGGGAGAGGCTGTGGTTTGGAACCAGAGAAGTGTTTCTGGGGATGAGCAAGGCCTGGGAAATGAGGAAGGCAGGAAGTGCTTCTAGAACCTCCCCTCCCGCAGAACAGTCATTCCCTTCACTGGTCCTCTTGATGGAGCAAAGGCAGGAAGGGGGGAAGGGCCTTTAGCTCCTTCCATGACTGCAGGGTGGCCGCCTTGCTACCTGCTACCTGCCCTTGCTACTTATCTAGCCTTGTTGCTACATAGCTACCTGCCCTCTCTCTAGACTAAAAACTGAGACCATCCCTAAAACTCCCAAGGATGTTTTGGCCTGCTTTGGGTGTTTGGAGAAGACTCTTCTGGCTAGTGGTGTTGAGGCTGGAGAATTCAGTGGTTGTCATTCCTAGTTCCCTGCACGTAGGTGATTTAGGGGGCTTTTTGGGTCTGCACAACTCCAGGAAGAAGGAGCACTCTCGCTGTGGTTGCTTCAGTGTCAATCACTCTCCTTCCTTGAAGGACACAGATCAGCCTCAGGCTCTGAGCTTGCATGGGTGGCCACCAGATGGGGAGGGGCCATCAGGAACATTGCTTCTCATTCTACACCTCCCACAGGTCAGATGTGGAGGTGAAGAGCTTCTCATCCTAGGGTCTGCTTCCAAAGTCAGCAGAGAGGGTAAATATTTTTGATTTCTTTTTTTTTTTTTTTTTTTAATGGCTGGCTTTGAATTGTTGAGTCCACCCAAGGGTTATGATTCCTACGTATCCTGCATGCACACAGTCACTCATATTACATGCTATTTTGCAGGACCTACTTTGTGGAGATAAGCAAGGTAGCTCTAGTTATTTGGCTAGTTTATTATTGGTTTGAAGCATGAATTGGCTATTTGGGCTCTCCTGCCCTTCCTTATCTTTCTAATTCCTAAGCTTTTTTTCCAGACACAGCCCCTGGCTTTAGTTGAAGGGATGGGAGTTTTGTTTTGTTTTATAAATCTTCAGTCTGCCCCAAAGATGCTGGAGGAAGCTCCCTTGTTAGTTTCAGATCTCTGGATTCCCTTGGAAGCAGATTTTTCTGACCTTGGCCTGGGTGGCTCTGCATATTCCCTTTCCCACCTTTTGATTGAACCTGCTCTGCTGGAGGTCCCCTAACCTGCTAGCTCCCCAGGTGGCTCTCTGAGTTCTGCTTCTACTGTCACTGACCTGGCTTTCTGCTGCTCGCAGACACTAGCTGCCTTACCTTGGGGTTCCTAACCCACACCTGGAGTGGAGTCTTCCACTTGGACTTTACCAGTGCCTCTGGCAGCTGGAGAAGGAGCTGGGTGGGTGCCAGCCTTGGTGCGATGTCGTACGGGTGCTACCTCATTAAATGTTCACACCGGCTCCTGAGGGGAGCTGCTGCTGTTCCCACCGTTTTAATGATGCAGAAGCTGAGATTCAGAGCTACAAGGAATGCAGATATCTTACACATATTTCCTACAGAAATTCTCACTTCAGTGGCTGATGCTTCCTTTCTTTGTTCACTGCATGTGGAAGAGCCTGGAGATAAGTTCTGGTGTGCCAGGCTGTCTCCTCGGGTGCCTCTCCCGCCTGACGGAGGCAGCCTGTCTTGGGATTTAGACCACAACTTACACTCTGGAGCCAGATTTCTGGCTCCTCAAACTGTTGTGTGATGACAGGCAAATTACTTAACCTCTCTGTGCCTCACAGTTAGAGATTGGGGGGCACCTGGGTGGCTCGGTCAGTTAAGCATCTGACTCTTGATTTTGGCTCAGGTCATGATCTCAGGGTCATGAAAAGGGCCCCGTGTCATGCCTTTCAGCTGGCTGTGGAGCCTGCTTAAGATTCTTTCAATAGGCCCCCTTCCCCCCGCTCCTGCCCACACGTGCAAGTGCATATGCGCTCTCTCTCTCTCAAAAAAAAAAAAAAAAAAATTAGAGATTAGAGATATTCGTTAAAGAAATTAAGCATTTGAGCCCTATTCTAATAGTCTTTCACCAGAAAATAAGGCAATATCCCTTCTGCATGTACCAGCTTGATCTGGTAGAGGATAGGGTTGTGGGGCCTTCTCTAGGATAGCCTCTAGGCTGTGAAGTTTCAAGTTGCTGACTGCCTGCTGAATGCTAAGATGTCACTTTCCTAAAATAAGAATCCTGGATGCCCATTCCTCTCCCTGCAGTCCTCAGAGAACTGGTCACCCTCTCTACATATAGCAAAGTCCTGTGGATGCCCCAGCAGTGCCCCCCCGCCCCCAACCACAAACATGATTTTCTACTGCCCACCCTCTGATACTTAATCCCGAATGGCCTGAGGGGACCAGAGCAGCTCAGTAGTTGGCTTATGGCCCTTGCTAGCCTTACCAGCTGCCCATGTGCTGGCCTTTTAGGGATATTGGACCCCCTTGCTCTGCAGGATCTCTCTCCCACCTGTTCCAGTAATGAATGAAACTATCAAGCCTGGTTAGAGAAGAGGCTCTAGAGGCAGAGCTCCTGAGAGAGGCATCACATCAACTGACATTCACATCAAACGAATGAACATCCCCTTTGCTTCCGAGTAGGCTTTTTTTAGAGAGGGCAGGATAGAAGGACCACGAGAATATTGAGATGAAATGGCAGTGAGAGGCAGGGATAGTCTGGAGAGATGAAGAATCATTTTTTCCTGATTCAAGTTTTATTTCAGACTGGCATGCTTCTGCCGACTCCTGACATCACACCCATTTACATACAGCTTGTTAAGGGTAAGAAAGGTTTCTACTAATTTTTTACATTCCATTTTTATGAAAAATTTTAGGGTTCTAGGTAAAAGACACACTTGTTGATCTGTGAGATTACATTAAGAAACTGCTCTATCAGAAGCGATGGAGGCAGATGTCAAGGTTAGCTGTCTTGGGATGCCCTTTGTCATTCCTGTTCTCTCCCTCAGGGTATGTTTGTGCTATTATTAAATGATTACACATACTTGTGCATTCCTTCTTAGTGTATATTTTCTGGCCAATGTCATTTAAAGCTAAAAATAATTCCATAGTCCTTAGAGTTCTTGAGATTTTTTTGTCCTGCTCTTTCTTCTTCTGCGATTTTGGTCTTCTAGAATTGTAGTGAATGTTGACCTCACATTCTTTTTTCTTCTTGCTGTAAAATGATGGGAGATTCTTGATGACAAAATTGAGTTCTCAGCTCACTAAGAAGCCACAACCTGTGCGGGGACCGGTGCACAGGTAGGCCCTGGGTGAGGCGTTGGCTTGGAGACAGGCCTAGGTGGTCTCCTCCTACTGCTGCCATTGGCTGCCTGTTACCTTGGTCCACTATCTCCTCTTGAGGAGACTCAGAATTCTTTCCCATGGAATGACATCGTGGGATAGAGTGCAGTCCAAAAAACTGCCCCTCCCCTTCTAATAGCAGGAGAAGTCTTATCTTCAAACAGTTTTATATGGAACCTCAGTTTAGAAAATGTATATACATGGAGCCGATAGCCATTCCACTTCACCTTCCCTCAATTCCTTTTGTGGTCCCCCAGCCGCACCTCCAGTTGAGGAAAAAAAACATTATTTTTGATCTTTTGGACCCCCCCCCAAGCCCCTGGGGGATTTCTGGGATTTCTCATTATTGCCCAGTTATGGCTATTAGCCTTAAGTTAGGGAAAATATTTCTTCAGAAGTAAAAAGGTGGTTCCAGGGCATTTCTAATGGTTTGGGGGAAACTGGCTTCACCAGACAGTGAGAATTTTACTAATGATGGTTGCTAAACAAAGATACTTCCCAGGTTGCTGGTGGGGGAATGATGACAACTTTGTTTCTCTGGGGAGGCCCTATCCAAATGACTTACACTTCTTTGTTAGTATTGGGGATTGGGAGACATTTCAATGAAAGTGATAATTACACACATCAACAGGGGGACCCATTAGACAGACATAGGAGGATGTGAAAGGCACAAGATAAATTCTGTTGGGCAGTTGGAAAACTTGATAAGGTAAATAGTCATTTTAGGAAATGTCTCATAAAGACTCTTTGAACTGAAAAAATTCTTATACTAACCTTGAAATTAGGGCAAACTGACAAGAGCAGTTTGTTTGATAGAAATCACTGGGTTTTGTCCAGTTGTCCATGGGGCTCTCAAGCTTGTGTTCCTGTGATAATTCTTAGTTGGTGAAAGGTTGACATGATTTGTAAACTTTATCTTGATGCTTTAAAAGTGTATTTTATCAGTTATGAAGTCTTTAAGTTATTCTGGTTTTAAATCACTATTTCTTAAACCAGGGTCCCCCAGAACCCTTGTAGGACATTTCTTTGGGTCTCTGTTATCTTCAGAAGATTTCTGAACGTTATTCAAATTTGAGAAACACTGACTTTGTGGGATATTGAAGTAACTAATGCCACAGATTACATGGATTTCTCTCTTACCTGTTTAGAATAGCATCTTTCTTTCTTTGTCTCTCTTTTTCAGAAGACAGAAAGTAAAGGGAACTAATGGACTGTGTGTGTGAGAGAGAGAAAGAGAGAGAGAGAGAGAGAGAATGGCTTTCTGTATGCTACAATTTACTTTTGCTCTCTATTCGGAAGAAATGTCCAAAATGTATATGGAAGCTGCAGTTGAAGTGCTGGTCACATTGCAGGTCCCTTTAAGGACACGCAATCCTTATTCTGCTTGGAAAATCTTCACTGACTCCCTTTTCACTGCATCGGATAATTTATGTCTGGGTTCTGGGCTTTCCTTAGACTGATTTCATCTTTCTGGTCCATTGCACTTTCCACTGTGTCCCAGCTTCTCTTAACCATGCTTGTCAGGCCTGTCACACAAAATCACCTTGATTCTATCTACCTGGGAACCTTGGATCATATCAAATCTCTCATTTAAATGTCTCTAGTTCCATCCATCTAAATCCCAATCATACCTTGATGTTTGTACCAACTCATGGCTCTGCGGTGAGTGGGAGTAAAGCTAAGATGGAATTGTATGTTCATGCCAGGTCCCGCAGAATTGGACACGTGAGGAGGAGACACTCCTGCCACCCTTCTTGGGCCCTTACTCATTTCCATTGTCCCTTCTGTTGTGACCTCAGGGGTGCTTTAATTCTTTCTGTGTGGCATGGATGAGGCTGGACCACCTCAACAAAGCTTGATGAAATAACATGCAACTAGTTAATTGGATTAACAAAGTAGAATTTACTCAGCTTCAACTGAGAGGTTCCCTTCAAGTGTGTTTGCCTCTTCAGCTCCCCGCCTGCTGCCATGTCTCTCCTTAAGAGAACAGGACCTAGAGAGTGACAGCCGTTGCCTTCCCACCTGGCTAAGGAAAACAGCATACTCTCTGTGATGTTACCTTTTTTGCTAGGGGTTGCCCCTATAATATTTCTCCTCTTTAGGGGAGATGTCACCCCAAATGCATAAGAAAATAGCTTTACTTATGGCCTCAAAGGACAATTTGGGGTTCTCAAACCTGGTTCTATGATATAATCTATATCTATCTAGCTAATCTATATAGTGGGTCTCTATATAAAATCTATAAATTAAATAATTAAATGTATACATGTTGGGTCTATATGTAATCTATAAATTAAGATAAGCTCTTAATTTAAGGGTTAAACACAATTTAACCCTTAATTATATATTGTCCTGCTTACTTTTGTTTCGTTCAGTAGGCACTCAATCAATAAGTCTTGCAGCTGATGCTGACCTAACCACCTTGTCTCTTCTAAGAAGTTGAAACTCCCCTGAGAGCTGGGACCATGTTGCCCATGCAGTTATTGATCAGGAAATAAATGCCTGGTTGCTTTCAGTGCAACAAAGAGGTGACCTTATTTGATTAATCTCCTGGGATAGCAGATTACTGTTGTCAGCTCCAGCAGGGCTAACCCATAATTTTTTCACTCAAACCAGGTAGATAAATTGTAGTGTTTCTTAGGTAGAAAAGGCCCTATTGAGTGAAAATCTGAATTTTCCCTGGTAACATTGATAGCTTTATTTGGACTGCTGGTTACTTGTTGGAAAAAAAGAAGGCAACACACGCTTGCTTTAGTGGGGGTCTGCTGGATCTGGCTTGCCGGCGGTGAATGCAGCACAGTGGAGAACAGTGTCTACCCTCCCCAGAAAAGTTGAGGGTAAGAAGCAGAACCAGAGAACGTGTGTTCAGTAGATCCAAATCAAACCTACTAATTGTGCAAATGATTTAAGGGTTATTGTGGAAATGTACTTAAACCGCCAGCTCAGCATAAAACACAAACATGAGGCAAGACTGGCGTTGCCATAGTAATAAAGTACACACAGGGTAATGAGCCTGTGGGATATGCAAGGCAATCGTTAGAACACATCTGGAATGCACGGGTTCAGAAGCAGAAAAAGATGCTGGAAATTTTATTCTGTGTGATCAAAGATCATTTCAAAGCTCAGGAACTGTAGGAATATTAAAAAACCTGGAATGTTCGTGTTTGAGGTGATTAGGGCTTCTTGTAAGCTTAGAAGTAGGGAGCGAGTGATAAGTGATCCTAAAAAGAACAAAATAGCTTGTTGTTACTCTGAAGGGTTGTCTTTCTCTTTAGAGAAAATTGGATCACTTATAGGCAATTGATCCAGTTACTAATCTGAATTTTATGACCCAACCAAATCATCCAGATGAGTTTTTCCTGCCTTCCCTGCCTGATGTGAAAGCCTAGTTCAGTGTACCTCTCATTTTTCATTTAGAAATTGTCAGCTGCTGTTGACAAACAGATAATGAGCTTGACACAGGATCAATATTGCATCAGTTGTGTTTATCCCATAATGTGGCTTCTGCATGCATTGGCTGAAAGAATTGTTCTTCACTCCAGGGAACACATAAATAAACTCATTCTAACGACTATTTTTAGAAATTTATTCAAATTTTTAAAAGGGATGAGCAGTTTTTCACTGTTTTGCAATCCGAGATGGGATGAGTTGAAGCACTCTGACCCTACTTGTCTGCCCCCCCCTTACCAAGACACAGTATTATAATAAAATTCAACAAATGGCTTGTTTCTCCATTTTAAAATTTCAGGTTGATGTTCCAAGAGGTTAACATTGAGGATTTTAAGGAAGGTTATCTTCAAAATCACTTGTTGCTTAACTCTGATAATTTTTCAATTTGGGGAGCTGGTTTGATTTTGCTTTAAAAAAAAACCCTCCTCATTTAAATACACTTAATTATAATTTCATTGTAATGATAGAGATAATTTGGGAACTCTAAGGGGGAAAAATCACCCATGCTATTATCACTAATAGAAGTGCAGTAATTGGGGGCACCTGGGTGGCTCAGTCGGTTAAGCGGCTGCCTTCAGCTCAGGTCATGATCCCAGGGTCCTGGGATCGAGCCCCGCATCGGGCTCCCTGCTTGGCAGAGAGCCTGCTTCTCCCTCTCCCTCTGTCTGCCTCTCTGCCTGCTTGTGCTCTCTCTATCTCTGTTAAATAAATAAAAATCTTAAAAAAAAAAAAAAAAGTGCAGTAATCGTGAGTTACTGCCATTCTGTTTTTTTTTTTTTTCTTTTTAGGAGCATGGTTTGTTTTGTATACTCTGTTCTTCCTTTTTATTTGTTCTTCATGTGCCTATTCAACACTCAGGGAGAGGATGTCCAGTGCATAGAGGTGACCCTGGCCCTGCAGATTATCTATGACTGTCCCTTTACGGATAGAGAGCAGTGACTGGCTGGTGTTGAGGGTCAGGAGCTGGTAGAGGGGGAGAGAGGCCAGCCCTGCCTCCAATGTCCGATGGTGGGGGTGCCAACAATGCAGGACCACTGGGGATAGGTGGCCCTCCCTAAGGAATCATCACCGCATGAAGGATGCTCTGAAGGAAGGCATTTCCTGTGGTGGTGCTCTTCAGAAATTTCTTTGCATAAAATAATCTTGACTTGTAAACTTTTCACTGTAGGCTAAAACACTACCTCTGTATTGATATTTTCCATACATATGTTTTCTGTGAAATCCTTGGAGCTGCAAAACCTAATTGGCATAGCCAGGCCTCACCATCAAACCAAGTCAGCCAAATCCGACTCCACTCTCTTCAGAAAAAATCTGACTTTGTTTTTCACATCATAGATGCCTCTTTCAGCCCTCTCATGTCTGCATTCTGATGCTGAAATAGAAAAGGAGGATGTGGGTGCCTGGGTGGCTCAGTTGGTGAAACGTCTGCCTTTGGCTCAGGTCATGATCCCAGTGTCCTGGGGTCGAGCCCCGCATCGGGCTCCCTGCTCAGTGGGAAGTCTGTTCTCTCTTTCCCCCTGTATCTCACCCCCGCTTGTGCTCACTCGCTCGCTCGCTCTCTCCCTCTCTCTCTCTCACACACACACACACAATGTGCGCATGTGCTCTCCCAAATAAATAAAATCTTTAAAAGAAAGAAAAGGAGGATGTTTCTGCCCCCTCCGTCTGTCTCTGAAGTTTTCTCTCCTTTGCACTTCAGTGACATCCCACAGAAGGCATGGGGGGCGGTGAGGAGACAGGCATCACTCACTGTGACAGGAGGGTGCACAAGAGTCTATGTTGGGTAGGAGTTGGGGTGGAGTGAGAGAAGGTGCGAATAGAGTGCTGGGAGGGGTTTGGGGAGGTGCAGACCACGGGCAGATGTGCATCAGGAAGGGCACACCTGAAACGGATTCCCTTGTCCAGCTCAGAGTATTTTCCAGAAAGGCTTTGACTGTTCCCCATCCCTCAAAGTAGAGGGACCTCCCTTTGAAGGATCTCTGATAAACAGACTCTCCACATGGTGCTTATTTGAGGAGCAGGCAGTAGTAGTTTGAGACGACCTGATCTTTTTATAGACAGCCTTTATTCTTAAAGCTTCATCTCTTTATTTCAATGAGCATTATAAAAATGCAGTTCATTGAAGACCTGCCCTTAAATGTATCAGAAGAGCCTCTGTCCTTTAAGAAGCGATTAGATTACTTACAGCATAAATTAAAGTCTGCCACCACTACCACCACCAAAACTGAGAGGGGACATGAGAATCCCTCAGAGTTTTCAAGGTAGGCATTTTATTTAATTTATTTTTTTATTATTTATTTATTTATTTATTTAAATTTTTTTTTTTTAAAGATTTTATTTATTTATTTGACAGAGAGAGACACAGCGAGAGAGAGAACACAAGCAGGGGGAGTGGGAGAAGGAGAAGCAGGCTTTCCGTGGAGCAGGGAGCCCGATGCGGGGCTCGATCCCAGGACCCTGGGATCATGACCTGAGCCAAAGGCAGACGCTTAACGACTGAGCCACCCAGGTGCCCCTAATTTATTTATTTATTTATTTATTTTTCTTTATTATTTTTTTTTCTTTTTATATAGAGAGAGAGCATGAGAGGGGGGAGGGTCAGAGGGCAAAGCAGGCTCCCTGCTGAGCAGGGAGCCCGATGCGGGACTTGATCCCGGGACTCCAGGATCATGACCCGAGCCGAAGGCAGTGGCTTAACCAACTGAGCCACCCAGGTGCCCTAATTTATTTTTTTAAAGATTTATTTATTTATTTGAGAGAGAGCGCGTGCGTGCACATGAGCATGCACATGAGTGGGGGCAGCGGGGGCAGGGGGCAGAGAGAGAAGCAGACTCTCCACTGCATGTGGAGCCCTACGTGGCCTCATCCCAGGAGCCTGAGATCATGACCTGAGCAAAAACCAAGAGTCTGATGCTTAACTGACTGAGCCACCCAGGCGCCTCTCAAGGCAGGCATTTTAAAGAGGGAGTCTGATGTGTGTGGCTTTAGGAGGGAGCTGGGTTCCCTGGGGAAAGGTGATAAAGGGGCAGGTCTGTGCCCAATGTGGCGAGGCATTTTCTTGCTCTGTGCCCAATGTGGCGAGGCATTTTCTTGCAGTGCGTTCCATGGGTGGAATGGGCTTGTTTCTCTAATATGTTATGTGGGATACGGTAATAGGTTTTACAGGAGAAAAAAGTTGATTGTTGTTGTGAAAGATGTATTTGACTCAGGGCTAAACAGGTTTCTTTATTGAAGTCCCGGGTGCCGAACATGCATCTGACCCTCCAAGATTGTGATGGCTTGCAGAATATCCTCATCACACTCACCACGGAGCCCTTGAATGGCTGGTGCCCCTTGGGACATACTCTGGTATGTGCTGGGGTGATAGAATAATAGGTCCCTGCCACCGCTGCAGCCCACTGGCCAGGCTGGTGGCCCTAGTGTTGTGTCATGGAGGCGGTGGCCCTGGGGCCCTTTCTTAAAGTCGGAAGTGTGCTTTGATGAAACAGGGAGGCAAAGGAAGAAAGACTTTCTGTAATGGAATGAAGCAGAATTTTGGACCAGGGCCCAAACTGTGTCAATATTTGCATCTTGCCATCTCAGTGAAATGAGCCTTGGGAGAAGTAGAGCCTTCTCTGTTTGACCTGAGGAGCCGTCGCTCACATCTGAGGGGACAGGGAAGAAGGCACTGTGCCTGCCGTCTTGTCTGGAGCAGCGATAGGATGAAGGAGCGGTGCCCGTTCTGTCTTCCTTTGAGGAATCCTTCCCTCCCTTCTTTGTTTTTTTTTTAAGATTTTATTTATTTATTTGACAGAGAGATAGAGGGGGAGCGGCAGAGGGAGAGGGAGAAGCAGGCTCCCCACTGAGCAGGGAGCCCGATGTGGGGCTCGATCCCAGAACCCTGGGATCACGACCTGAGCCGAAGGCAGATGCTTAACTGACTGAGCCACCCAGGCGCCCCTTCCCTCCCTTCTTGTAAGGGACTTGATGAAACTCTCCTTGGATTCCTGTGTGGGGATGTGGCTTCTGTTGCAGGCATGCATAGTAACACTCTTCTGCAGATAGTACATATCCACGGCCTGACCTAAGGTAACAGCCCGAAAGCCTTGGGGATTATTTGCTGATGTCTTTTGGTTATTGAGACTCTAGCTGAGTTCAGCTAAAGAACCATCTTTGGTTCTGGTTCTCAGGAAGGCCTTGTGTTGCTCTTCAGAGCTTTGGGTCCCCTCCCCAGGTACCAGCCTGGACAGTGGGTGGGTGGCATATCTCTCCTGCCTTGGGCCCCCTTTCCTCTTTATTCCTTTCCCAGAGCTGGCCTCCTAGAGACACTCCAGAGCCAGCAGCCAGTTTGTGCTTGGAGGAAAGCATGGTCTCCTCCCACTTCCCCTCCTGCCTGCCTTCCCAGGACAGCAGAACTGCTGGTGGCTTCTGGGGAGAGGATTTACGGGAGGCCTAGAGAGACCCGCCTGTTCTCACCACTCACATGGCCAAGTTGTTCTCGGTGTCTCTTGTTTGTCTGGCCTGCTTTCCTGGCCGGTGCCCAAGACACAGATTTCTTAGTGTTTCCACATGTGAGTGGCTGTGCTGTGCTGGGTCCTTTGACTTTGTTCTCACCATCAGCACCTCCTTGATCAAAAGAAGGGCAGAGAGGGAGGTTCTGTATTCACAAAAAGCAGAGGGTAACTTAAAATAATGTATTTGAGTAGATGCTTTAGAAATAGCTCACAGCTGAATCAGGCCTCTTTCCAGTAAAGGTAAGTAGAACTCCACACCGCATCTTGTGTGGCTTGTTTGAAATGCATCCAGCCATGTCAGTGGGTGTGTGGAGGTCATGACTCCGAGCACAGATCTTCAAAAGGGGATGTTACAGTTTTAAGGTGAGTTTGGAAAAGGAAACGTGGGAAACTTGAAATGGTGGGACAAATATTTTTATTTGTAGGTTGAAAAAATTAAAACCTTCCTCTACTTTCAAGTCCTTGCTTAAATGTCACCTCTTTCCTGAAGCCTCCCTGGATTCTTCCTGAGTAGAACTAATATTGCCATGCTTGATGATTTTCTGGGGCCAAAAACATATGACCATTATACACGGCAGAACTTACTGCTTTTGCTTAAATGACCTTCCCCTCTATTAATCTGTAAGCTCTTCGAAGACATAACTTCCCCTTTTCCATTCTGTTTCCCTGGAGAGAAATTATACACTCAACGAAGATTTATTGAATGGAATCAGAATATATTAGATAGTATTTCTCTTTCTGTTTTTGGGAAAAATGTAGTTTTCCTGAGTAAATTTAGAAGTTACTTGCTTAAATTAAAAAAGATAAGCTTTAACTAAAAAAACCTAATTTTAAAGAGGGTTTGCATCAAGCTTGAACACTGGGAATAGATATATATTTGTATTTCACTATAAGCCTTTCGTGAGAAGACAATAATCGTTAACCACATGAGTTAGTGTGGCGGAATGTCTGGGAAGTGGGAGGTTCAGGAATGCTGCATCGTTGAATAAATTGTGAACATTTCTGGTTTCAATTTGGTTTACCTACTCTTGGTCTGCAAGATCTGGAACGCTGCCCTGGACTTTTGGTTCTGTGTGAATTGGCTCTGAGGAGGAGGAATGCTAGAAGTAGCTGCTGGAATTATGAGCTTCAGCGACTGGGATCATGAGAAGTCAGGGAACTGGAATCCGTATTCTGAGATGCTGCCTTTGAGTCTGACTTGTTGCTGACAGCCGCACACTGGAAATATTCTTCCACTGCTAATGAAAATGTTTTATGTTCACTTGCAACTTGCTAATAATGTAGCCAAAAATCCCAAAACACAACATAACCCCCCCCCCCCTCACCGCCCCAAGAAACCCACAAAAGCTTTCTGGAAGTGATTACTTAATAGTGCACATTTCATAGACAGTTGAGTAAAACACTGCGATAAAGAAAATGTTGTCTTTCCTTCCCTGAGGGAAGAGAGGCAGGCTAACAAGCTTAAATTAGAAGGGGATTGCTGTCAAGTACATGTTCATGCCTCTATTTTTCCCTTCCTTCTCATTACTGCTACTTCGCTTGTTCTGATTTATTGACTATTTTTTCTACTTGAATAATACATTGTGGGGTTATATTTCCCCCCTCACTTTGACTCTGATTGAACACATTTTAGAACTTCTGTTTAACGCATTAATAAAACTAGCTTTAGTAGGAGTCGTAAATCCAGGATATAACACCTGGATTGAGAGAACAGATTGGCTAGGTATTGTCCCTGGAGCACTGGTGTTGTTTTTGCTTTTGCTTTTACTTCTCAGGCCCTCGTACCCCCAAACAAGTTCTTTTTGCTGGCACTTGGCAAGTGCACTGGGCCCACACTCAGACCTTCACCCTTTCTGTTCTGTGTAGCACGCTGGGCAGCAGAGTCAGCAGGATAGGATCGGCTGGCTGGGAGAAAGCATGTTTCCTAGTAGAAAGGTCAGTTCTCAGCAACAAGGATAATACAATTTAAATAATGACCATCGTAGCTCTTTAACTTCAGAAGCTCACTTACCTTCTCAGTTATTTCAGTTTGGCCTAATGTCCAAATTAATCTGCCAAATTAAAATAGATTGAGGGGAGAAGAGTCCCCAAAAGTGGTAAATTAGTAGGAAAAACCAGATGTGGATTAAAAATGTATCTTGAATAATGAAGTGACCTTATCCAAATAGGAAGTCTTTTTAGTTAGGATATGCTTGAGAAAATCTCTGATTTTTACTAGGGTGCTTCTGAATCTTTCGGTCAGGAGTAATAAGCACTCACTTCATATTTTCATTGCCTATAATAACAAAGCTAGAAAGCCTTTTTGTAGTAAAATATTATACTGTTAGAAGCAAACCCAATATAAAAGGCTGTAAAAGAAAAAGGAAGTTATGATGTGTATTTGATTGTTGACCTACAGAATACCTGGAAGTAAAAACCACAAAAGTAGTTGTTCTAACCTGATTTGAAAATGCTCTCTTTTCACACTGATATATATGGACTTCTAAAGGATGTCCTCCAACTTGTGGTTGGCTAACAGGGCGTGTCCTAATGTTAGCCATCTTTAAAACACCAGTCAAGAGTAGAGGATGTATGTTTGGAGAAAATAGTGTCCCCGTGTCATAGGAGGTACAAAGGCTCTTTAGAGAGCTTTGCATAGGAGAAGCTATGATTGAAATAGACAGTGGGTCATTACTGTTTTTGAAGTCCAGATCCCAGGAGGTACCAACTTTTTTTTTTTACTCCACAACAGAAGTAACATAGAAGCCTTTCCTCTAGTTGACTGACAAAAGAACCCGATTTTGTGGAGAGCTATACCAAGGTAACCTCTCCAGTAGTTAGAGAAGAGCTTGGTTAGTGAGCATGTGAAGAGCAGTTATCCCAAAATGTAGGAATATAACTTGGGATATTCATCATTGATAGTTCACTTGATAAACTTGCTGCAAGGTTTTCTTCATCATGAAGGAACTATTATCTTGATGATTGTTTGCATGTGTGCGTTGGTGGGTTGAGATCGTGTTGGGGGAAGGATTGGACATTGTCAAGCAGTTGAAAAAAAATTGCTCTAATGTACTGGTTTTCCAAATAATCCTCTACTGGAGTAGATGGCCTGCCTAACCCTGGTTGGTTATAAGAAGCTTTACAAGCATATAAATTACTAAAGGCTAAAACGAAAACAAAACAACTTGAAAGAAAAGAACCCCCAAGTAGATACTCTGTATCGACTATCTCTCAAAACCAAACTATGAGGATGTCAGTTCTACAACATCTGTCTCCATTCTTCTTTTCAGAGTTTAGTGTAACCTTTGGTTTGCATTCAGCAGAAATGTTTGGTGCCAGCTAAAACAAACTGGCCTAGAACTGTTATTTCGAATCCCCTCAAAAACAAACAAACAAACAAACAAACAAAAAACCTCGTGAAAAGCATCATTGTGATCAGACGTCACCCCTGTGACATTTAAGATGTATGCTACAGAAAATACGGTAGCTGGCTAACCGGCTCTATAGCCCTTGTTAAGCTTTTTCCATCCTGCAAAGGCAGTAGCTCTGCAATACAGAAGTGATTGCATTAAATCCTTGGCTGGCAATTTTGTGTGGGATTGGGTATTGAAATGCAGCAAAGCAAATAATGAAGGCATATGTTTACCTATAATTCTTTTTACCTTGGGAGAAGGATTAAATAGGAACAGTTTGGTTGTTGTCAAATTCTTAACAGTTGCTTTCAAGCATGAAACAGTCCCTGGGCTCTCAGAGGATTTACTTAGCAGTTTGAATAGAGAGGTCTTTACCGCTAATGGAACTGAGACGGCAGGCTTAAGCAATGGGGTGCTTTATAGCGTCTTTAGCCACTTGAGAAGATGTAACATCAAATAGCTGAAACCATCCTGGTCTCCATTGGTGTTTAGGAAGTTGTGCAAAATTGGTGAATAAATAATTCAGGGTTGTATGAGTGTCTGGATGCCAAAAGTGTTGAGAGTATCTAAAAGCTTGATTCACAGAAGGTTTAGTTCTGGGAGCAGCTCTGGAGCGCCTACTTGAGCTTGGCCCCAGGGAACATTTACAGACGATGACATTTTCTAAGAAAGAAAGAATTTTCACTTGGGATTGACTGAGCTTTGTAAAGAAACATTTCACTGGGGACTCCAATCCTGGAAAAGTGTTATTCATAAAAAAGGAATATTTTATTTTCAGTACAGATGGTTGGCAGTGACTGCTTGTGTTTGTATGCGTGTGCGTGTGTTTAAAATACAAGATAGTGATGATGACTTGGAGTCTTAAGTAACTGTTTAAGCTCTGTACTGTTTAATGGTTAGCTTTTCAGAAAGCTCCCCATCAAGAGATGGGGAGATGCAGTCACAACTTGTCTAGTGGTCGCCAGTTGCAGCTTCTGCTTCGCACTCTCTAGTCATTTTGTTCTAGCCAGAGACCATGGTGGAGATGTTTCTTGAGTGTGTTCTCTCCTGAGCAGGTGGAAGGCAGCTCTTGGGGACCTACTGGAAGCGTGGATGTTCACAAAAATTCTGACCCTCCCTCTTGGCATGGAGGACTGTACTTTGTGTCCATTTGACCATACATGGCTGTATGACCTTGGCTAATTCAGTGTCAACTTCTGGGCAGAAGCACTAGGAGCCAGTATGCATTTCAGCCATCCCTGTGCCCCCTGCCATCGCAGCTTACCATATTTTGGCTCCGGGGTGAGTACAACATGGAAAGAGCCCCCAGCTGACTTGCAGTGGGCATGGAGTATGGGTGAAAAGTGATACATTCCCCGATATTTTGTGATTGTTACTACAGTATAACTCGCCCTACCCTGACTAACATAAGCCACAAGGTGCTAGATTCTTCCTGAGCAAGAGAAGTGTGCTCAAGAGGCCCGTTGGTATTTCATGACCTTAGGCTGAGTAAAGCAAGTCCTGTGCTGATGTGGGGAGTGGTAAGTGAAGGACAGACAGACCTTAGTTCCTGAACAAGAACAGCTTCATGGGGGTATTGGCCTTTCTCTTCAGTTTCTTCTTTTTCCCCTGTCCTAGCTCACCTCCAACATTTTCTCATCTTCCTTCTACCAGTTGGAGGAGAAGACCCCCCAGTGAATGCTCATGCGACCTTGCCTGAGCTTAGTCAGTCTTTGTGAGGTGTTGCTAGGTAGAACCTTCTGGGCACAAATGCAGCCAAGACAGGCCTGGCTGACATGTCCCCTGGGGGCTGCACTGTATGTGGTAAGGCCGCAGATAAATAGGGTGGTTTACAGAGAGGCAAGCTGAAGAGGGGCTGGCAGCCCTCCTGCCAGTGTGGGAGGTGGTCGGTGAGCCAGGGGCAGCGGAGAGAGCAGGCCCCCACCTCAGCGTTGAGTAGGACAGGCATGCTCCCTGCAGTGGGTGAGGCCCTTCGGAAAGCTGGACATATTTAATCTGAACGAGTCAAGGGTTAAATACTTGAAGAGGCCTGACTGTGTGTGTGTGTGTGTATGTGTTGAGGGAGAGAGAAAGAGAACAAAAAAAGGGGTTGTTGAAACAAGCCAAAGTTCGACCAAGTTCTCCTCTGAACCCATAATCCCTCCAAGATATTTTTTCCAGGCATAAGAGGAAAAATCATTTTCTGAAACTTACCATTTATGATTTTTCTGTGATTCTGGGCAGTCACTTGGATAAAATTTTTATTATACCTTTTTTATTTTTAAATCCTCAGTATGTTAAGCTTGCTTATTTTATTGCTATTTGAATTTCTGGAAATTACTATTTTTCTATTTTTCTTTTTGATGTAAGGTGATGTCTTATTGGGGTGTTATTTTACGATTTAGTGGCTTTAAAATGGTTTTGATTTTAGTGTAAATCTTAATTTTTTTGAAAAATGTATGTTTGTTTTGCCAAAAATCACTTTATATTTTTAACCCTTTTTCTCTATCTTGTATCGTCATTGTAGGAAAAAGTAGAAAATACCAGAAAGTATCAAAAAGAAAATAAAACATAATCTAATTGCTCAAAGAAGCACTATTAACAATTTGTTGTATTTTTTCCAGATTTCCCTATGTGTGTATGTGTGTCTTTCTGTCTATTTGCATTGTCCATGTGTAGTCCTGTGTACAATTGTGAGTATGTTATGAATGCAGTTTTTACAGCTTGCCTTTTTCAGAGATCAAGATCATCATTATTTTTCCATGCTGAGAAATCATTCTGGAAAACATGATTTTAAATAGCTGCATGTGACTTTAATACTGTTCCACAGCTTATATATTCTTACCTTCGGAGGTAGCCAAGGCTCTAGAATCATCAGGATGCACTTACTCTGTCCTCATCAGTCACTGGCGAAGTTGCAGTGAGACCACTAATGTCGGTGTGTGACATTGGCAGTCACAGGCCTGGGTTTGCAACCCACATTCACAGTGTGCAGCTGCCTCCCAGCTTCATTTTTCCTTTTTCTTTTTTCTTCCTTCCTTCTTCCCTCCCTCCCTCCCTCCCTCCCTTCCTTCCTCCCTCCCTCCTTCCCTCCCTCCCTTCCTTCCTTCCTTCTTTCCTTTTTTTCTTCTTTCAGTAAAATAGAGCAAATACTTCCTACTGGGAGGATTGAATGAGTTAACATTTGTGAGGTTGCCTAATGCAAAGGCTCCCCTGATTTTGCACCTCTTCCTCTGACGATGTTCACCAGGCAAAGGAAAGGCTGTGCACAGACCAAGCTTAACTCTTATCGGGACTCTATTCTAGGTTTGTTTTTAAAATGGGTTATTTTCTGATACTGTCCAATCAGGTGATATGACATAGGATATGGTATGCCTTCTGTGAAACAGCACTCCTCTTTGGTAAAGCTCTCCGTCCCTGCCCTCATTTGAGAGGCTTCACGATCCTTGGACTTTGGCAGGGTCCCTATAGGCCTGATACACAGACTTAAGGCGGAGAGAAAATTTTCCATTTCACAGTCTTGTATACAGGGACCTAAAAACTGCGATCAGAGTTTTCTTCAATGAGTTCAACTGTCAGCTTGTGGGTGGATGGCCAGAAGAACATGTTGGGACCAGGGGTAGGATAGAATTTGCTCAGAGAATGGGAGGGAGCATAGAGATAACTTCTACTAGCATTACCCTCCACCTCACCCGCCCCCCCCCCCATAATGAAGCTGGTGGCTTCATGAATATAAGAGCCTGCTTGTCATGAAACTATAATGTGTACAACCCCAATGCCCTCGCTCAGGGTCTAAGCCTGACTTGTGTTACTCCAGCTTTCATACTTGGGTTTTAGTTGTGAGGTTTTTGACAAGCTCTTATACTCAATCTGATTACATCTCCCATTGGGATTCATTATACTTGGCTGCCCCTTACTTGGGCACCATAGGCCTCATAACTCTATGCAGGTGGCTTAGTGTCCTCCCTGTCTAGAGAGGGAATTCCTATTCTGTAGGAATTCTGGTCTGCTCCTATTCTGGAGGCTCCAAGATGATGCACAATAAACAGTGAAATTAAGATTCCTTCCAGAAGCCATTGTCTCTACCCCATGTTATTTATACTCACCTCCTGACCCCGCTGATTTGCACAGCCAGTCACTCTGTCCTCACTTTGGGCAGGATATTTTCTCTTTTCAATTTTTGAACACCAAATATCACAGTCCTTTTGGGCCTCAGATGTTGGCCTTTCCCTCATCAGGGTCACAGCTCCCTCCCTGGAGGACCTGGTTAAGCCAAGAAGCTGAGCAGGGAAGTAGTTTACATTTCACTAATGTGGGTTGTATGTCCTGTCCTGGGCCATCCTGTCCTTGGCCTCCTAGCCCCTGGGAGGAAGACTGTGTCTGCCCAGAGCACTGGCCAGGCAGACTGCACACTCATCTGTTGGGTGATGGTCTTTGTCCTACTGTTTTAGGGCTGGACTCTGGGCTTCGAGGTACCATGGAAGGGAGCCTTCAGGATATAGATTATCAAGGGACCTGTGGTGATGCTCAGTTCATTCCAGCAAGTACTTAGGAAGCTAGATCCCAAGGTAATATGAAGATGAGGCCTCTGGTGTATACCAGGGGTACCAGAGGCCAGGTACGTGGGCCATGCTTACCTTAAATGCCATCTTAAATATTTCAAGTGGGAAGTTTTTGTGGTAAGGAGTACAACTGAACTTAAATCCAGTTATTTTCCCTCTGAAAGGACCAGCAAGGAAACCAACAGTAGAGGTTAGTTAGGAAGCAGGTTGCTTGAGGCCATGCTTGAGCAGAGTTCCATTTGTTCCTAATAAGAGGCCCTATGGAAAGGGAAATCCTAGTGTGGGTAGCTCTCCTTTTGAAAACAAAAAAGCCATCTTATTTTTTCTAAAAGATTTTGGAGAATTTTCAAATGGCTGTGTGATAAATACAATTAGTATATATTTCTATAGTAATATAAGAAATATGTATGTCAAGATACATATTCTATGAGCCACTATTGGGTTTCTGTATATTAGATTGGGTTTAAGTGTCTGATACATTCACCATTTTTCACTTTTATATTAAAACAGATAGAAACAAAAAGTGTTAAGTAGTTTAATGATTCGACTTAATATTAATGCAACCGATTTAATGCATTTCTGCTACTCCTTTGTGTACTGTTGTTGCATGGTAGAAATGAGATTGGAAAAAGGTAATATAGTTTTCTAAAAATTGCAAATAAGGTACAAAAGCTTGATTCTAAATCACACATTTCTTATTCTATTTTATTTAAATGAATGAAACACTTAAATCATGGTATGGTTAGGTCAAAATCATTAGTTGACATTTTAAGGGTCACCTAAAAAATATACTTTAAAAGGAAAACTAAGTTAGAATTCCTTTCCTTACTTCTGGGTTTTTTTTTTTTAAACCTGTCTTCAAAATTAAATATTTTCTTATTTTAAGTTTAGCTTTTGCCTACCACTGTTAATGATTCAGTCACTCAACAGATAATTGAACGCCTGCTCTAGGTCAGGCGCTGTTCTGAATTGTCATAAAGCCCTGTCTTCAGGGAACTCACATTCTATTTATGTACATTTCTGTGTGACAGGCACCAGGCTGTGTGCTTTCCATGCATGAGCTATTTTAATCTTTATATTGGCCCAAAGAGGAAGACACTGTTGCTATTTCAATTTAATAAATGAGAAAGCAGAGACTTGGTGTGGTTTGCAATCTCAAGCCTTCTAAGTGACGGGCTAGGTTTCCAGTGCACGTCCATTTTCCCTACTGCTTGTTTCATGACCAATGTGCAGTTGAGAGAGAACCACTGAGTTAGCTTCAAAGAGGAATTGGTCTGGAACCATTGAAATTTGGCTTTAGGAACTACACTTAAAAATGGTGGTGGACTATGGACTCTGGGCAATCAAGATATGCCTGTGAGTTCATCAGTTGCAACAAATGTCCCACTCTGGTGGGGGATGTTGATATGGGAGAAGTTATCCATGTATGGAGGCAGAGGGGGTACATGGGAAATCTCTGAAACTTCCCCTGAGTTTTGCTATGAACCTAAAAGTGCTCTAAAATGTCAAGTCTTTTAAAAAAATAGTAGATGCGGGGCGCCTGGGTCGCTCAGTCGTTAAACATCTGCCTTTGGCTCAGGTCATGATCCCAGGGTCCTGGGATCGAGCCCCGTATCGGGCTCCCTACTCAGTAGGAAGCCTGCTTCTCCCTCTCTCACTCCCCCTGCTTGTGTTCCCTCTCTCGCTGTGTCTCTCTCTGTCAAATAAATGAATAAAATCTTAAAAAAAAGAGAAAAAAAGATGGTGGGGTTGCCAACATGTCCTGAGGAGATTTTTTTTTTTTTAAAGATTTTATTTATTTGTCAGAGAGAGAGAGAGAGTGAGCAAGCGTGCACAAGCAGGGGGAGCAGCAGGCAGAGGGAGAAGCAGGAGCACGGAGCCCGATGCGGGACTCGATCCCAGGACCCTGGGATCATGACGTGAGCCAGAGGCAGACACTTAAGCGACTGAGCCACGTAGGTGTCCCTGTCCTGAGGAGATTTTAAGGAATTATTGAACTAGACCAATGGGTACAAGGTTCAGGGAGGCAGTTTTCAGGCTAGTATAAGGAAGAGCTGTCTAACCTGTCCACAGGAATGGATTGCCTCATTAATGGCGATCTTGGCCCCATGATATGGTCAAGAGGAGTCAAGTGTTTCCAGGGATAATCGTTTATATCAGGTCCCCAAACCTGCTCAACAGAATCATGTGGCCATTGTTGAAAGGATGTATTGGGCTACTCTGAGATGTTTTGATTCCTTAGGTTTAGGGTGGGGCCTGATCATCCAGATTTTTAGTCAACATAATAGATGATCCATTTGCAGGGTGGGAGTGGTGGTGACCATACTGGTATAGCAGAGGGCACCAGTATACAAAGGCCCTTTTTGAGGAGAGTGTATGGAATGTTTTAGAAACTGAAAGGCCGACATGTCTCTAACACAGAATAGGGTGAGCTTTATTAGAAAGAGTGGAGATGTAGGTGGGGGCTAGAAGTGGGAGAGTCTGCTGAACCATGTGAAGTGTCTCAGGTGCAGTTGGAAACCACTTGAGCCAAGAGCAGCCCAGGCTAAGAAGATTATATATGTGGGTGTGAATATGCACATTCCCACACAAATACACACAATGTTTTTAAAGATCACTCAGGCTGTAAAGAGAATGGATTTAGAAGTGTAGTGGGGAGGGCAAGGATGGGTGGTGGTAGATGGGTTCATGGACTATGTATTCCAGGTGAGTGACAACGGGGTGAGGTATTTGGGAGCTAAAATCAGCAGGGCTTGATGATAGATTGGGTAACATAGGTGAAGGAAAGGGGAGAATTGAGGTTGGAGGGAGATGTCATTTACTCAATGAGGGGACACAGGAGGAGAACCAGGATTGTAGGAATGTTTTGGATGCATGGAAGTCGAGGTGTGGAGACAGCCAGTCTGAGATGGCCACTGGAAGTGCAGAAGGGGAGGCTGGGCCTCTGAAGCCAGGGGGTGGATGAAATGTCTAGGGAGCAAGAAGAGCGTTAGAAGAGGACCTAGGGAGGAGTGCAGAGCTTCCTGACATTAGATGCCTGGTGGAGGAGGAGGAAACACAGGAAGTCCAGGGAAGCAAGATGGCGAGGTGGTCCACAGGAGAGAAGATAGGGCTTGAGAAGAACAGCCTTTGGTGCCTGGCCTGGAGCCACCGGAGACTTCGTCGAGCACCCCGGTGTGTGCCAGAGGCTGCAGTCAGCGGCAGGGGCGAGGGACCCACAGTGATGGCAGATGACTCTCCTGAGAGATGGGGTTGTGAAGAGCAGCAGAGAAGTAGGACACTTGCTCGAAGAAAATGGGGAAGGGAGTTTTGAAACATTAAAAAAAAAAAAAAAGGAACAAACTTTGCTAATTTTAGAATTGTGTATGAGGGGATTAAAGAAAAAAATTGGAGTGATGCTTTTAAAGTTTCATCTTTGTTATTTTACACATGTTTTCTATGTGAACTCTGGAGAAATCCTTGAGAAGATGATGGATTTCCATGGCCAGTCTCTTACACAAGTGAGCCCTAGTGAAGGGACATTTTTGAGACGAAGGCTTTGTTTTTCTCTCCTTGAGATAAGATAAAAACATCGATAATGCCACATTTTGCCTTATCTAGGAAGGGGAGGATGGTTCCAGATGTATGTGGCAGCACTAATACGAGCCAGTGGTTCTGTGCTGGGGCCTGAGGTCAGCCCACTTCACGGGCCGCGTGAGGGTGGGAGCCCACATCCAGGGCCTGATTTTCCTCTTTGATTGAGCATCACATTAAATTTGGGAGCCCCAGGGACAACCATTCAGAACCTTTTCCCTCACAGTGATTTGCTTTTCTGGTCTACAAGTCCATGTCCCATTTAATTTAAAACAAATGTAAGTCTTTAATTAAGAAGGTTTTAAAGTCATGAGATTACAAAGTAATCTTGAATCCAATCCTCTGGAATTTTAACCAAATCACCCAATATCTTTAAGCTCAGAGTCCTTTCAGCTTTAAATTGAAACAGAATCCCACTGAGAAAATATAACCCAGCCTCATCAAAACCTGTGCTAATTTCCTTCTTTGTTTTTACCCTTCTTTTTTAAAATAATCAATAAACTTGATTTTCTACAGCAGTGATTCTCAACTTTAGTAACTGTGATAAGATATATTTCTTTCTATTAACTTGGCTGTAATAGCACATTTGTATTCAGATGGACAGGGAGTTAACTAACACAAGGCTGACTTGTAAATTTCATGATACCCCAGGGGAATCACTGGGGTGCTTCTGAGGATTATCGAGTCCAGTTTGGGAGTTAGATAATGGTCTGGAGATATGGAACTGTTTCCTAGATGGATGGGTGATTTCCCTGACACCTTTCACTTCTCCTGTGTCTAGACTTTTCCTGGCGATTTTTTAGTGCCACATATCCATCGGGGGTGAGGTAGTAATCATAGCTATGGGTATTAATGAAATTTTTTTCCAGTTTATTAAGGTATAATTGACAAACATTGTATGTATTTAAAGCATACATATACACATACATATGATATACATGTACATTGTGAAATGATTACCACAGTCAAGCTAATTATAATACATCTATCACCCCATATAGTTACCATTTATTTTTTTGTGTGGTGAGAACATTTAAGATCTATTTTCAACAAATTTCAAGTGTACAATACAGTATTATGAACTATAGTCATCATGCTGTGCATTAGATGTCTGTAAGTTACTCATCTTGCATAACTGAAATTTCTACCCTTTGACCAGTACCTCTCCATTTCCAGTGCACCCCCCCCACCCCCAGCTTCTGGCAACCACCGTTCTCCTCTCAGCCTCTGTGAGTTCGATTTTTTTAGATTCCATATATTGGTGAGATCATGCAGTCTTTGTCTTTCCATGCCTGGCTTATTTCACTTAGCATAATGTCCTCCAGGTTCTGGATGTTAATGTAATTTGATTGTCAATATATCCTGTGCTGATTGTACTCAACTCCAGTTAAACAAAATCACAAGGTGCATACGTATAAAAATCCAAATGTCAAGTGCTAATCTATCAGTTTACGATGAGAATGTGATAAAGCATTCTGTGAAAGGCACATTGTGTCCAGATCTGAGCCATCTAAAGGGAAGCCAAGTTAGAAGGTTGGTTGTGTATGGAATGGGGGGCTGATGTCAATGGCCAGTTGTCATCAAGCTGTTTGACTAGTGTATCCATTTCCACTGTAGTGACACAGTGATGGCAGGAGCCAGACCACGGTGTTTTCTGAATCAGTGGCTCTTCCATTTTTCTAGCAGTGCTCTACTAGACATTTTATATGCAAAGGCATGAAGTGATAGCCTCATTTTATAGAAGAGCAAAGTGGAGCTCAGAGAAGTTGTGTAGTTGGCTTAAAAGTTGCACCGACAATAATGGTCATAATTACAACTAGAGCTCACGTGTAATTCCAATGGCTATGTTTCCACTCACTGTGCTATACTGTTAACATTTGGGTGGCCCATAGGTCTTCAGTGGCACAAATCATCTCTAAGAAACTTTAGTGTGTCAGCACTTGATGGCCTTTCCGGGAGCAGAGCATCTGGTTCACTTTGCTGAGGTGTTTCTAAGCCACGGTGGCCACATTTGTTCTAATTAGGGATGTGTAAAATCTAGCCATCAACTGTGTCTGAAGTCTGGATGGGGTGAATACAGCAGATAACTGATCTAAGGCAAATTATCTGTATTTAAGGATGGTATTGAGGAAGGAGTTGTAGAGATGAAATGATAAAAGAGTTTTCATGGTCTCTTACCAAAGCTATGTGCTGTTTACTGTTGGAATTAGCATGACTGATTAGTACAGTGCTCGGAAAAGCTGTGAAAACATCTAAAAAAACTCAGCAATTGCCTTGGTGTGCCCTAAATAGTCTTATGTCAGCAATTAGCATTAACAGTCTTTCATTAATCCATCAGATTTCTGATGCTGCACATCCTAAAGCAGGAGATAATAGAGAATCCTCAGGATTAGCCACCAATGCAGCACACTCCAGTGTGTCATTACAGCAGTGGTGTTGAGACAGCACTTGGAAACAGAAAAATGGTGGGGCAATAATTCTCTAAAAGCAGCAGCGTATTCCTCTTCTTCGTTCAATACATAACGTAGCACATTACTAAGCAGGAGGCTCTATCATGAACTCTCATACTCTGTGGAGGTAAGTGGGCTTTTTAGTTGTTGTCTTAATGAGGCATTGTTGTAAAAACAAGACATTCCAAGTGCCTCCTGGAAAGAGGAATATTGTTGCTGAATTCAAAGGGGTTCAGATGGTGCAGCCATTACTTGGTACAACAGGCTCTCCGTCATTTATTTCATGAACATGTTCTATTTTAGCAGCATTCTCCATGTTCTTATTCTTCCTTTATTCCTCTTTGGTAGATTCTATATAAGAATCACTCAGCAGATAGTCCACATCTTTTCTGGTTTCTTTGAGTCCCCAGATGCTTTCCCTTCCCTTGTTCCTGGTATGCTGCTTTACCTTCTACCTGACTTTCCCTTTCTTGTCAACTCTCCCACCTTCCCTTCGCTCTGCTCAGAATTCCTTGTGTTGTCACTCATTTGTTCCTGCATCTCAGCCTCCATCAAAGCTAAGTAGAGCGTGTGGGCATTGGAGTTTGACAGATTTGACCTGCTCTATACAGCATCCTGGAACTCTTGATTCTCCCATCTTTCTTTCCAGGTGGTTGTCCTGCTTCTTTCCCATCTCAGTAAATGACAGTACCTTTTGTCTGGTTCTCAGGCTAAGTAACTTGGTCATCCTTGCTTCCTTTGTTTCTCTCATACCTACCTTCAGCCTGTTAGCAAACCCAGTTGACTCTATCTTCAGAATATTCCTAACCACCTCCCTGCCATCAGGTGGGTCTTCTTGGCATGATTCTTCTCCTGGATTATTTCATTAGCAACTGACCTTCCTGCTTTCCATGTTGTCCCATAATGGTCTACTCAGATACTTCCAAAATATGAATCCGGTCATGGAACCTTGAGTGACTTCCCATTTCACTTGGCAAAATACAGAATGCTTGTCAAGGCCCCACAGGTACTATATGACCTGCTCCCAATACTCCTCTGATTTCATCTCTACTGTGTAGCCCTTAGTCCCTTCTCTCACATGGTCCTACTATACCTTGCACACTCTCACACACTTCATCCTTGAACCTGTTCTTGCTGTTCCCTGCCTGGGATACACATTCTCCATATCCTTTATGGCTTCCTCCAATTCCTTCTGGTCAAATGTCAACCCATATTAAAATACCTACCCTTATACATCCACATATTGTGTTTTTATTTATTTATCATTTTTTTAGAAGTCTGTCTTCCATGAGAATGTTTGTGCAACAAGGAACAGGATTTTATTCCCATTTTGTTTGCTGCTATATCTGTCTCCCCTGTCCCCCTCTCCATACCTCCCCTCTCCAGTTTGAGAAATGCAGACCTATAAAACAAAGTTCCAGCTCCTTACCATGGTCTTCAGTCTTCTCCATAGGGCCTGGTTCCCTACTGAATTTGGGTCATTACTGTTAGGATATTCACAGGGACCCTTGCTATACCTGAGTGTTTACCTGCCCCCAGGTTTGCCTTGTTTGCCTTTGCCTTGACCAAGGGTAGTAGATGCAGGAAAGCTCTCTCCTCATTTTTACTTGTGAAAGGCCTATCCCTTATCTTTAATGCGCAACTCAATCGTCAAACACAGAAAAATGTCTTATATTCCTCCCGATAAAATTGTATCTCTCTCTCCTCTGAATTTTGCTACCCCTTACATAGCATCCATCACATTGGGCCTCGCATAAGCTATTTGTAAAGCTTTCTCCTCATTATCCTTGAGAACTCCTTGATGATGGATTTATTTTCATTTCCTATTGATTGTTGTATTCCTACTTATCACCTTATACGTTGTGTTTACCCAGCTTACTTACTGAAACAGCTCTAAGTTCATATTTCAAATGATCTCAGTTAGTGTGGGAATTGTATGAATTATTTACTTGAACAAGAAATAACATGCATATAATAAATTAGAATGTGTTATTTTCATATTAAATGCCTCTAAGATAATAAACAATGAATTATTAATGTACCACATAGGCGTATGTCTCATTCCACTTTTTGTTTTTAAAATATATACATAAAAAAAGCTAAATTGGTCTTACTAGGGTCCTAATAGAATGTTTTTAGGATTTCAGGGAAAATGAGTATTTTTACTTAAAATCACTAATTAAAAAGGAAAAAAAAAAAAGAACTTTTACACTTGCTTTGAGTCTTCTAAAATTTTGCCATGTATTTGAAATGTATGCTCCAAGAATATTGGAGTGAATATTCCATACATGTTAGGGTTTTAAATATTTTTACAAAATTATAGAAACGAATAAAATGGACTTTCTGTTTATTTATTTTTTATTTTTTTAAGATTTTATTTATTTATTTGACAGAGACACAGTGAGAGAGGGAACACAAGCAGGGGGAGTGGGAGAGGGAGAAGCAGGCTTCCTGCTGAGCAGGGAGCCCGATGCGGGGCTCAATCCCAGGACCCTGGGATCATGATCCGAGCCGAAGGCAGACGCTTAAAGGCTGAGCCACCCAGGCGCCCCCTTTCTGTTTAATTTAAAAATCAACATTTTTTTTTAAATATATATATTCCAATAGTTAAAGTTATTCTCATTTTAATGGCTAAGGCAATTTTACAGTGCTGGGCTCAAATCTCATTTTCTTCCTGTCCTCCCACCAGATTAAATAGTACTTCATGATTTAATGCACTGATATTTTGTGTAAAGTGCTTAGCACGGTACTCTGTGCTTAATACATAGTAAACACTCAATAAATGTTAGCTTTTATTATTCATAAAGAAGTGACCTTCCCTTTTTGGACTTCTTGACTTGTCATTTATCATACATTGCCTTATGTCATACTTATTTTTATATGTCTTTTCTAGCTAACTATATTTTAAGATTGTAGAGAATTTTGTATATTGTAAGGATTCATCAATTATTTATCCACTGAATAAATAATGAGCTTGTGAACATTCTTTTAAAATTTAAGTAGCTTTGATTATTTGATGTTCCATAACACTGGGCCCAAACATGGTGGAAACGCTTGAGTACAGACAAGTTAATTCCTGAATGATCCCAAAAAAGCCACTGGAGACAGGAGGAGCCCCTGGGGACTAACCAGAAGTCACATTTGCTTGTCTATGGCTTCCTTGATGAGGCAGTTCTAGTAAATTAACAGGGGATATATTACAGTGTTCAGAGACCTCTAAGGCACCGTAAAACCCACAGAATGCCCACTTCAACTAAATTTGATAGAGATACCCATTTGGTTAAGATTTGTTACTCAGTTTATTTATGGTTAATGACTCATTTGGCTTCCATTTGTTAGAGAGAGGTAAGAAAGGCAAAGGAGGGAATGCCGGAGAGTGTGCACAGCGGACAACTGCTTCTATTTTCTGACTGTAGTCACACGAGAAAGAGAGCCTTTCAAAAGCTTTTGCCTGGATGCCTCACATTTAGAATGAGAGCAATTGGTCTTTACGAGCTGGGACCTTGCTTATAACAGGTTCTTTTTGTATACCCTTGAACGTCTGCAGGACTCGGAATATAGTAGACTTTCAAGGAATACTCAGATGGCTGGGTGACAAACTAGAGAGACGAGTAGTCCAGGTGGAGGAGGTAGCTCACTTTTCGGAGATGGCTCAATTTTCAGCCTCATTTGATTCTCCCAAGACTCTATGTTTTGCTGGAAGGTTAAAATCATTTTCAGATCAACGAATCTATGATACCATCTACTTTCAAGTATGGCCAATCTTCCCTGTCATGATTATATTCATTTTATTTATCCCCTCAAAGATGCAAAAACACTGTGTATCTCAGAGTTGGAAGTCATTCTGCTGGGCAGTAGTGGGGCTAAGATACAAATGAGAGGCGTACATTTTCTTGAGGTGCTTGCAGCCACAGAGGAGGCGAGAGCTGCTCATGTCAGTGTCTGGATGGGACCAAAGGCCTGCTACCTGCTGAGGGCCTTAGGAGGAGGGAGGCACTATGTACAGCTGGAGAAATCTGAAGGACTTCATAGAATTGCATTTTGAACAAAGCTTTGAAGGAAACTTTGGATGTAAATGATGGACGAGGTGGGAGATTGGTGGTGAAGGCGTTGCATCAAGAGATAGCAGCAGACATAGTAATTAGTAACTGTGTGGTCATGTCAGTGAAGTGATGGGAATTCAGGTTTAATCTAGTTGTATGTATGGAAGCAAAATGGTGTGCTTTGTCAAATTGAAGATAAATTTGGGCCCTGGTTGGCTCAGTTGGTAGGGCATGCGACTCTTGATCTCAGGGTTTTGAGTTGGAGCCCCACATTGGTTGCAGAGATTACTTAAAAATAAAAATAAAAAAAATCTTAAGACAAATTTGATTTCTCCCCTTCTTCTCTCCTTTTGGTACAGGGCCTATTTCAGAATCGAGTTTTGTTTAATTTTTTTTTTTTTAATATTTTATTTATTTATTTGACAGAGAGAGACAGTGAGAGAGGGAACACAAGCAGGGGGAGTGGGAGAGGGAGAAGCAGGCTTCCCGCTGAGCAGGGAGCCCGATGCGGGGCTCCATCCCAGGACCCTGGGATCATGACCTGAGCCGAAGGCAGAAGCTCAGCGACTGAGCCACCCAGGCGCCCCAAGTTTTGTTTAATTTTGTTTTATACTTTCACTATTTTATTTCTTAGAAGTATTGGGATTCTCCATAATCAAAATAAAAAAGGAAACCTCATCTCATGTTGTGCTATCCTTTGAAGTTATATGGGACAGTGTCCCTGGTAGAGGTAAGGAAGTTGAAGTTTACTCCACTATGAGTACACACCACCTTTTTGCCACTGGCATGGAGCCACCAATTTGCTTACCCATTCAACAAATATCTTTTAGGCACCTGCTGCATGCCAGGCACTGTCTAGTGCTTGCATGCCTTATGATAGGTTTTGTATTTTTTCTTTCTTCTACTCCATTAAAATTTCTTTGGGGAATATGGTAGGTTCTTAATAATCATCAAATAAGTGCATATTAAAAAATCTCAGAAGGGAATTAGGGCATTAATGAGCAAGATGGACTTGTTGAAAATGCCATTACGGTTTTGGACTTGGGAGTGCAAATATCAAGCACTGTGTTTCATAGAGCTTCACTAGAAGGGAATGTGTTCACTACTTTTGAAACTTTTCTGTGCTTTGTATTAATGGAATCATGAGTGAACCAGATCAGTGTTCAAAAATAGAATTTTGTATTTTGACCAACCTCACCATCGAATGGGGTTTTGGTAGTGATTTAAGCAGGAAGGACTTTTTTTCTTTTTCTTTTTTTTTGCCTTTACCAGGAAAACAGGTATTTAAAGTTCTTTACACATTTACTAATGCTAAAATGCCTTTATCCATTTCAGCTCTGATTTGAAAATGAGCAAAAAACCAAGTCAGTCAACCAAACAGAAAACTAAATATTATTAGCTAAAACCTCACAGGATATGTGTTCCCTCTATCCCACTTCCAAACCCCAGTTAATCACATTTGTTGGAGAGACCCAGCAAAGCCGGATTAGTGGAATAAGGTCCAGAGTAGAATGTCTCGTGAAGAGCATTGTATCTACAAGCGGAAGCTCTTTTGGAAGACTGAAGTTGCAAATTAATAATTTTGACTTCATGTGATTAATCTAGTTGTTTCGTTTTAAAATTTATGCTTAATATTTTGGTCTAGGGCCCAAGTTTTTGGGAATGGAAAAAGACAGCATGTGAGTACAGTTACAAAGTCTGTTTTAAAGAGAACTATCAATGTTTCTGCCTGCCCCTTGTTGTATAAACTTCTCAGTAGCTTATAATTTCCTAAACTTTGGTCCAGTGGTAGTGCTTGCAAGAGTCCGCCTTTTGTGTCTATTCCAGCCTTTTTAATGATTTTAAGTTCACTTCCATTGGTTGAGAATGTTATGTAGACAGTCCTTGGAAGCAAAATCACGAAGTGCTACATTATAGTATTAAGTTATTTAAATTAGAATTGTAGTTTTAATCCATTTGTTATTTGAATATTATTAGGTTGATTCTTATGCTGATTTTGGATTTAACAGATATGCTTGTGTCTGCCAAGTATTAATTTTTTCTCTTAATTCAGCAATAATTTGTGTAGTCCAAAATGCATATGCATTTCTCATAGTCTTTTAGAAAATGATTTTCTTTAGATTTAATCACTTGGTACAAGACATATTTCATTAATAACACTTCTAAATTTAATTAAATATTAAATTCTTCCACAGGCAATGATCATAAACTCTTCTCACAGCGGAAAAGTTGATCTTAAGTAAACTTAACCAGATTTGTTTCTCTAAAAACTGTAGTATTTTACCTTGTAATAAATTTTCTTGGTTTTCAGGTGCTCCATGTAAACTAGGTATCTCATTTCCACTTTTAAAGCATTTTTTTTTTTTTTTTGGTTTGATCGACTTTCACTATTCTAAATGCTTTTAGTTCTTATATATGTTGAGCAAGCAAATACTGTCCTTATGTTGTGGAGCATGCAATTTCTTGCTGTTTCCATTGACTCATTTCCTGTGAGCAAAAAGAATGTCTTTGTTAGTTTTCTTTTCTGGTTAGAATGTATCAGTGCTTGCTGACTTACCCCAAGAATGCTGCCACACCTTAACAGGTGGATTAGGGAAACAGCCTTTTTACTGTGCTTTATTTTGCTTGTAACCACGTACAAGTTACTAAGTCATTAAAAGGAAATGAATAGTCTTTTCCAGGTAATTTATTTGGTGTGAATAGTGGCAGTAGAGGTGGTCTATAGTGAGAGATGAATGATAGAATGGAAGAATAATTGGCAGAGACAGATATTGCCCTAAGAAAGGAGAATCATACTTAAAATGAGTTTCCTCTGTCTTAGAAGGTCAAGAAAAATGTTACATATTTTATTATATTGACAACTAGCATTTGGAATCTCTCTTATGCATCAGTACTGACAGGCAGTTTGAAAACCAGAACTTGCTGTTGAAAGCTACTTTTTCCCCCGGTGTCCAGTTGAAGGAATTAATTAATTACAAATGTCTATACCATTCCAAAGTATGTGATAATTACATAATTTGAAACAAATAATTATATGAAAGGACTTCAGAGATTATCTTGTTGGGAGGAATTTTGTGATAATGAGGAAAACTGAGGTTCAAGGAAGCTTAATTTCACAGATTGTTTTGCTTTTAGTTGCAAGGACAGAACCCCCAGTTGAAACTAGTTCAAGCAAACATTAAAAAAAAAAAAAAGAGATATTGGTTTATGTGACTGAGAAGTCTAGGAGTGGGTTTGGAGCCTCAGCAGTATGCCCAGGACGCATGCCTCTTATCTTGTGGCATGGAATTTCTGTCGGTGTTTGCTCCATTCTCTCCTGCAATGACAAAAAAACATTACAAGCTAGTACACAATTGTGTACCTTCTTTGTGTTTCGTACACCAGGTCCCTGAGGCAGTTATGAATTTTATTAAGAGTAGCGATGGAGCCTATTCCAGATTAGCCATCCCAATAAGAAAATAACGGCAATTTTCTCCTATATATTGTGACAGTATTTAAAATAGCAGGAAACAATCTGATTTTCCTGCTTTGGGTCATGTGCTGCTCTCCCAGCCCATTGCTGTGGCCACGGGTCGGGTATCATAATTTTAGATCATGTCCCCATTCCTGAGGATGTGATGGGGGAGGGACACATGGTGGCAGCTCCCCTAGAACCACCTGAAAGGGGAGAAGCATGTCTCTGGTAAAGGAAGCAAATCCCCTAGAATAATGGGAGAATTGCTGGTGGAGTCTGGCCTTTGGACTTCTAAGCTAGAGCCATTTCCATCAAAACCTTAATACATTGTAGGATGGCTGGATTGATTAGGACACCTAACTCTAAGTTGAGAAGATCGCATATTTAGTTCTCACTTTAGGGTACCCAGAGATGTGGATTCCAAAGCCTTGACCCAAAGCCAATAAAAGCTTATAGCAACAGTCTTTTTGGAGGTTGGGGCGCTTATAGAACAAATTCATTGTCAGTGATGTGATCAACATAGGCCAGAAGAAAGCATGAATCTGCTAAAATAGCTGGAAGGTGTGTGTGCGTGTGTGCGTGTGTGTGTGTGTGTTTTATTGAGGTGGAAATAACTTCTGAGAGCATGTAAACTGTGATCTGTTCAACATGTTTTTCTTCAGCCTCTCTGTCCTCGTCCCACAGCAAACCTGCCTGTGGGCCTTTGTGTCCCACCTGGGGCTGCTGGTCCTGGCCCTTTCCTGGAGCATATCCTCACCTGCTCCAGCCAACACATGGCATGCCTGCCTTCTCCAGGGACCTGCTGTCATCGTCTAGACTACTTTCTCTTCATTTTAGTAGATGCTTCCATTCCCTTGCCAGATTTTAAGTGCCTTGAGAGCAGGGCTCCTCTTGAGTTTTTCTGTATTCCTTGTTTTTCCAAGTACATTGCTGAGTATGAAGTAGGAGGTTCATGAATATTTGTTGCATTTTGGATTTGATTTGCTATTGGAGGCATCTTTTACATTCAAGGGCCTATGCTAGGCTCAATTATTTTTAACTAGTTCTTCATTTCCTTAGTCATATAAAAGTTCCTATGGTATTAACCTACAGAGAAGTATGAATTACAAGGGAGAAAGGTTGCCTGAAGTATAACAGATGGATAAATTTCATCTCAGCCAGGAGATTTAATTTGTCTTTGTATATTAAATACTAAATAAGTATGTGCTTATTATGTGTATGTGTTTAAGTTTTACATTTGATTTTTCCTGATTACTCTTGGTGAGTTGTTATAAATGTGATCATAAATATTCCATAGTATCAGGACAGAAAGGAAG
Source organism: Halichoerus grypus (assembly GCF_964656455.1). NCBI lineage: Eukaryota > Metazoa > Chordata > Mammalia > Carnivora > Phocidae > Halichoerus > Halichoerus grypus. The sequence goes on from NC_135724.1 coordinate 56,382,115, forward strand.
AGACAAGAAAAGTCTTAGTTAATTCAAAACTGCATAATATATCAAGATATGATTGCTGGCACATTAACAACAGACTGTTTCTCTCACTCAATAAGATGTACATATCTTCCAGATATTAATAACAGAAATGGATATACTTTAATCATACCCCATATGTAAAACCAGAGGGATAGGATAGCATGAATCCTAAGAAGAGGGTAATTACCCAAAGCTGTATTTCTGTATTGGATGGATAACTATAATCATTGCTCTTTCTTACAGGATTTGATATGATACTGAGAACATAATGATTAATCAAAGGTAATTTTAAAATGGAAGACTTTTATTTATAGGCTTCAATTAGGATCTGAGAATAGGGCAGTAAAAAATAGGTGAACATTTTATTGAATACTTACTCTGGGTCCAGTTCTGTGCTTTACATATATTCTAACTCCTCTCCCCTTCCATCCATGAAGTGAGTACTAGTGAAGATAATACTCCACTTTACAGATGAGGAAACTGAGCCTTTGATAGGTCAGTAAATGATCTAAGGGGGGTGCAGGTCTGACCCCATGCCCTTGGCTACCAGGGGATGTAGAGGACACCTGCTGGAGCCCTGTCTACGTAAGATACACGTGGAAGGGCAGACATCTGACTTCCCAACCTGCATCCATGGCAGACATTGCCCCAAAAACTTAAGAGTCCAAAAGCAAGTAGCTATATGAGGCTTATTGACTTGTGGCTCTGTGAAGAAAAGAAAATTGGACATTTGTTTCTGAGAAAAATTGTATCAAAGTAGAGAGTGCCTTTAAATTGTATCGACTTTCAAGAAGTGTTTTAAGCAAGAAGAGTTACCAGTTTTCTTCCTGAGAAATGCTCCACAGTGTTGTACCCTGGAAGGAATGGAATATACATTAACCTCCTTCCAGAGAACTATTTGTTCTCTTTTAGAGACAAGATCAGGTCTTAAAAGTTGGGTAGACTTCACATCTAATTATTCTACTGTTGTTACAATTCCCTATCCTAATCCTAAACCCCTTGGAGCTTTTATTACATTGGTTGGTGGCATTAGCCTGTCAACAGCTGGATGAGACAGAAGTTGGAAAATGGACTTTTCGAGGTCAGGAAGCTAGGCAACCAGAAGAACCAATTTGTCAACTTAAATTATCTTGGGAATGGAAAAAATTATTCCACAGTGTGGGAAATGAAAGACAGCAATGCGCTCTTATTTTGTTTTGTTTTGTTGTTTTTCCAGTTTGTACTTCTTCTTTCATAGCAGCATCGTGTCTGGATAACAGAATGTTTAATTGTTGACATTATTTGTGAGAAGCTTTGGTATGTGGTCATTTGGCATGCTTATGTGAACATTTATTATGAAAACTGTGGGTGATTTTTACCCTTTTGGCTTAATTACCTGCGGCCACATCAACCTGACAGTATTTGAAAGAGAAAGGGACTTGAGACTTCAGGAATAGCCTCTCATTCCATATTTTATCACTTCAAAAAAAAAAAAACCTTCCATCTTTGTATTGTTTATCTTCTAATTATGAGGTATTAATATATTTTCCGTATTTGGGATGCTAGCATATGGGGAATGAACTTCACTTGCTGGTTTGATAAAACTTATTCTTTCACAGTCCCCTTTCAATTACTTGTGCTTTGTTTTTCCTTAGTATAATACTTTGTAAAATAAAACTTTTACTGACATGGCATGAAATAAAAGCCATGATTGGAAAACCTCTGTTTCTTAACAAGATTCAAACTATGTTTCTTTATTTTTAGTGTGAATCCATGTTTTTCAGGTTATTTCAATGAACTGTGAAATCCAAATTACTGTTTCTTTAAATAGTAAAGCAAATACGCAATTTAAAATAATCGGGCCTTTTTTTTTTCCCCACAGCCCTAAGAAAAGTTTTAAATTTTTACTCGGATTATCTTTTTTTTCTTCCATTGCATTTGTATATATAAACACAGTTCATGAATGGATAACCTATGGACTAATTTCAAAATATCATTCTATTATTAAAACAATTTAATATTGATGAAATCAAGTTTAAAAAAGTTAAAAGGCAAGAAAACTTGTAATAACCATAATATGCAGCACATATTTAAACATAATTATTGTGTAGGAATTTGGTTTTACGATTTCCTGTGTACTAGTATAACTTAAAATAAGAATGTTTTTCTCTTGGGGCGCCGGGGTGGCTCAGATGGTTAAGTGTCTGCCTTCGGCTCAGGTCATGATCCTAGGGTCCTGGGATCGAGTCCCGCATCAGACCCCACATTGGGCTCCCTGCTCATCGGGGAGCCTGCTTCTCCCTCTCCTTCCCCTGTTCCCCCTGCTTGTACTCTCTTGCTCTGTCAAATAAATAAAATCTTAAAAAAAGAATGTTTTTCTCTTAAATGTTGCATATTAATTAAAATGCCAAACGTAGAATATTTTATGACAATTTGGGGGTTTTTCCTTACTAAAGATGCTCTGAGATTAATTCTTTTGCAAAGTAAGGAATGGCTTTTAAAAATACATACCCTGTTACTTGTGTTTATAAATTTTGATACTTGTATACTAGATTATCCTTTCTTAGAGTGAAGTACTTGTGTATTTATTTTATTTCCAAATCAGAAAATCTTTATTTACTGTGGAAACATTTTAAAATAACACAATTGACCAACTAATACTATCTCTTACTTCAGTAAAACATCCTAACTGATGTCCACCCCAGGCTATGCACAATAGCATTGTCTGCCTAGAAGAGTCAGCTGTATATGTCCTCAACCCTGTTTATGCCAATTGTGTTTGCAATTTAATTTGTTTGCAAAATTACCGTATCAAGAAAATTGGTGAAAGTAAGTCAGGAATGGAGAGAGAGTTGTCCTACAAAAATTAAATGAATTTTCTGGAAACACTAAGGGCAAGCTGCTTTAGAAAAAGAAAAAAAATAATGCAAGTCAGCTGAAAAGAATTAGGAAAGGACTGGAGGAAATTTAAATCGGAAATTGGAGAAAAAGCATACATGGTTGAGGTTGATGCAAGACAGAGGAGTGGGAACTCTGATCATCAGACCTACACTCTGAGAAAAGACTGGCCATACATGAATGAGAGAATTACATACATTTATATCATTACAGTTCAAAATAAATTGTTTAGTTTATTTATTATTTTTAAATTCTCGTTTGAAACTGCTTTCCAATTAACGAAAAGAACTAAGCATTCCTTCGGGTTGAACAAGAGGCCTTCCACTCTTATGATTGTTATTAAATATTCTGTATATGTTTGCTTCCTTTCAGTTAATATTTCTACATAAAACTTTTGTCACCTCTTTTAAACAGGTATGTATTTTCTGTCCTATTAAAGTGGTCCAATAGAAAAAGAATTCGTTTTTCCCTAAAACTCTTCAAATACTTGTATGATTAAACTTGGGAGTAGTTTTACAGAAATGTTCTGTTTTTAAGTGAAACCCAGAAAGTACTTAATTAAAATGAAAGTCAGTCTTTAATTTAATTATATGAAATCTAATGTTATGTCAGCAACCTCATTTGCCTCCATTTATTAGGGAGTGGTTCAGTATCACGTGCACTTGCATGCCTATGATTTAACCATGTTTCAGTTCTAATGGTGTAACCATGTTCACAATTCAAGGAAAATCCTTAGTGTTTAAAAATGAAATTGACTCATGACCTGTCTATTTTATCAAAATGGTTAAGCTTTGGTTTTCTTTTGATTGGGTCATATCTAATCATTAAAAAATCAAAGATATTTTGAGAAGGCCTGTGAAGTAAAAGTTAAAGCCATATTAGTGGTAGAATGCTGAAATGTGTCTTGGTTGTTGTAAAGCTTTAAAAGCACAAATGCTAATACCAACCATATAGTCTCGAAGGCCATAAATGCATGAGCATTCTTCTTTGCCACTGTAGAATCCTGTTCATTTTGGCTGTCCGACCAATAATAATTCAATATACCACATAGATAAAGACCAGCCCATGGTGCTGTTCTTTTCTGGATTTATAACGCCTATGGAAATTAAAAGAAAAAGTCCATTAAATGAGTGACATTGTAAGGGAATAGACTGCTTAGCTGCTCAGATAAGCCAGAGGGGGCGGTGTCTCTTTTATGAATTTGCTAAAATCCAGGGTCTGGCCTTTGGTCTTTGAAGAAGCAGAAGCCAGGTTTTGTCAGTTCACCAGGATTGAGTCTCTCCCAAACTAGAGTCATATTGGTATTTTATTATTATAGTGTGAAAATCAGACCCACTTGAAAGAACTGGGCACCCACAGCCTTTAGCCAGGACAGCCTTTCTTTGTTGGTGAGCTCTGTGGGGAACCTGTTAAATCACACTGGTCTTGGTGGGCCTGGAAGCAGGGAATGGAATGTACTGGAAGGCTTGGGTTTCTTTTGTAAACGTACGCCCAGGTTTTAAGCTGGGGTCATGTTAACATGAACAGTGATGCATTTTTGTCCCCTCCTGCATCCTGCACATACTGATAAGCTGTGCAGGCCCGAGTCCTATCTTACAGAGCTTGCAGTCTGTGGGCGAGGCATCTTGAATATACCCGAGACTGTGAGAGCATGGGAAGTCTGTGGTCCTTGAGGGCCTGACAGCCATCTGAGACTAGAAGGAAGAGAGGGCTGACTCATGTGGAAGAGAGGGCTGACAAAGAGCACAGTAGGGAGACAAACCCTGTGTACAGAGGCCATGAGATGTGGAGGGAGGGAGCTCCAAGGAAAGGGGAGGAAGCCAGTACTAAGAGTGAGCTGGGTTGAGGAAAGGGGAGCCAGGATGCTGCAGAGAGGCGTCCACTGTCTACTGGGGCATCCCTGGGCCCAGCCTCATTACCTGCTGGATACCCCCACTTTCTCCGTAGCTGCCCCATGTACCCAGGTGAGGGCTGTCGCCTTCTTTCTGTTGCCACTTTTATTAGAGGGAATCCAAATTGGCGGTGTTGGTGGCCACAGTTGTTAGTGATATGGTCTTTGTTTTTTTTTTGTTTTGTTTTTTTTAAGATTTTTATTTTTTTTTTGAGAGAGACAGAGACAGAAATGGGGGGGGGCAGAGGTAGAGGGAGAAGCAGGCTCTCCACTGAGCAGGGAACCCGATGCAGGACTCTATCCCAGGACCCTGAGATCATAACCTGAGCCAAAGGCTGAGCCACCCAGGGGCCCCTACATGGTCTTTGTTTTTTCACACAAGAACCTCTTCTGCATAGAACTTGGCTGTGAGTTAGTGGGAGTCTGAAGCAGGAGGCAGGTCTCAGCAGCTCTGTCACGGTGCTGAGAAGTGTCTCCCTGTTCTGAGGAGGGAGGTGGTACCGTCATTTCTTCACTCTTCAGCCTCCGTATAGGATCCTTGTTTTTTCTTTCTTTTTTTTTTAATTTAATTTTTTTTTCATCATGATAAATGTACTCTTTAATCCCTATCCCCTGTCCCCCTCTCCCCCCATCTCTCCTCTGGTAACTACGAGTTTGTTCTCCATAGTTACAGTCTGCTTTCTGGTTTGCCTCTCTCTCTCTCTTTTTTTTTCTTCTATGTTCATCTGTTTTGTTTCTTAAATTCCACATTTGAGTGAAATCATATGGTATTTGTCTTTTTCTGACTTATTTCACTTAGCATTATACTCTCTAGCTCTATCCATGTGGTTGCAAATGGCAAGATTTCATTCTTTTTTATGGCTGAAAACTATTCCATTATGTATATAATGGAATAAATACCATCTTCTTTATCCATTCATCACTTGATGGACACTTGGGCTGCTTCCACAGTTTGGCTATTGTAAACAATGCTGCAATAAAGATACGGGTGCGTGTATGCCTTTGAATTAATGTTTTTGTATTTTTTTGGGGGTAAATACCAGTAGTATGTGATTACTGGATTGTAAGTTCCATCTTTGATTTCTTGAGGAAGCCTCTTAGAGCCTGTCTCTTAATAGATTGGAATCTGACAAGTGGTGATTAAGAACACACACTTCTTTGACTTCAAAGGGTGGTGGAGCTGGTCACATAGATTAGATGTTCTCAAACTTTAGAGTGCACCAGAATTACCAGGAGGACTTGTTAAAACAGAAATTCCTGGGCCCATCCCCAAAGTTAGAGTGGGACTTATAATTTGCATTTCTAACAGGTCCACAGGTGATGCTGGTAGTCTTGGACCACATTTACAGAACCATTGGTATAGATAGCCATGTCAAAATGTTTTGTAAGCTAAATTTCTATGATATTCTTGGTATAAAAGGTGGATTTCAATCTCCTTAAATTAGCTCTATACTTTTTTATAAATAAAAGGATAAAAAATGTTTAAAACACACCATTCACTGTGTCTGAAGCCAGTGATTGTTTTGCTTTATGAAATTTTTTTTTTTTAAGATTTATATATTTATTTTAGAGAGAGAGGGAAAGAGAGAGAGTGCAGGGCAGGGAGGGGCAGAGGGAGAGGGAGAGAGAATCCTAAGCAGACTCTGTGTGGAGTACAGAGCCCAGTGTGGGGCTAGACGCAGGGCTTGATTTTGGGACTCTGTGATCACAACCTGAGCCGAAACCTGATGCTTAACCAACTGTACAACCCAGGTGTCTCTTGCTTGATGAAGTTTTTAATGAAAAAACTTCTTGATTGTGTATTCTGTGCCTCACTGAACTAGCACAGACGTTGCAAATTTTCCCAAACTGTAATTTATTGTGGTTTTTGGCAAGGAGACTTAAAAATTAATAGGAAAGCTTAGATATCTTAGTTTAAAAATATTGAATTCTTGGGTTAAAGATCCTTAACAGTTTATCTGAAATGGGCAATAATATTTTTCTTTACCTTTGTCTGTGACTGACCCATACACTCTTATTACTAGAAAGAAGCTCTTTGTATACAGTATCACGGTGTTATAGAGATCCATGATCCATACTGGACTGAAACACTTTACAACATCCTATTTATTCATTCAACATTTGAAGCAGAAAAAGTTGAAAGAACTTTATAAAAACACATGAATCTTTTCAATAAATGGTGCTAGAACAATTGGACATCCACATGCCAAAAAGTGAATCTAGACACTGACATTATACTTTTCATAATAATTAAGTCACAGTGGGTCATAGACCTAAATGTAAAATGCAAAAATACATAAAACTCCTAGAATATACCATATACCATATTTCACACCAATTTAGGTGACCTTAGATTTGGTGATACCTTTTTAGATAACAATAACAAAAGCATGATCCATAAAGTGAAATATCGATAAGTTGGTCTTTGTTAAAATTAAAAACTTCCGTTCTGCAAAATAGCATTTTTAAGAGAATGAAAAGAGAAGCCACAGGCTAGAGGAAAATATTTGCAAGCATATATCTGAAAAAGGACCAGTATCCACAGTATATGAAGAACTGTAAAAACTCAACCATGAGGAAACAAACAATCCAATGAAAAAGTGGGAAAAGATCTGAATTGACACCTCACCGTGGAAGATGGAAAATAAATATATGAAAAGCTGCTTGTGCGATACAATACATAATTAGGGAATTGCAAATTCAGACAGCAGAGATTCCATCACATACCTATCAGAATGACTCAGGTACAAAATGCTGACAACGCCAAAGGCTGTCAAGGTTGTAGAGCAGCGGGAACTCTCATCCACTGCTGGCAGGACTGTAAAACGGTACAACCACTATGGAAGACACTCTGGCAGTTTCTTACAAAGCTAAACGGTCGTATCAAATGACTAACAGTTTTGCTGCTAGGTATGAGTTGACAACTTATGTTCATACCAAACTTGCACACAACTATTCATAGCAGCTTTATTCGTTATTGCTAAAAATTGCAAGCAACCAAGATATCCTTCAATAGTCCTTCAATAGATGGATAAACAAACTGTTATAATTGATATAATATTATTCAGCAATAAATGCACCTTAAATGCATATTACTAAGTGAAAGAAGTTAGTCTCTAGAGTCTACATTCTATATGATTCCAATTATTTGACATTCTGGAAAAGGCAAACTATATATAGAGGCAGTAAAAAGATCAATATTAGCTTATACCCATTAAGACAAATACTATAAAAAAAAAAATAGCAAGTGTTGGTAAGGATGTGAAGAAATTGGAGCCCATGTGGACTGTTGGTATGAATATAAAATGGTGTGACTACTATGGTAAACAGTATGGTGGTTCCTCAAAAAGTTAAAAATAGAATTATTGTATGATGCAGCAATTCTACTTCTGGGTATAATTTGGGTCTTGAAGAGATATTTGTACACTATTATTCATAGCAGCATTATTCATAATACCTAAAATGATAGAAGCAACCCAAGTGACCATTGATAGATGAATGGATGAACAAAAGTGGTATATACAAATGGTGGAATATTATGCAGCTTTAAAAAAGGAAGGAAGTTCTAACACATTGTACAACATGGATAAAACTTGAAAACATTATACTAAGTGAAATAAGGCAGAGAGAAAAAGACAAATACTGTATAATTCCTCTTATGAGAGACTTAGAGTAGTCAGATTCATCGAGAAAAAAAGCAGACTAGCTGTTGCCAGGGACTGAGGGGAGGAGGGAAGGAGTGGGATATTATTGTTTAATGGGTATAGAGTTTTAGTTTTGTAAGGTGAAAAGAATTCAGCAGATTGGTTGCATAACAAGGTGAATGTACTTAACACTGCCGAACTATACACTTAAAATGGTTAAGATTATAAATTTCACATTATGTATATTTGATCATAATTTAAACAAAGAGAAAAAAAAAGATCAGTGGTTGCTAGGGGTTGGGGACGGGGGTAGGAAGGAATACGTGGAGCACAGGGGATTTTTAGGGCAATGAAACTGCCCTAATGGTGGATATAAGATATTGCGCATTTGACAAAAGGCACAGAACTGTACAACACAAAGTAAACTCTGATGTCAACTGTGCACTTATTTAATAATTACCAGTATCAGTTCATCAGCTGTAACAAACATACCACACCAGTGTGAGATGTTAATAAGGGGGAAAGTCAGGGTGGAGGAAGGGAGAGGAAACAGGTGGGAACTCTCTGTACTTTCTGTTCAATCTGTAACCAAACCGGCTCTAAAAAATAGTCTATTAATTAAAACAAAAAAAATAAAATAAAAAATCACATGGGCTTAGAGAACAAAATAGTACCCATGGGCTAGTTTTTGAAATAACTGGAAGTAATCTGAGTAAAAACCAACTACCTGAGATAATTGAATCGTTAGTATGGGGTATTATTAAAGATACTCTCTTCATGTTTCCCTTTCCTACCTGCCCCGTCACCACATGAAAGAATTCAGCGGAAAGAGAACGAAGTCCATGCTTGTGAGCAGAAGCGCTACAGAGGAATAGAGACTGATGAAAATACACTAACACACATGAAGAACCTTTTCAGAGAGACTCTCGTTCTTTTCTGGGGCCGTCTGGTGACCTGCCTGTTTTTTCACAGATGATTCGGTGCCTCTGTCTTCCCTGTTCTCTGAGAGAACGAGGAAAAGTTTTTGCTGTTTCCTTCTTCAGGGAGGGGATTCACTTGGGCAAGTGGTTTTCTCTTCTCTCTAACAGTAATACTTGTTCTCCTCACAAAGGGAGTCATCGGCTTGAGGGAGCAACGACTTTACCTTGGAGCATCTTGTGGTCTTGCCCCAGTGTTGACTCCTGCAGAGCATGTGGCCTGGGATAACTCCATTTTCCTTCCATTTGCATTTGGAATCTTTCTGCCTCTTACTGGCCCCACATGTTCAGTCATGGGGTGACCCTTTCAGCCAAAAGTTGGATTTTTAACATTTTTTTTATCACCTTTTTCTTTGTAAATTTTATTTTTGAAACAAATAGGTTTTATGGGTTATTTTTGCAGATTTCAATTTCCACTCCCCATGTTTAATATAAAGTGTGTAACAGAGGGGTTTTGTTGTTGTTGTTTTAAAGCCAAGAGTTGGCTAGCTGATTCATGAGTTAATTCATAAAATTAGGATTCTTAATTGAACAAAAGATTGAGAGGAGATAGTTGTGTCCCTGTCCCTGTACTGTTTGATTAAAAGTTGCCCCAAATTATTGTACTTCCCCTCTGATTTGCTCATTTCCCAAAGCATTGGCAGGGTTTGAAGGCCAAGGTCCTTGTGCACTGCTATTTCTGGATTTCCCACTGACAGCAGCCAGATTCCAGTGAAGCCCCTAACCTGACAGTTTAGGGCAGGCCTGCTATTGCTGTAGGCAGGCATAGAAAGCAGGCCTCCCCCTCCTCCCGACTTGGGACATTCATTCCTCCTGAGGTGGCTTGTCCTTTCTGATGATGGATTGAGGGAGACAGGCAGCACATGGGCAGACAAACACCCTGCCTGGGCATTTGGTGCCATTTAACAGTTTCTTCCTGCTCTTGACATTTTCATTTCCCTCCTTCACCCCGCTCATCACTAACTGTTTGCGTCTTCTTTTCTTTACACAGCGGTAATACAGAATGACAGAATACACATACAAGCTCCATTACTCATTTCATAGGCGATATTCGAGTCAAATTACACAGTGGGTTTTCCACAAGCTGAGCCATGAAAGGGGCATTAACGATTTTAATTGTATGCTGGCCTGGCACAGGGCATCATTCAAGATGGACCAAAATTTTCATGAAGCAATCCTGCTCAAAAAGCAGCCGAGAAACAAAAAGGTGTTTCATTTATGTTTCGCTCTTGCCAGCTTGGGCTTGCCGTGTTTAGCAGCAAACCTCTTTCCCAGGAAAAAACAATGAGGATTTCAGTCATATTCCTTTGGGAAGAGGACCCTGATGGCTGCTGCTGATTCCTGGATGCTGTTCTCGGCTGTCTATTTAAAACGTTGAGACCTTCTAAAAAAGGTAGCTTTCTTTCATAAACCTATACACTTAAAAAGTACATAAGCTTAGTGCAGACGATAGCAGAAATGCTCAGTGATGTCTGCAGACATTTTTCAGGGATTTCTGCTTCAGACTTGGATGGAATCAATGGGCCTCTCTACTTCCTGTTTCCAACATGCCCATCACCAGTTGTATTAGGAGTGCTTTTGTGTTGGTCACCTCTCTGGCTTCATCTGTTTCCCTTCTCATTCTCTCTGCTTTAGTCACCCTGATGACATTTCTAGTCTTTAATCCTCTAACCCTGTTTCTGCTTCAGGGCCTTTGTACCTCCTGTCTTTCTGCTTGGAGCTTTGCCTCTAGTTCTTCAGATGGGCAGGGTTTCTGTATGCAGATCTCCATTCAAATGGCAGTTGGTTGCTAATGAGGTCTTATTTGGGGACCTTATTTAAAATTGCTAATATACACACACATACTCCATATCCCCCTCCTTTGCTTTATTTTTTCCCCTGCAGACTCTTTTCCATTTTACATACTAAATATTTTCTTTATTTTGTTTGTCTCTTAGTAGAATGTGAGTCCATGAATATAGGAATCTCTTTGGGATTTCCCTTCTCTGAACTCACTTCTGAATTCTCAGTGTCTAGAACCATGCTTGGCACTTAGAAAATTAATATTTATTGCCTAAGGGAATACGTGGTGGCCATCCCTGACCACCCTATCTACAGCATCCTCTCCCTTACCTCGATTCATTTTCTATGTACAGTGTGAAGTTGTCTTGTTCCTTTATTTGTTTCCTTAACTACCACCTGCCTCTCCTTTCTCTAAGTGAAGAGAAAGTTCCAAGTGGGAAGGGTCTTCCTACCTTACTTAAGCTGACATTCCAGAACCTACAGTAGTGCTTGGCAGATAGTAGATGCTCAGTAAATAGCAGTTGGGGCATTTTCCTGCTTTTCATCTTCCTTGTACATCGCTGTCCTATTCGTTCTTCACAGAGCAGCCTCACTAAATAATCTCTTTTTCACATTTGTGATGCATATATTTTCTTTGACCTTGGGGTACTCTGTGGACATTGGGAACTCAAGTGTGGCTAGGTTAGTGGAGAAGCCTGGCACCAAAGAAAATGACTGGGTCTTTGCAGACTGGCTTATTCTCATGGAGAAGCCTTAGATTATCCCAGAAAGTCAATGATTTTGATTCTTTTGTCTCATTTTAAAGTGGTCTGTCCTTTTTCCTCATCTGGTGGGGGTCTTTGGACAGCATGGCTTGAAGAGTTCTTCTCCACCCAGCCTTCTAGAGGGTGCCATTGGATCCTGGAAAGTGCTGGACTTGCACACAAGAAGGCAGACTACAGAGCACCCACAGGAAGGAGGCTTATAAGGAGAAGCTCAGGAGCCTTTGCAGGGATGGCCAGTGACAGGCAGAATTCTTAAAGATTTATTTATTTATTTGAGAGAGAGAATGTGAGCAGGAGGGGCAGAGGGAGAGGGAGAGAGAATCTCAAGCAGACTCCCCGCTGAGCGTGGAGCCGAACGCGGGCTCAGTGTCACGACCCTGAGATCACAACCTGAGCCAAAACCAAGAGTTGGATGCTTAACTGAGTGTACCACCCAGGCATCCCCCAAATTCTTAAGCACGACATTAGATCATCCCCAAATACCTGGAGACCTAACCTCACCAGGTACACACTCAAGGAGAGCCTGGGCTCTGTCCTCCCGTCGAGGGGAGCCTGCTGCCTTTCTTGACACCACAGTAGAGTCACTTCCTAATGTACCCAAGACAGCTTAATGGTGGGATGAGTCACTGGGGCAACAGGAGAAATCTGTACAGAAGAACAGGATGGTCTTTACACAGGGCAGAGGGAGGAGGAGGGGAAGGGAAAGATCTGCTCAAGAAACCATGGATGCATTTGCAACAGAATCTTATTTTTAAAAAGCTGTTTTTCTTTTCATGAGAAATGAAAAGATGTAGCACCAATGTGGCTTTTAGAAGCTCTCATTACAGATGTGGTTCAGTTTCTGAATTCCTCTAAGAGAAAAGAAGACTGAGATTGGCAGTTGGTTCTGTCTCTTGCATCAGCTGCATCTGTGGGCCATTCATGACGCTCATGTGGGATTCTTGCCAACGAATTTGCTGCTCTAAAGATCTTGGTCCAGACTGAGTTCTCAGTAGGGAAAGGTTGGGAAGAGTCCTTGGAAAGGCAGTGACGAGTGTGCCAAGAAGAGAGAGATATCTGTCTCTTGCCAACTTCCAGGCTAATAAATGGAAACATAATCTATACTTGGTCAGAAGAATGTCTTTCACCCAACCATTCATAAAAATGAAGTCATGATAGAAATGATCTGGGTGGTCCAGAAAGATCCAGTAATCCTGTGGAAAGGTAAGGCTTTTCCTGCTATAGACCATAGCTCCTGCTACATGGAAAACCACTTATACTGCCGTCATCTGGTACTCCTAGTAGACTCCTGCTGTATGCCTTCTTTGTTCTAGTTGGGTAAATACTGAGTGACATCTGAGGATGAGAGGCAATGTGGTATGGAAAGGACTTGAGTAATAATCATTACTGCTATTGATGGTTTTATTTTATTTGCTTGGTATGTTCACATATATAATCTTAATGAAAGATTGATGCTAAAGACCATGTCTGGTTCATGTTTTCACTTCCTTTAATGGCCAGGAATACCTCTTTGCATTTAGTAGATGTTTTGTCCATGTTTGCAAAATAAATGCGTTCTGGTGTCTGCTCCTCCCTACAGGACTGTGTGGCCAGCACTGTGGTCACAGGCCAGGACATTGTCTTCTGAGGGGTAAGCCAGTGGTCAGCGTGGGGAAAGATGGTCCTGACTGCACGGTGCTAACTTGGTGCCCTCTGCCCAGAACCAGCAGGTCACTAATGGCCGTGAAGAAAGACCACAGCCTTCCCCAGTACCCTGGCCATCAGCAGGCATGCACCGCACATTTTCCAACTATTTCCCCCTTAGTATTTTAAGCTAGTAAAGTTTTTCTCTACTGGTCACCTGCTTATTTGTAGCCCCATCTAAAGATAAAGTTTCATCAGAATGGGACTTCAGTTCGTTGAGCAAGTATTTATTGGGCAACTGCTATGTGTGGGGCGCTGTTCTAGGTACTGGGGATGCAGCAATGATAAAAACACTCTCAACATCATGCCTTCAGAGATCGTGTGTGTGTGTGTGTGTGTGTGTGTGTGTGTGTATGTGTGTGTGTATGCTTGCATACGCAGCGGGAGCAGGAGTCAGGAGGTAAACAGCCAGGTAAGTGCCCTAGTTATCTTTTGCTGCGCAACCAGCTGCCCTCAAACTCAGTGACTAAAAAGCATAGCAACCATTTCTCTTGCTCAGAAATCAGCAGTTTGGGCAGGGATCCTTGGGGAAGGCTCATCTTGGCTTCAGGGGGCATCTGCTGGGGCACTTCCTGCGAAGGCTGCATCAGGCCCATGCACAGGGAAAACCAGAGCCCCTTGTTGGAAGGGCAGCAAAAAGGGCTGTTAAAATATTAAAATACAGAACATTTTTTCCTTTCTGTGGATTCTTTCTGAACGTGCCATGGTATTTTTTATTTGCTTTGTAATGATGAATTTCCTTGGACTTGGGGATACATACTGAACAATGCAAACCCTCATCAGCACCCGGGGGCCCGGCCTTGTCATTCAGCATGTGCAGCCCACCAGCTTCCAGCCTCATGTCCCAGCCAGGGGTGGGGAAGTCAAGGCAGGCTTTTTCTTTTCCCTTGGGCCCACCACCCCAGTCTGTAGCGTACTGGTGGTCCTCAAGGGAGTAGAGCCTCCATGAAGGATGTGCTCGGTACCTGGATTGGGGGTAGAAGAGGCCCTGCCCACATCAAATCACTTGTCTTATGTACCATGGCTGCCAGCTCAGGGTGGGGATGGCTCTCTCTGTGCTGTACCTTGAAGCATCACAGGATACCCTCCCTGTGTTTGCGCCCAGGCCCCTGCCTGGGCCAGAGGAGGCAGCAGACACTGAGTGAGGGTAAGCAGGGGAGCCATTGGTTAGGGAAGTGGACAGCTGAGGACCTGTCCCACAGATGAACGGCCACAAGGAAGTGAAGGCTCCAAGTCCCCAACTCATGCTCCATTGTCCCATCAGGCTTCACATGCAGAATACAGATTCAAAAGTAAAATTGGTAGGAAGTTCAAGATTGGCCAGAGAGCATCAAACCCCACTTGTAAGCCCTTGTGAGTCCAAGTTTCTGTGTGACGGCACTGGAGCCACATCCCCAACCTTATGCTGGAGGAGGTGCTTTCAGGTGACTCACTCGGCGTGGACAAGTTAGTGCTGGCTTTCAGCTGCACTGGATTGATTTTCCTCCAGATGAGCCTCTTCATGTGGCTTGGCCTTCCTTACAGCATGGTGGCTGGATTCCAAGAACAAGTATCCCAAGAGAGCCAGCGGAAGCTGCATTGCGTTTTATGGTCTAGTTTTGGAAAGCACATAGAGCCGCTGCCACCACACTGTGTGAGTGGAGGCAATCACAGAGGCCCACCCAGGTTCAAGGGGAGAGCATACAGACTCCACATCTTTATAGGGGAATGGCAAGGTTCTAGAGGAACGTGTGGGTCTGGATGTACTGTCGGAGCTCTATTTTTAGAAAACAACCCGCAACAGTAAGATAGGATATGAGATGGGGAGAAGTGCTGTGGAAAAAAAAAAATTGTAAGGCAGAGAAAGGCAGAAAAGGAGCGTTGGCAGGGGTAGGTGGTTTGTACCATTAAATAGTGTGGTCAGGTAATGCCTCCCTGACTATTGAAGAATGTTAAAGATGGAGCCAGGCAGCTATCTGGGGAAAGAATGTTCTAGGCAGAAGAGAGAGCCTGTGTGGAGTGAATTATAAAAGCAGAGAGGCAGAATCAAAGTGAGGGTGGAGAGTAGCAGGAGGGGGTTCAAAAAGGGAATAGGGACAAATCATTTCAAGTCTTGCAGGACAGTGTAAGGCTTTTCCTTGCACCTGGGAAGCCATTGAAGATTTTTGAGCCGTGGTGTCATATGGTCTGACTTACTTTTTAAAAGAATCACTCTGGCTGCTTTTTATAGACTAGATGATATACAGGGACAAAGGTGGAAGCAGAGTGACCCATTAGGAAGCTATTGAAATATTCAATGCAAGAGCTGATAGTTGCTTGGACCAGCTGCTAACGATGGAGGTAATAAGGAGTGATCAGTCTCTGGATATATTTTTGAAGATAGAACCAGTAGAATTTGGTGACAGATTGGATTTCAGTTAGGAGTAGACAAGGTCAAGAGTGACTCCTTTGTCTTTGGCCTGAACAAGTGGATTGATGGTGTTGCCATTAACTGAGGTGTGGAAGACTGTGGGAGGAACAGGTTTGGGAGATGGGGTGTGATGGCAAAAATCAAGAGTTTGCCTTGGTCATTTTAAATTGGAGATGTCAAACAGATATATAAGTGGAGTCACCAAGTATGCAACTAGACCTAGATGCTGGTGGGAGAGGTGTAGGTTAGAGAGAAAAACTTTGTAGTTTCACCAAGACAGAAATAAGAGAGTGAATATATTTCCTGGGAGGAGTCCCCTCATGTATGTAGCTACTTTGACATTGAAGGTGAGTATTCTTTTTACCTTTAGACTGATAAATAAGTAGGTGCTGTTATTAGATTTCCTCATCCTGTATGTTTGGATAGAAAAGACTTGCATCAATCAGCCAACCAATTTTCCTTTTAAGGGTTGTTAGTGTTTCCATGTGTGTATGTATATGCATTACATTCCAGAAATCTCAGCCAATGAGCTTTCCTTTGAGATATTGGACATTTATGGTTTTACTATAGCTTATCTAGGTTTTTAAGATGTTTAGATTTTCATTTAAATAGGTATTTGCATTTTATTCACTAACTTGTATATTTGACCTGGCATACTATGTAGAACTCAGCCCCAGCCTTAATAGTGTTTCAGAGATGGGAGACCAAATTATCCCTCCTGTTGTCTTCCAGCAATCTGCTTCTTTTTGAAGGTATTATAATTTAAAAGAGCATTTAAATTAGAATCTTTGTAGTTTTTCCTTTGCTGTGTATGTTTAGCCTACCTATACTTGAATCAGGGTTTTATAGAGCAGAGTTATTTAACTTTTGTTAATATTTTGTGAACATAGGTTCCAAATATTCTATTAGTTTCAAACAATGAGATTGTTTGATAAAAATAGGGTGTGTTTTTGATCTTAGGAGAAAGACATGCCATAAAACATTTCAAATATATATCATTAAAATATATTTCATTAAATAAAGAGTGTTTTGAAGAAAAAACCTTAAGAGGCAAAGCTATTAAAGTTTTGGTTAAAAAAACATTTATTTCTGGATTCAACATTCCCTTTCTCTCTTTTCCACCCTTTGCCCTTTAGTCCTCTGTATATATTCCCTTCCTTCCCCTTGATTTCTCTTTTCCCTTCCGTTTCTTTACCTTTTGTTTCCTTCCCGGAACAAAGGACTGGATTGTTGTTTGCAAGGGGGAAATTGTAAAGTAGATGGAAAGGAAAGCCCAGGTTAGGCCAGTACTACTGCCCCTGTCTGTATCACGCCCACCTTCCCTGTCACTACCTGAGCAGAGGAGAGTTACCAGGGTGTTCTTGCTGGGATCAACACCAGGGCAGCCTTGTGCTTTGGTCAGTAATTCTATTTTAGTTTAATTAAGGGAAAGGCTCCAATGCCCACATAATCATCACAGCACTTTGTCCCAGCCCTCACGGCTGTCATATAGATTTAATTCCATCCTCTGTGGTTCTAGGCTTAGGCTTCTGGACACCTAGCAAATGGTTTTTCTCTGGTCCTATCCTCTTCCATCTTATATCTTGGGGATACCAGCTTTAGACGAGGGCCCTGGTATTTTGGGATAAGCCTTCTTGTTTTTTTTTATCCTTCTCAACCAACTTTCCCCCCACTCTTTCCAATGTGAACAGTTTGCATAGAGGCTTACTAAAGTCTGGTAAGCCTTATTGTATTTGGAGATTCCGAGGCAATTGGTAGACTTTTTGTGGGACTGGGTGTTGGGCAAGGTAGGTGAGAAGGTATTCAGAGCAAGTCAAAAGCCAAGGACTAATTATTTTATTGTAGGCGTGGCCTGAGAGGCTGCCAGGGAAGGACAGTCTGCAGTGCCAGGCCACAGTTCAGGTGCACACTAATTGTTTTGAATTGAAGCTCATTTTTAGTAAATAATACCAGGGGCCAACTCTGTTAATATGCTCAGCTCAGAGGGAATTAAGCAGTTACTTGACTGATACTGACGCCGAATAGTTTCAGGTGTTAGAATTTCATTAAGACTATGTGTTGTCTCTCACTGTACCATTTACATTTTGTGTCGGGTATTTCAAATTAATCATGAGCATAATTAATAGTTGTCGTAATTAGATTACCATTTTGTGATGATCTGCAATGTAACAGAGAATGTGAGGAAGAAAAATGAGGAGGACCACTCAGCATTCGTGGTGATGGGAGACTTAGCTAAACAGATCACCTCTGATGATTAATGCACTGGTGCTTCATTCCACACTGGCTTATTACAACAGCTAAAAATGGGGACCATTTGAATGGGAAGTGGAGCTGAGGGCCTTTCGTCCCAAGCCACCAAGACTGGATTGTTTTAGGAGGACATTATTGTAACAATGGTTCTAGTGGAAGTATAGGTTACTTTTGATAACCGTAGAGAAACCAGGAAGCAAATATATGGTTTTACATTCCTAAAAAGCTTAATTGAGTTAAGGATTAGTATGCATAATCTAACAAAAAAAAAAAAAAAAAAGAAAGTTTAGTATTTTAGAACTTTAATGAATTCTTGAACATATTTCAGACAGAAGATTTTTAAAAAGCTTTTTGAATAGCTCTTATTAACCTAAAGAGACACTTAGTTAACTATCCATAGGCTAAAAGGAGAAGGACATTTGCATGGAAGTCACTTTTCAGCCATGGTTTATCCTAGAATGATTTCAAATGATTGTATAATGAGGGCAAAAAGTTACAGGGCTACATATAAACTGCGTGCTCCTTAATAAATTATTCATGTTAGCCCAAAGGTATAATTATTCAGTGAAATAAGAACTAAGAAAATTAGTTCTGTATTAATGTTTATTTATACAGATAATTTTTTTCTTTACCTGGTCACATTTTCCTGCTAGAGGTAATCCAAAGGCAATCCACATAAAATGTTAAATCAGGTTGGAATTCCCAGGGTCAATTGTGTCCATCTTTTTCTATTTCTGTTGTTATAATTTGTTTGCTTCTAGAGAAAATTTTTCTTTCATAAAAAAGAGAAAGTCAAACTCTTCCTTAAAGCACTCCTTTTTTTAAAAGGACAGGAGCAGGCGTGCCTGGGTGGTTCAGTTGGTTGAGCGTCTGACTCTTGGTTTTGGCTCAGGTCATGGTCTTGGGGTTGTGAGATCGAGCCCCATGTGGGGCTCTGTGCCCATTTCAGAGTCTGCTTGAAATTCTGTCTCCCTCTGCCCTTCCCCACTCCTGTTCGCATGCTCTCTCTCTCAAATAACTAAATAAAATCTTAAAAAAAAAATAAAGGGACAGGAACAGCAAGGAATTTCATAAGCATGCCTGCAACCAATTAAATGTCTTCCACACCTGCTCTTGAGTAAAGAGTCAGAACAACACCATTTTGTGTCCTGGCCAAGATGGGCTTTCCCTTATGTCTCCCACTTCACCACCCATAGTCTCTCTTCCCACAGACCAGATCAGAAACCATGATTGTTATTTTTCTTTGTCTTAGTT
The DNA here is from genome assembly GCF_964656455.1 of Halichoerus grypus. Lineage (NCBI taxonomy): Eukaryota > Metazoa > Chordata > Mammalia > Carnivora > Phocidae > Halichoerus > Halichoerus grypus. Next base: position 56,401,644 of record NC_135724.1, read on the forward strand.
GTTATTTAGCTTCCAGGTGCAACAGTATTTAACACATTTTTGTTGAATAGTCTCTGCTTCTACCCTTGACTGCTAGAGTATCCAGAACAACACATAGGATGGTTAGTTCAGAGAACACTCAGAGCAAATCATTCCTCTGCTTAAACCCTTCCAGCAGATTGTCATCTCAGAGTGAAAACTGAAGTCCTCTCCATGGCCTCTGAATCCTGCCTAGCCTGGCCCTGTTACCTCTGCGCCCTGTCACTCAGCCTCTCACCCAGCTGACTGCTGCCCTACTGGCCTCCTTTCTGCAAATGGACCATGTCAGCCCTGTTCCCCACATAGCTGCCTTCAGCCCCCTCCCCAGATGCCTGCTCTGCTCACTTCCTCATGCTTAGAGGGCTTTGTGTAAACCCCACTTTCTCAGCTACTCCATATAACTATAATACCCTCAGCCCTAGGCTTTCCTGCCTTTGCCCCACTCTGTGTCTTTTCTGCTTACCATTCACTACCTTCTAGAACTCTGTGTAATTCACCTATTATGTTATTTGTTTATTGTCTGCCTACTTGCTTGAACAGATGATCACTATCTCTCTTGTTCAATGATATTTGCCAAATGCCTTTGAACAATGCCTGGCACGTAGTAGGAGCTCCATAAGTATTTGTTAAATGAATGATTATATGTATATCATGAAACTCTTCCATGAAAATGCTATGTCTACTGCCCCCAAGGTGTACTAGAGAGCGCCCAAGCACCATGTTGTGAATGCTCCATGACCAACAGGAATTTCCAGTTGTAGAAATCTAGGGAAGCCAGGGCAGGAAGGTATGAAGCAATGGAAACAGTGGAGAGCTTGAGTGGGCTCATAGCTAGAATTTAGCACAGTGACATGACCCATTTCCCTACCCCTTTGTGGTGACCAATCCCATGGAGAGAAGGCCTCTGTTTGGTGGCAGTGATCTAGGACGAGAACCACATGTGTGGTTTGAGCGTTGCATGGATGGCTTGATTTGTGCTGATGTCCCCCTTGCATTCAACCTGAGAGAATTTCATGAACTCCTCCAGGGGTCTGCCATTCACCTATGTGTTTGGATCCCAGCATTTCTAGAGCAGTGGTGATTGGCATAGCTTACCTGATCTATAAAGTCTGTGCTTGCTTCCGGGACACTGGGTCACTGTTTGCTTGGAAACTTTCCCAGCAGGAAGCCATGAAGCGAAGGACATTTTTGGAAGAGTTAAATGTCAGAGATGAGACTAAAGGCAAGGAGTTGAATCTTTTGTTTCAGTAACCTTTCTGATGGACAGCTGTGCTATTCCCTCCCCCTCAACACACACAGGAGAGTTAGGGAGACAATGCCTCTTATCTTCTGGCTTAATTTAATCTGGTGGGTGGTTGAATTGTCTTATAGACTATTTCAACAGTAGTGTGTAAAGCTACACTGTACAGTAGAAATATAATGTGAATAATAATTACAATGTAATATTTTCTAGGAACCACATTTTAAAAAGTAAAAAGTTTCATATATTTTAATTATATATTTTGATATATTTTATTTAACTGGAATATCCAAAATATTATCATTTGAACCTGTCATCAATAAAAAAATGATTAATGAGATATTTTACTTTTTTTAACTAAGCTTTCAAAATTTGGTGTGTATTTCATACTTATATCTCATCTTGGACTAGCCATCTTTCAGTACTCAGTAGCCATATGTCGCTGGGGGCTATTATATTGGACGGTGCAGCTATAAAGAGTTTATGATAAGATAAAAAACTTAACTATGTATAGATTCTCTCACACTCTCCCACTTTCTCTCTTAAAAAAAGTTTGCTTTGATTCAAAGTATATTTTCAGTCCATAAATTATGTTGCAGCATGCTTGATGTTATGAAGTCAGACTGTGGAACACAGAAAGAAACTGTATATTTCTCTATAGCTGATCATGAACATAGTTATTCACCTTAATTGGTGAATCAAGTAGCAAAGATATATCGAGTAGAAGCAGAGAAAGAAAGCAATTTTATAGAACTGGGGTCTATAAAAACATTAATGTGGCAGTATGATATGTGTTTCTGTTTTGGCACGTGAGACTTTGTAGAGGTCTGGCTGAAGAATTTGTGTACTATTGCTCATTTGTATATTACAATATTATTATCATTTCAAAACTGAGATGAAGCTATATAGAGTCATTATATCTTGGACCTCTTCCAAGGAATTTTAGCTATTAAAGGCCCCAAATGAATTCTGAAGATTGTATTCTAAGGATGCTTTCTGGTATGGCAGGCAACTTGATTGACTATGAAAGATGATTGGAAGTTGTAACACATGCTGAGAATCCTACAGCAGTGTCTTGATAAAGACAATGAAGAAGGTAGGCCTTCATCAGGAATAAGTATGTTACATATTTGTTCTCAATCTTCTGAGCAAAACAAAGGTGATGATCTTTAGATTTAAAACAAAAAAATTGTTGCTTAAAGATGTTAAAATGAAATAGAAAATTTTTAATGTTATGAATCCCCAGGTCTTAGCTCTCTTTTACATACATCGGGTCTTCTAGAGTTCATTCCCTTCTGTAATCACTTTACCCCTCCTTGTGCTGTTTGCCCCTCTCCACCGACGATTCGGAGAGACAGGTAATTATATACACACCAGCTAAATGTCTGGTAGAATCTCTGGGCAAAACTGAGTTGACTTGTGTGGAACTGAATTTAAAAACACTTGATGGAATATTGCTCCAGTCTCTGAACACTTGTCAGGTTGCATTTCCTGCTTTGCCTCCATTAGCAGGACATGTGCTTTGGTCCTGAGAGATGCTTTGCCCAGACTTCCCCCCACCCCCACCCCACTGCTTCCTTCTGACTACATAACTTGCTTCCAAGGGGTCATAATCTATCAGCTCTTTATTTTGTCACTCTTAATTAGAAAAAAATATATAATAGCCTATCTGAATTTTTTATACCTAGACAACTGTCTTTTTATGAAGTAAATGTTTACCTTATAAAATAGAGGAATGTTTCATTATTGTGTAAATGGAATATATAATAAAATGGAATACATAATAATTATTATTTCTAAGGTATTCTGCCAAAAGAAAGTAATGAATTTAGAGAAAATCAGTGATCACGTCTAAGTCAGTGTTATATAGCTGGCCATTGTACTTGATCATGATTTTACATTTAGGGTTGTGCTAGCTGAGTGGAAGAGAAAGCTATACTTTTTAAAGCCCATAAAGTTGCTCTAGTTTAATCTTGTCTTGATTTAAAAAAGAAACAAATAACAAACTTACAACATAAATGGCGACGAGCTTAGAATTTTGTATTGGCCAGTATACCAAAGTACATAAGTGGTGGAGATGGTTAAAGCTTCATTTGTACCTGGCAAGGCGAAGAGAGGAAGGTGGTCATCTGTAATCATCACTGTTAACTTTTAGATGTAATTTCTCAGGGAAGAACCTACCCTTCTTAAAGCACTCAGCCTGAATTTATTCAGGATTAAGTTAAATGAAAGTTAATTCCTGGCATTGGTAAGGATTATAATTTTCCAAGCATGTCTTTCAAACACCCATTTTTAAAAATGATGGTCAGGCTCAACAAGTGTTAGAATCCATGGTCACTGAAATGGGGGGAGCCTTTTTCATCGGGTTTGTCAATAAGTAGAAAGCAAAATATATATTTATGACTTGCACATAATGTAACATAGTAAAATACAGCAAAAATAATTTGTCTTTTAGAAATAAGTCCAGTCTTTGGAAATATTCAGAATAGCAAATTGAAGGCTAAGTAATTTTTTCCATAATTTAATCGACTTAATAAGACTTTTGGGATAGTATTTGGTTGGCTTTACAAAAAATAAAATAAAATAAAAGTGTATTGGCCTTAGTTTGAACTGTTTAAAAATTAAACAAAGACTTAGTTAAAGATGGTGGGGCAAAGGCTTTTTTTATTCCATTTTTTCTGCCTGAAGCTCCCAAAAGGAACAAAGAGAATGAAAAACAAAGAAGAAAATGCTGTGTCCTATTAAGTAGCTATAACCTGACATCACAAACTGTAAGGAATATCTGCTAAATATAGTAAAATTTGGACCAGAGAAGAGAAGATGCTGTGAGCTTACACAATCCTCAAATTTGGGGCAGGATGCAGATTTCTCAGGCAGTCAGGCCTATAGAAATTAAATGGCTTCACTAAAATGATAAGATAGCAGAGGTGGGACTCTTTCTGTAGCAGCTCTGTTAGAGCTGATAAGAGAAGAGCCACTGGGTACCTTTGGGCAGGTTGTGCACTGAACAACTCTAAGGACTCTATTAACATTAAAGTCTATGTGAATAGAGTCCCCTGGACTGAGTGCCCAACCTGTGTGCTTATGTTGGCCACCATGGTGACCATGTGCCACCTTAACGTATAGTTTCCTACAAGTGGGGGACTGCTCAAAGTGAGGCTGGGAGAGGGTTCAGATGGTGGTGTCATGAGATCACCACACAGACAGCCTGTGACATGAGGAGCTTCTCTCTAAGGACTCTGTGCTTAAGCTGAGAGAGTCACACTGAAAACTCAAGTATGAAGTACTCCCAGGGTACAAAGACTTAGTTAGCAGTGGTGGAGAGAATATTGGAATTCCTTTCTGGATTTGAAGCTTGCTACTCTTCTCTCTTCCTCTTCCTCTTCGGCACGTGGCTGGTTGTCTCCGTCCCAGCATGGATACCTTCTGGTTAGTACCACACCTTGGCAGAGAGAATGCAAACTCGTAGAAGAAAGGACCACAGATGAAAAGTAGAGGAAGAATATATATCAGAAAACAAAGTATCTCACAAACAGAAGATAAATTCCAACTCATAATTCTTCATGGACTCCAAGGAAGAATAATAACTGGGTTTTCTACAAAACAAACAAACAGTTAAAAGAAAAGATAACAGAAAGGAGAAAGAAACTGAGCTGATCAATTTTGGTAAAGAAATGAGAGAGAAAAATAAAACCATTTTAAAAATGAAAGTCACATTAGAAGCCACAAAAAATAATGAGCACAAGTGAAAACAAGGGATATACCAGTCGGACTTGAGAGCCTCCTACCAAAAAAAAGTAAAAAAGCTGAGATAGAAATAACTTCTCTGAAGATGACGCACTGAAAGACAAAAGATTAACTATCACATATTGCTTGTTTTTTGAAAGTAACAGAGTAAGAGATGGGAACAAAAAATATTCAAAGGCATAATAGGAGATGATGTTACTGATAAAGATTATATGTGGAAGTCGGAAGGGCACACTGTTTACTAGGAAAAAAACTAGGAAATATGAGTAAGATGCAACGTACTGCTGAGTGGTCAAGGACGCTAAGGGAAGCAGGACTGGGGTGTCCGCTGGTGTTGGCAGTAGGGTCACTCATGGCTGTGGGAGGGCGGGAGGGCAGAAGCTGGAAAAAACTGGGTGGAGAAATGAGTCGAAGTGAGGAGGTGGAAAGGAGCAGAGACAAATCTTTTAAGAAATTTTATCATGAAGGGAAAGAGGGGTTATGTATGTACCTACAGAGGGCCATGGGATTGAGGAAGGGCATGTTTTTTAAGATGGGAGAGACTTGCAAATACTTAAATATTCTTAGAAGACAGAGGAAAGCTGTTCTTAGCTTTGTCTGCACACTGGAGGCACCTGGAATCTTTTTAAAAATACTGACTTTTTTTAAAAACATGATGTTGGGTCCTATCCACAGAGGTTCCCCTGCGATTGGTATTGGGCGTGGCGGGTGCTGGGATTTTTAAAAGCTGCCCCAGGTGATTCTAAGGAGTAGCTGAATTTGAAAACTGAGTCTCAAGAAGATCGAAGGTAAATTGATCCTAAGCTTGGTGGACGGATGATCCCAAAAGAAGAGCAGGATTTCCTCTTCCATTGTGGCTGCAGGAAGTGGTGGAGCACATTCAGACAGGTGGGAGCTAAAGGGATTTCTGCTCTGGCTTCTGTTTGCTCTGTGAAGGGGCAGGATGTGGGGAAGTGTGCTGGGAGGAAGATGGGAAGGTATGGAGCAGAGGCACAAATGTGCAGCAGTTTTATGGAGAATGAGAGAGAACGCCAGGGAGGAACCCAGAGGCTGGGTGGGCAGTGTTGGGAGGCTGAAGTTCAAGGTCTTTTCATCGAGGCAGTTCCTTCTCCTTCCTAGGTATAGATAAGGCAGAACACAGATTGAGGGAGCAGTAAGTTTTCCAGTAAAGAGTAGAGAAGTTAGTTACTCATGAAGTTCTCTAATTTTGTACATAAGATAGAGAATCAGACACTGATGGAAGTAAAATAAAAATAACACATTAGATTAAATTCTGTCTAAATCTCCTTTGGTAGGCCCTTCATTCTGTTTCTTGGATAGCAGAGAAACGAAGCCAGATACTATCATTTTGCTCAGTTAAATGGAAAGAAATGACTTTTAGTCCTAATGGTTCAAAAACACAAGTAGGAAGTGCTCAAGGCCCTAACTCTTTCCCCTGAGTGACGTTTATGTTCTAGAACTAGCATGTGGTTTGCAGTTGAGAGTGTGTTGGCACCATAGTGATTAAGGGTTGAAACAATGTGCACACTCGAGCTACATCTAGAAATACACTTTTAGTCAACTTGGCAGAAGGCATAAACTAAATCAATTTTAATAAAACAATCCTGCTTTGTAAATATCACAAACAGAAAGTTATTCTTCTTGTTAGGTCTTGCTGGCAGGATCGTGGGTGTAGAAAGTTTTGTTTTCGCTTTGGGCCTCCATTCTTTTAGTGTTTTAAAGCACTATTTCAGTTGTGCAGATAGTTTGCATTTTAAATCATCTCACACAACTTGCCAGAAGCTGTCCTCGATGCTGAGGACATTGTGACATTTTAAAGGAAGACTGCAAAGCACTGGATGTGTGAGTGCCCTCATCCACAGGGCACACTGAAAGAATGCCAGGGCTGACGTTCATGAAGAGCCCATGCAGAGCCTGTGCATTAGGAGGAGAACAAACACATGCATAAAAATTAAATCCAGTGCAGTCTAAAACATCCCTGGAAGTTTACTGATGTCACAACTTCTTTTCATTCCAGTGGCGAGGACAGAATGAACATTGACTGCTTGGACATGTTTTCAGAACAGTTTCCTGATCCTCTTATCACTTGGTGAAGAATATGGATACTGTTTACCCCACGTCTGAACTTCTCCACACACTGACTTTTGCAGATAACCAGCATGACACAAAACTCGGCGGCTGATGGAAAATATTTTGTTTACTCTTACATTCACTACATTTTTTTTTAATTGTGAAATTCAATGTGGCACTCTGCTAGGCATCAAGGGATGAAAACATAATTCAGACTTGGCTCTTATTCTTGGGAAGTGTAGTTGAAGCTTCTAGAAGCCCAGGGAAGCAAAGATGTTTTCTTTGGCTTACTTTTTCATTCTTGGCAATTTATTGTTGAGATTGTTGGAAAAATTCTTTTGTCTCCTGACTATCTTCTTTAGTGACAGGTTAGTAGATAACTTCTTGGTCACCTTGGAGCCCTGGCATTAAGAAAAGTTTGGTGCCTGCTCATCAGTTCCATCTGTGGGGGTGTAGTCTTCCCTGTCCAGTGTTTTGGTGAGCTTGAACTTCATATCTCATCCTTGTGCTTTAGCCCGATTTATACTGTATATAGTTTGCAACAGTCGGCTGTAAATGATTAACATGTAGCTGAAATCAGCATTACTAACTTTTATATCTAAGGTATCATCCTCCACCCCTCACAAAAATTTTATGTCTCAATATAGTTGGTTGATGTCCCATCTGGGCAGGTTTTCCATCAGCTGGAGGGTGATTCTAGCCCAGTGTGTGTGTGTGAAGGATTAGAATGTTAAGAGGACCACCCCAATCTAAAGTTTTAACTGCATAATTCTTACTGACAAGTGTTTTATTGATTTGAATGTGGCTGATTATTTAAAAACTAGAACAATATGAGCAAGATGATTTTTGTTAACTCCTGAGAATATGAAAATGTTTTTTAAAAAGTACTTTTTTAGTTCTTTGACAGGCACTTACAAGTCTTTGAACTGATACTATTTTTTTGTGCTTCGCACAGTTTTGCCTATGAATTCACTGATAAGCCAAGTCTAGGGACAGCTGTAGAAATTATTCGGGAATTTAATTTGGGATTTAAGGAGTGGCATTTTCTCTTTACATAAAAAGCTGACACTTTGTAGACAGACTACATTTAATATCCTACTCACCCCAAATACCCTCCTCTTTTCCAAAGGTCTTTCTCTTTCCAATTTGATAAAGCAATTGTGTAAAACCTGCATGTTGTTTATAGAATTGCCCCAAGGCATCCAATGATTACATATTTCTTACAGTTTGTAAAACCCCACCAGATTCTTCCCCGAAGACAGGCTTTTGAAATTGTTTGGAAGTTAATAAGTGCATTGTGTAAGGGAACTACTTTACTTTTTCAGCAGTAATATTGGATGCTTGCAACCAAAAGTGACAAGTGGTTACTGGCTTAACAGCTGTATGTTTTAGCAGACAGAGCAAAACAGTAAGATTTAATATCTACATGTAGGGATGGAATCCACCAGAACTTACCACTCTTAATCTTGAGCAAGAGAAGCAGATGGACCACAGTTGAAAAGGGAGTTGATGAGAGACACCTTCCTTAGAAGGCGTTTCTCTCCCTGGTTGATTAATATCTCACTGCCCCCCTTAAACACTCATTCCATTAAGACAGAGGCTGCTCTGTTTCTGATCACCATGTGGCAGGGTTCCTGGCACATGCTACTTGGCTCATTTCTTGGAGTAAAACCCAAAGTCCTCCCCTGGGTGAGCAGGCCCCCTGCCTCCCTCACGCTCACTCCTTGAGTACCATGCTCTTCTTTTGGAGCCTTTTGCAGCCATTTTTCCTGCCTGAAATGCTCTGCTCCCCCCTTCCCTTAGATTTCTGCTTAAATGCTATCTTTTTGGCACACAGGCTCTCCTTTGCTGCCCTGCCTGCCACTCCCTTGCGGTGTAGTCAATAAACTGATATCTCCTTAAAAAAAAAAACAAACAAAATGCTACCTTTTCAGAGAGGACAGCCCCACCTCACATATAAAATAGAACAGTTCCTACTCCCTTCAGCCCACATTCCCTGTGCCGTAACCTGACTTATTTTTCTCTGTAGGGCTTATCACTTAAGCTGTTACATATCTATTTCTTTGTTGTTTGTCCAGCCCAAGCAGTGTGACCTCTACAAAGACAGGGTCTGCGTGTACTTGGTTGTTACCTGAAGGTATGAATGAAGGAGGAGAGGTGCTCAGTATTTGGGGGATGAACAAGTGAGTGGGGAGATGTGGTGCTTATGGCACCCAAGCAGGGAAGGACTTCAGACATCATCCTTTAGGAAGTAGGTGGTGATTATACTAGATGAAGGAAGACACCATACCTAAAAAGGGGACATCTTGAGGAAAAGGTGTGGTTAGCCAGTGAAGGCTCAATGGTCATCGGTAGGGTGACTAGATGTCTCTTTTTTCTTAGGATAGTCTTGACATGCACCTATTTCTCCAGCTTAATATTTAATAGCACCCTTTTTCATCCTTAGAAATTTCCCTGGTTGGATTATAAGATACATAGATGTTCCCCAAGTTACAATGATTCCACTTATGATTTTTTGACTTTATGATGCTGTGAAGGTGATATTCAATAGAAACTATACTTTGAATTTAGAATTTTGATATTTTCTCAGGCTAGCAGCATGCAGTAAAATATTTTTGTAATGCTGGGCATGGCAGGGAGCCCGAGCTCCCACTCAGCCATGCTATCATGAGGATAAACAACCGATACACCTACAGCTGTTCTGTACACATACATCCATTGTGTTCGTCCCTTTCGGTATAGTGTTCAATCAGTTACATGAGATACTCAACTCTTTATTATAAGATAGATTTTGTGTCAGATGATTTTGCCCAACTATAGGCTAATGTAGGTCTTCTGAGTATGTTTAAATGTAGGTCTTCTGAGCAAGTTTAAGGTAGACTAGGCTGAGCTATGATGTTCAGTAGGTTAGGTGTATTACATGTACCTTTTTAAATTTAAATTCAGTTAGCCAGTTTTTGATATAATGTTCAATGATGCATTAGTTGGGTATATGATGAGCACTGGGTGTTTTACATGCACTTTTCAATGATGCTATTTTCAACTTAAAATGGGTTTATTGGGATGTTAGCACATCATAGGTGAAGGAGGATCTATATGGTCATCCTACTTAAGAGATTTGATTGCATCCAGGGATGCAGTTCTATGTATGAGAACTCAAAGTGGGAAGCAGTAAGAGAAGCAACTTTGGGGACACAAGTATATTTTATCCTTGACTGAACAGGGCCTCAGAGGAATGAGAAGGTCTTCCTTCAAGGAACGACTGAGCATGTGCAGTTCTGGACCAGCAGGCATTATCCCATCGTCTGTCAGGTCCTGTAGAAGTAGACTTAGCAGTGACTCAAGAACAATGGTGATTTGAGTTGATTCTAGCTGTCCACATGGTCCATGCAAGCCAACCATCGCCAACCCCCTACTTCCTCCCATCCTGCAAGCCCACAGCCTGGCCAGCTTCAGCTCTGCGGGTCTGGGACAATTTGGTGGTGGTAGTAACCTGCTGATAGGAAGCTTGTGCCATTAAATTTAGAAATGAACAGGATATGACTAGGAGTACATCCTGAGTGTGGGGAATGGTCGGTATCAGGCAGCTATTTAAGAAGATCACATGGGCTGTATTTTTATAGGTAGCAGGTAATATTTAAACATTCTGTCTGTGTATGTTCACTGTATTCTATACTTTTCAATTCTCATTTTTATTACAAAATAATTTAGGCTTGCTATTGCAAGAGTTAAATCTTCTTTTTTTTTTTTTTTTAAAGATTTTATTTATTTGACAGAGAGACAGCAAGAGCAGGAACACAAGCAGGGGGAGTGGGAGAGGGAGAAGCAGGCTTCCTGCCAAGCAGGGAGCCCGATGTGGGACTCGATCCTGGGACCCTGGGATCATGACCTGAGCTGAAGGCAGATGCTTAACGGCTGAGCCACCCAGGCACCCAAATCTTCTTTCTTTTTAAAATCCAGTTTTTTGAGGTTTTCAGTGCGAACACTGGCTTACGTCTTTCTACATGTTTTCTATGCTTAGGCAAAGGTATATAAATATGTACATATATATAAAGAACACTTCTCTGTTTTATTTTACAGATATGGCATCATGTCATAGCCAATACTTACCAAAGTCTTTTTCACTTAGCATTTCAAAACATCTTTGTTGGTCAATACATATCGATCTCCTCCATTCTCTTTAATTGCAGCTTAATATTCTATATATGGATAGGGCATCATTGATTCAATCATGTCCCTGTGATGTACTTTCAAGCTATTTCATTTTTTACTATTACAAATACTTTTTTTTTTTTAATTTTATTATGTTATGTTAGTCACCATACAATACATCATTAGTTTTTGATGCAGTGATCCACGATCCATTGTTTTCGTAAAGCACCCAGTGCTCCATGCAGTACGTGCCCTCCTTAATACTCATCACCCAGCTAACCAATACCCCCTCCCCCGTCCCCTCTAAAACCCTGTTTGTTTCTCAGAGTCCATAGTCTCTCATGGTTCATCTCTCCCTCTGATTCCCCCTCCCTTCATTTTTCCCTTCCTTCTCCTAATGTCCTCCATGCTATTCCTTATGTTCCACAAATAAGTGAAACCATATGATAATTGACTTTCTCTGCTTGACTTATTTCACTTAGCATAATCTCCTCCAGTCCCATCCATGTTGATGTAAAAGTTGGGTATTCATCTTTTCTGATGGCTGAGTAATATTCCATTGTATATATGGACCACATCTTCTTTATCCATTCATCTGTCAAAGGGCATCTCGGCTCTTTCCACAGTTTGGCTATTGCGGACATTGCTGCTATGAACATTGTGGTGCATGTGGCTCTTCTTTTCACTACATCTGTGTCTTTGGGGTAAATACCCAGGAGTGCAATTGCTGGGTCATAGGGTAGCTCTATTTTTAAAATTTTGAGGAACCTCCACACTGTTTTCCAAAGTGGCCACACCAACCTGCATTCCCACCAACAGTGTAAGAGGGTTCCCCTTTCTTCACAACCTCTCCAACATTTGTTGTTTCTTTCCCTGTCCATTTTGGCCATTCTAACTGGTTTAAGGTGGTATCTCAGTGTGGTTTTGATTAGAATTTCCCTGATGGCTAATGATGATGAACATTTTTTCATGTGTCTGTTAGCCATTTGTATGTCTTCTTCAGAGAAGTGTCTTTTCATATCTTCTGCCCATTTTTTGACTTGGTTATTTGTTTTTTGGGTGTTGAGTTTGAGAAGTTCTTTATAGATCTTGGATACCAGCCCTTTATCTGTAGAGTCATTTGCAAATATCTTCTCCCATTCTGTGGGTTGCCTCTTTGTTTTGTTGACTGTTTCCTTTGCTGTGCAGAAGCTTTTTATCTTGATGAAGTCCCAAAAGTTCATTTTTGCTTTTGTTTCACTAGCTTTTGATACCTGTCTGTATCTATCCTTAAATGCTGATGCTTTTATATCTGTGGAATAGATTCCTGAGACCAGGATTGCTGAGTTAGAGGGTATATGCCTTTTAAATTTTAACTGCCATCACTAGATACTTTCCCAAAGGATGTGTAATTCATCCTCCTTGTAGCAATAGGGGGCATTCCTGTTTTCTCACACCTTTGCCAGCAGTGGATGCTCAAATCTTTTTATTTTTTCTAACCCTTCAGGTAAACGATGAGATTATCTTTACTTTTGCCCTTTATTTTTGAGCATGTATTTTAAGTATTTTGTTGCATTCTGTAACTGCAAGATATGTAGCATTTACTAAAACTGCTAATAATCGTTACATAAAATTTAGACAACTAGGAAGATATACTGTTCAAATTTTTAAAACATTGAATCCATCTTCTTATGCCACATTGGGCGACTTATTTAACATATAAGGACTTTTTTTTTTTTTTTTTTTTTTACATATTTCCACATTTAATTCTAAGTATGACTAATAAGGAACTTTCAGATCAGGGTTTATAACTGGGAATTTTTTTATTTTCTCAGAGATCTATATATAAAATTTTAGCATTCGAAGTTTTATGGTGAATTATGACTGTTTTTAATAGACTTTGTGGGCCTAAAATGATATGGGAGGGTAACAGATCATAACAGACACTTCATCAAAGAAGATAAACAGATGGCAAATAAAGATATGAAAAGATGTTCAACATCATATGTCATCAGGGAAGTGCAAATGAAAACAGCAATGAAATACCACTATATTAGACTATTAGACTGGTCAAAATCCAAAACACTAACAGCACCAAATGCTGGTGAAAATGTGGAGTAATAGGAACTCTCATTTATTGCTGATGGGAAAGCAAAATGGTGCTTTGGAAGATAATATGGTAGTTTCTAAACATTCTTTTCATACCGTCTAGCAATCACACTCCTTATGAAAACTTAGGCCCACATAAAAACCTGTGGTTGGATGTTTATAGCAGCTTTATTCATAATTGCCAAAACTTCAGAGTAACCATGATGACCTTCAGTAGGTGAATGGATAAATAAACTGTGATACATCCAGACAATGGAACATTATGCAGTGCTATAAAGGAAAGAGCTATCAAGCCATGAAGAGACATGGAGGAAACTTAAACAAATATTAGTCAGTGAAAGAAGCCAACCTGAAAGAAGCCAGTACTGTATGGTGTCAACTATGTGACCTTCTGCTAAAGGCAAAACTATGGAGACTGTAAAGGGATCATAGTGGTTTCCAGGGTTGGATGGTGGAGGGAGAGATGAGCAGGCAGAACACAGAAGATTTTTAGGTCTGTGAAAATATTCTTTATGATATTACAATGATGGATACATGTTATTATACTTCGCCCAAGCCCATAGAATTTACAACACCAAGAGTGAATTGTAATGTCAATTAGGGACTTCGGTGATTGTGAGGTGTCATTGTATGTTCATCCTAAGGAAGATATGTACCACTCTGGCAGGGGATGTTGATAATGGGGGAAGCTATGCATGATAATGGAGGTCAGGAAATATATGGGAAGTTTCTGTACCTTGATCTCAATTTTGCTATAAACCTAAAATTGCTCTAAAAAATAAAATCTTTTAGGGGTGTCCAGGTAGCTTGGTTGGTTAAGCATCCGACTCTTGTTTTCGGCTCAGGTCATGACAAGACCTGAGTTGCGCTCCGTGCTGAGGTGGAACCTGCTTAAGAGTCTCCCTCTCCCTCTGCCCGCCCCCCACTCACATGCTCTTTATCTCTCTCTAAATAAATATAAAAAAGTTTAAAAATAAAAAAATAAAATCTTTTATAAAGAAGTAATATGGAAGACTGTGATCTATTAATTTGTCATGTAATTTTTTTTTAAGATTTTTATTTATTTATTTGACAGAGAGAGACACAGTAAGAGAAGGAACACAAGCAGGGAGAGTGGGAGAGGGAGAAGCAGGCCTCCTGCCGAGCAGGGAGCCTGATGTGGGGCTCAATCCCAGGACCCTGGGACCATGACCTGAGCCCAAGGCAGACGCCCAACCGACTGAGCCACCCAGGCACCCCTGTCATGTAATTTTTAAGTTAGTAGTTAGCCTTGGCAATAGGCTTTTTTAATGCATTATTAAAGTATAATTTAGTGGAAGCTATGAATTCTAAATATTTCAAATATGAAGGAATCAAATGTGATGGAGGGGGCAGGTTAATGTGTGGTGGTTCACTTGGGCCATGTGTGATTCTGTGCCATGCTACAATGGCATTTCTATCCCTTAAACCAAAGGCAACTATGTAAATAGCAACTTGCTTACAGCAGTGTGCTATATTCAAGGTGGCAGGTTTCTGTCTCCAAGGGCCTTGGTGTATTGTGAGAACTTCATTGATTGATGCTTGAATTGTTGTAGCACAACATAAAAATATATTGTTGTCTGGTAGTGATGAAGGAAATTGTATTACTGCACATCATGCTTGTGAGGGATGACATTTTCGAGGAGATGTAGGGAAAATATTCCCACATATTAGAACTGTTGTATACTTCCTATGTCCAAATGCACATAGACAAGGGACTAATACATTGGGAAATGCTTCTTTACTGTTTTACCTGGGAAACTGGGCATTTTTTGCTTGCACAGAGAAAACTGAAGAAGTGCCTATTGTCTTACAACTTTATGGTATAAGTACTCCTCGAAAATAATGAAATGTATCCTTCTTGTTGGTCTTTGCAACTTTCACTAGCTGTGACCTCACCTAACTGTGCCATGCAAGGTGTCACTCTTCCTTCCTTTACCCCCTAAGAATAGCCACTCTTGATTCCATGTCTGCCCTGGGTGGCTGGTTCAACATTTGCCTCAATCTGTAGTGAACCTGCCCAGCCCCTAGGAAGTAACCATTTCCCCTTTCTCTAATGGTTGCTGACATACCTGAATCTTGGAATCCAACATGGATTGGTTGATGGAGTCAAGGGGAAATGTGTGTGAAGTGAGTGCTCAGAGGAAAGAGGACACTGTACTTTAGAAACCTTTAACTTTCTTAAGGTTAATATGTAAGGAAAACAGTAATTTGTCTTGAGGGTTTTCTCCCCCTTTTGTAATCTAGTTCTTTTTAAAATGTGAATCTCAGAATTGGCTGAATAATGATGGATAAACTTAATGAGTCCTTCTCATCAACTTTTGTGCATTATTTCATTTAATCCTCAGATAATTATGAGAAGGTACTCCTGTTATCCTTTTTGTTGAAATTGAGATTCAGTGGTGTTTAAAGTATCTCACCAGGAGGGCAGTCCACGATGGCATCATGGTGAGACTCTGAACTCACCTTCTCCCCTGGACAAGGAATCTACACCTACACAGAGAGCAGTTCCTTCTGAAGAAGAACTGAGGGCTAATTGAACAGCTTCTGCACAACAAATGACAGAGGGACCACATAGAGAAGGCTAGGAGAGATGGAGAAGTGATAATGATGGGAACCCCACCCCTGACATGGCAACCTTGGTAGGGAGGGTTATCACTGAAGGGCTCACTGCAGATTTGCCTGCCCTGGGGCATAGAGAAAAACCAGTGTTATAAAGGACAACTAGAATATAAGAGAAGGAAATCCATTAACTACCCCTACAGTGTTTGCCAAATTGGAGGGTAACTGCTGGAACTCTCTCTGGGGTCAAAGGATCTAGTGAGGGCCACTTTTTATGCCCCCCCCCCCAATAATGCTGATGGGAGCAGAGTCCAGGTGTTCTAGCTGGCCTTCTGGGGCTACTCCAGTGCACCCAAGGCCCCTGGCCTCCAGTTCCAGCCATCCCAAGGTAGCCTCGGGTGGCAGATTCTGGGACTCTACCCACCAATGGCATTCCCATGGCTTGTGTCCAACACAGCTCCAGTTGGACTGCCAAAACCACCAGTCACATTCAGTCTATACAGGGAATGCTCTTACATAAAGCTACACCTTTGAGACCAGGAGAGGTAGCTGTTCCTCCTCATTCGTAGAAATAAACACAGAAAGTCAAACAAAATGAGGAGGCAGAGGAGTATATTCCATATGAAAGAACAAGATAAAACCCCAGGAAAAAAACCCTAAAGAAATGGAGATAAGGAATTTACCTGATAAAAGAGTTCAAAGCAATGGTCATAAAGGTGCTAACCAAACTTGGGAGAAAAATGGAAGAACACAGTGAGAACTTAAATGAAGAGTTAGAAAATATAAGAAAGAGCCAATAAGAGAAGAAGAATACAATAACTGAAATGAAAAATACACTGGAGTGAATCAACAGTGGATTAGATGATCAGCAACCTGGAAGACAGAAGAGTAGAAGTCACCCAGTCTGAACAGCAAAAATAAAAAAAGAACTTAAAAAATGGGGATAGGTTAAGCGACCTCTAGAACAACATCAAGTGTACTAACCATTCACATTAATAGGATCCCAGAAAGAGAAGAGAGAAAGGGGGCAGAAAACTTATTTGAAGAAATAATGGCTGAAAACTTCCCTAACTTGGGGAAGGAATCACAGAGAGTTCCAAACAAGATGAACCCAAAAAAATCCACACCAAGACATGCTATAATTAAAATGACGTAAGTTAAAGAGAAAGAGAGAACCTTAAATGAAGCAAGAGAAAAATAGTCACATATGTGGGAAACACCATAAGACTATTAGCTGATTTTCAGCAGAAACTTTGCAGGCCAGAAGAGAGTGGCAGGATATTTAAAGTACTTAAAGGGAAAAACTTACAACCAAGAATACTCCACCCAGCAAGATTATCATTCAGATTTGAAGGAAAGATAAAGAGTTTCCCAGACAAGCAGAAACTAAAGGAGTTCATCACTACTAGATTAGCCTTACAAAAAATTTGTTAAATTGTCTTCTTTAAGCAGAAAAACAAAGGCCATAACTAGGAATAAGAAAACATATGAAAGAAAAAAATCTCACTGTTAAAGGCAAATACATCGTAAGGCAGGGACCAGCCACTTAAAAAGCTAGTATGAAGGTTAAAAGACAAAAATAGTGAAATCAAATATAACTTAACTAAAAGTAGGTAAGGGATACACAGAATAAAAAGATGTAATATGTGACATCAAAAACAAAATGGGGGAGGGGGTTAGAAATGTAATTCTTTTAGAATATATTTGAACTTAAGCAACTATCAGCTTAAAATAGACTGCTATATATGTAGGTTGTTATTTGGAACTTCATGGCAACCACAAAAAAATTCTACAATAGATATACAACTGCTTTACACCATAAACAAAAATAAATAAAAAATGGATAAAGACTTGAATGTGAGACCTAAAACCATAAAACTAGCAGAGAACTTAGGTAATGAGCTCTTTATCATCAATCTTAGTTATATATATATATATATATGAGAGAGAGAGAGCATGACTGGGGTGGGGAGGGGCAGAGGGAGAGGGAGGGGGAGAATCCTAAGCAGGCACCATGCCTAGTGTGGAGCCCAGTGCTTGATCTTATGACCCTGAGGTCATGACCTGAACTGAAATCAAGAATTGGACGCTTAACCAACTAAGCTACCCAGGTGCCCCTATTTTTATTTATTTATTTATTTTTCCCTTTGGACTAGTCTCCTCAGACATGGGCAACAGAAGCTAAAATAAACAAATGAGATTACCTCAAACTAAAAAGCTTTTGCCGGTGAAGGAAACCACCAACAAAACAAAAAGGCAACCTACTGAATAGGAGAAGATATTTATAGGGGTTAATATCTAAAATATATTAAGAACCTACACAACTTAATATAAAAAAAACCCAACCTAAATAACCCAATTAAAGCATGGGCACAGGACTCAAATTTTTCCAAAGAAGACATACAGATGGTGTTGGAAGGGTGGGGGTTAGCATAATAGGTGGAAGGGATTGAGAGGCACAAACTTCCAGTTATAAAATAAATAAGTCATAAGGATGTAATACAGGATAGGGAATATAGTCAATAATACTGTAATAATTTTGTATAGTGACAGATGGCAACCAGACTTATCATGGGGATCATTTTGTAATGTCTAAAAATATCAAATCACTGTGATGTACACCTAAAACTAATAGGGTATTGTCTACCAATTATGCTTCAATTAAAATAATAAAGTAGCTTGCCAAGGTTAATCAAAGCTAGAAAGTAGAGGGTCTGTCTGCCTACAAAGTCCATATTTTATAGGACTTTGCTCTTAATGAGCAAATTTATAATTATTGCTTAATGGGCAAGTGGAGCCCATTGGCATATACCATCAAGTTTCCTCCTTATAATTTTGTTTTCAGCATCAGTTTGATGCATACCTCTCTGCTCAGTACTCTCTCACCTACTGTGTTTGGAAATTAAAATAGTGTTACATTCCTAAAAAGAATCCTTATTCACATCCAAGAAGAGCTCCCAAATGCATTACTGGTTTACCTACTAAATATTGCTAATTTGTACTGCCTTCCAGATGACCACAACCACTACACTAGCCACATTACCTGCTTGGTTGTTGGTTATTTTGCTTTTAATAACAACTCTGAAGTTTTTATATTCACTTTACAGTAATTTTACATTTTTATTTATGTACTAAAAATGTGGTCCTCTCATACCTAAGGCTGTAGATGAGTATATTTCTGGTTTAATTGGGAATATGTAGAGATGGGGGGCCCTGGAAAAGAAGACCCCAGAAGTCTCCTCTAGGTGTTTGTCATACACTGGCAATGGCTGTAGAGGAGAGTGTGTAAATATAATGAGCAAAACATTCATTAGAACTGATATTTAAAATCATGCCCAACACCTAGTAAGCACTATGTAAGTGCTTTGTGAGTGTTAATTTATTTTACCTTTACCATCCTATGGGTGGTACTGTGATCTGCATTTTCCAGAAGAGGAAGCTGAAATTATGTATCATTCTCAAGACCACTCAACTAGGAAGGGCTGGGATTCCAGTATAGTTGGTTAGATTCTTGAGTTCCAGCTCATAACCTGTAGGCTAGATTTTAGCCTTATCCTGGTTTGCATGTATTTAAATATTCTGGCCGGAGAGTATCTCAGATAGAGCTATCCCAGGGGACTATCTAAGAAGGTCTATGAAACAACTTGATAGAGAAAGTAGCATTAAATACATACTAACAGGCAATTTTATTTAGAATTATTTGGCTATGGGGTCAATGTTATCAATATTATGTTTTCTTGAAAAACAGAAATAAAGAAGAAAAGCCTATAGCATCTTAAATTTCACTCATTTCTGTTCCCTTTTATTAGACTATACCTGATTTATTCCAGCTTTCTCAGGATATGGGACAATTGTTACATGATTGGTGCAGTGTCTTCTTGGCTTGCATTTGATAGTAGAAAGTATTTAAAAAGCTCTATTTGTTAGGTGCCAAAAAAACAAAATCAAAAAAGACCCATTGTGGTGTAATTGTACGGTTGATGAAAATATATGACCTCTTCAAGTTACTTTTAAAATGCAGCTTAAAAATGAGACACAATTTACTTGTAAGAAATCACAAGTTTTGTTTTGTTTTGTTTTTTTTCAGAAATAATTTGCTTCAGGGGCTTGGGGGCAGTTGTTTAGGAGTTTTTATTTTAAGTGGCTCTGTGAAGACATCCTTTCCTTCAGTCTCAGGGATGGAGAGTGTGAGTTTCATTGGCCAGAGCACCCTGGGCCTGAAGCCTACTCTTTGGGTTTCTTTAGTGTCCTTATGGTTTAGTGTCCTGCAGTAATTTTTGGGTAAGTGTAATTTGGGATAAATTTAACAGTGAAAACCCAGTTTGGAGAACACTTTGTTTCTTGTTTGCTCTCACATGCTGGTGTATAACTTTGAGCTTCTCTGTAACCTACTATCTGTGGGAGCTTAGTTTCTTTTTCTGTGAAATGAGGATGTGCTCTCTCCTGCTAGGACTGCTCTGCACATCAAGTGAAGACTGCTTGTAACATCATGGCCCTGAATTGTCACTCATTCATTGTGGCTATCCTGTCCCTTCCTTTTGCCCCTTCCGTGACAGAGGATCTTACTGGGCATGGGAGGTTGGCAAAGGAACTTGGAGAGTAATTGCCCATAGACACTTTCTTTTCCATGGGAAGACACCTAGAAGCTCTGGTATGAGAAGTAATTTTAGCTGACCAAGAGTTTCTTTCAGCATATACATATATATATTTATTTTTTTGAGTTGAGGGGGAGCACATGAGCGAGGGTAGGGATGGAGAGAGAGGGAGAGAGAATCTGAAGCAGACTCCCAGACTCCCTGCTGAGCACAGAGCCCAGTGCAGGGCTGAATCCCGACCCTGGGATCATGACCTGAGTCAAAATCAAGGTTGGACACTCAACCAACAGAACCACCCAGGTGCCCCTAACGCACCCCCCCTTTTTTTTTGAGAGAGAGAGAGCAGGGGCAGGGGGCAGAGGTAGAGGGAGCCAGAGAGGGAAAATCTTAGCCCCAAGGGCTCAATCTCATGACCCTGAGATCATGACAAAATCAAGAGTCAGACACTTAAATGACTGAGCCACCCAGGCACCCCAAGAATTTCCTGATCAAGGGACATATTCCCTTTCTGTTGTTGTGTGACATGTTGCCACAGATGTAGCAGATTAAGACAACATGCATTGAGTAGCTCCCAGTTCTGTAAGTCAGAAGGCTGGGCTGGCTTTGTATTCTCAGGGCACCACAAGGCCAAGATCAAGGTGTCCCCTGGCTGAGTGCTTATCTGGAGGCTCTGGGGAAGAATTCACTTCCATGTTCATTGCTGGTGGAACCCAGTTGCTTGTGGCTCTGGTCTGAGGACCACATCTCCTTGCTGATGTTCAGTAGGAGGTGGTTCTCAGCTTGTCAAAAGCTATTTGCATCCTTCTCATGGCCCCTCCATCTTCAGGGCCAGCAAGGGTTCATGCAGTCAAATCTTTCTGACTTCCCCCTTTCGTGCTACCAGCCTGAGACAGCTCTCCACTTGA
Source organism: Halichoerus grypus (assembly GCF_964656455.1). NCBI lineage: Eukaryota > Metazoa > Chordata > Mammalia > Carnivora > Phocidae > Halichoerus > Halichoerus grypus. The sequence goes on from NC_135724.1 coordinate 56,423,039, forward strand.
GAGCTTAAGAGATTAGATCAGCCCCTGAGGTTAGAATGTCTCACTCTTAAGGTCCACTTTGCCATATAACAGCATGGCATAATCATGTTATCATAATCAAGTATGCATATGATGATAAGCATAATAATGAAAAAAATCACAGGAGTGATATGTCATCCTATTCAGTTCTAAAAGGTGTGGTATCTGGGGGTGGGTGTGGGTTCATTTTTAGAAATCCACCCACCACAAAGAATATCTCAGAATGCCTCCAAGCACTCCGAGCTCTGTCTGAACCCTGCTGGAATAAGCACAAACCTATGTGGCCCAGCAAACATCTTATTTCAGTCAGGATGGCTAATTTCATTTGATTTTAAGAAGTTTGTGGGCAGAATTTTCAGCTCAAGTATGATCATTATATCTTGATGCCTCAGAGGGTGTTAGAGATTCCTAAAGATGATAGTGAACATATTAGAAGAGGAGAGAGTATTGTTCAGGTATTTCCAAACCGTTTATATGCAGACTTTCAATGTGTCTTATAGGTGAGACAGAGATGTATTATGGGTCAGTTCACTGCTCATTTTATTGCGGGAATGAGTCTGTGGTACTGGATCACCTGGGGTTTCTACAAATATAATTGAGATTATAGGTCATAAGTTAGAAGGTCCATTATATAAACGGGCAAATGTAACATTACCATGTTGATCAGTTACCAAGTCCTAGGGTGATATGGCAACAGCCAAACCCTTAGAAGCAGTTCTCCTAAGGCTTTGATTTTTTTGAGTTTACCTCCTAAGGCCTCCTCAGGGCCACCAAGCAAGGTCAGGCAATAATTCGTCTCTTAGAGGAACATCTGATGGCTAAAATCAAGTCAGTGTCCATTACTTTATCATAGAGATAATCTCACAAAAGGGCACCTGTATCAGTTAGAATTCTTTGGTTGCAAGCAATAAAATTGGACCACAGTTAATTTAAAGCAGAAAGGGAATTTATCATAAGGACCTCAGGAAGCTCACAGAATCCAGTGGCAGACCAGAAAACTGGACTCAGGATAGTGACTGTCAGGAGCAATCCAGAGGAGTTTTAGGGAACAAGATTTATTACCTAACTACTGCCCTGTCTTTTCAGGGCATGTTGCAGGCAACAGGATGGGATCCTTTTCTCTCTTTAGGCACCACACTAATCAAGACTCAAAACACTGAAGAGAATGTTTCATGGACATTCTCCATCTGGAGAATGCTTTCTCCAGAAAGGCAGGGACTCCAAGTCTGCACCCACTGATGGAGGGGTACATACCCTGAAGGAACTCAGGGTGTGGTTACCAGGCACAGAGGGAATAGATGCCGGGGAAAAACCCTAAGACAAAAAGCCGACCCTCGCTCTGAAATCTTTTTGCTTAAAATGCTTTCTCAAAAACTATTCTAAAAAAAATGTATGGTGATTAAAAAAACACACTTCTGCCTTAAACAAGAGTCTTTTATTGATACACAATTGCTGTCTCAAATCATAGAAACCCAAAAGCCCCCAAAAGCTAATGTTAAATTAGAATATTTCAGGCATATTCCCTTATTTGCATAATATCAATGAAATCCTTTGACTAGGTGGATAAGAAGGGCCTTTTAGCATATGACAATGAATACCTGTGGCAAAAAAAAGAAAGAAGATCTGCAAGCAAATAACACAGGAGCAAAAAGCATTGTTTGTTGTCCTGGAGTCATGTTAACTGATTATTTATTTGTAAAATGAATACAAACTACAAAAATAATCCCCATTCTATTTGTTGCCTGATAATAGCTTTTAAAATGAACAACATTTGTGTCTAACATAAAAAACCCTCTGTATCTGACAATTTATGGGTAAGTGATCATGTTGTAATAGCATTGTATCAAAAGCTGCTTTTCTTTATAAACCCTTACATTTAATCCCTCCAACCAGCCAACAAGCTATGTGCTTCCCAGGGAATTAATTTAAGATTGAAGATAAAAAAAGAGGCCAAAGTTAATGACATCAAAGAGAAAGCTCCTGAAAGAAGTAATAGTTTCAAAAAGATTTTGACTGTTTTATAAAACAAATATAAGCTGCTGTAGAAAGAATTGGTGTAAAATAAGGTTATTGCTTCTGACTTATTCAAAATGATTTTGTTCTAGTTTATAACCTCAACTAATCTCATAATAAATGTTTTAAAGTAAAATTTTAATATGTGCATTGGGAATGCACAAAACTGACCAGTTTCACTATTAGATTGCAAAAACTGTTTTAAATATTGAAAATGTAATTTTGAAAAGAGCAAATCATTACTTTTGATAGCATGGAATTTTTTATACTTGAAGTATGAGATTTCTAAATGGATAAATAGGCAAAAGGGGGTTCATTGGTGAGTTAGAGAAGATCTGAAATTTAATTGCAGTCTGGCAAGGAGATACAATAAATGGCATAAAACCACCAGGGAGAAAAAAATCACTTTTGGTGAATGTTCTCCATTTTCAATAAAAACCTTTCCATGTAATGACTTATACCTATAGTGTAATTGAGGTAACACATTATTTACACATTTAATCTTATTTTGATTTACTCTTAATTTATCTGATATCAGCAGCCTGTTAGATGATAATTTAAAAATCCACTCCTACCGTAATTGCTTTAGGAAACCTTCCTAATGATAATTTTATTCCCTAGAATAATTTAACTTTCCATTTAAAATGCACATCTAAGCACGATAAAGTATGTATTGGCAACAGAATATGTTTATGTTCATGTAGAATGATAATTTCCTTAATGGACAGCAAGCAATACTATGCTTCATATTTTATGGTAATGGAGATGGACTGAAATTGTATTTGACTACATGTACCTTCTATGTTTGTATGGAGCATAAACAAGGTGGGTCACCTTGGTGGCTCAGTCAGTTAAGTGTCTGCCTTCAGCTCAGGTCATGATCCCAGGGCATCGGGCTGCCCGCTCAGCGGGGAACCTGCTTCTCCCTCTACCCTTCCCCCCCCTTTCGCTTATGATCGCTCTCTCACTCTCTCTCTCTCAAATAAATAAATAAAATCTTAAAAAAAAAAAAAAGGAGGTATAAGAGTTTAAAGCATTAAAAAAATTCCCCAGAAGTGTGTTTATGGAAGCAAACTGAGGTTATGACATGTTTTGTCAGCCCTCACATACACTCCAGTTAAAGCTGCTTCCCTAGCATGTAGCACTTTTGAAGACGTATGTCTGGCTCTTTCCTGGAAAGATGGGCAGGACTGGTTCTTTCTCAGAAGCTGTGATGCCATATTTCCAGATCTGTGTCCCACACCTGAAAGATACCACCCTCTCCTGTCCTGCTCCTGCAGGGAGCTTTATTCCACAGGGAAGAAATGCTAGAGAAATCTTTGAATGCACCCTCACTAGAAGAATAGAGATGGAATGATGGAGACTCTCCAAAAGAAAGATGGTGTTGGAAATACAGAGATAGTCCTTCCAGAAAAGCTCTGGGGATGCTGTTCCCCCAAGCTTTGGATGCTGCGGATTGTCTTCTGTCAATCATTGAAAGACTGAAGCTTCTAGCTCAGTTCCTGTAAATGTTCAGTACAGGGTATAGGTGTTGGGGAAAAAGAAACCCCAGATGATTGCATTCAGGAGAATCCCAAGGTTCATGTGTGATGAGACGATAAGAGTCGTAGAGGAAGGTTCAGACAACTTTATGCCTAAGGTGTCAACTGAAGCAGGTGCTTCCAGAAGTCAGGAAGAGAGCCGTCCAGGCACTTCCAAGCCATAAGGATTTGCTGTCAGGTTATCACACTCGCCCTTTGTGCATCTTTCCCTGTGCTTTTTACTTTTGTGGGAGCACCGGGGCAGGAAATAGTCATTGGAGGGGTTAGCTCACAAGAACTGTGACTTTCATAGATGAAATCAGCTGGTGCCAAACTAGAGCCTTCAGGGATGGAGGCCATGAACTAAAATGCCAGATCTCTCCTTCCTTAAGTCTTTGAGTCTCTTAATGGACCCTAACCAGAGGCAGAGACCATGTAGGTTGGCCTTCAGGGCATAGTAAAAGGGTAGAGAAGGTGGGGGTGGATTTGGTAGCTAGTAGAGAATATCGAGCCCAGACTTTATGTAAAAGTTGGAAGTGCACAAATTTACATACCATTCCATGTTATATGAATAGTTTAAGGCATGATGAATTATACATGAAGTTTACATATATTATTTAGTTTATAAAACCTTAATCTTGTGTCTCATTCTTCTGCACATGGCTAGGTAATCAGAGGGATTCATCACCCAATGTTTTCCTGACACTTCAAAGCACTTCTGGAGGTGTAGTATACTGAACACACAGAATCTAGACAGGGGGGTAGAAGTCTATCGGTACTGTCTTCTGTAGGAAGAGGAGTGGTTACTTACCTTACCATGGAGACACTGAACTATGATAACTTTTCATCATCCCTTTTTGGCATTATATTTTTAAAAGATATGAAGTTACTAGAAGTTGTGCCATAGGAGGCATTAAAATGAGAAAGAATCTTGTAAATAAACTAGGACCTTAACATGGACCTTTGAATGGAGAACTGAAGCCTTTGAGATGGAGACAGATATATAAACCCCAGAACTCAAGATGATGCTACCTCTCCTCTTTGTGTGTGTTGACCTGGCTTGTCTACTTCATATACTGTTCATATATAGAATTTTTGTTGCCTCTGGTATTCATAGCACACTGCTAACTCAGAATTTTCATCTATTACTCAGTAGAATATTGTGGATTACTCCAAATTTCAGAGATGCTGCAGAGAACTATTTATAATTTGAGAAACAAGATATGAAGTGTGCCCCACACAGCACAAGGGAAAAATGTTCTTAAGAAAATTACTTAACTATTTCAAGAAAACAACTCAGGACATGATAGAATGGTATTAAGTTCTAAAAGAACATTTTTTGTCATTTGTAATAACTCCTGAATAATAAAATTTTATATGTGTCTTTTAAATATGCGATAATAAAAATATCACCCTTAGAATATGTTACAAAGGTAATGAAGCTAGTGAGGAATCACATAGGAAAGTCTTGTACTTCATGTGGAGTGAATCCAACAAATACTGATACCAAGCAGGTATGATAAATATAGTCACTGTTTTAGGAATAAAGAAGACCGTTGGAGAAGAACAAACCCCTATATGTCACCTTTATCCTAAAAAGAAAATGTTATAAAATATGCTTTTAATTTAACTCACATATAATTTGTGTGCTGAATCTGATATTGGAGCTAAGTAGAAAAATTTTAAAACAGAAAGTATATACTGTTTAACGTCTTAAATCTTGGTAATCTGAAGATGAAGTTATTGTTGCATTGCATTAATTTTTGTTAATTGTAGGTAAAGGTTAGTGGAGTGTGTACAACATCTGAGATCTGTTAATCCTCGTCCTTTGCTGAAAAGGGATGTAAAATATATTAAAGTACACAAGCTTGTGCCATACATGTTGGATAAGTTGGTAAATGTTTTAAAAAATGTGTGTGTGTGTGTGTGTTTTACCAAAGTGAGGCAGATGTGGTTTCCTTGGAGGATTTTTTGACTTTCATCATAAGTCCAAGCAAGTGCAGTAATAGTATCTGTACTTTCACTACTTTCTTTACAATTCCACTTGTATCAGAATTTTTTTGATAACTCTAAACATGCAGACATTGAAGGAGTCATATATTATCTTGATCTTATTTTACTCCCCTTGGGAGGTCCATGTGAATGGAGATCGCATATTAAGTGCACCGAGGGTCATGATCATCTAATTCATATACTGCAGATGGTGAATGGGAGAAAAATTTCTGGAGAAAAATATAAAACACTGAAACTCTCTTTTTAAATTTTTCATGCTGTTGTCTTTTTTAAAAATATAATTGACATACACTATCCTGTTAACTTTCAGGTATACATCAGAGTGATTTGATATTTTTATACATTATGAAATGGTCCCCACAATAAGTCTAGTTATCATCTATCACCATACAAAGTCATTACAATATTATTGACTATATTTCCCATGCTGTACATTACATCCCTGTGACTTACTTATTTTGTGACTGGAAGTTTGTACTTCTTAATCCCCTTCACCTGTTTTGCCCACTCCCAAACCCCTACCCACTCTGGTAACCAATAGTTTGTGTCCTGTATCTATGAGTCCGTTTCATCGCTTCTCGGCCTTTTGGCTAAGATCAAGTGTAGTATCTGTTCTTATCAGTTTAATATGAGTCCGTTTCTATTTAGTTTGTTTTGCTTTTTAGATTGCACATATAAGTGAAATCATATGATGCTTATCTTTTTCTGACTTATTTCACTTAGCATAATATCCCCTAGGTCTAACCTAGAGGCAATATGGCAATATTTCATTCTTTTTTATGACTGAGTAGTATTCTACTGTATGTATATGTATATACATATATGCCATATCCTCTTTATCCTTTCTTCTATTGATGGACACTTAGGTTGCTTTTATATCTTGGCTATTGTAAATAATGCTGCAGTGGATATAGGGCACATATATTTCTTCGAATTGATGTTTTTATGTTCTTCAGATAAATACCCAGAATTGGAATTGCTGGATCATATGGTAGTTCTATTTTAAAATTTTTTGAGGAAACTACATACTGTTTCTCATAGTGGCTATAACAATTTACATTTTCACCCACAGTGTACAAGGATTCCCTTTTTTCCACATCTTTGCTAACACTTGTTATTTCTTATCCTTTTGGTAATAGCCAATCTGATAGATGTGAGGTGTTATCTTTGTGGTTTTGATTAGTATTTCCCTGATGACTAGTGATGTTGAGCATCTTTTCATGTGCCTGTTGGCCACCTGTATGCCTTTTTTGGGAAAAAAATGTCTATTCAAGTCTTCTGCCCATTTTTAAATCAAGTTGCTTATTTCTTTGGGTATTTAGTTGTGTAAGTTTTTTATATGCTTTGATATTAACCCCTTATCAGATGCATGATATGCAAATATCTTCTTCCATTCATTAGGTTGCCTTTTTGTCTTGTCGATAGTTTCTAACACTGTACAAAAGCTGGTGAGTTTGATATAATCCCTTTTGTTGCCCTTGCCTGAGGAAACCGGTCCAAAAAAAATTGCTAAGATTGATGTCAAAGAGTTTACTGCTTGTGTTTTCTTCTAGTTTTATGGTTTCAGGTCTTATATTCAAGCCTTTAATCCATTTTGAATTTATATTTGTATATGGTGTATGATAGTGGTCCAGTTCTTTTGCATGTAACTGTTGAGTTTTCCCAGCATCATTTATTAAAGGTACCATTCCCCCATCATATATTCTTGCCTCTTTGTCATAGATTAATTGGCTATATATGCACAGGTTTATTTCTGGGTTCTCTGTTCTCTTCTATTGATCAGTGTATCTGTTTTTGTGCCATTGCCATACTGTTTTGATGACTCTAGCTTTATAGTATAGATTGAAATCAGGGAGCATGATACCTTCTGCCTTGTTCTTCTTTTTCAAGATTGCTTTGGTTATTTGGGGCCTTTTGTGATCCCATACAAATCTTAGTATTCTTTGGTTTAGTTCTGAGAAGAATGCCATTGGTATTTGGATGGGGATCACATTGAATATATGGATTGCTTTGTATAGTATGGACATTTTAATACTACTAACTATTCCTATCTATGAGCATGAAATATCTTTCCATTTATTTGTGTTGTCTTCAGTTTCTTTCAAGGATATTATATAGTTTTCAGAGTACAGGTCTTTCACCTCCTTGGTCAAATTTATTCCTAGGTATTTTATTCCTTTTGATGCAATTATAAATGGGATTTTAAAAATTTCTCTGTCTGATAGCTCATTATTAGTGTATGGAAACACAACCCATTGCTCTATGTTAATGTTGTGTCCTGTGACTTTACTGGATTTGTTTATTAATTTTAATAGTTTTTTTGGTAGTCTTTAGGATTTTCTTTATGTAGTATCATGACATCTGCAAATAGTGCCATTTTATTTCTTCCTTTCCCATTTGGGTGCCTCTTATTTATTTTTCTTGGTTAATTGCTGTGGCTAGGACTTACAGTACGATACTGAATAAAAATGGTGAGAGTGGACATCCTTGTCTTACTCCTAGTCTTAGAGAAAAAGCTTTCAGCTTTTACCATGGAGCATGATGTTAACTGTCATGCTGTCATCTCCTTTAAGCATAAAATACTACTTGATAATTCTTAGATAGTGTGAACAAAATATAAAGATCATAGAAACTCTCCTAATTATAGATAAGTAATTAATGTGGTGTAGATTTTCACTAACTAGGTTTACTTGAATCAGGCTTAAATAAGCCAGTGTGTTACTAATTTAACCTCTGTGTGTGTGTGTGTGTGTGTGTATGGTAAGCTTCTGGGAGAACTGATCATTGAGAAATAATAGATTTTAAAAAGAAACTGGCAAATTGAAAGAAAATTGGTATAATTTTTAGAGGGAGAAAAATTGTTTCTCCTATTCATTCCACTGATGGACCCAGCAGGATTGAATTCAGTGGGATTCAGTGGGATTCAGAAAGTACTTACATTTGGCTCTCTCTGCTATTGTTGATCAAACACTGACCAATTTCCATTTTTTATTCTTACTGTAGTTTTATTTGAATAATTCATAAGCACAAGTTATGAAATGATACAACCCTCAAATGACACAGTCAAATCTATAAGTTAATAATATGCTGAGACATTTTGCAACTGAAGCCACAAGTTAATAATGTCCTGAGATTTTTTAAAGTTTACTTACTAATAAGTGAATGTATCTTTAATGTTGAATTTTTATTCTGTTCTATTTTTAGATTTAAAGTCTAGGTTTTCAAAATTATAAATGCTGTATAATTTAAACTGATTTTGAATCCTTGAAGATACTTTTGTTTTTTTGTTATACTTCGATATAAATTTAACAAGCGTATAATATTCAGTATATTAAAAATACAAGAGGCTTGATCTGAAACGCCAGACTTTTAGTGTATGAAGCTGAAATTAGTTTCTCAGTCCACATTTAACACTGACTAAACAGTTATTTCTTCAATGCTTATAATCGGCAGGCCATTTTGTTAGGTACTATGAGGAATAATGAATTAGACTGATATTCTGTTCTTATGTAGCTTGCACCCTAGCATGTGAGACGGACTAAGTGTTAAGCTTTTGTAATTTAAATTAATAGATTCCAGAAAAGAGTTAAAGATGCATTCACTCAGGGCGCCTGGGTGGCTCAGTCAGTTAAGGGTCTGCCTTTGGCTCAGGTCATGATCCCAGTGTCCTGGGATCGAGCCCTGCATCTGGAGCCTGCTTCTCCCTCTCCCTCTGCCTGCACTCCCCTTGTTTGTGCTCTCTCTCTCTGCCAAATAAATAAAATCGTTAAAAAAAAGATACATTCACTCACTGAACACACCTAATGAGGATTTATTAGTTGTAAGCACTGTATTAGACATACAGTAATCATATAAAGGCTCTAGGTGTTGAGAAAATGAGAGATGATGGAGAAGGGTCCCTGGAGACAAAGATGGGTGACCTGAGGTGAACTCATCTCTTGGGGACTCTGTGGAGGGTGTGGGCGTGGGAAAGATGCCAAATTCCAGGGTGCACGGACTGTAGTAGCCAACTGGGGGGCAAGATAGCTGGGGTGGGAGGAACACACAGGACAAGGAAGTTGTTAGGTATGCTTGGGTATGGAATGCCTAACGAAGCCTGGAGAGGTATTCAGAAAGGTTGCTTTGGGTCACGTTTTGGAAGAAAGCAAAGGAAATGTTATGGTAAGGAATTTAGACTTTAAAGGCAATGAGGAGCCACTGGAAGCTTTCGAGCAGTGACTTGATCTGAGTAAGATCAGTCTGAAAACAGACTGGACCAGGGGATTGATGCATTGAAGAGAAGTTAAACAAGAGGGAGCTGAATAGCATATGTACCTGAGCTCTGGGCGGTGTGACCTCTGACCATGGAAGATTGGACTCCCGGGGCTGGCAAGAGGTCTCCTGCTCAGCCTGTGCCCACCAGTGCTGCGCCACCCACATCCACATGGCCCTTGGAGCTGCGGGAGCAACCTCCTCCCACCCTACCTATCCCTGTCTTTGACACAGCTTTTGGATTTTTTCCTCACCTGGGAAAACTGCTAGTCTCCTTACACATAGGAAATATTCCACAAACACTTATAAACTCCACATCCTCCCTACTCTGGCTCTACTTCTGACTTCCCATGCCCTTCTTCATTGACTTGATCTTAGATCTGAAAATACCCAGGAAGATCTCATCATTTTATAGATTATTTCTCCGGGCAGGTCTTCCAGAGTTATTTGTCCACCCCTTGGAACCTTGTGATTTCCTGGGTTGTAACCATGTCTCACCCAACTGGATGTTATGGAGTTCGTTTATATTAACTTATGTTTCGGGCTGCCTGACAGCGCAGGAATGCCACCATCAGCAGTATGACCATCGTTTGCAGACTGCAAAGCCTTTTCTCGTAAATTATCCCCTTTGATTCTTCCCACAACCTACCTCTGGGGCAGGTGACACTACTGAGCTTAGCTGCGAGTTGACATAGCTGCCGTGAGAGACAGTGACATGCCTGAGGTCTCACAGTTAAGTGATGGGGTGGCGGTTTTTGTACAAAGTGCAAGAACCTGAGAGGTCATGGCAGAACTTCTGGAGCAGGAATGATGAAATACAAGCACACTTTTATTGCATTTGTAAGCACCAGGCTTTTGTGGAAGCACATGGTTTATGTGATCACCTCAGCTTCACAACAGTCCATACTATAGAGATAAGGAAACAATTTACCCTAGGGAAAAAGGTATCAGACCCTAGGCCTTCCTACAGCGTAGCCAACAATTTCGGCACACAGTGTGTGCCTCGCCGCATGCTCGGGAACACAAGCTGCTGTGGGTTGTTTCTTGGTAGTGGCGGGGAGCAGAGGGGCCTGGCACAGGCCAGTAGCCCTGTTGTGTACTATTCCTACAGGAGGGAGTCCAGGGAGCAGTACACACGTGAACTTGAAATTTAACCATGATCTCCTGAAAACTTTACAGACCGATGTCAGAAAAGAAGCGATCAGCGATGCCTGCTGCATGAATCTACTCTCCTTGTCAGTTGACATCCCTGGCTTTATTCTTATTTATTACACTCATTAAAGTTGTAATTAGTAGCAAGTCCCTTTTAATTTTTTAAAAAAAATTTTCTTAGTTCATATCAGTGCTTTATACTCAATCAGTGTTTTTACTGAATAATGTGCCTTCCTCAAAAGGGCTTTTTTTTACCCTTTACCCATTTACCTTGAAGGTGATAAATCATTATCCTTTATCATCATACCACAAAGAGCCCAATTAAATAATTGTCAAATGGCTCTATTTACATTATCTTTCACATTCAGGTGCCTGAGGTGTATATACTGTAGGAAGAAATGACTGTACTGACAGGTTGTCAGTCATGTATCGGCAGAAATCAGAGAAGGAGCCATGTGCCACAGTGGGTACAATCAAGACCTTTTATTAATAGCTATAGAAATTAATGTCATTCAGTAGCAAACCCTGAACTGTGACCGATGAACTCTATGTGACAGAAGCTACTGGAGGCCAGACATCTCTGCTACTGTTCCTCTCTGGAAACGCACATGCAAGTGGACATAGATTCACTGTGACCTTTGGTCACACAGGTGGCTCCCGGCGTGGAGCAGAAGGCTGCATTTCTGTAATTAATGTTAGCTCTTTGGAACGGTTTTTGTAGAAAAATCATGTTTGTAGAAAAAAACCTGACCGTGGTTAGGTTCTGAGGCTAGCTCCAAAACTCATTATTTAACCACTATGTTTTCTTCCATTGTTCTGCCTTATATATTATTTATATTATTGCATTTAGTATCTTATATTACACCTGCTTTTATTTGTCTGTATTGCTTATTGGGCTGAGAGTTCCCTATGAGCAGGGATGGTTTGTCTCAGAAAGCGCTCAGGCCTATTCCTGAAACATATGATTCATTATGAAATTTTTTTTTTAGTGAATGGAAGTATGACATAGTGTAAGTTCTAGTGAACTACATGTTTTCAAGAGACAAATCTGCTCAGAATTCCAAGTCTGAAAGTCACAAAATACTCCTGGAATAGGTAAATTGAAGATTATCTGCAAATATAGTTCAGTATTTTAAAATTATGGTTAACTAAACTTCATTAATTCAGACTGCCTTGATAACCTCTTCAGGAGAAGCCTAACATTTCTTCAGCTGCACAGTTATATGAAATGAAGGGTTAGTACTGGGGTTTGGGACAGGCCTTCTTCAACTCTGTAATTCTTTTCTAATCCAATGGGAAATTAAATTATGATTATATGTTCTTTGTTTTCTGGAATTTTAATGGAATGTGAGTAATGCTATTTATAATAGATTTCAAAAGCCTTATCCTATGACCCAGAAAGATATTTACCTTTTTTCACTTTGGGATGGATATTTCTTAGATGCCAGATCTGAATTAAATACTTTTAAAAAGATAATTTTTAATATAAATGTTTTGATTGTACAGTTTTGTATTTTTAAGACCTTTACTTCAACCAGCTTCCATATAGGGGAAAATAGGAAAATCAGAGTACTTTTATTTTGATTTATTTATTTATTTTTAAAAGATTTTGTTTATTCAGAGAGAGAGAGCATGTGGGAGTGGGGGAAGGGCAGAGAGAGAGAGAAGGAGAGAGAGAATCCCTAGAGGACTCTGCACTGAGCAGGGAGACCCACACAGGGCTCAAGGCCACAACCCCGAGATCATGACCTGAGCCGAAATGAAGAGTCAGACGCTCAACCAACTGAGCCACCCAGTTGCCCTTAGAGTGCTTTTTTTATTTGGAAATATTGGAAGCAAAATTTTTAAATTTTTTGTAGTGAACATATGGGAACAATATGGATATTTTTGAACAGCGCTTTAAATAAGAACTTGAATTGGGTTACGTGTTTATATTTTGAAATTTAAATCTCTGTTAGACTGGATCCCTTTCTGGCTGCAGCCCCTTGAGAAGAGATTGTGTCTTAGTTTTCTTTTTATCCAAAGTGACTTTCACAGAGCCGGGCACATAATAAGAACTATTGATGTTTATAGAATGAATGAATTATGAAAAATTAACTCAGGCATGTTAAAGTCCACATTACATATTATTTTGCCTTCTCTCTCTGGGAAACTATACCTCATGTAGTTCTAGCCTTATATCAAAATCTATGATAGTGCTTTTGATCAAGCCTAAGAAGTATTAAATAGCTTCAAAAAGTTAGAGTGTGGATAGCAGAATGTTTTAATGGGAGTAGAAAATGTATTTCTATAACGACATTATTAAGGACCACCAACATTTTCGTTTTGAAACATTATGTGGAAACAATTGGGTAATTAGAAGCTTTTAAGTGACTGGGAAGCCAACCATGATTATCTTTGGGTTTCATGGATGAGTGTCATTAGTCGTAAAGCCCCATCTTTCTCTATTTTTGCTGGTTAAAACTAAATTATCTTTGGTTTTCTAATCATGCCAGGAGCATACTATCCCTTTGTCCACCAAAAGACGTGGATTACCTGATGATTGGAGAGAAATGCTGTGATTCTCTAGAAATGACATTATTGTATAGTATATGTGCATGAGAGACTTGGATGGGAGGAGGTGTATTAATCCTTCCTCAATTAACTTTTTAGCGAGAAATCGTGAAAGTTACAGAGGAATAGGAAGAAAAAAGATTTCCTGGAATCAGTTTGCTTATATTTTGGAAGTAGTTTTTTGGGGCATTGAGTTCACACCAGTATCTTATCAAATATACATTGCCCAGAATGAGTATAAATACCGTAGGTGCTCACTCCAAAGATGACTGTGCTGGCAGGCTGACATGGGCTACAGATTAGCTTGCCTTGACATTGCTCCTTTTATTCTTAGGTGAGGGAAACTAGTGACTTCCAAGAATGTGTTTTTATAAATATTTTAATAGCTAACAGTGGAGGGGTTACTACTTGCTGAGCACCCCACCTGCATGATCTATTCCAATTCCTACTCCACTTTGGCATCTGCCTCAGTTGTTGGGAATAGCTTGTCCACAGTCCCACAGCTAATATGTGACAGAACTAGGATTGGTAGCCAGGCAGTCTGATCCTAACCTTCCTACTATTTTGTAATGCCCTCCTGTTCTAGAAATATTAAAAAGCTGATGAACAGAAATAAAACAGAAACACCTGCTACATCGGTCCAACATTTAACTTAATCCACTCCTTCTGCCAAAAAATTGGATTGACTGTCTTATCATGTGTGATGCTGTGTGGAAAATATGAAGACAAATCCCCCACAGGCTCATGGTTCAGGGAGAGACTAGGGTATAATAGAGGTCATCTAGAATATCAGTAAAGAACTCTAATTCAAAGTGGAAAATAGGTGCCTTTTAAAGGTATAAGGAGAGAGTAATTGCACCTAAGGAGAATCCAGGAAGGTGTTGCAGAGGAAGTGGCATTTGCACTGGGTTCTGGAAGGCTAGGTGGGCTATCACAGATGCAGACTACGGCTGTGGGGGGTCGGAGGTGTGCCTAAAGGAGGTGGGACAAGTATGAATAAGTATAGGTAAGGGAGAGATGGGGCTGGTATTTTCAAAAATGGGAAGTGTAATTTTGAAGTGTAGTGGGTCATAGAGATTTGGTGATATCAGGACTTAGAAAGCCGCAGATGTCAAGTCGCTGTTCAGAGGCAGTGAAGTAACACAGAAAACCTTGGGGTTGAGTTGTTTTAGGCATAACTGTTCTTTGCTGTGCCAGTCTAGTGATCAAGAGTGGCACAAGTGATCACCGAAGCCTGGTAGCTTGCTTCTGGGGGGTCTGGTCTTCCTCAGGCTTGTAATGACTCTTCTGTCCATTTCACTTTCCCTTTCTGTTGTCAGCTTCCCTTAAATTTGAGGACTCACCAGCCCCAGACCATAGGAAGGGTATGCATTCTAGTCTTAATAAATTCCATATGTCTCATGTTTTTGTAGTCATTTTCCATTCTGTGAAATGTGGTGAGACATTACTGATGGTGGTTAATCACAGTTCTTCCTCATAAAAGAGAATGCTTTGGGAAACACTTTGATTTTGATCAGGTGTGGATAGTTAATAGAAGCAGAGATAGGAAACTCCCTTCCACAATGGTTTGAAGTATAAAGACAAGGAACAGGATATAAGAACGTATTCATGAAATGGTACATGAATGTGAAAATTTTCAAAGGTCCGAATGTATACATTTGAGATAGTATTTTAAAAATTGAGGGCAAAAAATGGCTTAAAGGAAAAAGAAAGCTTTCTTGAAGGCTTCCTGAGAGGGGCCCTGGGCTAAGTTTTTCCTAGGCATTGTCTCATTTAATTCTGACTCTAGTCTTGAGCCAGAAGGGTTGTTGTTATCCCCATTTTGCAAAATGAGAAAACGGAAGGTTCAAGAGTTTGGTGGACTTGACCAGTGTGCTGGAAATGCTAACATGTGGCAGGGCAGGGGCTTGAACCCACATCCGCCTTATTCCAGAGGCTAGTGTTGTCTAGCTAACCTCCCCTATAGATGGGGAGTCAGAGCTCATCATGGCAGTGAAATCCCCTAGCAAGACATACAAACCGAAAATGAGTCCCAGGTCCTTCGAGGTATTCTTGATATAAAAAGGTAATTTTTCAGTGCCAGATTGGTTTTGAGAATCCTTTGCCCCTTCTGGTTATTGGCTGTTTGCATGAGTGCCGTGGCGCACGTGGCATGGGTCCCCGCAGCTGGTGGAGACAGGCTGCCACACAGTCCTTTGCACTAGGGCACGATGCATCAGTCAATGGCACTTAATGCACAGAGGGGACGTGCGACGGCTGGTGGGCGGGTATGCCGCTTTGCAGTCACCTCTGAAAGTTTTGAGTGCATTCAGCACTACATGCTATACAATAGGTTTACAGCAATTTACTTGATATTTCTGTGCATCATCATGTAATTTTAAGAGTTGAAAATGTCACTGTCTGTCTTTGGCATATAGTTATTTTCTACTTAGTTGGTATTCCTTGCTTGGATTTCATCTACCTTAGAGGGCTTTCCTATAGACTTAGCTACTCCTGCTCTGTCGGCTTCTGGAGAGTGGTGTCTGGTGCTACGCTGCTTTTTAAGGTAGTTCAAGCAGCGTGGCTCACAATTTGTGGCCAACCTCCCATCCCGGTGCAGTTTTCTCTTTATACCTTCAGTGAAGCTAATGGGTTTTGACAGGAATATTGACATTGCTCTTATGATGGTTTGAGGGTAAGTAGATAAAAATGTTGCTTAAACTCCTTAATGTAAAATTAGTTCTTTATAAAAGTTCCTTTCTCGGTGCCTCAGTGACACTGACAGCCTTATTAATACTTTTCAATATTCTAATGTCAGCAGTCATTTAATATCAGCTTAATCATTTTAATGGTTAATGTTGGCTTTTTGGCATGATCATTTAAATATCCCAGAAGATTGGGTTTATTATTCCTCACCAAGTAGATTCATTTTAAAGTCAAGAAAATTGCATTACTTGTAACATCAGACATACCTTTTCAAGGATTTTTCTTTAAATCAAGTCATTATTTTTATTTCTTAATAGGATCACAAAAAAGGCTTTTTTGCAAATTAAGCCTTTAGAAAATGAAAACAATCTCAGGTTTTTTTCTGATTCTAACAATACTCTTAAAAGTTTAGCACACACATTTCAATTTAAATTTTCCTAGAAACAGGTTTTCAGAGTAGATGTCTTTTCATGTACAATAGCCTGTTTTATCTGTGCCACAGATAATCGTTTAAATCAGATTTATCACTTTCTTGGCATATTTTGAGATACCCTTACAAAGGAAATGTGTAAATGTTTCATTAGTGATAGACGTACAAATGTACTGTGTAAGAATCATTGAAAACTTCTAACAGCATGTGTGTTTTTATGGTTACCAGTTCACACTGGTCATCCTATCACTGGGTCTTTGGTTTTGCACGTTTCTATGCAGAGCCCATTCATGGGGCTGTCTTTACTGTGCGGGCTTTATACTTATCCAAACAAGGAATTGTAACAGCAGTATTTCATAGCTAAAGCTGAATGATGGCAGGCATAATTACTGAGACTAACATCTGGAGTGGTTTATTAAAGGGAAACCTGCTAAGATTGTTAGCATATACCAAACAGCATTATCCATATGTGCCATTTCATCACTATTGAATGTCGGGGTGTGTTAGGATGAAGGAAAATGAATAAAATCCAGCAAAGGATCACAACTAACACATTCTCTCTCCAGAGCTGATTTTAGTTTATCTCGATGGAGCCATTTGCTAGAGATTTTTAAGAACCTGAACATCACTCATCTGGAGGGTTTCTAAACATACAGGTACCTGGTTACTTGGTCTTCCCGGAATTAAAATGTACCCTTTCATTAAACTCCTGCCTCTTGTTTTATAAATGTTCTCCAAATTCTAAAATGAATGAAAGGTTATCATTTACAAATAAACAAAATTAGCAGATTTCAAGGGCCTACTACATGTTCAGTCTTACTGGAAGCCTGGGACACATACTTAAGAAGGAATTTAAT
The DNA here is from genome assembly GCF_964656455.1 of Halichoerus grypus. Taxonomy (NCBI): domain Eukaryota; kingdom Metazoa; phylum Chordata; class Mammalia; order Carnivora; family Phocidae; genus Halichoerus; species Halichoerus grypus. The sequence continues at coordinate 56,440,531 of NC_135724.1, forward strand.
AGGAATCTTGTCCAGTAGGTGGGTGATAGAAGAGCACTTTGCCATAGTCAGATTTCTTGGAGTCATGACACTGACTTGCTGTTGACTTTTTTCATTGTAGGAGAGCTCTGTATTTGACTAGAGGGTGTTAAGTTGGTGGGTTGGTCCTTCTCAAACTATAAGAGGTTCAATTCTTATGAATACTATAGTTCCAATAATCTGGCAAGTCACTTTGTTGAAATAGTAATGGAGAGGCTACCCTAATCTGGCACCGTAATGTCCTTGTTAGGCACTAGTGGAGGATTTTATGCCCATCTTACATTCTGCACACGGGAATGGAAGGAGAGGACACGGATCTTCAAAAATCGTATTTGGATGGAGAAGAAATTGTTCCCCAGAACATGCTCTCCGTTTTCCCTCCGTTCTAGTCACCATCAGGTGCCAAAGACTGAAAGAAAAGTGAGTAAGAATGTTGCCATCCTTTGGCTCTGTTGTAGTTAGAGTGACTGATTGTGTTAGTAAATAATATCTGCCAAGAGTTCATAAGTTGTATGGTGGAGGTAGGTGTAAGTACAGAGGGAGCACTGTGGAAGAGATGAGTAGTTTAATGTGCTCGTTGGACAAACAGTCTACCACAACATCTCATCACCTCCCCTTGAAAACAACCACAGCAGATTCCCTCCCACACCACACAGCAGATTCCCTCCCACACTACACATTCCTTCCCTCACCCTGTGCAGATATTCCCTTTACAACGTCTGCACTGAATACGGGTTCCTCTTCCCACAGAAGTCCTGCTGCCACTCTCACCTGCCCCCAATCTCTCTTCTCTAGCACCCTAGGGCTGTCGCCTCAGGGCAGCCCCCTTCCTAGCTGGGCCTTCAAAGTGGGCTCTGACTGGTATTTGCTGTCAGTCTCCTTTGTTCCACGCCATCTGCCATCTTGCTCTCATCCGTGCAGTGCACACGTCTCCCCTTCCATAAAAGCCAGGCTTCTTGGGAAGACCCCCATGGCCTTCGGCCATTCTTCCCACGTTCTCACAGCAGGCTGTGACGTTCGCTCTTCTGTGGCTTTCCCTCTGCCTTTTATTCCATCCAGAGGGCTCTTCCCCCTTTGTCTGGTGAATTCCTTGTCAGCCTTCAAAATGAAGGTCAAGCCTTCACATTTTCGTTTCTAAGAGATGGAGCTGCTTCCTTCAGAGTCTGGTGCCTCTTCCATACCCCAGGGATGCACATATCCCATAGCATTTCAACTTTCTGCCTCCTGCATATTCTGTGAGTTCCTCGAGGGTAAGGATTTGTCTAATTCAGCTGTGCATTCCCAGGGCCTCACACATTGTTGGTATACAACCAGTGTTTGTGGAGTAAAATGCCTGACTGAGGTGCTAATTGAACTTGCCCTTGAAGGAGTAAAATTTTTCAGTGATGAATACTGATTAATATGCATTCACCATTAGATAAACTTAGGCAGATCTCTCACTTTTAAAAAATGTGTTTTAGCAGAATAGACGTCCTGCGAGTATATTGAAAAGCAGGCTATGGATGAAGCCCGCAGAGGGAGATGGTACATTTGCCACTGTTGTGTTTCTGAGACATTATATGTCGATGTCTTAAATGCCTGCAGTTTAAAATAATCAGCTATACAACAGTGTTGGTTTGAAGCTTTTTACCCATTTCTTGGATATTTGGCTTATTTGATTTCCAGACATTCTTATTTCTGAATTGCTATTTTGTAGCTTTGGAATGCACCAAACACCGTGCCTTGGTGGCTCCTGTGTGCACGTGGGCACACGTGTGTGCACACAGAAACACATCATACATATGTATGAAAGAATTTATAATCAATAAAAGCATCTATAAACATTTTTATGTTTCTGAATTGTATATAACTCTGTCGCAAGAGCAGGTTGCTAAGATCCCCTGATCCCAGATGTCACCCTGAAGACAGAAGTACACCATTGGTAAATACACACAATTAAAGAGGCACTAAGTTAGGACTTACAGCCTATGGTAATGGGGGCATCTGTGGTTGTTGTGGGCATTTTCCATACACAATAGTGGACATCTTTTTCTGCCTTCTTTTCTGCTGCTTTCTTTCCCCTCTTTCCCTCTTCCCCTGCTCTCGCCTTTGCTCCTCTCTGCTAGTGGACCCCCTGCATATTGTTTATTGCTTCCTGGTGAGCTGATGGTTGAGAAGACTCTGGGTAAGCAGACAAGTCAGACCAGAAGCGATGCTGTCACATGATCTAACATGCAGAAGGACTTTATGAGCTCATTTATTGACTAATTATGGACTTATAGATCAATAGTTGTGGAATGTGGGAATGTGTCCAGAGCACTGACTCAGACTGTGTCTACCACTGAATTTTTGCTCTTGAACTAGGTTGGTGGAAGGGAGTTTATTTGCATTTTTTGGATTAATAGTGAATTCGAACATCAGCTATGATTTTTATTGTTCATTTGTATTCCTTCTTTTTAATATCTTTTGCCCATTTTTCTCTGTGGCTGCTTTGGTTTAAGTAACAGAAAGAGCATTAGGATTCCCAACAAAGAACTACTTACTTGGTATATCCCTTGTAGCTATAAGTAGCTAGTTCCATGAGATGGCTGGAGCAATATGTTGCTGGGATGGTTGAGAGTAAGACAGGGATTTTTGATTTTCTGAACATCCTGCTTATTGATGTTTAGAATTCAACTATGGAGCTGAGTTGGAAAATATCTCTATATTCTGTTTTTCCTGTTTCTTCTGAACATTAATGGTGTGTGTCCATCCTTACTCTTAAGTGGCCCTAGAGGTGATGTTTTGTTTACATGGTGTTTTGTTTTGCTTTGCTTTGCTTTTCTCTGTAATACCTTTCCAGAGACATACCTTCTGGCTCAAATTACTCATTATCCTAATCCCAGGATTTTCCTGTTTTACCTAGTTCAATGCAGTAAACATCTTATAATTCAGAAAAATACATTATCCAGCATCATGATAAAAGGAAGGATGTGTATAACATGAGTACAATTTTCTTGGATGATTGTAACTTATTAAATACAAAATTTTGCATTTTAACCATTTTATGGGAAAAGTGCCTAAAATATATTATCTGTATCAGACTACTGATACAGATTATTTTCTGATATATCATTATTTTCTGATGGTATGTATGTAGAAGTGGAATTATTGAGTTGTGGAGTATGCATAAGCTTTGCTTCAGTAGACACAATGAAATAGTTTCTCAAGGTGATTGTGTCATTTTACAGTCCTTCAACAGTGTAAGAGTGTTTCGGTTTTTCTACGTGCTCACCAACACTTGGTCTGTCATTTTCATTTTATACATTCTGGTGACTGTGTGGGTATGGTATTGTAACATTATGGTATGGTTTGCAATTTGTTGAAGACTAGGGAAGCTCATCACCTTTTCATATATTATTAGCCATTTGAATATCTTTGTGTGAAGGGTCTATTCAATTTTTCTGCCCATATTTCCTTTGGATATCCTATCTTCTAAATCCTCATTTGTAGTTGTTTTTCTAAATTCTGGACTTAAGTGCTTTGTTGGATATATTTAGTGAAAATGTATTTTTCCACTTGCTGTGTTTTAGTCTTATTCTCTTAATAAAGTTGTTTCTTTAATAGTTAACATTTTCTGTAGCCTGTTTAAGAATCTTTTGCCTATACCAAGGTGACTAAGATAGTCTCCTGTTTTCCTACAAATATGTTATGTTTCACCTTTATATTTTCAGGCCTTCTGGAATTGATTTTTGTGAATTGTGTAATGTGAGGTCAGTCTTCCTTTCTTCCATATCCAACTGACCCAGCCGTGTTTATTGAAAAGACCATCCTTTTCCCCATTGCACTGAAGTGTCGTTGTTGTGATAAATCACTCTATTTTGCTGCCTTCATTGTGGGATACTGTAAGAACTTACAGAATTTTGTACACATCACAAGTTTATTTCTGAAAATGTGTAGGTTAGGATGTGCCATCAGAGGGAGTTGATGTGGTAAGCAGGGTCGGGCCTGGTTAGTACTTGGATGGGAGAGGGAGTTGATGTGGAAGGTCCTTTATCTTTCTGTGCTAATATGAAAAAATAAGTAAAAATATTTTATAAAGATAAGTATTTAACTGACATTGAAAATAAGGGAAGAAAATCTGTAGGTGCCAAGAATTAAGTAAGGACTCTTGGTGGTGAGAGGAACTGAATCCAAGAGAACTGGACCAGATAAACCCTTTATGTGCTGGAGTTTTAATGCCATACAGAACTAAGTGAGTATATGAGCAAGAATTAGGCTTCTTGCAAACCCAACAGCCAGGAAAGGGTGATTTAGTTGGCACAGTTCTGCCTGCTGACTAAAGGATGAGGCATAGAAATTGAAGTCCTAGACAGTAGATGTAAGCAAGACCAGTTATGGGGTGTTAGATATCTGAGACTGTGCAGTGCATGCATTTGAATTCTTTTTTTAATCACTCTGGGGAAGGCCTGGACTAAGAAACCACCATAAAATCTGACCAAGTACTCTTTTATCACATTAGGCTAAGGTAAAGGCAACCATAGAATCATTCCGAAGGAATGCTTCTCAGACCCTAGAAGAAGATAATTTGTGGTAAAGATGGTAAAAATTTACAAAGCACTTCAGGTAGAAAGGGAGAATATTAAGGGCTTTCCAAGAGAATGGGCAGATTATGGACCAAAAGAAAATAAAAAGAGTGACTACAGACTTTTCATCAGTAATAATAGATTATGGAAGACAATGGAATTTAAAGTACTAGGAGAAAATTTGTTAACCTAGAATTTTATACCCAAATAAATTATCACTCAGGCTTAAGGATGAAATTAATACGTTTTTGACTTGAACAGAAATACAAGATCATTTTCAAAAGGAAACTACAAATAGGGAATGAATGCAAATAAATAATCAACCTTACTAATAATTACAGAGATAAAAATTAAAGCAACAATTATTACATAGTCAGTCTGTCAAATAGAGATAAAGGCCAATCATGTTGACAAGGCTCTAGGGACATACAACTGCCTCACATTTAGCTGATAACTTTACATTGCTTGCTACATTTTTAGAGAACAAGACAGCAAAGACCTTAAAATTGTACAAGGTCTTTGAACCTGCAATTTTACTTCAGGAATATATTCTAAGGAAGTAATTTATTTATTTATTTAGTATTTTTAAAAAGATTTTATGTATTTATTTGAGACAGAAAACAGAAGTGGGGAAGAGGGCCAGAGGGAGAGGGAGAAGCAGAAGCCCCACTGAGCAGGGAGCCTGATGCAGGGCTTGATCCCAGGACCCTGAGATCATAACCTGAGCCGAAGGCATATGCTTAACCGACTGAGCCACCCAGGCGTCCCCAGCCCTATTTTTAATAATTGCAAGCTATCCAAATGTCCATCTACACAGGATGGATAAATCAATTTAGCCATAAAATTTTCATCCCAGTGTTTTTAAGAGCTCAGGGTTGAAAGTCAATGTCCAACATGGGATGATTATTAAATCTGTAATTATAGAATACTATATATAGTTACTAGAAACAGCATTTCAGAAATATGTCAACTGGTATGAAAACATACATTAAAAAAATACACTAAATGAAGAAATTATAAAATGTGAATAGCAAGATCTCTTTTTATAAAGGCAAAATATATTTGAAAATATATCAGTATATCAGTATCTGTATATAGCTCAAAGTTTTAATAGTGGTTGTACTTGGGTTGTTTGTATTGTGTGGTTTTAAAACAGTCTTCATTAGTCTAGGTTTTATTAGTTTTTCAAAGTTAGATTATGATTTTTTAGAAAGAAAAGAAAAAAGAAATTTCACATTGGCAGAAACACAAAAAATATTGTGAGCGTTATAATGTAGTACTTAGCATACACAGCAGCTTGATGTACAGGTAATTGTCAGAGTCCAATCAACTGTGTCTGGTTCATAGTTTTTTCATTGAGTATAAGGATTAAGATGAAGTTGTTTCTGCATTTTAAATCCCAGTAAACAATTTTAACTTTTTAAATTAAAGTTTCCTTAAAACCTCAAAGGATAAAAGGGCACTGTATTGATTATTCAGTATATAGAATGTATAAATGTTACTTATCTTATTTTGTTTAATAGTTCTTTATGATTCCCTGCTCCTGTAATTCTTTTTATAAATATATTTTTTTCTGTTTAGATAACTAAGGGACAGTGCTTTGGGCCCAGATCATCTGAGAATGACATACAGTGATCATCTGTTATAGGCATGAGGGTGTGAGAGATGTCAAGAATGAGGCAATAATGAGGGTTTGTGTGTGCCAATTTTTTTTTTCATTGAGATTTAAAAATAGCTTAAGAGAGGTGCCTGTTTCAAATAGAAGATAACTTTAAAAGAATTGGAAGCCAAGATTCTGATATGGAGGAACAGACTGTCCCAGTGGAACACAATGCAAACTACACCCTTATTCTTGCCAAAAGGAAAGGTGGAAACAACTTTTTTAGATTAATTTTTAGATCATTGATATTTGGTGGCTCTTGGTGCCTGAATTCCTTTTGGAGATAATTGTGGAATCAGTTTTAAAAACCTACCTCATGTCTGAGAGAGCATTTATAATCTTATTATAGGCAAATAGAAAGCATTATTAATTACTTAAGGCACTATTCTTTTAACTTTGTATTATACAACTTAAAATCATGAAGGAAAGAAAAATATTTTATTAGTCAACTGCAGGCTCTTTTTAAATAACTTAGGGGAAATTTTCCTCTGGGTCTTTAAGCAAAATATAAATTGACATCCAGTGCCAGCTACCTAAAAAAAGACTGTGTAATTCTTTACAAGATGTGTCCCACATTGACTTGTGTTAGCTGTGGTTTAGAGAGAAACAGAAAAAGTGGAGTTCATACTTGATTGGGAACCCCAAAACTTGTCTGGCTCTACCAATAACTGGATATGTGGCTTAGAAAATCACTTACCTCCTTGAGTTCACTTTTTTTTCTCTATTATGTGAAAGGGTTGAATGTATTTGTAGGTGATCTTCAGAGTCCTTGCTACTACAGTATTCTGTTTGTGTGTTCAGACACAATGATCCCAAAAGTTGATACCCTATGTATTGACTTTTTCCAGCATTCTAGCAAGAATTACTTTAGCACTAGAATATTGCATAATATGCTATTTAAAAGTGTTTTAGATTATTTATACCCAACTGCTTTATTCAGGTTTTGAGTTGGCTTTCAGAAAGCATACAGAAAGGTTTTTTAAAGAAAGTGAATATCTGGACTATAGAAATATAAAATTAAACAGGGGATTAAGAATATATATTTTTGGTGGGTATATCTGACTTTTATGATGTAATATTGAAAGCCTTAATTGTAACCAAATAATGTTTTCCAGTCTGTGTTTAACTATACATAAAACTCAGTGGACGATTCATAAAGAGTATAATTGACAGCTAGTAAAACCCTTGCAAAAATGAATCAGTTTTTAACTCATATTAAATTATCCTTTTCTAAAAGACTGAAAACTATAATCAGGTTCTTTCTGTGTAATTTACTATAGATTACTACTTTAAGAAAATAACATCTTTTGTTAAAAAGGCTTTTCTATTATTGGCTTATGGTGTCCCCTACTCCCACTGAATTAAAGCTTTCAACCTGCTGTTAGATGCCCTGAGCTTTTCACCTGAACATTTTTACAATGAGAGCGTAATGAATGTTGAAACTGGTATAGATTATTTAAAATAAGCTTAGATTAGCTCTCTATTGCTGCTCTTGACCTCCAGAGAGAGAAAAGAAGCAAATCTCTTAGTACAGAGGTGGAATTGTTATTAAATGCTTCAAAGCTTAAATTTTAAGGATGAAGTATGTAGCTTCCCACTGATACTTTTTCTTTATTTCTTGGGTCCACTTATTAGATGAGCAAGTATGAATATTCTGACAGTTATAATGTGCTCATTGTGTATTATAAACACTAGAAAACAATATCATTGATACGTTATATGGAAGAATTAGGAACTTAAAATTGCTCATTTGTGCATTTATCAAAAATAATACTAAACTTTATGGGTGAATATTCTGTAGATAGAGTGTTGAAAATGCAGCCAAGGTTTCTGCCTTCAGAGAGATTTTGGGATTATGGTCAAGATTTTTATTATGATTTTCTTTTTAGATGCTGAGGGCCTTTACCAAAATTCAGCACCCATTCCTGATTTAAAAAAAAAAAAAACACTCAAAAAAAAGACCCCACCACTCAATAAAATATGAATTGGTAAACCATTCTGTAACATTAGCTAAATATTTAGACTGTGGAAATAGGGTCAGCATCTTACTCAATGTTGAAATATGAGAATCATTCCAACTAGCCCCCCAAAAGACAAGGGTAACAGCATCTTCACCTCTGTTTAACTTTATATTGGAGGGGGTAGTCAATGAAAGCAGACAGGAAAGATAATTAGAGGCAAAAGAATTGGATGACAGGGAGTGGGGACTCTTTCTTTGCAGGTGATTCCTGGAAAATCTAAATGAATAGATGAGGAAACTAACACAAACAATAAAGAATTCAGTAAGGTACCAGGATATAACATTAGCTTACAACAGTCAAACATTAACCAACCAGAAGATAAAATGGTAGAGAAAATCCTATTTATGACAGCAATGACAATAACAACAGGAAACTAAAATACTTGGAAGTAAAATTAAGTGTACATATACAAAATCTATATAAGAAAATTCCAGGGCGCCTGGGTGGCTCAGTTGGTTAAGTATCTGCTTTCGGCTCAGGTCAGGATCCTGGAGTCCCTGGATCGAGTCCCGCATCGGGCTCCCTGCTCGGCAGGGAGTCTGCTTCTCCCTCTGACCCTAACCCCTCTCATGTGCTCTCTCTCATTCTCTCTCTCTCACATAAATAAAATCTTAAAAAAAAAAAAAAAGAAAGAAAATTCCAAACCTTTCCTGGAAGGTCCAAAGTAGCTTTGAACAAATGGGTCATCATAACCTGTTCTTGGGTTGGATGGCTCAACATGATAAAGATGTTATTTATCTTTAGGTTATTAATAAATTGAATGCAACCAGTAAAAGTGATGGATTTTTACTCCCAAGCTTGACAGTTTGATTCTCATGTTCATATAGAAAATAAACATGCAAGAATATCTAGAAAAACCTGAAAGAAGAGTCACAGGTAGTTTGTGTTTTCTGATTTTCACAGAGCCTCAGTAATGAAATAGTGTGATGCTAATACATAAGTTGGCCACTGGTAGGAAAATCCAGAAATAGACCCAAGGACATATAGAAATTCAGTAGAAAGGGGATTCTCAGATCAGTGGGAAAAGATAGACTTTTAAAAAAATAGTAGTTTTTATTTATTTTGTTTTATTTTTAATGGTGGTAAAATGCACATAAAATTTACCATCTTAACCATTTTTATGTATGCAATTCAGTAGTGTAAAGTACACTCACATTGTTGTGCAACCAATCTCTAGAACTCTTTCATCTTGCAAAGCTGAAACTCTGTACCCATTTAGCAACATCTCTTCATCCCCCAACTCTAGGCTCTGGCAACCACCATTTTTCTTTCTGTCTCCATGAATTTGACTACTCTATGTACCTTATATAAGTGGAATCATTCAGTATTTGTCTTTTTGTGACTGGCTTACTTCACTTAGCATAATGGCCTCAAGGTTCATTCATGTTGTAGTGTATATTAGAATTCCTTCCTTTTTTATGGCTGAATATTATTCTATTGTATGTATAGACTACATTTTGTTTATTCATCCATCTGTGGACACGTGGGTTGCTTCCACTCTTTGGCTATTGTGAATAATGCTGCAATGAATATGGGTGAAAAAAATTTCTTTGAAACCCTGATTTCAATTTTTTGGGGGGTGTATACATTTTACATTCCCATCAGTAGTGGATCAAGGTTGTGGTTTCTCTACCTTGCTACTGGTACTTACTACTATTTTTTTTTTCAATAGTAGCTATCCTAATTGGCATGAGATAGCAACTTATTGTGGTTTTGATTTAGGTTTTCTAATAATGAGAGATGTTGAGCATCTTTTCATGTGCTTATTGACCATTTGTATATTTTCTTTGGAGAAATGTCTATCCAAGTCATTTATTCAGGGTTTTGTTGTTGTTGTTGTTATTGAGTTGTATATGTTCTTCATATATTCTGTATATTAACCCTGTATGGATCCCTGATTTGTAAATATTCTTTCCCATTTGGTAGGTTGCTTTTTCATTCTGTTGCTTGTGCCTTGATGCACAGAAGTTTTAAATTTTGAAGTAGTCTAGTTTCTTTTGTTGCCTGTGCTTTCGGTGTCATATCCAAGAAATCACTGCCAAATGTGATGTCATGAAACTTTTCTATAAGTTTTCTTTTCTATAAGGTTTTCTTTTAGGAGTTTTATAGTTTAATTTTTATGTTTAGGTCTTTGATCCATTTCTAGTGAATTTTTGTATATGGTGTAAGGTAAGGGTCCAACTTGATTCTCTTTTGCATGTGGAAATACAGTTTTCCCAGTATTATTTGTTGAAAAGACTGTCCTTTCCCCATTGAATGGTCTTGTCACCTTTGCCAAAAATCATTTGATCATATATGTGAAGGTTTATTTCTAGGCTGTCTATTCTATTCCATTGTTCTATTGAATGTTACTTTTTTGAGTAGTTTAGCTTTATAGAAAAAGATGAGAAAAAAGTACAGAGTGCCCATATACCCTCTCTCCCACTAGGATTCCTTATTTTTAACATTCTTGCATTAGTGCAATTGCAACATTTGTTGCATTTGATGAGCCAATATTGATAGATTACTATTAACTTAAGTCCATAGGTTGCATTAAGATTGACTCCTTGTGTTGTATATTCTATAGGTTTTATAGGTTTTGACAAATGCATAATGACAAGAGTCCTTCATAACAGTATCATATAGAATAATAGTTTCTGGGCCCTAAAAATCTCCTGTTCTCTACCTATTTATCCCTCTCTTCCCTACTTCCTCCCTGGCAATGCCTCGTTTTTGTCATCTCCATAGTTTTTTCTTTTGTAGAATGTCATATAGTTGGAATCATATAGTATGTAGCCTTTTCAGATTGGCTTGTTTCATTTAGCAGTATGCAGTTGAAGTTTCTCCATGTCTTTTGGTGGTTTGATAGTTCGTTTCTTTTTATTGGAAAAGATAGATTTTTAATAAGTGGTATTGTGACAACTGGATAATCATCTAGAAAATATAAAATGGGATTCATATTGCATACCATACAGCAGAATAAACTTCAAATGGGTCAGGGATCTAATTGTAGGAAAAACTTAAAAAAGGAAAAAAAAAAAAAAAGGAAAATCAAGGGGGAAAAATGAAGCCAGACAAATACTAAAATAAAACATGGGTCAATGCATTTAGCATATAAGGAAAGCCTTTCTATGACTCAGAAGCCAGATGGAGTAAAAGAAAAGATTGATGAATTTGTAACAACATAAAAAAAAAAATTAAAGAAAAAATTTGCATGACAAAAACCACTATAAGCAAAATAAAAAGAGAAATGATGCACTGGGAAAAAAATACTTGCAATGTCAGAAATAAAGGAATAGGCTCCTAATATTAAAAAAGTCTTAAAAATCAAAGAAAAGACCAAAACTCAGGAGAAAAATGGATAAAAGACATGAACAGATGGTTCCTGTAAATGGTTATGGGAATGGTTTAGGCCTATGTGAAGATGTTTAGGTTCACTCAGAATAAGAAAAATGCAAATTAAAGCAGCACTTACACCGAGATACCATTTCTCATCCAATAGATTGGTAAAAATTCAAAATCTTGAAACGTTCTATCAGCTGAGCTGAGGCAAAACAGGCCCTCACTTACACTGCTTTTGTGAGTACAAGATGGCGCCCACCCTGTGGGGAGAGATTTGGCAAAGTCTAAGAGAATCACCTTCCTGGCTGTGTCCTTGCCCTTTCCCTCCTGTCCATGGATGTTTCAGTGTGCTATGAGATTTCCACCCCCAGAACCTTGGAAGTTTCCTCTGCCAATGAGCATGGCAGGCTGGAAATGCCTGGGTATTAATATTCTCTGGGAATAGCTGTCAGCCAGTGAGTCCTGAGCATGGATTGTATAATTCCTCAGGTGAGATAATTTTGAGGCCTGTTCTTTGGCACCATTTCCCAGAGTTTCCCTTCAGGATTAAGCACCTGTCTCAGCTAGGGCAGCAGGCTCAAGAGAATACCCTTTCTTGCCTGCGTTTATTTCCTGGGCATGAGGTCTGCTTCTGAAGAACCCAAAGTAAGACCATGTGATATGCAGCTACCCTGGGACCCAGCAATCCCAGGCCTTAGAGTTTACCCTGAAAATGCATCTCCCTAAAATGAAACAACATACACTCAAGATTACTCATTGTGGCATTATTTGTATTAGCAAATTAAATGCCCAACCCTGGAAGTCTGCCTGAATGAACCATGGTATGTACATGAAATGGAGTATTCTGGAGCCATTAGAAGTAAAGCTGAAGGTCTCTCTGGACTGCTATGGAGTGGTTTCCAGGACATACAGAGGAGGGAAAAGAAAAAATTAGTAAAGAGAATATGTGGATTATGCTACCTTTTATGCAAGAAAGATAGGAGAGTAAGAAAATATACATGTATTTGCTTACTTCTGTAGAAAGAAACATGGTTAGGATAAACCATAAACTATTAACCATGATTCCTTGGAGAGGTAGGTGGAAAGATCAGGATGGGGGTAGGATTTCTCTTAGTACATGTTCTGTTGCTAGCCAAGATGGAAAAATAGGGACTGGATTTACCCTTCTACTTGAACCAACCTCCCCCCACCCAAAAAAAAAACATCCAACAAAAATAAGACAAAAGTACAAACAAAAAAAGATAAAATGGAATAATGTTTCTCAAGACATGGAAGGACAGGAAGGACAGTGATCGATGAGAGGGGGCAAACAGAGGAGGCAAGCTTTCTAATGGCCTCTGCTGAATTATGGGGAGAATTTCCAGACCATATAGTACAGGGAAGGGCAGTCTGAGTGGAGCCCAGCAGAGTCCCTGAGTGGAGGAGACAAGAGACAGGAGTCTGCAGAGACCAAGGTGGCTGTTGTTCATAGCACAGAGCACTGGAGGGGAGAGAGCCACCCAGAGGGGGTACCCCGAAGATGCACAGTGTGCCCCTCCACTATGCAGCAGCTCAGTGCATGCAGGTGAGGAAACTTGTCCAGTCTGGGAAAGGAACCATCAGGAAGAATTGGCAGGAGCAGTTCTTGTTCCCAGAGAAACCTAGACTCAGAAGTGGGGAATCATTAACCCCAGACTAGCTCCATTTTAGACCCCCCTAACAAGTGGGTTCAAACTGTGTCCAAGGAACTTAACTGTGTTCCAGAACAAAGTACAGAAGGGTTATAGGAATGTTTATGTAGTTTTGATTTTTGAATGATGTAATGTTTTAAATATTCAAACCTAACATTAAATTACAAGGAATGATAAAAGTGAGCCAGAAAATTAAGATCAGACAAATGAACCTGATGATGACATAAACACACACACAAAGGCAAATTTGAGAGCCAAAATTATTAAATGTTGAGCTCCATACACTATAAAATCTCTACAGGAAACAACATCAAACTGCAAAGAGATCTTGAACTCTCCTTAGTGGTATTGATGTAGGCATTCTGAATTATATTTGTGTATTGTTGGATAGAGTAAATGAGTAAATATATTGATGTTGTTGAGAACCAGGGTTCTCACTGTAGAATGGGGAGATACAAATATGAACTGGGTAGATGCTGATATTTTAGAAAACTGCTCTGAGGCTATATTGAATCACTGCATTTTATAAAAAGGTACAGAAATTTTGGGTTGTCTAATGCAATGTGAGCAAAAGCTCCCTTACATATACTTCTAGTGACTGTTATATGTTGTGTGTGTCCAGTCTCTACTCCCACCACCCTCTAAAAGTAACCTATTTCTGAATTCCTATTGATTTGCCCACCTCTTTCCTATTTATTTTTGATAGTTCATAAATATTTTTTATTGATTTTTCTATTTATTTTCATGAAACTTACTGTAATTTTTCTTCTATGTACTCTAGTAATGTCCTCTTTTAAAAAATATATGGTATAAACTCCTGTAGTTTACAAAAAATGTGACCCTCCAGGCTCACGTTACTGGGCCATGTACATAGCTGTTACCCAGGACATGTCTGTTGAATGGAAAGTAGTAATACTTCTGCTTTTTCATCCCATCATTATTGTATACACTAGTGTGATATTTATAAAGTCTCTTTTGTTGTTGTTGTTAATCAACTATGATGTTAAGAGTTACAGATAAAATGACAATCATGATGTTTTTCTGTTATTGGAAAAGTGTGGCTTTAACTACTCTTTACACTTACAGTTTTAAAATTAAAAAAATGGAAGCAACATTGACCCAGTAAAACCTAACTTACATTAGACCAAGCCTACAGGAAGCCTGGCCCTTTGCATGTAGTAACTGTTGTAAGAGGGAGATGGATTCAGTCATCATCACACTTGTACGTTCTGGTGCATTGCATTATCCCTGCCATATGGTTTTCTACAGGATCAGTTACTTGATCTTGACTATAAAGATGTTTCAGAATCTAGCTGTGAACTTTTACTATTTTTTAACTCCATTATGGGTACACAGGATTTATACCCCTGGTCAGAACACATACACTGAGGTCAAATTAGCAGTAAGACTGAAGGCAGCTTATTGTTTAATATGAAAACAGAGAGATTAGCAAAGATTAAGAAAGCAGTGTGAAATGTTTGTTGGCTGTTCCTGGTATATACAATATTTGAAATAAACTTTCAAATTTGTAGGGTGACGGGACTATGGCTCTTATTTTTAAACTATTGTTATTTGTAGTATTATTGAAGAGTAAGTGTTGAATTAAAATGTTCAGGTTCTTATTCATTACATACATTGGTAGTATTTTAGAGTTGCGTTTCACTCTAGATTTTTAACAGATCCAGATGATTCTACTCAGTTGTAGGCATTCCATCCACGGTAGCTAGTTTGGAAGCTTATTTGGCTTTTCCCTGAACTTGCTGTCTTTAGCAGTGATATGGCCCATTCTGATTATTGGCTACATCTAAATGATGCGCTGTCACACTTCATTCTGTCTCCAAATTTAACTTTCTCATTCTTCTGAACATTGATGTTTAGGTCTGCTTTCTGAAATGATACAGAGTGTCATTTTTCCTTTTTAAAAAAACAACAGCTTTATTGATATATCATTCACACACCATACACATTTACTGATTTAAAGTATACAATTCAGTGTTTTTTGTGTAAACAAAAAGTTGTAAAACCATCACTACAGTCTAATTTTAGAGCATTTTCATCACCCCTTGAAGAAATCCTATACACTTTAGCAGTGAAACCCCATTTCCACCCTTCAACCCCAGCCCTAGGCAACTTCTAATGTACTTGGTGTCTCTGCTGATTTGCTTATTCTTGGCCTTTCATATAAATGGAATCATATAATACAGTGTCTTTTGTGACTGGATTCTTTCACTTAGTATAATGTTTTCTAGTTTCATCCATATTATGGCATCTATCAGTATTTTATTCCTTTTTTATGGCTTAATAATCCATTGTGTGGTTATACCACATTTTATTTATCGATTCATCAGTTGATAGACTTCTGGGTTCTCACTTTTTGTTTATTCATGAATAATGTTGATATGAATATTGGTATATAAGATTTTGTATGCATGTATGTCTTCATTTGGAATAAGCTTCCAAACTAGCTACCATGGATGGAATGCCTACAACTGAGTAGAATCATCTGGATCTGTTAAAAATCTAGAGTGAAACACAACTCTAGGAGTAGAATTTCTGGGTCATATGGTAATTCTGTGTTTATGTTTTTAAAAAATTGCCAAGCTTTTCCAAAGAAATTGCACCACTCTCATTCCCACCTGCATTGTGGGAATCCATTTTCTCCACATCTTTGCCAGTGCTTGTTATTGTCCATCTTTCTGATTTTTGCCATTCCCGTGGGCGAGAAGTATTCTATGCATTTAAGTTGCATTTCCCTAATGACTGAAGATGTTGAGTACCTTTTCATGTACTTGTTGGCCATTTGTATATCTTCTTTTGAGAATTGTCTCTTCAGATCCTTTGCCCATTTTTATTTGGGTTATTTATTTCTTATTGCATTTTAAGAGTTGTTTATTCTGGATATCAGTCTCTTATTAGATAGACGATTTGAAAATATTTTCTCTTGTTCTGTGGGCTGCTGAGAGTATCATTTTGTTTCTAAACTTTTTAGCCCTCATAGCTCTTCAAATATTTAAAGATTACTAATCTGTGACTTGCACGGTGCTAATCTCTAGAAGGTCTTCAGTAGAGGTTTATGAGTAAGTTAATTATATAACTTCACTTCCCTTCTTGGCCTACTAACCACACTTCATTTATACTTCATTCCTCAGTTGAGTGTCAGATCCTGCAATCTCTCACTAAGCATGGGGATAGCCATTCTCTGGAAGTCTGCTCATTTACCCTTGTCCCTTACTGAAGAATGATGCTCCAAACCAGATTTCTGATGCATCATCACTAGTGTGGGTGCACTGGAACCATCACCTCCTTTGAACTTGACACTGCTTTTCTATTTCTGTTTTCTATTTTCTATTTTTTAATGCAACTGTTATTTTTTGCGTATAAATGAGCTGTAATAGTTACCTTGAAATAACAGATCTATGCATTGCAAAGCTATGCTTTTAGTTTAAGAAGAATCAGTATATGAGTAAAGAAGAGAGGGCATCAGCCTTGACTACAGTTCATATGACAAGACCTGGGTTTTTCAGTTAGCCCATTAGCTACAATCTGTTTGTAGGACAAAGGTTTGCTTTGGTTTCATTTTGTCTTGTTGGCGGTTTCTTGATGGTTTTATTTATTTATTTATTTAAAATTCAAGTTAGTTAACATATAGTGTATTATTAGTTTCAGGGGTAGAATTTAGTGATTCATCAGTTGCATATAATACCCAGTGCTCATTCCATCAAGTGCCCACCTTAATGCCCATCACCTAGTTATCCCATCCCCCCACCCACTTCCCCTCCATCAGCCCTCAGTTTTGTTCCCAATAGTCAAGAGTCTCTGATGGTTTGCTTCTCTCTCTGTTGTATTTTATTTTTCCTTCCTTCCCTGATGTTGATCAGTTTTGTTTCTTAAATTCCACATTTGGGTGAAATCATATGATATTTCGATGGTTTTATTTTTAATGGAGAGCTTCGTATCAGCTAGAGCTGTCAAAAATGAAATGAGTGATTTGAAAAGCGCTGAGTTCCCTGTCATTGAGAGTATGTAAGCAGAGGCTGGGTGAACACTGGTCAAGGAGATAACAGAACGGACTCTTGAACGGAAGGGACTTTGGACTGAGTAACTTTTAAGACCAGCCTCTTTCTCCTCTAATTCTGTTATATGCCAGAGATACTATGAGAAAGTCCAGTTCATTTTGTGTTTGTGTGAATTCTGAGATTGTACTTTCAATTTATTTTTTCATTGGATACTTTTAACCTCAAAAGATTGCTTTTATTTTTTTTTCTTAATTTTTTTAGGCTTGTAAGGAAAATATGCTGTCTTTAGTATTAATCCTTAATGAATTTACATGTATACTCAGATAAATTTTGCTTAGTTGGGTATTCTTAGTTTTTTTTGGTCAAGTTTCACAGCTGTATTTAGAATAGTCTTTTGAGAGACAGCCAAGTAGCTGATTTTTTGTAGCAAGCCAATAGCATGTCAAATTTGAATTTATGTTGGAAAGCTGTTTTGCAGACATAGAAGTCCAAATAAACAGCCGAATTACCATTTCTCCCCAATTTGGATGTGGGAAAGTGAATATGTGTTTGGCTTTTATTTCTAGAATAACTTGAGAATGGATAAATAGGTTTTCCTGTGTGCTGTTAAACATTTGCAATTTTGCAGCAAACCCAAATGTGAGAAATTTAACCCCAAAGAATTATGCTAAGTGGTTGAAAAATATGTTACTTAAGATCATCTACTGTGTGCCAAGTGTTTTACAAATGCTATCTTTTACAAATGTAATCCCTGCAATAGCACTGTTGCTGTTACAATCATTTCTAAGTTCTAGGCAGTACAATCAAGGGCATCAGAGTTTAGGGTAATTTGATCCAGGTCACAGAATCAGGAAGCGTGAGTAACAAATTAGGGATTAGAACCCTAATCTTGTCTCCAGTCACAGGTCTTTTGTTTTAAGACTTCTCCAAGTTCTTCCAGTTTCAGTTTTTTTGTACCATAATATGAGATGATCCTTAACATTCACATATTTTGATATTTAAAAAATCATATTACAAATTACAATTTTTCAGTGGGTTTAATTATTCTGTTTGTTTGATTTTTTTTTTTTTTCGTGACTATTTAACATCCAAAATAGCGGCATTTCTCTCTTTTAGTTGATGGAAACAGGAACAATTTATCTCTGCCCTGGACTGTTTCTGAATCTCACCTCAATTTAAATGTGTATTCATAGGTAAAAAAACCAAAGGATCATCAAGAAACTAGCTATTAGTTGTTTTTGAAAATCAGTTTCCCTTCAGCTTTCTATGTGGGGTATTCTTGAATGAAATGCTTTAACAACTTTGTTGTACATCAGAGAAATGGAGAAACTTACATATGGCTTAACTTTTTTTCCAGAGGACTTTGCAAGATACTTGCATTGTACCTGATTCTAAGAAGTAGATGATCATCACAAAGGATATTACAGAATCAATTTCGAGGCTAGGCCCTGGGTGCAATATTATCTGTTTCTCCATTTTCCCCTTATTCTTTAATTTTCTGCTATCCGCAGGATTTTTTTTTTTTTTAAAGATTTTATTTATTTATTTGACAGAGAGAGACACAGCGAGAGAGGGAACACAAGCAGGGGGAGTGGGAGAGGGAGAAGCAGGCTTCCTGCGGAGCAGGGAGCCCGATGCGGGGCTCGACCCTAGGACCCTGGGATCATGAACTGAGCCAAAGGAGACGCTTAATGACTGAGCCACCCAGGCGCCCCTATCCACAGAATTTCTGTTGTACTTAAAAACAGCATCTATTTTGTAACAAGGCTGAAAAAAAAAAGCAAACAGTAAAAAACATTCAAAAGAATATGGTCAAGGTAGAGTCCCTGCCAGAAGGAAGTAGTACCATGCATTGAAGTAAAGCAATTAAAAATGATCTTGGGACTCTCAGTTTTACTTTTCCTGCTGTTTGTTCTAAAACTGTTTGTTCTAAGTGGTTTTTTTTTTAATCCTTCTTGTCCCAAAGCACACATTTGAGTTTATTATTTAAATTATTATCCCAAGGGTGCCTGAGTGGCTCATTTGGTTAAGCGACTGCCTTCGGCTCGGGTCATGATCCCGGAGTCCCGGGATCGAGTCCCACATTGGGCTCCCTGCTCAGCAGGGAGTCTGCTTCTCCCTCTGAGTCTCTCCCCTCTCACGCTCTCTCTCTCAAATAAATAAATAAAAATCTTTAAAATAAAATAAATTATCCCAGTTAGCTGCTTTGGGTTTTTTTAGATACCTCTAACTTTACAGATTTTTAAAACCTTTAATCATATAGAATCATATAAAGCTAATCTAATTTTAAATCCCAGTCTCTTTTTTATCTTAATGATAAAATAATGATTCAAAATCAAGCTTTGGACCTTGAAGTTATCTTTTATGTACTTAATGAAAAATAGATACTTGTGGCACCGGGGAGCTTAGTCAGTTAAGCACCCAACTCTTGATTTCAGCTCAGGTTATGATCTCAGGGTCCTGAGATTGAGCCCCGTGTCAGTCTCCACCCTTAGTGTGGAGTCAGCTTGAGATTCTCTCTTTCCTTTTGCCTCTGCCCCTCCTCCGGTTCATGCATGCTCTCTCTCTGTCTCAGAATAAATAAATAAAATAAAAATAGATATTCTAAACATACTGTAATGCTTATATGAAATGCCTTTCAAGTGTCAAGTATTTATGGAAAAAATATCCTGCTTTGACCCTAAATCTTTATTATGCCTGGAACCTCACTATAACATTAGGTTATAGTTGTGTAGATGTGGAGAGTCCCATTATTATAAACACTCAGCACTTACGTAATAATATCCGTTTTGTAAGAACCAAAAAAGTAGACTCAGTATTATGCTGAAACACATAACTTTAAAGAATCTTTATTTCCAGGTGTTTGAGAGTATGTCACCACAGGATGATTGATGATAGAAATTTACCATGTCATGTTCACTTTTCCTCTGTTGAGCATTTAAAACCTATTTATTTAGAAGTTTGGTACATAAATTATTTTCTTTAGTTGTTTGAGTATTTAAAACTGCCAGTCATTTCTGTTCCTACATTACCTCCCCAAGTTATAAATTCATGTTTTTATGGCAGAGAAGTGTGTGTATTCCCTTAAACCACACAAATTAGAGACATTAATGTGCTTCATACCTACAAAGTAAATAAACACCTGCATTGTTACTGAAAGTCCACATGATTATTTTTTGGATGATACACAGTTTAGCTGTTCTGTATCACTCTTCATTCAAATTTAGGCAGGTAATTAAAAGTCATTTATTTATGTGTTATTGTTGTACTACTCAGGGAACATAAAGTGCAGAATTTCTCTACCAGTATCTCATAGTAAATTCTTTCCTTTAAGTCAAATAATTATGGAGCCAGAAACATTTTTTTTTTTTCTCTTGGGGGCAGGGCTAGGGTTGCTTGGAAAGCCTACTTAGAAGTCCAAAATCCTGCAGATGTGTTGAGACAGTTTCACTTCACTGACATCTTGATTGCACTTCACATCACACAAAATACCGTGGGACTTTTTCTGTAAGGTTTCTGGCCTTCCCCTTTATCATAATTGTGGAGTGTCACATTGGTCTGATGGAGATAGATTCAGAACAGTTGTTGATTGGAAGCTCTTGACGAAGACAGGGAGTTCAAACACAGGCTCTGCCTGGAGATTCAGCTGGGAACATCACTCACCTATCATAATTTAACAAATGGAAAAGATCAAGACAACCTGCCATCCATCATATCTATTTAACTGTACTCCAGAGTGGATTAAATTGTATTTAACAACTTTTATCTTACATGATTTACACACACAGGGACTAACAGGTCTTCATCAAGCTTTTGCTTTCTGTTTATCAATGTGAGATTTTGAAATTTGTTCCCAAGCATTCAATATCTAGTAAATTCTTTTCAAAGTCTTTATGGCCCTCAATTTCCCCCAACATTCTGTTTTTAACAGAGTATCAGTTTAGTAGAAATAGCAATGGAAATGCATTCTTAGGATACAATGGTAGAAAAATAGTCGCTTTTTCTTAAATAGCAATGTTCTGAAATGAAATCAGCTTGGTTGGCATAGCAAGTATTAATTTGGAGCCCTTAAAGAAACTTTAAGAGCTATCATTCTAGGGCCACAGAGTCATAGATTTTACAGAGCACCAGCTCTTCCGGTCCCTTTAGTTCAGAGTTAGGAAGACTGGGAGGTAAATGAGTATCTTAGGCTTGTCAAAATTATCTGCAGTAATGCTGGGATACAAATGCAGGTTTCCTAACTTCCAGGGATAGCCTTTCTTTTCATCCCCACTGTACGTCTTCATTTATCGATTCTACATGGATTCTGTAAACGTCAAGTCTTTTCGGTATCTTTGGGAATTTAAGGGCGAGGGGAAGGATGGTCATGGTGGTAATGTGACTCTAAAAACTTGATACTATCAGTGTTGAGTTAAAGAGGAAATGTGTAGGGACAAGAAAGGCAATGGAGAAAAGTCCTTGTTCTTGCTTCTCTCTAGCTTATTTTATTAACACTTGTGAGCTGATGAAAAATTTATGAATTTTGCTAATAGAGTTGCTGTGTGTTGCCATCTTGGATAATGGCAGAGGCAAAGACCAAATACTTAAGTTTTCCTTTTGAAGAGCAAGAAAATCCAATAAGAAAACATTTTCTAAAATCTTGATGGAAATTATTGGTGTAAAGCATTATATTTTAATTAGGATTAGATCCAACTCAGGGTCATGGGAAACAAAATAAGCACGACATAAGCAAGTAAAATTTTATTATATTTTTTAAGTGAAAGGAATGCAGAAATAAGTAGACTGTGACTTGTATGGCAGCCTCCTTCTTTCTTGTTCCCTCTAAGAGCCTAATGTGGCAAATCAGGGCTCAAGATGACTGCTTAAGCGCCAGCCATCACATACTAATTTTAGCTAGCATGAAGTATAGGTGATGAAGAAGAGATGCAGTTAGAGGGGGAAGGGCTGGTATGAGGTAGTTTATAAGTTGATTTCTGGGAGCAGCCTCGTCATACTTCCACTTATATTCATTTTCATTGGTCAGAACTCTTTTTTTTTTAATTTTTTTTTTTTTAAGATTTTATTTATTTGCGAGAGAGAGAATGAGAGACAGAGAGCATGAGAGGGAGGAGGGTCAGAGGGAGAAGCAGACTCCCCGCTGAGCAGGGAGCCCGATGCGGGACTTGATCCCGGGACTCCGGGATCATGACCTGAGCCGAAGGCAGTCGCTTAACCAACTGAGCCACCCAGGCGCCTGGTCAGAACTCTTATAAGGATACATCTTGCCGCAAAGAAGACTGGAAAATTTGGACTGATTTTGGAAAATTCTAGGTGGCAAGAAGTCCAGCTACATCAGGATTGCATTGCTGTATTTGATTTTGATACATTACAATATTTGAATTTGAAAGTTTAGTCTGCTATTTTTTTACTGGCTTAAGTTTGCCGTTGGTGTCCAATGGTGTCATTAAAGGTTCTCCAACTCAAATTCTGTCTATAAAGTCCCGTGTTTGGAGACAATGCATTCTCCCATGGCCAGTCCTTTTTTTTTTTTCTTTCATGAGCCTAAAGAATGAAAAGTACCTTGTAAATGCTCTAGAACCTTCTATCAAGGCCATTTGGGGGGAACACCTGTATTTATGTTTCAGTTGTTTTTGATTGTCTCTTACTTGAAGTGAATAGTACAATTCAATGAAAAGTCAGACCCTGGGAAGGCTTTCTAGGTCCATGCCCTCCCACTGGTAATAGCCTATCACTAAGAGACCTATATGCACACAAGATACAAGGCTGTCGATACAGAGGAAGGGTCTCCTTGAAGCATTGATTTGTTACAAAGTGTATTTGTAGGATTCTTTTCTCCCTAACTAGACCCTTGGTTCTTCCTCTGGATCCATACACCATCTTCCCAGTGCCTTTTCTGGCCTCCCCCATAGGTTTAACCTTGCTGCATCCTTGAGAAAGGAGGCTCAGTGCAGCTCAAACCAGGATGGGACATTGCTTCTTTAATCTGACTAATCTTCAGAAACTCCTGGGGAACATATTCACAGGGTATACTCTTGGGTCCCATATCTGAACCACTGAATCAGAATCTCTTGGTGTAAAACTTGTGGGTTAGTTTCCAAAGCTTTTCCAGGGCTCCTTAGGCAGCCAACTTCCTGCTGTGCTTGGGGACTTTTGCACTACAGTAAAGGAATTAGACAAAAGCCCTCCTCTCCCCCAATAGAAAAATGGTATCCACACTAAACACTGATACCTATGAAAGGCTTGAAACCCCCAACCTTATGTTCCACACCTATATGCAAAGCCAAATGAAGCTCAATCCAGCTAATGGGCTCAGAGGATAAATGATTAGTGTTAATGTCAGGCACCATGAACAAGGACAGAGTGGGTGCCCCAAATCTGTGTGTGTCAGGGGTGGTATGGTTTGGGGAGGGGTTTGGAGAGACGTTAATAGGAAAAGAAGAAACAAGGCAGTACATTGTTTCTGTATAAAATAAATGAGGTTGCAGTATAAATGCAGTGCATTCACCCATTCCCTGTGATATTTCAGCTTTAAATTAGGTTTTGGCTTATCTATTAAATCTGGAATATGTTTACATAATTGTGATTTTATGTATACTTAGGAGTTTAATTTTATAGTTACGTTGCTAATAGTGTTCTACTAAATCAAGAATATCATGTAGTTCTATGAACAGATAAAAATTGGGGGGGTAGGAGGACGCAAATCTGGATTCTAGTAGAGTTGATATTTGAAATTTATCAGAATTGTCGTTTCTTTCTTAAGTGAAACAGACTACAGATTCAATGTATATGTTAATTAGAAAAGGGGAGAAAATGGGATAGAATTCTACTACTGCTTGAAAAAGCCTTCCTCTGAGCCCATTAGCTGGATTGAGCTTCATTTGGCTTTGCATATAGGTGTGGAACATAAGGTTGGGGGTTTCAAGCCTTTCATAGGTATCAGTGTTTAGTGTGGATACCATTTTTCTATTGGGGGAGAGGAGGGCTTTTGTCTAATTCCTTTACTGTAGTGCAAAAGTCCCCAAGCACAGCAGGAAGTTGGCTGCCTAAGGAGCCCTGGAAAAGCTTTGGAAACTAACCCACAAGTTTTACACCAAGTTTTACACACCGTCTGGGTGGCTCAGACGGTTAAGCATTCCCCATCCAGCATACCCTTTAAGCCAGTATAGACTCAGACCTTGATGGAGACATGGCATTCCCAGCGGGGTAGTGATGAGACACACTGAAAGGCAGATATCTGGTGCCTAATAGGCCCTTCGCTTCCCCAACCCCATTGGCGGGCCCCAGTGTTGCCCTTTGTGGCCAGTTATGGGCGCTGCGGCTTCCCTAGTGACCATGCTCATCAAGTATTTGCAGTTCTCAAACATGCTTTCTCAATATATTTTGCCTCTTATTTAAAATCATCTTTTTCCTTGGACACATCGTTCTATTTCTCATTCCTTTGTATTGATGATGCTTTTCTCTTGATTGGTAGACCATTTTCCTTTTGCTTCCTCACTCTAACCTTATGATGCAGTGGGGCATGCACACTTCTGCTTATAATGTTCCCTTTGCTTAGAATGTTCTTCTTGCTTCTACCACCTATGCTGCTGTGGTCAGTTCTACTTTGATTTTCTACAACTGTAAGTAACGCCTTCTTCCTTGAGTTTTTAAAGGAAGAGGGTCCATCTGAATGTCTGAGAATTTAATGCTTTATATTATCTGTCCTGTATTGACACTTAGGAAAAAAGTCTTTGGTCTCTCCTAAATTCTTAGGCTGCACTGTCCAATATGTTAGCTATTACCTTTGACTATTCAAATTTAAATAAATAAAAATTAAATAAAACTAAAAATTCACTTCCTTAGCGACACTAGTCATATTTCAAGTGCTCCCTGGCCACATGTGGGCCGTTGGTATTGGCAATATTGGACAGTTTGGGACATTTCCATCACCAGAGAACGTTCTATAAAAACAGGACTGCTCTCCAGTCTTTGATGGCTTTGCCTGGTTTTCTCCACCCCACCCTCAGCTCCAAGCATGAAGTGTCACATCTGTGGCCATCCCTATTTTTATTGGGATTGCAGAGGAAGCAGTATGGGGTCGTGGTAAGTGCGTAGACTGGTGTGTAAGTACCTGGCTTCCTCAACTGGAGTGCGGTACGAACCTCTCTTAGCCTCCCTTTCTTCATCGGCAAATGGGAATAATCATAATATATAGAATGCATTGTGCTGTTTTGTATACAAAATGAGAGACTTCATGAAAAGTTCTCCACGTAGCAGTGGCCATGGAGCAGGTGTTTAGTGAATGTTTTTTGCATACACTAGGTGTTCAGTGGGCATTACTCCTGAGAGTGCATACCTCTCCATTTTGGCTGTACCCATGCTGCAGCGAGGAGGTGGGCAGCCCCTGGAGTGGCATCAGCTTTACCGCAGACGGGGAGAGCCTGTTCTACCCGCTGGTGTGCCTGTCTTACCCAAGTGAATGTTCGTCATGGCCACGGAGCTAGGTCTCCCAGACCAGAGCGTTTAAAAACATGGACAGCAAGAGATTAATTTGGTCGTGTGCAATTTCCTTTGTGCTTTTAAATAAAACATGGTATTTGTCAGTCACTAATATTTTCAGTTAATGAAAACACACTGGAGTGGCCCTGTGTTTCCCCCTGTGGCTTCTGGGAAGTGCTGAAGGTGGTCATTTTTGACAAAACTGTTATAACTCTTAATAAGTAGCTTGACCTTTAAGGCCGGGAAACAAAATCTTAAGGGGTTTTCATCTCAATGAGGTGCCTTTGCCTCTGATGAGATTGGTTTCATCTTTCAGGGCTCTATTTTGAAAGAAGCCGTGAATTCCTTTAGTATAAATGAAGCCCTATCCCTAGGTTTGCCTGAACAGATGCAGGGGAAATCAGCCTTTCTGTCCTGTAATTGCTTTCATCAGTTCTCAAAGGCAACAGCCAAATTACAGATCCGGCGGGGGGGCGGGGGGGGGGTAGTTTTCCTGCAGGGAAGTTCCTGTTTACTGGAATGGCTGTGCACCCATTTGTCAAGAGCTGTTGTTATTCTGATATGTCACCTTCTATTCCTCCTGGTTCTATAAAAAACATGACATCTTTTAGAGCCTGATGACTTATGTCATTAACACGTTATTCCCCACTGTACTTTGCTAGGGTTTGAAGGAAGACAGGATAGGGGTGTGTGGGAAGCCATGGATAGATGTCTTCAAATAGCTAAAAGTAAAGGTGATCAACTTGGAAGTTTCTGGAAAAAGGTGATATGGGATAGCACAGTGTGAATCCTACATACAGTTTTCATCTTCCCATGTTTAAGGCATTATATGCATTTAAATTGCAGAATTTAAGTTGCAGTGAGTGAAAAATATGTTGGCCATTTCCAGCAACTTTAAAAAATAATCTAACACAGAATTGTGGATAAATGGATGCAAAAATGGGCTTTTAATTCCTTTTTCTTATGTGGCACAGAAGGTCCTAGGATTTTCCCACTGATTATGCAAAATAGTTGAGTCCCTGGATTTTTCCTATCCAGTGATGTGTCTTTCCATTCATCATTCCTTTGTAGCCGAGGCACAATAGCACCTGGCTCAGGGGTTCCAAACAGACCAGGTTCAGCTACTTGCTGCTGACAAAATCCAAAGGCAGAGAAACCAGTGGTGGTGGAACAAGAAAGGAATTTATTTCAGTGAGGCCAACACCTGAAAGATGTCTCAAAAACTGTCTACAAAGTGCCGAAAATACTTCCAGGTTTATATAAGGAAAATGTGGGACAAAGCATGCAAGTGGGCAGTGAAGGCCAAATCAGGTTATTGTCTTGGGGTCAGTTACACAGGGGTCTGCTGGCTCAGGGCAGTCCTTGTTGCCTGAGGGGATAGTTTGAGTTCCCATCAGGGGATGTTTGCCTGCAGGGTCTTTTGCCTGAGTTAAGAGATAATCTGGAAAGAAGAACTTAATCAGTTAGAAAGTACAGACTGAGGTCCTAATGGAGGTAGTTGATATCCTCTTTCACATCCATTCACCCAACTATCTGCTCATCATTTCTATTTAAGATAGTAGATATCTATTAAGATATCTGGGTGGCTCAGACGGTTAAGCATCTGCCTTCGGCTCAGCTCATGATCCCAGGGTCCTGGGATCAGGCCCTGCATCGGGCTCCCTGCTCAGCGGGGAGCCTGCTTCTCCCTCTCTTGCTCCCCCTGCTTGTGCTCTCTAGCTCTCTCTATGTGAAATAAATAAATAAAATCTTTTTAAAAAAAGATATTAGGAAATTAGATGGATAAAAAGATGTATATTTGAGAAACTAAGTTCGATCTTTTTAAAGAACTACATTGGAAAACAGACACAAATACAGAGAACAAACAGATGGTCGCCAGAGGGGATGGGTGAAATAGGGGATGGGGATTAAGAGTCCACTTACCATGATGAGTACTGAGTCATATATAGAATTGTTGAATCATTATATTGTACACCTGAAACTAATATAACATTGTATGTTAATTATACTTGGATTTAAAAAACCTATTAAAACAAATAAAGAACTGCTTTGGTTTGAAGGAGACTCTGGGATTCTGTGTAGTAGATCAGAGTTCAGGCAGGGAAAAAGACTGAGGCATACTTGAATTCTATAAGATGAAAGTAGCCAGAGATGAATTATTATATATGGTTAGCCTAAATTTATAAATTGTTAGTAATTTCTGTGAAAGGAGAAATTAAACCTGAAAATTAGAAATTAAGTTGCGTAGATTTATATAGGAGAGTATTTGCTTATTACCCAGGTACCAGTCACAGTGCTGTAGGTACTTTTTTTGATATAATTCTGCTAACAATGCATTTAAACCAGGGATCATATTCCCATTTGACTGATGAGAAAAGAGAGAGGCAAAAATGTTAAGCAACATGTCACTTAACTGAAGCATTCAAACCTAGGTTAGAATGATTAGAGTTCGGAACTTAATTCTTAAGTTGTTTGGAGTAGAAAGGAAGAGGGTCCAAATATCCAATTCAGTTTTACCACCTTTGTGACCACTAATTGTCAGTTAACTTTTCCTTGCCTAATTTTTATTACCTACAACAATGGGAATTGTAATACCTGTCTTATCAGACATAATACCCTATTGTGAGGATGTCATGGGATAATGTATGTAAAAAATTGTTTGGTGCAGTGCTTTGTGCTATGTAAGTGAAAGTTAATATTCTTATACTTGCATTTTAAAAAAGATTGATTTATTTGAGAGAGAGAGAGCATGAGTGGTAGGAGGGGCAGAGGGAGAGGGAGAGAGAAAATCTCAAGCAGATTCCCCACTGAGCCCAGAGCCCATCCAGGGCTTGATCCCACAACCCTGAGATCATGACCTGAGCTGAAACTAAGAGTCTGACGCTTAACTGACTGAGGCACCTAGTCGCCCCTCCATTGCATTTTTAACTGGACTCTTTGACAACAGTCTAAGAAATTCTTCTGTCCTAACTAATGTCAGCGAGTTGTCAATTTGTTCCTAAGTGTTTAATGAGTGATTACTGTGAGTACTAGAGTGGTAGAAATGGAGACAATTACTTGAAGAATTTTGAAAAATATTATATTCATAAAATAAAAAGGGAAACGCTGGCTAAAACCCAGTATTTTAACCAACTAGACCAACAGAACTCCTGCCTTATTTAAGAGGTAGACATAGGGCTTTACCACTATAGGATTAAGTGTGCAGCTGGCTAATGTCAATGAATTTTCCCTTAAATATTTTGGACATAAAATAAAAAAGGGGAATTTATATGTAGTATAAATTACTACATGCATTTTCTTTTGTAAACTGGTTTATATAGAAACCTATGTTCTTCTTTTAAATTGTAGATTAAGAATATCCATAGAAGCTATCAAAATTAATAATACTTTTGTTTATGTAAAAGCAGGAATACATTATTCAGTAGCTCTTATTCTGGGCTTAGTGTGTTCTTATCTGAGAGGCTTCGTGAGTATTCTGAAATAACTGTAAAATTCATCAAACAAATGGCAATGATTACCATGAAATCAGGCTTCTGACTTAGATTTTTCTGCAATTAGGGGGAAAGCATCACACTTGGATTTATGTTATTTAGATTGACTGGGGAAATCCTTTTTAAAGCCTAAACCAGACTATATATTTTCCAAGAATTACTCAGTGAGCTTCTTTAAAAGGTTTTGTGAAAAATAAGTAAAATCAGGTTTGAAAAAATCGGACCACATTTCTCTGTAGATTTGGGCTCCAAAAGGCCACAGTGTGGAGGATACTAGATGCTGTTCAAAAGAATAATTAGTGTATTTGTTTTCCTGTAGGTCATAAAGACATAGTAGCTACTTGGAATGAATCTTGAGTGCTAAGGTTTTTGTCCTAAGCATTTAAAGGTAGCCGGAAACTGAATTTGCAGGTGAAAAAAAACACCTCAGTTAGTCTGTAAAGATGCATGTCTTTATAATGAGTAGAGGGGGAGTGAGTTGAAGTAATTATCAACTGTATTTTAGAAAGTCTTAGGTAAAAGTGAAATCCTGCAACCTGCTCTTTATTTCCTGTCCTGTCCCTCCAGTCCTTTTACACAGCTCTATTTACCCCCCCAATAGAACTTAACATCTATATAATTGGTTTATTTGTGATGTTTATATTTCTATTTTGTTTCACCTATTCAAATATATCCCAAGGGCCTAGAACAGTGCCTGGCATGTAGTAGGTAATAGATAAGTATTTTTTGAATGGATAAATGAACCAATAGCCAGGGTCTTTATCTTCATAGTCTTCATTTTGTATAAAAAATGAGAACTATATTGGACAACCCTCCCAATTTTCCCAGAGAAACTATGAGGATAACTGGGATCATAGATAGTATCTTATTTTCAACTGAAATGTGATTATATTTCAAAATGTCATTTGTTTGAAGTTCAAATTTATTTTGCTATAGGAAAAAACAAAACCCAATGTATTTAGATTCTGGACTCCAGTAGAAAGACCATGAGAAGGGTGGGATTTTGAAGTCAGATATTGAAGTCAGAATATGCTTGGAACCCCAGCATGCCATTTTCTGAGTTTCTCTATCACTTAGGTTGTATTAAGGATCAAATCAGAGAAAGTACAGTAAGTAGTATTTAAAAGACTCAGCTCTAAAGTTCTACTGAACTGGGCTCAAATCCTGACTTAGTCTTTTGGTAGTTGATAATCCTGGATAAATTATCAAAACTCTTCAAACATTCATCTTCTCTGCTATAAAATATCCATAATGAGTAGTACTTACTATAGTTGTTGTTATTATATGAATAAAAGTTTATCAACCCATAAGTCAGTGGCAATAGAACTAGTTGTCTTAGGCCAACTCTTTTGCTGAGAACAATTAGAGAACTGGACTATATATATACAGCTATCTTTTTGGAGTTATCAGATGTCTCCTAAAGAGTAGTTGTATGATCCAGGAGGCCCAGATCTGTGAGTCCTGCATTTGGTGCCACTTTTCTCCTCAAGACTGAGTATCACAGCCTCTCAGCCTGTGCTTTGGTAACTGACAATAGATATTAAAGAGCATAGCTTTTAAGAGACTCACAGGGCTAAGAATAGGGCAACTAGATTGAAACTTAGGGCTTTCTGAGGAGACGATAAATACCCCAGGCTTTTTGACCCCAAAGGCCATATCCTGGGTGTGTTAGGGTGAGTAGGAAGTAGATCAGTTCAAATCATCTCAATCTCTGATTAGATTAAGGTGGTCTGGAATTGTTAGTACCCCAAATCTATCTTCCTATCACAAGCCCATCAGAAATAACCAGGCTTATGAAGAGATGGCAAATCTATGACCAAAAACCAAGAGAAAATACAGACAGTAGAAACAGATCTACAGGGTATCTCAAAATAGGAGTTGAGATATATGTGCTTTAAAATAACTATGATTTAATATGTTAGAAGAATTAAAAGACAAGCTTGAGTATTTTGACATCAGTTACATAAAATTCCAAAGCTGAAAAGTACAATAGCTAAAATTAAAAACTCAGTAGATGATTAAACATAAGAAGGGAAAAGTAGTGAAAAGCCAGAATAAATTATCCAAGTTGATGAAAAGAGAGACAAAAGATAAAAAATACAGAGAAGAACTCTAGGGATATCAAGGTCAAATTCCTGAAAATCAAAGACAAAGAGAAAATGCTAGAAGCAGCCAGAGGAAGAAAGACCTATGATCTTCAAAGGAGCAACAGTGAGATTTTGAGTTGATTTCTCAACAGAAACAATGGCATCCAGAAGACAGTGACTTGATATTTTTGAAGTTCTGAAATAATTCTGCCAGTCTAGAATTCTGCATTCAGTGTCGATAGCCTTCAAAAGTGAAGACATAATACATATATTTTCAGACATATAAAATTTTATCAGCTCACTAAATTCTTTAGAACCTTAAATAGACCCACAGAACACTATTTTAAATCAGTAGAACCTGACCACTATGTACAGTGATCTTTCTGTAAAACAATGCGCTTGGATTTCCAACTTGGGATACCTAGAACTCCTCTTCCCTCTGCCTTTTTACCCCATATAGCCTTGACAGTAGGACAAGGGCCCCTCCCCATTTTTCTGATGAATGTCTGGTGACAGTTTATATGGAGCTGTATATCAGGGGCTGTATATGAATATTCAAGGAACAGAGAGAAGATAGTGGAGACCTCTGTGACTCCAGGGTGTCTTACAGGCATGAGCCCTCAATTGCAATAGTCCCATGTGGCTAGTAGCCCTGAGTTGAACAGCCCAGCTCCACACGGTGGCTGAGTGTGGAAGTACCATGCACAAGTTTGCCCTGTCTTTATTTTTTATTTTTTTTATTCAAATTCCATTAGCCAACCTATAGTACATCATTAGTTTCAGATGTAGAGTTCAATAATTCATCAATTGCATATAACACCCAGTGCTCATCACATAAAGGAGGGATATGCCCTTATCCCCCCTCCTCCGTCCTTCCTTATGGAATGTGAATGTGCTGGATGGAGCCCCATCTTGACAGTGAGGATCAAGGCTACCCCTTCAGACTGTGAAACCACAGGCTGGGAGGATGCAGGGTCTCCAGGGACATCATAGAGCACAGTTGCCATATCAGCCCCAGGCTACTTACACAGACTTCATCTGTTTGGGAAAGAAACACTCTGGGGTCTTGTTTAAGCCACTACCATTTGGTTTTCCTGCTCTTTTTGACTAATCTAATCCTAATATAGGAGGCAAAAGCCAAGTATGGCTTCCCAACATCACTAGTGATGGTGATAGATTAATATTTTATGACACCCCCAATCCTTGCAGTCTCCATTAAAATGAACCACCTTCCAAACAAGAGGCAGAGTTCTTGTCTTAGGGACCCCTAGCCTTGTATTCCCATGACTGGGGAGGGTGTCATTAAAGAAGCCCCTCCACCATTGGAATTAACTTCCAACATTGATGAGATGTCCTGGAAATTTCTGTTCAGTAAAAAGTTTAAAGCAATTTGCCCATGTTTCACTCCAGGATAATTTTAGAATTCCTTAGTTGATATTTCCTGATTATAACCTAAGTGGTCTAAGTTTGCTCAGGGTGAGACTGCTTGCATTTGAGGAGCAATTTCACTTAAATGTGACATGCTTTGAAGGTCTACTAGCTGCTGTAATGTTTGCCTCTGGGGTTACCTGCCCAGATGGCCTTGTTAAAACCAGGGAGCTCTGCAGAACAGGACTGGGATGTGGTCACATGAGCTGCTGCTGGAAGGGGGTCCATGGGAGGGGACAGAATGGTTCTTCTCTCTCCTACCCCCATGACAGCACCATTTTAGCTGGCAGAATTACCACCCACTGTTTTTGTTGGCAACACTACTGCAAGCTGTGTGTGTGAAAAACCACCATTTTTTTTTGTCAAGCTGTTTTGACAGGGATTTGGTCTTTAAATAGTAATTGCTCATTAATTGCATTTCTCTCTACAATCCACAACCTGCCTGGTCTCCTCTGGAAGATCCAGAGATGTAAGCCAATAATATTTTTATTTTAACTGAGATTATGGGTGTGTTAAAGGAAATTCCTTGGGACCATGTGGAAAATGCATGTCTTGCCTGCGGTAGGACTTGGAGCCCTATTTAAGTGTAGTTACAGTCTGACCCCATTTGCTCCTAATAGCCTGAGCCATCGTAATGGGCTGGCATATTGTGCTTACCGGGTCACAGGCAGGAAGATGGGGCTTGCTGGGAGAGTAACTCACTTTAACGATGATTTACCTGAATCTCGTTCTTTGTGGTTTATAAAGCATAGATATATATTCTCAGTCTCCATGTTAGGGATATTAACAACAGCAGCAACCAGAAAACCCCCACAAAAACCTTTGCAGAAATCCCTGAGGTTAAACAATTCTGTTTTTAAGTGAAGTTGTTTGCCTGGTGAGGCCAGATCTGTCTGTGCTTTGTCAAGCATTTAAAAATTTCATTTAAAGCGAGTTGGATAAAAGCTTGTGTTTGCAGATGGCTTAGGAAGACTGGTATCTAGTGTTATAATGTCAATTAATGTTGGTTAACTGCTGCTTTTTTGACTTCTTAAGCAAGGTCCATATTCACTTTAGCTTTGAAGACCTGGTATCCAACTTGATAAGGGTTTCCGTATAAATCCCCAAATACATAATCTCTTTCTAGGTTTTGCTAAGAAAATTGGAATTACAGGATAGTTTTGTGACTAAAGGATATTTTTCTCTGTTATTTTAATAACTGGTAAAGGAAATACCGTGGGGATAAGTTTAGTTCTGATAAGCTAAATTTAAATTTATAACTTTTGTTTGCTTTTCAGTTCTTTTATTTTTTTAAAAAGAACATTCAAATGATTTCTAAGCCTCTTAGTGAAACAGGTTTGTTACAGCCTTTTTTTTTTTTTAACATACCATCTTTTGAATTACCTGATCTTCCTCCAAAATACTTGGTGCATTTAACCCTTTCTCCTGATTTTGAAACCAGTGTACTCATTGGTGATGTCTAATCTCTCTTTTGTTCTGGTTCATACTGTGCAGCTGTGGATGGAGTAGTATTCCTTGCCTCCAGCTCTGCTCAGGTGTCCAGAATAGCTCGCTACTGGCCATGATAGCAAATAAACTTTTCTGTTTGACAGGTAGGACCCTCCAGTACTCTTAACACCTGACGTTCTTATCTCATCTTTGCCACATCCATATTTTATCCTTCCCACCTGTTGGTCACTTCTGGAACAGTTCTTTTCTCCACATATCAGGATAAAATGTGTGCCATCGAATGACCAGTTTATTTCAATCTGATTTCTTCATTTTTGGATAAGTGCATGTCCACCTAGAATTACCTCCTTCACAGTCTCTGCTCCCAATAAAACTGAACCCCCAGCATAACTGAACATCCAAGGTCAGAAGTGATCAAGATGGAAGCAAGTCCCCTTGAGATAGGAACAAAGATAGTTTCTTCTTGCTTCCTGTGGCAGAGCAGAACTTGCCAACCTGTGTGCCCCAGACGGCTCTGGATGTAACTTTCCTTCCAGAAGGACAGAGACTGGGCTTGTCTCACTCTACCCCAGTGAGATGTACAGATACTTGTTTTCTGTATGTGCTGTGATGTGAGGAAAACTGGGTGCCCAATATCAAGGCCAATATCAGTTTGTCCCCAGCTAATCTTCCCAACCTGACCTACTGACCCTATATATATATATATATATTTGTATCCTATTGGTTCTGT
Source organism: Halichoerus grypus (assembly GCF_964656455.1). Lineage (NCBI taxonomy): Eukaryota > Metazoa > Chordata > Mammalia > Carnivora > Phocidae > Halichoerus > Halichoerus grypus. The sequence goes on from NC_135724.1 coordinate 56,475,444, forward strand.
TTCTCTGGAGAACTCTGGCTAATATGCTGGCTTTTTTGGGCCTATGTCACAATTGTTTTATGTATATATTTACATTTATTTAATACATTTTATGGCTCACTTAATTATGGAGGTTGCCACATCCCATGATCTGTCATCTACAAGCTAGAGACCCAGAAGAACTGTGGTGTAGTTCTGAGAACCAGAGTGCTAATGGTGTAAGTCCCAGTCCGAGGGCAGGAGAAGGCTGGTGTTTCAGCTCATGCAGTCAGACAGAGAGAGCAAATTTCCCATTCCTCCACCTTTTTGTTCTCTTCAGGCCGTCAGTGGATTGGATGATGCCCATCCACACTGGGGAAAGCCATCTGCTTTACTCAGTCTAATGATTGAAATGCTAGTCTCTTCTGGAAACACCCTCACAGATGTACCCAGATATAATGTTTAGCCAAATATCTGGGAGCCCCATGATCCAGCCAAATTGACACACAATAAACCATCACAGCCACTATGGCTGCCTCCAGAGGGGAAGAATCAGAGGAGGAAGGTGGTATTCTCTCTCACCTTTGAACTCATTTGTCTTGGATTATCCTTTGGCCAGAGCATCACCTCTTTGTTTTATTTTGTTTCTTCACAAGATCATGAATCTCTCAGATAGAGACCTTTAGAGAAAAGACCAATCTTGTTCACTAGGTGGTAGATTCTTGATATTAACCATTGAGCTCCATGAGGACAGATACTGCTTACATTGTGTTTACCACCATATCACAGTGCTTAGAACACAGCCCAGCACATACCTGGTGCCTGTGCATATTTGTTGAGTGAATGACTTTTCCATCTGGGATTTGCCAAGCCTAATAGCACCTTTTTTTTTTGGATTATTATTATTTTCCTTCCTCCTGGTCCCCCTCCAACTCATACACATATATATTTATAATCAAATGAATTCAGTGTTTTTGGTTTCGACTCTTACTGAAAACCTCATCTTACAGGGATTAGCTAAGTTTCCCGCCTAAGTTAATAAATGCAGTTGAATTCTGCTGAATGCATATTTGTGTTTTCTGGATCTTGTAAATATTGTGGTGTGATTTTGAATGCCACTTGTGCTCAGACATTCTAGGAAAGTACATATGACAGGCCACAAGTACCTTTTTTTAAAAATATTTCTGTGATTTCTACAAGAAGGGAACATGAATGTAATGGTTGATTTTAGGATTTACTAATGTTGGACATGAACTTATAAGCCATGGAAACAGTGCTCAGAGAAAACTCCCTACTCAGCTCAGATGTCTTTTGGTTTTTCAGTTGTGGCCACTTGGCAAAGAATGTGTTTTCTAAGTTCATTAGTTACTTTGATGGATGCTCTTGGCTTAAAATCTATTTTGCTTCTTTTTTTGGTAAATATTCTTATTTTTCTAACCACTATTTAAAGGAAAAAGTCACTTAGGGGCTTAATAATTGGGGAAGAGTGGATTCTGGAAATGTTGTGATGAACAAGATGTGGAGGAACAGTTTACAAATCTTTGGTTTTAGTAGAGTATTTAAGCTAGTTTGGAAGGGGACACCAATATTTTTCTAGCCATATACATTTGATTGAAACTGGAAAAATTGATAATTTTGTAAAACATCTATTGAGAGGTAACCAGTGCTCTAAATCCAATATTTGTGAGGGGAAAAAAATGAAATGGATAAGTTTTGAAAGCCGCACATCTTGATTTATGCTAGTTCCAGTTATTAACTTGCTTATATAATCTCAAGACACTCATCTCTGCAAGCTGTAGTTTGTTCATCAGTTAAATGAGCACAATACTTCCTGGTAGGGTTGTTGAGTTGTGAGTATTAAGTGTGATATGATAAGTAACAGCTACATAGTAGGTGATCACTAAGGATCAGATTCTTTTCTCATTCCCTAGATGTAATATAACCAGGGTTTAAATCAACAAAACGACTTAGTTCATATATGACTACAGGGTAGCTTTGCCATACTACCTTTGAGAAGTTTCAAATGGTTAAATTTGCTTCTCTTTAAAATGCCATTCTTATCCTTGTTCCTATCATTTGGTTTTGGCTCCATTTGCTAATGTTTTTGGTGGAATCATACCACTTTCTGTTGGCTTAATTTATAATTCTATTTTCTTTTTGGCTATATGCATACTATTTCATTTCGGGACCCATTACACTGTTGGATTTTGGCTTCACTCACCTTCCCCTCCCCTTCTCCTCTTTGGCCCATCTCCTATTTCATTTTGGCATCACTAATATAACTGTTCGCATGTGTGCTGTAATTCTGGCCAATACATCTTTAATGGTGCAGTATTCCTCTTTATTCTTTTTTATTTTTCAAAATGACAAGCTTATATTTCAAGTATGTGAAAATGCCTTAGACCTTCTTGTTGAGTATAGATTAGTTAACATTTTACATTAACCAGGGTTGTATAGTTGTGTTTTAGTTTCTGTTTCTTCTTCACCCTTTCTGTCACCCTTGAATGATTATTAAGGATCCTATGTGCAGGGCGCACTGGATCTTGCATGGAGCAGTACAGTCAGTCTGTAGAATTGCCCTCCATTCCCCGTGTGCTTATTTTATAAAGAATTTCATGGAATACGAATTGTCATCTTCTAGGTACTCGAATCTAATGCAAATATGGACACGTAGTCCAAGCAAATATTTGAATGAAGGTATGTGTAAATAGTAAACAAATAGACACGAGGGTCATTTACTGTAGACTAGACTTTTGGCTCCCAAGATGTTACCTCCCTCCACTGTCTTCATTTTCTTTCACTATTGAGACATCAGGCTCCCTTCCCCATCACCTGGGATAATTGCTAGGTGGTTGTGCCGTTTGAAAATGAGTTCACAAGTCCTTTGACTGGACTGGCAGTTGTACTCGTTGTGATAGCATCTTTATAGCAATGCTGCTTTATTTCTTCACACTCTGTTCTCTTGAGAGCTAAGCAGCAGGGCTAGATGGCAATGGTTGGGGGGAATCTTAGGACAAGTGGGACACAGGACCCACCTCCCTCTCAAGGGGCCAAAGGGGTGGTGTAGAGACTCCTTCTGTCTTTTCCCCAGTAGCTGGAATGTGGTTCAGTGACCACATGCAGCCAGCTAGAAGCTTAAATGCAGAAACTGTGAACTTTGAGGGAATGACAGTGAGGTTAATTAGTGATGATTCACTGTGTGGCTTTTTTTAAGAGCACAGAGTGACATGAGAGTCCACGGTTCCTGAGCAGACTGCTTCCGTCTGTCTCTCCTCCCTAGGTCCCTGTAAGAGCATGGTTGTCCAGTCTACCATTTATTATTTACCCTTCTGATGAATTGCTCTTCTATTTAGATTAACCAGGCTACGCTTTGTGATATTTGGAGCCAAGAATCTGAAGATAATCATCGGTCAAATCAAACAACTAGTAGTAGTAGAGGGACGTGTCCCCCTACAGGAAGGGATAGAGTGATCAGCGAAAACACAGCCAAGCCGAGACTGGCCTGAAAATTAAAAGATCAGCCAGAAGGAGCCGAGGTGGATCTTTTAGTGGTGAGAATGGAAGGCTGTGGCTGAACACCAGGGGACTTAGCAAAGAAGAAAACAAGTGTGGTTTTCATCTCATAGGTCCTTCGAGGAGTTGGATGTTGTAATATGTTCAGTGAGCATGGTTCTTTTTCCTAGTGAGGAGGAGGACCAGAAATGAGGAGAGAAATAAGGAAATGGTGACACACTCTCTTAGGGCATGGACAAGGATAGGCTGCCTGCTACAGCGAGGAGAAGAACATGTCTGGTCCACATGGAGAAGTAATTGGAATGCTTAGTAGCTGATTGAATTTGGGTCCAAAGCAAAAATGGGATTTGAAGACAGTGCAAGAATTTTGTGCATTGTGGGTGCCTGGGTGGCTCAGTTGGTTAAGCGACTGCCTTCAGCTCAGGTCATGATCCCGGAATCCTGGGATCGAGTCCCACATCGGGCTCCCGGCTCAGCGGGGAGCCTGCTTCTCCCTCTGACCCTCTCCCCTCTCATGCTGTTTCTCTCTCTCTCAAATAAATAAAATCTTAAAAAAAAAAAGAATTTTGTGCATTTTGTGTCACTTGGCTTTTAAACTGATTCAAGATAAAATGAGATGAGAACAATCTGTCCCATTTCTTTCTCTTCTTAAATATTGTTGGCCCAGTGCATGACCATACCTTTTAAAATAGAAAGCCCTGCCTTCAGAAAAGGATGGGATATAATTAATTATGCTTGTATTCTTCCACATATTTTCTATTTTGTGGTCCCTTTCCAATTGTCTGCTGCTCTCTGTGTGGAGGGCAAGAGTAAGAGGCAAGGTAAGAGTGTCAAGAACATGGAATTTTATGACCGAGAGGCTGCTCTGAGCGCAGCCTTTTCAACGCAAGCCTTGTCCTCCCGCTGGAGTTTCACTTGGACAACTTTGTTCCATTCTGGATTCTTTGTAAGGTCCATCTTCATTTCCTCTGTTCCTGTTGGACCCCTCCATTTCCTTGTACTTTTTGACCAAACACCATTGTTTTCTTCCTGCTCCAATATTAATTTCCTCTCTGATAACAGCACTTCTGAGCCAGAGGGCATTAGCATTTCTTTTCAATTTTGAAGGGAGATTTGATCTCTCAGCACCCTGCCTCAGTGTCTGAGTTTTCGTGATGGTTGGTTGTGGCTGCTTTATGTGGAAGGTCAGGTTTCCGACGTAAATGGAAAAAGCAGACAAGCAGTTAATTCTGTGTGTCCCCGCATTTTGCCATAAACATGCCAACCTCAGTGTATTGCTTCTCCATGCACTCCTGTTTAACATGCTACAGTTTGTAAAGGATCGGTTTGTTCAGCAGAATTATTGGTAGTTGATTCTAGGAGTACGTTTTCTCTGGTATCTACTTGAGGCAATAAATCTCACTTCTCTCTGCCTTCCCTTAATTAACTTGATATTGTTGCCATCAGATCTTTATTCAATAAGTATGTAAAGGATCTTCAGTGGTGTTAAGATGTCAGTGCTGTTTGGGGCTAAAATTCAAGGATGACATCTAACGTGTCCATTTTAGTTAAGATGCAGTTTACTTAAGTAGTGCACGTGGAAGAAGCATCCATGGAATAGTCATTTTCCTGTGATTGTGTAGAGCAATTATACTGTAAGGGAAGCCTGCATCTTAGGGGTTAGGAAACCAAGGGTCAGGCTCCACCTCTGCCATTACCCACTTTTCTTCGCTGTAAGGGAGTCAGATCAGAGTTCTGACCTCCTCCTTTGTCTCTAAGATAGGATATCTTTTTCACCCTCTTTTGTCACCTGGCCACTGTGGGTGACCATATGGAATCATGAACGTGGCAGTGTGGTTACTCCATTCCTGCCCACGGCAGACCCCGCTAGGCACTATCCTGCTCTGGTCTGCCTTTGCAGCCTGATTCAGCCCTCCTTTCTATTATTCATGCTGAAACGAGCCCTGATTCCACGCCTCCTCACAGTGCGTCTTTCTCCCCTTTTCCCCCAGGTGTTTATGCTCTCTGGAATCTCTCTGTCTCTACCCCTCAACACTTGACCCATCTTCCCAGCCACACCTGAAATGCCTTCTCCCCTGTGAATTCTCCCTTGTTCTTCCTAATCTGAAATCCCTTAGTAATCTCTTTGGTACCAGGTATCCTTCTCATCACAGGGCTGAACTAGAGTTGGTCACATATGTGTCCTGGTTTGCTAAGTTTACTGAAATTGAGGATCGGGACCCTGTGTTTTGGCATCTCTTGCCACACTGAATGGTGCCCTTGTATGGGTGTGGACTTACCAGATGGTGACTGGGGTGCCTTTGATAAAGCAGGCACCCCCCACCCCAGCCTCATTTTCCTTATTGTATAACACTTTGGAGGATCTCCACTGTCTTTTCGGTGTTGCCCTTGGAGGAATGACAGGATTCGTGTTCCTGCGTAGCCGTGTAAGACAGACCTTTGGCTTACTGCCAGCAGTTAAGGCACGGGCACCCTGGATGGCCAGGCACTGCTTCTGCAGTAAGCCTGGGGTGTTCATGACTTAACCCATATGGAGCAAGAAGAGGGTCGGTCTCATTCATGGGAGACTTAGGAGCTGATAACCCAGGAACAGAGAGGAAACTAGTACATTTTGTAGCAATGGGTCTTAATGGATGAGTGAACCACAGTTTGCTGGAAGTTGGGCGGGAAGTGGATGGTGAAGGTAGACAAGAGTCCAGGAGCAGGGGTGGTCGTTGAGGGGAGCGTGCATGTGCACAGCAGGTGAGGATGCTGAGGGAGATGCCCTTAGGTCAGGTGGAGGTGACAGAGGCTGGGCTCCTCAGGAGTGGTGAGTGGGTGCCAGGGGAGCATCTGTTTCAAAACCTGTTGCTACCATGAGAGGAAAGGAAAATGGCCAGAGCAGAGGATCTTAACCTGCTTTCAGCCAGCAACAGAATTACTGGGAAGTGACCTAAAACTCAGAGCCCCAACCTCGCCCCCAGCGATTCTGATTCCAAAGACCTAGGGCAGGGTTCAAGACCTGTGTTTGAAGAAATTACCCGGTGATTCTGATATAGGTGGTCCGTGAACTGCCCTTGAATTAAATATTCTTAAGAACTTTTTAAGCTCAAGGAATTATAAAATTTGTGTGTATACACATTTGTTGTGGGAGACAGATCATGGATAGCTCTGTTCAGATTCTCAAAAGGATCTATAAGCTCCCCAGTGTTCAAGGATCACTGAGCTAGGAGGAAAGCCTATATCCTTTTCTTAAGCTTACACAGAATGAGAATGACACCATGGCAGGGATATCGGAGATCAGTAACCTTTAAAAAATGTTTTGTGATACAGGGAAAGTTGGTGTTTTCAGGAGCCCTACTGTGAACACATGAGGAAAGTGAAGACTTGCCACCCGATTTGGGAATTGGGATTTATATTTGGGTTAATATCTCAGTATCTAAAGAAGATACAATGTTTGGTTGATCCAGAGATTTAACAGTTTATCTATAATAGGGTTTTTTCAAAAAAATGTTTTTTCTGACCTAATTAAATTTTCTGGTTTCCCCTGGGTTTTATTTTTTAATTTTGATATTAACAGTACATAAGGTTCAGTATAATGAAGGTCTTTTTTGAGAGTTATTAGTAATGGTGCCACATTTTGCTCTCCTGTGGTTAAAGTCATATCTGCATTTCTATGATAAACATCTTTTTGAAATTGATGGCTTGTATGAGAAAAAATTGATCTTGATGCAACTTGGTTTTTACTGCCAACCCAAGAACTTTTGTGTCAGGTGTGCTGCTGAAAACTGGTACCCACTCCCTCATTTTTTCCTAAACCAGTGGTAAAGTGGGCATATGTTTTACCCTGGCAAAATCAGTACTGTAAATGGGGACACAGTAACTCTGGCAGGAGGCTCTGATCAGAGATGTGTTTCCCAGTGAGGGCTGAGGCTGGGCAACTTGCCAGTAACCTTAGCTTGTTCTTAGCAATGGGGCTTGGGTCCCAGAGTCCACATATGATCATTGGCTTAAATATTAGAGAAATAAAGTTGGCCTGTGAAGTTTCCTCTAGGCAAATTTCTGCCCCCATGAAGGGTTACTATTTCTTAAGTCCAGTCACTATTATATTGATCCACAAGGGTTTATTCTCAATTCATGGGGTACCCAATAGGTAAGTGTCCAATATGGCCAAGGGCCAATGATAAGCTGACTGAAAGAGCATCCCATAAGAAAGACAGATCCAGGCCATATTTAATCAAGTATAAAATTACATACTTAGATGCTTCAAAACAACTATATAGTGACACTTTGATTAACTAATCGCAGTGACCACAGCTTATAACAAGCCAGCCATATTAAAAAAAAATAATAATAATAAATTTAAAAATCTTCCAGAGAAGCAGAGTTCTCTATTCTCTTGGCTTTATATTATAATTATCCGAATGAGTAGGTTCTGAAGCAAATAGAACTCATCCCAGATATATTATGAAGTCACTGAATTTGATATTATCTTTTTTTGAACCTGCTCGCCATCAACTTTTCCCGTGTTTAAATACCCTTAAGTGATCTCTATCAAAATAAGAAATATCTAACATCTGGTTATTTGTATGTGTGGATTGTTTGCATGGCCCTGAATATGGTCTAAATAAATATTTTTCCTGGAGTAGATGTGGTTACAGGACTGGTCATATGAATCCATTTTCATAGTGTTTGTTTGAGTTTTAGATTTTGAGCCTCTTTCTTGTAGTGAAAAACATAAACTGATTCAGATACTTTTAGACATGAGTAAGCAGCTGCTGAGGAGTGGGGCAGGTTGAGAAGAGTTCTGCTGAACTTATAGGAGATATTCTCAAATCCTTTTGGCAAATAGGATGTGGATCATTTTGAGGTTGAATGGGATGGCAATGATCACCCCAAATCAGTTCCAGCCCACACAGATTTGAGAATAGTGGATGCTCAGTCCTGTGAATTTGTGTTCTCTGCTTTCCTAGGGCAGGAACCTGGCCAGCCATCACATGGATATTCTTATCTTTTTACCTCTTCACCACCTCTGCCTTAACCTTCTTTCTTTACAGTTGAGCTCTGCTGTCCTTTTTGCTTGTATTATTTAACATTATTTTTCTTAGTTTTTATATTATAATCAGACCCCTCCTAACCATACACCTGGATATACACTAACAGATTTTCACCTCCATCATGTTCCTGATAAAGAAGTATTGCATTTATGAGAAGAGAGAGAAAAATCATAGAATGTACAATCTTAGGATGGAAATCTTACTTTAGACATCATCTAGATCTGAAGTTATCAAATATTGTTAAATGTTAACTTTTTATGGTACACTTCTTTTATTGACCATGAAACACCAATATTTAAATGAATGTTGAATATATGAGGTTGAAGCAGGGTTTAGGAAGGCCTGCAGTAGGCTCACCTTCACAATCTAAGGGAGCCCAAGGGTTCTGAGCGTCACACTGAAAGAACCGTGATTTAGTTTATCTACGCTATTTTATATAGATCAGACACTAAGGAGCAGAAAGGAAAGGGAGCAACATTTACCTATTTACTAGACAGAGGGAAGTGGAGTAGGGAAATGGGAAGGTTGGTAGGTAGGCAAATAGATAATATAAATGTGTGTCTATGAACACACACACATATACAAAGTTTAATTCTTACATTATTCTAGAAGGTAGCTGGTTTTACAAATGAGTATGTGAGGAGAACTTCTAAATGGATAGGCTTGAGACTTACCTCAGGTCTTTTTGATGGTTCATCTACATGCTGGCCACTGTATCTCCACATGGCCAGCTGGTTGCCTTGCACAAAGCCACATGCAGGCGGGGGCAGGACTAGGACCCAGACTTTCGGCTTCCTCATCCAGGGTTGTTCCCTTAGACTACTCATTCTCTTTAGCCAGTGGCGAAGTAATACCTGCTAAAAAGGGAAATAGAATATTGAGTAGTCATTTATAAAAAAAAAGACGCATCAGTTGTGTCGACCTTGAGAAAGGTTCATGTTCTTAGTTCCCCATATTTTAGCAACTAATTGTTCATGTACAATGACTGGAAGGAAAGCTGATTCACAGCCCTTTTTACATTATGTACGTATTGTTCTTAGCTTAGAGAATATAGCTTCCTAGTTTAAAAATTTATACAGTGAACTATTTTACTTCAAAGTTTATTTTCTTTATGGCCTGCAAATTGAAGTTTGATCTTGCTTCCTTATTCACTACTTTCACATTTCATGAAGGTGAAAGATACATAACATGTAATCATTAGCATTCTTTTTATGTTTAAAACATAAAATCAAAACAACCTACGGAGGCATTAAACCAGAGTTCCAGTGTGATACACAGAAAATCCGTATGCTTTTGGTTGACTTATGCTGAGGTCTGCCAAATAACAGCCTTATTATGCAGATTCTTAGAATAACAGGCCATGGATATTTTAGATTCTCACATCTAGTTGCTGACTCTCTGTTTTCTTTTTATCTGGACCATTTAGGGACAGGAGGCCTTCAGGATGAGTTTTGGGTCTTTCTCTTGACTCCTACAGCATTTTTCATTATTTCCCCTTTATAACAACTTCCTGCACTCCCCCCCCCCCCCCCGCCCCGTTGCCTTCCCTGAGGACAAGGGTTTCTTTTTTGTCCTCTGTGTATTTCTTCAAACCCCCTCTGCCTTCCTCCCTTCCTGTGCCTGGCACATGGGTCCACATTTGAGAGGAATTGGGCAGACAGGGAAGGAGGGAAGAGGGAGAGAAGGAGATGCCCTGAATCAGATCAAAAAGGTAAGAAAGAACTCTAGAATCAGGATTTTTTCTTCTCCTGGTATAGTCAGAGTACTGAGTGAATAGAATCCATTAGTATTTTTTTCCTTCAGTGTTCCTTTCTAATAAAGTAGAACAGTAAATGGTTTTTGTGCTTACCTTTGTTGTAGAAAACTTAACAAAATTCCATTAAACCCAGAAGGTATTTAATGAGTAACAGGCACCTCTCTAGGACTGAGGATACAGAGGTAAAGAAAACATTGTCCAGACCCATGGAGCTCAGGATGTAGTGGAGAAGACAAACATGGCCACAATCATTTTGCTATATGGGATGATAAGGACACCTATATATTTTGCAGTGATGGTACGTAGGAAGGAGGGATTGATTTTATCTGTGAAGAGGAATCAGAAATGGGTACCCAGGCGAGGTAACATCTGAGCTGGCATTTGAACAGTGAACAGACTCGGGATGGGTGTGCAAACACGTGGCATGTGGGTAACACGGCTCTTGGAGTGAATCTACAGATAGTTAGGAATTACTGGCGTGTACTATTACAGGAAATGATGGCAAGAAATGAAGATAAAGTCGACAAGGTTCAAATCGAGAAAACCTCATATGTCATATGATGACATTTGAATATTATTCCATGGGCAGTGAGGGGCCCATGAATAGTTGTAAGTAGGGAGAGACCATTTTTAGTTATGTGTTTCATGAAAGGTCAGCTTGCTGGTCATGTGTAGCATATACTGGACAGGGCAAAGTCTAGATGTTATGGGTCAAGGTCAGTAGGGACATGAGCTGAAACTCAAGTTTCGTTATGGTGGGAGTAGTGGGAATGGCAGGAAAAACATCTGAGAAGTTGTTTGGGGAGTAAGGTGTTGGGCAGAGAGGTGGTTGACCCATAGGTTTTTGGCTTGAGCCTCTGGTTTGTGGTGCCATCAGCCACCATAGACAGTAACCACAAAGAGGTGTCTGTCACTTTAATTTCATGTTTCAGATAGCATGCACCAAACATGGATATGGCTTCATCATCTTATAACAGTGAGTATGCTTTCACATACCCCACCAAGTTCAACCTGCACCATTGCCCTAGGAGATAGGTAATAAATAATACAAAAGAGTCATATCTTCTGTAGGACATAAATCCCTTAGGGTTTTGTCTAAGCTCAGAATTGCCCCCCAGAAATCCTTCAGGGAACTTCTGAGTTGAAGACCAGTGTACTGTTTCTCAGTAAGCCCAACAGAGCCACTCCCTGACCATTGGCACTGGAATAGACGCTCTTTCCTCATTTGAGCACTATATTGGTAGGAGACTTGTATTTTGGACCCATGTTGTATAAAAAAAAATTGCACATCTTTGGATGCGAGAATTATACCGAACCCATTGTGATGTGCACTTTAAGAAAGGCACAAGAGATAAAGGAATAGTGGCTGATGGGTGGGGTGGAGGCCACCAGTTCCTGTTTCGCACTTCCAGCTCATTGGGCCATATGAGCCTTAGGCTCTTGAACGAAATGGAAGACTTCTATGTTATAATCCCCCCCTATTTTCATCCTTGGAATCACGTACATTAATTCGTCCTATGATGCGAGGCTTGCATCTCCCCTTTTCATACAGAGAGCAAGACACAGTCTGTGACTTGTCCTAAGACAGAATAGGTAGTTGACAGATCCAGGACTTAATGTATCCTGGGTCTCAGATTCCAATTAAATAGAGTCAGTCTTACAAGTTACCAATTTTTGTTTTAGAATAATTACACACCTAATGATAGGAAATTGGAATGAATGTTTTACCAAGAGGATATAGGAAATTATATTTACTTTTTCCTTGTAATTTGATTCTACCCAATGAGCGTGATGTGTAGAAAAAAAAAGTTCATTGAGGAAAATACATTTAGTGGACTTTAGGTTAATCAGCATCCAGTGAAAATAAACAATTGGCCTCCTGTTTTAGCTGAATAACATGGCTTGGCTGTACTGCATACTGGTGAATTCAGGAGTTTATTTTATCGGCTTTCCCAGGTAATGATTTGCTGCTAATGAAATCATCACGAGATGGATTTGTAAATCATACTAAACTGGCAGGAGCACTACTGGGCATAAAATGAAATTCTGTTTTTTTTATTAATTTCCTGGGTTTCTCTGACCAACAACCAGGATCATTTTCTACCTAGGATATCTGCTCTTGTTGAGCAGTTCCAGTTAGGAGAAAAATGACAGATTGGGGGTTTCTTAGCATGAAATTAGAGCATGGAATTCAACACTTTGATCAAGCAATGTTATTCTGTTGCCCTTATTCACCTGAGAGGTATTTATGACTAAAACAAGTTATTTAGAGCAGTGATCTCCAAAAGGCTATCTCCACACTCTTTGAGGTGTATAGTACAATCCCTTTGTGCATGGAAGAAAATATTTGAACTTCAATTTATATTTACTTTGTAGTTTGTGCTTGAAAAGGTCAGCTGTGTGTGTCTATAATAATCTGCATTATATAGTTTGTAAATAAGTAAACATAGGATGATTGTGCCTTTTTCAAAAACTGATAATACCTTCTTAAAAATGTTTAAAGCCACTGATCTGGAGCACTTTTCTAAAATTGGGTCAATGATTAGATTATTCTGGGAATTTTTTTTAAAAGCACAGATTCCCAGGGCTGCTCCCAGAAGAGTCTGGTTAAGTAGGTCGGTCTAGAACAGTGGTTATCATACGTTAGTAGGCACCAGAATCACCTGGAAGTCTGGCTTGTTAAAATACAAGACCCCACCCCAGAGTTTCTCATTTAGGAGGTTGGGGGCGGGGCCTGAGATTTGCATTTCTAACCAGATCCCAGGTGGTACTGCTGGTCCAGGGATCCACTTTTAGAACCGCTGCTCCAGGGTTGGAGCCAGGAGCCAGGCAACTCCGAAGGACCCAGGCAACTCTGAAGATGAAGTGATAAACGCTCATCTAGATTTGACCATCTTCTCCCCTAGACAGTTCTTGGAGAGAGTCTATCATTTTGTTTTCCTTTTTTATTCCTGTTGCTATGATGCAGACAACTGTTTTTCACACTGTAGTTTTCAATATTGGTGTGGATGATAAGAGGACCAGTGTTAGATTCAGGTAGACTCAAATTTATAGGGAGTTTGTATGAGTGGTTTAATTAAATCCTGTAGCAATTCTATAAGGTACTTATTTGTGAATGGAAAACTGGGGCAGGTCCCTAATGATTTGGATGCATCTGTACAATATTTGGGAATAGAAAAGACACTGTTACCCATTGGAAAAAAAAAAAAGATTTTAAGATCAATAAGAAAAATGCATTGTTGTTTGTTGCAATCAGGCTTTTTTTAAAATTAGGAATCAATAGATGGATATAAAATGAAGTGAGCAGTAAGTATAATAAGCCATAGAAACTTTAAGAACAAGACAACTCATTTCCTTTGACTTACAGAAAATATATCCATTGGCAAATAGCACTTTTTATAATAGAGCATAGCATTAGCTATTTAAATGCCTGTGTGATGTGTAAAAACTGCTTCCTAGATCAAATTATGTAGAAGAGCATTTCTATAATGCTTAGTGTCTGATTCACTAACCATCACCAGGGCACTCAAAGTTTAAGAGGCTTTATATACTTGCATTGTTTGGCAGGCAATTAAACATAGATGTCACCGAGATTGATTTATAAGAAGAAAGCAGTGGCTTTGCTATGTTGGTGTAGGTTTTTTTAATGCTTAAAACAATTGTGTATATTATAGCTCACTTTCTGTTTATAGTTTGAAATGTATTAATTTATAGCCATTTATCTGACAGTTTTAATTTGAAATAAGTGGATAAGACCATCTGAGATTACATGTATTTTAGGAAAATAGAACATATAGCATTAATTTCTTTGTGAGGTACTTTAGCATTAGTTTTCGATTTGCCCTCTCTGTAGAGAGACCTATTTAATACTTTATGCATTTGGTAAAAGCTGCCTTAAATGGGGTCATTCTGTATTTAGAACAAATGAGAAAAATGTTCCAGAAATCTCCACAAGGAGTACTGCAGTCTTTTCACAAAATAACTTTAAATGGACTGTAATTATAACAAGATGAACTTGATTGCTAGAGTGTGTAAGTCAATTTAACCTGTTAAAGGCAGAACAATTCAAAATGTGTATGTATCTTATAAATAAGTTTATGAAATTAACATTTGATTGTCCTCCACAGGCTTCTTAGAAACAGCACTTTGAGGAGCTTATTTGCAATTCGATTCATGCAACAATATTTATATTATATAAATATTACACATTGTTGTTTACTTTATAGAGGTGCATTCAGAGTAAAAAGGTACAGTTGGAAAGAGTATGAGCTTTGGACTCAGACCTTGGATGAACTTCTAGCCCTACATTTAACTCTCTGTGACTTTGGACAAGATATTTGACCACTCCAAACTCCCATTTGTAAAAACAGGGATGTGTTGATGAATATCTAGTCAGAAGACAGAAACCGCACAGTAACTGGAACAGGGAGAGTTTCATTTAAAGAATAGTTAACTAGAACAGTGGCTTGGAATACAGGAAATTGGCTAACACAAAGTAAAGAGAGCTCTGAGAATAAAGGAATAGCAAATATGAGGAGCAGGCACTGCTTCAGGGAAGAAATCGGGGTCGAGGAGGAGATCCTTCTAGAGCTGAGATCCAGGGCTCAATGGATGGCAAGAAAGTTGCTGTGGGACCACACCGATGGAGCTCGGAGGAAATGTGTCCTTTAGTGTAGCAGGGGAAGCTATTCATGGGTGGTATCTCTCTGGGAGGCACTCTGCTACAAAACTGCTTAGGGGGTGCTGGGGTAAGCTACTCTCTGGGGTGCTGCCCACCACCATGCACCTATCAAGCCGGGCACTGGGAAAACTCCTGCACTGTGGGTCTGGAGAAACCCTGTGAGCTGAGGAGCCTTCCAGGGAGCCCTGCGAGATCACCCCTTCCTCCCACAGTGCCTCTCTAGAACCCTCTACTGTTAAAGCTTACTGTCTTGCCCCCTGGGACAGGAAATGTAATTAGAGGACTTGGATACAGTTTTGCAGAGCAAGCAAGGAAGAGTGAATTTAGGACTGAGACATAATGCATTGATAGCTGGCATAAAGAATATCAATGCTTGCCTTTAGGGTTTTTAAGATCAAATAATACATGTAAACATATGCATGGTTTTGTTATGTAACAGTTTCTTTGAATTGAGAGGAAAGTCTCATACTGGTTGTGAAGAGTAAGTGAAATAATGCCTATATGTTGCCTTCAGCAGAATCTGGCTGGTGCATGGCAGATGTCCACAAAATGGTGGCTGTTAATGCCAGAGAACTTTCTAGATCACAAGTTGTCCTCTGCCTGCCTTAGTAGGGTTCTCACATAGTAGGGTTGATTAGTAACTTTAGGACATATAAACAGTCCCAGATAGTGGTTCTCATTCCCAAACCTTAAAGACTACAGGTAGCAACTTTTGAAGGATCCTGAAGTCAGTTTAGTGGATCTGGACTAGGCTTGTCCAAAACCAAATTGAACAGAGATGAACAATATCAGTATATCTCAGGAGAGATAAATTTGGTTTGTAAAATGTACACGTATGTGTGCTGGGTCAACATATCATGATCCATATGGGTCACAATGTATAGAACTGTTAAATCATTATATTGTACACCTGAAACTAATATAATACTGTATGTTAATTACACTTCAATAATAAAAAGATAAAAATAAAATAAATAAAATAAAATACTACTCTAAATGGTGGGCTCTAACCCTTGTCAGTTTGTTTTCCTTTGTCTGTTCTCCAGGCCTGATGCTTCAGTATGATTGAGAATAGTCATGTGAAAGATCTTATAAGGTTTCCTTTGGGGAAAAAGTGGACCATCCTCTCCTTTACAGCTTCTATCTTAATGATATAATACTATTCTTGGATCTACTGAATAATTCTATGCTATGCCAAAGAAAGAAGAAAGATAAATTCCCTTCAGTATGTAAATGACAATATTTTATTTTCATAAATCAAGAATGACCTTTATAGACAACTAGCCTTGCTCTCTAATTATTGCAAAAAAAAAAAAAAAAGAGTTCAACTTTTCTAAAGCAAGAGCCATAATTTGTGGAGACTTAATTAACATTTAACCAGCTTAGTTTTCAACCATAATAAAAAATGAACATGTTCACTGATTTTGTCACATTTGTAGCTTATTCATCTTGGAATACATAAGGATGGCCTGGATGTTTTGTGGGGCTATATTGAGATTTCTTTCATTGTTCAAGTGGGTATTACATTACACTTCTTTTTTTAATTAAAGATTTTTATTTATTTGAGAGAGAGAGTGAGTAAGAGAGAGAGAGTGCACAAGCAAGGGGGAGGGAGAGAGAGAAGCAGACTCCCTACTGAGCAGGGAGCCTGACGTTCGGCTCCATCCCAGGACCCCAGTATCATGACCTGAGCCTGAAGGCAGATGCTTAACCAACTAAGCCACCCAGGCGTCCCCTACATTACACTTCTTTTAAACATTTCCAGCCAAAATTGTTGCAGCCAAATTTTGCATAGACTTGGGGAATTCATTACCCATTTTTCTAAAAAGCATTTATTGGGTACTTACAATATACTAGTTCTAGAGAGTACCAAGATGACTAAGATAGAGTTATAACCAAAATTACTTTTCAGCAGAATTCCTACACTATCTATAGGCTTTCATGCACCTGTTTTTTTTTTTAACTCTGCAATTTTTGTGAAAAAAAAAATATTAGGCCTGATGCCATTTCATCTGATTTCTAAAAAGCATCTGGCTCTACACGTTAGTCATAGCACAGACTAGTTGCAATTTTTAGTTGGGGAGTAAGTACACAAACTCATGATAGCCCATTAAGACTTTTTTTGAGAGAAAGAATATTCATAAAGACCATTTTAAAGAATATTATAGCTTTAATCCTAGAATGCACTGAACTCCCACAAAATCAAGTTTACTGAATCGAAGTTTGGGGACATGCTCCCATAACATGTTACTAAATAGACCCTAAGACCCATTTTATTCTGGTGGTTCCTTTTGAGAACTCCTCATTAACTTATGTTGTTTGCTTCTTACTAGGGAGGACAGTTCTCTCTGGATTTAGGATTAGGAGTAGTCAAGTTTCTTTTGGGTTTTCAGCTTGGGAGATACTATCACATAGTGTTAGGAATGTTGGCTCTCAAGATGAGATGCCTGAGTTCAAATCTCTACTTCACTATCTTCCAGCTGTAAGACCTGTGCGAGCTATATAACCAACCTTCTGTGCTCCAGTTTCTTTATCTGTGAAATGAGGATCGTAGTATCTACCTTATAGGTTTGGTATGAGGATTAAAGGAGCCCTCAATAAGTGCACCCTTATCACATTTAGCCCCCATTATTAGTTTTTTTTTTTTTTAAAGATTTTATTTATTTGACAGAGAGAGAGACAGTGAGAAAGGGAACACAAGTGGGGGGTGGGGGGAGAGGGAGAAGCAGGCTTCCCGCTGAGCAGGGAGCCCGATGGGGGGCTCGATCCCAGGACCCTGGGATCATGACCTGAGCCGAAGGCAGATGCTCAACGACTGAGCCACCCAGGCGCCCCAGCCCCCATTATTAGTTTTGGTACTAATATCATAGTCTCATAGATACTGAGAACTGTGTAATCAGTGATATCTTTCTCTTTGTACTGGCTACTCCAGAGCTTAAAGTGAACTTGTGGCTAACTTCAGTAAATGAGGCTAGTGACATATTACTTGGCAGTGATGGTGGAGTCCTAGGCCTATTCCTAGTACAATCTTCTATTCCTTTTTTCCTTTGCTTTACTTCCCTTGCTTTTGAACTTTTACTTTCCTTTGATTTTGTTAATTTAGCGTTCATGTCATGGTGTTGCGCTGCATGTCCTGGAGCAAGCCATGAAGTCATCAGTCTTGTACAGAAATCATCATTGTTGTCAGTTACCTGAGTATTTGACATCCATGGACACACTTCCTTTTGCACAATACCTCACTCTTCATCCAGCACATGTTGTGTGGTGTATTCACATTTGCTAAGGAAAAGTCTTTCCCAATGTCTGATGAGGGCACATGCACATGTGTGTTAGTGTGTATGTGTATGTGTGTGTGGGAGAGGGAGGGGGAGGGGGAGCTAGAGGGGGGCAGGAGGGAGAGAAAGAATATGAATGATGAAGACAGACCATCCCACCTGCCTTGCATCACCTTTCCTCCATCTTGTGCATGACTTTTGGTTTAGTACTGATTCCTCTCCACAGAAGAGAAATCATTTAATTTGATTTGATGGGGGAATATAGTCCAGTCATGAGCTGTTGGGCAGCAGTCCAAGTAAGACAACTCGGGAGAAACCTTGGCCAGTGTATTGCTGACCACATCCCTGTATGTTCCTGTACAAAAGCTGTGTTATTCTGAAAATCAAGGAGGCTTATTTTTGGAAATGCTTCATTTTACTGCGTTTTAGGGGACTTGGCTTCCTTGTCACATTCTTCATTGGCCCCAAAGCATTTACTTAAGAAACCTCGCAGCCCTCTGTTCTTTGCTCCTACAGTGGCTCCATAGAGGAGCCCACAGGAGTGTGTCTGCCTCAGTGCTCACGGCTCTTCACCTTCCTGTGACACACGCTTTAAAATTTTCCAATTACATATTCCAACTGTTTGTAATGAAATGAACCCATGAGGGTAATTGTCGTAAGAAGGATTTAAGAACCAATAATAACTGATACTGGTTGAACATGGCTGACACCGTCATACACTAACTTTACATTTGTTATCTAACTGAATCGTCAGAAACACTATGTGAGGTATGTTTTATCTCCATTTTATAGCTGGAGAAACCAGGATTCAGAGAGCCAAAGCTGTTTGTCTACAGTCACAAAGCTAGCAGTGGAAGAATGGGGATGTGCCAAATGTTAGACCCTGTTCACTTCGCTACTGCATGAAGCTGCCTTGCAAACCAAAGTTTAGTTATTCTCTCTTTAATTGGTTATTTTAATTCAGATGTAAACATGTTAATTTCATCTCATTTTAGCTCAATAAACCACCTTTGCTATTTTTAGGGTCTCACATCTGTTGGATGACGGCCATTGATGGCTTTGAAAATCGGTGTGCAGGGGGGTATATCTTTGGGCGATGGGAAATTCATAGTCTGTCCCATTTTCCAGTGGTTTGATAATCATACACGGGTCCAGAAAGAACCGTGTCATACGTTTTATGTTTCCTTTCAAGTGGTAAAAACAGCTTTATATAATGGGAAATTATATCCTTATACCAGCATTGTATTAGCCTTTGGGGTTTCCTGTCAGCCATGCATGCTTTTGCATTTATGTTTGGTTATATCTTCAGTGCCAGTGGTTGTTTTGTAAACCAGATCTCTAACCAGCATTGAGTTGTGCTGTGGTCGCCTATAGCTATTTTTCACTGTTTAGGATTGCACTGTAGGACTTTCATCAAAGTGCTATCTATGTTTCCATTGAGGGGGGCCCTTTTCTGCCAGAATTCATGGTGGTTTCTTTCTGTCTGAATATTATTAGTGCTATTGCGCCTATCTTCCAGTACTGAAGCTATTTTCTACATCAGAATTAGGGTTTGCAACCAAGGGAAAATAGTTCCTATAGATGTTTGCATAGTCTTCTAACATTTCCCACCGAAATTGGAAAGTTGTTAGAATTATGTGCTTTTAAACAAATCCACTTTGTTTCTGAACTTGTTAAAGCTGAGTAGGAGGGAAGTATAAATTACCGGTTGTTGTCAAGGTGAAATATTGCGTTAGTGCCGTATCTTTATAATGAGTTTCTGTTCTCAGTGGAATGTTTAATTGACCAGTTCTGTTAAAGTGTCAGAGAAGACTGTGTCCAGGGTCACTAATTTCACCATCATGCCTGGAGCTAACAACTAAAACAGAGCTAGAAAGCTGGGAGAGACCTTCTGAAATGGTCTGAGTTCCCTTAACTCTGTCCTGTTTGACATTTTTATATCAGCAATTTGGAGGCAGATATAGAATGTATGCTTATCAAATTGGCAGATAACCCAAGTCTAGGTAGGATAACTAACACCTGAATGATAAAAACGGGATTCCGAAAGCTCTCAGCAGGCTGGAGTAATGCGTGGAAAACAATAAGATGGGGTTTAGTAAGGATCCATGTACAGCCCTGAGTTCAAATTCAGAAAGTCACTTTCCTTATTACAAGAGAGGGGAAACGGCCCAATGTCAGTGGTCTGAAAAAGACGTATGGGATGTCAGGCTCACAGAAGCTCGGAATGGACCACCAGTCTCCCATGAAAGAGAATGAGGTCCAGAGAAGTCGCCAATTGAATTCTGGCTCCAGCCATTGTCACAGGGGCTATCCAGAGAACACCCACCAGGGCAGTGAAAATCAGAAAACCTTCCAGTAGGAGGAATTGGGGGCAGCAAAACATGTTTTGCCTGGAAAATGGAAGACTTAGATCATGACAGCTCTTTTAAATAATCAGCTTTCCTGTGTGAGAGCTGAGATTTTTTTGTACTGTTTCTTCATAGGATAGAGCTAAGATAAATGAGTATACATTTGAAGAAGCAGAGTTTGGGCCTTTTTAAAGGGGGAATTGCTACTAGGTAGGGATGCGTTTCTAAATTTTCTGAATGCCTCACCTGTTCAAAGCTGTCTAGCTGTCTAGAAGGTTGTAGAGTTTATGTAAGCATTTGGATGGAAGTTGGCCCAGGTGACCTCTAACATCTGTCTTTACCTCTGAGTTTGAACAATTGCTATTTTATTTTTCTTCTTGCTGCCAGGGCATACACTGCAGACATAGTGCAATAATATTCTTATTTTTGTATTTTCTTGACCAGAACCCTTAATTCTCATCATTGGAAAGTAATTATAATTAATAGTTTTAATTAATATAAGTAATAGCATTATATAATGGATATCAGAATTTTCATAATAATTAATATGATCAACATAATCACTCCCTTTCACAATGTGAAACACTGGTGAAAAGATTTGATACTATAATAATTCAAAGTAACAGGAGACATTTAAGAGGATGTGGGTGGGACTTAAAATCATCAATGTGCCCCAGGATGCTGAAACAGCTGAATTGCTTTGTAAAACTGCATCTTCTTTTATTCTTTGTTTCTTTAAGTAGCTTCATTTCTAGCACCAGAATTAAGCAGATGTTTTACCACATGTTTAGTTTTGAATTTATTCTTGCCTTTAAAAATTGTGTGGACTATAAGCAAATTTATAATCTCTTTTAATGTTAAGACCTCAAATCTCCAAAGTATTAAAGTGAAACCTGTTTTTATCTTAGATTTAGAATAATTCTTAGAAAAAATATTTTGCAAGCTACGTTCATGGTCTCTACTACATTTTTCCCCCTGACATTGTGCCAGTGTTATGGTGAAAGCATTTCCCTCTTAATTTTTTGGACACATTATTATGTTTTTCTATTCAAAACATGTTGAGTACCTAGGGCAAGCCTATTAAAGTTTTGAACACAAGATCAGTGATTCCAAATTCCTGCAAATCTGGAAAATAAGAATTATAAATTTGCTTAGGTCTACTTTCATTTGGATTATACACACATTGGATTCTTTGGAGGAACAGTATAGTATAGCAGTATGCAAGGCATGGTTAAGACTCAGGTTGGTTAGCACTTAGCATTTAGGGTACAATAGGGCCAAGATCCGTAGTACCTGGACACAAAGGTCAAATCAAATTTAGTGTGGTATTGAGTAGGTTTACAGTTACCTGTAATCATCATAGCTTATTCCAGAGGTCTAGTCATTGCTTACATTACTTTTCATTCTTTTACATTTTAGGTGGTTGCCTTTTTGATGAGCCATATAGCACCTGTGGATATAGTCAAGCTGAAGATGATGACTTCCACTGGGAGCAGGTGAACACCTTGACCAAACCAACTTCTGATCCATGGATGCCATCAGGTTTGCATGTAGTTTTAAATTTTCTTTTTAAAATCGAAGTTTCATAAGAGTCTGAATCACAGTAAATATTCATTGGGCATTGGCTGAATGAGTGAGGGTGTTGGTCTTTTGGCAGCCCAAAGTGATTAACTAGTGAGAATAGTACAATTAAGAGGACCGGTTATAAAGTACAGAGAGTTCACCTTTGTATCTCTTCTTTTAAAGTCTAATTAAAGTTTACCTCCTTTATCTCTGGGTACACCTGAGCTAGATTACTGGGCATTCATTCCCCAGTTGATCCTTTCCCAAGCAGCAGATATGGGAAATAGATGGATGTCTCTTCTGCCAAATGTGTCTAGTGAATGGAACTGTAGCTGGGAAATCCAAATAACAAAGTCTCTGTCACAAATGGGAGACCTTGGAGAATAACTTAAACCTTGTCAGCCTCAGGAGCTCACTTGGCACCAAAGATAAAACGGTGATGCACAGTTTTACAAAGCAAAGTTTGGATACTTCTTTTTCTGGAGAAGTGCTTAGTAAATTTTCCGATGAGTGAAAGACATTTGTTCCATTAAACATCAGCAAGAATTCGACTTCTTATTTTGAAGGAAGAGTGGGAAGGTGTTGATGAGTAAACAATCACATTGGAACTTGGTCATTTTAATGGACACCCTTTGCAGGTGGTGGTGTTGGACAGCAGTCTAAGAGTTTAGATTTGCTGATTCATGTTACAACGGGGTAAGAATGTGCCCTAGTCAGGATTCACACTGCAAAACATTATTCTGATTTGGATTTTAGATAAAACACGTTTATTTGTACATTTTTGTAACTGTAAAATTCTTCGTTAATACATGCAAATGTAGCAATAATTGCATTTAGTAAGTCATCCCTTTTAAGTAGGAAGTAGAGTTTAATGTCGTTCTTCACTAAGCTTTAACAGTTATGATGCCCACCATGTTCTTTCCCTCTCCTTCCCATATTTATCTCCTTACAACCTCGCAGAAGGGAAGACTGTGCTCTTTGGCACTGCAGCTTTGCTGGACTTCAGACGTTTCTAGCTATTAGTTATTTCCCCTCAGCCAACATTCTCCTTTTCTGTCTCCCTTTTTTTCTTATATGTGTGTGCTTTTGAATACGACTTGTGCTTGCATCCGTGGTACTTCAGTTGTTTTTACGAACCCCAGCTCTTGCTTTCATGCTTGCCAGTGAGCGGGGAGCGGGAAGGGGAGCATGGCCGGGCTCCTGACGCGGAGCTGTCCTTCCCCAAATAGGCTCCTCACCCCAGAAGGCCTTCTGGGCATCACCTGTTCTCTCTTGAGGATCCAGCCTGTGTCCAGAAAGGCTGGGGATGGCCGCAGCCATGATAGTGGGGAGGGTGCTCAGAGTTAGTCCTGGGAGAGTTCTCCACAAGAGTGCACTCAGGCTTTTCTTATCTTCTAATTTGGTGTAAAAAAAAAAAAGTAATTTTTCGCATTAGCTAGTAGATTTAATTATTGTGGTCCTTTAGTTTGAAGACTGTCTTGGAAAAACTGTCTTTGACAAAGGAGCCCCAATACTGCAGTATCTTTTTCAACCTTCACTGGTTCTATTTTTGTCACATGATGACTTACCTCCCGGAGGTATCATTTCTTGACACCATCTTGTCCTTTCCTTCTTTCTGATTTCCCAAAATAGCATCTCAGACCAAATTGTCCAAGTTCTAGATATAGAAAGGATGGGTTCCTAGCAGAGGCCATTACAAAAATGGTAATAATGATCAAAGACTAGTTGTATCCTGGGACAATCAGTTGGGTAAATGAAAAACAAAGGGGAAGTAACTGTGCAAGCATCTGGCCTTTGAAGGCTCTTCTGCCTTTGAAAGAATGAAGTGGGGGCATTTAAACATTTTGTTTGAATTCACTCTACTTCTGTTGACTAATGGAATACTTGGTGATTAATATCAGGCCTTTGTAACTTCAGGTCTCTGAATGTTTTATCTTCCAACACGTTTCTCAGTTCCATCTGATAGTTACAAAAGGTGTGCCCTCAACCCCGGCCCTCAAATAGGGTGCAGGTCACTGTGGGGGTATGTGGGTTGTTGGGTGTCAGCAGGTCTGGAGGGAGCTGGGGCAAGACTAGCAGTCTGGTTCCTCTTTCCTCCAACAATGTCAGCAGGCATTGGTCCAGATGAGATTTCCGAAAATTGGTAGTTTCTCCATCAGACTAAATTTCTGCCATAACATAGAACTGCCAATAATATGGTATTTTTTCCTCTTATTCATTAAACAAACTTTAGCCATTAAAAAAATTCCTTTGAGCCCTACTCTGTGCTAATCACGATGCTGATTACTGGGGCGGGGGGTGAAGGTTTATAAGAAATGAATCTTTCTCTGTAGGAACTTACGTACTTGGGGAAGAGAGTTACAAAAATACAATTAGTGAACAATCTAAGTCCTATATTATTGTCTCACAGACCGGCAGTGCCCTAAGAACAACAGCTCCTGTGTTATTAAGGGTATGGACTGGTGCTCAGCTGACCTGTCCACCTACAGTGAGAAGTTAAATTCTCAATGAAATTAGGAAATATCGTCTTAGAAACTTGGCATATGGTATCCTATGGTATGGATTTTAAAACAGGGTTTCCAATGTGTATAGACAATATAGCCATGAGTTGCTTTAAGTACTCTTTAGTTACAAGGGATTTCTCCTCCTCCTCCTCCTTTTGCATTAGTATGTATAACATGATTTATTTATTTCAAAAACAAATTCCAAAGCTGGCCCTCTTGAGCTAAAACAGAAACCAGTTTTATGAATTGGTCAGGGTAAATAGGTGGCAAAATCAGATACAACGTTTCCCGAGGGCTAGTTTCCTTAAGGCTTTATTTACAATATGGTTGGATTTGTTCTCACATGTATATTTGTATGTGTTCTCTCCTGTGTAGGATGGTTCTGTGATGCCTTAGACCAAGGGTTGGCATACTATGTCCTACAGGCCAAATCCAGCCTACTGCCAGTTTTTTGGATAGCTCAAAAGCTAAGAATGGTTTTTATGTTTTTATGTTTAAAGATTTTGTTTATTTGAGAGAGAGAGAGAAAGTGCAAGCGGGGAAGAGAGGGAGAAGCAGGCTCCCCGCTGAGCAGGGAGCCCAATGCAGGGGTCGATCCCAGGAGCCTGGGATCCTCACCTGAGCTGAAGGCAGTCGCTTAACGGACTGAGCTACCCAGGCGCCCCAGTTTTTATGTTTTTAAATGGTTGAAAAAAATCTAAATAATAATAATGTTTTGTGACACGTGAAATTCAAATTTCATTGTCCATAAACAAAGTTTTACTGGCATGGAGCCTTGGGCATTTGTTAAACATCGTCTGTGATTGGTTTCAAGCCACAGTGGCAGGGCTGAGAACAGACACCATAACGGATACTGTAGGGTTCACTAAGCCTAGATATTTACTGTCTGGTCCTTTATGGAAAAATTTTGCTGACCCCTGTCTTAGACCATTTTTGCATCAGCCTGTGATAGTTGCTTTGGACTCAGTTTATATTGTTATTGCTTCTGTATTCATATTATAATTATTAATACCCAAATACTATTTCATATTTTCTTTTACTTTCAGATGATATATTTTCCAAATATTAGGCGATTAAAATCATAAGAAAAAAACATGATAATTAGGGATTTTCTCTATCTTTCTCATAAATTTGCTTTCTATTAAAAAGCATTGTGATTTTTCCTTATTGTGTAATACCATCATCCTTGTGGGACTCTTGTGATTCTAATAAGCAAGTGATCCATCAATATGATTTTTAAAATTATGACAGTGAAAGACTGAAATTTTTACTCTAAATTTGCTCTAATTAAAATTTATTTTCTTTTTCTGGGTCTTTTTTTGAGATTGATGTTTTACTGTGTATATGGTTTGTTTCTCTGTATCTTCATGTGTAAGGTTATTTTTAGCCACATTTAAAAAATTTAAATACAGTCTGGAGCTTTATATAAGCCAACTTGATAACTACTCTAAGGCTGTGACATTGGCTCTGGAAATACATATTTAGGGCAAATAAAGCCAAATACCATTTAAATTTTTG
The DNA here is from genome assembly GCF_964656455.1 of Halichoerus grypus. Classification (NCBI taxonomy): domain Eukaryota; kingdom Metazoa; phylum Chordata; class Mammalia; order Carnivora; family Phocidae; genus Halichoerus; species Halichoerus grypus. Next base: position 56,501,596 of record NC_135724.1, read on the forward strand.
TATTTGAAGTTGACGTTTATGTTACAGATTAGACTTTTGCAGCTAGTGCTGAACCAGTTTGTCTAATGGTAAAACTATGCCACACATGGTTTCTCAGGTGTGTGGTTCATTTCCTATCAATTATCTCCATTAGCAATGGGGAATTTTCTTAAATTTTATCATAAGTTTACTTTGATAGTTTACTACTATCAAAGTTTACTACTTTGAGCGCAAGAACCCTTGATTAAGTAACCAAATAATAACCTGGTACATTTTGTTAGCACTGTTGTGTACTTTCTGTAATAGTACATCGTGTAATTATCAGAGTGGATTAAGAAGTATTGGGTAAGAAGTGTTTTATCATGTAAAAATACCTGCACAGCTTGACAGCTGTTTTTATATTTTTATATTTCATTAAAGGATATTGTTTTTACCTTCATGCTCGAGTTCTATAAAATGGATATTTAACAAGTTCCCTGTCTGGTGTATAAGAAAATGCAACTTTATCTTATACAAAAAATTAAAATAATAAACAATAAATAAATAAACCTGTGCATAATATTAAAAATGTAAACATAGCTTATAACTGTAGCCATTTAATAACTCATAATATTGACATTTGTCTATACCTGACATGGTCCTCTTAAGAAATCATACCTCCAGCAGAGCTGTAATTAAGTGAATTTGGTTCCCAGTGCTAGGAAAACTTAACAGGAAGTGTAGCATGTCACTAGGGAAAGCTCATGTAGCCTTCTACACTTACTTTATATGTTGCAAACTGGGAACGATGGTGTTTCTGATCTTCACTGAAATGCTATGACTAAGGATTGAGTCATTTCTGTGGGTGCCCCTATGAAAGGCAGAGAGAAGGAAGTGTTGGATGGAGGGGCAATATGCACTTTGAGTGTGATGACCCAGAAAATAGAAAAAAATGACCGCATCTATTTATGTAGGGTCAGTTTCACATTTGGGAAAGATGATGGATTGGCAGACAAAGGAATTGGAGTTTCCTCTTTGGGTGTGTTCATCAGGCATGTTTTCCTCTTGCTAGGGAACACTTCCCTATTTATTCACACTTCAGGGCTTATGCAAGGTTTAGTAAGTGATGAAGACTATGGGGTTGAAAAGGCATTTTTCTTCCTTAAATTTCAATGTGTATCTAGTGAGTAGTATTTTTGGCACAGAATACTCAGATAGTTGTCTAATTACCTCATTCATTCTTTGAATCTGTCAACATTCAACAAATATTTACTTAACACCTGCGATGTGCTAGGCATTGTTATTCATCACATCAGGATTCATCACTGAGTGAGCCAAGTAAGGACCCCTCTCTGGTGCACCTTTCATCCTCAGTCTGGTAAGATGGTTCTTGGATTGCCAAAAGATTCTAACCTTTAAGACCACATATTCCCTGATTTATCAATGACTTGCTGGAATTGAATACTTGAAAGGTAATGCAAAATTTGGTTCATCAGACTTAGCACGCTATAGCGTCAAATTTAGCTTTCTTGGATACTTGTACCTTCAAAAAAACAACAAGAGCAAAAAAAATCTATATTGCAGGCAAGTGGCAGCCCAGTACCCTCTGATCATTCTTCTTTCTCAAACAAAGGAATCTTGTACATGTAAATGACTCTCTCTTAGCAGTTAACAAAGTTTGCTTCTTTGCTGTGTGTCTTTGATCCTGATGAGGACCCTCATGAGGATTGGGAGGCATTGTCTCTATTTTATATCTTAGGAGACTGAAGTTCAGAAGAATTAAACCTGCTCCAGGCTTACAGGTCAAAGAGCCAGCTCCCAGTTTTGCTCTTCTGAGTACTGAGAAGTGATCTTCCCACATGAGCACATGCATCTAGCGAGGGGATAGTCTTCATCCCAGGGGGCAACTTTCTGGATCTTCTGAAAATGAACATGAAGGCTCATTCATTGTGGGGGCTGTGGGTCCCACCCAGGTCAGATGCTGGCTCTGTCATTTTGTAGTTACTGACCTTGAGCAGCTTCTTAAACTCTCAGTTTCCCAGCCTCCTTATCTGTGAACTCTGAGTTAGTAATGTATGTTTGTGGGGTGATGGGTGTGGGCCTGTCTATGCTGCAGCTGCACTAGTAAGATCTGTCCCCTTGGTGATTGCATCCTCGGGGGAGGCAGGCAGTAGCTAATAGGCAGAGACATACACTATGATGGTGGGATGTGCTGAGGGCTGTGGAGAAAAGCTACATGAGGATAAGATCCTAGCAAGTGAAGGGAGCAGGAGACAGGACCAGCCTCTCTAAAGAGGTGATCTGTGAGCAGAGATGGGGATCCCATTGAGGACAAGGAGAACATGGAGGTTGAGTCATCTGGGCAGAGGGAAGAGCAGGAGCCAAGCCCGGGAGCAAAGGTGAGCTCTGCTGGATGGAGTGGGGCGGTCAGTCTTACAGGATCCTGAAGGCTATGGAAATGTGTTTAGAACCTGCCTCCTAGGGTTGTTTACCAGGTGAGACAAGATAATCAACTTTGGGAACTTGACCTTATACCTGGCCCAGCACAGTATACAAGAAATGTTCTTCTTCTATTATTATTATTATTATTATTATTATTTTAAAGATTTTATTTATTTTTTTGACAGAGAGACACAGTGAGAGAGGAAACACAAGCAGGGGGAGTGGGAGAGGGAGAGAGAGAAGCAGGCTTCCCGCTGAGCAGGGAGCCCGATGCGGGGCTCGATCCCAGGACACTGGGATCATGACCTGAGCTGAAGGCAGACGCTTAACGACTGAGCCACCCAGGCGCCCCTTCTTTTATTATTATTAAGTAACTTTCCAGGAGCAATTTGGTATGAATTCATATTTTAGCATAATTTGGACTCTGAGTAAAGTTCATGCCAAGTTCTTATTTTTTCTTCTAAATGATATCGAATAAGAAACAGAAGATATAGACCTTGATATAATTTTTGAATGGATTAAAAAAGCAAGCTGAAAGAAGTCCATTAAAATACTGACAATCTTTACTTCAGGATGGGAGGATTGGGGGTAATTGCCTTATCATTTCTATGTCACACATTTCCTTTATGATCAAGTATAACTTTATAATCAAAAGTAACAATTTTTTTAGGGGATGGTCATTAAATTGGCATCTTTTGGGTCGATTCTGAATGTTTCCAGTCATCGAACTCAGGAAATAAAAACAGTTTCGTTGTCCTTGGGAACCTCATTCAAGTATCCCATTGAGAAATGCCTGCCTGCCATCCAGATGTAAGATAGTCATTGATGGACACTCCTCCATACATCTCACTCAGATTGCCTTGGTGAGGCTTGGGATGGGTTTCCAGTTAAACAGTGCATGAGACACAGTGAAAGAAATTGGACTGGAGTTGTATTCTCTATTATAAATTATAAAATTTAGAAAAATAACTTTAGAGTGTAATTAAGAAAACCCATTTCAGATCATTGATCTCTGGGGAGTTCTTAATTAAAACAGGGTGGGGCTCTGGGTAGCCTCAATTTAACATGGGTATAAACAACATAAAATTGACCATTTTAACCATTTTTAAGGGTTCAGTGGTACTAAGTACATTCACATTGTTGCACAACCATCTCCACCGTCCATCTCCAGAACTTTTTTTATCTTCCCAGTCTGAAACTCTGCACCCACGAGACACTACGTCCCCATTCTCTCCTCCACCCAGGCCCTGGTAACCCCCATTCTACTTCCTGTCTCTGTGAATTTGACTACTCTGGGTCCCTCATAGAAGTGGAATCAGATAGTGTTTGTCCTTTTGTGTCTGGCTTATGTCACTTGACATAGTGTTTTCAATGATTCAGTTTTCATACGCAAAAACTTTCAAGATCAGGGCGGTCTTGGTTTTGTGTTATTGTTACTGTTTTTTGTTTGAAAAGTGTCTTGATTTTTTTTAATTTTTAATTTTATTTTTTTTTAAGATTTTATTTATTTATTTATTTGACAGAGAGACACAGTGAGAGAGGGAACACAAGCAGGGGGGAGTGGGAGAGGGAGGGGGTCAGAGCAGGGAGCCCAATGCAGGGGTCGATCCCAGGACCCTGGGATCATGACCTGAGCTGAAGGCAGACACTTAACGACTGAGCCACCCAGTCGCCCCAAAGTGTCTTGATTTTTAATAGTTAATTGTTTCAAGAGAGCCAGGGGCCATTGTAATATGTATGATCACTCATTTCAATCATTTATATTCAGTGTTTTCCTTTAAATTTGTTTAAATTCTTGTCTTGGCTGATTGGAAACTGTAACAGAAAGTAAGAACAGGGGCTGGCTATTTTTTAAATATTTCTAAAAAGGATACAAGTAAGTCTATATATATAAATACATGTTTTTAAAATACGTTCATTCCTTGCTTGATTTCCTGTAAAATTGTATGACATCATAAGAGATATGTGAAGCCAAGTAATGAAATAAATAGGCCAATCATGAGAGAGGTTGTAAATCTCTCAAGAATCTGAGCAAAGGAAGGGATGCAAGAAGGGTTCAGAGCGAGGGATGGGGCCGTTATGTTAGCCAGCCTGAGAAAATCACACTGAGGAGCTGGTCAGTGCTCACATATCCTGTGTTCTGTGTGCAAGGCCCCCTGGAGCTGGGCATGGCAAAGTGTTGGAAAAGATGAGCTCACTTTGGCATGGGAGTCAAAAGAAGGGCTAGTGGACTTTGAGGTGAAACTCAGTGTCTGTCTTTGGGATGCAGATTTCTCATTGGCCTGCAGAGGCGGCGGGTAGGGAGGGGCTGATTAGAAAACAATTTCTCTAGAGACCAGAGAGCCTGAGGCCTGAGGGAGACAAGCCAGTTGGGTCTGGAGCTGCCAAGCAGCCTCTTTGCTTTATGGAGGGCAGGGTCTTTGGGTCAAATGGGTTTTGGGTGGGCTACTGATATACTAGCTTACATGGCCGCTGGTAGGTTAAAGTTGCCCTCACACGGCATGGAGAGGGCCTTGGAAGTTCTGTGTGGCCCCAGGGCTCTGGGTCACCCCATCTCCTGCTGCCCGTGTCCTACAGAAGCAGGCTCCCCATTACGTGCCTCTGAGACTTTCCATGGCCCCGGGGATCCAGGAGATGAATAAATTTAAATAAGAAATGGTTAAGCCTGGATTATTCTTTTTACCTGAAGACCAGGAAGAAACGGAAGCCTCTTTGAGAGCTCCAGCTGTGTGTGAGGCTCTGGGGACTGAGGATATAGCCATGAACTGCGCCCTGTCTTCCAGGAGATGTAGAAGTGGGGTGGCCAGTGCTCTGCGGGGGGCAGGCTGCTGCCCCAACAGAGACTGGTGGGTGAGGGTGAGCAGAAGGCCTCCAGGAGGAGGTGCTCCCAGGAGGGACCATAAGAGCATGAGGCGTGAGGCCAGAGCAGGTGCGCATGCCTGGCTGAAGGAACATCCTGTCCTGAGTGGTGGTGAGTGGAGGTTGGGGAGCAAATGCACTCACAGTGCCGCTCAGGAAGTTGGCAGAGCATCAGGGAACTATGGACATCATAGCCTGGGGGAAGAAAGAGGCTTAAAGACTATACTGAGCTGGGGAGGATGCAAAGCAAGGAGGTCATTTGTTGATTTCTGGCAAAGGAGGAAAAAAAGACATTATTTGACCAAGTGTGCATGGAGGAAAATTCAAAATTGCTCATCAGAGGGTATCAGGAAAAGATGTCCTAAGGAAATTTGGTTAGTAAATAAATAAATACCAAAAAGCATATGAATATATGGGAGAATGTCCTTGATCTTGGGAGATCAATGCTAAAGTGTTTAGGGGTGTCTGGGTGTCTGTGTAGAAAAAAAATGTATGCATGTGCACACGTGTGTGTTGAGAGGGAATGCAAATGTGGTAAGATGTTAACAATTGTTAAGTCTAGGTCAAGTGTATATGAGTATTTATTGTACTGCTTTTTCAACTGTTCGTAGTTTTGAAAGTAAGCATAATGTGCGGTATGTGTGGGGAAACAAAAGGCAGCAGAGTGAGGTACACCAACTTGGGGCCATGCCAAAGCAACGATTGTACACAGATGCATTTTATTTTAGGCCAAATGCTATCCTGTCACATTGCATTGAAAATATTTATATTTATATTTTGAAAACCTAAGTTGACCCATGTCTTCCCTTTCCGAACATATCAGGATGATTCCTTGGTCTTTATTGGAGAGGTTTAGTGGAGCCATGCACTGAGTGAGATTGACTAACTTCAGGGATGTAATTTTAGGACTCCCTAAAATAGGACACATGCTTTACACTGTGGTCTTATGCCTCAGTGAGGGTACCAAGTATAAAGATCGTTATCCTATTGGTAGATATTTTAGTGGCTAACTGAAACTTTGTAAGAAGATGCATAAGGAATTATTAAATTTTATTTTTGGATACATGCCTGCATTCATTTGTATCCTGTCCATAATATGGGGCTGAATACAGAAAATAATCATACAGCATTTCTTGGCAAACCCCATGAAATTATTGTGTAGATCATTATTTCAAATAAGTGGCCTTTAATGAATAGTTGGCTGATACTTTATTCTAGGAGATTGTGATAAATTATATCTTAAAGTGATATTTAAAAGCTTAATGGTTCAAAGAGAAATAAATATGGCTATTTAATTCATTGTCGGCTGGACAATCATAATGCCTCTCTCTGGTGGGTGGACAAATTGAGACAACTGATGATAAAGCAGTAAGTGTCCGAATCAGCCATGTGGGGCAGCACATGACTGTAGCAGCATTTTTAGAGAGGATGTCACTGGAAATGTGTTTTTTCACATGGCCTGTCCTTATTTGTATGCTTTAGGTCATCTGATATGGGGTTGTTTCTTAATTTTATCTTCCCCGGTTCCTTTTAGGGCACTTGAAAGAGACATCTTTTGTATTTACATGTACAAAATATTGAAATCCTTGGCATCCGACTCGGAGACATAGACTGGGTTTGATTCAGTGCATTTTAAAGCAGATCTACATCAGTGAGGTTTCTGGTCGTCATCCTGGGAAATTATGAAATATCCCTTACAGCCGTTCCTTTTCATGCTGTTTTCCCTTTCCATCTTTGTTGACTGTGATACTCATCCTGTTAAACACACATCTTGTGAAAATGGTCACCTCCCCAATCGTACTTGATCAACACAGCGTACCTTAGTTCCTCCTGATAGTCCTGGCTCACTGTGGAGTGACAGGCTGCAATTTGCCAGCAGGTCAACGACCGAGCTGATGACAAGTGACCTTTCTAACACTGCAATCAATGCTTGTTATTTGGGAAACAAAATGATACAGTTTGTATTTTTCAGCAGATGGGTCATTGGGTCAGCCCACCATTGACATGTGAATTTGTTACTTGGGCTGGGTGAGTCAATTCAGACAGGAATGTTAATTTATTTGAATTGATCTGGGTCTTGCTCTTATGAAAAGGTGTTGGACATTTGTTAGTGGCACAAATTATTATAAATAATTGGTTTTACATGTCAGTCAAACAAAGGCTTTTAGAAAGTCTGTTTTACGCAATAGCACTGTATACTAGCTTAGGCGAGTAGACCATAATATGTTCTGTTTAGAGTTGATGTTTCTCAATTACTGTGGAAGAAAATCTTAAATATGTGAATTCGTATGTGTCATATTTAAATACTTGTTCTCCATGTTTTTCATGAAATGTGTTTCATGAGGCCCCATGAGTACATGGTCATGAGGGCGAATAATTTCAGGAAAAGATCCTGGAAAGACATGAGCTGCCTGAAGAGCTAGCCCTTGGGGTAGTCAGTAGTGCTGCTGAATAGCTGCTTCAGCTTTCACCTTCTAGAAACATGGGAGGATTGTGTGTTTCTGTCCCCTTGGATTTCAGTGTGGCTACACTGATTTGGCTGGTGAAATGTGAGTAGAAGTGACACGTGTCACTTTCAGGCAGAGCTCCCACAGCCAGTTTGAGATTCCTCATGTTCTCTTCTCTTTTTCCTGCCTTGCTAATTGTGGAAGCATTGGGATGCTTTTAACCTGGGTGCCTGAGGGAGGAAATGGAGCAGTGACTTCTCTCCGCCCCCCCCCCCCCCCAAACTCACTTAGCCGACTGCAGGGGGCATGCGCCTGAGGGAGACAGAAACTTCCTTGTGTTATGCCACTGAGATTTTGCAGTAGTGTGTGGAGTGGATCTCAAACTCTGGTCTTAGGGCCCCTTTACACTCTTAAAAAATATTTTTTGAAACATTTAAAGAGCTTTTTTGTTCATGTGGGTAGTATCTGTTTATATTTTCTGGATTAGAAATTAAAACTGAGAAATTTTGAAAACAGTGCATAAGCACACATTCCATTAGCCACCAGAGCAGTGATGTACATCTGTGAGTAAATGAGAACGAAATGGGAATAATAAAGTCAAATAATGCCATATTATTCTCATGAAAACTGTTTTGACCTTGTGGATTCCCTGAAAGGGTCTTGTGGATTCCGGGGTCCCTGGAAGACACTCTGAGAACCGCTGACCTAAACTGTCTTAAGTGAAATGCCTTCCTTGGCAATTTACAATTAAAGGCTCAGACAACTCTGGGGGTGGGGGAAGAGAGCAGGGAAAGATTCTGGAAATATTGCCAAAAGGGTATCTGTGAGTGTCATAACTCACTTTTTCTTTTTGAATAAAGACAATATCAATACTTCATTCCTAATATTAAAAGGTATTTATTATAAATATAATATAAATATTATATATTTAAATAAATATATAAATACATAAACTATATTATTTTTATTAAATGAAAATATAAAAATATATAAATATAAAAATAAGTATATTATTTAAAATAAAACAAAACCCCAAATTACATTGTACAAAATCATATAACTGAATTTTACAAATTCTATGAAGGTCAAGTTTATGAAATATCATACTCTAGAAAAATTTGAAAGTAGGATTAACATTCATATATTTGAAATTGTTTGGGTGGAAGCTTTCTGGACAGCAGAGGGTTGGATAAAGTGAATTTTATCCCTATCCATATGTAGGGAAGTTGTATAAATTCATTAGTAGTGCTACTTCTGAGATTTTTAACTGCGGGACTGTCATATATATTGTCATGATAAAATGATTTTAACTCCTTTTATTATGAAATGTGCAGTGACAAAGTGATATAAAAATGGCTGAACATTATTCAGGGAGACTTGGAAATTGTGCTCGATAGAAGCTACATATGAACTGATAACAAATCCTGCGGGTGAACCTACCAGTCCCATATCTCCCCGATAACAATAGCCACATTATGTAAGATGACACATTCATTTCCAAAGATAGGAGTTCGAACAGCATTTGCTAATATTTAAAAGGCATGGTAAATAAACTTTTTCTGAGTCGAATGTTAACACAGCCATGGAAAGAGTTATCAGGGGAATCTAGTGATCTTTATAGATTCGTCCAGCTATTATAGATAATACTTAAGCTTGAGGAAGAAGACAGAAGCAGATGACATTTCTAGCTCTTTCTAGGGCTAGGACCTTTTTTGTTTCAATAAATACTTGTGAAGCACCTGCTGTGGGCAGGCACTGTTCTTGTATCCTGGAAGGTAAAGACCATTATGGATGACCTAAGCGCAAGGAGGCGATGCTTTACTTGATAGACCAAGTATTAAAATAGAATAAAGCACTGACCCGAAGAAAAGAAAATTAAATTTATGAAGTGGCAAAGACTCACTAAGGTTGAATTTCATCTACTAATTGCCTACCCGTTATGGTGGCTTTTGAAGCCTGGACTCACTGGAGAAAGTCCCTGTTATTTGGAGGCCCCCGCAGGCTGGGAAGACTTCAACAAGGCTTCCTAAGAAGATCTGGTAGAGGGGCGCCTGGGTGGCTCAGTCGTTAGGCGTCTGCCTTCAGCTCAGGTCATGGTCCCAGGGTCCTGGGATCGAGCCCCGCATCAGGCTCCTCGCTCTGTGGGAGGCCTGCTTCTCCCTCTCCCACTCCCCCTTCTTGTGTTCCCTCTCTCACTGTGTCTATCTCTGTCAAATGAATAAATTAAAAAAATCTTTAAAAAAAAAAAAGATCTGGTAGATGTAATCAAGAGCCGGAAGTGGCCATCTGCCCTTTTGGAGCTGGCATCCACAGCTGCCCCCAGCAGGCTGAACATACAGCCTTCTTTCTGGAGTAGAATTGTATGAAGGGAGGGGCTGCCTTCACTGAGAGAATGTCTTTATAAAATGCCTATATTTGGGTCATACATTGTTTTCCCTGACACTGAAGAGAGAAATGGCATGTTGTTTCATTTCAACTTTTAAGTAACAAAAGTATTTAGTTGTGACCGGTCTGACCAGTCACGCTTTCTTACCCCTGCAACAGGGTAGTATTTCTTTTCTTATTTAACTTGTGTTTGATAAGATTTTCAAGAAGCTTTCAAGCCAAGTCCCACTTTCTAATTTGGGTAATTTCTTAAGTCCCCCAGCAGATGGAGACGTGTAATTCTTTGCTCTTTTATTGGATGGGCTGCATCTTGCCCCAGGTGACATTGCTACATTTCTCTAGTTAAGATGCGGGGTCAGGTTTTGCAAATGAGCTAATGAATACGCCCTCTGCACTTCTCTTCCTCCTCTCCTTTGGCCGGGTTAAGGGGTTAAGAGTTCTAATTTATTCTTGTGTTTCATAAGGTCTTTATCACTAGTGACCTTTCCCAGTGGATAAGAACAATATTTTCTTTAATGACATGTTCACAGCAAAGCAAAGAACCAAGAGCCCCTGGAGCTCCAGGGGAGCAAATTTAAATCCTGTGTGCCGCTTTCATGACACAGTCTGCCCATGTTTTGATTCAGAGTAAAATCCCAGAGGTCAGATCTTTTTTCAGCCAGCAGGGTAAACTTTGGTCCCAGATTTTCTGAGGTCAGTGTAGGGAGTAGAAAGAGAGGCTGTCCTCATTTGCCTCTTTCCATACCCACTCACCTAAGAGAGGAATTTTGAAACTGTCTTGGTTTCAAGGGATCTTCTGATTCAAGTTAATAGTTCCTTTCTTTCTTGATTAACTTATACCCTTCAGTTCAGGTAGGTCAAAGAAGAGATCTCTAAGACTTCATTTTTGACAATTCAGCAAAACCTTTCAAAAATATTAATTATTGTGAAGCTCTTTAGAGTCTCCATTTGTTGCATTTCCTGCCTTTTTTGCTATTTCTACTGATCAATGGGTAAATTACTGGCTTTCAAATTCTAAGTCCAGCGCTTTCTAAATTGATGAGCTTGCCTCCAATACATTAATAGAAAAGAAAGATAAAACATCCTGAGGTAATTCATGGGAGTAGCTGCTCACCCTTAAGAATTAGAAATGAAAATTGTTTCACAAAAAATAAACACAAGAAAACAACTCACCAACCAACCAAATAATAATAATAAAAAAAAACCAATTGTGACCAAAAGCATTGTTCTTTAAGGAGATAGTGATTTATCATATTTTTGTATTATTAGGCTTTTTCTGTAATTTGAAGATGCAACTTATAAATAGGTTGTTTTCCATGCTAAGTAATTAATTACATTCATGGGAGACATTTTCACTTACTTTGTAAGTCTTGGTAAGAGCAAATGAAATGATTATCCCACAAATGTCTACTGACTTATTGAATGAGTTCTGAGAGAAGGATACGTCCAAATTCAATAGGTCTTGTGATCTAGATCCTTATTGTAAGATTAAAGAGCTTTCTAAAGAAAATGAAGCTCTGTTGTTGTTTTGTTTTGTTTTTGCTAAGAATTAATAGAATACAAAAAATGTACTAGATACTGGGACAAATAAATCCCCAAATTTCAGGGCCTTAACACTGTTGACGTTTATTTTCCATTTGTAGAGTAGTCTAGAGTGGTTCCAGGTTGGAGGTTTTTGGGTTGGGAATGCCCTTATACACACATACATGTTGCAAAGGACTCTGCCATCTTTAGCATGTGTTCTCCAAGATTGCCCTCAAGTGGACATCTAGGTAGCAAAGGGAGAAAGTGGAGGATCAGTGTGGGAGGTTTCTATGGACCAGATACGGAAGTAGAGAGAACAAAGTCATGTGGTCCGTGAAACATGCAGTGGCAGCTGGGGGCGTCATTCAGTTGGATGCCCAGGAGGAAGAAGAAAAGAACATTTAGGGACTAGCTTGCAGCCTCTTCCATTCTTGGCCTTAGTGGATTTTATTTAAGAAAAGGCCATAGTCCTGGTAAATTATTAGAGGAGAAAATTACTTGAAATTGAATATAATGATGATTTTTTCTTTAAAATGAATGCCATCTTTAAAAAAACCCAGTTAATTGACCAAAATAAGTTTTGAGAATTATCTTCAATTTTGTGGTATTTTCATATAAAAGCCAGTGAAGCCATAACTAGTAGATCTTGCACACCTAAAAACTTTCCTAAACTTTATGTTATTAAACTATGCCCTAATATTTTTATAAAACAGATATTCTTTTACCTTACCTTAACTTTGAGAAGATAATTTTCCAGATATAGCAAAGACATATGAGCATATATTGCTACTTAATTCAGTAAAGTAAATATCATTGAATAAATGTCAGCTTTTCCAGGGAAATCACTGCATATAACCTCTCTGGATAATATATTTATCAAAAAATCAATACTGAGAGTAAACAGATTTTTAATACATCTTAAGGAGCTTCCTAATAAACCAGAATGCCAAACCATAATTTAAAGCTATTGATACCAATAGGTATTTACAGATGACATCATCATAACTTTTATAGATTATTCTCCATGGCGGTCTGATGCAATATATTAAATTCAGTTTTAACCTTGGGCCTGGTAGAAGTGGTTTATTGTCGAGGTATGTAAAGGCCACTCGCCTCTCTTACTAGGTGGGAAAACTAGAGGGTGCCGAGCACAGGGCACTTCTGTTCTCTTCCATTCTGTTTTGTTCTGTTCGGTGCTATGTAGTTTTGCTGCTCTCCTGTCTACCATCCCTCTGGCCTCTGTGCTTGTCTTTCTGGGGCTCATAGCTCTCATTATAGGAAACTGGATTTCTCAAACTTTTGGTGCCCACTGATTGTATGACTGACACATAATACATTTTTTTTAAAAAAAGTAAATCACAAATTTTAAAATAAATTTTGAATGGTCCTACTTTAAATTGATAAAAATAAAAATGGTTTTTCTCCAAAAAGAATTTTTTTTTAATGTCACTTTCAAGCTCTCTGCATAGCTGGACCCTGAGAGTTCACCCTGCAGACTCTGCAAGGGCCATGTTAAAGGAACATCCATGATTGAAGGATGGAAGTCTGGATATTTTAACTTGGAGATAATAATAAATAGATTCCCATGCCACAGTTTGGCTGTATTCAGTTTTAGAAAAGATTTTGTTCTACTGAAATATTGGGCTTGGGTTTTAATTCTGTTCTGTAATATGCCCAATAGGAAAACCACTGTTAGCTTACTTAGAGAGAGCTCTCTGACTTTAGCACCTTCCAACTATATGATCTTCTTCAAGTAACTTGACCTCAGTGAACCTCATTTTTTTTTCATCTGTAAAATGTGGAAATCACAACTCATGTCATAATGTTGTAAGAATTAAATGAGAGAGACTGTGTATAGAGCTTAGGACAATGTCTAGTGCAGGGTCCCAATTACTCATTTTCTTCTTTCATGGAGGATGCTTTTGGTTTGTATCTCAAGATCAGATAGATTTTCTCCTATGTTTTCTTCTGAAAGTTTTAGATTTACTTTCCTCCTAAATTACATTCAGGTTCAGTATCTATACAAGCTAATTGTTGCATATGGTGTGAGGTAAGGGTCTGAGTTTATTATTATTATTATTATTATTTACACATATATATGCAAAAGTCTCGCCCCATTTGTTGAAAAGACCATCTGTTATGCATTAAATTGTGTCCCCCTTATCCCAAATCCATGTGTTGAAGGCCTAACCCCCAAATGTAACTGTATTTGGAGATTAGGTCTTTAAAGGGGTAATTAAGTTAAAATGAGCCATTAGGGTGGGCTTTAATCCAATGTGACTGGTGTTCTTTTTTTTTTTTTTTTTTTTAAGATTTTATTTATTTGAGAAAGAGAGAGAGAATACAAGCCAGGGGAAAGGCAGAGGGAGAGGGAGAAGCAGACTCCCCACTGAGCAGGGAGCCTGACACAGAGCTAGATCCGAAGTCCCTGAGATTATGACCTGAGCTGAAGGTAGATGCTTAACTGACTAAGCTACCCAGGTGCCCCATGACTGGTGTTCTTAAAGAAGAGAAAAGGACCAGTGGTATGAATACACAGGGGAAAGGCCATGTGAAGACACAGTGAGAAGGGAACATTTGCAAGCCAGGAAGAGAAGACTCAGAATAAAGCAACCCTACTGCATCTTCATCTTAGACTTCCAAACCCTGGAACTATGAGAAAATACACTTCTGTTGTGGTATTTTTTATGGCAGCTCTAGCAAACTAATACACCATTTCTCTATTGAATTATCTTGGTCCCTATGTGGGTTTATTTTTATCTGCCAGTTATAGAGTGACAAGCTGTTCAAAATACTGAATGTGTTGCTGAAAGACACAACTTGAGTTGGCGACATGAGATCACAGACTATCTTTCTTGACATTGTCTGTCGCCATCCAAGACATTTCATTCCAGCAAGCAGTTCTCTTTCTCCAGTGCATAGTGTGCTGGAAATTTGGCTCAGATGTGGTCATTTCCCCATTCTCTCCTTTTTTAATAGTGAATCAAGATCAGGAGGCTTATGATGTTGAGTCCACCTGAGTGTGTGTCAGTGGCGTTAGGGTGGAGGGACAGGAGGTGTGGGAGGTCCATATGCCCAAGCCTCAGACTTAGACTTTCAACATTATCTTCAAAAAAGGATAAGCTTTAGGGCACAGAGACACGTGAACAAGGGTGAAAGTAGAATGTGTTCATCATATGGCCAAATCTATGTCTCACTGTTGGATCACACTGCCTATGATGAGCCGGAAATTAGTATTTTTGATATTTTATTATATGATGAATAGCATAACTATATCACATTATAATATTTTTAGTGTTTAAAGTGTTCCTATGCTAACTATTGAAATAATACCATTTAAAATTGTATATTGGCATCTCTGCATTTTTTAATGTGCCAGGGATTTTAAAAATAGCATTGGCATGGGACTCTGACCCTCAGTTGCTCCATCCGACTGTTGCCCATGAATAAATCAGGGTGTGGGGTGGTAGCCAGGTGCAGCTCCAAGCTCTTCTGATGGAAGCCTGGCTAGAGCACCAGTAGGACAATCTCTGAGCACTTCTCCAAGTCTCATCATGCCTCACAGAGCAAGCCTCAGATACATTAAGCCAAATGCCCTACTCCTGTCAAAACACCAAAAGATGGAGGGCAGCTCTCCCTTCTAGCCCCATGCGTTCTAAGAGCTCATTCACAGACCACATTCTGTGGTTCTCTCCTGGGAGATACTGGGGAGAGCAATTGTCATTTTCTGTTGTGACTTTGATCTTCTGTTGCCATTGTATTTTGTTATTAGACTGGTGGCCAGCAGTGTCATTTGACACAGGAATTCGCCAGGAGACTCTTCTGCTTTCTCTCTGCACATAATATGGTTCATCAACCTTGTAGCTGGCTTCAGGAGGGTGTCAAAGTATGATTTGTACACTTATTGTCTCCCCTTTGAGACCAGTTTTGAATGATGCCTCTGGAATTGAGGGTCTTCCCTCATGACAGCCTTCTTTAGGTTTCTAGAGGGAGTTAATGTGCTTGTTTTGGAAAATCCCTATTGGATTACCTGGAGTTGCCACTTTGGAAATGTTGCCAACTTTTTGCAGAGCCACTGTTTGTGATAGTTTCATGACAGTCCACTTCCTGAGAACTGGGGCAAATGGATTTGCACACAGGACCAGTCAAATATTTGAGATGTTCATCATCTTCCTCCCTGTTTGCACTTGATTTTTTTGGCACATTGTATGATACCATCACTCTTTTAGCTGCTCCTGTCCCAGAACATACTAACTTGCACTGTATATTGCATTGTGGGGCTTTTTCACCAAGATGCTATTATTTTGACCTGTGACTATTTTTGTCATTACTTTTTATTTTAATATACCACTTTTGAAACCTGGATTCATTATTGCAAATTTGAGCTAAGGCACCACAGAATAGTAACAGAGATGATAGACTTAACAGATGTGATTAGCAGAAAGATGATAATATAAATGCACATCAACCATTGTGAACTGCAGACCTCTCTGAACTTGGCACAGATGAGCCAGCTTAGTGCTTGTGGGTGGCAGGTGCATGTGATCGTCATTCAAGTCACAGACAGGCCGTGGATCAGATTATAGGTCCCTTTGAGTTGAGAGCAAAGAGAAATGTACACATGCATGACCTTTTAGATTTGTAAAAAGGCTTCCATACTTGTGTGTACTTGGACCACATGGCTCAGAAAGGGCAGGTGGGAGCTCACTAATTTAGGAGAAGGGAAGTCAGAGCTCACTTCACTTACCCTAGGAGCTTTCAGCAGGGACAGTGGTGTCATGGACCAAATGGAGTATCCCTGATACACTAGACCATTCCTAGGAAAGGGGGTCAGACTAAAGGCTATTGCCTCTCATGGAGCTAGGGGGTGTAGCTGCCCTTATTTCAGCAGAGCCCAGGCATCTATGGGTGCTGTTGTTAACCTCCTGTCAAATCAAAGTATCCAAATATAGACCTGTACCAGTATCACTAACCTATGGTCACAGTTTTCCCTCTGGTGACCATCTCAAGGGGTCTTTGTTCCTGAGCCTGAGAATGCTGCCCCCCAAGAAGAATGTTCTTGTGATCCCTCCCCCACCCCATGCACCTATATAGTGCAGATATAGCTTTTAGGAGCCAGACAGTTATTACTATCCTAACAGGATGGCTGTGAACAACATCATGTTCTTTATTATTATTTCAAATCTGTGAAATGTACTTAAATAAGATGGTCCACTTCAGTGGACCACCTGCCGGAGATCACCGGATAGAGTGTAAATGCTTTATGAGGCCAAATGTCAAGGAGAGGATTGCCACCACTCATCTCTGTCCTTTTTCTGCTGAGTCATC
This sequence comes from Halichoerus grypus, assembly GCF_964656455.1. NCBI lineage: Eukaryota > Metazoa > Chordata > Mammalia > Carnivora > Phocidae > Halichoerus > Halichoerus grypus. Next base: position 56,518,539 of record NC_135724.1, read on the forward strand.
AGGTTTCTAGGTTCTCTAAAAAGAAGATGAAAATGGCTTCTGTGTGGGTTGCGTGTCTGGGGAGGGCTTTAACGTCAGTGTAGTTGGCCTCCTCTCCTCACCCTCTTCGCTGTCCTGAACTATTTGCAGGTGCCTGGCCTGCCTTACTTGTCTCCAACACCTTTGCTGCTCAAGACACCCTCCTGCAAAGACTCCCCTCTTGCAAAGACTCTCCTCCTTTCCTGATGTCCCTCAGATGTTTGATCTCTATGCTGTGTGCTCCTGCTGCTTCCTGCTGAGGTTTCTGCGGTTCAGCCCTTCTTTCTTTGTTGCGTGTCGTGGTCTCTCCCTAAGACCCGGGGTGTGCCCCCACTCAGAGCAGTCTCATCTTTGCCCTTTAGGTTTGTTTGTTTTACATCCTCTGTAATTGAAGATGACAGCATTAAGAAGAATTAATTATGCAGATCGTGCGCTGTGGCTTAACAGCTACTTAGATGCATGTGAACTATTGTAGGTTTTTAGGCTATTGTCTGGTGCCTTGGAAAGTACTTAATTGAGCATAACCCTCACTTCCTCTAGTCTCCCCATCTGAGGGAACACCACCAAGGAGAGGATGTGTGATCTCAGGAGCAGAAGAATCCCTGGGAGTTAAGTCCCCGGAAGCCTGCCTTTTTCCTGGCAAGGGCCTGGTGGCTTCTGCAGTGTTCTGGGCAGGCCAGTAGGTTCTTTAGCCACAGTCTTGGAAGGGGCTAATCCCAAATTCAGGGTCTACTGTTGCAATAGTTGCTGATGCCACTGACCACTCCCTTCGGCTGAGGAATCCTAAGATTGTCCCTGGGGTTTGATTTTGACATTGATATATCTGCCTTGCCTTCTGATTTCTTATGCTCCTTTCACTTAAGCAGAGGATGACTCGCCCATTCAATTTAAGACTCGAATTAGACTCCTCCTATTATCTGCTGGCTATAGTTACCCTAGGGTTAGAACTGTCCTGAGTGACAGAAATGCGTGAGTTTGTGATGTGCTGCCTTAGCATAAAGGGGGAAATAAAATACCCATGAAGATTGGTAGTTAAAAAAAAAAAAAATCAGAGATTGGTTGCACAACAATGTGGATATACTTAACACCTCTGAACTGTATACTTAAAAATGGTTAAGATGGTAAATTTCATGTGTGTATAATTTATCACAATTAAAAATGTTAATTATTTTTAAAAATCACTTCAAAGTCTTTTCCAGGCTTTCAATGGTTAGTGATGAATTAGAATCCAGAAACATATTAATTAATTGTCTCATTCTCAGAAGGCTAAAATATGCTTCTCCAAACCCAGGCAATCAATATGCATAGAAGTTAATTTGTCTACCAATTGCTCATAATAATTTTGATATTTTGTGTTAGTAAGAATTTATGAAATAATGTAATATTTCATAAACATTCTTCATTGTTCTTTTATCATTAGGCTTCTGGCTTCTGGTTACAAATATTTAGACTATATTTTCCCTTATAATCAGACCTCTAATTTTATAGCCTACTAGACAGATACTCCAGACTCAAGATGTTCAATATTGCATTTATGTTCATTGGCTTGATTTTGCCATTCTCTAGTACATTTACTGAAAACACCTCCTTCTCAAGAAAACAAAGTGTTAAAAATGAATATTTCAAGTACCCATTTTGGGGTTTGATTTATAAAATCAGAAGAATGTGAGTGCACCATAGAGCATTTGGCAATATTTTGTCTTAGTGGGTATTTTTATCTTGCTTGTGTTTAAATTCTAGTATTAAGATTTTTTTTATTATGATAAAATATATTCACACTGTTCTGCAACCATCACAACTCTATAGTTCCAGAACGTTCTCACCACCCCAAATGGAAACACTGTAAATTAAGATGTCACTTTCCGTCTTCCCCCCAACATCCCCCACCAACCTCCAGCCCCTGGAAACCACTAATTTCCTTTCTGTCCCTAAGGATTTGTCTATTCTGGATATTTCACACAAATGGATAATATTACTTTTGAAACAAAATTTAAATTAGTCATCAGACAGACCCTGTTCTCTATTTTTTGTGTGTATATGGTTGTGATATTTTAAAAAATCTTAATGTCTAGCAGCCTTGGGTTGCTGTACTCTGTAGTAAGCATTCCTATATTAGAAAACTCTAGAGCCATTGAAGGAGGCTATAGATGTACATTTATTGACATTTAAAACTGCATACAATATTAACTAAGGGAAAGGTCAGATTACAAAATTATATGGTCTGTTTGCTTTCTGTAAAATTACAGGACCAAAGACAGTGTCTAGAAGGTATTGACAATAATGACAGCTAAGGTAGATAGCTTGAGTTTTCTTTATGGCCTTTCCCTAGGTCCTTATTTTCTGATTTGTGTGAACATTTACTTAAATAAGAAATAACGGCTTATCTGTTGCCTTAAGCAGCACTAAATGATTAGTATAAGACTTCATGGTATTTTAAAAATCTAACTAAAGTATATTAATATTATTTTAAATAATTATATTGGACAAAAATTCATTGCCCATACAATTTTGAAAATGAAAATATTGCAAGTGCATTAGTATTGAACCCTTTGGTCTGTCTTCACGGAATGCAGTTGTGGTAAAATCAGTGTTTGAATTTTTAAAAATGTTTTTAAGATAGCTCTATAAATTAGCTCAACTAATGTAATTCCCAGAAAAGGGCAGGCAGCCCAACCAAGCAGTAAAATAAAGGAATCAGACTAGATATTTCAAAGCTCTTTCATCCTGCAGTTGTGTGATATAATGATTTTAATGCTCATGTTACCTGTTCCTGTGGCTGTAAAAAAGGAACATCTAAATATGTGTCTTACACCATAGTCATAAACCTGGCAGAATGATTGAATTAAAAGAAAGACTAGCCTATGGACCTATTAAATGATCCCTTTATGTTATTGTGATGGAGAGTGCAACATCTTTTCAGAGACATATTTAAGATGAAAAAATCTGTTTTAGTCTAGAACTGCTTTTTTTTTTTTTTAAGATTTTATTTATTTATTTGACAGAGAGAGAGATAGCGGGAGCAGGAACACAAGCAGGGGGAGTGGGAGAGGGAGAAGCAGGCTTCCTGCCCAGCAGGGAGCCTGATGTGGGACTCGATCCCAGGACTCTGGGATCATGACCTGAGCCGAAGGCAGATGCTTAATGACTGAGCCACCCAGGTGCCCTAGAACTGCTTTTGCCCATTATTTGTCTTTAAGCTTTAGAAGTGTTCTCAGATCCTCTCCATGTCTTAGTTTAGAAGAAATTCTAACCATGCCTGTCTTAGGCTCATTTAAATTGCCACGTTCTAATGTGAATCATTTTCATTATATGGTATATGGCAGTCATGATAATAAGATCAGACATATTTCATACTTTCCATACCTTCACGTTCTGTGCCTCTGGTTTGCTTTTCTAAAGACCTGGACTTCAGACAGTTTTTGACCATGTGCTTCCCGAGATACATGATGACTCATCATGGTTGTTTTATGTGTATTTTAATTACTTCAAATTTCTAAGGAAATTTGAGGAAAAGTATGCAGTATTCAGGGTGGCTGAGTGTAGGATCTTCCATAATTATGTGATTCATTGAAACTTTGGTTTTTGTAAAGCATTTTTATCGTGAACTATAACATACATGCAATAATGTGAGTAAAACATGAATGTACAGTTACATAGTTTTGATGTTGACATCTGCTTAACCATCACACAGGTCAAGAAGCGGAATATTGTCCATCTCAAAGAAGCCCCTTCCCCATGAGTGTTTTCCTCTCTCCAGATGTAACCAGTGTCTTATGTTTTACATTCATATCTTTGTTTTTGTCAAAATAATTTTAACACTTATTCATATACCATACCCAATATTAGTTTTGCCCAAAAGGCTTTAGAACTTTGTTGAAATGGAATCATACTCTCTATATTAGCTTGCATCTTAATTCTTTTTCTCAATATTATTCAAGATTAAAGATTGTTGCATATAATAGCATTAGTTCATTTACATTGCTTAATGTATGAATATACCTCATTTTGTTTATCTGTCTCACTCTTGTTGGATCTTGGGCATCTGTTTTCTGGCTGCCATGGAACAATGCTACTGTGAATATTTTTGTGTATGTATCCTGATTACCATAATCACATAGAAATTGGAATTAAGCATACAGGATATGTGACTTCTACTTTATTTTCACTTTCTCCAGCATGGTTGTATGAATGCACATTCCCAGTAACAACATATGAGAGTTACTCTTGTGCCACATCTTTCTAATGGTGGATATTTTCAATCTAAATTGTCAACTTAAAAACCAAGATGATAGGTATGCAATAGAATTTTATTGCGATTGAAATTTGTATTTCCCTTATTACCAATTAGGTTCACAATTTTATACTTATGGCCTCTTGGAGTTCCTCTTTTGTGAAGCTCTTTACTCACTGCTTTATATTAGTTTCTTAAATAATCTTTTTTTAAAAGATTTATTTATTTATTTTTAGCGAGAGCAGGTGGCAGAGGGAGAGGGAGAGATAATCTTAAGCAGACTCCACTCTGAGCACAGAGCCACATGTGGGGCTCAATCCCAGGATGCTGGGATCATGACTTGGGCTGAAACCAAGAATTAGATGCCTAGCCGAATGCACCACCCAGGCACCCCAGTTTCTTACATATTCTTTATAAGTCCTTTGTTAGTTGTGTGTTAGCCATCTTCTCTCATTCTGTGACTTTTTATTCTCTTCATGGTGTCTTTTAGTGAATAGAATTCTTACCTTAGTCAAACAAATTTTTTTTCTAAGAACAGAGACATGTTGTGTACTATTTAAGAAATCCTTCTATATATCAAGGTCTACAAGATATTCTTCTATATTATCTTTAAAAACCTTTATGTATTTTCCTATTTTGTTGTTTAATCTATCTAGACTTTATTTTTCTTTTTGTTTTTTAAGATTTTATTTATTTGTCGGGGGAGGGGGAGAGAGAGAGAGTGCATGCACAAGCAGGGGGAGTGACAGGCAGAGGGAGAAGCAGGCTCCCTGCCCAGCAGGGAGCCCGATGTGGGACTCGATCCCAGGACCCTGGGATCATGACCCAAGCCAAAGGCAGACACTCAGCCAACTGAGCCACTCAGATCTCCCTAGACTTTATTTTTCTGCATGATTTTAAGTAAGGGTCAAATTCTGTTTTTTCCCTTCCTTCCTCCCTCTTTTCCTTCTTTCCTTCCTGCTTACTTCCAATATGGAAACCCAGTTTCTCCAACACCATTACTTAAAAGACCATTCTTTCTTCTCTGTTCTGCAGTGCTACTACTTTTTCATAAATCAACATAAGGATATAACTGTACACCTACATGTAGTTATGTATCTGGGCTCTCTGTTCTGTTCTGTTGGTCAGCTTGTCCATCCCTGAACTAATAACTGCAGTCTTATCTACTGTGATTGTGGGCTATGTTTTCATATCTGCTAGACCAAGTCCTATTTTGTCTTTTTTCAAGTACTTTAAGAATATTTGGATACTATGGGCATTTCTATTCATATTTTACAACCAGCTTGTCAAGTTTAAAAAAAAATACCTGTTGAGAATTTGATTGGAGTTGAGTTAAATCTATAGATGAATTTGGGAGAGATTTATTATCTCAAATAAATAATTTCCTTTAATCAGTAAACATGAGGTGATACCTTCACTTACTTAGATCTTCTCTGTTTTTACTTGGGGGAGTTTTATAATATACTTTGGAGAGACCTTGAACAGCTTTGGTTAGATTTGTTCTTGGTACTTGGTATTTTTTGGTGCTGTTATAAATGTTATATTTAAAATTTTTACTTTTTAACTGTTGTTGGCACATAGAAATATATTCCTCTTCCATATGTTTGTTGACCTTGTATCCACCTACTTTGTTAAATTCACTTATTAATTCTAGAAGTTTTTCTGTAGATTCTTTTGGGCTTTCTATATACATAGCTTCCTTATCTTGTTCCTGATTTTAAAAAGGAAAGATTGCAATGCGTCTTTATGAATCGATGATTAAATCAGTGGTGTTCACTGAGACTACTCTAGTGCTGTCCTCATCTGTGATTGGGGAATATTCCATAGAAGTATCTGTGAATGTGAGATGATACTACCTTGACCCAGATCTGTTAAGGAGTATGAGATATTTGGATTTATACATCTTACAAATATGAGTCTAACTTGATCCCAGTCAATAAGTTTATCCCAATTATCCCAAATCCTTAAAATCAATTGTGTATCTTATTAGTATGATGAGAAACTATTTAAATCCAAAATTGAAAGCATTAAATTTCCTCCTCCCAAATTGCTAGCAGTTACATTCTGTAAGCAAGTGAACCCAAAATCATAGACTACATCTATCATGGCATTGCCTGATAGAACTTCCTGTGACGGTGAAAATGTTTTATATCTGTCACTAGCCACATGTGGCTACTGAGCTCTTGAAATCTGGCTGGTGCAACTGGAGAACTGATTTTTTTTTCATTAATTAAAATTTAAATTTAGATAGCCACATGTGGTTAGTGGTTACTCTATGGGACTGTGCAGGAGAGAACCCATATGACTGTTTCTTTCCTTCTCTTAAATTTGGCAGCCTTTGGCCAGAAAAACTTTTTATTTCTCCCACTCTCATCTCTCTGAGGCTTTCTTTTACACTTTCCGGCTTTAGGCAGCTTGTAAGCTTCATCTGCTGGCCTTGTTTCCTGAGGACCCTTGCCGTGGGCAGCCTGTGTTAGCCACCCATTTCTGTTTCTCACTTTGCTTACTTGGGATCCTGCTACTTCCTCCTGGTATCACCTGGAAAAAGGATTAAGTATGCTGTCTCTGTCCATGGGGCCACTGGGTCAGGGAATTGCATTATTCACCCAGTAAAACATTTCAGAGCTTTCAAAGGGCATGGGGGCAGTGGAGATGAGCTCGCCGTCACCTGGGTGAATTGTTGGAACTACAAAGGTGGGGCATAGCATTGGCCAGTGAGGATTACCACTGAGATGATAGGTGGAGACTTGGTGCAAGAGAGCACCCGTATACTCTTCAGCATCAGCATCAGAAATATAGTTTACTATTTCTGCCTAGTTTCCTGATGTTTGTATATAACAGCCCATTGCTGTTATCATAGATGTGCAGTATTTAATCTGTATTGCAATTTGAAAAGACTTGTAGACTTATCTGAGCCCTTGGTCACCACTGATACCACTTTTGAACCCAATCTCCTAATAAATTGAATTCTGCCTGTAATACGAGAGCTGGTCTATTTGGCTTCTAGAGAAAATACTACCTCTCTTCATCGAGGACATCATTTGCTCAAATAATTATTGAAAAACTATTATATATCAGGCACTCTGCTAGGTAGTGCATATTCAAGAGTAAACAAACCCTCCAGGAGTCCCCCATTTATTGCGGGATATAGATAAGTATGTAGGTGGATTCCAGTTGTATAGTGGCAGTTAGAATTACGGAAAGCCAGTGCTGAGAATACCAGATGTTATGGCAGCACAGAAGAAGGATACCGGATACTGGGTGTCCACACAGAGCTTCAGAAAGGAAGTGATGCCTAATTTGAGACCGGAAGCTTGGTAAGGATTTATAGTGAGAGGGTAGGGGAAGGAAGAATGGTTTAGATGGATAAATTAGTTTCCCATTGTTGCTATAACAAATTACCACAAATTGTGTAGATGAAAATAAGAAAAATTATCTTAGAGTTCTGGAGGAAAGACTGGATCTCACTGGGATAAAGTCAAGGTGTCAGCAGGGCTGCATTCCTTCCAGAAGCTCTAGAAGAGAATCCATTTCCTCACTTTTTCTAGCTTCTCGAGGCTGCCTGCTTTTTTTGGCTTGTGGTTCCTTCCTCCCTCTTCAAAGTTAGCAGCCTGGCATCTTTACATGTCTAACTCTGACCTCCCGTCTGTCTCTGCCCCTTGTAAGACTCTTGTGATTACCTTGGGCCCATCCAGTAATCCAGGATAATCTCCCTATGCCAAGGTCAGTTTATTAGCAACCTTAATTCCTTAGGCAACCTCATTCCCCTTTTCTTTTTTTTAAGATTCTATTTGTTTATTTGACAGAGAGAGACACAGCGAGAGAGAGAGAACACAAGCAGGGGGAGGTGGGAGAGGGAGAAGCAGGCCTCCCGCTGAGCAGGGAGCCCGATGTGGGGCTCGATCCCAGGACCCTGGGATCACGACCTGAGCCGAAGGCAGACGCTTAATGACTGAGCCACCCAGGCGCCCCTCAATTCCCCTTTTCCGTGTAGTTTAACATATTCCCACAGTCGGGGGATGAGGAGATTATAGGAGTTCTAGGAATTAGGACATGGACATTATTGGAGGTGAGGGGAACGTGTTATTCTGTCTACTACAGCAGAGAAAAGAACATAGTATACTTGAAGAGCTAAAGAAATTCAAAATGACCAAAAGCTTACCTTCATGAGGGAGCAAATAACAAGAGAAAGGACTGGAGAAGGAAGTAATGAAAACATGATTGAGTTTCACCTTAAGGAAAATTGAGGAACCATTAAAGAGTGAAATAATCAGATTTGAGTGCCTGAAAACTTTATCCACACTTGGAGCCTCTTAACTCATAACACATGCCTACTTCATTGACTCTAAATTGGAACTAATTAATTTAGAATTATCAGAGCTTAATCTGAAATAGGAAGTAGTGAGAAAAAATGTTTATTGGCAGAACACTAAAAACACAGTTCTGAAAGGAATATGATGACAGACTCTTCAAAACGTTGATCAACATTTGGATTAGGACTTTTCCATCTAGTGAATATTCAACATAGGTGGACCCAAACCATACAGGAGGATTACTGAGTTATGTAAGTGAAATTTCCAAGGATATTCTTTCAGGCCTAGGTGGGTCCAGGAGCTCGAATAATGCCATCCCTGCTCACCTCTGTATTGGCTTCATTGTCCATCAGAGTAGGCTCTTTCCTTGTGGAGACAAGAAGTCCAGTGAGAACTCCAGGCTATCATGCTACTGGATCAGTCACTGCAGCATTAAGGGTTGACCAAGTAGTTCAAGTGGAAGTCCTAGAATTGAGTCTCATTGAGCCACTTTGAGTTCTGGGCCCATTCCCGAACTAATCACTGTGGCCAGGAAAACATGAAATATGAACTGTGCAGACCAGACTAATAGTTGTCTACTCTGATATTTAAGCAGTGATATTTAGGAAGTTTGCTTCTGAAAGTAACAGTATATTTTGAGAGTTGTGCTGAACTTTGTAACCAATAAAATTGTTCAGATGGGTGCCTTGTCTCTGAATGTCTTTGTCACATGTTATCATCAGTATGGATCTGAAATCTATTCTATTATTGCTGGTATCTGATCGCTCTCTACAGATGGACCTGGATTTGAAATCTTAAGATGTACATGTCTGTGTTCTGCAAAATTATCATTTAAAATCAGCACAAAGGCTTTTGGTAATTGACATCATTTGCCTGACTTTGAAAATGGAAATATTTAATTAAACTTCATACAAAAATGAAATAAAATCATGCTTTTATTTTAGATCACTTTCTTCCCTTAAGCAACTGTCTCTGTCAGTCTCTGTCAGCAGATTTAATCTCACTTCCAGTAAATCCTTTTCAGTCACATTATCTTCATTTAAATACAGATGTGCTTTAGGATAATTCCTGTGTTCTTTGTACATTGAGCATGTAATGACATCCTGCTCCCAGGATTTCGTCGTTTATGCTTTAATATTTGTAAATGGGCCATCTTTACTTTTTTAAGGATGCAATTTTATATTGAGCAAATGGAAAATGTATTAGAGTATGGTTATTTCTCTGATTGGTTTTATTTATGTTAAAAGTGACAGAAACACTTGAAATCTCTCTCCATCTTTATTATCTTCTGTTCTCTGTTCTGCCATTCCCAACTCAGCCTTCACCAACATTTCTCTGAAGATAACTTGCAGAAACACATCTCCAAATCTGACACCTTTCTCCATTCCATGTTTCCAGCTTTGTTTTTAACATTTATCTGTGGATAACACTTTTTTTGTAAACTTAACATCTCTAAAACTGAACTCCTTTTCTCTGATTTCTCTGTCGAACTCATTCCCTGTGTTCATACAGCCACCAAGGCTTGCCATTTTTTCCTTCAGTTTCTCCTAAATTTCTTTCCAGAATGAATGCAACTGACCCATTCAGTTTCTCATAAGATTTCTGAACCTCCTCAGTAACCTGCAGCATTCTGTCTCTGTCTTTCACTTTAATCTTGGTACGACTAAGATAAAAATTTTCTTAAAAACTGTTAAAGTTCAAAGAGTTTTAAGAATTGAAACACTACTTTCGACAGCAGGTTTAGAAGTTTTTCTTACCTTCCTAACCCTTGGGGATTGCATTATATACTTGATACTTATTTGTTCTATGTGTAACTGTTTTATCTTTTGGTGTGGACTATAAATTCTTGGAGGGAAGAAAGCATGGTTTATGCTTTACGGTGTAAAATATATAAAGAACCAAGTCCTGATCTTTATAAAAGGTTGATGTTCAATAAATTTCGTATAAAGATTATAAAAGAGAGTTTTGAGGTTAGGTGAGAAACCTGTCTTTCTTCAAGATGGCAGAACCAGTTGATGTGAATAGCCCCCTCCACTCCTAAATCAATGGAAGGTCTAGAAAAACCTACTGGGGCGCCTGGGTGGTTCATTCGTTAAGCGTCTGCCTTCGGCTCAGGTCATAATCCCGGGGTCCTGGGATTGAGCCCCGCATTGAGCTCCCTGCTCCGCGGGAAGCCTGCTTCTCCCTCTCCCCCACTCCCCCTGCTTGTGTTCCCTCTCTCGCTGTGTCTCTCTCTGTCAAATAAATAAATAAAATCTTTAAAAAAAAAATAGAAAAACGTATCAAATTTTTAATATTTAAAAGATTTTAAAAATAAATACTCAAGTTCAGACTTGAAAAAGGAGTATCTTAGGTGCCAGGAATGAAGAGAGGGGCCACAGCATTGAACCACAACAGGGACCGACTTGAGCAGATGTGTGCTTTAGGGTCTAGAGTTTTCGCTGGAGACTGCAGGTCTCATGCCTACTGGCACACTGGGAATCGATTTAGACTTGGATGGGGAAGACCCATGGGAAAAACCCTTAGCTCAACCCACATTGGAAATTGGACCCCCCAGCTTGTCCTTTCTTGTTGGTGAGCAAAATTGTCACCATATTGAAGCCCCAAGTTTAGGAACTAACATGAAATTTGGTGAACCTATGGGGACTGCATCAGGGATATCTGTACAACCCAAGAACCTTGTGCAACCTCCATGGGGAGAACAGATTCTGAATTATTATGAGCTCACAGATGAATATTATGAACACATCTGAAAATCCCGTGTCATGAGGTATAGTCAGCAGGCACAACAAATGAGATCAAACTAATAGTTATAGGTAATAAAAACTAAATGAATACAATCTGCAAGGCACAATGAAAGTATTCAAAAGAAATCACAGACTATTTTGGGGAAGGATAATCTAGAAATAAAAATAGAGCCATTCAGTTTCTTAAAATATTCAATATATTGGTTCCAGAATGGGCCAAACACAGCAAGGAAAGGATTAGCACACTGGAGATGGGTCTGAGGCCACATCACGGTTGATTTGTGTAGAGCTGGGCTGTGACCCGGTGACTGTGGCTGCTCGGTGGATAGATGGCACTGCTCAGGGTTGCTCATTCTTCACTCATTTGCCCCCTTTTCAGTGGACATGGGACATTTGATAGGCACTGGTTCAGAACTCCATGCTTAATTGCTTTTTTGCCCCTTTTCCTTTAAACTTAGGTGACCTTATTTTTGTCACCTGGGTATGCGGGGGCGGAAGTGGTAATCCTTGTTCATGAGGAACAGGGCTACCATGTTGGTAAGAAGATATGGTGCCTAAAATTGTTCGAGTGATTGAGGGGAGAGAACGGAAAACAAGGTTGCTTTCTGGAGAATGGAATACTTCTTTCTTTTTTTTTTCTCCTTTTCCCCAACTTCAGTGTTTTCTGCCAGGTGTTTATTGTCCTCACAACTTTTCCCCCCACCCCCTGCTTGAGATAGCTACAAGTGGTATCTAACACATCTTGCATACCTTGGCAGCACTCCTTTTGAGAGTCTTGTTTTGGGAGGCATGCCCATCACAAGATAAGCAATTTTCTTTCTCTCTTCCCAGCTTTTTCTCCTTTGATAAACCTGGGTCTGCTTCCAAGGATTCATGTTTTTTCATAGACTCCAATTTTCAGAGTTGAAATTGTTGGTGATGTCATTGTTTTTCTTGTGGTGCTGACATAGAGTAGATCTTTTTAAAAAAGTCTGCTGAAATGTCTCCTTTAGGAAAGATTACTTCCTTTCATTCTGAGTGTGGAATGTTGGCAGCAGAAATGGGAAACAGAAAAATTAAACTTTTTATAAGTGTACTTGACTAAAGTTTATTGAAGTATATATTAGGCAGTCCTATGACACTTTTGTTGTCACCTTATACACAACAACAACAACAACACCTGATAACTATAGGTTTATAAAAAGCTTGTTTGCTACCTACCTACATCCATCTATCTATCCCCCTATTTATTGAACCATCAAGGAATTTGGATGTCTAATTAAATTATTACTCGAACATCAAAAAAATGTATCTGTGCCTGCAGTGTGGTTGTTTGCATTTCTTCTTTTTCATTGTAATCTTATTTTTGTCATTTCTAGCACCCAAGATGCTTCCTATACAAAAAAGTACAATGCTATATTGAGAAATGAAAAATAAACACAGTGTCATCTGCTAGGACTGATTGTTGATTTTTAGTGGTTTTATGTGTTTGAGGAAATGACGTATATGAATATATGAAATTTTCCACTTTATTTTTATATTTGACTCAGTGTGGGTGGAGGCTATGCAGTGTTACCACTTACAGCATGGGTATAGGTTTTGCCTCACATAATTACGCTGGAGGCACAGACATAGCCTTTCACTGATTGATTTTTTGTGTGTGTGTCAGATTCCTAACATTCTTTTTTTAAGTCTAAAGATAAAGTAGTAAATCTTTCGGGCTATCCCAGGAAGAGACATGTTTACCTGTGTTCCATTGTCCTTATGCATGTTAATAGCATTCTGCTGTCTGTCTGTCATGAGGGTTGGGAGGAGCTTCTGTGAATGGACTGAAGGCATTTCCCAAACCTCACATTTGGCCATATTTCTTTCTTCCTCTCTGTTCCATCAAATCTGTGAACTAGAAAAATAACTGACAGAGTGGAATTTAATTTTCCCTCTTTATAACTTCTCACAGTCTTTTGAAGAAATAGAGATGTGTGGTAAAGTGGCTTCAGAGTTGTCGGCTGAAGGCAGAGAGGGGCAGCAGAGGGTGGGTGTTCTGGCCTTGGAGGCCCCATCCCCCACCACGAGAGGGGATTCGGTGCCAGTGGGGAAGCAGATCTCGTTACTCAGGAGACTCTGGGCGGTGGTTCCTGGACAAAGTCTGTGTCTTGATTGAAATGGATGAAGCTAAGCACATATAGAAAGCATAGCCTGCATCTTTTAAGGAAACTCTACCTTTATGAGGCTTACAGCAAAGAGTTATGCTAATTGTTAATTCTTCACTGGTTTCAGGTAGAAAGTGAGCCTGAATTTGGTGACATACATTAGACTTCATTCCTGCTGTGCTCATTCTTACTGTTTGAGAAAGGACTGAAGTTGAATTGTTGAAATTGCACAGGTACTATTGAAAGATTTCAGCTACTCCTAAAGAAGGTTTTGGGATGTACAATTAAGCTCTAAATATGAGAGATGAAGAATTTTTTGAACAAATAACATTTTATTAGCTTTTTTCATATTACATCGTAACTGTCTCCTGAATTTCCTCCAAAATGTAAATCTCTAATGTTCTATAAATTAAAAGTGAATAAACTGAGTATAAAGATATTCACCTTTAATTTGTAGTATTTTCCTGATTGGAAGAACTGGAAACAATACAAAGACTCCCAGACTTAAGTAATTATAATTATATATATGTAATTATAATTATTATAGTGGCCAATTACAGAGTCCCTGCTCTAAGTCTGACGTGGTGCTAAGTTTTCCTGAGCATTAATTCGTAGTACTCATTACCCACGTTGGACAGTTAGGGCCCCTGGACTTAAGGAGGCACGAGCACTAGTGTGAGCCCACAGAGCTGGCCGATGTTCTGTGGGCCCCTGTGAAACACTCAGCAAGTTCGCCCTTCATCTTCCCTCCCCACTCCTTGCTGTGGACAGCTGCTGGCCCCGCCCTGCTGACACCTGCTCTTGGCCTAAACCCTCATGCGTCAGGGCAGGGTGCACAGAGAAGGGTAACTCTGGGTCTGCTGCCCCTCTGTCCTTGCTGTGGTCACCACTCTCCCACTGTTACTCTGCCCCATCTTCGTGAGTCCACAGCTCTCTGGCTCAGGTCCCAGCTGCACGCCGTCTTCAGTATCCCTGTCACACATCCCACCCACAGACCAGCCGTGCGGTGACTAAGCACTCTGGATAACCTGAGCTCATGTTAATTTTGCAGTGAAGATAAGTCTTACCAGAGCCCTTCATGTGATTTTTGTCCTTTTCCTTAGAGTTTAGGATGAGAGGGGAGGGTGGCAGACTAGGGAAGGAAGAATGAAGGTCAGAACAGAAGAAAAAAACATCCTTAGAAGACCGGCAATCCCTTTCCTACAAAAGTCTCAAGGTTGCATGCTTGCTTCAGGGGTGGACCTGTGATGGCACCCTGGCAGTGAGTTGGCAGAGAAAGTCAGTGCTCCTGAGCTGCTCCAGGACATGGTGACTTTGGAATAATAGGAGGCCGGGGGGGTCTAGGAGGTGGGGGGGTAAAGAAGGCCACTGGAGAACCAGCTGAAATCAGAAATATCCTATTCTTGGGAACCTACAGGAGCAAAAGATCCCACCATCTACCTGCCTCCATCCTTCCCCCCTACTTTCCTCGGCTCTAGTCTCTGTTCCTCTGGGCCTCGAGAACTGTCCATTGGCAAGTTGGGGTGGAGGTATGGATAGGTCCCCACAACGCAAGAGAAACTGCACTTCCCTTGGTGCCACTGTAATCTAGTAGTTAGGTTCAATAGTATGCTTGTTACAGCACCAGCCATGGGACGCAGAGTGGGCTCCGGTGGCTCATTAGGAACAGCCTGGAGATGCAAATCACTTGAAGTACACAGTTTCCATAAGAACATGTACGATTTTTAGGTAGCCGGCTTACAAATGAATTTCTTGAGCAAAGCCTTTTTGTAAGCAGTGGACTATATGCATTTGCACTTGACTCATAAAGCATTAGAAGTGCAATGAAAATAGTATGAGCTAAGTGCCTTATTAGCCTGAAAGACACCTACTTGTGTGTGTGTGTGTGTGTATGTGTGCATGTGCGAGAGAGAGACACTATGGGAGGGAGGGAGAGATTGTGATTTGAACAGACATTTGGAAGGTACTGTCTCTGGAGTTTGATGGGGGGCGTTAAATTTGTGGACTGATTTTAGCAAAATTGCATGTACCTTAATAAAATGCACTGTACTTGTCAGGCCTATCTTATATGAAATACCCTTCAACTAGAGCATGTATTTTCCTTAGCAGTTTTTTCTATTTGAAATGTATAGATTTTTACCAAAGCACCCTCCATGTTCTTAATCTCTTTTGTATTTTCTGCTATTTTGAATGAAGATATTAATTCAGGTTCATTTTAAATTAATAAAATCAACACTTATCCATGGTTTACAGTTTTTCTGAACAATGGAATACTTCCTCTTTACCTTTTGTGCAGTGATTTTCTTTCAATCAATACTGGGCTAATTGCCACAAGTCATGTTGCAGCATAAGCAACTAGTGTGCCTCAGGAAACAATCCTATGGGGACAAAACATATGCAAACAACAGTGAGGTTCCCTGGAACAATTTCTGCAAGACGCAGAGGAGAGGCAAGCGGGAGTTTGATAAAGGATCCACAGCCTGTGATAGCCAGGCCTGAACTGGCCACCCTCAGAGCCACCCTCTTTCCGAGCATGGTGAAAGTTTCCCTGGCATCCTGTCCTTCTACAGAAGGAGAGATTTGCCCCAATTGCACATCCGCAGCGAGAGGCTTTGCATTGGCTTTGCACAGGATGCCGGGATGACTCAAAGTCATGGTGTCTGCACCATGGCTGCAGCCAGCTGCGGTGTGTGAGCGTGGCAGCAAAGGGAGGGACACAGGGGCTGGCTTCTCTGTGGCCATGTTAGATGAGCCAGACAGGCATCTCGGAATTTCCCGCGGGAAGTACTGTGGGTCAGTTACCAGCTATATCCTGAACACTTGAAAGAGTTTATAGAACCGGGGTGATTTTGTGCATCTACGGTAACCTCTGTGTATGAAAGACCCCAGATAGCTTAATATTGGGGATTACTTTTTGTAAAATTAATTCATAGTGGATGCCGGGGCACCTGGGTGGCTCAGTTGGTTAAGCATCTGCCTTCAGCTCAGGTCATGATCCCAGGGTCCTGGGATCAATCCCCGCATTGGACTCCCTGCTCAGCAGGGAGTCTGCTTCTTCCTCTCCCTCTGCCACTGCCCCTGCTTGTGCTCTCTCTTGCTCTCTCTCTCAAATAAATAAATTCTTAAAAAAAAAAATTTGTAGCATATGCCTTTGGGCTGAATGTGAACCCTGGTTCCGAAACCTTTTGTATGATAGTTCATATCCATCAAGGCCCTTACCCACTGATTCCTAATCAAGAAAAATTAAATCTGGTTTCAAATGAATGTATTTTCATTAGCAAACCTATCTCTGTGTTGACATTATTAGATAAATGAGATATTATTGAGTGACTGTCACTTATTCCTCCAGTGCCCAGCTCCTCTGTGGCCATCATTCAGTTTTCCTTATTTTAGCTTTTCAAGTGACTTAACTTTTTTTTTTTTTTAATGTCAATAAGGCTCTAGGTCCACTGTGTGCTGTTATTGCTCTTCCTTTAATCTCTCCCCTTCCATAAGCAGGAGCATTTCTTATAAGCTGCTTTTCTCTTTCCAGTCCAGGTACCTAGAGAGGGCCCCATTAATGTATGTGGGATGGAAGGAGAAGAATGCTCTTTCGCAGTGGGAAGTGAGCCTCTTAGATCTTAAGCTCCATGGGTTTAGTGCAGGAGGGGCATGATGTGCCCCAGGAATCTCCTGCAGCTATTTATAAAAAGGCGGGCTCTTTCTCTTTCCTTGGGGGACAGAATATGATGGTCTGTCATGGCACTGTCTGAAAATAAAACTCTACAAAGTCATATGAAAGAGTTGTATAATCAGTTCAGAATTTAAAATGTCCAGCTGCCAACTTTAGTTGAAAACCAAGCCTTGGAAAGGTTTTTTTTTTTTTTTCTTTCTCGCTCTCTCTTTTAAAGTGATGCTTTTTCAAAGTACATTTGCTTATGAAGGAAGAATTTGGTCTAGATGGTCTGGCTCTTTGAAGAGTGAGCATTAAGTACCACTACGTGGTGTGTAAATGTGGTATGAAATGATAAGGAGTGGCAGGAGCACAGGGGTGCGTGGTAAAACTTGTCAGTCTGAGGTAGGATTAAAGCAGAGAAAAGGGCATTTCTAAAACCTGTTGTAGCTTATGTATGCTGTTCATATAGAATGTAACTAATAGCACTTTAGCCTCCTCTCCTATGTGCTGATGAATTAACCCCTGTGACAGATTATGTCCATTTTGGTGAGGTTTCCCTTCAAGAGGGCCTCTTAGGCAATTTCCCATGAAGATAAGCATTTGCCAAGACTACATTCCCATAGTTCTGCATGAGAATGAAAGTAGGAGAGAGTAAGGACTGGTGGGGAGGGGGCAGGAGAGAAAGAGAAGGAGAAAGAAAATGAGAAGGTATGTGAGTTAAGGATACAGTAGATAAACATTATTAGTGTGTTAATGATCTCAAAGAGGAATTCTGCAGCAGAAACGTTACTGAGATGGACAAAGAGGACAAGTTTGGATTCAGTAGCCAGTAAGACCATTTCTCAAAGACTGAATCAGTTGTTCATTTTTGGGCTCTCCTTGCATGTTGTAGTTTAAATGCAACAGTTTTGGTGGCTATGTATGAAATACTCAAGTGTTTAAGACAGAGGACCTGGCTCCCAGGAGTTCTTATCCAGATGTGAGCTGTTGTTCCCGTCATCCTACTTGTGATTTCGTGAGCTGTCTTGACTGAGGACATGTGCCTTCAACTCTGCATGTTTTTCTTCTATTATTTCTTTGGTCTTTCCTGTTACTTCCTCTGTTTTCTTCTTTCAAAATTCATACTAGACATGTGTTAAAACTTCTTGCTTGTCTTAACTTTTCTTTCATATTTTAAATCTCCCTCTCTTTTTTTCTTTTGGTTGGAGGGAGATGCCTTGCAGGATAACTCTTTGGCTCTGTCTTCCAGATTACTAATTAATTCTTCAGCTGTATCCTTTTTCCTCTTTAGACCAAATATGGTGTTTTTAATTTCAGAAATCATTTTTTAACATTTTCAAGATCATTTTTTTAATTAACATGGTAGTCTATTTCCATTCAGACCCCTTTTAAAATTTCCTGTTTGTTCTAATACCTGTTTGTTAGAGTGTTACTTCTACTATTTGTTGTATTTACTGCCTCTCTTTCTTGGTGTTCATTTTCTCCAAATGTTTAACAATCTGTGGTTATATGTGCATCTCCAGACTTGAGGTTTGCTATTACCTAATTCATGAGGTTATATTTGTTTTCAGGTAAGAGACTGTGGGTGATAGGTACTGAGAGGGGTGTTTGGTGGCTGCTGTGGGGGTTCCTGTTCCTTGAGGGTATCGGCAGCCTTCTAGGGCAGTCTTTCTCAGACTGCGTGCATGCAACTGTGCCAGGTGGGTTTTACCTCTTTGAATACTCCCAGTAAAATAAGTGCCACATTAAAATTATGGTTTTATGGGAGTTCAAAAAAGGAAAGAGTTACATCAAACTGAGGGGAATAAATAATGCTCTTTGGGGGATTCTGAGATGGGCTTTGAACAACAGATGATGAGGGAATGCAGATTAATTTCAGGCAACTGGACAAAAGGATAGGTGGCATGAGAGACAAATTTTGGGAAACTGCATCATCCAGTTACTAAAGAGGGATAAAAGTAATAAATAGCAAATGAAATCAGTTGATACATTTGTCAAGTACAGAGAAGCTTTTTCACTCCATACATTGCACTGCTCTCCATCCAGTTGCTCAAGCCAGAAATGAGGAAGTGGTCTCACCTTCTTTCTTCCCCGTCATTCGGGCAGTTCAAAGTTACAATACTTTCTTTCTCCTAAATATCCCTCAAATTTGTCCACTTCTCTCCGTTCCCATTTCTACCACCCTTGTCTCAGTCATTGATGAAATATCACCTAATTTTATACTTTTGTTCCATGAAGAAGGAAAAATTGATTGTAGGGTAAAGTGATAAATTTGGTTTGGGGCATGTTTCTATCTTATTAATAGTAAGCTTTTCTCATAGTGATGTCCAGTGTGTAGTTAGATTTTTGAGAAAAAGGTCAGAGTGAAGCAGTAGATTTGGAAGAGATTACAGTTTGAAGTACAGGGATAGACTTAATGTTTGGAAGGAAAATCAATAAAGAGAGGCAAAATGAAGTTTTAGTACAAAACCAGTGAAAATCCCTAAATGTAAGGGAGCATCTATATTGTGTATTGTGCTACATTGTTGGAAGGATGTCAACGTATGTTATGTCCTCTCCCTTCGAAGAGAAAATTGGAGATTTTCCAGATATTTTTATGTTTTTAATTAAAAATTTAACTCCCCTATGATCGGAAAACATATCTTGGCATTATTTGAGTCCTTTTTACATTTATTGAAGTTTATTTATAGCCCAGAATATGTGCTATCTTGGCAAGTGTTCTGTGTGCATTTGGAAGGAATGTGTAGTTTGCTGTTTGGATGTAATATCCTATAAATGTCAGTTAAGTCAAGTTGATTAATAATGTTTTTCAAATCTTACTTATAATTACTAATTTTTTATACTTATTCAATTAGTTTCTGAGCAAGAGATAATGAAATCCCTGATTATAATTGTGGATTTGTTTATTTCTCCTTATAGTTCTATCAATTTTTTCTTTATTAGAAGCTCTATTATGGTGTGCACAAATGTTTATGATTGTTATATTCCCTTGATGAGTTGATCATTTTATAATTGTGAAATGACTTCCTTTATCCCTTGTAATATTTCATATTTTGAAATCTATCTTGTAGCCATTCCAAATTTCTTTTGATTGGTATTAGGTATACATTTTTTCCACTTTTTTACTTTTAGCCTACCTGTATCTTTGTATTTGAAGTGCATTTCTTGTAGGCACCGTGTACTTGGGACTTGCCTTTTTTTTTAAATCTAATGTGGTACTCTGTCTTTTAATTAGCACATTTAGACCATTTATGTTTATTGTAATTATCGATTTGGCTAGGCCTAAATCTGTCATCTTGTTGTTTGTTTTATCCCATCTCTTTTTTGTTGACTTTCCTCTCTTGTTCTGCCTTCTTTTACATTGTTTTTTATAATTCTATTTTATCTTTGATGGCTTATCCACTATAACTCTAATAGTATTCATACAGTATAAGAATTTAACTTATCACAGGCTACCTTCAAATGATAATAAATATTAAGTACAGTCTAAGAACCTTCGGTAGTGAATTTCCATTCCTCCAATCTTTATACTGTCTTTATACTGTCATCATCTTACATTTCCCTTTTACATCTTTTATAAGCCCCACAATACATTGTTTTACCTTTTTACAATCTCTTAAAAGAGATTTAAATAATAGGAAAAAATCTTATATATTTATCCATGTAGTTACCATTTCTGGTGTTCTTCATTCCTGTGTGTAGATCCATATTCTCATCTGGTACCTTTTTTTTTTTTTTTTGCCTAGAGTACTGCATTCACTTATTACAGTGTGTATTTGTGGGTAATGAGTTCTTTCAGCTTTTGTATGTCTGAAATGTCTTTATTTTGCCTTCATTATTATTATTATTTTTTTTTAAGATTTTATTTATTCATTTGAAACAGAGAGATACAGAGAGAGAGCGAGAGCATGAGCAGGGGAGAGGCAGAGGGCGAGGGAGAAGCAGGCTCCTCGCCGACTGCCTTCATTATTTTTGAAGAATATTTTTTGGATATAGATTTCTAGTTTTAGATTTAGTTTTACTCTCAATATTTTAAAGATGCTACTCTACTGTCTTTTCTCTTGCACCATGTTTGATGGGAAATCAGCTTTCATCTTTATCTTTGGTCTTCTAGTCTAAGTATTTGTCTTTTTTCTCCTCTGGCTGCTTTTAAGATTTTTCTGTTTATCACTATTTTGATGCAATTTGTTTATGATTTATCTTGACATATTTTATTTATTTTTTCCAGTTTTCTTGTGCTTGAGGTTCATGAACTTCTTGGATCTGTGTGTTTATCATCAAATTTGTTTTCAAGTTTTCATCAAATTTGGAAACTTTCACTATTATTCCTTAAAATAATTTTTCTCTCTGCTCCTCTTTCTTTTTTCCCTTGGGAACAGCAATTATATATTTATTATGCCTTTTGTGTTCTATTGCCATGTTTTCAAGTTCACTCATCTTTTATTCTGAAATGTCTAATTTGTAGTTTTTCCAATCCAGTGTAGTTTTCATCTCATACATTGTCAGTTTCATCTCTAGAATTTCTACTTTTTTTTTAAGTTTTCCATGTCTACTTAACTTTTTGAACATATAGAATGTAGTTATAGTAAGTATTTTAATGTCCTTGTCTACTAGTTCCAATATCTAAGTTTTGAGTTCATATTGATTGATTGATCTATCTCCTCATTATGGGTCCTGTTTTCCTGTTCTTTGGATGCTTGATAACTTTTGATTGAATGCCAGGCACTGTGAACTTTACATTGTTAGATACCAGATATATTTGTATTCTGTAAATATTGCTCAGTTTTGTTCTGGGATGTGTTACGTTATTTGGAAACAGTTTGATTCTTTTTCATCTTGCTTTTAAGACTCGTTAGGTGGAACTGAAGCAGTGTGCCATCTGGGTTTACTTATTCTCCATTACTAAGGCAAGACCCTCCTGGGTCTGCACAATACTCTGTGGATTAAGAGGTTTTTCCAGGGCGCCTGGATGGCTCAGTTGGTTGAGCGACTGCCTTCGGCTCAGGTCATGATCCTGGAGTCCCGGGATTGAGTCCCACATCAGGCTCCCTGCTCAGCAGGGGTTCTGCTTCTCCCTCTGACCCACTTCCCTCTCGTGCTCTCTGTCTCATTCTCTCTCTCAAATAAATAAATAAAATCTTTTTTTTTTTTTTTTTTAAAGAGGTTTTTCCAAATGACTGGTGGGAATATGCACTAAGAGAATTATCCAGAAGGGTTAGAGGTGACAATGTCCACACTGGGCATTCTTTTTCCAGGCTTGTGGGTTGTTTCCTTATGTGCTTGTGTTGACAAGTACTCACCTGAAATACTCAAAGAGAATGCACTGTGGATCTCCAGAGCTCTCTCTCTCTTTCTGTGCAGCTGTCTTTTTTCTGTTACCGTGTTCTGCAAACTCTTGCTACCTTGACCTCTCTGAACTCTCTCTGCTTAGTCCCTTCAGCCCAGAGAATCTGCTGGGCTCTACCTGAATTCCTCGTATTTGCCTACAGCCTGGAGACTCTCTCAACAGAGTAAGTTGGGGTAGTTACAGGCTTCATCTCATTTGCTTCCCATCTTTCAAGCATCATTGTCCTTCATTTGCTGGAATCCTGTGTCTTGTAAACTTGTTTTGTATATTTTGTATGCATTTTATTTGTTTCACACAAGATGGTTAATTTGGACCCCTTACTTCATCTTCGTGGTAAGCTGAGTTTCCCTTTGCAGTGGTTTTCAGATTTTAAACATGGAACCCTTTTTCCAGAGTCTCTAATTGGACTAGCATTGCTTTTGGAAAATGCCACTGTAGTTAAGAGAGAAGGTTGTGTCCTGTTAACTAAACAGTATTTCTCTGAAGTGGTAGTCCTTAGAAGCTGGAGTCTCAGTGTTGGCATGGCATGTAGAGTTGAGATCCTCCAGTCTAGTTGTCTTCAAACTAGAAGAATTGTTTTTAAACAATAATGTACTCCTCTCATATACTCCCACACTTATAATTTGACATCCAAAGTTTTTCATCCTAAGTTGCAAAATGTGTAAAGGAAATAATTCCCAATAAATTATAAAATTGACATTCAGAAATAAAATGTTATAATTATTTTTTTAAGTATATCACCTGGAATCTAAACACCATAGTAATTTGAAGTCCATTATTTTCATTTTAAATCATGAACAAGTTTTCTTTTAACACTGAGAAATTTTACATTCTTTCTTGTTGGCGTCATACTTTTATTCCACTTTCCCTGCTGAATTTATTTTCAACGTTGTGTGTTCGCTTCTGTAACACATTTATGGATCATCCTATTTTGTTTATCTACATCTAAATAAACACAAAAATTAAATTAATACTTTTAAAATTTTTCTCATGACATTAATTTCTATGTTTTAAAATCAAATGCTTCTGGATTCAGTTGTCATTATAATTATCTGTAGCACACAATTGAGCCAAACAACATAAATATATAAAGGACTGTTAAATAGCATTTCAACATATAATGACTGAAATTTGATTTGAAATGCATCTCTTTGAGAAGAGAGGGTCTTTTATTTTTCCTAATTAGTCTTTTTACCTGGGTGATAATTATTTATTGATAGAATAAGACTGGGTGAATAGATCATATTGATAATCCAAGGTAAATTTAACATTAAAAACATGCAGCGGTAACTCCTAAAATATTTACATAGCATGTGAAATTAGTTGATACAAACATAATGACATATAACTAACGTACATAATTTATTTGAAGTTTTGTGAATTTCAGAGACAACTGTAATTTTTGCAAGGGGTGGATATATAACAGCATTAAATACCGTTTTGGGCTACTTTTGTACTACTCCTGCTCTTTTGTAGTAATTGACAGTTTGACCACTATATGAGCCTAAACCTGCACAATGGATAAAATACAAGATACGGTTTTTATTATAACAAAAAGATTCCTAGCTTTGTGAAGAATTTTAAATGATTCAGTTTACAAAATGATTTCTCTGCTGTTTTTCATATCTACTCTGTGAAATAATATGTACCTATGTAGGGATGCACTTTGGCTGTTCTGTTGTCCTGTAACAGTATGATGGATAGAACCATCTCTGGTAGGATAATTGGGGTCACACTGTAAAATTGGATTTGTCTTTGCACCATGTGATTCTCAGAAGTCATGAAATTCGGGCACAGGTCCAGGGCAGTCTGTCATGCACTTCTCTGAGCAGCGTTAATCTCCCTGCTGGTCTTCACTTGGAATGAGTTGCAGGGAAGTCAGTAGGGACTGAGGCTACTGACCTCTCTATCTGAGCGCTTAAGGATGAAAAAGCCTTCGCGCTGGAAAGGAATGCTCTGCTGTGCAGATAGCACCAGGTGGAAAATGATGTCTGTCCTTAACCTCACACTCGCAGGTCAAATTGGTCTAGGGATTTTACAAGTAATTCCTACCTTCCCCCAGGATGAAATTAGTTTGCCTTTGTCTTGGCCAACACCCTCTTTGGAGGAAGTTTTTAACTAACATTGTCTGGAAAAGATAAAACTTAATTTCTGGGGACTATGATTCTGTACAACAGTACTGTTTTTCCTAAACTAACTTGGTTTTTATCTACTTATTTTTTTAAGAGACTTAAAAAAAAAGAGAGAGAGGGAGAGAGACTTAGGGTGAAAAGTAGTTAAGAGACTGAAGAAAACATTACCCATTTCCTTGGCTAGATTTGGGTATTATTGCTTCTCAATGAGAGCTTTAAAATTTATGTAACCACATTCACTTTCTTTACTTCATTCCACCTTTTGAGAGCAATTTTGACTCCATCCTAAGGTAAAATTCATCCCTCCCTTCTTTGTACCTCATCTTCCCAGGCACTGACTGACATCTTAGTGCCTATGACACTTCGATGAACTTTAGTGTATCTTGTCTTCACCCTCTGGACTCTGGGTTTTATTTATCTTTGTATCTACCATAGAACTTGGCACATGGTGGATTATGGGAGATAATAAATAAAGAGGTCCTAAGTACCTCTGAACCCTTGCTTGTACTTTGTAGCTGTGATATCTTGGGGGCAGCTACCTACCTTTCTGGAGTAGGTTTCTGCACCTCAAAGTGGAAAATAATGATAATAAACTGCACACAGTTATGGTCAAAGTTAAGTGTCTAAGAAGTACTTATGCCTGTGCCCGTGAATGTTCAGTTAGCATTAACTGCCATCCTGAGTGTTAGGGATGGCGGCAATGTGGGAATGCATGTGTGCATGGTACCGACTTCTGTGTTGGAATATGCAGAGAGTGAGCAAGCTGCTGCTGTGAGGATTCACGGTCCAGTTGAGTGACGCACAGGAACTCATGGCGGAAGCACGGTGGGTGACAGGGTTTTATTAGGAACACAGGAAAACTCAGGAGCAGAAGGTTTAGTTCTTTTTTTTTTTTTTTTTTTGGTAGTTTTTAATCTTATTATATTATGTTAGTCACCATACAATACATCATTAGTTTTTGATGTAGTGATCCACGATCCATTGTTTTCGTATAACACCCAGTGCTCCATGCAGTACGTGCCCTCCTTAGTACCCATCACCGGGCTAACCGATACCCCATCCCCCCTCCCGTCTAAAACCCTGTTTGTTTCTCAGGTCCATAGTCTCTCATGGTTCATCTCTCCCTCCAATTCCGCCCCCCCCATTTTTCCCTTCCTTCTCCTAATGTCCTCCATGTTATTCCTTATGTTCCACAAATAAGTGAAACCATATGATAATTGACTTTCTCTGCTTGACTTATTTCACTTAGCATAATCTCCTCCAGTCCCATCCATGTTGATGTAAAAGTTGGGTATTCATCTTTTCTGATGGCTGAGTAATATTCCATTGTATATATGGACCACATCTTCTTTATCCATTCATCTGTCGAAGGGCATCTCGGCTCTTTCCACAGTTTGGCTATTGCGGACATCGCTGCTATGAACATTGGGGTGCATATGGCCCTTCTTTTCACTACATCTGTGTCTTTGGGGTAAATACCCAGGAGTGCAATTACTGGGTCATAGGGTAGCTCTATTTTTAAATTTTTGAGGAACCTCCATACTGTTTTCCAAAGTGGCCACACCAACCTGCATTCCCACCAACAGTGTAAGAGGGTTCCCCTTTCTCCACAACCTCTCCAACATTTGTTGTTTCTTTCTCTGTCCATTTTGGCCATTCTAACTGGTGTAAGGTGGTATCTCAGTGTGGTTTTGATTTGGATTTCCCTGATGGCTAATGATGATGAACATTTTTTCATGTATCTGTTAGCCATTTGTATGTCTTCTTCAGAGAAGTGTCTGTTCATCTCTTTTGCCCACTTTTTGACTTGATTATTTGTTTGTTGGGTGTTGAGTTTGAGAAGTTCTTTATAGATTTTGGATACCAGCCCTTTATCAGTAGTGTCATCTGCAAATATCTTCTCCCATTCTGTGGGTTGCCTCTTTGTTTTGTTGACTGTTTCCTTTGCTGTGCAGAAGCTTTTTATCTTGATGAAGTCCCAAAAGTTCATTTTTGCTTTTGTTTCACTAGCTTTTGGAGATGTATCTTGAAAGAAGTTGCTGTGGGCGATGTCAAAGAGGTTACTGCCTATGTTCTCCTCTAGGATTTTGATGGATTCCTGTCTCACATTGAGGTCTTTCATCCACTTTGAGTTTATCTTTGTGAATGGTGTTAGAGAATGGTCGAGTTTCATTCTTCTGCATGTGGCTGTCCAATTTTCCCAGCACCATTTATTGAAGAGACTGTCTTTTTTCCATTGCATGTTTTTTCCTGCTTTGTCAAAGATTATTTGACCATAGAGTTGAGGGTCCATATCTGGGTTCTCTATTCTGTTCCATTGGTCTGTATGTCTGTTTTTGTGCCAGTACCATGCTGTCTTGGTGATCACTGATTTGTAATATAGCTTGAAATCGGACAACGTGATGCTCCCAGGTTTGTTTTTCTTTTTCACCATCTCCTTGGCGATTCGGGGTCTTTTTTGATTCCATACAAATTTTAGGATTGTTTGTTCCAGCACTTTGAAAAATGTCATTGGAATTTTGATCGGGATGGCATTGAAGGTATAGATTGCTCTGAGTAGCATAGACATTTTAACAATGTTTATTCTTCCGATCCATGAGCATGGAATATTTTTCCATCTTTTTGTGTCTTCTTCAATTTCTTTCATGAGTGTTTTGTAGTTCCTAGAGTATAGATCCTTGACCTCTTTGGTTAGGTTTATTCTGAGGTATCTTATGGTTTTTGGTGCTATTGTAAATGGAATCGTTTCTTTAATTTCTCTTTCTACAGTTGTGTTGTTAGTGTATAAGAAAGCAACTGATTTCTGTGCATTGATTTTGTATCCTGCCACATTACTGAATTGCTGGATGAGTTCTAGTAATTTGGGGGTGGAGTCTTTTGGGTTTTCCACATAAAGTATCATGTCGTCTGCGAAAAGAGAGAGTTTGACTTCTTCTTTGCCAATTTGAATACCTTTTCTTTCTTTTTGTTGTCTGATTGCTATTGCTAGGACTTTTAGTACTATGTTGAACAACAGTGGTGAGAGTGGGCACCCTTGACATGTTCCTGATCTTAAGGGAAAGGCTCTCAGCTTTTTCCCATTGAGGATGATATTCGCTGTGGGTTTTTCATAGATGGATTTTATGAGCTTGAGGAATGTTCCCTCTATCCCTATACTCTGGAGAGTTTTAATCAGGAAAGGATGTTGTATTTTGTCAAATGCTTTTTCTGCATCAATTGAGAGGACCCTATGGTTCTTCTCCCTCCTCTTATTAATGTGTTCTATCACATTGATTGATTTGCGAATGTTGAACCACCCTTGCATCCCGGGGATAAATCCCACTTGGTCGTGGTGGATGATCCTTTTAATGTATTGTTGGATCCTATTAGCTAGGATTTTGTTGAGCATTTTGGAATCCATATTCATCAGGGATATCGGTCTGAAATTCTCCTTTTTGATGGAGTCTTTGCCTGGTTTTGGGATTAAGGTAATGCTGGCCTCATAGAATGAGTTTGGAAGGTTTCCTTCTGTTTCTATTTTTTGAAACAGCTTCAGGAGAATAGGTATTATTTCTTCTTTGAACGTTTGGTAGAATTCCCCAGGGAATCCATCAGGCCCTGGACTCTTGTTTTTTGGGAGGTTTTTGATCACTGCTTCAATCTCGTTACCGGTTATTGGCCTATTCAGGTTGTCAATTTCTTCCTGTTTCGGTTTTGGCAGCTTATAGGTTTCCAGGAAGGCCTCCATTTCATCCAGATTGCTCAGTTTATTGGCATATAGTTGTTGATAATAATTTCTAATAATTGTTTCTATTTCCTTGGTGTTAGTCGTGATCTCTCCCCTTTCATTCATAATTTTATTAATTTGGGTCCTTTCTCTCTTCTTTTGGATAAGTCTGGCCAGTCGTTTATCAATCTTATTAATTGTTTCAAAGAACCAGCTTCTAGTTTCGTTGATCTGATCTACTGTGTTTCTGGTTTCTAATTCATTGATTTCTGCTCTAATTTTAATTCTCTTCTAATGCGTGGCTTAGGCGTCGTTTGTTGCTTTTTCTCTAGTTCTTTAACGTGTAGAGTTAGTTGGTGAATTCGGGATTTTTCTGTTTTTTTGAGTGAGGCTTGGATGGCTAAGTATTTCCCCCTTAGGACTGCCTTTGCAGTATCCCATAGGTTTTGGACCGATGTGTTTTCGTTCTCATTGATTTCCATGAATTGTTTAAGTTCTTCTTTGATTTCTTGGTTGACCCAAACATTCTTGAGCAGAGTGGTCTTTAGCTTCCAAGTGTTTGAATTTCTGCCAAATTTTTTCTTGTTATTGAGTTCCAGTTTTAGAGCATTGTGGTCTGAGAATATGCAGGGAATAATCTCAATCTTTTGGTATCGGTTGAGACCTGATTTGTGACCCAGTATATGGTCTATTCTGGAGAAAGTCCATGTGCACTCGAGAAGAATGAGTATTCTGTTGTTTTAGGGTGGAATGTTCTGTAAATATCTATGAGGTCCATCTGGTCCAATGTATCATTCAAAGCTCTTGTTTCCTTGTTGATTTTCTGCTTAGATGATCTGTCCATTGCTGAGAGTGGAGTATTGAGGTCTCCTACAATTAACGTATTGTTATCAATATGACTCTTTATTTTGGTGAACAGTTGGCTTATGTAGATGGCTGCTCCCATGTTGTGGGCATAGATATTTACAATTGTTAGATCTTCTTGTTGGATAGACCCTTTAAGAATGATACAGTGTCGGGCGCCTGGGTGGCTCAGTCATTAAGCGTCTGCCTTCGGCTCAGGTCATGATCCCAGGGTCCTGGGATCGAGTCCCACATCGGGCTCCCTGCTCCGCGGGAAGCCTGCTTCTCCCTCTCCCACTCCCCCTGCTTGTGTTCCTGCTCTCACTATGTCTCTCTCTGTCAAATAAATAAATAAAAATCTTTATTAAAAAAAAAAAAGAATGATATAGTGTCCTTCTGTGTCTCTTATTATAGACTTTAGTTTAAAATCTAATTTGTCTGATATAAGCATTGCTACCCCAGCTTTCTTTTGAGGTCCGCTGGCATGGAAGATAGATCTCCATCCCTTCACTTTCAGTCTGGATGTATCTTTAGGTTCAAAATGAGTCTGTTGTAGACAGCATATGGATGGGTCCTGTCTTTTTATCCAGTCTGCAACCCTGTGCCGTTTTATGGGAGCGTTTAGGCCATTCACGTTGAGAGTGATTATTGAAAGATATGAATTAATTGTCATCATGTTGCCTGTGAAGACACTGTTTTTATAGATTGTCCCTGTAAATTTCTGTTGTAGATCACTCTTGGGGTCGTTCTCCTTTTATAGAACCCCCCCTTAATATTTCTTGCAGGGCCGGCTTAGTGGTCACATATTCTTTCAACTTCTGCCGGTCATGGAAGCTCTGCATCTCTCCATCCATTCTAAATGAAAGCCTTGCCGGATAAAGTATTCTTGACTGCATGTTCTTCTCATTTAGTACTCTGAATATGTCTTGCCAGGTGTCTCTGGCTTGCCAGGTCTCTGTGGATAAGTCTGACGTTATTCTGATGTTCCTCCCTCTGTACGTAAGGAATCTCTTCCCCCTAACTGCCCTTAAGATGGTTTCCTTGGTTCTAAGATTTGCAAGTTTTACTATTACATGCCGGGGTGTTGGCCTGTTTTCCTTGATCTTGGGAGGGGTCCTCTCTGCCTCTAGGACTCGAATGTTTGTTTCATTCCCCAGATTAGGGAAGTTCTCAGCTATGATTTGCTCCAATACATCTTCTAGCCCTCTCTCTCTCTCCATTGCCTCCGGAATTCCAATTATTCTGACATTGGAACGCTTCATAGTGTCACTTATTTCTCTGATTCTATTTTCATGGATTCTGAGTTGTTTTTCCCTGGCCTCCTCTTTTCCCTTTTTATCTATTATACTGTCTTCCAGATCGCTTATTCTCTCTTCTGCCTCAGTTACCCTAGCTGTTAGATTATGTAGATTGGATTGGATCTCATTGATAGCATTTTTAAGTTCTGCCAATTCACCTTTTATTTCTGCCCTTAGAGACTCTATGTTGCCATGAATTGATTTCTCCATTCTACCATTGTCTTCACAATTGCTAGCCTGAATTCCATCTCTGACATCTTGGTTATGTCTGCATCCATTTGTAAATCTGCAGCATAAGTCATAATCTCTGAGTCTTTTCTGTTTTGGGGGCTCCTCCTCCTAGTCATTCTGTTGATGGGTGTTTGAGGGAATGTATAGAGTCCAAATTATTGACCAGAACCCAAGCAAGATGTACCTGTTTTCTTGGGACCTTAGGGTTGCTGGCCTCCTGTTTTCCCAGCCTGTCTTCTGCGGGAGGGGCCTGCCGCGCTGTTACTCAGGCAACCCTGTTTGGGCGGAGTTGCCCTGCCCCCCTGTGGCGGGGGATGGGCTCAGCGGGAATCAGTCTTTGGGGCTTTCGTTCTCTGGCACCTTTCCCTGGTGGCTTTCCGCGTCTCTTCTGGGAGTCAGAGCAGAAGAGACCTTTTCCAACCCTCTGCCTCAGAGCAGAGAGACCTCAGTCTGTTCTTCAGTGAGCTCTCCAGGCCACACTGTCTCCGTTTCTGTCCGTGCTGCTATAAACTGCAGCGTCCTGGGTTGTGCACCCCTCCGCAGCGCTCCCAGTCCTGCCTCCAGGTCGGGGCACGTCTCTGCCCTTTGTGCTTTTAAAACCGCCAGCCGCTCCCAGTTCGTGCTTGCGCGACTCCGCCGCTTGGGGTTTCCACCCCCGGGGGTTACAGTTCACCGGACCCGTTGCACCGGGTTTCCGTCTCGGAGGCTGCAGTTTGTGTACGCGCGACCGTCACTCGAGTTTCCGTCTGGGCGAGGGTGCAGTTAGCGTGCGTGCAACCGTTGCTCCGGTTTCTGTCCAGGGGGGTGGGGTGGGGTGGGGGGGGGCTGCAGTTCGCGTGCAGGCGACCGCGCCGGTCTGGTTTTCCACCCCGGGGGCTTCCCTAAAGTTCTTTCCCGATGCTACCGGTCTGCAAGTCTGTTCCCCCTCCGCAGCACGCGAGGCTGTCACTCACCCGCGGTGTAGGATCCCCACGTCCAGGCACCCTCCCGCCGCCCTTTATCCTCCGATATCTGCCCGCAGGATCAGGGCTCTCGCTTCCTACCTCAAAACCAACCGCCTGCGATATTCTGTTTGTAGAGATCCAGATCTTCTTACATCTCAGGCTGGTTTCGTAGGTGCTCAGAGTGGTCTGGTAGTTATCCAGCTCAATTCCGGGGACCAGTTGAAATAGGGTTCCCTACTCCTCCGCCATCTTTCCCCTCTCCGGTTTAGTTCTTTTTAACGTTAGGGTTGAGAAAGTTTCTCAGGAGAGATGAGGCCTGGGCAGTGATCTGAGGAAAGAATATCAAAGTTTTCTAGACGGTCAGCGTGGCAGAGCAGAGATTATAAGCTTGAAGGATTTCAAGTGGTTTAGCACTTTTAGGGTGTGATATTGAAAAGGGAGAGGGGAGGGAAGCCGGAAGCAAGCCCTCCCACAAAAGGCAGCCAGGAGCCACGAAAGAGTTTTCTGAAGTGTGGTGCGCCATGGTCAGATATTAATTTGTGAAAAATTAATACCAGATGAGTCCCCAGTTCCGTTGGTGAAACACATTGCGGTTTTATCCTTGTCACTGCACCTTCTACTAGCATGAGGCAGTATAGGATCGTTCTGGAGAAGAAATAGGTGGGTCTCCTTTGGTATGTCCACCTGCCCTACCATTCCCCCACACACATTAGCCACATGCACCCGGAGGAGCTCCCTGGCTGGTGCAGGGCCTGCTCAAGGGGAAAATGCAGTACTGTTTCTGGATCCTAGCTACTGCAATTCACGCCTCTCAGTTGCTGTCACCAGCTAAACCATAGGTAGTTATCTTAGAATGCAGTCTTAGAATTCAGAGGGTAACCCCTGAAGCTACTCACTCTTTACAGTTAAACCTGCTGCTTTTATTTTGGTGTGATTCCTGGGGGAAGAATACTTAGGACCTGTCTGCAACAGATACTGATCTTGAATTAGAGGAAATGGTGATGACAGAGCCCCTAGGTCTCCTGCTGGAAACTGGCCCCTTCAAGGCATCCCCCAGGTCTGAGAATTCTTTCCCTGGGGAGCTCCACTGCCTCTGTGCAGAAATGTTCCCTCTGAAGCCTCCACTCTTCTCATGCTGCCTGGCTGCCGATCCTCTGGGCACAGCCACTTCTATCAGTGACTCTTGTCGTGAGTCCACTGTGGCCTGTGGGAAAGGGTAAGCACTTTCACTTTGGCTACTCTGTCTCAAGTGTTGGTCAGGCCCTTCTTGTCGATTCTTGGTGGCAGACCAGGCTGCCATTTACAGTGTGACTTTGCCAGAGGTTCAGCTTCAGTGGAGGGACATACAGCTTGGGAGTCATGCAGCAGGTCAGGGCCTACTTGCGGGGGCTCCTGCTGGCTCCAGCCTGCCTCTAGTGACAGGGCCAGCTTCCCTCCCACAACTGTGAGCCTTCCACAAGTAAACCTCTCCCAGTCCAGACTGAGGGCACTGTTGACTGTAGAAAAGAGAAGGGCTTCTATAATTCTGGCTCAAATCCTACCTCTACATTTCCTGCTAGGACTGATGTCAGTATAAGTAATGGGCAGAAAACCCATCCAGTAGTGATCCCTGGGACCTTGATCTGGCTCTGTGGCCCTAGCAGGGCAATTTCATAATAACCCAGCCATGAACACACTACCCACAGTCTGGATTCTTTGGAGATCAACCATAGCTGTGAGGTATACGAGCAGTCTAACTAAGTTGGGCTGTTCCTTTTCACACTGTGTCACCTAGAATTTAGAAAAATGCCATGTGACACACAAAGAAGGCCTTGTTATCCAGGGGGTTAATGTTTTAAAGCAGCCCAAGTTAGGTGACTATGTAAAGTAGCACTTTGCTTATTTATGGAACAAATGGATGGAGATAAGATAGAGTATTAACATTTCATAGATTTATATGCTTGAGGTGTGATTCTACTTATATTTCCTTCCTTCATCAAGTAATTTGTTTCATTTGTATTTATTGGCAACACCCTGCCCATGATCTGTATTTTTGAACTGTATTTTCTCTATGAATTTTTTGTTTTTTCCTAACCAGTTTCATTGTAGGCATATATATCTAGAGCTATTGAGGCAAACTCAGAAAATAAAAAATAAAAAGAAATAGTGTGCTTCAGAATGCCTGTCCTGGGCTATAATATGGAAATATTCTCTCATTGAGATTGGTTTGAGTCATTATTATGATTTCTAGTGACCAAAAAAGGCAACATTAGTAATAGAATTCATTAATTTGTGTTTGACTTGACAGTTTCTTGTCTGAATCGTACTTTATAAACTATGTACTTATAGAATTATATCTATAGTTTTGCCAGTAGATAGGTTAACCAAAGAATGTTGCCTATGACATAAAGGTATACACAAGTAAGTATTTCTAGGTGGGGTTTAAGTAGCTGAAGCTGTTGATTTGATGTGGTCTGTGGGTGAGATAGAAATGTCACTTCCATCTTATTCTTTATTGTCTTTTTTTTTTTTTTTAAACAAGCAAAATCTTCATGGACTACCTTTGCTTTTATCACTACCCTTACACTGAAGTCTCTCAAGGCCACCGTGGACCTCAAACTGTCAATTCCAACTGCCTCAAATCCCTTTTGGACTGAAGAAGGATATAAATAAAATGGCCAAATGCAACTTAATCTTCTCTTAATTTTCAGGCCCCACCTGCTGAAATGCTCAGCCTCCTGGGGCTTCCCTGACATTGCATGCTTGTGCTTGTGTTTCGGCATCCCACTCAGGGTCCTCAGGTTCTTTTTCCCTCACCAGCCCTCAGCACATAGAAGTTTCCAGAGCTGGTACGCTAGGTTGTTTTCACATCACCACTCACACTTTCTCTCCTGCAGTGCTTTGCTGGGGTCCAGCTTGACTTCCCAGGGACAGTTGCATGTGTGTGAGCCTCTGGGCTGTCCGTGCAATATAGCATGTTTAGCTGCATCCCTGGCATCTAGTAGATGCATCTCGATGTATAACCCTCATGACAATCACAAATTTCCATAGACACTGTAAAAATGTGTCTGCTGGGTGATAAAACTGCCCCTGGTCGAGGACCACTGTCTTAATATCCCTCACATTTATAGTGTCCATTCTATTTTCAATGCCTTATTCAGGCCTTGATATTTTGGTGGGAGCATCTAAAGCTCCACCTGCAAAGACCTACTCTTGCCTCCTCTCTCCACAAAGACACAGCATGGAGGAAGTTTACATGATACTGTTTACCCACATGAAAGCAGTATAGAAACTTCATGAGTACAGACTAAGAAAACAGAAGAATCTCATGTGGGAGCAGGAGAGGGGTAATGATTTCACACATGATCAGTTCTACGGACAGAAAGGTGCTGCTATGGACTGGATGTTTGTGTCCCTGGCCCCCAAATTCATATGCTGACACCATAATCCACAATGTGATGGTATTTAGAGATGGGGCTTGGGAGGTAATTAGGTTTAGATGAGGTCATGAAGGTGGAGCACCCATGATGGGATTACTGCGCTTATAAGGGGATAAGGGAGCAGAAACCACCCCCTCCCCCACTGCCATGCGAGGCTATAGCTGGAAGGTATCCCTCTGCAAACCAGGAAGAAGGCCTCACCAGGAACTGAATTGGCCAGCGCCTTGATCTTGGACTTCCCAGCCTTCAGAACTGTGAGAAATACTTGTTGTTTAAGCCACCTGGTCTATGGTATTTTTGTTACAGCAGCCTGAGCTGACTAAGACAGATGTCCATGGGGGTGGCCCTCAGCAGGCCCTCAGTTGTAAATTCAAGCTTGGACCAAAGGGCCCCTGAGCCCTGCCCCCTAGTCAGGCCTGCTGGCTAATCAGTCTGTATTGGCCTCTCACACTGGTCTGCATAAGAGTCTCAGCAATAAATGCCCCCAAGCCCTCCCTCTCTGACATCCTCTATCCCCATTCCTGGCCACTTCCACGTCACCGCTCAGACAAATTCCTGTCTTCATACAAGCATCATGGTGGTTCCCCATTCTGCTTCCCCGAGGCCGGGCCATAGCTATTCTCCTATGAGCATGACCTGGACCCTGCTGTGGGTTGGCCTCACTTTCCTATGCAACACTTAACATGTGTAGCATCAGTGTTCAGAATAAGCTCTCTAGAGGAAGTATGATTTCTCAGTGTTCTGCAAGGCAATGTGAGTCTGGATTGTTGCTCACCAGTCATGGTAGAACCATGAACAACCATGGTGGTCTGATGGTCCATACCAACCAGTCCAATAGCAGTTGGAAGCTGTTGCAATTTTGTGGTGGTGATTATTTTGTTTTGATTTTTGCCCAATAGCGTTCTCTTCCTTTCAGAGAAGAGATTCACATTTTTCTTTTAATTCACTTTCTTGCTCATTTTTGTTCTGCATAATTTTTAGGGTTTTCTTCTCTTATTTCTTTCTCTCCCCTTTGTTTTCAGTAACTGGTAAGACTATTCTGTCAACAAGGTACATTTTTAAATTCAGTTGTACGTTATATTTTCCTACCTAATTACTAAGGTTAACAGCTTTGCCTTGCCATTTATAATAAAACAAAGCACAACCTCAGATGTGTTTCTCCTCTTGGGATGTAGTAAAAGGAGAAAGGCCTCATTGTCCCAGCATGCTTTGCCCAAAATGACTTAGAGCATGTTAGGTACCTGCTGACAGGTGAATAAATGCTGGTCCAGGAGCTTTGCGGGAGGGCTGTGCTACTCAAGATGGCACTGGCTGCTTCCTGGGGCTCCTGCATGAAATGGATCACTAGTGTGCTTTCCAGACTTGGGTTTTTCTTCATGGAACTGTGCCAACTGCTTAAATGTGTCTGGCTCTCTGTTTTAAAGATACAGAGATATTGATCTTCTCTTGCTTCAGTTGATATAAGGCTTAGTGTCATTTCACATGCGGTGGTTAGCAGTACTGCTGGGACCAGGGTCTCTGCCCAGCAATTAAAGGAGGAAATTGGCTAGGAAGGGGTGGCAAAGAGGCAGATACTGAACTAAATGGCATTCCTAATTTAGTTGCAGTCTGTCTTGAAGAGAATAGAGATGAATTGCTAAAGCCCTGGTTCCCAAACTGTGTGCCAAGTCACCGTGGAGCACTGCAACAAATTTACAGGGGTATTGTGGGATGTTTACATTGTCAAGAGAAACACAGCAATATCAGCTGGACAGCATGCTGTTGGCCTGAGGGCACCATGAAAAAAATCACTGACATACTAAGACTGCCACGAACCGAGAAATCTTGGGAACTTCTGCTCTAAGGGAACAGTGGAGGTCCTTTAGAGCCAGGTGTTGTGAGGGATGGTGGAGTGGCAGGAAGGAGGGCAGGGAAAGAGGAGAAAATGCAGACTTGGAAGTTGAGTAATTGGGTCAACATGACTTTAATTTAAAAGGCTTCTGGTTGGCTTTTAACCACTAATAGATACAGTGCTCTGGACTGGAGACTCTTTATGCTTTCTCTGCTGTGTGAGACCTGACACTTCTGTCCCTGCTGGTCACCACTATCCCAGACCCCTCAGACCAAGCACTTCACCTCTTTATTCTTAGCCCAGCATTTGTTCACTCACTAAATATTTATTGGCTACCACCTACATGGAGAGATAACAGTAAGTGGAACAGATGGGAATCCCTGATGTCTTTTAAGCTTACATTTTTCTGGAATAATATCTAATAGGGTGTTATTGATGCTTACCATGAGCCAGGCATTGTTCTAAAAGATTTGCATTTATTAACTCATTTAATCCTCATAAAACTTGTTTCATAAGTATAATCATCGTTGCCATTTATGTGTGTCTGGCATAAGGGTGACTCTCAGACCATTTCGCTGCTCCTACTCACTGGACTGCATCCTCACTAACTGATAGCAGACAGGCACAACAGCAGCCGAAGGAAATGTGCTCCATCCATCCGTTTACATGTATCACCATGGGATGCTCTGATAGGGTGGGAGGAGCCTGCTCAGTCTTACCTCGCAGCAAACTAGACACTTTCCATTGTCTAAAACACGTTCTGAATGTATCTTCATCTCCATGTGTGACACTTCTATTTCAGACTTAATGGACACTGCATTAGCAGAATGTTAGGCCTTTACAGTGGGCACGTCCCCTGTTAATGTGTCTTTGGAGGGCTTGCTCTACACACCGCATGCTGGGGCGGGGGGGCATGTAAAAATGGCAGTGGCACCCAATCTTCCCTTCCAATCATAACAAAGAGCGGCTGGCTTGTGAGTTGTCATCCAGTGAAGTCAAGTGCCATGACTTCGGAAACGTAAACTTGACATACTACAGTGGTTTCTTTCCATACGTTGCCGGGCTCAATTGTTTCCTCAAAAAGCAGAAGTCAGCAGAAACTAAGAAAGTAAGGATGTTGGATGGTTGTTGGTTACATCAAATGAAATTTCCATGAAATAAAAAAAAGCTCATGCTGTTACTGTCTTTCCCAGAATGAAAATAATACTTGCTCATCAGAGAAAATACAGAAAATCATATAATACAATAAAAGTAACTCCAATCATAACATCCAAAGAAAACAACTCTTTACTCTAGCATATTTTCTTTTACTCTTTTTCTTAGCAATGATATGCTTCCCTTCCTTTACTAAAAATTTACCATGCATTGGCTGTATGCAGGGCATCATGGCTGCACTTTGGTGTAAAGTCACGTAGACATGTTTCCCATTAATATGGGTATAAAGAGAGGCAAAATATTATCTCCCTAATCTTAAAAACAAACCCAATACTTCCCCTCAACCATACGCCCCCTCTAGTCTGCCTCCCCCCCTTTTTTCCTCATAGCCATGAACTTGATTTAATTAAAGATAGCTGTGACTTACAGCCCTTCTCAAATTTTTATTAAAATTCACCTAATAGCAGAGGCAAAAGAAAATGTGTCCTGTCTTTGCCCCTTTGCTATAATACTTCCTAGAGCTGTGCTCTGGTTTACAAATCTCTGTCCTCTAGAACAAATTATTTGAGCTTAGGGACTATGGCTTATCCATCTTTTTAACCTTGGAAAGTGGTAAGTGTTCAATAAATGTATCCATCTCCTTTTCATTAGAGCCTTGCTCTAGGGCATCAGTGATCTTGGCTGGGCACAATTACTGGGCATCAAGGATCCCCTAGACTTTAACAACACAAACCAAAAAGGAATCAACCCCCTACACTGAGCTGTCAGGGAATCTGCATGCCTCCTTACCAGGACCCATCTGCGTGGTTGTACATGTGCCCCTGACAGTGCAGGCATATCCATAATGGATACATGGGTCCTGAGATGTTCAGGAAACATGGCTTCCTCCTGCTGTGGACACTGTGGATCAGTCACCTGCCAACAAACAGTAGACATAATCTCATATTGTACAGGGCGCTTTACCAGATGTGTCAGGGTTATAGAGAGAAGCCGGATAGATTCCATGACCACAAGCCATTTATAATCCAGAGCAGCGTGACAATGGCTGATGCAACCTGGCAGATGATCTGAATCATTTGGGCAGTCCTAAGACAATTTTGTGTGTGTGTAAATATGAACATGTGTCTGTAACATTTACACTTCATGCTTACTAGAATCATATGGGTGCAGGGATCTGGAATTTTAAAGCTTCTCTCATGGTTCTGATGAGCAACAAGGTTTAGGGCCTACTGAGGTAGCATTCATACACTAAGAAAATTTTGTGAGAGGGGAAATCGAAACTTGAAAGCAACAGAACTGTAAAACCCTTCAAGCAGGCCCTTTTCTGATACCTCCTCATATGGGCAGGGTCTGGCCTTCACCCCTCCTCTAGCAGGCACCTTGTTCCTGAGTTCTGTTGAGCTGGGTTGAGGGTGATTGAGAGCATCATACCATACATAGGGTGGGAAGAATGCTCTGTTTTTCTAGACTGAAATAAGAAGTAAGCAAGACTACAGTCATGAAAGGATTGTTCCAGTGCAATGGAGAAAGAGTGTTTTGGAAGCCATGTAGGAAAACTGGAAGTGGGACCAGCTGGTACTACGGTTGATATAATACCTGTGCTCCTTGTATTTAGTGTTCTCAAAAAGATAAATGAAGTAATTGGCATGAAAAATATTTGTAAAAGACAGAATAATTACATAAATGAATGATGGAATTCTCTAAATACTACAATAATGAACCACTTTTCTTCTTGTGTCTGGCCTCCAGTAAATTCCAGCACTTCCTATTCAGTGCTGCCGAGTCCCACGGTACCAAAGACGCGCACGGACTGTCAAGACCAAATTGTATTTTGAATTCAAAATAAGATAACTTTCCTATTATCTACCATTTGGATTATCTGTACCATTTTTATTATAAATAATGAAAACCTGAATATAGGTGATGATAATAATAGTGATATCTTTGCGAGGATGTGCATGGTTCAAAGCACTTCTGTGTTGAGAGGAACAAACAAAATAATATATATAAATGTTAGACAGCTTTGTGCATAATATTTTCAGGACACCTGAAAACCTGAGTACATAATAATTACATATTTGCCTGCCTTAGAATTCAAGATGACATTCTCTTCACATTCAAGATAACAATAGGTGCATATTTTATTTCCAAGAAAATGCTAGTATGAACCTTAGCTAGTCGAGGTATTTGTATTCCAGAGATAGGTGGCCAAAAGTAGATTTCTAAATGTAAAGTGGCATTTTTATATTGTTGGTTTGTAGATAAGTGGAATATCCATTAAAAAATTATATGTGTAAGTAGCCAAAACACGTGTTTGTATTATGTTACTGAAATTTTAAAATGTTGGCTGTGAGATCACTCTTAAAGATATGTCAGTGTGACATGTAAATCTTAAGAAACTCATAAAGCATCTGCAAGACCATTTGTAAATCCCTTGAGTACATGCAGTTGTGGGTCTCATGAAGTGCAATTCTTTCAGCAGGTCATGGAGAGGAAGAGTAAAGACTTCATGTGGTACTTCTCAAATTTTTTTTTTATTTTTAGTGGAAACCCACATTTCCTTTGGGCCCCACCTGTTTTATTGCCAACTCTGTGCTTCCAGTGGGGCCCTGCTCCAGCTGCAGGAGTGGGACATGTCACACCGGGCTGGCCAGAGCCTCAGTTTCCCCCAGCCATAAAGGTTAGTTGAGAGGTAGGATGTTGCAAGTCAATGTAATCCCATCTCTCTGGCCTCTACTACTTACTTAGAGACTGAGTTCACTCGGTTAGGCTGAATCATAATTACGTCATAGTTGTTGGAAAACAGGCCGTTTCCTACTGGCCTTGAGTAGGGAGGAGATAGGCCCATTGTGGTTGCCAATTATTCTGGCTGCGACAAGGACAGAGCTGAATGACAGAGATTTCAGCCAGAGGCATTGTTTGAAGTGTTTGAGTCCTTTTCACCTAGCATCTGGGAGCATTTTTATTCCTGGATTTGTTAGTTCTGTGAATCTATGTATTTCCCTTTTGGATTACCCTAGTTTCACTTGGGTTTTCTGTCTCCCCTGAAGAGAATAGACACTGCATTTTGTTTATGGAGTGAGGTGTGGAATGCATCCTGAACCTCTCATCTCACTTCTTAAACATGTCAACTGCAGTGATAGGATTTGTAAGGGACTGACTTGGATGTTTTAGGCAAAATTGTGGGATAAGGTGGGGGAGAATTTAAGTTTCTTAAAGGTTAGAAAATCACAGTCTTCAATCTTACATATCCCTTTTGTTTTCAACAAGGGCTGGATTTCAGTTGTCAACTACTGATTATCTGTACTGGGAAGTGGAGCAGTGGTCTTAAATATTGCCAAAGGTTATTTATATTTTACTTTGTAATCAAACCCGTGGGGAGCAACTCTGCCTTCCTTTTCATGCCGGCCTTATGCCAACACAAAAGTATATTTATTTTCCGACCATTCCAATTAACATTCCAGGCAGAATTACTGACTGACACAGGAAGGCTTCATGAGTTTTAAATTTTGTTCTGGATATTTTACAAGGAAAAAAATGTACATGTGATTAGTTAAGAAATAAGTTAAATTACGTATTAGAGGACATGTGCACGAATAGTCACCTTTGAAGGTATCGTATCTTGAAGCTTTTGGGAAAGATATCTGTGGTCTGTGAGAATTACTTCGCAAGTCTATCTCCAAAAGTTGACAGGGAAGGTAATCCAAAATTTTCACTGTTCTGGCAGGACCTAGGCTGGAAAAGCCATTGGCAATGTGTCTATTCTTTTCAGGCATGATTTAGCTTCCCGACTTCGGAGCTTGCTGTAGCAAGAAATTGACAAATAGTCAGAAATGCGCCTTCCGTGATGTGCCTCTGTGATGTTATGTTTTGTTCAAACGATGGATTGGCTTTATGTAGAATAAAAGCCATTAGAAACATATGGTACACCAGTTGGCTGCAGAATTTGTTTGTTTTGTTGTAACTCCAGAAGCTGCTACTGTTTGGCTTTGACATGCCCTTGAAAATCCAAGATGCTTTGGTCAGTGTGTTTGTTGCATTAAACTTTATATAAATTTTATTGGAACTTTTGTTGTGTAAGACAGGCTTTACTTCTTCCTCTTTTTTTTTTTTTTTAATTTCAAGTTGATCTGGGATGAAAGGACAAGATTCAATTTGTAAAGTACAAGGAAAGTAATTGGAGAAGCTACATGCAGGAATCAGGCTTGTTATTTTACAGTCATGTGGCATTATTTTAAGTTTCTTGCGTGGAAAAGCAGATCATATAGAAGGGATTTCTATCAGTGCTGAAGCTCATGCTGAATTGTAAGTGATCATAATATAACCAAAATTGTGTAAATTCAGAAAGATCTGGGGGTTATATTTGTTGTATTTCTAACTTTAGTTCAGACAGATTAGGACACTTTGGGCTCACATCATTGCTTAATGAAAGGCATGGTCAACGCTTGCTTATTCAGAGAGCAATTTGCAGATTATCCGGCAGCAAAGTTGCTTAAAATACTCTGACATGAATATAATCATGAAAAGGAAGTGACTTAATGCTGTTGATGGTATGAATGTCCTTTGCTGGGCAATTTGAGACACAAATGCCAAATTGAATCTTAGGTTCAGAAAGTTTATAAAATGAGGCCCTTGGCTTGGGAGTGGGATTTGGGGAAAGGAGTAGAAAAAATAAAACCATTCAACTTATACTTTGAAATTCTTATCCTGTGGGCATAGAAAAATGACATTTGCACCATGTTGTTGTTGTTCTCTCTCTCTCTCTCTTTAATACTCTAGGTCAGTTTAAACTGTTTCTGTTGTTACTAGAGTATATATTATTTAATCTTTCTAGAACCTGAGAAAGGAGTCACTGTAGTAAGTATTTAACATATTAAGTGCCCATATTTTGAATTTATCTTTAAGGTACTTTTTCCCCTAAAATGAATGATGTATTCTCCTGATGATCAAAATGGAGTTATGATAAACATAAATTGGCTTTTCTTGTTGACTCATAATTCAGAGTGAGTTGCTGTGATCAGCATGAATGTAGGTCTCGTGCCCCAAGCAGGTGAGGGCACCCAGAGCTAAAGAGGATGATGTCCTAGACCTGCTTCCTTGGAAACATCTCGCAGGTCCCTTTCCTTTTTGCTTTAGAGACACTTTCACATAAAGGTGGGGTGAAGCATGAGACTGACTGATCCTCTGGTTTGCAAGATTAATTTGTAAGTAATAACCAAGAGAAACAGTGCTGCTCTTTATAATTACGTAAGAACAATGGGTATAAGCCAAGGCTGTCCAGGACATGATGGTTATCCCAGTAATAATTAGCATGCATGGAGCATTTGGTCTCTGTCCAGCATTGTGCTAAGCACCTATGGGCATGATCTCACTTCAGCCCAATGAGAGCCCAATCAGGTAGGTACTGTTTTTTATCCCTGTGATGGTTAATGTCATGTGTCAACTTGGCTAGGCCATGGTATGCAGTGGTTTGGTCATACCCTGGTCTAGATGTTGTTGTGAAGGTAATTGTAGATGTGGTTAACATTTAAATCAGTGGACTTTGAATAAAACAGATAACCTTTTATAATAAGGGTGGGCAGGCCTCATTGAATCAATGGAAGGCTTTAAAAGACTGAGTTCCTGAAGAAGGAATTTACTTTAAGACTGCAACCTTAGAAACCCTGCCTGAGTTTCCAGCCTGCTGCCCTGTGGGATTTGGACTTGCCAGTTTTCACAATTGCATGAGACAATTTCTTAAAATGTCTCTGTCTCTGATACATTCTATTATATAACCAATATGTACTATTGGTTTTGCTTCTCAGGAGAACCCTGACTCATGCAATCCTGATTTTACAGATGAAATGAAGGCACAGGGAGGTTAATTAACTTATCTAAAGGCAAGTCACACAACTCATAGATGGAAAAGAGGAGATTTGAATCTGGATTTTTGGACTCCAGGGCTCAAGCTCTTTACCATTAAGCTCTGTTGCTTCTTAAAAACATAAACGAAACAACAACAAAAACCCTGATGTGATTTTTGTTTCAACTGGCCTTGCCTCTTTCTGAGACTCTTCATTGTTACTGACAGTTTTCTGCTGTTGAAGAGCATCAATCAAAGCCTTCGTGGTAGTTGTGTATTGGTATGATACTGGGCGACTGG
Organism: Halichoerus grypus; assembly: GCF_964656455.1. Lineage (NCBI taxonomy): Eukaryota > Metazoa > Chordata > Mammalia > Carnivora > Phocidae > Halichoerus > Halichoerus grypus. The sequence goes on from NC_135724.1 coordinate 56,562,680, forward strand.
TACTTGAGGTCCAGACTATGCATTCTTCAATTGCCCTCCTACAAAGTTGGCTCAGGGCATATGAAGGAATATCCCTGTACATTTTTGGCATTTATGGTAAGTGTTTCAGCAGAAGACCTACTCCAAACCTATCAATGGATTATCATTGTCATCATTAATTAGTGCTAATTCAGACATGATGCAATAGGCTGGCGTTTTTCACAACTACTAGAAGGGGTAACTCTCTGAAATAAGAAACATCAGAACTTCTATTTTTATATTACATTGAGAGGTAAATTTTTATATGGAATTTATAATCAAGATTCATATCTTGAGTCACAGGAATATATGTGACTCAAAACAATTGTTATTATCTCTCAGAGTTTCTGTGTATCATGAATTCAGACAGCGCACAGTGGGAATGGCTTATCTCTGCTCCATGATGTCTGGGGCTTCACTTGGAGGTGTCAAAGGCCAGGACCTGGAATCATCTGAAGTTTTGTTCCCTCATACATCTAGCAGTTGGTTGCTGTCAGCGGGGGACCTTGCTGAGGCTGCTGTTTATAGCCCCCACATACGGCCTCGTCACATAGCCTGGGATTCCTCACAATGTGGGGGGCAGGTTGAAAAGGCAAGCATCTTGCCGGAAAGGTGGGGACTGCATGGCACTTAGGGAACCAGCCTCAGGTGTCACACAGCATCACTTCCCCACAGCTGCCAAGGTCCTCCAAGTTCAAGTGGAGGGAACATATACCCCACCTTTCAGTGGAGGTGTGTAAACATTACCTTTTTTTAGGAAGAGTGTGGGGAAGAGGACATATATTGGTGTGGCCATCGTTGGAAAATACAGTCTTGCTTAGCATCCTCTGACCACAGCAGTTCATGTTATGTCCCTTGCATGTGCAAAATACACTCACCTCCTCCCCCAAGGACTGAAGTCGTGTTTCATAAAAGCATAGGCTCGGAGTCCAAGATCTCACCATCTAAATCAGGTTCAGGTGCAGAAGAGCCACCTCTGGTGAGGTTTTGTATGAGGTTTTGTATCTTTAGTCCGAAGATCTGTGAACTAAAAAGACAAGTTATCTGCACCACACTCCATATATAGTAGTGGGGTAGCCATTGGAGAACAGGGCCTTCTGTTCGGAAAGAGCTGGAATGAGAAGCATGCAGGAGTCGCTGGTTCACAGAAATTCTGAAACACTGCCTGGTATGCATGTAGCTACTTGATTAGGAGTCTGTCCTGCTGTCTAGAAATGATTCTTTATGACTTTTGACTTCTGTCTGAGTCATTCTTCCTCTTCCGTAAGAAGTGGCCATTTTATTTATTTATTTTTTTTAGTATTTTTCCCAGCCTCATATCTGCTTGTAGTAATTTGAGCATTCAGTAGTGTCTTTTCATTAGAACTGTCTCTGCCCAGTTTAGTCTGAGCTGTCAGTGTTTCTATTGGTCCAGTCTTTTAAAAAACCTGGTGGGTTTCCCCTGAATCTAATTGAAATTCCCTCCTTTAGACCACAAGTACACTCATCTCTTTGCGATAAGCCCTAGAACTTCTGATGAGGAATGTCACCCTCAAGATGTTTAGAGCCAGCCCTGTGTGATGGATAGAATCTCTGAGGCATGGCCTTAAGAGCCTCAGCCTCTCGCCTAATGGCACAGTTCTCTGAGGCACCGGCTTACGTCTTTCAGAGATTTTATTAAAGGACAAGTGAACCCTTGGCTTCATTACTGAAGGTTGCTTGCTGGGTGGAATTCATTATCATCCATCCTAAAAGAGCATCACACTAGAAAAGTTTGAGGTTCTGAAATTGCTTTTTCTTGAAGCAACAATTAGAATGTGGCCAGTCGTGTTCAAAATTGTGTTACGGGGGCTTGCACTGTGTACATCTCAGATGAATGTGCAACACTTTTGAGACCTTCATGAAAATATGAAAAATGTCCAGACCTGGACACTTTACCTAAATTAGGCTATATGTTCTGTCACTTTTTTATGAAACGATGGACTTTTACTTGTATTCTCACTCATGTGTAAAGCATCTCATTTTCTCATGACCACACAGGTCCTGTGGGATTTTTTTCTGATCAAAGTTTTATTTTGTGAGAAGTTTTCAGTACGCTGTAACCTAAATATCTATGGGATAAATGAAATAGCCTGATTAGCAATATTTTTCTGTTGCTATTGATTTCTCTTTTTTACAGTTACAGGCAAAACCCCCTTTTACTGTAAGTTTGATAGTACCTTTTTATGTTTGCCCTTCATCTTTCAATAGTGGAAATTTAGAAACAGAAATTTATTTTCCTTCTTCTGAAATCCCTGTGATGTTCTCAGGGTCCGGAGACATGGCCCACTGTTGCAAATTTGGTTCCCTCGGATCCAGATCAGCATGCAGGATGCTCCTTAGAGGTGCTTTTGGGATCAGAGTCTGGGGAAGGGAAAGGGAGGAAGCAGCTTTACTTCTCCCTCTGCCCAGTCCTGCAATGCAGTCACAACAAAGGCCTCATCCAACCCCATCTGTAACACCTGAAGTCTCATGGCCTTTTGGAGTGGTACTGAGTTGGGGATGAGGAGGCTGAGGCTTCATACCCCCGTGTCGACCAGTCATTGGATGTGGGTTACCTTGGGCAAGGTAACTCTCCATCCCAGGCAGTGTTAGAGGCCAACAGCTAATGGCCAGCAGTGTTCAGTATTCAGTCTGAAGTGAGGAGGGATCTGGGCAGCATATCAGTTTCTATTACACACACTTGAAACGGAATGAAGCGGGGAAGGCCAGATGAATTCTTTGTATTTGGTAGTGGTAGATCTCGCATGAGATAGAACACATGATCTTTTGTGTTGAGTTTTTTTTATCTCATTATTAAATTGTTACATTCTATGTGTGCTCTCATCCTTTACTCTGGGATTGTGGGACGACTCCCCCACATGTCCACATACGTAGCAGTGACTTGTACATAATGTGATTAGCAGGCATACATGATTGCTGTTATTAGCTTATGTGTCCTTGTCCCACAGTGAACTGGAAGGCTTGCACCATGTTTTATTAATCTTGTCTCATCTGCCTAGCCAAGTGCCCAGCACTCGAAGGCACTCACAGATGCTTAGTGACTGGCGCCTGTCTGCTGTGGCTGTCAGAAGGCATTGTTTTACTTCCCTTCTTGTCTTTGAAACTCCATTCAGCCATTCTGAGTAGTTGCTGCCTGCTCCTAATTCTAATCCCTGATCTTACTGGGCTTCTGGGCCTGTAGCTGATGTTGGTTCCTCTTCTGAACACTTGTCTTTTTCCTTATTATAACTCTATTTTAGCTGATTTCTGATACTTCTTGAATTAATCTGCCCTCTCTACCCATTTCAGAGTATCATTTTATTTTCAAGGACAGAGCATCAAGCAGGTCTAAACTATGAGTCCCTGAAGGTCCCTTAGAATTTAATTTGTAGCTAAGTATCTAATAGTTGCTTCTTGACTGACAGGGTACTATTTAATGTTGGATATAGAAGGGTGTTCTCTTTGCTTGATGGTAGTTTCTAAAACTCAAATATATCTTAATCATAAAGGGGAATTTATTGGCTTGTATAGTTGGGAGTGGGGATGGTAGAGAATGGCCTCAAGCACAGCTGAATCCAGGGGCTCAAACAACACCAGCCAGGCTCTCTCCTTTTCTGTAGCTCACTTCAATTCCCTCTATGCTGTGGCTTTATTCTTAGGCAGAGTTTCTCCCTACAGTATGAGAGATGACTAATGATGACTGCAAGCTTCTCTCTCTACAACTCAAGATTGAAAAGGAAAAGGAGCCACCTTTCTTCCTCTCAGCATTCCTATTACACATTTTACACATCTCATGGAGAGGATCACATACCCAAATCCAAACAATGCCCTCAACATTACTAGGCGATGGAGAATTCTTATTTGCCAACCTGAGGCATCTGGTCACCTTGGTTGACAGACTGACACAGACTATGTGCATTTGGAGAGTCTCCTCCATAGAAGGCATGCTGGGCAAGCACAAGTGTCATCTGTCACCAAAAAGGGAGAGTGGCTACTCACATATAGAGAGCTATTTCGAGAGAGAAATGGACAAAGTGAAAATAGACGACCATTTCATATCACAGGGTCCCTCAGGCAGATGACTTAATGAGTCAGAATTTCAGATCCATTACTTTTCAAAATACATAGCCACAGGTTTGCCTCAGTTACATTGTCACATTTACCTCTTTTTATAGGAGCTGGTCTCCTCCTTCTATCCCCTCCCCACTTGGTACGGTACCCAGCCTATAGGAGGTACTGTGTAGTCATCTGCTGGATAAACTGGAACCAGTGTCAAGTTCTTATTTGCATCCCTACTTAAATATGTAGACTCTTTCAGAGTCAGACTGGCCAGGCAACTCTGAGAGATTCTGTCTTTCTATAGTCAGTTGAAACAGTAAGAAAAATGCTTGATCTAGTTTAATCATACAGGTCATCATGCTGCTGATAAACCCGATTTCATGAAATAACAGGCAGACCACCATATTTCACATTGAAAAAAGATGTGGTTTACTGTTATCTAATGTCTTTGCTTTCGTTCAGTTCTGAATTACAAGGAGTTGCTGAAAAAGGAAATTTGCTGTGGAATGCTCCTACTTTACACAGTAAGGATAAACCCACTGCTTCTAAAATGAAATATTTTCATTTTCTTTTATATATTTATTTATTTCTTAAAGATTTTATTTATTTATTTGACAGAGAGACAGCAAGAGAGGGAACACAAGCAGGGAGAGTGGGAGGGAGAAGCAGGCTTCTCGCTGAGCGGGGAGCCTGACGTGGGGCTCGATCCCAGGACCCTGGGATCATGACCTGAGCCAAAGGCAGATGCTTAGCCGACTGAGCCACCCAGGTGCCCCTCATTTTCTTTTAAAACCATGATAATTTATTGTATGAAGTAGCACATTAACTTCTAGAAGTTAAATAGCTTTTATTGTAAATGTGTCCAATTTCCTTATAAATAAACTCTCAAGCATGTTTCAGCCTCAATTCTGGTTTAGGAATTTGAAAGTTCTTTTCCTCCCCAGTGTCACAGGGGAGCATATGGCTGATTTGGCTGGTTCTTTGGTGGCATCTGCCTCATTAATATATATACATACACTTTTTGTAGAATGTATTGCACCCACAATGATTCTGACTTTCCCTCTTCCTGGGAAATGGATTTTCCTCCAGTGGCTGACTGAGGTTTTGCTCATTTCACTTTGGGTGAAATCCATATGTCTGTAATTACAGGCAGAAAGTCTTACAGATTTCAGTAGGGATCCAAAGTGTTTCAGGTTATCAGGAAAGTGTTCTTCTCCCGGAGAAGTCTGGTGTGTGTTTTAATGACATTCTTCCGGTGCCTCCCTCAGGCACCCCATGCTCACTCCCTGCCCTTGCCATCTTTATTAAGCACAGAGAATGAATCCTAGATTTGTCTTTTCTACGGTTTTAGTCATGAAAAGTATGTTGAAATATTCAGATCTGGTAAATCCCTAAAAATGTAAAACTCTAGCTCCAATCCTTGAGTAGGAAAGGAGGGAAGATGCTGACTGATGCATTCCTTGCAGGGGGTGGCTGTTACCAACAAAAGGTGGTTTTTGAGCTTTTAGTCTGGGTCTCAGTTTAAATGAAATGAATGAACTTGGGCTGTCTGTTAGTATGTTCCTTTGTGGCTATGAAATGGAGACATTTTGGAAACACCTTAAAATAGTGAAGTGCAGGTGAAAACTGGGGAGAAATAAAGGAACAGAGTGGAGTGGCCATGCTGCAGAAATTGCAATGAAATGTGTCTTTACTCAGCAAAGTATGGGAACAAAAGGGAGTCATCAGAAATAACAAACTCAAGAGACAAACTTCCAGGATAAACCAAGGAACTGTCTTTACGAATGCATGGTATGAAAGAAGATGCTACTTACATTAATATTTGTTTTAATAATAATAATCCTGAGTTTGCTAATGTCTGTTGAGTTTTTACTACCTATGGTGGAATGTACTTTCCTAAATACTTTCAGGTGTTTTATATATATCCTCACAGCTATCTATGTTACAGGTAGTAAAATTATCCCCATTTGTTAAATAGTGAAATTGGATGCACAGTTTCAGTCACTTCTCTGGGTCTAACAGTTGAGGTTGGAGCCCAAGCACTCTGCAGTTGTGGGCAGTTCATGTACCCTCACATCATCTGGAATAAGAACGTGCATTATAGATGCATGTTTACAACAGTTTGTCCCAAGGTTTATTTTAACAAAAAGCAATTTGAGAGAAAATGAAATGAGAACTTAGGATTCTGGGCTTTTGTTCTTGAGCTTTTAAATGACAGTGTAGAAATTCCATTTCCAGCAGTGGCAACCAGCTTTTTGGGGACCGTTTTTCATCTAGAACAGCTAGACAGTCTGGAAGAGGCGGAGGATATCCCTTTAAAAGGGTTGAGATTTGTAAGACAGCAATAATTTCTGGGGCTTATATTCCAGAGAAGGTGCCCCAAAAAGGCGAGCCTGGTATTTGGTGCAACTTTCCTCGTTCAGGCATTTGTGCAATTAAAAGTGTCCTCTGGAGCCTGATAAGTGGACTGGAGCCTGTGGAAAACTCAGAAGCTTTGGAAGTCATGTCAGGCTAAGGAGAAAGGAAGCTGGTAAACAACCCAGCTTTCAGTTGGGGCCCCAACAGGTTTCACTGAGAGAATAAGGGTGAGCCTGGAGGAGGGCAGTTCTCACAATGACCACAACTCTAGAATGAAATAATCTGTTCCCAACCCACCCATCTCCCAGAAGCAAAAGTAAATGCTCCCTGGAGGAAGATAACAGCAACTGGACCCTCAAAAATTCTCTGTCATCTGTCATTTAGGTTCAATTAAAAATAACCAGGAACCTTAAAACACAGGATTTAACTGAAAATCAATAGGACAAGAATCTTAAAGGTAGAAACCACTGGGTAATCCAGATATTAGAGTTATTTAACTTTAATGTGACATTAATTAAAGGACTTTAACAGTGATTAAAATATTGAAGGAATTGAATGACAATATGGAAAAATTTCAGAGAACTGATTTTATATAAAAAAACATCAAATGGAGATTCTAGAATGAAAATTTATAATAGTGTAAGTTAAAAACCCAATGGGTTAGGGGTGCCTGGGTGGTTCAGTCGGTTAAGTGTCAGACCCTTGATATCAGCTCAGGTCATGATTTCAGGGTCATGAGATCAGGCGTGCGTCTGGCTCCACACTGGGAGTGGAGCCTGCTTGGGATTCTCTCTCTCCCTCTCCCTCTGCCCCTCCCTCACCCACTCACACATGTATCTGCTCTCTCTCTATCAAAAAAACAAAAACAAAAACAGACTCAGTGGGTTGGTTTAACAGAAGATTGTTCATAGCTGAAAGAATCAATTAACCAAAATTTGGACAGAAAAAAAACATTAGCCTGGAGTTCAGAGAGACAAAAAGGATGGAAAAGACAAGATGTAATATGTCTAGTATGCATCATGGGCATCCCAGAAAGCAGGAAGACAGACAAAGGGGCAGAAATAGTATTCGAGTAGGTAACAACAATAGTTTTGCCGAGATTGACAAACAACATGAAGCCACAAATGTAGAGTTACAAACCTAGCATGAGAAATGCTAAGAACATTTAAGCGCACCATAATCAAACTGCTAAAGACCAAAGACAAGAAAAAGGCTTAAAAGCAGCCAGAGAAGTAAGACATGTTACTTTCAAAGGAGCAATAATAAGACTGACAGCTGCCTCCCAACAGAAATGATAAGAGCTGAAAGTCAGTGGAATGGCACCTGTAAGGTACTGAGAGAAAATATTTATTTACCAATGTGGAATTCTATTTCTAAGGAAGATGAAAAGAAGTTATTTTTTGTACAAAAAATAAAATAAATGCTGAGGAAATTACAAGCACAATTGCAGTAAAAGAATGCTAAAGGCATTTCTTTAGACCCAAGAAAAATGATCCTAGGTGAAACATGAAGGTGCAAGAAGCAATGAGGAGTAATGGCAAGGGTAAATCTGAGCTTAAATCTGAATAAAAACTGGGGTGCCTGGGTGTCTCAGTTGATTGAGCATCCGATTCTTGATTTCGGCTCAGGTCATGATCTCAGGGTCCTAGAATTGAACCCTGTGTCAGACTCTGTGCTCAATGTGGCGTCTGCTTGAGATTCTTTCTCTCCCTCTCCTTTTGCCCCTCCCTCCATACTTGTTCTCTCCGTCTCTCTCTAAAATAAATAAATAAAATCTTTTTAAAAATCTGAATAAAAACTGACCGTGAGAAACAAAAGTAATTGTACATTTTGGGGTCTCACCTAGAGATTTAAAAGGCATGGAAGCTATAGCACATAAGTCAGGAAAAATACAATGGAATTAAAAGTGTTTTAAACTTCTTGAATTTTCAGGAAGTGGTATAAGTACAAATTGATATTGAACTTCAGTAATTCAGGGAACCATATTGTGATCTCTGGGGTAATCATGAAAAGAATAGAGAAAAAAATGTGTGAATAACAAGCTACCAGACTGGGCATTCAAATAATAAAACCACTAAATCCAGAAGGGGCCAGTAAAGGGGAGAAAAAGGAACAAAGCACAGGTGGCTCAACAGAAAGTTCAAGCCCAAATATAGTTAAAATTATACTAAATATGCACAAAGAAAAGATTGCCAGCTTGAATAAAAAGGATGGGGGGGGATAAAGCCTATTTGCTGCTTATAAACGACATACCTTAAATATAGCGATATAGAAAGGGTGAAAATAAATGTTGCATCCCTACAGCAAAGAAAAGCTGATGTACGAAATTGAAATCAGAAAAAAGTTGACTTAAGGCAAGAGGCATTGGTAGCAATAGGAAACTTTACAGTGATAAAAGATTCAATGTAACTGGGAAATAGAACCCTTCTAAATGTTATCTGCCTAATAGCTTAACTTCAAACTTTATGAAAGCGTATTACCTAGTATTCTGGCAGCTTGACTGGAAAGAACAGGATTGCCCAAAGCAGAGCAGATAGCTGGCCAGGCATTGGGAAAATACTGATACTGGCACCATCTTTATGAAGCTCTAAGTCCGTGCCATTCATTTCCCTCATCCCTTTCAAAGGAGATGGATGTTTTCTGTCACCTCAGTTGCGTAGTTGGAGAAATGCAGCAGGGCTTGGCGTAAGGTGAGAGAGAACAGACTCCGTCTGCTTCTTCTAGGGGTTGAATGTGGTGCTCTGTGCGCCACACCTGGGAGCTCCAGGTCAAGTCCAGAACTGATAGTAAGGCTGTTTGCTTTTGTGCGTTAGTAGAAATCTTACCAGAAGTACATTGGCTCCAGAAGTAGCTGGATAAAATGAAAGAATCCGAGAAGAGTGAGAAGCCCACCTTCCTCTTCTTTGCTGTTACACCCAGTGCATCAAAAACGTGAATGTAAAGAAAATCTCAGTGGGTTTTTGAGTCTCTTCTTCATTTTGCACCCCATATGTGGGTTATTCATTGCTTAAAGAAAACATCCTCATTGATGAGAAATGATGGAGATGTGAATGTGCCTTTGGAAGGGAAATACAGAATTTGGGAAAAAAAAAAAAAGTATTCTTGAAAGAGCTTAAAATAATACTCTTTACCAAGCTGATTCTCATTAGAACTGCCGTTGTCCACCAAGATAAACAGCTTCAATCAGGGAGCGGTTTGTCCTAATCAGGTTTACAGCTTTGAACTTCAATGAAAACTGATTTTCTAAATTGTTAGTCAGTGAGATTACGTTTTCAGTCTGGTTGTCTTTTCATTCAAAGAAGCCTAGCTGATGAGAGCAGGTGTTGGAGAGAAAATGAGCCATAAAATTATCTTTCTCTATCTACTGGACCTAGACTGCTGAATTGGCTATTTGTTACGATGCATTTCAGGATTTCCCCCTGAAGTTCCACAAAACAAAATTTAAGCAATATTAGTTTGTATATACCATAAGAGAATGAAAGAAAATAATTCTTTTAGCTAAAGGAAATGATAGATGTAGTTGCTTTGAAAGAAATTGTTGTCTACCATTTTCCAGTAAATGTCATTCTTTTTTTACCATGTGACCTCTGGTTTTTATTGCCGAAATACAGGAGAAATAAGAGCATATTAGGGAAAGAATTCTATGAACTTCAGTTCTGGTCTCATACTTCTTTTTATCCTCTCTCAGCTAAAGCAGAAATAATGAGGATCTAGTATGTTACTCCTTTACACTTCTGCAAAGGTTCTTCTTAACTTTTGTAGGAATCAAGTGAATTTGCTATGTGAAATCTTGACAGGTCTTGTCCCAAAAAATTTAGTGTGGAAAATGTAGTGGAACCTAATTTCATTTTTACTTGAAACTCCATTCTGGAATGAAAATTTGTAGTATAAGATACTGGCAACTACTTGAAAATTCAGGTACCAGAGCAGAACTATTCTTTGGCTTGCTTCCTAAACTTATAATACTACTTAAAGATGAATCTAATATCTAGGAGTGCATATACGAGCTTGTTAGCGTTTGGTCATGTCTGAGACATGGAATTAAAGGTTTAAGAGCGTGAGAGACTTTTAACTGATATGTCATTTTTAAGAAGGGATTTTAAATGACCTAGAAACTTCTTGTGTAAACATTATAGGAGTATGAAAGAGGATATTCATTTCCTGTTGCTTCATCCAGAAGACCAGATTTTGATCTTTAGTTGACAAATTTGTTTCCCAGGAAATAATTTTCAATAGTTACCCATTTTACATACATATACCTGGAAGGTAGGTAGTAATAGCCCCTGTCTTCAGGCATGAGTGTACCCACCAACCTCCTAGACAGATAAGCACTTAATATTGAAAAGATAGCAGGGGAGAATAGATAGCTTTATTTGCTATAAGGATATTCCTGCGTATGTATATTTTAAGAGACTCATGCTACAATGTCCATTTACTTCCCTCTCTCTCCTCAGTGGAGAAGAACTAGTTACTAGCCTCTATGTACATAGCCTCTTAAATGATTAGAATGCTGTGCCTCAGCATCTTCACTTAAAGTTCAGCTGTACTGCCTTTTCTCTCCTGAAATTTCTATCTCATTGCAATTAAAGTGTAAACATAAGGAATGATGTCACTAAGATGGCAAAATAGCTCATTCCTGACTTCACTCTCCCTCATAAGAAGAAGAACTAACAGCTATTCAAGGACAAGACACGACTGAGAGAATCCTGAACACGGGGGTGAAGCTAAAGCACCCTGCACCACAGAGACCAAGACAGGCTGCGTTAGAAGGGCAAGAAAAGGAACTGCATCTTGATCACATTGCTCTTCCCCAGGACACTGAGCACCAGGCAGAGAGGTCTTCCCCACCCCGCCCCCCAAGTCTGTGGCTTCTCTGGTGAGAAAGAAAACTAAAGGGGGACCAGCAGCCCTCTGCCAGCATTGTGGATCACTTTATAGAAGCGCCTGCTTTGATTTGGCCCGACAGAAATTTCAGGGGAATCTTCAGGGCTCAACCGCTGGGAAGCTGACTGGGACTGAAAGCGGGGAGGGCCTTGCCACCACCAGCACACGATCTTGGCAAACCAAGTTCAGACCTGCAGTGCCCAAGTAGTAGTTCTAACCAACAGCTTTGCTCACCCGCAGAACCAAGTCAGGGGTGCATTCTGATCAGGGAACTTGCTGGGGGTGTAGAGCCGCTTTATTTGGATCCCAAATGATGAGTTTCGCTGGCCCTAGAGCTTGGTCGCCCGCACACATGCAAAGAGCTGAATCACCGCCCCATGCACTGTGAAGGGGCTCATGACCACTTCTGGAAACTGTGTGGCCTAGTAGTGCAGGAGCAGAGAGGCCAACAGAGCTGATCTTCAGAGCAAAGCCAGTCCCAAGTGTGGAGGCGTACCCTGCTCCCCACAGGCAAAGGGATTAAATCATAGCCAAAGCTTAGGGTAGCTCCAGCCCCTCCCAACAGGAGACCCTGTTTGGGAAATCAAGGGTAGTTTGGAGCAGACCCTCCCCTTCTGGCCCAGGCAAAGGGGCTGGGACACAGAACCACCGGCTTGTGGTCCTAGCCCCATCCGACCAGAACGTCTGGTGAAAACTGAGCAGCCCAAAGGCATCTGCGCAGAGAGAAGCTCCAGGCAGAGCCAACAGCTTGCCGAGCAAAGCCGTGGCCCTGTTTGGCCAGGGAACTTAGGGTGGTGGTCTTCTTGACTTAAGACAAATACAAAGAGCTTTACTAGCTTTAGAGTTGCTTCTCTTGCTGCACTTGGGCAGGGAATCTAATTTGTATACCTGTTCATCGCTGAATACAGCCTTTAGCCAGTGTGACCAGGAAACCTAAGTAGAACACAGGGGAAGCTGTGTAGGCCATTCAAGGCCCTATAGTGTGTACAGTGGCACTTGAACAGACCACATGGCCCATGCTTCCCCCATCCACAGAGCAAAACCAGTGGCCTCACCTGGCCAGGAAGTTCAGTGTACGCTCAGGTCTGATTCAGGCCCCCAGGGAGCTATACAGGCCCTGGGTCCCGGCCTGCTGCTCTGCTGGAGCAGGGAAGCTCATTCCTAGCTCCCTCTACTACTGAGCAGAGTACCCAGTCCCAACCAGCCAGTAAGCCTGACCAGAGAATCCAGGCAACTATGGAGCCCATTCTCCAGCCTCGCTTGGGAAGGACATGAAGCCAGCAGTCCTGTCCAACTGTTCTCCCAGTGTCAGCCAGCAGCGTCCCTCGCTTCCCATCCTCAGTGCTCCAAAAGTTTCCTCACCCAAAACTAGACCATCAAATACCAGGTCCCCCTTCCTAAGGACTTTATCAGCAGACATACCCAGAAACCCAGGCTGAGCTGACTGGTGAAGAACTGTCTCTGCCAAAGCAAACCTGTAAAGTCTGGAAGATGAGCCCGATTACTCAAATGCACAGATGCCAATGTAAGGAATTAAGGAACACAAAAAGTTAGGTAAATATGATACCACTAAAGGAAACTAATAAAGCTCCAATAACTTACCCTAAAGAAATGGAGATACATGAACTGTTAGACAAAGAATTCAAAATAATCCCTGAAGGAAGTTTAGTGAACTACAAGAAAACAGAGACAGACATGAAATGAAATTAGGAAAACAATGCATGAAGAAAACAAGAAGTTCAATCAGCAGATAGCAACCATCAAAAACAAACAGGGGTGTCTGGGTGGCTCATTTTGTTAAGTGTCTGACTCTTGGTTTCAGCTCAGGTCATGATCTCAGGGTTGTGAGATCAAGCCTAGCATTGGTCTCTGAGCTCAGTGCTCAGCAGGGATTCTGCTTGAGAGTCTCTGCCCATCTCCCTCTGCCCCTCCCACTCATGCTCTCTCTCTCTCAAATAAATAAATAAGTAAATGTTTAAAAAAAATAAAAACAAAAAAAATCCTACAGTTTAAAAAAACAATAACTGAACTGGGGAATTCAGTAGATAGTTTCAAAAGTAGACTTGACCATGCAGGAGAAAAAATCAGTGACTGGACATTTGAAATTACAGATAAGAGGAGCAAAAAGAAAGAAAAAGAAAAAAAGAAAAAGACTGAAGAAAGCCTATAGGAATTATAGGACACAATGAAAATAAATAAATTTGCATTATTGGAATTCCAGAGGGAAACAAAATTACGAACTTGAAAAGGTTTATGGAGTCCCGTGTTCATAGCAGCATTATCTACAATAGCCAAGATATGGAAGTGATCTAAGTGTCTGTCAGTGGGTGAATGGATAAAGAGGTTATGGTATATATTATACACAATGGAATATTACTCAGCAATAAGGAAAACAGGGAAGTTCTGCCATTTGCAACAACATGGATGGAACTTAAAGGCATTATGCTAAATGAAATATGTCAGATAAAGACAAATACTGTATGATCTCATTCCTATGTGGAATCTGAAAAAAAAAAACACACAAAAAATAAACTCATAGAAGAAAAGATCAGACTTGTGGCTACCTGAGGCAGAGGGTAGGGGAAAGGGGAAATGGAGGAAGGTAGTCAAAAGATACAAACTTCTGGTAATAAGACTAAATATTAGGGATGAAATATACAACATGATGACATAGCTAACACTGCTGTGTGATATATAGGAAAGTTGGTAAGGGAGTAGATATTAAAAACTCTCATCCCAAGGGAAAAAAAAAAAAGTTCAGCTGTACTGATCAGTGTCCCAGACATTATGTGATGTGCGTGGCAAACAGTGATTAATGAGACATGGTGTCATATGGCATTGTCGGCACGGGACTGGGGTTTTGTGGCTTAGAAAATGCTGCCCAATCCACATCTCTACCTAGCATGCCTCTGTCTTATGGGATTGCTCTCCACCCACAAAACTTCACTCTGCTCCTTTTTTTCCCTCCCATGCTTGGGGAGTGGGACTCACATAAGGATGGAAGGTGGCCACAGTACAATCCTAGGCAGAAAGACTCAGAAACTGACTTGCCTTTGGATCCTATCTCCACCCCTTTGTGGCTGAATAATTTTGAGCAATGTACCTCTTCTCACTAAATCTTACTATATCATTTGTGAAATGGAAATAATACCAAACTCACCTTGCAGCATCTTATGACTATGTGAGGTTTTTGTCTGTAAATGAGAATGGATCAGCTTCTTAGTAACCAAGCTCCCAAAAGACTTGTATAAAGTTAAATTCCAATTTATTATTTTGCAATGAAAAAAAAAAAAAACATCAATCAGAGAAGACACTAGCTTCCTCTGGCTAACACCTAGAGAGACATTTGGGTAATTTAGCGAACACAGAATTAGAGTAAGGAGAATTAATGGCATAATTCAGATGTTTAACGTTGCCTGGGAATGTGGCTGAAAGTGTCATCCTCACAATGGGTAGGTCGCAATCGAACAAGTACAGACTTGGGAATGCGATGAATCTGGATGTGGGTACCACTGGCCTTGGTGACCCAGAGTAAGTTACTCACCATTTCTCAGCTTCTGCCAAATAGGGTATAATACTGGTCATTGGCTCAGTTTAATTATTAAATCATTGAATGTTTATAAAGCCCCACTGGTGCTAGACATCCTCAGCCGCCTTTCAAATATTGAGTCATAATGGATACGTGATTAACAAGGTTAATATAATCTGATATTCTGGATTCCCTTTTACTTCCCATGGGAATGGAAAAGTTTCCTAGTACCTGCTCTGTTCTTATTTATGTATGTTTATGTCATGCTGACCTTGAAAACAATAGTTATTTGTTCTGATAGCAAAGGTTTAAAAACATTGTCATATTTTATACATACACACTCAGAGACGTGTTAAAAATGAAAAATATTTTAAGTGATGCTCAATAAAAAAAAGTCCTTAAAGTTCATATATGTGTCTAAACTGTAGCAAGTAGGTGCATTTTCAGGGGACCAGGAGCAACATCTGTATTCTCTGTGTTTATGCAGAGGCAACGCTCATCTCAAATACATCTGATTCTAAGTAATTTGCAGATAGGAGCATTATCTCCAGGCCAACCGCCCTTGCCTTTGCTCCTAAAGCCACTTTTTGGAGAACCTGTGGGTCCAGATACCTTCTCAGTTCCTCGCCTCTTTCTTTCCTTCTTATCTTTCAGGCTCGGATGCCATCTCTTTTGGGAAACGCTTCTTGACTCCTGCAGAAAGAACGAGTCACTGGCTTTTCTGTGCTGTGGGAGACCTGTGGAAGGAGTGTGTAGGGAGTAGAGGCATGTGGCAGGCAGGCTGACAGATGGTAGCACTTAACAGGTAGGCTGGGCCCCATTTGAAGGGTCCTATGTGCCCCGATAAAGACATTGGGCCTTATCTCATAAGCAGCTGGGAAACCAGGTTTTTAAACCTCAAAATAAAATTAACCAGATTAAATGTTTAAACACTGTGTTAAAATAATCAGCCCAGGTGTCATTGGCACTGTGCTAATAGGTAGCCTTGCTATAAGCTGGGACAGCGGCTTCAGGGAATCTGCATGTAGGAAAATCTTCATATGCCATGGTTGAAAATTACGGGAAAGAATTATTACAACAAATACACAATAATTTGCTGAGAGAGGAATGAGACTCTACATGTGTTTACGTGTCACTGTGGGGTCTCTCTGGCTGGAAAGGTGGGCCTTTGGCAGGAAAGCTCAGTCTCCTCCATTTGGTCTCCAAGCAGGTGTCCTTACTGCCTTCCCTCCTCTGGGGTGTTCATCCTCATCCTGGGACTCCATCACATTACCTTTCCAATGGTAGGTCTGCTGTTTGGCTAGTATGTAGCTGCTTGCACAGTCCACTTTTCTGTGTCAATATAGCACTAAAACAATGCCCTTGAATGCCCTTGACATTGGAGGTGTGGGCAGGAGTCAAGCTAAGATTATATCATACTATTCATTCTTTTTTTTTTTTTTTTTCTTTTTTTTTTTTTTTAATTTTTTTATTGTTATGTTAATCCCCATACATTACATCATTAGTTTTAGATATAGTGTTCCATGATTCATTGTTTGTGCATAACACCCAGTGCTCCATGCAGAACGTGCCCTCCTCAATACCCATCACCAGGCTAACCCATCCTCCCAACCCCCTCCCCTCTAGAACCCTCAGTTTGTTTTTCAGCGTCCATCGTCTCTCATGGTTCTTCTCCCCCTCATACTATTCATTCTTTAAAGCTATAGACAGAAATAGATATGCAGTCATGGGACCCTCACAAAAATGGAGCAAAGAGAAGGGGCTTACTTATTTTCATGTCTTTTGTTGTTTTAACTGCTACTAGTAGAGAAGGAGAGGGTGAATCTTCCATTTGAATCTTTCTGACTTCTCAGGTTATAGGACTTCTTCTGTTTGGTTCTTAGTACCCCAAATATTAAATCAAAACCCGTTAGGCTTACGTTCATCTTAGAGCTTGTTAAGAATTTGATGTGGACTTTACTTTTCTTATCAAATATGGTAAATAAAGGTGGGGTACAGGGAAGGTCATGGTTTGAAAGAGTCTAGATTATGTCACCAATGCTGGTTTAAATGGGGCACTTAGAAGCTGCAAAAATAAGTCCTAGTCAAAATCTATTTTTATTATTGTGACGGGAGTTACCAATATAACATGATTTAACTTATTTTAAGAATAGTGTTAATATATGTAAAATACTTAGCACAATGCCTAGAAATGTTTTGGTGAGAAATCTTGATATAAGAATAAGAAGTACAGTTACTATAGTGGGGAATTACATGATCCTTGTAGGCTAGCTTCATGCATTCCACACACCACATAATGAATGTGACATTGTTAGCTAAGCACCTGTGAGGTGCTAGATGGTGTGTTGAGATGCTGAGGATACCGGTGAACAGGTTCTCGTGGAGCTGACAGGCCACTGGACAAGTGGCCAATCAATCTTCAATCAAGAGAGCAACAATTTATGATTTCACTTGTTGCTCTAATCACATGACTGCTTTAAAATACTGCATCCTTTGATTACAGAAGGCAGTCCCTGAGGCACGTAATTAATTGCTGAAACCCTCTCCCAAGTGCAGGAAATGTGAATTCCAAGCATATAGATGAGATTTGAACGGTTTCACCTAACTCACAGCTGTAATGACACAAATCAAGGAAGAACACCTCCACTGATGTTCCATGTCCTGGGTAATGTGTAAACCTCTGCAGCATGAATTCTAAGTGTTTTATGTGTGCATGTTTAATAAAAACTGAAGCAGAAGCCAAATGTTTAATGTCTACATGATATCTACACATATGTATAGATATGTGGTATATATATTAATGTGCATGTTGTGTTGGACCCGGTTTCTGCATCTTCCAGGCCCCTCCTGGCCTTAGTTTTCTGCTCTGCTTCACTGATAGCCCTCCAGGGAGATTGCCTGATGTCTGCTGCATTCTCTAGACACAGAGGACAGGTTCCACCTGATGCTTCATGGTGGCAGCCATGTCGTCACGGTGCCTTTAATGAGCCAGCCGGGCCTGCTATCATGCCTGTTCTCGGCTCCAATGTCACTTGTGATCAAGAACCAGCATTTTCACCTCACGCATCTGGGCTTGCCTGTGTCTCTAAGGGTCAGTGATCCCTGTGACCCACTGATGTTCCCTGCACCCCTGATCCTCATAGAGTCCCACTACATAAGTGGGACTCAGCCACCAAGGGAGCTGGGGATCAATCAGAAACATGGGGGGGGGGGTTGATGCCCATGAGGTGGACTTTGACCACTGGAGGAGACCAGAGCTAGGGAATAAATTCTTCCCTCATGACAGACTGTCTGCAGATTCAGGGGTTTTTACAGCTACTTGACCTGCGGGGTGTGTCCAGACTGTCGGGGCCAGTGACCCACTGGCTCTTGCTCTCCACCCCTGCCTTTCCCCCACACTCCTGCCTTCCTCACTGTTTTCCCATGCAAGCCAGCAAGCCTTCTGAGGCCCTGTGTTTGGGGCCCCCAGTCTGAAGTGGAGGTGGAAGGCTAATGGATTTGGGGTTCATATTTGAGAAAACTTATGGAGAATTTTCTCATCTTCGTTGCATTTTATTTCTACCAAGTTTCTTCATTTTTCTTCCCTTAATTTGGGAGGGATAAAACAGATGCAGATAAACAGATGGCTTAATGTGGTCAGGGAGGCCAGAACGGGGGTCTCTCTCCTTCAGCCTCAGATCCCAGGCAAAGACCCAGTACACACAACTTGGGAGACCCCACTCCTAAAATCATACAACACTTCATTTTTCCACATGAGAATCACCTGCTCAGCCTCTTTTCCCACTGTTTTGGCTTGTCCCTGTTGTCTTTTTAGAATACTCACATGTAGCAGAAATAAGATTTACCCACCACACAGAGAAATTATCGGAGATGTATATTATAGAGGAATAATTTTATTTGACATATAGGATCTGTGATTTACACCAAATTTGCCCCGAGATTGTGATGCCCTTGAGCACAGTAAAGTCTACTCCTAAATGTATCTCAACTTGTCAGTCTTTATTTTACAGGCCATCTCCTGCCCTCTGGTTCCTGTCCCTGCTATTTCCAAGGAAGTATGTGACCAGTGCTCTCAATTGCCTCCCGTTTGAATCCTTATTCTTATGATTTTCTGGCTCAGATGGCAAACACATCCTTTAAAAAGTCCTTCTCTGAGAAAGAAGCCATTTCTGATCTGACCTCCTACTCCATCCTTCTTACTTATACTTACTCCCTCCTTTACGCTTCCCCTGAACATCCTACATCCACGCTGTATTCCTAGGATGCCTTAAATACATCTGCAATCTCCTGTAGTTCCCTGAGGCCCAGGTCCCTGTCCCTGTCCACTTGGAATCTGGCTCCTAGATCAGTGTCTAGACCATTAGTAAATGCATTCTGAGTGACTTAATATATGATTTCTTAGCCTCTCAGCCTTTCCTGCAAGATTTTTTTTTTTTTAAACTGGAAGTTGGAAGTTCAGTAAATCCCCTAAAGAAATTTATGCTTTGTGCTTTTAAGTTTCTAAGTAAAAGAATAATGATTAAAATGAAACACACTCAGTATTTATAGTGATGTGAAAACTAAGTGAGGCTAACAATTTTTCACTGAGGATTTTCATGTCTTTAATATTTGAATGCAATCTGGCTTATTGCAGCAGGGCTTCGCAAGTGACAGCGTAATATTTTAAAATATTTATACTTGCATCTAATAAGCATTTTCTACCACTTATTTTGGAAAAATTGAAATGAGCTTAAAACTACAAAATATACACAGAGCAAGTCTAAAAGTCATCACACTTTGAAGCCTTCTGTTTAACTCATATGTGGAGGTGAGAGTGGATTCTCCCTCTGAGGATGTGCTCTGTTTCGGGAGGTCAGGACACAACTGGGCATACAGATCTGGATCCTCTGGTGGACAGAGAATCTACACAGAGAGGTCTTTGACCTTTTGCTTCCAACCCAGCACACCCTGTGTATATGATATTGTGTGTGTGTGTGTGTGTGTGTGTGTGATTTGTGTCTGTGCTAGTGAGGGAGAACCCTCATATATCCAGGAAGCTAAAGTCCTGATGCAGACAGCAGGACTTTTTTCCTACCAAGAGAAAATAAAGAAAAACACAAAGCAGACAGGAAATTGTAGACCATATGTTTGATTGAATATTGGGGAGAAAACCTCTCTTCCAGATTTATATCATAAGGTGCCTGAAATTCTGTGTTTTTTGAAAACATCTTTAAAATACAAATGGTCTTAAGGGAAGGGGAATCATAGAAAGATAGGAACATTTAGAACATGAGTTCGTATGCTTCTATGCCAATGGCCACCCTCAGCAGCCTGGTGAACCCTACGGATTCCTTCTCAGAATGTTGGTTCTGAATGCGTAAGATAGAATCCATACAATTACAGTGGAACCAATTAAATTGAATGAAGGAATCCAAATTCTTTAAAAAACTGTGATATAATAAGAATGCCTTTATAGTTATCATTGTGCTAATAATGAATACATCTATTAACTCTGGTAATTTCTAAGTAGTTAATATAACACAATCATATGATAGGAGAATCTCCATACTTTTCTACCTGATGATAAAGTCACAGTACTGCTAATATAATTGTGGTATATTGCCTATAGTATATTTGAAAAAAAATGCCACATTCAGTCAGAAGGTATTAAATATTAAAATGTAATTTTATTCTCATGCAAGTTCATGAATTTTATCTATAGACTCCTCTGAGGGATTTCTCTAGTTTAGTTGGGAAAAAAAACCTATTTTTTTAAAGATTTTATTTATTTATTTATTTATTTATTTAGAGCGAGCATGTGGGAGTGGAAGGGAGTGGAAGGGAGGGGCACAGGGAGAGGGAGAGAGAGAATCCCAAGCAGACTCTGCTGAGCAGGGAGCCCGATATGGGGCTCCATGCCATGACCCTGTGATCATGACCCTAGCTGAAATAAAGAGACGCTTAACTGACTGAGCCACCCAGGCACACACACTGAGCCACCTTAAGTACATGAATGGATGGATGTGGAAGTGGAGGATAGGAGACATAAAATGGGGTGAGGAAGGTAGAAGATGAACTTGACACTGCTGCTGGGGCCAGTTCTGCTAAGATTATAGTGCTGTGCCTGTCTGTGCTCCTGAACAGGCTAAGTGCAGTTCCTCAGTAAATGTGACTAAGTCTCTGAATAATTTCACCTTCATTTGAATTTAAGAGGAGAACATCCCTCTTTCACTGATACAGAATCATGTTACTCCCAAAGTGCAGCCTACCTGGGTAAGTTACCTGGGAATTAGGGAGGCAAACACTATGACCTCTAAGTAAATTAGGTTATTGGAAGTCACTGTAGAAATTTTGGCCAGAGAAAATGCAACATAAACCAACCTGTTCATTTCTGTGGAAGGGGGAGCGAGATTTCTATAGAAACTGTAAAGCTTCCCATAGTCATACTTACCTTGCTGCCGTTAGGTTTGGATGGAAAAAAATTGGTAATAGCATAAGTCATCAGAATCTCACCACCCTTCCACTTAAATGACTGTCTTTTAAGTATAAAAAGGTAATATATAAATTACAGGTTTGATTTAATTGACCTAGGTTTGGTAGTTTCATGTGGGTTGATAAACAGTGAGGATTTACGTGTTTCAGATTTTAAGCTTTCCTAAGAAAGAAATGATCTGTTCTTCTTAAAGTAGCCAATAAATGGCATTTATTAAACCAAAGGCTTTTTTAGAAGTGACAATTTCTCTGAGCATGTTGTAATGCAAGTATTTATTGGATGCTTTCTGTAGTTTAAGTGCAGTCAACATTCTGGTGATCCTACCCCTTGGTAACATTTCATAGTTATGGATCTGGGATCTCTTTTAGTTCAAATCTCACAGATGTCTGATAGAATCAGTGAATGGCCTGGACTGCATCCTTTTGGCTGTTCAGGCTTTCTCTTTTGATATCCTTACTCTCTAGGACTTAATTTCTCCCGTTGCTGATAAATAACTCGACTCTCTTCATTTCACTGCCTACCAACAAATATAAAGTCAGGTAGATAATTTTATTTTATTTTATTTTATTTTTTTTAAAGATTTTATTTATTTATTTGAGAGAGAGAGAGAGAGAGCACATGAGAGGGGGAGGGCCAGAGGAAGAAGCAGACTCCCCGCTGAGCAGGGAGCCCGATGCGGGACTCGATCCTGGGACTCCAGGATCATGACCTGAGCCGAAGGCAGTCGCTTAACCAACTGAGCCACCCAGGCGCCCGATAATTTTAAATATAAAACCAACTGAGTGATTTTTTATTTGAACATATTATAAAACCATTTAAGTTGGGTTTTTTTTTTTTTTTTTTTTTTCTGAATTATTTTTAAGTATTCTTTGCCTTTAGTTCAATTGTCTCCTCTGGCTGTGGAAGTCATTCTGCCTAATGAAAAGGTTTAAAGATGCTCTCTAAAAATGCTCTCCAAAAGAACTGCCTCTCTGGCAGTTAACTCTCACGGGGATAAAGTACCTTTCAAACCCCTCACAGTGATGTTTAGTTTTAAAGCATCTGACCTGTTTGCATGCCCAGGTGGGAGTTCAACTCCCTGGAAGACCACTTAAGGCAGCAATGCAGCTCTTGAAAGAAGTTTTATAAAAGCAAAGCACCAAGCTGTAAAGAACAAAGCATTTTAATGTGAGCCACTATTACTTCTGCAAGAGCTCTGTTGCTTATCTGGAAAGACACACTGTGATTCCTAAAACAGCTGTGGAAATGCTACTCCTGGTGGGGTCAAATTGCATCTTGATTTCAGTCCTTGAATGTTGGTCCATCCTTTGCACAGTTTGCACAGTGAGTGAAGTGAATTGCAAGTATCTTTCCATCTTTCCAGGTAAGGAGGATCATTATTTATATTTTTGTGGTGCTTTCAAATTTCCCAATGATGGTCCAGTTTAGTTCTTAAATGACCCTGACAGTAATGCTGAAGTTGTGTTAGCCACTCTTTTCTGCATTGCTTCTCTACCGCTTAGTGCTCGGAGTGGATGTCTGGAGTACACTTAGAAATTTGTATTCTGATGATTTGATTATGTTGTCGTCTACCCCTTTAGACTTGAAGCTTCTAAAGGGTCATGGACATGTGTTCCTTATGCACAATATCAGTGCCTATTACCTGTAGGGGCCTCACAAATGTTTGCTGAAGTGAACAAATGCAGAGCCCCTGTGCCATTTTCTTTTTACCAGTGGTCTGGCTGACTACAGGTCCTGGGAGACTCAGCTCAGAGATCCTGTCCTCTAAAAAGCTGTCACTAGCACTCACCTCCCTGAGCTCACTTTAGCACCCCTTTTCTCTCTGCCCTGAATGATTGTTAGAATAGCTCTATCACTGCTTACACGATTGCAATGTAATTATTGTCCTACCCTGCTAGAATTAAGATTGGGGCTTGGGGTGCCTGGGTGGCTCAGTCAGTTGAAAACATCAGACTCTTGATTTTGGCTCAGGTCATGATCTCAGAGTAGTGAGATCGAGTTCCGCACCGGGCTCTGCGCTCAGTGGGGACTCTGCTTGGGATTCTCTCCCTCTCCTTCTGCCCCTCCTGTCTCTCTCTCTCTCAAAATAAAGACATAAATGTTTAGAAAATAAGAATGAGGCTTGAGTCTTAACTCAACTTTGAATCAGTGAAGCCTACTACAGTGCCTGGCACACAGTAGTTAACTCGATACATGTCTACTGATTTAGGAAGTGAAAGAAGATAAGGTTGTAATCATAGACTGGTTAGACCTTGAATGCCTTGTTCAGAAATTCAGAATAGAATTGAGGTACTTGCAAAATGCCTAAGTTTGATCTTTCTTTCCAGTGTGTTAATTATATAAACGATAAAAAGGAGAAATTAAAGAAAAAATATTCCTAACCAGTAAGATACATAGATTGATTTTAAAATACACCCATTGCATTTTTTGTTTCTAATGTATTCTGGAAGTTAATTCAGCAGCTAAGAGAGTGCCTTCCATGTGCCAGGTAATATGCAAGGTTAGGGATAAAGAAGCACAAAATATACTATTTTGCTTTTTGTCAGGTAGAATTCAGTTGTCAGCATAACATGGAATCACTGTTCTTTTACGTCATTTGGGCTAAGAATCATACTGGACACCCTCAGCTTTCTAGCCTCTTAATACCCATTCACACATAAAATCCTTTGATTGTAACTTGAAGTGTCCCTTTTATCCTTCCCCATTTCTCCCATATCACTGCCCTGCGTTGGTCTACTGTCATGGGTCTGCTATTCCTAGTATTTCACCTATGTGTTAACAGAAAAAATTATAGTATTGTGCGCTTATATTCATTTTGTTTTGTAATTTTTTTCAGTGTGTCTATGTCTACATGTTCTGTTTCTCCATCTGGATTAAGAGCAATACCTTGTGTGAGTTATTCACAAAGTTGTTCATTGGTTAAATAGAAGAGACATTAGTCTTGAATAAAAATACCTAAGGTAATCAATATCTTAAATTCTTCTACATTTCTTCCCCTTTCATTAGCAGCCGCCATGAATATATTATTTGTACAGTGACAAATGCTGGAAATGATTCTCATGGTGACTCTTGACAAAATATGTGAATGGGGGACTCTTTGTTGAGGAGGAAGATGGAGTGTACTCAGAATCATCAAGTACCTTTACGAATCATCATGGATGTTTCTAACCCCAAGATTCGTTTTACTACTTAGCAGACAATGTTTGTCTTCTCTAGGGTTGTGTAAACTAAGGAAATTAGACATCTGTTTTGAATGATTTGACCTTAAATCACATTTTTAAGTAAAGCCACATGAGTGTTATTATATCATTTTATTGCATTAGGAAGCAACAAGAATAAAACAGTATCCTCTGGGCTTCTGAGGAGATCCAGGGATTGATCTAATTGTTTATACTATATTAAATGTCTTATTTAAAATTCATGTTTTCCAGTGAACCTTGGTAGTTTGCAAAGAAATAGATTTTATTCTTATCTCTTTATTTTGCATTTGTCACTAACTCTTTTGTTTACTTGAGAAAAAATAATAGAACTAATTTTGGCTCCATACTGTCATCTTTAGCATGGTGGGTTTTAACTTCTGTTTTTAAGTAAGAGAATAGCTCATGTGATTTGAAAGTCAGCTCACTTTATTTTTTAGGAATTTTAATTCAAAGCTGAAGATAACCCTGATAAGCTTTAGTGTATTTTGTTGTTGTTCCTCTATTCTTAATTTTCTCCAGAGAGCATACACCACAAATATTTGGTTATCTGACTCTGCAGCATGCTACAAAATCTTGATTATATTTTGGTTTAAAACATCAGCCCTAGAATCAGATCGACTGGATTAAAATCCTGGTTTTCTGTGTGACCTTGGGGAAGATTTTTAACCCTTCTGAATATAAAATAATAATAATACTCCCCTCAATGCATTGTTGAGGGGATCAAATAAACGAATGGGTATGAAGTACTTAGCACAATGAGCAGCACATAGCAAGCATGCAATAGAGATTCAGTGGCAACAACAGTGATAATGTGAAGAGGAAGTCACAGTCATGGCCATAGTTAGAACTGAAAAGGCCACAAGACAGCTTCCTCTGGGCTCAAACCCACTGTCCCATTAGCCAGTCTGGTGTTAGCTGAAGTAACAGAGCCACTTTATGTAAACACTGACCATTATCATTCATAAATAAAAAATTACTCTTTTCATGTCTGGAGCAATTGTTTAGTATTTATATCCAATGAATTGGAAAATTAAATGTACATACCACTTTTGTCCAGCAAATTGGGCCAGCAGGACCCTATTCTACAGAAATAAAAATCTTAGTATGTTCGTATGGATGGCTATTTTATTGGAGGATACTTTGTAGTAGTGGGTATTAAAAACATGGAGCTGGGTCCCTATGTCCATTTTGGCCTAAAGAGTTGTCCATGTTATATTATTGATTAAAGCACAAAACACACTGCAGAGAAACATGTCAGGTTATTATTTTTTGAAAAATACAGGAAAAGGCTAAAAAAAAAGCACTCACTTCAGGTATGTAAATGCACATTTGTATGTATAAAATAGAGTTTTGAAGGAAATACAATATTACCTGAGTGGGATAAGTGTGTGGCCTTTTAAGAAACTGTTAGCTTTTTATAAACTTTAATTATGAAAACGTTTATAATACACAGGGTGGAAAACATTTCTGTGCACTCCTCACCTAGATTCAAACAGATAGAGAGAATCTTAAGTAGGCTCCTTGCCCAACATGGAGCCTGAGGCAGGGTTCAGGCTCACACCCCTGAGATCCTGCCCTGAGTGGAAATCAGGAGTCTGATGCTTTACCGACTGAGCCACCCAGGTGCCCCCCAAACTCGGTATCTTAAAATAATATCCATAGCTGACAATTCTGTGTGTCAATAATTTGGGCTGGATTCAGCTGAGTGGTTCTGCTGATCTGGGGGCTGTGCGTGGCTATTCTTGGCTGGGCTTCTTCACGCATCAGCAATAAGCTATACGGTCGACTGGGGCTGGGTGTATCTCTGCTTCACAGGGTCCCCTTCCTCTAGCAGGCTACTGGGACTTGTTCACCTGATGGTGAGCAAGTTTTCCTTTTCCCTTGTAGCCTTAAGTTTCTCAGCATTGGACTTTACTTCTTTATACACACGTGTATGTGTGTGTGTATATGTGTGTGTGTATGTATGTGTGTATTTTATATAGAGAGATACATCTATGTATCTGTATATATCTATGTATATATTTGTATATATATAAAATACACACTATACTATATATGGTATATATGTATTGACTCAAGAGGATTTAATGTTCTTCCTAAAATTATCTAAAAATAAAATAAAATCTAACTAATGTACTGCTTCAAAACTGAGAGGCAGCATGGTATCATACTCATGAGCACAGACTGAGTTACTTTGCCTGGGGTCATATCTCACATCTGCCACTTAACTAGCTGCAAGACCTTGAATAAGTTACTTAACCTCTGTACACCTCAGCTTTCTTGTCTTCTGTAAGATTTAAAAGGGTTACTATAGGGCGCCTGGGTGGCTCAGTTGGTTAAGCGACTGCCTTCAGCTCAGGTCATGATCCTGGAGTCCCGGGATCGAGTCCCGCATCGGGCTCCCTGCTCGGCGGGGAGTCTACTTCTCCCTCTGACCCTCCCCCCTCTCATGCTCTCTCTCTATCTCATTCTCTCTCAAATGAATAAATAAAATCTTTAAAAAAATAAAATAAAATAAAATAAAAGGGTTACTATATGTGCAGCACTTAGAAGAATGCCTGGTCCATATTAAATATTATATATATATATGTTTGCTGTTGTTACTCCTCATATTAATAGCCAATATATTTACCTATGTAACTATTGGAAAGTTTTTAATAGTTTTATAAATGCAATTAATAGCTTTCACAATCACCATTAATTATTGTAGCATTCTTTTTTTAAGATTTTATTTATTTATTTTGAGAGAGAGCGAGAGTGCGCATGAACAGGGGAGGGGCAGAGGCACAGGGGGAGAGAGAGAGAATCTCAAGCAGAGTCCACGCTGAGCACAGAGCCAGTCATGGGGCTCGATCTCACGACCCTGAGATCATGACCTGAGCCAAAATCAGGAGTCGGAGGCTTAACCTACTGAGCCACCCAGGCGCCCTGCATTTTGCTCTTGTAATAAGAAGCATACATTTATAATTCAGTGGACTTGGTAAAACTTTAACATTTAATCATGTTAGATTTTTCACCTTGAGTTATATCTAGAATGATTACATATATTTGAAAATTAATGTTTGGATGTTGAAAATAAATCCAAATGGCAGACTTGATTTGTATCACTGACTTCATTATATTGAATAGCTATGGATGGGGGCAGGCTGTGTAATCATGTGGTCATTGATAAACGTAACTACCTTGAAGTAGGCATCCAGCTATTTCATCTTGCTAAGCTAAAGCCACATACATTTGGCCAAACTTTGGCACATACCTACTGTGTATGTGCCAGGCACTCTGCTAAGAAAGATTGTATGTGAAGTATCTCATTTAATCACTGAACAGCCTCTTTGAAATGGGAACAGTTTTATCCTTATGTCCTACGTTAGGAAACCGAGGCATAGTGGAGTTTGCTAACCTGCTCAGTGGCATCCAATACATGGCTGAGTCACTATCCAAACACAGCTTGTGTGGTTGCAGAGCTCAGCTCTCCCCACCAAGCTCAGGGAGCCCCTGTGTCCTATCCTGCACCAGGATGAGGACTTGACCTGCACTAGTCTCCCAGGCCCCCAGAAGGTCATTCAAACAAGGTGTTCTTCTTTTTTCACACTATCCATGAGTCAGCTCAGGTTTAGAGTGCTTTTCATAAGATCACATAAGGCTAAGTAAGATTTGTAGGTGAGATTTCGAGCATGACTGTCTTTATGGTCTTTATTACTGGAATTCTATAATCAATGACAGTGCTTCCTTTCTGAACATGGGCAGGAGCTTCACCAGAACCTCACAAACATGTGGTCAGGAAAGTTTTACGTATCTCAGAAGCTTACATTTAAAATTGTATCTGACATTTTCTTTCATTTAAATTTTGTGATTTAGTGGTGAAGATGAATATTTTCCCAGACATCTCTTCACTAATTGTATTTTTGCTGATGCAAATTGCCTCTTCATATCATTTGCTATTTATTTATTGGTATATTGATGTTGCTGCTGATTAATTAATCCAACAAATTCCAGACTGTTTTGATCATTTATAAATTTGATATTGTATCATCAGTTCCATGCGGAGGCCAGTTTAATTTCCCCTCCTGACTCACGTTGTCGAGTTTTTTTTTTTTTTTTAATTTTATTATGTTATGTTAGTCACCATACAATACATCATTAGTTTTTGATGTAGTGATCCACGATCCATTGTTTTCGTATAACACCCAGTGCTCCATGCAGTACGTGCCCTCCTTAATACCCATCACCGGGCTAACCAATACCCCCTCCCCGCTCCCCTCTAAAACCCTGTTTGTTTCTCAGGTCCATAGTCTCTCATGGTTCATCTCTCCCTCCAATTTCCCCCACCCATTTTTCCCTTCCTTCTCCTAATGTCCTCCATGTTATTCCTTATGTTCCACAAATAAGTGAAACCATATGATAATTGACTTTCTCTGCTTGACTTATTTCACTTAGCATAATCTCCTCCAGTCCCATCCATGTTGATGTAAAAGTTGGGTATTCATCTTTTCTGATGGCTGAGTAATATTCCATTGTGTATATGGACCACATCTTCTTTATCCATTCATCTGTTGAAGGGCATCTCGGCTCTTTCCATAGTTTGGCTATTGCGGACATTGCTGCTATGAACATTGGGGTGCATATGGCCCTTCTTTTCACTACATCTGTGTCTTTGGGGTAAATACCCAGGAGTGCAATTGCTGGGTCATAGGGTAGCTCTATTTTTAAATTTTTGAGGAACCTCCACACTGTTTTCCGAAGTGGCTGTACCAACTTGCATTCCCACCAACAGTGTAAGAGGGTTCCCCTTTCTCCACAACCTCTCCAACACTTGTTGTTTCTTTCCCTGTCCATTTTTGCTATTCTAACTGGTATAAGGTGGTATCTCAGTGTGGTTTTGATTTGGATTTCCCTGATGGCTAATGATGATGAACATTTTTTCATGTGTCTGTTAGCCATTTGTATGTCTTCTTCAGAGAAGTGTCTGTTCATCTCGACCGTTCTCTAACACGATTCACAAAGATAAACTCAAAGTGGATGAAAGACCTCAATGTGAGACAGGAATCCATCAAAATCCTAGAGGAGAACATAGGCAGTAACCTCTTTGACATCGCCCACAGCAACTTCTTTCAAGATACATCTCCAAAAGCTAGTGAAACAAAAGCAAAAATGAACTTTTGGGACTTCATCAAGATAAAAAGCTTCTGCACAGCAAAGGAAACAGTCAACAAAACAAAGAGGCAACCCACAGAATGGGAGAAGATATTTGCAAATGACACTACAGATAAAGGGCTGGTATCCAAAATCTATAAAGAACTTCTCAAACTCAACACCCAACAAACAAATAATCAAGTCAAAAAGTGGGCAGAAGAGATGAACGTTGTCGAGTTTTGATATCTCCTCCTTTCTGCCCTCTGATCAGGCAGTGCGGGTCCCTGCGTGGCTCTGGCTTCAGACCCCAGCCAGACTAATGAAATATCTTCAGCAGAATCTTTGGTTCCTTCTTCAGGATTATGGGACACTCTCAATCATGGATGTTAACAGAACTCTTAGAGTGTTTTGGAGAAATATTTTTTATAACAAAGAATGATTTAGCTAAACTCCTTTTGAGTACCACCAGCAGGTTTCTGTTAAACTGAAAATGTCAAAGATGGTGCATTTTTAAAACAGTTAAGTTTGGTTTACATTTTCTATAGAAGCTAACTGTATAATTTCTTCTTAAAGCAAGACATGGTTTAGCCTGTTAGCAGATATACATGTGAAAATAAAAATCATCTCTAAATCAACACTAATTTAGGCAGACGCTTATATTGTGACGGTTTGTGTCATTCTGAGATTTAGAACAAAAATGAACTCGTTTCTAAAGATGTCAATCAATAAAAAACCTGACGTATGGGAAATTAAGCAGTCTCTTAAGAAAGTTCTGAACAGTATACCTGTCACTTCTCCATTGTACTTGTGGCTTATTTCCCAAGATACAGTCATTAGCGTCAGCAGATAGTTAAAAGGTTGTGTTTGCTTTACTCTGTGTTTGTTTTTTACTTGGAAATAATAAAGCACACACATAGTACTTTCCAGCTAAGGCAGGAAAGCAGTTTGGATGACATGCTGTAACATGAGTTAGTTCTCAGTAAAGCTTTACTTTTCTTATGAAAGGAGAGCACATTACTTCTCTGGATGGAACCCCCAGAGTATCCTCCATTTGCCCCGAGCCTCTTCATTCCTTCTTTTTTTTAAATTTCTTATTTAAATTCAATTTAGTTAATATATAGTGTATTCTTAGTTCCAGAGGTAGAGTTCAGTGATTCGTCAGTTGCATAGAACACCCAGTGCTCATTCCATCACGTGCCCTACTTAATGTCCATCACCCAATTACCCCATCCCTCCCACTCCTCTCCCCTCCAGCAGCCCTCAGTTTGTTTCCTATGATTAAGAGTCTCTTATGGTTTGCCTCCCTCTCTGTTTTTATCTTATTTTATTTTTCCTTCCCCATCTCAAAACTTTTTTTAGAACAGTTACTGGTTGACAGTTCTAAATCCACAAATTTTACAGGCCCTTGAGATTGTGGTTCATGTAAATGTTGGTAAACGTAATGGATCGGATTTGTTAATTCTGTGCATTTTTTTTTTCTTTCTGTGCTGAATACCAAATATCTAAAATATGATTACAGCTAAGCTCTGAGGTTCTTGATGGAGGAATTGGTCCAGGTTTTATTGTTCATAGTTTTCAAAATGCCCAGTATATATGGGCGCTCAGATGTATCCCACTGTGGCTAAAAGTGACCAGGTAAGGCGAATGAATTTATTTTGGGCAGCTCAGTATTTTATGAATAATAAATAATATAAATACCCATTCAGTTATGCTCTGAATCACTAAGCTGACAATTGCATATCTTTTGGGTATTTAATATAAATATCTTGAAGCAAGTGTTTTATGCGCATTTTCGGTATATGCTATGTTTATGATGCTTATTACTTAGGTGTATGCTATGCTTTAGCTATGCTTATTATTAATTTTATAGCACCTAGATTGCTGTGGCATTCCCTTGGGGAGAACAGAGTGCTGGGTCCTAGCTGGTCTGACTTGTAAGAAGGCTCCTGCCAGATGGGCTCGTCCCGTCCCCTTCTCCCAGTGAGAGTGCCACCTGGATTGGGGAAGTGAGGAAGTAGCACAGTTAATTAGGCAGTTTTGCTGGGGTGTTCCTGTGAAATGGTGTTACTTCTTTACCATCTTACTCTATGTTCACCAGCATATTAGGACTGTGGCCAAAATTAGTGCACCTAACAAATCGTCTCGCCATTTGTAATATTGGAGAATCCAAGAGAAAGACAAGAAGAGAGAGGGCAAAATAGAAAGGTGGATATGATATTTGGGTGAAAAAATATTTTTTTAAATTAAGGTTGTACTTTCTAATGGTTGCAAAATAAATATTTCATGTTTATACCAGGTGACATTTTTGAGAGGGGCATAGATGAGGCAGTAGGTGAAGAAGGATGCGTGACACCTGGTCTGCAGAATATGGATGTGGCTACGGATGTGGTTTCATCGGGCTGGAATGGGTGCTAATAAGTGTTTTTAAAGTGGTGGCACCTCCCTGCAGAGGCTTTGTTCCTTTGGAGTTTGCTCCCTGAGTTCATTTATTTCTCCACAGGCTTTCAACTTCCTTATTTCACGAGGTTTCTCATCAGAAAAGACTTATTCTTTAGGACCATTGTTAGTGCTGGCCGAGGGAGCAGGAGGAGGGATGTAATCTGGTTTTTTGGTATTTGAAGGATGAGATCAAATTTAAAATTACAAATTAAAAATATACAGCTCTCTTACAAAGGCAGCAGAGCAGAGTGTGGATCTTGTTCGTTTTGGTTATTGGGAGAGGACTTGTGGTGTGATCTTAAAGCATCCGTGGACTGTGGAGTCAGCTGTGGGCTGCTTGCACCCAGCACTCATTTACTTCTGTACATTGCAAAATGAAATAGTAGAATAGGAAATATGAGTACAATACACATACACATGATAAGAAAAACATTTCTTCATGGAAGTTTTGTGTCTATGTATGTTTGTGGGTGTATGTATATAATGTAGGTATGCACACATAACATCACACGTGTATACTGGGGTGCATATACAATATTTTGGTACCATGATGGGGCCACATGTTTGAAAAATGTTGGTTTTAGAGCATTTCATTTAGAGCCTGAATGTGAAAAATTCAGATTCCCTTTAGCTCCATCAGATGCTGTTGGTGGACCCTTTGATGAGCGAACTGTTCTCTGTGTTTCTGTGGGTCTTTATTGTTGGGGGGATTTAATGAGATGGGATACATGCAGCCCTTGGCCCAAGCACTGGCTGGCACATTTGATTCCCTGCATTCTCCTTTTCTCCTTAAGAACAGCCAAGATATGTTCTTGGAGCTCTCTCCCTCTCCTCCTTGCCTCAAACCTGGTTCTTTTTTGAATTCAGCCTTGCTGCTACCTTTCCATTCCCCATGATTATAATTGCCTCTTCTCTCTCCACTCGCTTCCCATTCTTCTTTTGTGTTTTCTTCGACCAATTTCTTTCACAGCCAAAGGGCTTGGCCTGATAGCCTTCATCTTTGGGTTAAGAAACCAGAGAATTTTTTTTCCTTCCTTTCTTTCAACTTGTCAGTCTCAGTCTTTTTCTCCCACGTTAAGAAAAAAATGTACACTTGGGTACTTGGGAACCCGGCACGCTATACAATTCGAACTTCAAGCCTGTGCCACTTGGTGTGGTGTGCACATCAGAGCTGGTCAGCACATTGTTCCTGCCCATGACCACTATAGAAATTGAGAGCAAGTCTTTAGAAAATTTTATAGAAATTTGACAGTGTTTTTACATTTATTTAGTACAATAACAAATTTGGGCTTGTGTTTTGCATGTCTTTTTCTTCTTTTTTGGAAATCCATGTTTATTGCATTTTATATACATTTGATCTGAGATGTGTCAAATATTTTTTCAAAAATGGTCCTTTATCGTAGATTGTTCGAGAAGCACTTCTCTAGATAACTGAATTGTTACAGCTGGTGTATATAATAGGTCAGAAGAAAAAAGAATGGCCCTGTAAACTAGAGGCAGGATGTACACCTGCAAAGATGCAACTTGTAAGCTTTCTGTTTAGCTTTTGGATTTTAAATCTACAAATTTGAAGACATGGTCACAGAGGAAAAAAAAAATGAAGACAAAACAGCCAAAGTAAGAGAAAAGCTAATGAACAGTGTGCTTTTACTAAAATTAAGAGGCTACAGAAGTGAATTTTATAGTGGCATTAATATTTGTGGGGGTGGGAAATTTTCCCTTCTTGCCTTTGTCAGGGAGGAAAAATTTTCTCCTGAGCTTCAAGGTTTTTTTGGCTGGTCTAAGGATTAAATTGACGTGAGACAGATTAACAAGAGAAAGTAAAACTTAATTACATATGTACGGGGGGGGGGGTGTTCCAAAAGAATATGAAGCCCACAGGCAGTCAGGTAGTTGAGGCTTATGTGCCCTTCAGAGCTAAGGAGAAGGGAGTGGCTGTCAGGGACTTCAAAGAGAGGAAAGACAATTCACAGGAAGATGAAAAGAGTAAATGTTTGGCAAACAAGTGTTTGGGACACAGAGAGGAATGTCAACAAACAGACTTTTCTAAGTTCCTCCCTGTCCACTACACCTAGTTCATATTATACAGTAATTATCTGTGGTGCTGGCTTACCCACCGGAGCAGCTCCTCTATCTAAATTCTCTTAGGCATTTAGGGGGAAGGTCAAAGTTTCTTCCTGAGCCTTCCATTTCTTCAAAATAATCCGTATGTCAAAGAGACACACATTGGGGTGGCCAATTTTGCTCCTCTGCACCTTCTAGGTTCTTTGACTGGTCTAATAATTAAATTAATATGAAACAGATTAACAGGAGAAAACAAACAGAAGGTTAATATTATGTATGCTTGCTGTATATATGGGAGAGACCCTAGAAAAGGAACTTTCTGAAATGGCTGAAGCCATCAGCTTGAATACTGTCTTCAGCTAAAGACAGAGGATGTTGGAAGTGGCGAGTCTGGGAAGGAAAAGCACAGTCAACAAGTAAGGTTGTTATGTAAATTTAAGTCTTTTTCTTCATTGACAAGAGTTTCTAGAAATTTGGTTATTCCCCTCTTCCTGGCACAGAAAGGGAGACACTGTTACAAACGAAGCTTCTCCTGGTAAGTGTCTCTCAGGCAAGGGTAACTTCTACTCAGTTTTGAGAGCTTCACCTGTTTGTGCTGTTTCTTAAGAATAACCAACTACTACTAGGTATTCATCCAAAGGAAACAAACATAGTGATTCGAAGGGGCACATGCACTCCAGTGTTTATAGCAGCAATGTCCACAATAGCCAAACTGGAAAGAGCCCAGATGTCCATTGACAGATGAATGGATAAAGAAGATGTCATACACACACACACACACACACACACACACACACACACACACACACACACAATGGAATATTGCTCAGCCATCAAAAAGAATGAAATTTTGCTGTTTGCAATGACACAGATGGAACTAAAGGGTATTAGGCTAAGTGAGACGAGTGAAAGACAATTTTCATACGATCTCACTCATATGTAGAATTTAAGAAACAAAACAGAGGAACATAGGGGAAAGGGAAGGAAAAATAAAATAAGATGAAAATAGGGAGGCAAAGCATAAGAGACGCTGAACTCTAGGAAACAAACTGAGGGTTGCTGGAGGGGGGTTAGGTGGGGGGATGGGGCAACTGGGTGATGGGCATTAAGGTGGACACTTGCTGTAATGAGCACTGGGTGTTATATGAACTCATGAATCACTAAATTCTACCCCTGAAACTAATAATACACTATATGTTAACTAAATTGAATTTAAATAAAGAATTTTAAAAAAGAGAGAAAGAAAAAAAAAAAAGAATAACCAGCTTAAAATAATCCCCATGCCAAAGAGACACACTTGGGGTGGAAGATCTGCTCCCTTTCAAGTTCATAAAATGCTGCTTCTCCACCAGCCAAAGTATTTAATAATGCACATAAGTCTCTCTTCCTGCTGGATGATGGAAAACGCTCCCTTTTTTGTTGGGCACACAAAGTTTTTGAAAAGTACGAAGAGAATTCACGCAATTTCCTTAGCTTTTAAAAATCTAGAGCCTCTACCACACGGATGCAAATTTTAATGATGGGGTAGAAGGGAATAACTAATTCTATCTAGCTGTTGCCACTGTCACAAACAATGATGGAAGATAGTCCAATCAAAAGCATTTGCCAGTGGATATGATTAAGCTAAATTTAATTCACCGAAAATTCAAGAATGCGAATATTGCATGTTCTCATAACGGAGTTTTCCTTTTCAGAGAACCAAAATAATTATTCTTAAAGATCTTCAAAGCGTGCTTTAAAAACTGCCCCTTTTGAAGCCAGCTTTGTTAGGTGGAGTTCTTTTCATTTGCCTGCAATGTTATAGTCTCTACTTCCTCACTTGTGACTTAAGGGTGTTTTGTTATTGGAACACAAACAGAATTTCTATGCTAATTTGAATTCTGATTTCTTTTATTTATTGGCCCAGTTGGAGTGTTTTTTGTTGGGAAAAAAAAATTGAGGTAAGGAAGTACCTACTGAGGGAGACCCAATTAGTCTTTGAAAATGCATTTCCTCACAGTCAAAACATTGAAGCAGGAGGTGAAAATTAAACATTCAGCCATATAGGGATATTTTTAAAAACAGACTTAATAGTCTAAAATTGAATATAAATGCCTTGGATCCTTTAAACATTGGCGAGTTGACTTTCCTTTCATAGCCTATAGGTGAGAAATTCAATTAAAAGGCATCTCTTCCCTCCCACCTGCCATTTCTGTATGCACAACTGTGCGTTTACCCCCAGGATTCTGGGTTTGCCAGACTGTGCTAAACATAAGTGTTCACACTTTCTCATGTAAACTCACCATAAGACAATAATGTAGCACTGTCAGGAAATACTTGCATTGACTGAAATGTCATCTTCTCTAATTCGAAGCCATGAGGATAAGTCCTCATGACCACACATAGAAATAAAGATCCCCCTCCCAGAGCTTAAATGTAGAGGCAAGATCAACTGTGTTGAAGGTTTTGTAACCCTTCAATACTAAAGTTCCTCTCTCATAAAGAGAGGAAACTTAAAAATTACCATTTAGCTGAAATAGGATAGGACCAAGAAGGTTGTGAGGTGGGCAGGTGGAAATATATCTGCTAAAGAATTGAAGATAATTTAGAGAAGCCACGCATTTGGATGAAGTATGAGGAATACAGAGTAATAGTAATGCTGATCACCCACAATTTTTGAACTTGTGCTATTTGGCAAGCATTGTCCTAAGTGCCTTTATACATTAATCATTAATTATGGGGGCTACATAAAAATACCAATTGAGAGACTCTGGAGGAGAAAAAAAAAGGAACTCTCAGGTGACCATACCCCAGAGAAGGGGCTTGGTAAAGGGAGACTTTTCATCCAAAAACATGTGTGTGTTGACCATAGTGCTGCTCAGGTGGCTTCTCTAACTGTTGAAAGGAAGAAGAACTTTGCTTGTGACCAGTCCGAGCAGAATTGCTTCCTGAAGCTAGAACAGGTGAAGAAGATGGTGTGGATAGAGCTGGCGCGTCCTCCAACACCACACCTGTGTTCTTGGAAGATCTCTTGACTCATTTCGCAGAATCATACATTGAAAGTGATAGATTTTGTGAGAAAAATGGGGCTGGGGCTGGCCACTCAAAATCTATGCAATAGCTCTCTAGCTGGAGAACCAACAAAAACAGTAACAGCCCTTCTAAAAAGACCGGTCCCATCAACTGACATCTGGCCTTCAGAATCCCAGTGACTCCATTCTTCGCCCTGTACCCTGAGGCTCTGGCTTCCTCTTTCTACTGTAGTCAGTCCCTTCTAATAGAGCACTTTCTGCCAACCTAAAAATAGGATCCAGGGTTTGTCTTCTTCATCAGTCAATGTTCTTTCCTTTTCAACTCAGGAGGGGAGCCGAAGCTCCACGGTTTCTTTCTCTGTTCTTGCAGTTTCCCAGACAGCTTCACAGAAACCACTAAACTTCTTGGCACTTCCTCCCCTGAGTGAAGGCACTTGTGTGGGACTGGAGCTTTGTTCAAAGGTCATCATGTAGCCCTTTATTGAGATCAGTCAAAAACTTTAATGTCCTGCCGAAAGTCACACATGAATCCAAGGGACTTCTGTGTTGGATGGATGTCATGCCCCTATTTGCTAATCCATTTGAGCTAATCTGCATTACAGAAGCATACCCAGGTAACAAAACAGACTGTATTTTCTGGCTCAAAAAGGTTAAAAAGGAGGAAGGAGTATAAAAATTAGGATCATTTGTGTATTTGTAACTTACAATACCTGAATTTCACCTTGACCTCAGTTAAAAATTTCTGTATACATTAGACAGCTCAAACAGCTGAGAGAGCATTTTGTGCTGGAATGGTGTAATATGGAGGATTGGTTGCACAGCTAGGGGAATAGTATTTTAGGGATTCCTGGTGATTCCCTGAACAGTAATGGTAGGAAGCTTTCCAGTTTATACCAACATGTGAAAAGAGACTTGTCTGTTTCAGCTTCATCCAGGCATCCAAACTCGATGTCTCAGGATACAGGAAATACATGCTTTTGCCGTCCTTTGCGTATTGTCCTGTTTACCATCCATGGCTGCCTGAGTTTCGCTGATGGAAACACTGCAAGAAATACTTTTCTTGTACTAAAGGTTTTGGTGATTTAGCATTGACCTCAAGGCCATGTCATGGGCGGCCCTGTCAGTAGGAACATACATTGTAACTATGTTGCAGGTAACAGAGCCCCACGTGATCAAATACAGAATATATCTGCTTATATTTACTCAGAAAAGTACGATTTTTAAGTCGTGTTATAAACACCAACAGCCAGCTTTAGATTTGTGATGGGGTTGGTCTACCCTGCATATTTTGAATTTTTTTTTTTTTTTTTTTACATTTTATAGACTCTAGCTAACCCGAATCATTTCAGTGATGTTCTGTTGCCACCTGTCCCCTCTCTGTGCCCCCCAACTCATTCTTAAGTCACATTTGTAGTTCTTCCTTATTACTGGAATATATGTTCCATAGATAACCCTTCCTTGTGGCTTGGCTTTCATATTTCCAGGTGCATAACATTCATCTTTTGAAAAATTGCTCTATTTTCAAAGAGCGACTGTAATTTTCCTTCACTGTCATGAAGGGGTTTTGTTTTCTTCATATACGCTCAAACGGCACATGAAGAAACATGGTGTTATTGGAGTGTAACAGGGTGAGTAGTGGGCTGGAAGCTCAGAGGCTCGAAGTTTTGGTTTGACCATGAACTCATGCTAAAACCTGGATAAACAGCTTCCTAATCTCTCTGTGACTCAATTCCTGTTTGTCTTGAATGCCATTACCCACAGTTCACCTTACACAGGGGCACTGTAGGGGTAACAGCCGAGGGTAAACATTTTCTGATATCCCTTAACAGTAGCCTATTAATTTATATAAGATATGCCTACATTTGGGTTTTTTATTTTGTCCTCATAATAATTCTTTGGGAAAGGCAGTCTTCTTTTGCTGCTTAGGAAATCACAGCTTGTAGACAAGAAAAAAAATCTACACTTGTTCTAGTAGTGTATGTATGTTTTTGGTATCTGTTGAGTATGTACTAAAATACAAACACACACAAACATACATACACACATACACATGTCCTTGAAAATTATGGTTCACAATATGGGAAATTTTTTTTTTTTTTTTTTTTTAAGATTTTTTTTATTTTATTTATTTGACAGAGAGAGAGAGACAGCTAGAGAGGGAACACAAGCAGGGGGAGTGGGAGAGGGAGAAGCAGGCTCCTGGCCGAGCAGAGAGCCCGATGCGGGGCTCGATCCCAGGACCCTGGGATCATAACCTGAGCCGAAGGCAGTTGCTTAACGACTGAGCCACCCAGGCGCCCCCACAATATGGGAAATTTTAAAAAGAATACTTAACTGGGGAATAGTCTCCTCCTTCCAGTAGAAAGCATGAATCCAGCCATATGTGAATAGTATTTCTTTTTTCATCTTTATGTTCCAAATTTAGGTGTTCTTTCCCCTCAGAGTTTCAATACATTTTTTCCTGTCTGCCAAAAAGGCTTTATGATATTCTGTTTTCTGTTTTATCTCAAACATTTTGCTTTTATCTTTCTTTATATTTACATAAAGAAAGATGAAAGCAAATATATGATATATAAAATTCATATAATTATTTTAATTGCCATTTCTGTTGATCTTAGACATGGGGAGGGCCCGAGTGACACAGCTGATGCCAAGGTATCTGGAAAGCTTGGATCCACGTGGAAACTCTTCAGCAGTCATGGGTGGGCTGGTGCTATGGATGTAAAGATACACATTGCTCATAGAGATTTCTGAGTATGACCATCCTCTGATTGGCACAATGATTGCATCAGTAGGCTCAGTCATACTGGCCATGAAAACACCTCCACTATCAAGAAGTCATTTGTTATGGCAATGGGGGAGGGGTGATGGCAATGAACTGCAAGAAAGTTATATTACATTAGCAACAAGGAACATTGTAGGGCCAGTAAAGTCTTCTAAGATTCCACAAATCAGGCCAATGTGTTCTCTCTCTCTCTAGGTTACACGAGAATATTAAAGGAGCTGCAATTGCCAAATGGTGGAGCTGTTAGAGAATAGTGTTGTCCCATAGCACTTTCTGAGATGATGGAAAGGTTCAGTATCTGTGCTTCCCAGTGTGGTAGCAATCAGCCACACGAGCCCATTCAGCACTTGAAATGTGGCTAGTGTGGCTGAGGACCTAAGCTTTTAATATTACGGGTTTTTACTTAATTTTAATGTAAATAGCCACATGTGGCTAGTGACTACCAGATGATCAGTGCAAGATAGTAAATTATGCATATTTTTGTTACTTAGGAGACTAAATGCAGTAACTTCAAGGGAACTTTCCATTCACTGATCTTGAGAATTCTTTGAGGTGAAAAGGGGTGAAAGAGATGGGGCTCTCAAAGCCTAAGTAAGATACGTGACATTGCAGTGTCAACCCATCATGTAAATGATGGTGGCTTTGAGAGATGACCAGAAAGTAGTATTTCTGGTTGTAACTCTCCTTTGATTTTCTTTCCACAGGCTCTTTCATGCTGGTGAACACATCTGGGAGACCTGAGGGGCAGAGAGCCCACCTCCTCTTACCTCAGCTGAAAGAAAACGACACCCATTGCATTGATTTTCACTATTTTGTATCCAGCAAGAGTAACACTGCTCCTGGGTTACTCAATGTCTATGTGAAGGTCAATAATGGGCCTTTGGGGAATCCTATCTGGAACATATCTGGAGACCCTACCCGCACATGGAACAGGGCAGAACTGGCCATTAGTACATTCTGGCCTAATTTTTATCAGGTATGCTCTTTGTTTTCATTTCCTGTTTTGATGCATCTTCTAACTTCTGAAAATACAGTTTTTGTATTAGTATAATCAGAGAATGTGTAAGAAGTGTAGGTATTTTTTTAATACTGATGTTAGGGAAGCTTGTGCTATTTGATAGGGAGTGTATTAAGTCTTTGTATGTTATCTTGAGAAATGAGTAAAGAACACCTTTCAAACTTGTTTATGCATATATTGTTTTAAGAAAATAAAAGAAAAATAAAAACAAAAATGTTGTTTTAAGTAACCTGAAGCAGGACAGGAAGCGCTATCTGCAAGTGCTATATTAAGTGGGCCATATTGGACCCACAGAGACATAGCACCTGATTCTAAAAGAGGAGACTCCTTTGTTCATGAGTTGCTCTCAGGAGTAAGTGAATCATTAAGAAGTGAGCCTGATGGACCAGGTAGCAAGGTGCAGGGTCCTGTTCCCATCCCTATAAGCAATGGGAAGAAAAGAACATATGTAGGATAAGTCCTTAAGTCCTTGTCATGGAGGGGCTGCTGTCCTGTTATTTGCGATGTTCTGTTAAGACCCACGTTACCCACTTGGAGTTCTCACTGAAAGTAACTAAAGGGTGGAGGCCAGGAACAGTTAAAAAGTGGTACCAAAGCAACCCTGACGTCTGACCTCATGTGCCTTCTGGCGGAGAGTGACTTGTATCACAGAGGCATCCGGACTCAGGATCAAAGGTGGAAAAATCGTGACAATGGCATTTGGTGCTTTTTTTCCTTTTGTCCACAGCACTTTTAAAAAATAACTTGATTTTGAGAGTACTCGATTAATTTCAAGCTAAAAGGATTCATTAGGAGGATTGAGATATTTTGCTTTTCTCTTTCTTAATTCCTTTGGCTTGCTCAGGAGCCAGCTGGAACATGGATCCAAGATCATCTCTCAATTTAATTGAGGTGCTTGGCTAGACTCAGGGAAAGGAAAACTGAGTCTCCTCAAGGGCTGCTTGTCTTTCTAATGGCAGGAACAACACCCAGGAATCCATTCTGCAGGTTTGGTGTTTATTAGGGCAGATACATCAATCCCACTTCCTCTGCCCCTAGATTTGATAATGGGAATAAATGGGCTGTCACTGTTGTGCCTGATTTGTCTGTGTACCCTTTTACCTGCAACAATTTCTAGAATTTAATGATTGAGAAATTCATGTGTCTTGAACAGTACACATGTAAATTGTTAAATAGTACACA
The DNA here is from genome assembly GCF_964656455.1 of Halichoerus grypus. Classification (NCBI taxonomy): domain Eukaryota; kingdom Metazoa; phylum Chordata; class Mammalia; order Carnivora; family Phocidae; genus Halichoerus; species Halichoerus grypus. Next base: position 56,604,832 of record NC_135724.1, read on the forward strand.
CATAAATTGTTAAAATCTTTTAAAGGTACTCTTCTTTTAAAAGTGTTAAAAATTTAGATAGGTCTAAATTTAGCAATCTACTGTTAGGAATTCATCCCAAGGAAATAAGGAAGAATGGTTGCAAATAATTAACTACAAGGATTTTCATGGCAGTTTATTTATAATAATGAAAAAATCAGAAGCAGTATTATTTCCATCATTAGAGGTTTAGTTAATTTGTTACCTCAGTACAAAAATGCATTTTGCAACAATTAAGAATAATGTCATGGAAGACCATTTAATGATCCACTTAAGCTTATGTTGTTAAGTGGAAACACTGGTATAAAACAATACATTCCACAATTTAAATTTTACATATTATATTTTTTAATTTTAAAATTATATTTATATGATTAAATATATATATAAAATAATGTGTGTATATATATATTATAAAATGAAGACTGTGCTGAAATAAACATATTAAAAAGTGGTATCTCCCTAGCTAATAGGGTAACAGGTGATTTGAACTTTTTTTCTTTATACCATCAGTCATATTCTAAATTTTCTCCAATATATATGTACTGTTTTTATGTATAAAACCCCAAAGAGTAAAGTAAAAAAAAAAAGTTTTTCTTCTACAGGGAAAATCTCCTATTTAACAAATAACCTTTTTTATAACTGTATTAGCAATCAGTGGTATAATTAAAAAAAATACGGCCTCTGGGACAAAATTTCTCCATCCATAGTACTAAAATGGAAGCAGGGGAAGTGGGTTTGGTTAAGCTAGGCTTCCAAAGACTTTCATATGCTGGACTAAGTTAAGAGGCTGAGTGTTTTTAGAAACTTCTTTTGGAGGAGACCTTCCCAAAGTCGAGAAGGCGTAGGTGTGTGATGTTCCCACTGCCCCCCTGGCACCTGCATTAGGTTCTGCCTTCGCCCCCAGGCATCTGCTGGATGGAGGCAGTGGGACAAACTTCTAGGCAAGATCAGAAGGTAGGTCTGCTCATATGTGCTCTGACTTTCCTCTCTTTCACCTTAGCACTGCCTACCCAGCATCTCTAGGAGTGAACTCTCTTGGGCCCCTCAGAGCCTCCAGAGTACAATGCATTGGTTTAGTTTTGACTTTGACCGCAATCCAGATCTTAAAGTTGTATTTTGCCTTTGTGTAAACTCAGGCTATGACAGAATACCAAAGACTGGGTGCCTCAAATGATAGACATTTTTTGTTCATGGTTGCAGAGCCTGGAAATCCTGCAGGACCCTCTCCCTGCCTTGTAGATGGCCGGCTTCTCTTCTCAGAGGGTGCTTAGCAGCCTTTCCTCTGAGTGTGTATCTGGAGAGAAAGAGCTCTTGTCTCCCCTCTGCTTCTTCTTAGGATGCTAACTATGGGGGCTCCACCTTCATGACCTCATCTAAACTGAATTACCTCCCGAAAGCTCCATCTCCAGATATCATCACACTGTGGTCAGGGCCTCAGCATATGAAAATGGGGAGGGACACATCATTCGTCCATAACAGCCTTGGCACACCTAGCTCAGACAGTTGAAATTAAAGGAAGGATTTAGTTTAATGGTCTTAGGAGATCAGCCTTTAAAAAGGAATTCTGGAACTATATTGGAAGTGAGGTGGTCTTATATATTAGGCCATTGTGATTTCCAATGAATTCTTCCTTTCTTGGGCTCTTTTGAATAAAATATTTTGCCACCCCCCGGGCGCCTGGGTGGCTCAGTTGGTTAAGCGACTGCCTTCGGCTCAGGTCATGATCCTGGAGTCCCTGGATCGAGTCCCGTATCGGGCTCCCTGCTCGGCAGGGAGTCTGCTTCTCCCTCTGACCCTCCCCCCTCTCATGTGCTTGCTCTCTCTCATTCTCTCTCTCTCAAATAAATAAATAAAAAATCTTTAAAAAAAAAAAAAAAAAATATTTTGCCACCCCCATTGTGAACCTCTGACCCCATCCCCCAGGCGCACCTACTTCCCACTGTCACGTCTCTTACATAATGAACAGTGCATGACTTACCAAATCGAATCAGAACCTAAGTCTCACTCTCTCTTTTTGGTTCACTGGTTGATTCATTACGAATAGCTTTCTACTTTGGATTTAAAAGTGGATTTGTAGAGATTCTTTAATACAGCACTGCTAAGTTTTTAAGAATCTGGTGATCAACATCTGTAAAGGGTTCAGATCCACTGAAAGTGCCCTTGTTAATTTAATTTCTGAGCTCTCCAACCAAACATTAGTTTTTAAAGTTGTAAAGGCGTAGTGAAAGACATATTTCTCCTTTATCTGCTGGGCAGTAAACATATTGAAATCATTACCCTGATAGTAACACAAGCTATCAGGTAAATGTCACTCTGTAGATGTTACAGGAGAGATGCCAGCAGGAAACCTCCCAGACACTAAGCAATAGGCCTTAAAATCACCATGTAAGACCTAAATGAAGTTTCCCATTTGGGATGAGAAAGGCAAACCGTATTAACAAAGGTGAATAAGAAGGAAAACACCTACCAAATCCTGTTTCCGCCCCTGGCCCAAGGTGTCTGCCTAACTGGAGATGACCAGAAAAAAAGCTAGAAAAACCAGGTGTCTATGCATGGGCATCACCGCCCAAGGAAGGAGCTTCCTTGCATATTGTGGTCCTCAGCACATTGTGTCTTTACTGAGAAAAGAGGGCTGTCAAATCCTGATGCTCTTAAAAATGTGAATCATGCCTGAGCCCATTGCACTAATTTCCCAAATAGATTTATCTGTAAGAAGTTCTGTGCTAGTCTAAGGATGTGAGTCTGCTCTATGTGACTATAGTTAACCCTTGAACAACATAGACGTTAGGAGCGCCAACCCCCCATGCACTGGAAAATCCATGTATAACTTTTGACTCCCCCAAAACTTTACTAATAACCTACTGTTGATAAGAAGCCTTACCAAGAACATAAACAGTTGATTAACACACATTTGTATGCTATATGTCTTAATACTCTATTCTTATAATTAAATAAGCTAGAAAAAATGTTATTAAGAAAATCATAAGGATTTCAGGTCTCACATTTAGGTCTTTAATCCATTTTGAATTTCTTTTCATGTGTATGGTGTTAGAAAGTGGGCCAGTCTCATTTTTTTTTTTTTTTTTTTGCATTTAGCTGTCCAGCTTTCCCAGCACCATTTTTTGAAAAGACTTTCCCCATTATATATTCTTGCCTCCTTTGTTATAGATTAATTGACCATGTAGGTGTGGTTTATTTCTGGGCTCTGTCCCATTCCATTGATCTATGTGTCTGTTTTTGTGCCAGTAACATACTGTTTTGATTACTACAGCTTTGTAGTATCGTTTGAAATCTGGAATTGTGATACCTCCCGCTTTGTTCTTCATTCTCAAGATTGCTTTTTGGGTTTTTTTGTGGTTCCATACAAATTTTAGTATTATGTGTTTTAGTTTTATGAAAATGCTGTTGGTATTTTGGTAGGGACTGCATTCAATCTGTAGATTGCTTTGGGTAATATGGACATTTAGCAATATTAATTCTTCCAATCCATGAGCGTGGGATATCTTTCCATTTGTTTGTGTCGTCTTTAATTTCTTTCATCAGTGTTTTATAGTTTTCAGAGTACAGGTCTTTCACTTCAAAAAGGAAATATGTTTCTAGTGCTGTTCTGTCGTTACTGAAAAAAATCCAGGTATGAGCAAACTCACACAGTTCATGCCTGTGTTGTTCAAGGGTCAACAGTATTACATTTTGAATCACAAAATATAAAAAATATTATTCTGGTGTCAAGTGGACATGGTTAATAATAGTCAACATATAAATGATGGCATCTTTAGGAAACAGGCCATTTCTGGGCTAGAAAGCTGAGGACAAGATAGTAGGACATGAACATCTGAAGGAATTGGGACCCTTGAGAGACCCTCTCTCAGTGCACAGGGAATCTGCTTCCCCCCAGACATCACCTCTACATTAGAGAATTTAGGCTGCAAGATACAGTAGAGAGATCTAAAACATTAATACAGAGTGAACATATACTTGAAATATTACTATGTTAAAATATTTTATATTCGTATAGCACTTTATTTCTAAAAGATGCTTTTCACATTTTATTAAGTAGCTTTGATATAATGAGTTAAGATTGATGAATTAACTGTTTTAAAGGAATTTCATATTATAGTATTATTTGGAAATGGGTAGCATCATAGTATAGTAGAACATATGATTTGGGTTAAACAGAACTGATTTAAATATCAGCCCTGTTTACTACAAGTTTGGGCAACTGACTTAAACTTATGGAACCTCACTAATTATGGAACTAAATATAAAGGCAGTGCAGGGTGTAAAGAGGAATGGCAAAGCACAGTTAGGCTATTCTAGCCTTTCCATAAATAGTGGTAGTTTATTGAGATTAAGATTATGGTAGACAGAACAAGGGGAATAGCTAATATGAGTGCTTTCTCCCTAAGTCACTCTTTAAATGTGTTTAGTGGAATGGCAGAAGGTGCTCAGTGAAAAAGGGTTACAGGAATGAATCCTTCCGTGAAAGTAGGTGAAATAAAGTGAACCGGGTTTCTTTCCACCAGAACATTCCAGAACTTACTGTCATATAAAAATGCGAGGTGAGGTTTCCTGAGTGTTTCTGGTATCAGCCTGCTCTGGACTTTCTACCATGGGAAGCAAGTGCTCCAGATAACTCCATCTGGGGGACTGACACACTGGGCTCCTTCCCTCTGTCCTGTCCTTTACTCTCTTTTTGGTCAGGATCTCTTTTTGGGTTTTGGCTACTACCCACTAGTTTTTTCTCAACTTGGTCAGAATCTGAGTTTTGCAGCTGTTGGATTTGGAGAGGTTTTCGCTGAAAGTAGACACCACTGCCCCATGTACTTTTGCTAAATAGTAAATTTCCTTGGGCATCTCTTGTTTTCCTAGTCTTTCCCCTAACATTATCTTACCTTGGCATTTATAGAGTTTCAAAATGTTTCTTGGCAAAGTGTTCTCACCATAGCAGTCATTCTGTGTAGATTGTCCTATTTTTAGGAGAATAGTATTCTGCAAGTACAAATCACAATGGTAACCTGCGTGGAATGCACCTAATTGTAGGTTAATTGCTGTTCATTAAAACATAAATTGTCAAGTATTTGGCGATTAACACATATTTAATTTCTTAAATTTACTGTTTGTCCTAATTGCTGCTACTTAGAACCTGCTCCTCTGTTGGGCGGCAGCAGTGAGCACTGCCAGCTGCTTGTTTTCATAAGGGCACCTGGGCTGCAGGACCACTTCCTTTGATTTAGACCTTGACTTCCTGCCATGTTAACAATAGTATTTTCCTCTCACAAGCACCTTCTTGCTTTATTGTGCTAATGAAAAAAGAGAGAGAGAGAGAGAAGGATTCAATTTTGATTCTGTATCTTCCTCTTCTCTCTTTTCTTTCCCACCCCTCACATTTCTGGAGGCTATCTATCAATTTCTCAGGGTTCCTAACCCTGCCTCTACCCAGAGATGCCTGGGGAATGACCTACTCATACCTTCTCCTGCTTTTGGAATATAGTGATCATGAATCCAGTCAGAGGCAAAGGAAGCAGTGATCTTTAAGATAAGTGGTTGCTTTGAAAAGAAAAAAAATGCATAGATGGCTTTGAAGTCCCCTCCCCGTGCTTCTCAAGAAAGGGGTTGGGCTGGGACGGGTGGGTGGTGAGAAGAGGGAATGTGAGGACCAAGTCAGAATGATGAGTCTTAGTATTTCTTTAGAGTCTCCCAGTTAAAACAAATTCTTAGATGTATGGGGGGTCCTGGGAGAAGAAGAGGCATGGATTCCAGCCACGACCTGTTCTAAATTCTCTGTGCAGTGAGGACACAAAGGATCTTGGACTTTGGGAGAGGCTAAACCAAGATCCGCCCTTTTCCAGTCTGACATCTTGCCTGGTAGATGAGGAGCTGAGAGAGTAGGAATGACTGGATCATTCCATCTTTTCACATTAAACTCCAACCTTTAGTCCCTATCCAGCCACCTTGGATTCTTTGCTGTATTTGCCTTCAGCCCACTTACTTTGCTAGAAAGTCATGGAAAGCTACTCTGAGTGGCATCAGCTCTGTCTACATTTGCTGCACATATCACTGATCGATCTCTCACAGCCACTAACTCAGGAAACAAATAGCTTAGCCCTGAGCACTGCTCTGTCCAGCTGCTAAATCCCAGGAAATCCTGAGGGGGCTGGACAAATCCAGAGCATAGTCCCTGACTGGCTTTGCCAACACTGTTGCCCAACAAACTTGGATTAACTCCTCACAAGAGAAGCCAATAACTCCAGAGAAGATGGTTTGGAAAAGAGAAAGGGAGAAATTTATGTTGGGTGCCAGCAGCCTGGGTAGGTGGTAAGCTCAAGCCTTAACAACTGGTCTGTCTGCCCATAAGATGGACACCTGGAGTTTTACCAGAAGAGAATCCGCGGTACGTGCAAGAGAGCAGGCAGAGAGCATGTGATCATGGTTGGGGGTCAGTACGTGTTCAGTGGGTGATCATGGTCAGGGAAGGGGACATGTGAGGTGCGGTCTTCTAGGCATTTTGCTGCTATCAAGGCTTTTTTAGTCTGGTGGTTGGAATGTTCCAGTTACTGCAAAATGTTTTCATCAGTGCCTCAAGAAAGTTTGATAAGAAATTAGAACAGTGAGGTAGACCAAAAGAAGTGGATTCTGGGGAAGACAGTGGAGTAGGGGAACCCTAAGCTCACCTCGTCCCATGGATACACCTAGATAAAACCTAAATTAGTGTAAATAACCCAGAAAATGACTCGAAGACTGGCAGAATGGGCTCTCCATAGCTAATTATGGAGAAGAGGCCACTTCAAAAACAGTTCTCCAAACTGGCTCCAGGTCTCCCACAAGTACACCCATGCAGACCTTGCTAACACCACGTGCCCCGGCCTTGCCTCCTCCTGTGGACCCGTCTCTTCTAACCCGTCCTCAGCAGGAGACCATCCTAAGCAGCGCCAGAGGCATGACAGTGTGCAGGCAGCACTGGCAGGGGCCAGCACCACTCCAGAGTGATTCCTGACCTGGGGAGAGGGGAAGATAACGACACACACCAGCTGCAGCAGCAGGCTGAGGGCAGACATGTGGTTTGCCTGCAGGTCCTACCCACCAGTGAAAGTCTTTCAGGGGACAGTGCAGGGAGAGCACCCTGCCATTCAGTGTGACTGTAGCTCTGGCAAACATCTGGTCTGACCCAACTCAAGCCCAAGGCAGCTCCAGACTGGCCCCTTAAGAGCACCCTAGGGACCAAACCCTGCCCACAACAGGCAGAGAGAGCTATTGTGGATGACTGGCCTGAAGGCAAATGCAGCTCAGCCACAACAGTATGGCCCATGCAACACAAGCAGGAGACACCTCTGAAGTGCCAAGTTCTAGTGAACAGGGGACATTGCACCGCAGTGCAGTACAGGACCTCTTGTTCATAAGGCCACTCTTTTTAAGAGCAGGAGACATAGCTGACTTTCTTAAAACACAGAAATAGACACAGAGTTAGACAAAATGAAGAGTCAGAGAACCATCTCCCAGATGAAAGAACAGGACAAAATCACAGCAAGACAGCTAAATGAAATAGAGATAAGCAATATGCCTGATAGAGAATTTAAAGTAATGGTCTTAAAGAAACTCACTGGACTTGAGAAAAGAGTGGAGGACCTAAGTGAAACTCTCAACAAAGAGATATAAAATATAAAAAAGAGCCAATCAGAGATGAAGAACTCAATAATTGAAATTAAAAATAAACTAGAAGGAATAAATAGCAGATTCAAGGAAGCAGAAGAACAAATCAGTGAGCTAGACTACAAGAGGAATGGAAAGCAATCAAGCTGAATAGAAGAAAGAAAAAAGAATAAAAAATGAGAATAGGATTCCATGATCATGGATTGGAAGAATTAATATTGTTAAAATGTTGATATTACCCAAAGAAATCTACAGATTTAATGCAGTCCCTATCAAAATACCAACAGCATTTTTCACAGAGCTAGAACAGTCCTAAAATTTGTATGGAACCACAAAAGACCCCAGACAGCCAAAGCAGTCTTGAAAAAGAAGACAAAGCTGGAGGCATCAGAATTCCAGATTTTAAGTTATGCTACAAAGTTGTAGTAATCAAAACAATATGGTACTGGCACAAAAATAGACATATAGATCAATGGAAATGAATAGAAAGCCCAGAAATAAACTCATGATTATATGGTCAATTAATCTTTGAAAAGAAGAATATGCAATAGGAAAAAAGCAGTCTCTTCAACAAATAGTGTTGGGAAAACTGGACAGCTACATGCAAAAGAATGAAGCTAGACCACTTTCTTACACCATACACAAAAATAAACTCAGAGTGGTTTAAGGACCTGAATGTGAGAGCTGAAACCATAAAAATCCTAGAAGAGAGCACAGGCAATAATTTCTCTGACGTTGGCCTTAACAACTTTTTTTGTAGATATGTCTCTGAGGCAAGTGAAACAAAAGCAAAAATAAACAATTGGGACTACATCAAAATAAAAACCTTTTGTACAGCAAAGGAAACAATAATAAAAAAAAAAACCCAAAAGACAACCTACTGAATGGGAGATGGTATTTGCAAAGGATATATCCAATAAGAGGTTAATATCCAAAATATATGAAGAACTTACACAACTCAACACCAAAAAGCCAAATAATCCAATTAAAAAATGAGCAGAAGGGATGCCTGGGTGGCTCAGTCGGTTAAGTGTCTGCCTTCGGCTCAGGTCATGATCCCAGTGCCCTGGGATCAAGTCCCACATCAGGCTCCTTGCTCAGCAGGGAGCCTGCTTCTCCCTCTCCCTCTGCTGCTCCCCCTGCTTGTACCCTTGCTCACTCTCTCTTGCCCACTCTCTCTCTCTAACAAATAAATAAAATCTTTTAAAAAAAAAAAAGAGAAGACATTAACAGACATTTCTCCAAAGAAGACATCCAGATGGCCAACAGACACATGAAAAGATGCTCAACATCACGAGTCATCAGGGAAATGAAAATCGAACTTGCAGTGAGATATCACCTTACACCTGTCAGAATGGCTAAAATCAAAAACACAAGAAACAGCAAGTGTTGGTGAGAATGTGGAGAAAAGGAAACTTCATGCACTGTTGGTGGAATTGCACTGGTGCAGCCACTGTGAAAAACAGTATGGAGGTTCCTCAAAAGATTAAAAATAGAATTACCATATGATCCAGTAATTCCACTACCAGGTATTCACCCAAAGAAAACAAAGAAACTAATTCATAAAAATATGTATCCTTATGTTTTTTGCAGCATTACTTACAATAGCCAAGATATGGAATCAACCCAAGTGTCCATTGATTGGTGAATGGATAAAGATGTAGTATATATACACTATGGAATATTACTCAGCCTTAAAAAAGAATGAAATCTTGCCATTTGCAACAACATGGATGAATCAAAAGGATATATCGCTAAATGAAATAAACCAGTCAGAGAAAAACATATACCATATGATTTTACTCATATGTGGAATTTGAATTCATTTAATTCAAATGAAGAAAGGAAAACAAGAGGCAAAGCAAAAAACAGACTGTTAACTATAGAGAACAAACTGGTGGTTGCCAAAGGAGAGGTGGGTGGGGGATGGGTAAAATAGGTAAAGGGGATTAAGAGACACACTTAACATGAGTAATATATGGAATTTTTGAATCACTCTATTGTACACCTGAAACGAATGTAACAATGTATGTTAATTATACTGGAATCAAAAAATAATATAAATTTTAAAAAATAAATAAAAACAATAGGTTTCAGTTAGAGCATGAGTTAAGAGGTCTATTTCTGGGTTTGACTGTTGGAGCTATAGTTGAGCAAGAGGGCTTGGTGACCATGCTCCACTGTCAATATTCCCTTCCATTTTTATGGGAGGGTGGCTGCCAGTCTCAATTTGGCTACTTCCTGCTGGACAGGGGAGATGGAGGGGTTTTTCAAAGTGGAAGAGATGTACCTGTTGCTGTATTAATTATTTCTGACTCATTAAAGCGTGTGAATTGAAAGAATATAGCTTAGGTACACACCACAAGGTAAGCCTGAATCCCAAATAGAACCCTGCTACTGAGAGTAGAATAGCCAAGCCCATTTTGATTATTTCTTTGAGGACAGACTTTTTATCTGTTGGCATCCATGAAAATAACTGTGAAAACCAATATCTGATTCCTTCCCCTATTCTGTCCAAGAAAGTGGTGTGCTGGCCCATGGTTATTGTAACCATGTACTTTGCCATTTAGTTTTCTTGATGCTTCTTTCTACCTCTGATGAAGCATTAATATGGACCCAGCAAGATGAATTAACAATGACACAAATTCCCTGTTGCTCAGCTAGGATATACTCTAGAGCCATACAGTTATCCAGGATGACTTTAGCAGGGGAATCTAATGATGTATGATCATTAGCCACGTTGGTTAGAATTCAGGGCAAGTTGTGAAGCACATGTTGATGTGCAGCAACCACCCCCCTCTCCCCACCCCTGCCATGGCAACAACATATGACTAGAGAAATACACATCCCCATCAGGTATGTTGCCTGGGAGGTCATGATCTAGTGTGGTGAATACCTACAGGGAGCTGGCCCAGTGCTTATTTTTTTGAGCAGGGTGAAGGGAGAAGGCAGTCACCCAGGTGACCAGAGATACTGTTTTGGGATAGAATTTGTAACACAGTCCATGGCCCAGGGGACTCTGTCTAATTTTAAAATAAAGACAAACCCAGCCAGAGCACAAAGACAAAAGGTGGGAGAATCGGCCCACCAAATGGGCAGCTCACTCCATCCAGTCTCTACCCAGCTGAACCTGGCTGTGAATATTATCCTTAGCTGGAAAAGAAATAGACTGTTGTTTACACATAGGAGTTGGTTCTTTTTTGCTTCCTGTGGTATCTAATTGGGGAATATATGCCTGTTTTTTGTGTTTTGAAAATTACCTCCTTTAGTATAGTAATGAGAGGGACTGTAAGACACGGGGGTGCCTTCTGATCATCTTGGGAAAATCTAGCTATTCTAACCCTATACATTATTGTCTGAGCCTTAACGATTGGAAATCAGTTGCCCTTGGGAACTCCTGAGGTATCGTAAACTGGGTGTACCAAAGGGTCTCCATGGTCCAACACCAGCTGGGTTTTTGGGTGACATTTCCAACACTTGACAACACACGTAGTTGAGACCAAAGCCTGAGTTACCCGGACTAGTGTGTTATCTTTCCAACCTAGCGAAAAAGAAGACATGATTAATACAAAGCACAGAATAAACATAATGGTTATGTATTCTTTTTTCTAAAGAGGTCTTTTAAGTCCTGGTTAGTGTGACTTTCCCAGTAGGAAGGTTTGGTGTCTCTTCTCTCTCCTCCTTTTCTAAGTATGGGCACCGTTTAACTCTGGTGTGATGTATCCACAGCTTCACTTTGTCCAGTTTCAAGGAGGAATGGGTGGTTCATAGGACATCAAAAGGTCCAATCCATTTTTCAGTTAATTTTGGTCAGGTCTGTGTTCTTTCCAAGTTTTTAATAAGAGCTTGTCCCCAGGTTGAAATGGGTGCAGTGGTTCTTCCAACAAGGAGGCCATCCTAGAGGAAGCAAACTGATGAATGATGGTTAATATTTTGGTTCAAGTGTTGTACATATTGTTTAATTTTTGTTTCTCCCCCTATTTGGGTGGGGGCCAGGAATGATCTTCCATAGTTCCATAGGGGCTCCATTTGAACCCATTCTGAGGGGTCACCCTGATGTGGAGAAGGGCAAGCAGCAGTTCCCTGTCTCATGTTAAATGAGTTTCTTGACACAGCTTTGTGATGGTCTTTTTCAAAGTATGGTTCATTTTTTCCATTTTTCTCATCGAATATGGGCTGTGAGAAACAGAGCAGCTTGTTTCATACACTTCCCCCCCATACCGAATACCTCAGAAGCAATGTCCACCAACAGCTGCTACTGTCTTGACCTTCTGCAGCTTCTTTCATATATCAGGGGCACTTTGTCCAATAAAGGTCACATTAAACATTCTCAGATTTTCAAGAGCCTCGGGAACCTCATTGGTATATTTTAGATAGGCTTGATAAATCCTCTCCAGAAACTCGCAGGGATCATCATTTAATTTTTGTTGAATTGCCTCGACTTTAGTAAGCCTTTTTTGCTTTGGCACCCTTCACTTTAGTCCCATTAACTTATACCTTCAGTAGTGGTTCAGATGAACCATTCCTTCAGCAACAGTTGGGTCCCAACCAGTTTTGGCCACCAGGACTGCCCCTGCTGGTAACAGGGTATTACCTGGATTTTTATCATACACATGCCAGTCACTCACTAGGAGTTGCTAATCGGCTGTAAGGAGCATACTTCACAGAGTCTGCATATCTGCCTAAGGAGGCTTATTGGTAGCAAGAATAGTAGTAAACAATTCAGACATTTTCTGAGGATCCTCTCTACAAAGTATGGTTTGAATTTTTCCAGTTTAAAAGGTCTGAGATAGAGAAAGGGTTGTATGTCCAATAATATCTGGCAGGCTGTCTCTGGGGATTCATCCCTACAGGATAATGCTACCAAGGAAATGTCCTGTTCCAAATTGGGGTGCCTCGTGACCACATTTGGTGTCCTGGAAGGTCTTGAAAGGGGAGAATGTTCCTGCCTCCAGGGGCATAGCTAGGAGGAGGAGAAACTGGGGTAGATGGAGCTCTGTGATTATCCACATTTGGGACCAGTAGAAGTCCCAGGGCAGGGGGTTCGAAGATTGTAGCAACCCAAGTTGCTCATATTTTCCTCATTTGGCCTGCTGTCCTCACACACATTCACCCCTGGCTTTCTCTCAGTAGGCGCACTATCCTCACATGCTTTAACCTCTTGTCTGTCTTTGCATCATGAGCTTAGAGCCTTTATGTGCTGAATGTCTGTTACTTAACAGCTTAAAAGCCTGAACATATAGAATTTCATTTCATTTGCCAGGTCTTTGACAAAATAATTCTAATTGGAGGATAGGATGGTAATTTAGAGACCCATATTTTTCCTCTTATTCTAGTCCGTACATGGGCCATGCAGTGTTGCAGTAAGAAATCATCTTCCTAGTCATCAGCTTACAGCTATATGTGGATGGTGCTGCCACAGTGCACCCCAAGGGACTGTCAGACGGAACAGAAGTAGTGTTTCCCACCCCAGAAAGGGAAGAAAGGAATGAGTAGGAAATGAAAGAAACCAAACCAAACAGAATCCTCTTCCAGATTCCTGCAAAGGGAAGCCGAATTCCTCAGTGAGATGAAGTTGGGGACGATTAGTTGTACAACCATGATTTTACACTGCTGGGTACCAAGTGTTGGACAGTTTAGCCCTAATGTAGAAATCAGAGGGTTCCCGTCAGCACTGGTATAACTTCTCCAGAAACCCGAAACTCAGTGCTTCCCAAATCCGTTTCTCTTTTTCAAATCACGCATGAAGCGGAAGCTGGGTCAGCAAGGGCAAGATAGGGACCCTCCCTCACAGGTGGTCTCGGGGCAACTGCTGGGACTTGCCCTTGGCCACCCGCCCCTCAGAGGCAGTTCACCCGCAGGGAGGGGCTGAGGCACCTACCTGGTCAGGAGTCTGTGAGATGGATGATCACCCACCAAAGCAGCATGCCCTTCCTGGCTGGCTCGCCAAAAACTCTTATCCATCCATCCATCCACCTGTCATAGCCACTAACTCAGGAAAGAATGAGTGAGTCATAGGGGCTGTCTTGGCTAACTGCTCCTATCCCACCTGGGGAATGCCCAGGAAACTGGACAGATGGGAAGCACAGCTCCTAGCTGGGTCTGCGCATACTGGTCCTGACCAAACTCGGATAAACTGGCCGCAAGAGGAGCAGTAACTCAGGAGAAGAGAGTTTGGAAAACCCCTGGGTGCAGGCAGCTGGGGGTGGTGGCATGGATTGGTTACCAATCCACCTCTCCCCAGCAAGATGGACATGTCGAATTTACAGGGGTGGATACATTGTACCTTGCACATAGAGAGTGTGATGATGGTGTGTTTAGCCACCCCCCTACCCTTCCTACCTCTTGGATGTGGTATCTTCTCCATAATTAGCTGTGGAGAGACTGTTCTGCCAGTCTTCTGTTGTTTTCTGGGTTATTTACACTGATTGGGTGTTACCTAGTTGTATCTATGGGACAAGGTGAGCTTAGGGTCCTCCTGCTCAGCTGCCTTTACGGGAAGTCCCTGTTCTCTGCATTCTTTGCTTAAAGAAGAGGAATAGTATGTTTTAAGAAATCAGTGGGGACACACTTGGCTGTCACGTTAGTATAGACCTAAAGCTGCATTTGGGAAGTGGATCGATTCACGTGATGGTTTTTCACCTTCAAGGATACTACTTTTATTTATTTATTGTTAAAATCTTACCACATCTCTGAGTTTCATTCTCAGCTTGTATTTAGTATTTGATGATCAAGGATAGGTACTTATTCGGGGTTAACATCTCATACTTCTCTGTGGCCTGTGAATCCTTGCTTATCCACACTTTTCTGTATAACTTTACTATTTTTTTCCTCAACCTTAATTTTCTTCCATATCCCGTTTTATAGAATGTATATTTGAGCTATTGTTAGAAAAGATTTGAAAAGAATACTAGTTATTTTTAAACATGAAAGGAAAAAACAACAGAAAAGTGAGGAAAGTCATGTTTTTTGGTTGAAAAGTAGATGAAGTCATATGAGAATGAGCTAAATGAATAGGCATGACCAAACACCAATAATTCACTCCAAGGAGAATCTTGCTATCCTTTGAATACCTTTAACTTTGGGAAAGTAGCCTTTTATTTTATTTTATTTTTTAAATTTTATTTTATTATGTTATGTTAGTCACCATACAATACATCATTAGTTTTTTTTAATATGGTGAATAGTTCTATTTTTTTAAATTTTATTATGTTATGTTAATCATCATACATTACATCATTAGTTTTTGATGTAGTGTTCCATGATTCATTGTTTGTGTATAACACCCAGTGCTCCATGCAGTACGTGCCCTCCTTAATACCCATCACCGGGCTAACCCATCCTCCCGCCCCTGCCCCTCTAAAACCCTCAGTTTGTTTCTCGGAGTCCATAGTCTCTCATGGTTCGTCTCCCCCTCTGATTCCCCCCCTTCATTTTTCCCTTCCTTCTCCTAATGTCCTCCATGCTATTCCTTATGTTCCACAAATAAGTGAAACCATATGATAATTGACTTTCTCTGCTTGACTTATTTCACTTAGCATAATCTCCTCCAGTCCCAACCATGTTGATGTAAAAGTTGGGTATTCATCCTTTCTGATGGCTGAGTCCATTGTATATATGGACCACATCTTCTTTATCCATTCATCTGTTGAAGGGCATCTTGGCTCTTTCCATAGTTTGGCTATTGTGGACATTGCTGCTATGAATATTGGGGTGCATATGGCCCTTCTTTTCCCTACGTCTGTGTCTTTGGGGTAAATACCCAGTAGTGCAATTGCTGGGTCATAGGGTAGCTCTATTTTTAATTTTCTGAGGCACCTCCACACTGTTTTCCAAAGTGGCTGTATCATTTTGCATTCCCACCAATAGTGTAAGAGGGTTCCCCTTTCTCCACAACCTCCCCAACATTTGTTGTTTTTTGCCTTGTCAATTTTTGCCATTCTAACTGGTGTAAGGTCGTATCTCAATGTGGTTTTGATTTGAATTTCCCTGATGGCTAATGATGATGAACATTTTTTCATGTGTCTGTTAGCCATTTGTATGTCTTCTTTGGAGAAGTGTCAGTTCATGTCTTCTGCCCATTTTTTTTTTTTTTTTTAAGATTTAATTTATTTATTTGACAGAGACCGCGAAAGCAGGAACACAAGCGGGGGAGTGGGAGAGGGAGAAGCAGGCTTCCTGCTGAGCAGGGAGCCCGATGTGGGACTCGATCCCAGGACCCTGGGATAATGACCTGAGCCGAAGGCAGCTGCCTAATGACTGAGCCACCCAGGCGCCCCTCTTCTGCCCATTTTTTGACTTGATTATTTGTTTTTTGGGTGTTGAGTTTGAGAAGTTCTTTATAGATCTTGGAAATCAGTGCTTTGTCTGTAGTGTCATTTGCAAATATCTTCTCCCATTCTGTGGGTTGCCTCTTTGTTTTGTTGACTGTTTCCTTTGCTGTGCAGAAGCTTTTTATCTTGATGAAGTCCCAACAGTTCATTTTTGCTTTTGCTTCAACTAGCCTTTGGAGATATATCTTAAAAGAAGTTGCTGTGGCCGATGTCGAAGAGGTTACTGAGGATTTTGATGGATTCCTGTCTCACACTGAGGTCTTTCATCCACTTTGAGTTTATCTTTGTGTATGGTATTAGGGAATGGTCAAGTTTCATTCTTCTGCATGTGGCTGTCCAATTTTCCCAACACCATTTATTGAAGAGACTCTCTTTTTTCCATTGCATATTTTTTCCTGCTTTGTCGAGGATTATTTGACCATATTGTTGAGGGTCCATATCTGGGCTCTCTATTCTGTTCCATTGGTCTATATGTCTATTTTTGTGCCAGTACCATGCTGTCTTGGTGATCACTGCTTTGTAATATAGCTTGAAAACAGGCGATGTGATGCCCCCAGCTTTGTTTTTCCTTTTCAACATTTCCTTGGCGATTTGGGGTCTTTTCTGATTCCATACAAATTTTAGGATTGTTTGTTCCAGCACTTTGAAAAATGTCATTGGAATTTTGATCGGGATGGCATTGAAGGTATAGATTGCTCTGGGTAGCATAGACATTTTAACAATGTTTATTCTTCCGATCCATGAGCATGGAAAGTTTTTCCATCTTTTGTGTCTTCTTCAACTTCCTTCATGAGTGTTCTGTAGTTCCTAGAGTATAGATCCTTTACCTCTTTGGTTAGGTTTATTCCGAGGTATCTTATGGTTTTTGGTGCTATTGAAAATGGAATCATTTCTCTAATTTCTCTTTCTACAGTTTCATTGTTAGTGTATAAGAAAGCAACTGATTTCTGTGCATTGATTTTGTATCCTGCCACATTACTGAATTGCTATATGAGTTCTAGTAATTTGGGGTTAGAGTCTTTTGGTTTTCCACATAAAGTATGTCATCTACAAAAAGAGTTTGACTACTTCTTTGCCAATTTGAAACATTTTATTTCTTTTTGTTGTCTGATTGCTGTTGCTAGGACTTCTAGTACTATGTTGAACAATAGTGGTGAGAGTGGGCATCCTTGACGTGTTCTTGATCTTAAGGGAAAGGCTCTCAGCTTTTCCCCATTGAGGTTTATATTCGGCTGTGGGTATAGATGGATTTTATGAACTTGAGGAATGTTCCCTCTATCCCTGTATTCTGAAGAGTTTTAATCAGGAAAGGATGCTGTATTTTGTCAAATGCTTTTTCTGCATCAATTGAGAGGACCATATGGTTCTTCTCCCTCCTCTTATTAATGTGTTGTATCACATTGATTGATTTGTGAATGTTGAACCACCCTTGCATCCCAGGGATAAATCCCACTTGGTTGTGGTAGATGATCCTTTTAATGTGTTGTTGCATCCTATCAGTTAGGATTTTGTTGAGGATTTCAGAATCCATATTCATCAGGGATATTGGTCTGAAATTCTCCTTTTTGATGGGGTCTTTGCCTGGTTTGGGGATTAAGGTAATGCTGGCCTCATAGAATGAGTTTGGAAGCTTTCCTTCTGTTTCTATTTTTTGAAACAGCTTCAGGAGAATAGGTATTATTTCTTCTTTGAACGTTTGGTAGAATTCCCCAGGGAATCCATCAGGCCCTGGACTCTTGTTTTTTGGGAGGTTTTTGATCACTGCTTCAATCTCGTTACCGGTTATTGGCCTATTCAGGTTGTCAATTTCTTCCTGTTTCAGTCTTGGCAGTTTATAGGTTTCCAGGAAGGCCTCCATTTCATCCAGATTGCTCAGTTTATTGGCATATAGTTGTTGATAATAACTTCTAATAATTGTTTCTATTTCATTGGTGTTAGTCGTGATCTCTCCCCTTTCATTCATAATTTTATTAATTTGTGACCTTTCTCTTTTCTTTTGGATTAGTCTCGCCAGTGGTTTATCGATCTTACTGATCTTTCAAAGAACCAACTTCTAGTTCCGTTGATCTGATCTACTGTTTCTGATTTCTAATTCATTGATCTCTGCTCTAATCTTAATTATTTCTCTTCTAATGCATGGCTTAGGCATCGTTTGTTGCTTTTTCTCCAGTTCTTTAAGGTGTAGAGTTAGTTGGTGAATTCGGGATTTTTCTATTTTTTTGAGTGAGGCTTGGATGGCTAAGTATTTCCCCCTTTGGACCGCCTTTGCAGTATCCCATAGGTTTTGGACCGATGTGTTTTCGTTCTCATTGATTTCCATGAATTGTTTAAGTTCTTCTTTGATTTCCTGGTTGACCCATTCTTGAGCAGAGTGGTCTTTAGCTTCCAACTGTTTCAATTTCTTCCAAATTTTTTCTTGTGATTGAGTTCCAGTTTTAGAGCATTGTGGTCTGAGAATATGCAGGGAATAATCTAATCTTTTGGTATCTGGAGACTTGATTTATGACCCAGTCTGTGATCTATTCTGGAGAAGGTTCCATGTGTGCTCGAGATGAATGAGTATTCTGTTGTTTTAGGGTGGAATGTTGTGTATATATCTATGAGGTCCATCTGGTCCAGTGTGTCATTCAAAGCTCTTGTTTCTTTGTTGATTATCTGCTTAGATGATCTGTCCATTGCTGAGAGTGGAGTATTGAGGTCTCCTACAATTAACGTATTGTTACCAATATGACTCTTTATTTTGGTTAACAGTTGGCTTATGTAGATGGCTGCTCCCATGTTGGGGGTGTAGATATTTACAATTGTTAGATCTTCTTGTTAGATAGACTGTTTAAGAATGATATAGTGTCCTTCTGTGTCTCTAACTACAGATTTAGTTTAAAATCTAATTTGTCTGATCGAAAATCTAAATTTGTCTGACCCCAGCTTTCTTTTGAGGTCGTTGGCATGGAAGATGGATCTCCATCCCTTCACTTTCAGTCTGGATGTATCTTTAGGTTCAAAATGAGTCTGTTGTAGACAGCATATGGATGGGTCCTGTCTTTTTATCCAATTTGCAAACCTGTGCCATTTTATGGGAGTGTTTAGGCCATTCACGTTGAGAATGATTATTGAAAGATATGAATTAATTGTCATCATGTTGCCTGTGAAGGCCTTGTTTTTATAGATTGTACCTGTAAATTTATTTTCTATATCACTCTTGGGGTCTTTCTCCTTTTATAGAACCCCCCTTAATATTTCTTGCAGGGCTGGCTTAGTGGTCACATATTCTTTCAGTTTCTTCCAGTCTTGGAAACTCTGCATCTCTCCATCCATTCTAAATGACAGCCTTGCCAGATAAAGTATTCTTGGCTGTATGTTCTTCTCGTTTAGTACCCTGAATATGTCTTTTTAGGCCTTTCTGGCTTGCCAGGTCTCTGTGGATAGGTCTGATGTTATTCTGATATTCGTCCCTCTATATGTAAGGAATCTCTTCCCCCTAAGTGCCCTTAAGATGGTTTCCTTGGTTCTAAGATTTGGGAGTTTTACTGTTACATGCCAGGGCATTGGCCTGTTTTCCTTGATCTTGGGAGGGGTCCTCTCTGCCTCTAGGACATGAATGTTTGTTTCATTCCCCAGATTAGGGAAGTCCTCAGCTATGATTTGCTCAAGTATATCACCATGAGTTCTCTCTCTCTCTCTTCACCCCCTCATGGATTCCAATAATTCTGACATTGGAATGTTTCATGGTGTCACTTATTTCTCTGATTCTATTTTCATGGATTCTCAGGTGTTTTTCCCTGGCCTCGTCTTTTCCCTGTTTATCTATTAATTGGTCCTCTAGATCACTGATTCGTTCTTCTGCCCTGCTTACCCTAGCTGTTAGATTATCTAGATTAGATTGGATCTGATTGATAGCATTTTTAAGTTCTGCCAATTCAGCTTTCATTTCTATTTCTAGAGACCCTATGTTGCCATTAATTGATTTCTCCATTCTAGCTATTGTCTTCACAATTGCTAGCCTGAATTCCATCTCCGACATCTTGGTTATATCTGAATCTGTAAATCTGTGGCATAAGTCATAGTCTCTGAGTCTTTCCTATTTGGGGGTTCCTCCTCCTAGTCATTCTTTTGAGGGGTGGTTGAGGGAATGTATAGAGTCCAAATTATTGACCAGAACCCAAGCAAGATGCACCTGTTTTATAGGGACCTTAGGGTTGCTGGCCTCTTGTTTTCCCAGCCTGTCTTCTGGGGGAGGGGCCTGCTGTGCTGTTACTCAGGCAACCCTGTTTGGGCAGAGTAGCCCTGCCCCCTGTGGTGGGGGATGGGCTCAGTGGAAACTCGTTTTTTGGGTCTTTTGTTCTCTGGTGGCTTTCTGCGTCTCTTCCGAGAGTCAGAACAGAAGAGACCATTTCCAACCCTCTGCCTCAGAGGGGAGAGATCACCGTCTGTTCTTCAGTGAGCTCTCCAGGCTACACTGTCTCCATTTCTGTCTGTGCTGTTGTAAACTGCAGCGTCCTGGGTTGTGCGCCCCTCAGCAGTGCTCCCAGTCCTTGCCTCCAGGTTGGGGCATGTCTCTGCCCTTTGTGCTTCTAAAACTGCCAGCCACTCCCAGTTTGGATGCGTGGCCCCGCCACTCCAGGTTTCCAACCAGGGACTGCCCTAAAGTCCTTTCCCCGCCGCTGCCGGTCTGCGAATCTGTGCCCGTCCCCAGCGCGGGAGGCTGTCACTCACCGGTGTAGTATCCCCATGGCCAGGCTCCCTCCCGCTGCCGTTTATCCTCCGATATCTGCCCGCGGAATCACCGCTCCCTGCGTGGTACCTCGAAACCAACCACCTGCAATATTCTGTTTGTAGAGATCCACATCTATCTTCTTACATCTCAGGCTGATTTTGTGGGTGCTCAGAGTGGTCTGGTAGATATCCAGCTCAATTCTGGGGACCAGTTGGAATAGGGTCCCCTACTCCTCTGCCATCTTTTCCCCCCTCGGGAAAATAGCCTTTTACTTGAGTCAGTTAATATGTCCATATAAACAAATATTTCAATATTTTTTTGCTGATTTTTTAAGGTCATATAGGTTGTGGTTTTGCTTTGGCTCTTTATTATTAGAGGAAGTTTTCTTTTACTATATATGTTTTTGTAAATGAGTATGATCCACCTTTGCTTTTTTTTTTTTTTTTAATCAAAACCAGAAGGGATCTCCCAGGTTTTGTGTAGGAGGACAGAAATATGCTATTTAATCCCCTTTGTCCTAGGGAATTGACACATGACTTCCACCGACACTTTTTCCATGGTGAGTATTTGTGTGGGTAAGCAAACCCCTTTTCTTTGCTCATACATAGAAAGGAATAGTGGCATCATGGAAATCTAATTTTGCCCTTCACTGAAGCAGGGAGAATCAGGGATGCTGAAGTGTTAAACTGCTTTCATCTCCTGTTTGGCAGGCATCTGAGGGATAGCCTGATGTCAAGCCCCTCACAGGCCAACCTCCAAGGTGGCTTTTCATGAGCAAACGAAAGAGTGCTAGTTAGTGGTTTAACTGCTTGTTTACTACCTGAGAGCAAATGGCTGTTCCTAAAAGCTCCAAAGACTATGGGATCCAAGATCTTGTCTCCTGAGATGTTATTTGTTGAAGTATTGAAAGAATATCGATTCTCTTTATTCTACATTTCTTTACATCCCGTGACTGCAAATAGTATCTGGGAGCCATCAGTAGAAATGAGTATTGTGTCCTTCCTGTGCCCGAGTCCTTTGATAGAAATGGGGACTCAGTGTGAATCCAATCCTCAGTTCTCATGCAGTTAATTTTCATTCATGGTTTTTATGTTGTGTGAAGCCACAGTGAGTGCTGGCTGAGTTAGTGAAAACTGAACTGTTGCTTCCATGGGAGGAAGTAAGGGATTAGTCCTGCAAGCCTCCGGTCTCAATATTTTCATTAACTCATCAACACATATAACCTTGTTTTATGAGTCTCTCTGTTAAGGACTCCTTAGTTAATGTACATCGTTGATTTTTTTTTTTTTTTTTGATGTAGTGTTCCATGATTCATTGTTTGTGTATAACACCCGGTGCTCCATTCAATACCTGCCCTCTTTAATATCTATCACCAGGCTAACCCATCCCCCCACTCCCCTCCCCTCTAGAACCCTCAGTTTGTTTTTCCGAGTCCATAGTCTCTCATGGTTCATCTCTGCCTCTGATTTCCTCCCCTTCATTTTTCCCTTCCTACTATCTTTTTTTTTTTTTTTTTTTTAACATATAATGTATTATTTGTTTCAGAGGTACAGGTCTGTGATTCAACAGTCTTACACAATTCACAACACTCACCATAGCACATACCCTCCCCAATGTCTATCACCCAGCCACCCCATCCCTCCCACCCCCCACCACTCCAGCAACCCTCAGTTTGTTTCCTGAGATTAAGAATTCCTCATTTCAGTGAGATCATATGATACATGTCTTTCTCTGATTGACTTATTTCGCTCAGCATAATACCCTCCAGTTCCATCCACGTCATTGCAAATGGCAAGATCTCATTCCTTTTGATGGCTGCATAATATTCCATTGTATTCATACACCACATCTTCTTTATCCATTTATCTGTCGATGGATATCTTGGCTCTTTCCATAGTTTGGCTATTGTGGACATTGCTGCTATAAACATCAGGGTGCACGTACCCGTTCGGATCCCTACATTTGTATCTTTGAGATAAATACCCAGTAGGGCAATATGGTAGCTCTATTTTCAACTTTTTGTGGAACCTCCATATTGTTTTACAGAGTAGCTGCACCAGCTTGCATTCTCACTAACAGTGTAGGAGGGTTCCCCTTTCTCCACATCCCCGCCAACATCTGTCATTTCCTGACTTGTTAATTTCAGCCATTCTGACCTGTGTGAGGTGGTATGTCATTGAGGTTTTGATTTGGATTTTCCCGATACCGAGCGACGTTGAGCACTTTTTCATGTGTCTGTTGGCCATTTGGATGTCTTCTTTGGAAAACTGTCTGTTCATGTCTTCTGCCCATTTCTTGATTGGATTATTTGTTCTTTATGTGTTGAGTTTGATAAGTTCTTTATAGACTTTGGATACTAGCCCTTTATCTGATATGTCATTTGCAAATATCTTCTCCCATTCTGTCGGTTATCTTTTGGTTTTGTTGACTGTTTCTTTTGCTGTGCAAAAGCTTTTTCTCTTGATGAAGTCCCAATAGTTCATTTTTGCCCTTGCTTCCCTTGCCTTTGGCAATGTTTCTAGGAAGAAGTTGCTGTGGCTGAGGTCAGAGGTTGCTGCCTGTGTTCTCCTTTAGGATTTTGATGGACTCCTGTCTCACATTGAGGTCTTTCATCCATTTTGAGTCTATTTTTGTGCGTGGTGTAAGGAAATGGTCCAGTTTCATTCTTCTGCATGTGGCTGTCCAATTTTCCCAACACCATTTGTTGAAGAGATTGTCTTTTTTCCATTGGACATTCTTTCCTGCTTTGTCGAAGATGAGTTGACCATGGAGTTGAGGGTCCATTTCTGGGCTCTCTATTCTGTTCCATTGATCTATGTGTCTGTTTTTGTGCCAGTACCATACTGTCTTGATGATGACAGCTTTGTAACAGAGCTTGAAGTGCGGAATTGTGAAGCCACCAGCTTTGCTTTTCTTTTTCAGCATTCCTCTGGCTATTTGGGTTCTTTTCTGGTTCCATACAAATTTTAGGATTATTTGTTCCATTTCTTTGAAAAAAGTGGATGGTATTTTGATAGGGATTGCATTGAATGTGTAGATTGTTCTAGGTAGCATTGACATCTTCACAATATTTGTTCTTCCAATCCATGAGCATGGAACATTTTTCCATTTCTTTGTGTCTTCCTCAATTTCTTTCATGAGTATTTTATAGTTTTCTGAGTACAGATTCTTTGCCTCTTTGGTTAGATTTATTCCTAGGTATCTTATGTTTTTGGGTGCAGTTGTAAATGGGATCGACTCCTTAATTTCTCTTTCTTCTCTCTTGTTGTTGGTGTATAGAAATGCCACTGATTTCTGTGCATTCATTTTATATCCTGCCACTTTACTGAATTCCTGTATGAGTTCTAGCAGTTTTGGGGTGGAGTCTTTTGGGTTTTCCACATAAAGTATCATATCATCTGCAAACATTGAGAGTTTGACTTCTTCTTTGCCAATTTGGATGCCTTTGATTTCTTTTTGTTGTCTGATTGCTGTGGCTAGGATTTCTAGTACTATGTTGAATAGCAGTGGTGATAGTGGACATCCCTTCAGTGTTCCTGACCTTAGGGGGAAGGCTCTCAGTTTTTCCCCATTGAGAATGATATTTGCTGTGGGTTTCTCATAGATGGCTTTTATGATATTGAGGTATGTATCCTCTATCCCTATACTCTGAAGTGTGTTGAACAAGAAAGGATGCTGTACTTTGTCAAATGCTTTTTCTGCATCTATTGAGAGGATCATATGGTTCTTGTTCTTTCTTTTATTAATATATTCTATCACATTGATTGATCTGCTTTGCAGATGTTGAATCGACCTTGCAGCCAAGGAATAAATCCCACTTGGTCGTGTGAGTAATCCTTTTAATGTACTGTTGGATCCTATTGGCTAGTATTTTCATGAGAATTTTTGCATCCATGTTCATCAGGGATATTGGTCTGTAATTCTCCTTTTTGATGGGGTCTTTGTCTGGTTTTGGGAACAAGGTAATGGTGGCCTTATAAAACGAGTTTGGAAGTTTTCCTTCCATTTCTATTTTTTGGAACAGTTTCAGAAGAATAGGTATTAATTCTTCTTGAAATGTTTGGTAGAATTCCCCTGGGAAGCCATCTGGCCCTGGGCTTTTGTTTGTTGGGAGATTTTTGATGACTGCTTCAAGTTATAGATCTGTTCAAGTTTTCTATTTCTTCCTAATTCTGTTTTGGTAGTTTATAAATCTCTAGGAATGCATCCAGTTCTCCAGATTATCTAATTTGCTGGCATATAGTTGCTCATAATATGTTCTTATAATTGTTTGTATTTCTTCGGTGTTGGTTGTGATCTCTCCTCTTTCATTCATGTTTTTATTTATTTGGGTCATTTTTCTTTTTGATAAGTCTGGCCAGGGGTTTATCAATCTCACTAATTCTCTCAAAATACCAGCTCCTAGTTTCGTTGATCTGTTCTACTATTCTTTTTGTTTTTATTTCATTGATTTCTGCTCTGATCTTTATTATTTCTCTTCTCCTGCTGTGTTTAGGCTTTGTTTGCTGTTCTTTCTCTAGCTCCTTTAGGTGTAGGGTTAGGTTGTGTATTTGACACCTTTCTTGTTTCTTGAGAAAGGCTTGTATTGCTATATACTTTCCTCTTAGGACTGCCTTTGCTGCAGCCCAAAGATTTGGAACAGTTGTGTTTTCAATTTCATTTGTTTCCATGAATTTTTTTAATTCTTCTTTGATTTCCTGGTTGACCCATTCATTCTTTAGTAGGATGCTCTTTAGCCTCCATGTATTTGAGTTCTTTCCGACTTCCCTCTTGTGATTGATTTCTAGTTTCAAAGCATTGTGGCCTGAAAATATGCAGGGAAAGATCCCAGTCTTTTGGTACCGGTTGAGACCTGATTTGTGACCTAGGATGTGATCAATTCTGGAGAATGTTCCATGGGCACTAGAGAAGAATGTGTATTCTGTTACTTTGGGATGGAATGTTCTGAATATATCTGTGAAGTCCATTTGGTCCAGTGTGTCATTTAAAGTCTTTATTTCCTTGTTGATCTTTTGCTTAGATGATCTGTCCATTTCAGTGAGGCGGGTGTTAAAGTCCCCTACTATTATGGTATTTTCAATGTGTTTTTTTACTTTTGTTATTAAATTGGCTTATATAATTGGCTGCTGCCATGTTAGGGGCATAAATATTTACAATTGTTAGATCTTCTTGTTGGATAGACCCTTTAAGTAGGATATAGTGTCCTTCCTCATCTCTTATTATAGTCTTTGGTTTAAAATCTAATTTGTCTGATATAAGGATTGCCACCCCAGCTTTCTTTTGGTGTCCGTTAGCATGATAAATGGTTTTCCACCTGCTCACTTTCAATCTGGAGGTGTCTTTGGGTCTACAATGAGTCTCTTGCAGCCAGCATATCGATGGGTCTTGTTTTTTTATCCGATCTGATAGCCTGTGTCTTTTGATTGGGGCATTTAGCCCATTTATGTTCAGGGTAACTATTGAAAGATATGAATTTCGTGCCATTGTATTGCCTGTAAGGTGACTGTTACCGTGTATTGTCTGTGTTCCTTTCTCGTCTGTTACTTTTAGGCTCTCTCTTTGCTTAGAGGACCCCTTTCAATATTTCTTATAGGGCTGATTTCATGTTTGCAAATTCCTTTAGTTTTTGTTTGTCCTGGAAGCTTTTTATCTCTCCTTCTGTTTTCAATGACAGCCTAACTGGATATAGTATTCTTGGCTGCATATTTTTCTCATTTAGTTCTCTGAATATATCATGCCAGTTCTTTTTGGCCTGCCAGGTCTCTGTGGATAGGTCTGTTGCCAATCTAATGTTTCTACCATTAGGTTACAGATCTCTTGTCCCGAGCTGCTTTCAGGATTTTTATCTTTGTCTCTGAGACTTGTAAGTTTTACTATTAGATTTCGGGGTGTTGACTTATTTTTATTGATTTTGAGGGGGGTCTTTGTGCCTCTTGGATTTTGTTGCCTGTTTCCTTCCCCAAATTAAGGAAGTTCTCTGCTATAATTTGCTCCAATATACCTTCTGCCCCTCTCTCTCTTTCTTTTTCTTCTGGGATCCCAATTATTCTAATATTATTTCATCTTATGGTATCACTTACTTCTCGAATTCTGCCCTCGTGATCCAGTAGTTGTTTATGTGTCTTTTTCTCAGCTTCTTTATTTTCCATCTTTTGGTCTTCTATATCACTAAGTCCCTCTTTTGCCTCTTTCATCCCAGCAGTTAGAGCCTCCATTTTTGATTGCACCTCATTAATATCCTTTTTTATTTTGACTTGGTTAGATTTTAGTTCTTTTATTTCTCCAGAAAGGGTTTCTCTAATATCTTCCATGCTTTTTTCAAGCCCAGCTAGTATCTGTATAATCGTCATTCTGAACTCTAGTTCTGACATCTTACTAATGTCCGTATTGATTAGGTCCCTGGCAGTCGGTACTGCCTCTTGTTCTTTTTGTTGAGGTGATTTTTTTGGTCTTGTCATTTTGTCCAGAGGAGAATAGATGAATGAGAGAACAAAATGCTAACGGGGTAACAACAACCCCAGAAAAATATATAGTAAAGAAATCAGAAGAGACCTGAAACTGGGGGAAAAGAAAGGGAAAGAAGGAAAAATGAAAAAAAAGAAAAAGAAAAAGTTAAAAAAAGAAAAGAATATGATCAAATATTATCAGGCTGGTGCATAGATTAGTTCCACACACTAGATTTTGGGCGTATTTTGGTCTGTTAGAAGAAAGTGCCTCCCAAAATTTTAAGGAAAGAAAAACTTATGTATGTACAAAAATAAGGGTAAATATGATGAAGGGATGGAATATGACTGTAAAGATGAAACGTATAAAAGATTTTATAAAAGGAATTGATAAGGGAAGAAGTTGGTTGAAAAAAGAAAGAAGAGAAATTTAAAAAAAAAGAAAAGAAAAATGGGAGAGAATGTGATCAGGCAGGAGACTAGAACAAAGCCATACACTAGAGATTTAGGGTATATTTTGGTCTGTTAGAAAAAATTGTATCCCGAAATTTTAAAGCAAGAACAACTTATATATATAAGGTTAACTACTATGAAGGGATAGAATATGACTCTAAAAATGAAAAATAAAGATTTTTAAAAAATGGATTGATAAGATGTTGGTTGGAAAAGGAAAAAGAAAAATTAAAAGAAAGAAACAGAAAAAAAGAAAATTACAAAAATTAACTTTGAAAGACTAAAGAATCAGAGGGAAAAAAAGCCATGAATTCTATGTGCAGTATTCCCCTAGTGCTGGAGTTCTGCTGTTCTCATTGATCGGTAAACTTGGTCTTGGCGGGCTTTTCTTGCTGATCTTCTGGGGGAGAGGCCTGTTGCTGTGGTTCCCAAACGTCTTTGCCGGAGGCGGAATTGCCCCATTCTTGCCTGGTCCGGGCTAAGTAATCTGCTCGGGTTTGCTCTGGGTACCTTTTGTTCCCTGCAAGCTTTCCCTACAGCTTTGGAGGACGAGAGTGAAAATAGCGGCCTCCCAATCTCCGCCCCGGAGGAGCCGAGAACTCAGGGCCCCACTCCTCAGTGCAACCCCAGAGAAAAGCAGTGGTCACTCCCGTCTCCCAGGTCTCTGTCTGCACTCTGTGCTCACCCGGCCTGTGACCGAGCATTTCTATCTCTGGCACCCGACCCCGTTTGGAGTCTCCAAACCCAGCAGATCACTGCGGTGCACTCCCACACCGCTCCTCCCGGGGGAGGAAGGGGAGTCTTCCCGGATCTGCTGCTTGTTTGGTCCCTGCTGGAAGAGCAGTGTCCCGACTGTGCCCCGGATCACAGTTTATGGCAATCCTGAGCTGAGAGCCCGCGCCTCGGCTCCATCTCTGCAGCCGTCTCTGCAGCCGGCTTTCCTGCTCTGATCCCTGGGAGCTCTGCCGCACTCAGGCACCCCCCGTCTTTCTGTGATCCTGAGGGTCCTGAGACCACACGGTCCCAGCGAGGGTTGCATCCCCTGCTTAGCCACTGGAGCGATGTCCCTCATAGGAGCAAATTTCTAGAAGTTCCGATTTTGTGCTCTGCTGCTCTATCACTTGCCAGTAGCGGCTATTGGAGGCCCCTGCCCTGCTGTCTATCTTCCCGAATATTGCCTCAGATTCACTTTTCCGCAGGTCCTACCTTCCAGAAAGTGGTCGCCTTTGTTCAGTGAGTTGCTGCTATTCTTTTCTTGTATCTCCTGTTGAGTTCATAGGTGTTTAGGATGGTTTGATCCCTATCTAGCTGAATTCCTGGGACCAGACGAAATTTAGGTCTCATACTCCTCCGCCATCTACATCATTGATTTTTAACATTAAACTAGGTCAAAAGCATGATGACTTATGCCTGAATGAAACTTCCCTAACACACATATTTTCTCCATAAGGCACATTGCAGCCTTCTTGTGCTTTGGAACACTAGACAATACCTCAGCATTGCATTTGGGTGCCATTTTAAATAGCAGCATTACCCATAGAAGGCACAAAAATAGGAAAAATGCCTTACCAAACAGATTGGGGTAAGGACATATGTTTATGGTATGAGAACTGAATCAAAAAACAGAGCATTGCCTTGACTGACCTCAGCTGCGATGAGCAACTCAAAAATTTGCCCCTCTGTGCATGTCCACAAATGACCATGAAAGCTTTTCAAATACTGATTTGGGAGTTTCAAATAAATTAGTGTGTAGGCAAATTCGCAAATATAGAATCTGCAAATAATGAGGATTAATTATATTTTCTTTCAGGCCAAATCCAAACAAACAAACAAAAAGATTAAATACTCGGTTTTAGCAAAATTATTCCAGAATAAGCTAGGATGGCTCTGTGATTTTTGTCGTACTGCTCAGCCACTTTAGCTTTCAACTTTTTCAAATAATCACAATTTAGATTGACTTAGAGGGCAAAGACATTTTTCCTAAAATTGTGTGTGTCTCAGTAAATACAAAGATACCTCCCTGAAATCTATCTTGTGCCAAAGAACATGGCGTAGAATCGTCGCTGAGGGTCAGGTTTTAATATTAAAGTGTTAAACATTATCAGTAGTTCAGTTTCTTTGTAGAAGATTTGACTGCTAAATGAGTTGGGTTTTATTTTATTTTTAATTTGATTTAATTTTGTATATAGTGTTTTGAGGTCTATCAAGTAATTAGTGTCTATGGTTTTGTTTTGGTATGCAATTATGCTTTATAAAAAATGGTAATGATACTACAAGCCTAAGTGGGTATTAGAAATGGTACCCATGTGATGCACTTGAAGCAAGTCAGTCCAGGGGGAGGGCTTCTCCCTGCCATTGCTGGAATGCGAGGCTCCCACACGGAGTGCAGGGCATGTTGTATTTGGTGGTGACAAACTCTTGCTCTTGATACATGCTTTCTTGTTATCCAGAGTAATGGCCGTTGTTGGGGAGCCAAGCAGGAAAGTTGTTTTTTTTTAAATCTGGAAGCTTGGTAGTCATAAATATTTCAGGCTTAGTAGGCTAGATGGTCTCTGTGACGTCTGCTGAGCTCTGCTGTTTTTGTGCAAAGCTGTTCTAAACGATACACAGTTGAATGAACATGACTGTGTCACGATAAAACTTTATTTGTAGACGTTGAAATTTCAATTTCATATAATTCTCATGTGTTGCTAAATACTGTTCTTTTGACTTTCTCCCACTGTTGAAAAGTATAAAAACCATCCTTACTTTGTGGGTAACAGAAAAACAGAGGTTGGGGGGGTTTGGCCTGTTGACTATAGTTTGCTGACCCTTGTCTTAAAATTTATGTTGTTAAAACTATGTCATATAACTGTTCCTTGCATCTACATTGCTAGGTCAAGTAGATGATTACTACATTCCTTACTTAAATGTGGAAGTAAAAGTTTTAGAGCATATATGTGTGTGGGGTGTGTGTGTGTGTGTGTGTGTGTGTGTATGAATTAAAGGATATATATATTTGTGTGTGAATACATGGTTGTGTATTATATATGTATATGTGTGTATAGATAGGTATGTATGTATATATGTATCGGTCAGACATATGTATGTGTGTGTGTGTGTGTGTATTCTACATATATGTAGTCTGTCATGCTTACTAGTTAAAGCAGTTCAGTAAAGAGTCCAGACTTAGAAGTAAAATAGACCTAGAATTACACCCTGGCCCTGCAATGTACTAATTGTGTGATCTCAGAAAAATTACATAATTACTTTCTGAGTCAGCCTCCTCATCCCTGAAAGGGAATTTGCTTGCCTCATATGGTTGGGGGAAATTACATAATATATACAAAAGATACCTGAGACACAGATGGGTGCAGTATATAAGTGGTTTTTAAATTTTTGAATTTTCCTAAATGAAAAGACTTGGTGTGTTTCTTAAAGAGACCCAAACCTCACTTCTAATACAGACTTCCAATGTATTCTGTTCTATTTGATAAAAGTAAGCATGGGCACATGTGCAAATCAGTTTGTTTCACCTTTCTTTTTCCTTTTCCAGTGGTGCCATTGGTGTTCTCATGTTATTACTTCTTTCCTCTGACCTCTATCTTTTGGCCCTCAATGCTGGCATTTTCAGACATCCCAGGGACTCCCGCTGGGTTCTGCATATACTTGTTATACTTCACTAGAGCAATACCTGTACTTTCAATAGAGTAGTTCCTTATTTGACAAAAACAGACCAAGATATTTTTGCTTTTGGAGCTTTCTTGGTAAGGGCACTAGCTAGAAAAAAGTACAAAATGAAAAACTTGCCAGATAACAAGAATTCAAGACAAGGAAACCTTTTTATGGGAGTCTAAAATCTGTTTTTAAGAAACCTATTTAAAATAGGCCTTATGTTCTCAGCTGCATGTCTTAACCCTCGTGTTTGTTAGAAGCAACAGAGTGAATCTCTTACTGCTCAGATGTTCAAATCAAGTTAGCAGTCAGTCAAAGATTGTTGTAGAGCACCTAAATTCAGGAATTTTCATTCAATCATATTTATTTCAAAATAGCAAACTTTTCAGTACAAATCAGACCTACTTTATAATTGTGGTATGTGTTGAAACATTTATATACTAAGTTATAAACTTGATGAAGCAGCTAATAAAACTTGTATTCATAAGCCCTTTAACTAAAATTACTAAAAAAGAGGTGGAAAATGGTCTTTTGAAAAACTTGCTTCAGTTTTTGGAAAGAAGCATTGGCGTTATTGCTTCCAAACTTGCAACACGTAATTCACCTTCTTAGGTATAATACCTAAATGTGTCATGTAAAAATTTTATTGGTATATTGTATGTCAATATATACATGTGTGTGAAGTGTGTGGACACACATAAACTTATCTCTGAAGATTATTTTGTCCTTTTTGTCTCTACAGTTAGGGAAACTAAGTTAAGTCAGTGTTGGAATCTGCCAAGCTTTCGAAGTTTACTTTCCAAAATTTCTAATTAACTGAATGGAGCAGTCCATTGTTCTCTTGGTGTATTTGCAATGAGATGCCTTTAGAAGACTGAGGGGAACAGATAAAGTTTCAGAAACAAATCTGTGTTTGATTCTTTTGTTGTGGCCTCACTGGCAAGTCGTCTTGCTGGGAATCTGGAGTGCATGGGCTTGCTGCTGAGTCTCTCTGCCTCCGGTCCAGCAGGGACACTTGTAAGTCCTTTTGGGGGCATCTGTGAGTTTAATGAGCAGGGTGAGAAATGGATTGAAGGTTGTGTTGGCTGTGTCAGAGGTGTCCTGGCTGGATGGGTAAGGAGGAGGAGACAGTCCTGTGGTGGAGAAAGATCGCAGTCCTATGAGCTCTTTATTGTTCCCACCTGTTACTTGGCCATCATCTTGTTCTGTTTGTTCATTGTGTTCCTTATTTTTTGTGGACCTGAAGCCTAAATTTCATAAAATTGTCTAATATTTTTTGGATCCCTTTCAGAGCTTACAGTAAATATCCTATAAATAGTTGGACAATAAGACTCAGAATCTTTGAGTGTGAATCTTTGAAGGTCATAAATTCTGTGAATGTGATAAATGAAAAAAACAGGTTCAAAGGTTTTAGGGTGACTTATCAAGGTCTCTCATTTCTTCCCCTCCTTTCTTTCTCTCCCATTCTTTCATAGGGCCATGGTCCTCTATTGGTTTAAATGAAATATTGTGCTTTGAATTTACACATGGCAACTTCAAAAATAGATCCACATGAACATTTTTGTATGTACAGTATATTCTAAGAGTTAGCATATCTCTTCAATAATAAAGATTATTCCATTTTTATAAGAAGCTTCAACCCTTGTAGTTGATAAAGTAAAAATATGGTTTGCTGTGAAGGACAGTTTTGCATCTGTTCTGTTCATGATGCTTATCACAGTACTTATCACGGTGCGTGGAAGAAAGAGGACACCCAGTGGAGACTTGAATTGAATGAATGTGTAAGAGGGAGGGAAGAAGGAAGGGAGGTCAGCTGGGAGGAAGGAAGGATGGATGAACATGTCTGGTTTTGGCTTTCAAAATACCCTTTCCATGACCAGGGCCATGGAGTTCTTGGGTAGCTGGTGGTCATGGACATAGGTCTATGCAGTGGCCATTGTGAGCAGAGCAGGCGGCTGCATCCTGTGCTGCCTGCTCTTGCTGTCTCCTCCCAGGGCCCCAGCTTGGAGGGCTTCTGGAGGGCTCTTTCCCCCACTTGCTCTCAGGGCTCATCTGCTTTTTGTTCCCTCAACTGTCCTAGACTTCAGCAGAGAGAGAAATATGCAAGATTACAGATTGTAATACTGTGCATGCATCTCTTCCTTTCTCTGTGTCATCAGTGAAAAATATATATATATATACTTACGAATAGGACAAAGTGTTTTTGTTTTGTTTTGTTTTGTTTTCATTTCTGTTCTACTTTGGTCCTCTCCTCTCCCCTGTATGTTTTGTATTTCAGTGTTGTGACATCGTGGTGCAGGGTCATCTAGTCTAGCAGGTGTTTCTGGGATGACTTCTTATCTAGGGAGCCCCCTGAGCTTTTCCATTTTGGGCTTTGCTGATTGCTTTCTCCATTTTTACACCCACTGCACACACATAAATAATGCAGTCCTAGGGTTGAAGTGTTTGTTCAGGCAATGTGTAGTAGTGAAAACATCCAGAAAGACTGGGTTTTTAACAATTATTTTGTATCTGAATCTCTTTGTTCTTCAAATATTAATCCTTGAAGAATTTTTTCATGAACTGCTAAATAAGATAATGGGGTGATATCAGCCCAGTGTATGTACTGTATTATGCGCTTAGTAAATGGTAATTTATAGTTACTTTTTTAAGTTAAAATTTTTGTGGAGATAATTGTGGAGTCAGATACAGCAGTAAGAAATAATACAGATTCCTGTGTACATAGTACCCAGTTTCCTCCAATGGTAGCGGTTTGCAAACCGAAAGTATAATATCACAACCAGGATATTGACATGGTTGAAATCTACAGAGCTTTTTCAGATTTCCCATTTTACAGATTTCCCATTTACTTTGTGCATGCATGTGTGTGTATTTAGTTCTATACATTTTTTTGCTTTTTTTTTACTGTAGTAAAATACAAATAACATAAAATTTATCATCTTAATAATGTTTAAGTATACAGTTCAATGGTATGAAATACCTTCTTAATGTTGTGCAACCATCACCAGCATCCATCTCCAGAACTCTTTTCATCTTGCGTAACTGAAACTCTGCCTCTGTAAAATAGTAACTTCCTATTGCCCCTCTCTTCAGCCACTGGCAACTATCATTCTGCTTTCTGTCTCTCTGGATTTGATTGTTCCAGGTAACTCATATATGTGGGGTCATACAGTATTTGCCCTTCTGTGGCTGACTTATTTCACCCATCATAATGTCCCCCAGGTTTCTCCACATCATAGCATGTGTTGGAATTTCCTTCCTTTTTAAGACTGAATAATATTCCATTGTATGTATTTACCCCATTTTGCTTACCCATTCATCCATCAGTGGATACTTGGTGGCTTCCGTGTTTTAGCTATTGCAAATAAAGCTGCTATGAACTATACAGTTTTATTACCTGAGGAGGTTTGTGCACCATCACTACAGCAAAAACCTTAAAGGTTCCAGCATCACAAGGATTACTCAACTTGTGTTGTCCTGTAACCACCCTCCCGTCCCTTCTTCCTCCATCCCTAAGCCCTGGCAACCACTAATCTGCCCTCCCTTCAAAAATGTTGACTTTACACAATGCTACATAAATGGAATCATATAGTTGGGAATCTTTGTGATTGGCTTTTTCACTCAGCATAATTCTCTAGAGCTCATCCTATCATCAATAGTTATTTCCTTGGTATTGTGGAGTAGTATTCCATGCTATGGATGTACGACAGTCTGCTTTATTATTTACCATTGAATGCCATCTGGGCTGTTTCCAGGTTTTGGCTACTATGAGTAAAGCTTTTCATTTGTGTACAGATTTTTATAGGAATGAACCTTCATTTCTCCAAGAGTGCAGTTGCTGTTTTTTTTTAAGACTTAGCAAATTTATTTTGCATGAGCCACAGTCTCCTTGGTGATGCAGATATGTGTAAATGGAGATGAAAATAATGTCATGTGGACCTTTTTAATAATAGCCATATTAGATAACTTCAGACAATCATGTTAAGAACATTGATAACTTCTTACTGCTTCTTTTTTTTTCCTTTAACCTCAGTTTCTCTGAAGTGACTCTACAATCTCAAAAATATCGTTCATTCTGAGAACTTCAGATCATGTTGCCCTTCTTTTTCCGCCTTACTTTTCCCATGATCAAGCAGTTGCTAAAGACCTCTTGATTTTAGCATTGTAGAGATTTTTATGTCATTCTGCTCTTAATTCATATCTCTGCCATCTGAGTTTCAGCAGCCATAGCGTCTTTATATTACTAATATAGTGTCTTCCCTGGAATCCCTGCCCTAAGAGAGGAGCCTCTGCAACCTGGTCACAGCTGACTTTTACAGTTGTATGTCCCAATACTCCTCTTCATGGCCATGGCCATGTCCACCTCAGGGCCTTTGCAGATGCCCAGGAAGAAGCCTTACTCTCCTTCCTCATTCATAATCAGCTGTTAGGAGAACTGCAACCTCCTCACAGGAGGTCCTTTTGGTATATGTTATTCTAGTACCCTGTACTTTTCTTGCACAGCACTTATGGTAGTTTTTTTCATTTTAGTTGCATAAAACCCAGGGCCCCACATGGTTCAGCATGGTCATAGAATCCCCTCAAAGGAGTTGACCAGAAAATATGTTCTCTTAAAACAATTTAAATCTCAACATCGTCTATGGTAAATGACTTTAAGCCTCCGTCTTCCAAATATCAGCTCTTAACCATGGTATTACCTCCTTACCGGGTGAGTCTTGAGGTAGGATGATGTCTGACCCAGCCCTTCCCATTAACCTCTCTGAAAACTGGATTGGGATCTTTTCTATCTTTGTCATCTTAGAACCTGGAACGTTGATTGGCAGATATTAGGTGCTCCATTAATGGTTGTTAGAAACATGATGAATGAATGAACAACCTACATTTATATGTAGGAGACATTTGGTAAAACTCTGACAAAATGAGTGAATAATATAAATCTTTCTTAATTTTCCAGGTGGTTTTTGAAGTGATAACTTCTGGACATCAAGGCTACCTTGTTATTGATGAAGTGAAGGTGTTAGGACATCCGTGCAGTAAGTTGCCTCAACTCTTACACATTTGGGTCCATCGTTGGGGGCATATTTATGTTACAAATTAAGAGAAGACACTGAAACCTGGGGAGAAGTTATCCTGCTAAAAGAGTTCCTGACAAGTCTTTAAGTGTTGCTTTGTTAGCCCAGAAGTCCAAAAACATCTATTTCATGTGTCATTCATTGTATGTAACTGAGCGTCTCTAAAATGAAGATTAGGAATGAGGACTAATGGCCTGCTTTGGTATAATCAAACATCCTTGCAATGATCTGTGGATTTCCCTTTTAAATAGAAGCACAGGTTGAACATTGAGAATCTGTGCATTTTGCTCCTAAATTCAGTGTATTACTGGCATACTTTCAAACAGCATGACCCCAAACAGGCCTGGGATCTGTCAAATACAAGAAATGTACCTGAACCACTTAGGGACTCCAGAAATGGCCTGAACTTCATCTTTTAAAAATTAATACTTTAAAAATTCCAATGGGTGATAAACACACCCCCTTTTTTTTTGCTGTTCAGTATGAACAGCTATTAACAGGCTGTCATATTTGTATCTGAACCATTGTCATTAAATCAAAATAAAATATTGCACGTAAGCCAGTCCCATTTCTCCCTTGCCTGTCCTGGGGCCACCACTGGGTGAGCTTGCTGCAGCCTCCTCCATCTGTAAGGTTCGTATTCCACAAGCAGCAGAAACAGATGTAGCTGCTTCAAGCAGAAAAGCTTTGTATAGAAATGGAATTGGTGGCAAATAGAACCACGGGGAACATTGGTGATCTAGGCTCCAGTAATGGGTGGGAACCAAAAGAGAGACTGCAGCCAGAACCATGGTGACTGCTATGCCTGAGGGGCCATCTGTGGGGGCAGGGGTGCTATAGCCTACTCTCTGGCCACCTGACCCTTGTCACCTGCCGGAACATTTGTCACTGTCTCCGTACCTTTGCCTCCTTGGTCTTAGGCTCAAGACCCCGAGTGGGATTATCAGGGTTGGCAAGCTAGATCATGTGCTCATTCCCTTGCTAGCAATCGGGTCATCTAGGAAATCCCACTGTGGCTTTTTTTGCCTTCTGTCCTGGGAGTTAGGCCAGGACTTTTACCAAAAAACATACAGTGGGGCATTTCCCAACCCCAGAATAGTGCTTTGAGAGCTGAACAACCAAAATACTGCAAATGTCTATGTGTGTGCATGTGTGTGCATGCTTGTGTACATGCATGGAGGTGTGCTTTTTCCCATAACCACTCTGGTTCATAAAAAGTAAGAAGGTAATGTTTACCTTCTGTAAATTGGAATGAATAGTATCCAACTGTACAAATTACTCTGTATTTTTTTTCTCCACTTAGCGTTATGTTTTTTAGGTCAATCCATGATATTATATCATATGAATATACTATGATTTATTTTTCTATTCTTCCACAAACATTTAGTTTTTTCTCCCAGCTGTTCTTTATAACAAACATGGCTACAGTGAACATCTGTGTGAGTGCCTCTGGGTGCAATGTACAAGAACCTCAGTAGGGTATATTCTTAGAAGCAGAATGGCTGGGATGTAGGATAGAAACACTTTTAGTTTTACTAGATGCTGCCAAATTGCTATGAAAAGTGTCTGAACCAGTTTATATTCCCACCAGCGCACATGGGAGTTTTATTTTCCCTATATCCTTGCCCAAAATTGATATTGTCAGACTTTAAATCTTTGGCCGTGTGAGGGATGACAGCCTGCTTTATTTTTAGGGTCCCCAGCATTAAAGAGAGAGAGACTGGCTGGTTCAAACATTCCTGGATTTGTGCTGGTGATCCCTACCCCAATTCCTGATAAAGTGGTTATACCTGCAATGATATTAAAGATACAAACATTTGCATAAGTGTCTCTGCTTTTGTTGCCTGGTTTGAAGAGATCATGAGCTCATTCTCTGTGGTAGTTACCAAGAGCCCTTTGTGGTCGTTATCTGATGAGGGTATCATGGCACAGTCATCTGATTCCATCCAGAAGGATTTTGCTCTCTCTGTGATCTTTATCTGGTGCTCAGAGCTTGCCACAGCACCAAAGTTCAAACACCGCAATCATCTTGTTCCTTATATTTGCCTTTCTTCTGTCTGCAAGACTGGTGAGTTCAAGAAGAATCTCTCCCTTTTTTTTCTGAAAAGGCAGGAAAACGAACAATGCTGTACCTAACTGGAACAGCAGGGCAAATTTAGCAAGCGGAATATAATTACCTGAGTTGGAACTTGGCCAGATCCTCAGAGTAATAGCCTTGGGCTTGGAAAAATGCCATGGGATCTTCTAATGTGCATAAATGATCCCACCTCAGATTCACCTCTTACCAGGAGGTTAAAGAAAATAAAGGAATGATGCATGCCTGCTATGTGCTGAGTGCCCCCTGTTACTCAGAGCAACCTTCGCCCTGCTGCAGATGCAATGGATGAGGCCAAGTTTGCAGGGGTCCGTCTTGTTCTCTATCCTGGGTTTGTTCTACATCTGGCCATCGGCCAACAAAATAGCTCCTGATGTGTGGCTCCTCCCATGCCGCAGCATCTGAGTCATTGTCTTCAGTAAGATATAAAGACTTACTTAATGCTTGTCCTTCTATCAGAGCCTCCCAAAATGTGTCTCCCACAGTTTTGTTCATTCTTTGCAAGCTCAGCTGCCTATAGCCATAGAAATGGTGTTTATGGTCTCTCCTTTGGAGAATACTGGTATTAATACCTAAATGGCTTTACAAACTGCTCTTAAGAGACACAGAATTGCAAAACAGGCTCTGTACCAGGGTAATGTATGGTACAACAGCATTTTGAACAGTAAGCTTTAAATGGTTTTGATGATGGGCCTTCTGTAATTATTTTTTCCTGAATCTCTAAGTTTATGGGGAAAACATGCAAATAAAGATTTTAAAGAAAGCAATAGTTTGGTCTTAAAATGTAAAGCTTTGCAGGTAATATTTTAGGGGATTTCCCAGCAAGATTTCTAAATAATAATCAATTACTTTGAAATCATGATAGTCATTAGATTTAAATCATAAGGGGGCATAAATATTTCATATCTAAAACTCTGCTTTCCAAAAGATTCAAAACTGCTGAACTTTATTTACTTCACTCTGAAGGCTCCTGTTCGGACTTATATAGGTTTATGAGCAGGCATTTCAACATTTTTTTAAAAGTACTTGTTCTGTTAAGAGTATACAGTTGCTCATAAAATTGATTTTAATGTAGTGACAATAAAATGCAGGATCAGCATGAAATGTGGATATGGCTGTGCAGAATCAGCAGCTCGATGGCTTAAGCCCACGTCTAATGAACACAGATAATTTTTGTATTTGGTATGCACACTCAAAATATATTTTGAATTTGGTTCAATAATCCTAGTAGGAGAACCTGAAGAAGCATTTTATCAGCTTCATAATGTTGTCTCCTGTTTTTAAGTAGGTTATAAGCTATGCATGTTGGGTATTTCTGTTATTGCCTTGTAGTGCTGGTGTATATTTTTATGTCTTACAAGCCATACAGCATTTTAACAGGTTTATTGAGATATAATTCACATATCATACAGTTCACCCACTTAAAGTGTACAAGTCAGTGTTTTTAGTATATTCACAGAGTTGTATAACCATCACCACAATCAACTTTAGAATGTTTTCATCACCCCAAAAAGAAACCCTGCACCCACTGTTAGGTCAGTTCTCCATTCCCTTGGCCTCCACCCTCAGCTGTAGGCAATTACTAATCTACTTTCTGTCTCTGTCGATTGGCTTGCTTTCTCATAGTTCATTTAAATGGAATCATACAATATGTGGTCTTTTCTGTTTTCTTTCACTTAGCACATTCATGGTTCATCCAAGTTCTAGAGTGTTTCAATACTTCATTCTTTCTTGAAGCTGAGAAACAGTCCATTGTATGATAATACCACATGTTCTTTACACGTCCTTCAACTGATGAACGTTTGAGTTGTTTCTAATTTGAGGCTACTGGGACTAACACTGTGATGAACATTTCCGTTACAGGCTTTTGTGTGGACATTTGTTTTCAATTCTTTTGGATATATACTTAGGAGGAGGATTGCTGGGTCACAGAATAACTCTATGTTTAGCATTTTGGGTAACAGTGAAATTGTTTATCAAATTGGCTGCACCATTTTACATTCTGAGGAGCAGTGGACTCTTGCCAATATTTGTCATTTGTCCTTTTTTTTTTTTTCTTTTTTCTACCTCAGTGGCTTTGAAGTGGTATTTCTTTGTGGTTTTGATTCCCTAATGGCTAATTATGTTAAGCATCTTTTTCTCTATTGGCCACTTATATACCTTTTGAAAGAAATGACTGTTTAGATTTTTTCCCCATTTCTAATTGAGTTATTTATTTTTTCCTCAGTTTTATTGAGAAATAATTGACATACATCACTGTAAAAGTTTAAGGTATCAGCATGGTGGTTTAATATACATATATTATGAAATGATTACCACAATAAGTTCAGCTAGCAACCATCTTCTCATTGTAGATACAATAAAGAAAAGGGAAGAAAAGAAAAGGAAAGAAAGAAAAGGAAAACAATTGTTCTCCTTGTGATGAGAACTCATAGGATTTAGGATTTACTCTTGGTATATATACCAAGGTATACTCTATGGTATATATCACACAGTGGGGATAGCTGTAGTCATCATGTTGTATGTTACATTCCTAGTATTTATTTATAACTGGAAGTTTGTTCCTATTTACCACCTTCCTTCCTTTCCCCTCCCTGCAACTCCCCCCGGTGACTACAAGTCTGATATCATGAGGTTGTTTTCTTATTTGTTTGTTTCATTTCAGATTCCATATGTAAATGAAATCATGCAGTATTTGTCTTTCTCTGTCTGATTTATTTCACTTAGCGTAGTGCCCTGAGATCCATCCATGTTGTCACAAATGATATAATTTCCTTGTTTTTTATGACTGAATAATGTTCCATTGTATATATATCCCACAACTTCTTTATCCACTCATCAACTGATAGAAACTTAAGTTGTTTCCATGTCTTGGCTGTTGTAAATAATGCTGCTATGAATATGGGGGTGCAGATATCTTTTCTAGTTAGTGTTTTCGGTACGTTTGGATAAATTGCTAGAAGCAGAATTGCTGGGTCATATGGTAGTTCTATTTTTAATTTTTTTGAGGATCCTCCATACTGTTTTCCATTGTGGCTGTACCAGTTTACATTCCCATCAACAACACATAAGGGTTGCCTTTTCTTCACATCTATACTGGTATTT
Source organism: Halichoerus grypus (assembly GCF_964656455.1). Lineage (NCBI taxonomy): Eukaryota > Metazoa > Chordata > Mammalia > Carnivora > Phocidae > Halichoerus > Halichoerus grypus. The sequence continues at coordinate 56,646,369 of NC_135724.1, forward strand.
GTTACCTCTTGTATTTTTGATGATGGTCATTCTAACAGGCATGAGGTGATATCTCATTGTGGTTTTAATTTGCATTTCTCTAAGGACTAGTGATGTTGAGCATCTTTTGTTTTCATGTACCTATTGATCTTTCATATATCTTTTTTGGAGAAATGTCTATTGAGGTCCTTTGTCCATTTTTAAATTAGGTTATTATTTTTTTGCTATTAAGTTTATGAGTTTTATATATTTTTTAGATATTAAACCCTCATGATATATATGGTTTGCAAATATTTTTCCCATTCCATAAGGTTGTCATTTCACTTTGTTGATAGTTTATTTTGCTGTGCAGAAGTTTTTAGTTTGTTGTAGTCCCACTTGTTTATTTTTTATTATTTTCTTGTGCTTTAGGTGTCATATCCAAAAAGTTATTACTAAGACCCACACCAAGGAGCTGTATTCCTTTGTTTCCTTTCAAGAGTTTCATGGTTTCATGTCTCACATTTATGTCTTTAATCCATTTCAAGTTAATTTCTGTGTATGGTGTGAGATATGGGTCAAATTTCATTCTTACATATGTGAATATCCACTTATCCCAGCTCCATTATTGAAAAGACTGTCTTTTTTCCATTGAGTATTCTTGACTTCCTTTTTAAAAATTAGTTGACTTTGTGTGCTGGGGTATATTTCTGGGCTCTCAATTCTGTTCCATTTGTCTATTTGTCCATTTTTATGCCAGTACCATGCCATTTTGGTGACTATAGATTTATAGTGTAGCTTGAAATCAGGAAGTGTGGTGCCTCCTGCTTTGTTCTTCTTTCTCAGGATTGCTCTGGATATTCAGGGTCTTTTTGTGGTTCCATGTAAGTTTTAGGAGTGTTTTTTCTACTTCTGTAAAAAAAATGCTTTTGAAATCTCAGTAAGAATTGCATTGAATCTATAGATGGCTTTTGGTAGTATTAACATTTTAAAAATACTAATTCTTGGGGTGCCTGGTGGCTCAGTCAGTTATGTGTCTACCTTTAGCTCAGGTCATGATCCCAGGGTCCCGGGATCGAGCCCTGCATTGGGCTGCCTGCTCAACGGGGAGTCTGCTTCTCCCTTTTCCTCTGACCCTCCCCCCTGCTCGTGTTCTCACTCTTTCTTTTCTTTTTTTTACGATTTTATTTATTTATTTGAGAGAGAGTGAGAGAGAGCACAAGAGCTCTCACTCTCTCTCATTCAAATGAATAAAAAAAATTCAAAAATAATAAAATAATAAAAATATTAATTCTTTCAATTCACGAACACGGGCTCCCTTGCCATTTGTGTCTTCTAAAAATTTTTTTTCATCAATATCTTGTCGTTTTCAGTGTAGAGATATTTCATCTCCTTAGCTAAATTTATTCCCGAGCATTGTATTGTTTTGATGCTATTGTAAATGAGATTGATTGCTTTATTTCTTTTTCAGAAAATTCATTGTCAGTGTATAGGAACACTACTCCATTTTATATGTTAATTTTGTATTCTGGGACTTTACTGAATTCATTGATGTAACAGTTTTTTAGTTGAGTGCTTAGGTTTTTTTGTATATAAAATTATGTTATCTGCAAATAAGGGTAGTTTTCTTTCTTTCTAATTCTGATAATTTTTATTTCTTTTTCTTGTGTGATTGCCCTAGCTAAGACTTCTAGAACTATGTTGAATAGGAGTGGTTAAAATGGCAATCTTGTCTTGTTCTAATCTTAGAGGAAAAGCTTTCAACAGTTCATCATTCAGTGTGGTATTATCTGTGGGCTTGTCATATGTGACCTTTTTGTGCTGAGATATGTTTCTTCTATGTATAATTCATTCAAAGTTGTTATCCTGAATGGATATTGAATTTTGTCCAATGCTTTTTCTATATCTATTGAGATGCTCATAGGAGTCTTCTTATTCATTCTGTTAATGTGATATAATCATATTGCTTGATTTGCATATGTTGAACCATCCTTGCATCCCAGGAATAAATTCCACTTGATCAAGGTGTATGATCCTTTTACTCTGCTGCTGAATTGGTTTGCTAATATTTTATTGAGAATTTTTGCATCTGTATTCATTAGGGATGTTGGCCTATAGTTTTGTTTTGTTTTGTTTTGTTTTTAGTAGCTTTCTTTTCTAATTTTAGTATCAGAATAATGCTGGACTCAAAGAATGAGTTTGGGACTATTTCCTCCTCTTCAATTTTGTAGAAGAGTCTGAGAAGGATTGGTGTTAATTCTTCTTTAAATGTTTGGTAAAATTCAGTGGTGAAGCCATCTTGTCCTGGGCTTTTCTTTGTTGAGAGATTTTTGGTTACCGATTCATCTCCTTACTCATAATTGGTCTATTCAAATTTTCTATTTCTTCCTGAATTAGTGGTGGTAAGCTGTATGTTTCTATGAATTTTTCCATTTCTTCTAGGTTGTTTGGTTTGTTGGCATAAAGTTGTTCTTAGTAGCCTCTTACGTCCCTTTCAATTTCTGTGGTATCAGTTGTAATGTCTATTTCATTTATAATTTGTTGCTTTGGGTCCTCTCTCTTTTTAACTTGGTTAGTCTACCTACGGATTTGTCAATTTTGTTTATCTTTTGAAAGAACCAACTCTTAGTTTAGCTAATCTTTTCTACCGTTTTCTATTCTTTGTTTTTTTTCTACTCTAATCTTCGTTGTTCCTTTCTTCTGCTAACTTTGGGCTCAGTTTGTTCTTTTTCTAGTTCTTTAAAATGTAGAGTTAAGTTGTATATTTAGGATCTTTTTTGATTCTTAAATAGACATATATTGCTATGAAGTTCCCTCTTAGAACTACTTTTGCTACATCCCACAAGTTCTTGTATTTTGTGTTTCCATTTTTGTTTATTTGAAGAAACCTTTTCTCCCCTTTAATGTCTTCTTTGATCCATTTGTTTTTCAGGAGAGAGTAGTTTAATTTCCATTTTCTCATGAATTTTCCAGTTTCCTCTTGTTACTGATTTCTAGTTTCATTCCATGGTGGTCAGAAAAGATTCTTGGTACCATTTCAATCTTCTTAAATTTGCTAAGACTTGTTTTGTGGCCTAACATATGGTCTATTCTAGAAAGTATTCCATGTGTGCTTGAGAAGAATCTATATTCTTCTGTTGTTGGATACAATGTTTTATATATGTTTGTTAGGTCCATTTGGTCTATAGTGTTGTTCAAGTCTGCTGTTTCCTTAATGATTGTCTCTCCAGATGCTCTATCCATTGTTGAGAGTGGGGTATTAAAATCCCCAACTATTATTGTGTTACTGTTTATTTCTCCTTTTATTTCTAGAAGTTTTTGCCTTTGTGTGTCAGTGCTTCACCGTTGTGTACAGATATCTTCTTATTACATCTAATTGTTAATCTCGTTGATGTATTAGGCCCCTCTGTCATTACATAATGACTTTCTTTGTCTCTTTTTATCATTTTTAACTTGAAGTCTGTTTTGTCTAAGTATAGCTGCCCCTGCTTTTCTTTTCTTTTCTTTCTTTCTTTTTTTTTGGCTACCATTTGCTTGAAATGTCTTTTTCCATCTCTTCACTCTCATCCTATGTGTGTCTTTAGGGCTAAAGTGCTTCTCTTGTAGGCAGCACATTGTTGGATCTTGTTTTTGTTCTTTATCCATTCAGACATTCTGTGTCTTTTAATCTATTTATATTTACTGTAACTATTGACAGGAAAGGACTCACTATTTTCATTTTGTTAATTTCTTTCTGGTTGCTTTGTAGATCTATTTTTCCTTGTTTCTGATTCTGGTGTCTTTTTTGTGTGTTTCGATATTTTTGGTTTCAGTATGCTTTGATTTCTTTATCTTGTTCTTTTGTGAAATTACTACAAAATTTTTCTATATAATTCCCATAAAACTTATATAAAATATCTTAAACTTATAGCACCCTATTTTAAACTGATAACAACTTAACTTTAATAGAATTTGGAAGCTTTACACTTTTACTTCTCCTAAAAGGAACACTTTAGGTTGTTACAAAATAGGTTCTTTTGCTACAATTTATATGTTTTTTATATTGTATAACTAACAACAGATCATTCTATTTATATGTTCTTTTTTTTAACTTTTAGAGTTGTAAATGAATTATGCACCATTATTACCTTATTGCAAAATCTAACTATGACACTAAATTTACCATTACCAGTGAGACTTACTCTACTTTTTTATGTTTTTATTATGTTAATTAGCATTCTTTTACTTCCACTCAATGAACTCTCTTTGGCATTTTTTTTTATTAAAGTATAGTTGACATATAATGTTGTATTAGTTTCAGGTGTATAACATAGTGATTTGATAATTCTGTACATATGCAGTGCTCACAATAAGCATAGTTACCATCTCTAGCCATAAAAAATTATTAAAATATTACTGACTATATTCTGTATGCTGTACTTTTCATCCCTGTGACTTGTTTATTTTATAACTGGAAGTTCATACCTCTTAATCTATTTCACCCATCCTCCCACTCTCCTTTGGCAACCACCCATTTGTCTTCTGTATTTACAAGTCTTTTTCTATTTTGTTTATTTGTTTTGTGTTTTGATTCCACATATATGTGAAATCACATGGTATTTGTCTTTTTTTTTTTTTTGCCTGACTTATTTGACTTAGTATAATACTCTGTATATTCATGCATGTTGTCACAGATGGCAATATTTCATTTTTTATGGCTGAGTAATATTCCATTATGTACGTATGTATATACATGGGTATATAACATTTTCTTTATCCATTCACATATCGATGGACATTTAGGTTGCTTCCCTATCTTGGTTATTGTAAATAATGGGGCAATAAACATAGGGTGCATATATCTTTTCAAATTGATGTTTTTGTTTTCTTTAGTTAAATACCCAGCAGTGAAATTAGTAGATTGTATGGTATTTCTGTTTTTAAGTTTTGAGGAAACTCCATACCACTTCCCATAGTGGCTCCACCCATTCCCAACAGTAGTGTACAGGGGTTCCCTTTCCTCACATCCATGCCAACCCATTATTTCTTGTCTTATTGATACTAGCCATTCTGACGGGTGTGTGATGGTATCTCACATTGTGGTTTTGATTTGTGTTTTCCTGATGATCTTTGATGTTGAACATCTTTTCATACGTTTGTTGGCCATCTGTATGCAGTCTATGGAAAAATGTCTATTCAGCTCCTCTGCCTATTTTTAATCAGATTATTAGATTTTTTAACTTTTTTTTTGGTGTTGAGTTGTGTAAGTTCCTTATATGTTTTGAGTATTAACCCCTTACTGGATATATCATTTTCAAATATCTTCTTTTATTTAGTAGGTTACCTTTTTGCAAAAGATTGAAGACAAAAACCCACATGCCATTTATTGCATAAAGTGGATACGGAATCCAATACTATGGTGTTTTACTGTTTTGGAGTAGGAAATAATTTAGCAGTTTTTTTTAAACATTTAAGAAATGCAGACTTCATAATATAGCATCCCAGGTTCAAAATTATTCTTATTTTATAAAACAAAATTAATTTTTTTCACTCATTGATTTATTTTCATACCCACATATTGCTTGTCTATTTCTAAATTTAGATTTTTTATGAAAACATTATAAGCAGTATGATTAAAATAAGAATAATAGTGACAAAAAATTAGAATTGTTTTCTGAATTACGTTCTGTTGAGTAATGACAGATCACATGCTTTGGTTGAGAGGCGCATAGGACTCAGAACTGACATTGCATCTTAAACGCATAGGAACCTAACTTGGATTTTTTCTCCCCCAAAATATCAATCATTTTTCTTCAAGATATGAGTGACTTTTAAAAATTATTTGTATATAGTACCTAACTTATTTTTCTATGATAAGGATGTTGAATCTGTTTTGCCACTTGAAAAATTATTTCATTAAGATCCATCTTTAGGGGCACCTGGGTAGCTCAGTGGTTAAGCAACTGCCTTCAGCTCAGGTCATGATCCCAGGGTCTTGGGATCGAGCCCCGCATCGGGCTCCCTGCTCTGCGGGAAGCCTGCTTCTCCCTCCCTTACTTCCCCTGCTTGTGTTCCCTGTCTCGCTGTCTCTCTCTCTCTCTGTCAATTAAATAAATAAATAAAATCTTAAAAAAAAAAAAAGATCCATCTTTAACTTTAAAGCAAAACAAAAATAGTTTGGTCCTGTAACCTGTTAAGAGCAAGCTTCCTGCTTCTATCACAAGAGTTACATAGCCTCTTTGGCCCTATAAACACATTCATATAATGGGGATAATAATAATGATCCTTTCCTCAATGGGGTAAATATGAGGATTAAATGAGTTGATGTATATCAAGAACTTAGAACAGTGCTTGGCACATTCTAAGAGCTCAATAAATGTGATCTATTACTATTATTTTTAGGCACTCCATCCTGATGGACCCACTAAAATAAGTTAGCTGCAGATTAAGTAGCTAAACTGATCGATTGCTTACATGGGGTGATTTAGCAATGTCCATCTGCAAATTTAAAATTAAAATTTAATTTAAAATTAAAAAGAAAAATGTTTGCAGAATGTACTATGTCTCTGTGTGGGCAGCGCCAGGCTGTTTGGTTTCCATGCTACACAAATAAGAGAGTTGACTGCTTGTTCTGGCAGTTTGGGAATGCCTCCAGTTAATTTCAACCTATGCCATTACATTAAAATGCAAATGAAAATAAAAAAGGGTCAGGACCCAGTCCTCTTTTGCCCCGTGGCAGTTTGCCCTTTATTCTCACAAATTACCGTTCTTTGATCTTGTTCGCATTTTGGTGCAGGCTTTAAAGGATCAATAATATGAAACATCTGCAAAAAGATTTGCATCTTGGTCAGTAGTTTCTGGCTTTGAGATCAAAGGTTGATTTGAGATCAATTAATACCTGAAAACCTCTATTCTTTCAGCAACTGTTTTCTTAATAAGAAGCAACAGAATATGGCAGAGATGAGAAAATAGGAGAGTTGTAGTAAAAATCCTGTTTGATATTCATGGAAGATATTTAGTTTTTAGAACTCCTGCAGATTTTAGAAGAAAGCTGGCATAGCATTTTGAAAGGGTATCCAGGAGACGAATGGGCCTATAAATTTGGGGAGAGAGAGAGAATTTTTCTTTTTGAATATGGGATAGATTGAAATTTTCTACTCTAACGGTGCTCTACCTGGTGTTACAATTAAGATAGTTTGGCAGGGTTCAGAGCATACAGCTCAGCATGGGATCAAAACTTTTCTGGCTGTAGAACTTTTTGTTGGGATCTTCTCCAGTTTCCAGTGATAAATTAGTTATTTTAAATAGTAATGAACATTTTTGAGGGTACCAGGCACACACAATACCTTCCTGGCATCATCTTGTTTAATCTTTTTCCCAACCCTACATAATAGGTACCTTTTTTTAAAATCCTTGTCTTACAAATTAAATATATATATATATATATATATATATCTGTATATATATCCACCCACTGAGGCTTGGGTTGAAGAACTTTTGCTTCTGTTCAGAAGTAGTAAGGGGCTGAAATACTGATGCTTGAATGCATGAACACACGTGGCAGAAATCCAAATCTTAAAATAGCATCAGCCTTCCCATTTGAAAATAGTTCTAGAATTCACATCACTGGACAGGGAGAATCCAGGCATCTTAAAACTTTGGTAAGATTATGTAGGCCTTTAACATTTATTGAAAAAACTTAAAAATGCCATTATTAGAAATTTTGACTTCCATGTTCTTAAAAGAAACTAATCTGGAAAATAGAATTTCACAGTCCCTTTGTCTTCAGCCTGATGGATGAGTTACCATCTTCCATTTAGGTCAATTAATTATCTTTTATCTGAAAAGGATAAGTTGCTTATAATAGTGTTTATGCTTAATAGGTTTGTATGTGTTCATCTGGCTTCCATTTGAGTTGTGGCTTTTATTATCTTAGCCAGATTATTTTTTTCTAGCAGTCTTCTTCTCAACTAAGCAATGCTATTTCCCAAGCCAAAGACAGTCAGTCCATTCCAGGGAAGGGCCCTCCCAAAATACAATTTGAACAGAGGTATAAATTCCTTAGACCTTTAACCTTACTGTGTGAGTAATATGCACCAGCAGTCTTTCAGAAAGCTGTATTGAAGATCAAAACAATACTAAAGGAAAAGTAATAACTTTCATTCTGTCCAATAAATCTTTAAGAACAGGGACAAAGAAAGACAAACTTTCACATAATCATATCTTCGGCCTCCAAATTAAAAATGTAAATCATATCCTCACAAATAACCCCCTGGGGGCAGTAAGTATTAGCAGAGTGTATGGATAAATGAGTTTTTCTGTGTCTTTCTTTTTTGGTTCAGTTAGCCATTGCTTGAAACAGAGCCCTTAGGAAAGCAGTCTTCCTGGGGTGGACTTCCCAGTGGATGAACAGCCCAATAGCAGAACTAGTGACAATTCTGATATTCACATTATTTATTATTATTAAGTTAGCTGATATAGCAGATACATATATTTCATGAGTTTCTCAAGACAGATTATAGAAATTAATACTTAGTATTTTTGAGGGTGTGGTGAAAAGAGCTCTTTTATATACCCTGCTAGTAGAGATGCAAATTGTTATATGTTTTAAAGAAAGTAGTTTGGTAATTTGTGTCAAAAGTCTTTTAAAAATGCATTTCTTTTGTCTTACTAAATTCAGTTTCTGAAAATTTATCCTAAGGAAAAAACAGAAAGTCTATATGATGATTTAATTATGAAAACTTTTATCTTGGCATTATCTATAAGAAACCCAAATGTTCAACAGTAGAGGATGATCCAGTAAACTTTTGTATGTCTTTATCATATATATCAGGACTTCTCAACCTCGACCCTATTGACATTTTGGGCCAGGTGATTCTTTTTTATGGGGGCTCTCTTGTGCACTGCAGTATGTTTAGCACCATCCATGGTCTCTTTTCACTAGATACCAGTAGTACCCCCCACCTTCTCCACCCCTGTTGTGACAACCGAAAATGTCTTCTGACATTGTGAGATGTTCCCTGGGGGGTGCCATTCCCCCAGTTGAGAACCATTGATATAGCAGGCAGATTTTCAAATAGTTTTAGATGATTATTTAAGATGGGAAAATGGTGACAATATTTTGTCGTTCTTTTTTTAAATGCATGGTTACCACAAAAAGGGAGAAAGGTACCAACAGACCATGTTAGAGGGTGCTCACATTTCTTAATGGCAAGGGCGTTGTTCTGATAGTGCGATGCAAAGCCAGAAGCTCCCACCAGAGACCTCAGAGTAATCCATGAATAACATAGCTGCCCATAATATGTCCCCACGAGAGAGGATTCTACCAGGTGCTAGAAGCTTCCTTTTTTGGTTCCAGTGGAATTAATTAATTAATTAATTAATTATACCTTCATTCCACCCCCTCCCCATCCCTACCCCATTTTCAGCTGTTCTCATGATTTGGCTTTTCATCTGTCTCCTCACCTGGTGCAATGAATAATCTCTATGAACATTTCTGGTTGAATCAAAGTTCAGTTTCCCAACCTTCTTCAGGTTGTCCAGGCTTTAGGTCAACATGCTATGTGTGTCCTCAACAGGTTACAGGATACGGTCCATTTTTTAAAACAGTGTGCAGAAATACATGCATATTTCAAAAATTGCTTCTTAGAGATAAATTTTTATATGATTGAAAAATTAAATACTTCTCTATTTTTAATGTTTATTGAAAATATTTTCTAAAAGCGAAAAATAAATTATTTAAATCACAAATCCTAGGAAAAAGAATTAAATTGGTTTCCAATATCTTGGACATTTTAAAGCATATTAACTGTATTAGTAGGAAGAATATGTAAGTGAAGTTGGTCCAGGTAAGTTGTTTTCAAATGCCATTCAGATCTGGGGGAAAATGAATTATATTATTTCTCAGGCAGTTTGGAAACATGCTGTAGTATTTAAAAAAAAGAAAACGAGAACTATATGGATATCCCGCCCTTGCTCTTCCAAAATAACTCTCCTGCCGTGCTAGATAAGGAATGATATTAAAAATTTCAAGATTTGAAATTCATTTTCTGTAAATGATTTTAGCCCATGGGAAGCTTACTCTTGATGTTCGAACTAAATGTATTTTAGCTTTCCCCTTGTGCCACTCAGAAAGTGTAGAAGCTTTTGAAGGGCTGAAAATCTCTAATGGTTATATCAGGAAAGGAAATGTTACTATAGAAAAGAGAATCTTTCTTGCATTTCTGCATCTGTAGGAGGAGTGGTAGACGCTAAGCTGTGTTGTCCCCACACACTATGATTAGGCCTTCTGGTTGAGAAATTTAAGAGAACTCACTTGTAGTGCATAAAAAAAGCAAGAAGGATTTTGAGAAAATCCTTGGGGGCCTTGGGGAGTGGGGAGGGAGACAAAGGTGAGAGGAGAAGGAGTCATAGATGGGGTGCAGGGCAAAAAGCCAAGGCGTAAGACATACATGAGTAACATGGAAATTTTGCAATGGATTTGTAGGGGAAACTTTTTTGATTTTTAATTTTTAGTAACTTAACTATGTAAGGGAATACAATACCAGGGGTGATACTCAAAATGCTCCCCAGCCTTTTAGGACAGGCTCGGAACTGACCCTGGGCTTACCCAAGTGGGTGAAACAGCAGAATAGCACCTCAGGGGCAATACCCCTTTCCCAGAAGTTATCATGAAAGATGGCTGCACACTCAAAAACCTTGTCTTAGGGACCCAACTTAGTACGGTGGCTTTTAGCAAGAGGCAAGCAGAGATAGGAGGCATGAGATGGACAGGAGAGGGCAGCATTAGTGAGAGGTCCTGCCGGTCGAACGAGCAGGATAATCTGTCTTTAAAACAATCCATCGGAGTATGGAAGGTGGGGGTGGTGCTCAATGGACATGGGAGCCAGCTTGGGAGATTTTTCTCAAAGGAACCACGGAAGTTCTAAATTATCCTTCGCAGAGTCATGCAGACAGGAGCATGTGGACATCAGGGATTTGGAAAGGGGCACGCCCTCTGACTGAGCAGTTCCCATGAGAGGAGCAGGACCAAACAGGGCGAAGAGAGAGGCCAAAACCAAAAGCTGATGGAAGAGCTTCCAGCCCAAGAGGCACCTTCTAAACAAAGAAGCCTGGGATTCTAACCCAGCTTCAGAGAGTATACTAATTCTAAACGTGACTCAAACCGTAAGCCTTTTTATAGTTTACCCATGGATGTAAGAGGTGTCTCCAAAGAGGGCACAGAAGAGGCAGCCCCCATACCCAAAATATGTGGAGAAAGCAAGCAAGGACTGCATTACCACAGGTGGAACACTACCATGGCGGGGGGGGAGAGGTGACAAGGGCCCTTATTGGACTAGAACGAACCGCTGAGAGCTGGCAACAGTCGGTAGCATGCCAGTTGCAAATGGCACCCCACCTCCCGATCTACCCACCTCTCTGCCCAGCCAGCTGTGAACTCTGTGTCTACGAATGGCTCCCTCACTAGCCAGCTCCTACCATGGTCTGGCAGTTTCTGTTCAAAAACTCTTCTTCACCCTTAGCAAAACGTGCCTCTCCGTACTTTGGAACATAACAGTGCAGGGTAGTGTGTGTTTGTGCGTGTGCGTGCATGTGTGCGTGTATGTCTGTATGTGTGCATGTGTCCTGAAAGCCTATAGAGCATTGACCGCTCTGATCAGCTACCTTTGAATTCCTGTGAAGTGGCTAAAATCTATTGCTGTACAAACACACGAGTGAACAGAGGAGTTACCACTTCCGTCATCTTTCTTCCTTTCTTGAATGCTGTGTACATGGTATAGTTTGATGTCCATGTGGCTAGGGGGAATGTGCTTTGAATTATTTTACAAGGGAAAAACAGTTGAAAAAAGTTTCTAGTTGATGACAGGTGTGCCATAATGGACATACTGTGTTGGATTTGAAGAAGAATATTTCATTTGCTTATATTTCCTTGACAAGCAAATAGCTTTCTTGCTTTCAATTTAGTCCTGTTAATTTAGTCAAATCTCAAATTCTCAAATTCTTAATGATTTCTATTAATATTGGGAACCCCTAATGTAGGTAAATCTAAAATAGTAATTTTTAGGAATTTTTGTGTAGCGAAAGGTTGTTCATTTGTGTCAGAGGTGAGGTTAGGAGAGTAGAATTCTATAGAAGTTGAAATTGCAAGTAAACAATTTTAAAGAATATAAAATCAATTTAACTAATACAAATTCAATTTAAATAATATGAATTCATTTATTATTTTTAAATAATACGTATTTTATTAATTTTTAATAATTTTATTATTAATTTCAAATAATATGAATTCAACTCAATGTGCCTGGGCTTTGGAACTGTTCACACTCTGGTTCCAACACTTACTAGGCAAGAACCCACAAGTTCCCCCATCTGCAAAGTGGAAAAAAATACTTACCTCAGAGAACATTCATGAATGTTCAATGGAAAAGTTTCTGGCACATAAATGCTCAAAACATGTTACCTTTTGCCATTTTCTAAAAACAAAACATCTTTCAGCTTTTTTGGGAACAGAGACGAAGAGAAATTTGATTTAGGGATTTTTTTACAGAGGTCTTTAAAAACCACAACATCATGTTATTCTTGGCCAAACATAATTTAAAATAGTGAAAAATAGGTCATAGGACTTTAAATTAATATATTAGTATTAGAGGGGTGCCTGGGTGGCTCAGTCAGTTAAGCGTCTGCCTTCTGCTCAGGTCATGATCCCAGGGTCCTGGGATTGAGTCCCACATCGGGCTCCCTGCTCAGCGGGAAGCCTGCTTCTCCCTCTCCCACTCCCCCTGCGTGTGTTCCCTCTCTCGCTGTGTCTTTCTCTGTCAAATAAATAAATAAAATCTTAAAATATATATATATTTGTATTATAAACAATGACCCATAGTTATACTGCTTTTTTAGAAGTTATTTAGGACATTTTGCATGCTAAGCGTCATGAATACACTTTTTGAATTACTAGTGGCCTCCAAATTAGTAATGGGCTTTTCCTGTGTGTTACTGATATTAAAATGCATTTCTCTTTGTTCTTGGTAGTAACCCACTTCCGTTCCTAATTATGTTCTGCATAGGCTAATATTAGTGCTGGTTTATCATGTTTGAGTATTCAGTAGTGGGGCACCATTCTTTGAAGGTGTCTGGACATGGCCTAAAGACATGTTGATGGTGAGGACAACCTGGCAAGGCATAAGAAATTTATTCTAGTTATTGTCCAGAAGATTTATCCATCCCTGTCAGAAAATACCACCATCCCGTTCTCTTCCTTTTCTACTCCCTAACCTCCTTCCTCCCAGCCCCTTGCTTTTACCCTGTCATTGCTGTGATAAGAGACTTTTTCCTAAAAAATAGAGGTTATCATAAAATTTAATTCCTGACCTGTCATTCCAGTTCCTTCACACATGTGTTCAGTCTGTTGCAGAAATTTGGTCTGTGCTTCTCAGATCAAATGGAATTATCCTTTATTCAGAGGATTGTCCCCCATGGACAATGTATGTTATGAGACTTAATGTTGTTTAGCATTTAGAATCATACTTATTTCTTGAATTGGGAATAAGAATCAGCAGAAACTGCCATGCTATGGCAGTCCCAACATAATTCCACAGAGTCTGTCTATGGGGATAGTATTTTTGGTAGTTGGGAAATATTACATAAGTAATGCTGCATACCAGTTAGTTGAATTAAAATATATATTACGCACAGCTTTGTACTTGGCTTAAAAAAGTTTCCTTGACAACATCATTTAACTTCTTACTGTTCTTTTCATGTTGCTAGTATAAATACCTAATATGTTTTTGTTCAAAACATCAATTAGGCTTCAGTGTAATCTTTATTAATACAGATCTGTTATTACAAGAAGACTGCTGAGCTATGATAATTTGCACAGCAGGAACAATAAAATATCTTCTTTCTTCTTGGTTCTATCCCAGAATGCTTGGCTTTTCTGTTCTTTCACAGAGTACACCAAAGCCTTCCATGATACCTTTCCTTTACAATCATAATGAGATCTTGAAAGCATTCTTATAAGCAAAAGTGGCATTTTCTTCAAAGGTAAACAAAATGGAAGGGCCCCAAATTGCAGATAGATTCAAAAAAGACACATGTAAGTGACAGATCTCCACTTCTAATATCTTTAATTCTTTCTCTTCATGTAGCCAGAACTCCCCACTTCCTGCGGATTCAGAACGTGGAAGTCAATGCGGGCCAGTCTGCCACCTTCCAGTGCAGCGCCATCGGCCGGACCGTAGTGGGTGACCGGCTCTGGTTGCAGGTACAGTAACTCAGCATCATCGGTTCAGGGAGCGTCCAGGGACAGCAGTGCATGCCCCCTGGGGAAGGGCTCAGGGGTCCAGGTCAGTGTCGGGTTGCTGATGGATGATTGATGCCAACAGTTGTCTCCCCTCCTTTCCTTCTTTATTAATAAGTTGTGAGATCCTAAGAGTTCTAGATAATGCCTACTGTTCTTCACAGACCTTGTTCTTTTTCTTTAAATTTTTGTTTTTTTCCTTTGCTTCTGCTTAGCCATCTTGCTTTGAAGATGTGGTTGTCAAATTACTTGTAGAGCAGGATATTAAAGTACCAAATATAGAGCTCTCCCCTACTCTTCCTCTTGAGAATTGTCCAGAGCATCACACACACAGAAGACACACACACACGCGCGCGCACACGCATGCACGTATAGCCCTTTTTGTAATTTGAATTCCCACAAGAAAAAAAAAGCCTCCACTTAGAAATTAACAACACATCTTTTGAGTATTTAAGTAGACATTTTTAGTGTAATCATAATTTGTGTGTCTTGTTTTATGATGTTTCAAATTCCACCATATGTATTTTGCATGGCAAATAGTTTCATGGATGTATCCACGGTTGCCCAAGTTCTGACAGAGTGAGTGGGATTAGGTGACCTATCCCCTCTAACCGGAATGCCACCCGTTCCTTTAGGCTCTGAATTTCATCTCTGCACCCCATGGCCTTCTCCAGTTTCATTCTCCTTTCTTCCTTTTATGTATTGATCTGCAGGATGCTCACTCTTTATGGTGACTAGCGTTGATGCCCACCCACTCCTCTTTCTTTGTAGGTCTTGTAGTTAGTTTTGTTTTAGTTTGGTTAATCATGTACTTATTTCAGTTTGCTACTGAGCTGCTTCATGATTTAACCCTTTTGTGCATCTGTCCTGTTCCCCCATGACTTCCGCTTCACGCATGCTGACCTTTCCTCTGTGTATCACCTCTCCACCTCCTAGCATCCCTCCTCTTCTGTGGTGTCATGGTGACCGTGACGGTCACATTTGCGTGACACTCTATAACTTTGAAATTTCTCTTGCCTTTTCATCATCACAACTGAAATAAAAGATCGTTTTTATTCCTTCACTTCTGGGGAAAATGGAAGACAGCCAAATGTGCCATCCCAGGATTAGTCAATAATATGTTGACAACTGGGGAATACGTTCTGAAGGATTCTTAAATACTCTTGGACCTACTGCACAATTCCTCACCCTTCTACCTTGATGTCACTGTTTTCTCATTTCCTGCAGTCCCTGTGAGGACATCCCCTGGCCAGGACTGATGCAGGCACCAAATTCATCTTTATTTCTTTTTCTCTAAAAGTTTTGTACTTGCTACTGTAAGAGATTTTGCAGCCCGTGACTGCTGTGCTCAACCTTTATCTTCAGTATTTGACTTTGTTTTTTCCTTTATATCCCACTTCCCAGTTCTTTTAGAATCTTGATCTTAGAGACTGAAAATTATTTTCTTCGTTAGTGGTTGTTTGGTATTTACCTGGATCAAGATGGGCTGTGTATGGTAATTAATGAGACAGACATTTTTAATTGATATTTTCCACAATGCATTAACTACCTTTTAAAAATGACACTATCCTGTCATCTTTGATTTATCTCTAGAATTCTTAATTTTTCATGGAAAATAGTTTTGGGCTCCTGATATTTGTGTTAATGTTACTTCAGAGAACATAATATAAAGTCTGAACTCTCGCCTCAGCAGAGTCTTAGGTATTCCCAAGAATTTATAGGCAAGTTGAGGATAAAATATACTCTTTTTGTTTTTGCAAATGTCCTGGGCTTGGGATGCTCCTGGTTGAACTTCAGCATTGCCTTGGGCATTGGGGATCTTTAACTACTTCCTGCTACAAAGCAAAAGGCTTTGTTTTAAAGAGAATCAGTATATGAGACTAATGATGTACTATATGTTGGCTAATTGAATTTAAATAAAAAATATAAAAAATAAAAAATAAATAGAATCTGTTATGTCGTAGGGAGAAAGCTAGCTGCTGTTTTGAAAAACAGGTCTAAATGCAAAGTCTGAGCCCTCACCCCACTAGAATCACTTGGGGAATTTTTAAAAAATGCCTGGTCTACACCAGGATTCTTATTTTATTGGTGTGTGCAAGGTCCCACATTCAGGGCTCCCCAGATGACTCCAAGGTGCACCTGGAGTTGACAGTTACTGGTCTGAAGCAAAGCACAACACATGTCCCAATCAGGAAAGAAAAAGGCAAAACCCAAGGTATAAAGGTACCTGTATTCAGTAGCCTTGATGTGACTGTCATGTTGAATTTCCCATGTCCCCAGACTCTCTTGCTTTTGTTCTATTAGATTTGATCATTAGTGTTGATAAATTGTTTTTACAGTCCATCCATTAATGCCTTTCTTGTCTATTACCCAATCTTGTCTTGCCCTTCTTGGCATCGGTGACTACCTGTTGCCCTGCAGTTGTCCACATGGTCATATCCTGAATGGGATGATAAAAACAGAGGTGTCGTGACTTTGAAATTCTAAGTGAAACTTCGTTTTTCCTGGACCTGGCATGCCATTTGTGAATCTCCGTGATGTTAGAATAGTTTTACTGTTAAATGATTTATTTCCTCTGGTTGGGTATGCATCCTGTGGGGAAATGTTTATTTTATTAATAGCTAATGAAATAAGACTAGCATCCTTCACTTGCAAGAATTGTTTCTATTAAAATGTATTTGTACAGAGTGGCTTCTAGTAGCAGTGAGGATTTGTGGCAGGTGATGGTTTCATAGAGCCCTCCTGCCCTCTCACCTGTGCCCTGGCCTTTGCCTGAGGTCATTCTTTAGAAGTTGTGGGGAGAAGCAAACCTGGAATCATGGCCAAAGTATTTCGAGTATAGAGGTATAAATATGGGCATTTCTTCATTACTCTAAATCTATCACAGTTTCAAAACTGCTTGTCTGCATACAAAAGCACTTGCATCCTCAAAGTAATTCTGAGAACCAGGCAGAAAAATGAATGAGAAAAATATTTTTAGGCTTTTCTGTCATTCTATCTACTCAATAGTAAGTCAAGATTTAGAAATTAGTAGTACATTTTTATTTGGGGAACAGTGATGCTTTGGAGTATCATCATTTATAATAATTTGTGTTACTTGTATGACCATAGTTTGAGTTCTACCATAGGCATTTGCATGGTTTCATGGGTGTATCCCATGACCTTACACTTCCTTTATAGATGAGTTTGAGGTGCAGGATTGCTCAAGGTCACAAAGGTAAATGGCATAGCTGGGAATAGTACATTTGTATTTCCTTCACTTAACTATTCCTTGATTCCACTATCCTATAACATCTTCCTGTATTCCAATTCTGGTGAATAGGTAATATGTACTTACCACGCTGTTGGAAGAATTTGGATGTGATTGACATTACATGATTAACAACAAGGAGCCATCATAACCAAAAAAAAAAGTCCATATGTATTACATGTCCATATTGATCTACCTCTGCGAAAATGGCCAGCAGTTTGATTGTTTAAAATATAGATTAAATATGATCGCTGTCAGAGCCTTTCACAAAAACATAGCACATACAAATCTGATGACACTAATGAAGAAATGTTTATGATTAACAGATGTGTTCCATCTGCTTACATTTTCCCCGTCTCATCTGTGGGCTACAGGTTATTGTCAACATAGAATTGGTTTTTCTAGAATGCAAAACAACAGAGTAAAACACAGTCCACGAGCATGCGTTAGCATAGTAGCAAAGGACTTAAAACACCTTCCAGACAATGTATAGTAGGAAGACTGCATCTACAAAATTGTTTTCTCTTTGTAGTACAAAAGTGATGTGCAATGTTTTTGTTGAGATACTTGCTATATGCTATCAGACATACGGTCTATGCATACAGCAGGGTCTGTAACTGTGGGATACACTCAAATGAAATGCATGTGTAAAATCATTCAAGTACCCAAAATATAACAGTATTGCCTGTTATTATCAACTTTCTGATTACTGTGGAGCCTACATTTTGAAAATATCTTAGGATATGTATAGATATAAGATACAGAGAAGAGAAAATGGAATTTTAGGTGTCCTTTTCATACTTACATATTATATGCTGATGGGCAATTTCTGAGTTGTATATATTTTTACATAGTCCTAAAAATCCCTTAAGCCATGTATGATTATATTAAATTTACTGTTGTTCTTTCTTAAGTATTTTAAATTTTATTTTCCTACATATACTTGTTTCCCCTAGGAATTAACATTTATAATACCTATTTTAACTTTTCAATAAATAAAGATGATCACCAAAGCTAGTATTGATGGTCATAAATCTGAAGATGGCTTGTACACATTGTTTTCTAGGAAACATGGGCCACCTTGCACTCTTCCCCTGCATCTGTGTAGTATGGGCATTTTTGTAACTTCTGCTATTTAATTCATTTTTGATCATTGTGGAGGCTCCTCTAAATTCCTTCGTCTTCTTACTCAGTGTCTTAGTTGGTTTGGGCTACTCTAACAAACCACCACAGGGTGGGTGGTTTAAACAGTTTATGTCTCACACTTCTAGAGACTGGCATCCAAGATCAGGGTACCATCATGATAAAGTTTTTGGTGAGGGCTCTAGCTCCCTGGTTTCTAGACTGTCTTCTTACTGCATTCTCATGTGGAGAGAGAGCTCTCAGCTAGGCATCCCCTTATAAGGACACCAATTCCATCAAGAGGGATTCAGTCTGATGACCTCATCTAAACCTAATCACCTCCCAAAGGCCCCTCCTCAGTACTATCACACTGGGGATTAGGTTTGATCATACGAATTCGGGAGAGACACAAACATTCGGTCTATAGCATTTCGCTACCATCTCAAACTCAGAAGTGGGTGGGAAATGAAAGTGGTTCAGCCTCCAGGACAAATGGCAGAATCAGGGAGGCAGTTGGAGGTGCCTTTTGAACAGTAGATGAATGGCAGCTTTGCTCAAGCCAGGAATTGGCATGTGCAAGTTGGGTGAATAGTAGTTGGCCAAGGAAACCTGGAAAACAATAATTTTCTCTCCACAGATCGTAGAGACTCCTATCATTTTTCAATGGCTTACTTTTTAGAATCACAGAATTACATAATATCTGAATGTGGAATAGCCTTCAAATTGAATTCCTCTTTTTATTAATGAGAAAATGAAAGCCCAGAAAAGGTAGGAAACTTTAACACAATTGTATATTATGTATTTATTATTATATATGTTAAATACAGTTTAATTTGCTAGTGAATGTCAATTATAAATATATATTTACAAATAAGTAAATTTTGCCACATGGACATTTTTCTTCATTGAGTACTTGTCTTTCAAATAATGGTGGTCTTTAACCAAATATGCTCAGATTTACCATGAAAACATCTGTGTTAACTTTGGAACCATCATAGTATAATGTCATTGAGTTTTACTTTTTTAGCAAATGGGGCTTAGTGTTCATTAGAAGTAAGGTACGAGAATAACATTTTTAAATGATTTCATAACATGCATCTCTTCATAGAAATAGAAAAGGAAATTGGATGGTCACTATGAAGTACTCTATTAAAAATACTTGTTGCAATGTAGCAGCTAGAATAGTACCTATCATATAACAAATATTCAGTAAGTGCCTGCTCCTGGCACTTAGCTTACTGACTGCCTGAACAAATCATGTGTCTCCTCCAGGTGAGTCTCAAAGGAAGGCCCACAGTTGGACCAGGAAGCCGGCACAAAAAACAGACACAGAATGTGTCTTTCTGGGATGCTTGTTTTATGGATATGGTTCATCTCCAAGGGATGGTTTTGATGAGAGAAGGGGCATAGAGAACCTAGTAATGTCCCTTTTGCTACTTTAGAGTATGCAGCAAATACCACGCAGAGTTAGAGTAATTTTGGAAGCAAATGTGGTTAATATGTTTTCTTTTCTAAACCTTCATTTCTTGTACCTTTGCCCTAGGTATTTTTCTTCCCCTCAGTTGTAAAATTTTGTTCTCTAATTCATCCCTTAGAAAAAAATTCTTGCCACAGGACTTCAGTTAAAAGTAATAGAAATATATCTCTCAAGGATAATGTGTTTGAGTCCTCACTATGACAACAGATCTGTGTCATAGTAATTGATAGATGAACTCACCTCGCTTTTTTTTTTTTTTTTTTTTTGGTATTGAGTGTAATTCAGTATGAGCTCTTAAATTGGGAAGACTGATCTTCTAAGAATAATGTTCACTTAGTATTAAAACTTTTGTAATTGTTGGCCTAGAGATTTTTTTTTTTTCTTTTGAGAGTTTGATATATGATTCCACTTAACTGGGTATGAGTTATCCAATTGTGAAAATAGTATTTTTCACCAGTGTAATACATTTCTCATATTTCTTTTCTGAGCTAGATTTTTAGACCTTGGTGGGGCTTTTTTGAGAGAAAAAGGAAAATCTTTAGATTTTTATAACTTAAAATAGTTCTAATAAGAATAGGTCCTCTGACCTACTATATAATTTGATTTATGAATGAATAAATTATAAATTATATTGTTAGTATTTATATCACTGACTTCAACAGATGTGTTTGAAATAAAAAAATTACAACTCCATTTACCGAGCACTGCTGTGTGCTAGGTACTCTGCTAGGCTGTGTTCAGGCATTTTTTCCCTGAACTGATCCATAGGAGCACTCTCTTATATGCCCGTAGAAGAAGAAACAGGCTTGGGAAGTTTCAGTAATTTTTCCAGTAGCACATTGCTAGTAACAAGAGCTAGGATTTGAACCAGGCCATCTAACTCCAGAATGTACATCCTTAACTATAATGCCTCTTGCATGGTACAAAGACCCAGACATTTCCTTGTGGATTTACAAACATCATGTAGTAATTTACTTGATAGCTTTTATCAGAATTTAAAATTAAAATTCTATTCATGTGTGTGGATGTTGCCTTGGCGTTTTTGTTAAGGAATGTATGTGTTTGGTCAGCCTTTCTTGGTGGCTTTTAGTTTCCTTTATAGATTATGAGGGGGAAAAAAGCAGAACTGTATATCAGACCAATTTTGCTATTATATATAAAAGCCATAAAATGATTTGAAAAGAAGTAAAGTTATGGTTCCCTTGGCAAGCTTAACTTGGGTATTTTATACCATATATATTAAAGCATAAATTTAACATCACTTACCATCATAGAAAATACCAGGAATGCTCAAAGAGGACTGTCTTCAGTTGCTATAGGAACCATTTGCTCCTTAAAACTTGGAGTGGTTGAAATTACATCCATTATTGTTTTAGTCAGTTGAATATCCATATATATATATATATATATAAAATACAGTATGCACATTCAGACTGAAACCACCAAAAGCCTTCAGAGCATATACCATATGTTTTAATTTAGTATGATTTTGGATTGGCTTAATTTAAAGGTAAAGATTTATTTTACATTGACGAAACAGTATGACTCACCAAAGGAGATTCCAGGAGGCATTAATTAATAAATTTTATTTTGTGATATTACCTAACTCAGTCAAAAAAGACATAAATCACTGATGCTTCGAGAAGGATGCCCCAGGAAAAGCTGGAGCAGCAGTTGGAGAGCTTTGTCCTCTGCAGCAATCTAAAGGTCTCCGGGCCAGGATGGGAAATGGTACTTGAAAACTGTGGGTCAGGATGGTTCACTTCGGAGGCAGAAGAGAAAGGCATCAACTAGACCTCTTAAGGACTACTTACTTTGGGGCCAAGAGCCATAAATCCTTTGAAAGCAATTTTTTTTGCTGCTTTTCTCAAATTAATCAAATAGTTCATTTGTTTCTCTTGCTTCCAAGAATCCATAGCTATGTCACAAGAAGAGAAGGCAGAGGTGGCTGTGCTCTGGAATTTCTGTGATTAAGGGCTGAGAATACTAACACTCTGCCTTTCTATCTCCTTTTACTGAGTTGGGCCTTGGACTGATGGTCCTGGAGCGTTTGGACACTGTTAGGATCTCTAGTTTTGTTGTTGTTGTTGTTGTTTGTTTTTGTTTTTGTTTTCCCTCTTCTATCTCTTCTTTTTGGAAGGAGAGGAAAAAAATGGAAATGTCCTATGTGGGTGGTTTAGGTACCTACCACAGGTGGCCTTAGAAGTCCTAGAAGGTTTTCAAGTTTCATCATCAGGCATCATGTACAGAGAAAGGAGAGAAGTTTACTTAAGTCCTTCCCTGAAATGGAAAGAAAATTCGGCAACCTATGATGGGTTTTAATTTTAAAAATGTCTTTTGGACTGTAGAAGTGTGACTTCCTGCAGAGGATGGACTTTGAAATCATAAAGCAGATTGTTACTCTCTTCTGTATCCCTCCTATGTATAAGACTGCCATCCTTCATTCCCTTATGCAAAAGAAAGGGCATTGGCTCTTGTCCAAATGTAATAAGATTGTGTGTCTCTGTTAGAAGAAGTGATGTTCTCTAAGCAGAAAGGACAAGTGACTAACTAATGGATTTTCTGTTTATTCTTAAGATTTGGAAGCCCATTATTACTTTCACTCAAGAAATGTATATTATACACTTTCCATGTGCTAGGTATATTAGTTAGGCAAATGTTGCCAAAGATCTAGCCCTGGGATGTGGCTTCCCTTGGTCAAAGTGCACTTTCTCTTCTACTGGTGGTGGTACCTTTACCATATAAATGGCTTAATGCTTGCACAGGAAGTGAATGGCACCTAGACAAAATAGTTCTACAGCATTGCAATATTTCTAAGCCAGTAGTAAAATCATTTTGGGAAATAATCATGATTAAAATAGTTGTTCAGAAATACAGAATGAGCGATTCTTTTCTTAAATGCTTCCTTGAAGAAAAGTTTCTTTTCGCTTTTATTATGGAAATTGCGAATATACACAGAGGTGGAGAGATAATGGAAGAAGCTTAATATACTCAGCGTCCCAACTTCAACACCTAACAATATGTGGTCAATTGCTGCCTCTCTGTTTCCACCTGCCCCCCCCCATTGTTTTGAAGCAATCCCAGTCATCATATCATTTAACTTGTAAATGTTTCTCTAAAACAGGGGCTGGCAAACATTTTCTGTAAAGGGCCAGGTGGTAAATTTTGCAGGCCAGACGGGCT
Source organism: Halichoerus grypus (assembly GCF_964656455.1). Lineage (NCBI taxonomy): Eukaryota > Metazoa > Chordata > Mammalia > Carnivora > Phocidae > Halichoerus > Halichoerus grypus. The sequence continues at coordinate 56,669,631 of NC_135724.1, forward strand.
TTGTTACAACTGCACAGCTCTGCTGTTGTGGCAGGAAGGCAGCCCCAGACAACACACACATGAATGAGAGTGGCTGTTCTCAATGCAGCTTTGTGTATGGACACTGACATTTGAATTTCATGTGATTTTCATTGTCACAAAATAGTATTCCTGCTTTGTTTTTTTAATCATTAAAAATGTACAAACAGTTCTCAGCTTTCGAGCTGTACAAAACAGGTGACTGTACAAAACAGGAGCCTCCGACTCCTGCTCTAAAAGATAAGAGCCCTTAAAGTAATAATAATAAACACTGTGCATGACCTAGAAAAATAGTCAGTGTTCAGATTTCCTTGACTGTCTAATAACCTTATTTCTTTTAGCCATTTGTTTGCATTGTGATAGCAGTGAAGTTGACATTTTGCAACTAGACAATGAGTGTCTTAAGTCCTTTTTATCTTAAGGTTCTTCATCCATTCCCCTCCCCCCTTTTGGGGTGGTGGTGGTTGTTGCTGGAACTACGTTTTTCTTGTATTTCCCATATTTTGAGTTTTGCTTGTTGCCCTCCAGGAGTGTCATTTAATGTGTTCTTTTGACTATTGTGTTTCTTGCAAATTATGTTCCTTTTTGTGATGTTATCCACCACTTATGACCACTCCTACATTCATTAATTCATTAAGGGTTGCAGAATGGCTCCATGATATCAGTCCTTCTTGGTTTAGTAGCTAGAATACATCCAAAAAGAAAAGCTCTCCCATATCAAATATTGAGTTACCCTAATATGGAAATAATAAAGGGAAGATGGTATAAATGCTTGATACTTTGTCTTTTTCAGCACGTTTTCAGAAATAATGAGGTAGTTCACTGGCATCACCTAGAAGTGACCAAGGGGTTATTAGTATTATTGTTATTGTCGCCAGCATCTTGGTCATCATCATCACCACATTGTCGTCATTGTCATTGTCATCAACTTGCAGATTTAAACATATTTGATGTGTTTTGACCCATCACACTTATTATCTTTATTGCCATTCATATAAATGGGGCTTACTCAGGTGGGTGACCCCTGTCCTGGGCCATGTTAGATGGCTTTCTTACTTTCTGGTGTGACAATGTATTCCAGGCTTATATTTTACATTTTCCACCTTGATGATCTAGAGGCAACCATTTCCCCAGGGAGCCCTGGTTCTTGTATAGTGGGAACTGGTCATTAGAAATTACAGTCTGGGGGTGCCTGGGTGGCTCAGTTGTTAAGCGTCTGCCTTTGGCTCAGGTCATGATCCTGGGGTCCTGGGATCGAGCCCCGCATCAGGCTCCCTGCCTGGCGGGAAGCCTGCTTCTCCCTCTCCCACTCCCCCTTCTTGTATTCCCTCTCTCGCTGTGTCTCTCTCTGTCAAATAAATAAATAAAATCTTAAAAAAAAAAAAAATTACAGTCTGAGCATAAGAGGTACTCATTACTACATTCTTTTGTCTCTGGATTCCCATTGGGCAGAGCTAGGATATATATGTATGCCCACATACACACATTTAAAAACATGTCCTGAGATTGTACTGATAATTTCAATTGAAATTCAGAACTACTAGGCTTTTAGCCTCCTTTATCTTGCATCTTTAGCTCATTCAGCTATGTTTTCAGGACGAATTGTGTACTTTAAGGCATATTGATTGGGAAATAGTGATGTTCTTAGCCAGCCATGTTGAAGACTAGCCCCGTTTTTTAGATCATGAACAATTATGCAGGCACTGCCGTCTTCTTCATATGAGAGAGCCATTACTACAGTTTGGAAGGAGACAGGGTCGATTCCTTGCCTTGCAAACTCAAACCTTTAAACTAATGGGAAATGTCAGTCCCTGAGTTTCCTGTGGCTGAGTTAATCTAGTCAACAGTAGGATATTTGATTTTAAGACTATAGAACTTCTAATTTCATTGGTTTCTAACTACTGCGTTTATTGTGTACATCCTCTATTATTTGGATGAATGTCTCTGTAAAATTAAAACAAAGGTTGGTTAAATAACATTATTCAAATATTACAAATATATAATGAAATGGACTACGTCTAAATATCAGCATGAGATTCTAAATTTCCATAATCAAATTTTTACTTGAGAATACCTATAAGACTATTATATGTTCAGAGAATATGCAGCTTTGGATATCTGCATGTTACTTTGGCTATCTGTATATTTTTTAGCCAGTTTAAGTATACATGTCAGTGTATATTCAGAGTATATGGTAATATAAGTAAGAACTTCTAGTAAATATTTGGGTTGGTAAATATTTGGTAAATATTTGGGTTGGCTTGGTTATGGCCTAGAAATCAAAGGTCAACAGTATCTTAGTTATTAAAATAAATAAATAAATGGATAGATAAAGTCTCCAGAAGGTAGAAATGTTGGGGTATTTGATTATTACTGGATTTAGATTATGTAAATGTTTTCAACATGTTTACTCCAGGCCTTGCTGATATTATTGTGATCCCAGTGGTGAGAATTTCAGTCAGTGTCATCCAAATGAGTGCATGTGCAAGTGGGATAACACAGACTGTTTTCCCTATTGAATAAATGAAGGTGCAGCTCATCCCCAGATATATGGCTCAGGAAGGGTGACTGGCCAGTATCTTCTCCAGGCTTGTGTACTCAGAGCAGCTTCAAAATGCCCAGGATTGACTGATTTGATCCAAGTGCTGCTAACATCCCAGACCTCAATTTCTTTCAATCATTGCTCTGATTATGGTGAAACTATTCCCGAAAGACTTAATATGTATCTTTTTGGTGGTAAATTACTGCTCATTTAGAAGTCCTTTGCATAAAGGACTTTGCAGTCCTTTGCAGTCAGTCCCTTGCATAAAGAAGATTGTAAGTCTAATTTAAAGGACTATCAGTACCTTTTTTCCTAGCATGCTCAAATTGAAATACATGCATGTTTAAAGATACTCTTGGTTTTATACAAAGCCGTATTTAACCCACTAAGATCCTTTCCTCTCAGACATGGCCATTATGGTTGTTTCATTAAGTTAACAAAGATAGGTCAACAATTTCTTTAACAACCCTGGTCATTCAGGTGCCAGGTTCTGCCTCAGGTATGGGTTTTTGTTTCTGACAGGCATGTCCTGGGCTCTCTTTCACCGTGAACTCTGATATTCTAAAGAACAATCTGGATACCCATCCTTGGAGATGCCACATTGTCCTGCTGTAAGGCTTTTGGGAGGGCTTGCCTTGGCAGGGCTGCCTCTCCCTAACTCTGTGAGAATTTAGAGGAAAACCAGCTGACAAATTCACTGTCTCTACCTAGTGTACATTTTCATTGTTTCATTTTGCCAGAATAACAGAAAGTATCCCATAGGCTCTGAGATGCTCAGCAGAACTGGAGGTTCTGAACACATTGTCCTATCTGTCACCTCTGTCGTGGGGAAAGACAGGGAAAAGGATCACATGCTTTTCACGCCTCCCTGAATCAGAGAAAAGGGGCCGCTATTCCCCATATTTCCCTGTTTAATTCTGACCTGAGGAAGCCTATCTATGGACCAAAAGGCATTAAAAATCAACTTGTTCACTCACCCATTCAATGCCTAAATCCCTTTAATGTTGCCCCCAACCTTTCCTTGGGTGTGGCAGGCATGGTTTTTGTGCTAGGGATATTATAGCAATTAAAAACCTGGCAAAGATCCCTGCCTCTGTGGGACTTGTATTCTGGTAGGGGGTGAAGAGAATGATTCTTGCCTCTTTGGGACTTGTATTCTGGTAGGGGGTGAAGACAATGATCCTTGCCTCCTTGGGACTTGTATTCTAGTAGGGGGTGAAGAGAATGATCCCTGCCTCTATGGGACTTATATTCTACTGGGGAGAGATAGACAGTGACCCTAATAATAAGCTTTGTGGTATGTTAGCAAGTTCTCAGTAGCATTAATAGCAGTAGCTAGGCAGGACACAGGGCATCAGCAGGGCCATGCAGGAGAGGTTTCAGTTTTAAATCTGGGGACTGGGTAGGATTCCTTGAGAATATATTTGAGCAGGACTGGCAGGAGATGAAGGCATGGGCGGTGGGGATAAGTCAGGGAGGGCCTCTAGGAGGAGGAAAGGAAAGACCTCGAGGGTAGCGTGCCTGGGTGAGAAAGTGACAGCATGGAGCCCGGTGTGGCTGGAGCCCAGGCATCCCACAGACTTATGGGGTCACGGCAGAGTAGGCGGGGGTGGGTGGGACTCGTTGTGTACATTCTTGCAGGTCACTCTTATTCCAAAATCTAAAAATGGAAGTTCTCCATATCTAATCTCACTTTTGTAATTTGTTTGGTGACAACACTTGACCTGAAACTTTTTATGGCCTGTTTTTCCTCCTTAGAGTCATAGTCACATGTTTTGATACAGAAATATCAATATCCTTGGTGATAGGGTGCTGACCCAGACTTTCCTGGGGTATCACGTAATATGCAGTATAGAAACCTTTTTAAAATTAAAAATAGGGGCGTCTGGGTGGCTCAGTCGTTAAGCATCTGCCTTCAGCTCAGGTCATGATCCCAGGGTCCTGGGATTGAGCCCAGTATCAGGCTCCCTGCCTGGTGGGAAGCCTGCTTCTCCCTCTCCCACTCCCCCTGCTTGTGTTCCCTCTCTCGCTGTCTCTCTCTGTCAAATAAGTAAATAAAATCTTCAAGAAAAAAAGAAGTAAAATTAACAGTAAATCTGAATTCTGAACCACAGTTTACCCGAAGAGTTTCCGATAACTGATAGAGCCCATGGCCATGACATGCAAATGTAGTTCCTATTTTACATGTCCGGTCTTTCAATTTTGGAAGATGATTGTCCTCTGTCTCTTAAGTCATCTGTTTCCAGGTGTTTACCAGCTCTTTACCTGTAGAGATGAGTGCTGCATGTTCACATTGAGGTCCTCTTCTCGTTCCTCTGAACAAACCTATTACTCATATGTTCCTCGGAAAACAGGGGCCCCCGGAACAGAATGCCTTCATCTGGGTGTGTCTCTTGGCACTGCCTCTCCGGATACTTTATTTCTATTAATACAACTGAAAATTGAATTAGGTTTGATAAAAATCCACTTCACAATCTTTATATACCTTTAAGTGATGAAGGTGGTTCTAAGTCATGTCTCCAATGATCCCCTTATAAAGTCCAGGGAATACAGGATTGATTTACATTTATCTTGATTGATATTTATCTTGTTAATTTAAATTCATTGTTAGGCTTTGCAAATATCTTTTTTTCTTTTATCCCAGGTTAGTTGTCACCTGTACATGTGACAAACACAACTATGACTCTGTCAACGACATTAATAGACATATTGGAGGAGTCAAGGACATAACCTTTGCCAGGGCTTCAGAAACATGCTTCAGCATCCATGCTGACAAGTAGCCATAGACTCTGGTCATTCACAGGCTTCTAGTCTGCCCAGCCCTCCTGGCATGTGTCCCATATTGCTCTCCTCTTGTCCACGGAGATGTCACAGGCGATGCTGCCTGGTGCCCTGCCAGCATCTGTAAACACTCCAACCTCCTCCTTTCTAACAACCCAAGAAATCGGATTTGACACTAACAAGGTGAAGAGTGAACTCTCTCCTCCTCTGTCCAGCCCCCGTTATCTGAGGACATCCTCTCATGTGTCCTCCATCAACCCAGTTGTGGATTGCTTCTTTGTGCATGTTATCAGTCACTGAGCTAATACAGAACCTAATGTCACTGTTGGACCTGATGGGTTTTTTTCAGCTTCAGGAAACAAGGAGACTATTATTAAAGTATCAATGTCAGAATTTCAAAGGAGATGAATCAACATTGTCCAAGAAGTGGGTCTTTCCTCCCTGTGAGTTATGACTTTCTCTCAAGTTTGGGCCTTTGGTCTGCTCTCATCTCTGTGTCTCTGCCTGCCTCTGTCCTTGCCATCTTTGAGCCCTTCCTCTGCCATGCTCCCTCTCTCTTCTGTCGCCTCACCCGACTTCTCTCCACTCCTTTTTGACTTTCTGTCATTGTGCTACAGCAGGCCTCCCTTATTCGCGGTGTCAGTTACCCGCGGCCAACCACAGTCCCGAAGCAGATGGTCCTCCTTCCGACATATACTCAGGTCAATAGCAGCCTAATGCTGAGTCACATGCCCAAGTCACTGCCCTCCCTCCATCCCATCATGTAGGCAATTTCTCATCTCACAGCATTACTAGAAGGGTGAGTACAACACAGTATTAGAGAGAGAGACCACATTCACATAACTTTTACTACAGTATATTGCTATAATTGTGCTGTGTTATTAGTCATTGTTGTTAATCTCTTACTGTGCCTCATTTATAAATCAAACTCTATTATAGGTATGTATGTATGTGTAGAAGAAAACAAAGTATATTTAGGGTTCAGTACTATCTGTGGTTTCAGGCCTGGGGTCTTGGAACACACTCCCAGCAGATAATGGGGGACAACCTAATTACCCCCTTTTCTCCTTTGACTCTTTTCCCTCTTTCTTTTATTCTTTCAGTCTTCACACCTTTTTCTCCTGTTGTTCTCCTGCCTTGTTTAGACTTTTGTATTTTGTTCTCTGCTCATTTGGTTCACATTGTGTACACCTCAATGTTCTCCAGTCTTTAGGCAACTGTTATACTTGCATTTTCAAAGTGGGATTTTTCTGCCTGTATAAAATTACTGGTGATGCCACAAATTTAAATGATATGCATCAACCTGAGTGATTTATCTTCTAGATATTTAAATATTGCCATGCGTCCCTAATTCTAAATATACATGTTAGTAGTGCTGCATGCTCTTCAGTTAAATTATCTTAAGCATACTTAATCTTATTTAGTTTGGTTTATCTATTCCATTTTTAGAAATAGCCACTTCTTGATATTGAAGATGTGAATTTCAAGGAATATCCTTGTCTTATGGGAATATCCTTGTCTTATGAAGCTGAAAAAAACCCATCAGGTCCAACAGTGACTTTAGGTTCTGTATTAGCTCAGTGACTGATAACATGCACAAAGAAGCAATCCACAACTGGGTAGATGGAGGACACATGAGAGGATGTCCTCAGATAACGGGGGCTGGACAGAGGAGGAGAGAGTTCACTCTTCACCTTGTTAGTGTCAAATCCGATTTCTTGGGTTGTTAGAAAGGAGGAGGTTGGAGTGTTTACAGATGCTGGCAGGGCACCAGGCAGCATCGCCTGTGACATCTCCGTGGACAAGAGGAGAGCAATATGGGACACATGCCAGGAGGGCTGGGCAGACTAGAAGCCTGTGAATGACCAGAGTCTTATATTCTGCATCTCAGAATATTACAGGGATTTATCATTCTTGAAAATATTAAAAATGGGATGCATTTTAATTTTAAATTTCTATCTAGTAGGAGAATAACTGAATTTGTACTATGGAAGCCATGCAGTACCACAAAAATAAATATAATTTTTTCCTGTATATTTGCTCTTTTACCCAAGATAAGCTGAGGGGTTCCCCCCGCTTTTTTGGAAATACTGTAAAAAAATCAGTGATTCAGGCCAATTCTCTGTCCTATTTGATCTCTTTGTAATATCTGAAAGGAGTTGGAAAACAACTTGATTTTAGGAGCCATCTGAACTCTTGTTAAAAAACAATTCTTATAAATAGATAATTAACTCCCTCTTTTTTTTTTTTAATTTTACTTATTTATTTGAGAGAAAGAGAATGAGAGACAGAGAGCATGAGAGGGAGAAGGGTCAGAAGGAGAAGCAGACTCCTTGATGGGCAGGGAGCCCGATGCGGGGCTCGATCCTGGGACACCAGGATCATGACCTGAACTGAAGGCAGTGGCTTAACCAACTGAGCCACCCAGGCGCCCCAATAATTAACTCTCTTTAAAGTCTTTTATGTTGTCCATAAAAAAAAACCTTAAAATTTTTCATTCCCTTTAAACCAACAATTTTAGGCATAGGGATTGTCCTAACATCATTTATAATAGTGAAGCATGTAAATAATTTCAATATATAGTGATAAAGAAATATACACATAAATAATGGCTATAGCTATAAAATGGGAAACATTAAAAAGCATGTTTTTGGAACCATCTAAAAGTATAAAAAGTCTGTAGATATCACAGAGATACGACCACCATTTCAAATTTAATTTAAATGAAAATAATGCATTAGAAAAAAGTAAACTAAAATACCTTAAAATATTTACAATATTTATCTTTAAGTAATTGGATTATGTATAGTTTTTTAAATACCTACATTTTTTATTTTTTATATTTAAAAAAAGTTTCTACAGTAAACATTAGATTTCAAAAATCCATTTCTCTTTTTATTGTCCTTAAGAATATATTTTGTGTGGGTCTGCCCTGTGCCGGATGTATCTGGTGGTTCGTAGACATCTACGATGCTCTGCCATCTGGATTGTGTGTTGGCTCCACCCCACCCAGCTGAATAAAGCCTTCCTCTCTTGCTTTCTTCTTCTGCCCCTGCTTGGACATATCAGGTCTGCTTTGCATCTCTCCTACTATTCTCCATTCAACTCACCAAGTACATTTTACCTATTTTTTGCTATCATTTTTAACCTGCATTCCAGATTATTCTAGGGCAGTCTTCAAATAAAGGTGCAAAAGCTAGAGTTTATGCTGTTGATCTGTAGTAATGAGTGATGACTTAATATGCATAACATGAAGTTTACCATCCTGACCATGTTCAAGAGCACAATTCACTGGTTAAGTACATTCACAATGTTATGTAACCATTACCACTATTTATTCCAAAACTTTTCTATTACCTGAAACAAAATCCATTAAGAAGTAACTCCCATTCCCTCTCTCACCACCCCTGGTAACCTTCATTCTACTTTTTGTCTCTATGAATTTGCTCATTCTAGATTCCTCATATAAGTGGAATCATACCATAGTTGTCCATAGTGACTAGTTTATTTCACCTAACATAATGTGGTCAAGGTTTATCCATGTTGTGGCAAGTGTCTGAACTTCCTTCCTTTTTAAGGCTAAATGATATCCATTGCCTGTAGAGGCCACCTTTTGTTTATCCATTCATCCATCAATTTACATTTAGGTTGTTGTCCACCTTTTGGCTATTGTGAATGATGCTGCTGTGAACATTGGCATATAAGTATGTGTTTGAGTACCTATTTTCAATTCTTTTGGGCTATATCTAGGAGTAGAATTACTGAGTAATATGATAATTCTGCTTAACTTTTTGAGGTCCTGCCAGACTATTTTCCACCATGCCTGCATCATTTTATAATCCCACCAGCGATGCACAGGGTTCCCGTTTCTCTACATCTTTGGCAACTTGTTATTTTTAATTTTTAATTTTTTTTGGATGATAGCCATCCTGCTGGATGTAAAGTGGTATTTCACTGTGGTTTTGATATGCATTTCCCTATTGACCAATGATGTTGAGCATCTTTTCATATACTCATCAGCCATCTGTATATCTTTTTTGGGGGAAATGTCTTTTTAATTTCTTTGCCCATTTAAAAAAAATAGAGTATAGTTGACACATGTTACATTAGTTCCAGGTGTACAACATAGTGATTCAACTTCTCTATACGTTATGCTGTGCTCACAAGTGTACCTACCATCTGTCACCATCCAACACTATTCCAATATCATTGACTGTATTATCTATGCTGTGCCCTTTATTCCCATGACTTACTCATTCCATAACTGGAAGGCTGTATCTCCCACTCCCCTTCACCCATTTTGCCCCTCTCCCTACCTCCTTCCCTCTGACAGGCGTCATTTTGTTCTCTGTATTTACGGGTCTGAGCGTCTGATTCTGCCGTTTGTTTGTTTATTCATTGTTTTGTTTTTTAGATTCCACATATGAGTGCAATCGTATGGTATTTGTCTTTTTCTGTCTGACTTATTTCACTTAGTGTAATGTCCTCTAGGTCCATCCATGTTGTCACAAATCCTTTGCCCATTTTTAAATTGGATTGTTTGTTTCTTGTTGTTGCTTTGGTTGAAGGACTTCTTTATATATTCAAGATCTTAATCCCTATCAGATATATGATTTGTGAATATTTCTCCCACTCTGTATTGTTTTAATCTCCTTTGATGTACAGTTTTTAATTTTGATAGTCTAGTTTATTTTTTTCTTTTGTTGCCTGTGATTTTGGTATTTCATTGAAGAAATCAGTTCTGAATCTAACATCATGAAGATTTTCTCCTGTGTTTTTCTTCTAAGGTACTTATAGTTTTAGATCTTAATTTTAGATATTTGATCTATTTTGAGTTAATTTTTGTATGCAGTGAAAGATAAGGGTCCAACTTTATTCTTTTGCCTGGATATCCATTTTTCCCAACACCAATTGCTGAAAAGATTGTTATTTCCCCATTGAGTGGTCTGGGCACCCTTGTCGAAAATCCATTGACCATGTATGTAAGGGTTTGTTTCTGGGCTATCTACTCGATTCCATTGGTCTGTGTCTGTCCTTATGCTAGTGCCACACTGTACTTTTGATTACTGTAGCTTTGTAGCAAGTTTTGAAGTTGAGAGGTTTGAGTCTTTCAACTTTGTTCTTTTCTTTTGTCTACAGTCATGACCTGTGAATAGAACTTTTGCTAGCCCTTAAGACCTAAACCTGTCTTAAAGATTTGCTTGTAGCTCTGACAAATCAGGATTCAGGACTACTGTATATCTTTGAAAAACCATAGACTTTTTCGTTATCCTGATGGTCTCTGTATTAGTGTCCTATTGCTTCTTTAACAAATTACCAAAGACGTAATGGCTTTATTATCTTGTAGTTTTAGAGGTCAGAAGTCCTCATATAAGGTGATGGCAAGGCTGGTCCCTCCTGGAAGGTGTAGGGGAGAATCTGTTCCTTACCTTTTGTAGCTTGTTAGAGACCTGCTTCATTTCTTGGCTCATGATCCCTTCCTCCATTTTAAAACCCACATCATTCCAGCCTTTGGTTCTGTGGTCACATTTCCTTCTTCTGCATTTGACCCTCCTACCTTCCTCCTACCTTGTAATTACATTGGGCCCATCTGGATAATTTAGTATTCAGGGATACTGGATAATTGTCTCATCTCCAGATTCTTATTTTAATCACATCTGCAAACTTCCTTTTGCTATGCATAAGGAGTATATTCACAAGTTCTGGGAACTAGGCAGTAGACATCTCTGAGGACTGTTTTTCTGCCTACCCCAATCATGATGAGTGGGCAGTGTTGCTGAATGAGGGACATGCAGAATCTCTAAAATATCTTTATTTTCCGTATTGGTCTCCCTTGTAAGTAAAGGCTAATTATCCAGTTTTAGGACCTGGAGTATAAATCTATTAATTTAGCAACTTCATATTTCTGTTCTACCTATGGAACATTTTTTCTGCAGGCCTATGATTTTTAGAGTCAGCAAATATTTATTGAGTTTTATTTCTTGTGCACCCATGTACACCAAATGAATAAGATCTGTTTCTTAACTTGAAGACATTCTAGTCTGCTACAAAAGGAGGGTGTTACTGCAGTATAATACACTTTTTATCCATTTTAATTCCTAAATATCTTTAGAATCCTAAATATTTTTAGAATCCTCTCCTCCCTCTCTCTCATCCCTCTTTGTGTCACTTGTTGATTTCTTAAAAAAAAATTACCAATTTCCCTTGACATCAGTTGGGATCCCACATTTTTTCCTTCAGTCTGTTACTGTACCCATAGATATGTTCATGTCACCCCTTTACCTAAAATCCGTCCATTCCTGGCATCAAGATAAACTATAATCCCCAATATGCCATATTGTGATTATCCTTCTAGCCTCATCACCTGCCTATCCAGACGCGCTTCGTTCTAGCTGCATGGAATCAGTTGTATTTCCTGTATCGTTCCATGCTGTCTTGGCTCTTGACTTTTGCAAAGGTCTTCTCACTCACTGGGCTCCATTTCTCCTCCTTCCCTGTCTGAGAAACTCCTGTGCATCCTCCAGCCTGGCCTCAAGTAGTGCTTTCTAGAAAGCCAGCCCAACCCTCACACCCTTCTCCAGTGTGGTCCCCTTTTCCTGGGCTTGCTGTGTTATGCAGTTTATTGCTTTGTACTATAATCACTGCCTTACTTGGCTGTTTTTCCTCACCAGACTTTAAGTTCAGTTAGGTAAAGGATTGTTCTTTTAACTCCATTCTCCCTGTATATGATACAGTGTCTGCCTCATAAGAGATTTTTACAAAGTGTTCATTAAATGAATGCTTGGATCCACATACCTTTGAATGATTTAATACAAAATGACCTGCAGACTTGAACGTTCAAGATCTATGATTTGGTATGGGTCCTAAGCTAAAATGATCATTCGTTAGCACTTGGTTTCTCTTTCGTATGCACTACTTTTCTTGAAGAAACTGAATCTAACTTTCTGTGTGACTCAGTACATGGGATTCAAAAAGAAAGCCCCAGCCCTGAGAGTTGATGTACTGGAGTCCTGTAGAGTTGTTAGCTTGAAGCTGTTTATTTTAAAGAATAAATCTGTGGCATGGAGACATCAACTATGAAGTAATACTCCTCTCAACATATGTATAAATCCAAAACAGAGGTTTTCTCAAACTTGAGAGCCCTCACTGCAGCCTTGAATTGTTTTGAGTGATCAATAACCGCATACTTCCAAATTCTTTTGAATGAACATTCTTTTGAAGTAGGCGAATTCTAGCAGGTAAGATACTATGGGATTACTATAGAAGCATATTCTTACAGGATTCATGCCACAAGTGAGTAAATAAATAAGTAGGTAGCCTTTTTTTGTTGCTGTTATTAATAAAACAAATACTTACAGATATGAAATCTGCCTTTCTTTAGGGCTTAATTTTTTTTCAAACTTGGAGATTAGATTTGTTTTGTTTTTAGTTTGGAAAAAGACAGACTGCATTTTATAGCGTTAGTAGATCTGAGGTTACTCCTAGAGGTAGAATTGGATTGTTTATTTATTTGTGAGAAAGGATGGGAGACTGAATGTGTGGACTACAGAGAGGAATGCTGTCCCCCGTTGAATTAATTAATGATGCCAGACTGATTCTATTTTGTTTCACTTTCCTAAGTCCTTGGTGTGCTCTGTCAGACCAAATTTGGGGGATTTAGTAAAAACCAGGACAGACATAAGACATGGAAGTTATCTATGGAACTTCATGCTCTGATTTATAACTTCTTAAGCTATTAACAAAGCCGCTGTGACAGATAACACTGAAGGTGATGTTGGTGGAACTCTTCTTCCCCACTCCTGATGTTTCCTTCCCTGTGGCAGGAACTGTACCAGTGCAGCACTCTGATGCCTTTTCTCTGCCCAAGCGGGAGCTGCCTGGGAAGGAAGCTGGGAGCATGCACAGCCCAGCCCCTTCTTTGGGAGCTAACCCCCTATAGGAGCCCTGTTCTTCCATCCTGTGAGTTTTACAGCAGCACCCAACATGTGGGAGGCCTTTGTGCTTTTCTAAGATGGCCTGTGGCCGGGTGGGTGAGTCTGTTTAATTCTGTGCTTCAGTGTTAGCAAGCCCATTGTTACTGCACCTCAGCCATATTCTGTAATACCAGGTTCACAGGTAATAAAAGTGGTACTTTGACAGCCTGTCCGCCTTTCTCCTTGACTTCATCACTCAGCTGGTCCGGAATTTGGGTGGGGATGTGTGGTGCCAGTCAGTAAGCCAGTGTCTTTGTATATATCTTTAAATTCTCACAACTGCCCTGCAAGTGAGTCATATCATCTTGTTGCAGATGAGGGAAGGGAGGCTCTAGGAAGGTAAATCACTTTGAAGTTAGCTTTGGCACCCTGGTCAGTTTAACTTGAAACCTATGCCCGTTAGGGCATACTGCAAAGAAAAAAAATCATGGATAAAAGCTTTTAAACGACTTTGCATAATATAAATCACCGAGTAATATAGATGAGTTTTATTATGTGTAGCTTAGCTTTGCACAGTGGCAGTATCGTAGCCAATGAGGTTTATCCGAGGCGCGATTATTGCTATTATGTGTAGCTTAGCATTTTCATACTCATACATAAAAACACTTTAATATTGCCTGCAAGTCCCGGAATGCGTAGGTACTTCCTTACCTCCCTGGTTCCACGAGCTGCCTTCATTTCATCCAAAGCTTTCTGTTCTCTCTAACCATCTCGGGCTTCCTGCCTGGTTTCCTCAGACTAGACAGAATGCCCCTTCTCTCGCACCCTCTCCCTTTTCCTGGTTAGCTCCTCCTTGCCTTTCAGATCTCAGCTCACTTCCTCAAACTGGCCTCCCACAGCCACCATATCTAAAGATGATGATTTCTGCCAGCCATCTGATCTGTCCCTTCACCACACTGGCCATCACTTGTGATTCTATATTTCCGGCCTATACTTCCCACTAACTAAAGTGCTGTGGGCACCATAACTACTCTTCCGTCATTCCCCACTGTGAGCCTAGTGTCTTAACACAGTTGATAGCACCTGGTTGGCAGAATGGATTCTGAGTGAACAAATGGACAGAGTGCTTGGCATCATGCGTTAGCTGTAAGGTCTGTGCCCATTGTTTTCTACTCAGTGCTTGCAAATGACATATTAAAGATAGCCTCTTTCCTGGGAATTGTAAACAGCTATTAAGAACTAAATCTGTAGCTTTCTTATGAGACTCTAAATTATAGGAAGCATAGAATGGAGTTCTAAGGCCACATAACTAAAGACGTACTTCATGTGTTAAGGATGGTGTAAGACAAAGGTGCTACACGGAGGGAACCTGCTTTATGTGGTTTTGAAACTCTGGGATGGGGAGAAACTTCTCTTGTAGCATTTCACACTCAAGTAATATTGAGCATCTACTTGGTTTTTGTATCCTGGAAGAACATCGTAAAGCTTAGAATAGTCCATCAGACCTATTCAGTAAGGAATATGTTAATACCTACTTATGTCTTTAATGTAATTTTTAATAAATTATTTATTTGTTCATAGATAAAATGAGGTTGGCAGTAGGGTAGTGTATGAATCAGTTTTGTTTCCTAGCCAAGCATAAAAACATAAGACAAAGTGGTATGAAAATACCAAATGGTGATCGTTTGGGAATCAAATAAAGAATTTTTCCATATGCATTTTTCTACTCCCGGTGAGCTCACTTAACATAATTAATATCTTAAAGGACAAAAGCAAGACATTTCTGCACACATAATTTTGCATCCCTCAATCTTGAAAGTGTTGATCATGGCAGAATTTAAGTTTCCTGGCCAGCTGTTCCCCTAGAACTAGAGCCCCTGGGTAATAAACAAAGGAACCCAGATCCACATGGAAAAAACATGGATAATAGCCATCAGGTGTCTTACCGGTCCAATATGACAGCTGATATTGTCTCTTTTTGTCCCCCACCCCCATTTATACAGGGCATTGATGTGCGCGATGCTCCTCTCAAGGAAATAAAGGTGACTAGTTCCCGGAGATTCATAGCTTCCTTTAATGTCATGAACACAACAAAACGAGATGCTGGGAAGTACCGCTGCATGATTCGCACCGAAGGAGGTGTTGGAATATCAAACTATGCAGAATTGGTAGTTAAAGGTATTTAACGCATTTTTATACCCCTCAATAGTCTATTAAAATAGACATGTCAGATGGTTGTGAGTTCATTATTTGTTTAACGCTCAAACTTATCCTTGTCTGTCTCCAAACAGGAGCTTGGTGACAGGCTATATTGATGGATTGCATTTTAAGTACAAATTTTGCATGTGAGCAATATTTTTGACAAATGTATTTTATTTATGTTGGTTTAGTTGCATACAAAAGCACTGAATGTGCTCTTAGCAAGTTCTTCTGCCAACTCTGTATACAGAGATTACAACCTATAAATTTTTTTAAGGAATGCATTTTTTTTTTTTTTTTTTACTGATAGAAAATCACTTAAAATGCAAATATTCACCAGCCAGGGTGTTTATGATAGCAGGGTGGTTAATAAAATGAAGCAATGCCAGTATAAAAATGCTCAGTCATATCACACAAGCCATATTGATAATACTGAGTTAACACTCATAATGTCGCAGTTAGGTTCCATTACTATATTTTGCATGACTGAAAAATTGAGTCATTATATTCAGGGAGGTGGGGTATGAGGGAAAGAAAAAGAGGGAAAATAAGTTTCCATTGCTGGTCTAATGCTTTTTTTGTGGGCTGAGGAGTTTATGGTATTAAACTGCTAGGGCAATTCTTGGTCCCAGACAGAATAATTTGGACTTCTAGATGTAAAGTGAGGCATTTTTAGGTAATTTGTGGCAGGCCATTGCTGTTTTCTCCTAGGAGAACAGAATGATGCCTGTTGATGAATTTTTTTTCCCCTGCATTTGTTAAATATAAAACATAAAGCTGATATCTTTTGGATGGGTTCTTCCTCGTATCAGCAAATTTCTCTGTGCACGCAGTTCTAAAGACCGTGGGATTCAAACCCCAGAACTAGCTATGTGGGCATGGGCCAGGGTATAAAGTATAAAATAGACATTAATAATGTCACCTACACCATAGGGTGATCAAGAAGGTCAAGTGCAAAAAGTATATGAAAGGCACTTAGAACAGTATACATAGTAAGCAGCCAGCTCCTGTTAGGGCCATGATGGGGCGGAGGTGGCGGGGAGCGAGGTGATTGTAACCCTCTGCTCCTGTACATCAGTGAGCTTCATTTAGAAATGCTTGTCACTGCCCTCTTTCCAAATTTAAAACATAAATGCCTGCCCAGCTATTCTTCCCTCCCCCCACCATACCCATATTAAATGAAAATCTCTGGGGACATGGCCTCTGTTATAAAATCTATAGGTGATTTTGGCATATGCTTCTGTTGTGAAATCCCTGCTGCCAATATTAGTCACTCCTGGCTTATGAGAGAAATGTTTGTTGGTGAGCCTGCCCCATGCAGTATTAATTTGCAGCAATGACTGACATTGTGCACATTGAAATATCTACCCCGCTAATAAATTTTGCCACAGCATATTCTTAGGAATTTTGGTTTGTGGTGAAACTTTAGCTGGTCTGACTAGGACTTGAGTTTAGGAATTTAGGTTTAATAGCCATAAGAAAACTAACTCTTCACAGTAATGCACACCCTACTCTGCAGGAGGTTCTCTGAGAAGCGAGGAGTCACCGTGTAGAAAATGGACACCGTTTGCCAACAAATCCAGTAAAGCAGCAGCCTCAGTGTTCCATGGCTGAGTTCTTTATTATCATTATTAGTACTTAATGTTCCTCTTGGCTCAGTTCTTGTGATTGTATTCCATTTTCTGATTGATAGTTGCTACAGCGTTTCACTGTGACCAGCCCTGTTCTTAAGGCATCATGCTTCATTATCAGTATAATGTAAATCTCGTAACCTTGCTAAAAATGGCCTCTGTGGAAAAGTTCATTTGCTGGGTGGTGTAAGTAAATCATAAATTTCTAGTCTTCCAGAGCAAACGTGAGCACAAAGAATGAATGGGTTGTTATTCACATTTATGCAGCACATTTTCCTGTCTTAGGATGGCATAGTGGTTGCTTGGCTCATTGTGATAAAAATGTCCAGGCATCTCTTTTCATCTCTGCACATGACCAAACCCAGGACAGCCAGCTTACAGTTGCGGCTCAAATCTGAAATTTGACTTTTCCTCCATTTATAATTTTATAGCCATATTTTTCATATATTTTATATTTAAAAATGAGATAATATGCTGAATTCTACTAGCAAGTTATACTTAATAAAGTATTACCTTGAGATAATTACTTTAAAATATGCAGTGACACTTTTGAGGCCACTTGTATATAATTTAACTCTTTTTTTATGCATGTAGTATTTGAAGTGTTGATCTTCGGAAAATGGGAAAAACTAAAGTCTATAGAGTTTGTAATTCTCTTAAGGTCACATACTGATTTGGTGCCAGCCCTCCAAATGAAACCCACGTCATTTATTAACTGTCATTCCTATCTTATTCATGTCTCCCACTGCTTTTGATAATCTGGGACATAAAAAATATTTCATAGAATCTCCACAATTTGTATATATATGCATGTATATCAATATCATTTAATTATATGAGATATGTATTAGGCATTCACATATGTTTATCATTAGATATATGTTTACGTATCTGTATGTGTATAAATTCTTTCATTGCTGGCTTGGTTTAGAATTACAATTGACCCTTGAACAGCACAAGAGTTAGAGGCACCAACCCCTGCATGGTTGAAAATCCACATACAGCTTTTGGCTCCTCAGAAACTTAACTAATAACCTATTGTTGACCGGAACCCTTACCGATAACATAAGCAGTCGATTAACACAAATTTTATATACATATTATATACTGTATTCTTGCAGTAACCTAAAGAAAAGAAAGTGTTATTAAGAAAATCATGAGGAAGAGAGAATACATTTACAGTACTGCAAAAAGTCCAGGTATAAGTGGGCTTGAATCATATATTTTAAATTGCCTTCTGTCACTTAGTATAGGTGGAATTCCTTTCTTCCTTTCTTCCTTTCTTCCTTCCTTCACTTTGGGAAAAATTATTCAAAATTTAAATATTGACTTGTACGGATTCTTCCAGCAACCCAAAAGTCCCTTGGAATGTCTAGTACAATTGTTCCAGGTTCCAGTGGAATCTTTCATTTGATTTCACATATTTGATACTTTTCTTCATGGGGAATTAATGGAGAAAATATTCTCAGGTCAAGCAAGCATTAAAGTCATGTCCATTTTAGGATACTAGTAACAATATCCTAAATGAATTGGTGTGCTCACTAACCTTCGTGGCCTTGCCCGAGTTGTATTTTGAATGGCAGTTCAGCAACCCTTGCTAGCATTTGCAACTTCAGAGTAATTAACTGCCCTTTCAGCCTGGCTACATAACTGCCTTGGGATATACTATAAAAGGCCCATTTCATGTCTCGGTTCAAGGAATCACCTAATGATATAAATTGATGTTAAATCATGATGAGTTGAGTAAGAACTGTTTAAAGAAATGAGGAGCTAGCACAAAGTTGTAGTTTATAAACAATAGGAGCAGTATTTTTAGTAAGTCTACATGAATTTTGTAGTCTTTCAAATACAATTCATCCTTTAGTGTCTATTTTGACTCAGTCTAATGAGATTTCCCAGCTATTTTTGAAAGTCAGTAAGATTCACTGTACCCTGAATACAGAAAAAGAACAAAGACACCCCTACCCAACAAGGAGAACTACTGTTATTGGTATCTTAGTCTAGGGACCCACCAGGTATCATGTCAAGGGCCAAGGTCAGATGGTCTTAGCTGCAGTGAGATCCCTTTCAGCAGGAAACAGGACCGTGATTAGTTGGCTGTGTCTGCTGTGGAGCTGACAGAATTTGCAGCATGCAAGCCAGCATATACCAGCAAATGGAACATAGCAGGCTCTATTTTTTGTGCATTCAGATGTGCTAACTGAGGAGTTGAAACACATACACACAGCCCAAAGAGACACAAACCACCTGCGGAAACATGCTTGAAAAAAAAAAAAAAAAATCAGAGAGGGAGCCAAACCATAAGGGATGCTGAACTCTAGGGAACAAACTGAGGGTTGCAGGAGGGGAGGTGGGGGGGTAACTGGATGATGAGCACTAAGGAGGGCACTTGATGGAATGAGCACTGAGTTCTATATGCAACTGATGAGTCACTAAAGTCTACCTCTAAAACTAAAAAAAAAAAGAAAATCACTAGATCTTACTTTTTTTTTCTCTGATGGAGATTCACGAAGCTAGAAATATGCTATTTTATACAGTTATCTCCTTTCCCAGTATGATGTACAGTAACACTGGACAATATAGGATGCCTTCACTTGGTGCCCAGCAAGCCATTCAACCAACACCTCACTGACAGACTGGGAATACTATTTAAAACAAGATTGCCTATTTCTCCATTCTCAGACAATGATGTAGAAAGAGTCCGTCTCAGGTTTTAAACAATGAAAGAGACTTTCTTGGGTTTAAAGAGTATTTGCTATTGATTGCTTAGAATTTTACCAAGCTGGGCATGGCTTGCACTTTGCGTTAGAGTTTTCTTTCTACCTGCTGCTTTCATAAGACTCATTCCGGGAGGCTCCTTGAACAGCAGCTGTGGTGGGCTGTGTTATCCAGATGTCTCGCTTCTCCTGCGGCTGAATGAGTCCACTGTGATGGGTTTTTTGGGCAACAAGTCATCCTGGAAATGCATTTATGCTGAGAGAAACTATAATTTTGGCCATGTTTTAAAATTGATGATATCTGTGGAATAATGAATATAAGGAAACTGAATTTAATAAGATAGGTAACTAGCACCTTTGATGATTTCGAAGACATTCTCAATAAGGAAGTTGGCAATAGAGTGCCTCCTGGAGCTTAAGTACTACCATCAAGAGAGCTTCAGCAAGTTACTTTTAGTGGGGGAAAAATCCTTTGAGCCTGAGAAAAATGAGTTGTGTCCTAAAACAAACTGAGAGTATCCCTACTTGATCAAGCTTAGGTTTTAAAGATGGTTTATTTCACAGATTTGAACATTGTGAAAGGCTTTACCAGTATGCTTTTTCGTAATAACCTAAACAGAACCATTCCCATCCCTTCATTCCTGACATGTTCACGCCTTCTATATTTTAATAATTGATGTACATTTAGCTGGTTTAAAACGGAAGAGCAAGGTGTCTGAAAGATGGCTCTCTGACTTGCCTTCCAGAGCCCCCCGTTCCCATTGCTCCACCTCAGCTTGCCTCCGTGGGGGCAACCTACCTTTGGATTCAACTCAACGCCAACTCCATCAATGGGGATGGGCCCATTGTCGCCCGAGAGGTGGAGTACTGCACAGCAAGTGGGAGCTGGAATGACCGACAGCCAGTGGACTCCACGAGTTACAAAATTGGGCACCTCGACCCAGATACGGAGTATGAGATCAGTGTGCTGCTCACCAGGCCGGGGGAAGGTGGCACTGGGTCTCCTGGGCCAGCCCTCAGAACCAGAACAAAGTGTGCCGGTGAGTAAGGGGCACCTGGGATGAGTCCTTAGCATCTTTCTGGGCATTGACCTGCAGCATCGTGTTTATCGGGTGGTTCATTTGCTTCCCCCAGCTCTGTCAGTATCCTCTGTGGGAACGGATATTCCCTTCACCTCTGAATGGTAGCCCAACAGCCTGTGGACTTTGGGACCTCGAGGCTTGGTATCTTTGGGAGACCTCCACCTCCTTTTTTCTTATTTTTATTTACACTTTCCTGTGGGTATCATCTAGTTCATATAGGAGTTCTCCCTACAGTTGACAGAAACTGTCTCCTTTCATGATGTCTGCGCATAGGTCAGATCCTCTCACCCTGGCCCCCTTGTTTTACGTTCACCGTTAATGTGCTTTTAGCCTGGAGGGGCTTTGGAATAATAGATTCCATCTTAGAGATAGCCTTAAAGCTGTTTTTATTGATGGGTATTTAATGGAGGGACTGCTTGCCAAAGACACAGGGCCCATTTGTAAAATAAGCCAGGGTGATTTGTGGGCTGCATGCAGTCTTCAAGTTGAGATTATAAAGTCCTAATTGACTGTGCTGAACCTGGTCCACAGCTTAAATAAAGTAGGGTTGATGGAGGGAGAAATGTAGCATCTTATAAAAATCAAAACCTGAAGCAAGCTCCCATGAGAGGTGATAGTGCTGTTTTTGTATGGCTATTTTTGGCTAGGGAAGTAGAGAGATAATATATTGGGACACTGAAGCATTCTTTCCTCAGTTACATGAAGAATCCCTGTATTGGATGGTGGGCTGAGGTGAGGCAATTCAGTAAATTTTTAGGGAATTAATTGATTCTTCAGATAGCTTTACGTAAGTAGACACCGTATGTGTCATTTCTTTTTTTTAAGTTTTGAGAGTTCTCAGAGCACAGTCTGCCCCTGGCTGGTAGGAGAAATGATGAAACCTGAACAGCTTGTAGATGTTCCACTTTTTCTTTATAATATGAAGTATACTGCTTCCACAAGTTCAAACTTATAGGCGAATTCTGTTCTTGTGTTGTTGTTGTTGTTGTTGTTGAATTTCATTAGAAAAGGGGACAGCCACCTTCTGGGGATGCATGATGGGCTGGTTCTAGCCAACCCTGCATCTCTTTCCCAGATCTACTGCCAGCTGTGGGGTCTCTGGAATAAACTGCAGCTCTGGACTGGCCCTTCACACAGCCCGGGCTGGCAGGTCCAAGGAGAAAGGAGTTTGAAAATGCTTTCTCTTCCTCATGTCTCCAAACAACGGCCATCTCCTCTCTCTTTTTAGTTGAATAAAACTGCCCTTTTTTATGAAATAATTTCTTATATTTCTTGTATATATGATCCTATCATCTGTTGCAGGGCAAACAGTAGCGATGTATAACACCAGATATATCATTTCACAGTAGAGGCCTTGCTTCCGAACCTGTTATTGATTTGATAACTGCCTTGTGAAGGCTCCTGGGCAGATACAGACACCCCCTTATTACGGGGGGTACACGGAAGCCCACGGGACCTTCTGTCCTCCAGGCATGCTCTGTGAGCAGTACGTTCAGTGCGATTTCACTTCAATGTGATTTTAAGGAATCCTATTTTGGGCATGGCAATATATAGTCTCCCTTTCTGTCCAAAAAAGGGTTAGAATTCCATTGTTTAGACTGGAGAGAGGAGCCATCTGTTTCATTCTTGTCACTAACAACCCTGCCTACTTAATGTTTCCAGTCCTGTTCTCCCTTACAGATTTTGTCTTGTCTCTTGATTTTCTGCCTGTACATTTCAGCTACTGGCACAACTGTTACATACATTTCCCCTGAATATAATGCTTGGATTTTTTTTATTGCTGCCTGATGTGTACATATATAACTCTCAAAGAGACACCATACCTTTCATTACAGATTGTCAGTCATTTTAAAGAAATTAAAACCAATTTTGAATTGATATTTGCATGCCAACACTATGTCTTCAAAAGTATTCAACCTCATGTAAGCAAGGAAGCCTAATGACAAAGCATGCTTTTTCAGTTTTCAGGAACCCGAGGTTGACACAACTCCTGGAGTGTCCTGCACGGACCTTGAACATGGTTGAAATAGTCAATCTTAGGAAATAGGAGTATGTTAGGTTGGAGAGTCAGAGCTAGAAATAAGAGGGGGGAGACATTGAAGTGGGTGAGGAAAGTGAAGTCAAATTTCTCTTTACTGTATGAAAAAAATAGTTTCACCCTTCCTTGAACTGAGGCTTTTAAAAAAATGTGAAGGTAAGACTGGTGGCCATGGCCAGTGAGCAGTGGGACATGGTGGAAGGCAGGACTGAGGTACATGGAAGGACACAGGTGCGGCAGACTAGAGACTAAAAAATGAGGGATGGTCCCCGACTGTCACTCGGATGGTTTGTGAACATTTGGGGCTCACAGAGAGCAAGTCATGGAGCCTATAAGCTGAGAGGGCCTCTGAGCAGTATGCAAAGTAGATAGAAATTGTCCTTGGCCAGGCTTGAACAGTGGATGACTCTAATAGGGTGATAGGTAGTAGGAATAATTGCACATTCATCTTGTATGGTTTAAAACCCAACAGTACTACTGTGGAATTAGAGTAATAAAATTTAGCAGCAGCATATATAAAAGAGATTGAGAATTTGGCTTAAATGCATATGAATCTACAGTATGATCCATATCACTCTGTACTATTATTTCCTTACTACCATCCCCCCACCACATACACACACACACAGCCTACTATAATCTTAGGTTGCTGAAAGAAAGCCAAACACCCATGTTGGAGGAGGTGATAGTCTTATTGTACCAGTGCTAATTAGCCTCCCTATAATTATCACACCTATTTCTGCTCCCTGCATTTTATGAAAGAGAGCACAAAATGGACTATGCTCTAGGGATAGCACCCAGGTTAGGAAAGGTTCTGGAACCTTGCTCCACCAATGAGGAGTGATGGAAAGAATTTAGAAAGGTGATGGAGAAGAACAGAGGGTCTGCACAAATTTGACAAGAACCGAATCATGAGTAGTGAGTTTCCAATGGCTGACCCATTCAAGCAGAACCTGACATTGTAGAAGGTGATTTCTGTATTCAGAAAAGGATTGAACTGGTTGACCCTGCAGACGTCTTCGACATGAAGATTCTGTGATTCATGTGTTGTTCCCTTTCTAAAGAGATGATCCATCATGTGTTTCTACCCTTAAAGTCTTTGACTTTCACTTTTATATTATCCTTGTCCGGAAACTCCATTCACGTGCTTCTCCAGTCCTGCTCTGCAGACCCGTGGACGGAGGTCTATGATGACGTTTACAGAAGCCTGAGCAAAAGGAGGGGGTATAGTGAGTTTTTAATACTGCTAAATAGATTAAATTTGAAGAAATGACTCTTATTTTGAGATACCCTGCCTGCTTTTTCTGTGTTAGAGTATCCTTTTTATGCAATGATGGTGCTCGAGGGTACTAGAACCCGAGTCAGCAATTGAGAACATGGGCTCTGGGGCCCTGCTGCCAGGGATTGAATTCCGGCTCTGCCCGGAGCTAGACATGGGACCCTGTGTAGGTGACCTTCTCTTGGCTTCTGTTGCCTTATCTATAAAACAGGGCTGATGATAAAAATATATATCTCCTGGTGTGGCCATGAAGCCTTAATGAGCCAATGTGTGTAAGGTGCCTAGAACAGAACCTGACATATAGCAAATGGTCAGTAAAAGTTAACTGCCATTTTTTTAAAATCTTTTAACATTTTCAATCAAAATAATTGGATGTTAGCAACCTGATTGCCCTAGATGTGTTACAAATATTACTTACCCAGTGAATTGAAAGTCTGAGAACCAGTTTTATATTACGGGCTCATAGAATTCTCTGCAGTGGAGTACTGCATTCATGACACATCGTTCTCTCATTTCTTCTATTAAATCTGTTTCTTTTGGACAAGCTCTCCATTTCCATTTCTGTGTTGTACCAGTGAGACCTGTCCTATCGTGTTTTGGTGACACCCATGAAAATGGATTTTGCTTCTTGCATTAAAATGGCAAGATCAGTATTTATTGTCCTTCTCTGGGCAATGGAATTGATTTTCATGTGTGGCTAGTAGACACAATCTCATTACCTGGTCAGATTTCTTTCAAGAATTGTATGGTAACACACTTCCCGAGCTCTTCCTTCTTATGTTTCTGAAAATTATTTTCAAATATATGAACAGGCACTCTGCATGTGACCTTGATCAAATCACTTAGCTTCTCTGGTTCCGTCTCCTTATCTTTAAATAAGGGCAGTGACACCTGCCTTGCTGTATCACAGGTGTTTGTGAAGATCAGGTTAGATATTATCTACAACGGGATTTTACAAGTGATAATATGTTCTGCCTACATGGAGTATTAAAAAAATGATTATAGTAAGGAGCTAGTTTCAAGATTTATACACATATTCAGGTATTTTTCCAATTTTGCAGTTCAGGTATAGTCGGGTAACCTCAGAGGGTTGAAATTACTTCAGTATCCACTTAAGCAAAATATAATTTAGTTTGTGTTTTCTATTCAATCTTATATTCTTATAATTATGTGCAGCTATGTATCAAAAGCCATTAAGTGGTAGCTACTTAAAAAAGAGAAATGGGAGATGCTGTTAGATTAATTTTCACAGTAGACTTTTTATGCGTTTTATTTTGGGATATTGCTTTTTATGTATACTAGTTATTGTTTAACTGTGTCTAAGTGACTTGCTAACAACTGGCCCCAGGAGTTAAAAGGATGGTGATAAACAAATGACCTAACAATTAAGTTTGGTGAGAGTGAAAAGAAAAAAAAGCTGAACTGAAATGTGTTCTTTAGAATTAATATAACTAAAAATCTGGGAAAAAAAAAAAAAGAAAGATTATACCTTTAAAAAAATTTACTCATGAGATATTTATTGAACACTCATATTTCCAAGGCACTGTTCTTGCCTCTGAGGGGAGAGCAACAGGACAAGATCCACCATTAGGGTTATCTATTGAGGGAGGAAGTGTGCAGTCAATTTAAAAAATATATATATGTATATATACACACACACACACACATGCATATATACTATGATAAATGCTATACAGAAAGAGAGAGAGAGAATGGAGAGAAGCAGGAGATTTTTTTATTAGGTTATCTCTTATTTTTAATTGTGGTAAAATCATATAACATAAAATTTACCATCTTAATCATTCCTAAGTGTACAGTTCAATAATGTTGAGTGCATTCAATCTCTAGAACTAATTTATTTTGCAAAACTGAAACTCTCTAGCCATACAGATCCCCCTTCCCCGCTTCTGCAGGCCCTGCCAACTACCATTCTACTTTCTGTCTCTATGAATTTAACTACTCAAATTACCTCATATAAATGGCACCATGTAAAATCTGCCCTTTCGTTACTGGCTCATTCCATTAGCATTATGTCCTTAAGATTCATTCATATTATAGCATGTGTGATTGTACCTTTTTAATTACTCCAATAATTGTATTGTGAATACTTCATTTATGTGATTCTTTGTAAACCATTTTGAGAGTTTAAGCACCAACTTGGGCTCCCAATGAAATTAATAATGCTTAATGTATTAAAAAATGCTTCACCTTTATGACTCATGGAAGTCTTGCCTACTAAAGCAGGTAGTACTGCTCTGCTTTCAGAGAGTCAAGTACAAATAAGTACCCAGGAAGTACTATGTCAGAATGGTACAGCCGTCCAGTCAACCATTGAATAAAGAGTGATACAAGAAATTAGAGTGCTCTTTATAATGTACCGTTCTCTTAAACTAATAAAGTGGGTACATTTTTATACCTATTTGCATAGAAGTGTATATTCTATAGATCCCTCATTATAACCTTTTACGTAATTGTAATAGAAACTTTGAATACATGTTACATTAAAATTTATTTTTGTTGAACTCAGTTGCTTTGATAACATGCAATTATAGCTATCTTATCTGGGTACCTTCAGTGACATGAGCCGTGGGACATATTTCTCATCTGCTTTGAGTCTCTGCACCTTCTGATGCCCTGTGGTCTGGGAGGGATTGAGTTTGTGTCCAACCCAGTATGGTGTGTTTTCATGTATCTCCTCTCCTTTGTGGCGGCAGTCGAACTGTTGCAAGAGAACAAATATATTGGTGTCTCTTTGCTCCCTTGTGTCCTGGCCATGGGCTTTGATGAAACACCTGCATACGTGAGCAAGGGATCAACAGCCCTGACCATGGGAATGCTCTGCTGACTACAGGGCTAGAGAGTATCATATAGTCTTTCCTCACACACACTGAGGATGTCTTTAGTGGCTTTATATAGTAGCACCCTCTGTCCTACCTGCTCTAGTCTAAGTCTCACGAGATTTAGGTTAATATTGCTTTGGAAATGTTAATTCTCATGTTTGCTAAATGTGACACTGAAGAGACTCATTTTAAGTACACGTGGATGAGATTCACCTATGGGCAAAGAGACACGATAGCTTCACAGTGAGGGGGCCTTACCTACCCTATATGATGCCTGCATTCCACTGGAGGCCAGCCTCACTGTGTCTGTTTATTTATTAGTCTTAGTTCTTCCTATGGGAGAAAAAGAATCATTTTGGTTGGAAGGGGGCTGATCTGAAATTAAACCCTGCCAAAACCTGATTTGTTTTCTTCCCAAATCAAGAATAACCCAATTTGTCTTTTCCGTACAAAACTGCCACTGGTGTTACAATATATATTTGGATGTACACAGTTGACCGTGGGCCCTCGGGGGCAGGTGGGAGCTTCTCTAAGATCTAACAATGGCTATTATTCACAGGGAATACAGACCAGAGACCTCACTGAATGGAACATAATTTATTTTTAATTTAAGTTTATTTACCAGGAAAAAATTAAAGTGTTCTAATTCTACTTCTAAAACAGCTCTGCCAAAGGGCATCGTGTTTTTAATGCATTTCCAACACATTAAACCATTAAGAGCCTTTTTTAATTATAAACATTAAAAGGGCATAAAAAGTATCTTCCCTATTAGACTCTAGATATAAATACATTGCATTGAGTAGCATCCTTGTATTTGGGTAGAGGACAGGAACATTGTAGCAATGCAGCACCTTTTTTTATTATAATGCATTCAGCACCTTCGTTACAGGTCTTTATGCCCCAGAGGCTTTGTGATACCTACACCTCAAATCCTACTGCCTTTAAACACTGGGTCAGCACTCTGCCTTTGTGTGAACCCAAGGGCATGGCATCTGAGGGGGGCAGTGTAAGATACAACTACTCAAGCAGTTTTGTAGGAGAGGTTTGGAAGGGGCTCCAGAAAGACCAAACGGGAGTTTTTGCTTTTAGAGTTCTCCAGTGACTCTTGAAGTCCCCTGATAGTTCTCTGGAAGGTATCAGGCAGGCCCCTTGGCTGTGAAGAATGAGCCTGCTAACATTACATCTAGGCATGATTGGGAAACCTTTGTAGGCAGCTTCCTGTGTAGTTTGAATAAACTGAGGAGATGGAGAAATGAAGAGAAGACTCTGGGGATTATCAGTCAATGGCCTTTGGCCTCTCCCAGCTGTGTCTAATGGGCCATTTAACACTGAAAAAGAAAATCACAAAACCATGACAGGTACATTTTGTACACATCTGTCAGTTAGGGGCTTGACCAAGTTCCTTGTTCTAGCGCTCTGATCTGTCAGCCTCTGTCAGAGGGTTTTGCTATCATGGAGAAACATCAGCATTAGCCATATCAACCCCTAATTGAGCACCAACTACCGTATGTTGAGTGACGTCTTAAAGCCACCAGAATGCTTGAGCGTGCCTTTGCTTCCCATATCAGTATCTTCTAGAAAAGGAAGACACCTACTAAATCTTTGGACAATTTTTAAAGAGGTCCTGGGTCATCTAAATCTTTTCCCAAGTCTCTTATATATTTGGCAAAAAAAAAAAAAGAAGTATTGATAATGAAATTATTAATTTTTATTAGAGCAAATGCCTTAGTTCCTTATCAAATTATGATGCAGTCAAGTTGTGTTTTATGGTCTCTGTGTAAGCATTTATAATCTACCAGCGTTCCCAGGCGTGTTCAATATGTACTGCATGCTTAGGTTTTTTGACAGGACTCAGAGCATAATTGACCATTCTAAATTATAAAGGTTTGTAACTTTGTTACTGCCTTTGTAAATATTTTGGATCAATTCAGAGAAGAGAATGCCCATTGGTTAACTTCTTTCACTTTAAAGTCTGACTGACTTTGGGTGAGTGCTGGTTCTGATACTAATAGCTAAAAGTAATTCAACAAATTACTTATCCATTCTGGACCTAAGCTTCCAGATAGTTCTAGTCCGTTTTCCACTGATACTAGCACCTTCTTCTTCGTAGCACTGGCAGGAGAAGTAAATGTGCATGAAAAATGGCTTAGGGGGTACCTTGGTCACCTGGTGTACCCTGAATTCAAAGTAGGCTTGCTAGCAAATTCTGATCAGTTTATAAAATGAATAAACTCGCCACAACTGAGGATACGTACTACTATGACAAAACCTTCCAGTAGGACTGTTAAGCTGGGTAGGTTGGATTTTGTTTGACATACACACATCAAAGTGCGGTTTGCTTTAAGTAAAACAAAAAAACGTATGTTTGTTCTCAAGGTAATGTCAAAAAATGATTGCATGTTCACCAGAACCTGGAGGAATGTTGCATTTTTGACTCTTCCAAGTATTGTCAGGATCGAAAACCGCGTATGACCCAGAGTCACTGGAGGGTGGCAAGGAAAAGAGGATAAGTGTGAATGCTTTATTCACATGTGTGACATTGTTATTCTGTGATAGTGGATGTGTTATTGTTGACTTATTGTTTATTATTGATTATTGTTGACTTAAGGAATCCTTTTGACACTTTGACCCTTGGAAGAGTACTGCCTCAGTCCCTGATACCTCTAAGTCTGCCCAGAACACAAAGCTTGACAACCACAGTTTGATTAGCACAGCAAGGCAGCCTAAGACTGTTTTGGGGGGACGTCTTTCCTTTTGCTTGTTTACCCACGGACTTCAGGAAAGTTGAGGACCCTTATTGAATGAGATTAGAAATGAGGGTTCTTTTTTTTAAGATTTATTTATTTGAGAGAGAGAGAGAGCACAGAGGGAGAGGGAGAAGAAGATTCCCCACTGAACAGGGAGCCCGATGTGGGGCTCGATCCCAGGACCCTGGGATTGTGAACTGAGCCAAAAGCAGACGCTTAACTGACTGAGCCACCCAGGTGCCCCTAGAGATGAGGCCCCTGATGCTCTGGGTCTAAGGAACTCAAGTACACAGGTCAAATCTTCCACTGTGAAGACTGCTTCTAGACAGGCTTACCTGTATTCTCTGCCCCAGACTCAAAAACAGAAAGACCTAGTCTCAGGAGGGCCTTTGTCTCAGAACATACTAAGAAAAGTTCACTTACTCTTAACTTACTAGGTATGCCATGTGTTTGTGCCTGGAACCTCAGATGCAGCAATGTCATAAGCTGGGAAATAGATGCATTTTATCTTTGACCTCATACATCTGTGTGCTTCTACTCATTCTTCCCTAAGCACGCCCAGATTCCTCCTCCTCTTATCAAACCAGCTCTCGGCATATGTCTCCCTGTTCATGTGGACAGATATCTCATCACATTCTGTGGCATTTGGCCTCTAATTAGAACTTGCCTCCTCCATTCTGTAAGGATAAAGCTGCTCATGTGGTTAAAAACTAAGTTAATAAGAAGTAAAATGAGAACTAAGACCTGCACAGTAATAACAAGATTATGAAACCTTGATGATATGTCAAGATTTTAGTTTATGAGGGTTAACCATGCTTCTTTGTTTGGGTAATACTTTTTATAAATTAATTTTAAGAATATAAAGAACTGGTAATTACATTACCTATTAGAATAAATTGCAAGTGAATAGAAAGCTTTAAAAATGAATAATGCGTATAAACGAAATTAAAACTACAAATACAAGAAATTTTATTAGGAAGTATGGTTATACCTATTATTAAAATAAGAATGATAATAGAACTGTTTGATATCAAAATTGCTGGTCTTCTAACCATGTTATTATACTTGTAGAATGAGTAATATAAGTAATATAACTATTCAGGTAAAATATTTCTGTTGACCAAGTCGTAGCACTTCCTCCATATAGATCTGGACAAGTGACAGTAGACACATATTTACAGTTGGCATTGAAAACCCTTTCTAGTTTAAATTATCAGTAGAAACGATACAGATATTATATAGATACATAATATACATATTAATATATATTTCTGTTAAGTATGTTACTATTTCATGATTCTTGAGGTAGACTATATCGCTTTTAAATTGGATTATGAATTCATCATACATAACATTTTATTTGTTAATGTTTATATCTTATTACTTACTGTTTTAATTACTGAAGTAATAAGTGACATGTAAGAAGGCAAACAATACAGAAGTTAATAGATTCCCCCTCTTTCTTTCAGTTTCTCTCCTGGAGATAAAGTATTTTTCTTGCACATCTCTCTCTATGTCCATTTAGACACATAAGTATCCATATATGTCCCAGGTCTGTTCCTTACTGCTAATTCTAACAGAATGAGATACTGTACATGGTATTCTGCAACTTTATTTAACATCTGTCAGTATTCAGTGGACATCTTTCTATTTGCTAGAGTCTAATACAATATATAGAGATTTAACTCATTCTGAGTAGTAGCTATTTATTATTCTGGAATATGGGTAGCCTAATCACTCAGCTCTCCTCATTTTGATGGATAGGGAGGTGATGGTTGTTTTCTGTGAAAATGAATATTTCAATAAATATCTATAAATATGTCTCCTTATATTGAAATAGTTTTATTTCTGGAGGTTACAGTTTTAAGGTAGAATTGGTGGGCCAAAGATAAACGCATTTAAGCTTTCAGTAGATGTCAGATTACTCTCCAGAAGGTTCTAGCATCAGCAAGGTGTGACTGTGTTGGTTTCTGGATGTGCTTTTGAGCATTGAATATTAATGATCTTTTAAATTTTGTTACTGGTTTATCAGTTTAGAAATGGTACATCACTGTTTTAATTTACATTTCACTTTTTTCCATGTTTTCATTGACTTTTTATATTTTTTTCATCATCAGATTATCTATTTCTATCCTTAGGATGCGTTTCCAATCTTTTCATTTTGTGGGAGTGTCTTAGTTGTAGTAGGGTTGTTAACCATTTGCCTATCATATGTTTTCTAAATATTTTCCCTCATTCTACTATTTGCCTTTTGACTTTATTCATGGTATATTTTGTTAAAGAGAAATGTTTAAATTTTAAATTTAAATCAATCATATCCCTTAGGGCTGTCCATATACATTAATATATGATAAAAGTGTCATTAGAATCTAAGTCAATCCAAAAACAAATTAATTTATTATCAGTAGATGGCCAGATATGAAGTAACATTTGCTAGTTAAACTCTTATTTTTCCTTGTGACTTCTCACTTTTCAGTCTTGTTTTAGAAGGTATTTTTCCACATTGTCTTTGAACAATATTTTTAAAAAGAGTTTATTTTTACACTTAGATCTTCAGTCTGTGAAATTCTGCTCAAAAAGTCTTGCAGGGAAGGGGCGCCTGGCTGGCTCAGTCATTAGAGCTGGCGACTCTTGATCTCAGGATTGTGAGTTTGAGCCCCACATTGGATGTAGAGATTACTTAAAAAAAATAAAATCTTAAAAAAAGAAAGGTCTGGGAAGATTACAGGGCTCAGGCGCCTTCTGGGAAGGGCTCCTTTGCTCTTTAATGATGTACAAAGAAAAATGATCTTTTCTCACCTTTGCTATGGGATGCTATATGATGTGGTGTCCATGAATGCAGCAGGTATCCAGTGACCATGGGGAAACCAGCTAAAAGGACAGCCAGTATGAAAGCTGAGTAGACATAACTGAATTACAATACCCTCTACCCCTTATTTTGGTTTGCTTCAATTATTCATTCATGTATTCATCTATCCGACACATATTTATTAAGACTCTATTATTTGATAGGTACTCTCCTAGGCTTCAGGGATATAATGGCCCATAAAACAAATAAGTACCTTGCCCATGCACTTGACTTTCTAATTTATAAAGTTTTCCATTGGTTTTCAATGCATGCACATTTAAGTGAAGCAAAGCTTGCAGAGATTACCAGAAGAGTGTAGGGAGGGGGTTCAAAAAGTAAACATACACTTTAGGGCAGGCTTTACAAATAAATTGTTTTTATCAGCGTATTTTGAGCTGCAGATAACATAAAGCCAGCTCATACAGATTAATAAGGACATTAATTAACTTGTAGTAACAAGAAGTCCATAGATAAGTCACACTTTTCAGTTTGTTGATTTAATTGCTCAGTAGTATTACCAGGGACATGAGTTCTTTCCAGATCTCCCTTGCATTGGTTTCAGCCCAGTGCTGCTCTTCTTCAGGGTCATCAGGTGGCCTTTGGAAGCAACTAGGAAAACATGCTTTGTTCAAATCTGGCAGAAAGGAAAGAGAAACATTTCCTCACACCTAGAATATCACTCCTTTCTTTCAATCTATTAGGCCAATTAAGGACCAATAATAATAGCCAGGAGATTGTTATGAACTAATTGGCTTAGTGTCCTTACTCTCAAACTTTAATGTAGTTCAGTGATGTTGGTGTGTGTCAGAATCATCTGGCAGCCTTGTTACAAGACAGATTGCTGGGTCCCACTCCAGAGTTGATGATTCAGTAGGCTTGGGGTCAAGCTCAGGAATTTATATTTCTGACAGATTCCCAAATGGTACCAATGTTGCTGGTTGAGAATTGCTGATTTGGAGTAATGCAGGTGTACCCTTGCACCACACACTTATTAGAATGGCCAGCATCCAGAACACTGACACAACCATTTGCTAGTGAGGATGTGGAGCAAGAGGAACTCTTCAGTCATTGCCAGTGGGAATGCAGAACACTACAGCCACTTTGCAAGGCAGCTTGGCAATTTCTTACAAAATGAAATACACTCCTATCATACAATCCAACAATAGGGCTTCTTGGTATTTACTCAGAAGAGTCCAAAACTTACATCCACACAAAAACTTACACATGATGTTCATAGCAGCTTTATTTGTAATTGCCAAAATGTGGATGCCACCAAGATGTTCTTCAGGAGGACACTATATAAACTGTGGTACATCTAGACAATGGAATATTATTCAGTGCTAAAAAGAAATGAGCTATTAAGCCATGAAAAGACATGGAGGAAATTGAAATGCATATTACTAAGTGAAAGATGTCAATTTAAAAAGACTATGTATGTATAATTCCAACTACATGACATTCTGGAAAAGGCAAAACGATGCAAACAGCGAAAAGATCAGTGGTTGCGAGAGGTTAGAGGGGAGGGAGGAATGAATACGTGGAACGCAGAGGATTTTCAGGGAACGCAGAGGATTTTCAGGGCAGTGAAAATACGCTGCATGGTACTGTAATGGTGGATACATGTCATTATACATTTTTCCAAACCCATAGAATGTACCACACAGAGCGTGAACCCTAATGTATACTAGGGACTCTGACCGAAAATGATGTGTCAATGTAGGTTCATCCATTGTGATAAATGTACCACTGTGGTGGGAGGAGATAATGGGGGACACTGCACATGTGTGGAGGCAGGTATAGGGAAATCAGTACATTCTGCTCAGTTTTGCTGTGAACCTAACACTAGTTTAATAAAAAAAAGGAAAAAGTTGTATCCTTGGGTCTAAGATGGGATGAGCTGTCCCTGAGCCACAAGGCAGGGAGAACAAAAGCTGAATGAAATTAGGGATTTGGGGAGATACTAGAAAGGACAGAGGAGAATGAATGCTATTTAAGAACTGACAGGGTACATTATACAAGTTGATGAATTGAATGAAGTATTTGTAGTCAAATTACTGTTGAGAAATTAGGCAAGGCTTATTTCTGATCTTGACTAAATGTTAAGTACTATCTATGAATCAGAATCATCTGATAGATAAGATCAGATTAGAAATATCTGCAGAGAATGTTGCTTTTACTTTTAAAAAAAATCCTTGAGTTTAGTAGGAATACTGGAAAATTTACTATAGGGATTACTTGGAAATCCCTTCTTTATACTCAGTGTGGATCTAAACTTGAGCTCAGTTATAATGAGAGAAATTTATATTACCTGGGTTGTTGAGAGGATGTTGGGATGCAGTTCTTCACGGGCCTCTCATGCTTCTGCACATCTTGCCAGCAGAGGCACCGGGGGCCTTTGTTCTGGGTTATTCTTTCAAGGATGTTTGGACAGGGAACGGCCTTAGAAGACACAGTTAGTGCCTCTTGCTGGGGCAGAGGACAAGCTATCTTCCTGGTCAGTATAATACAGATAATATCTCTCTCTGCAGCAAAAGGCAGACCGGGTTCCTTACACCCATATGAAAAGATTTGGGATTCCCTACACCCTTGGTTCTTCAGATGTACCACAGACCTACTGTATGTGAGGCATGATTGGACCCGTGGGACGCTGGGGGCAGGGGGAGCCCACGGGAGCCAGAAGCTCATGCTACTTGCTGTGTCATTTGTAATAAAGTCCTTTGTTTCTGACTTAGGAGTCTTACTTCTTCTGCCAACATCCATGACATTGGGGCAGGTACTTGTTCATCTGAAAGATGGGTAAAATCTCAGACCCTTCACAGTTATGACACACACCCTGACAGAACATACTTAGAAGAAAAAAGATTGAGTTCTTTGTAACTTCATTTGACTCCTACATTTTGATGACTGGGAATTTGAGACGTGGAAAGCATGTACATGTGCACAGCGAGTCTGTTTGCACAAGTGCACAGTGTGTTTGCACAAGTGAAGTGAATCTATTTGCACAAGTGCACAGCAGTCTGCAGAAGTGCACAGTGAGTCTATTTACACAAGTGCACAGCAAATCTATTTATAAAAGTGCACAGGAAGCCTGTTTGCACAAGTACAGTGAGTCTACTTGCATACGTGCACAGCAAGTCTCTTTGCACATGTGCACAGTGATTTTGTTTACAAAAGTGCCCAGTGAGCCTGCTTGCACAGTGCAGTGAGTCTGTTTGCACAAGTGCACAGTGAGTCAGTTTGTACAGGTACAGAGTCTATTTATACAAATACGGTGGGTGTATTTACACAAATGCACAGTGAGTCTATTTATAAAAGCACAAAATGAGCCTGTATGCACAAGTGAAGTGAGTCTGTTTGCACAAGTGCACAGTCTGTTTGCACAAGTGCGTAGTGAATCTCTTTGCACAAGTGCACAGTGAGTCTATTTAACACAAGTGCACAGCGAGTCTCTTTGCTCAAGTGCGCAGCGAGGCTGTTGCTGCAAAAGCAGCTCTCAGAGCCTGTGCTTGCAGCTCCAGGTACACTTTGCTTTTTGCTTCACTACAGAACCCGGCTCTGTGAGTCAGGCCTACCGCCCTGGTTCAGAGTTGATTTAAGAATGTGATGGGACAATAAAAATCTCTCATTTCAAGATAGAATCAGATAAAATTGACATAAACTGCATGGGGTGGTTAGATGTATATAGCATATAGATATAAACTGACAGAGTTATTCAGCACTAAGGGATACTTGAAGGAATAAAAGATAATTATCTGCCAGGGTCATTTAGGCTGTAACTCTACTAAGAACTACAATGTAAGATTAGGTGACCTTCTCTGTTACTTTTCAATTTGTGTGTTTGCTTGTTGCTGCAGTTCTGAGGCCAGGTGTCAATTTATTTTAGTTTATAAAGTAGAACTCTGACCACTGGTTATTAACCATAACTTCTAGCCAAAAGGATATAAAGACTTAGTAAGGTGATCACATTGAATAGTTCATCCTCAGTTAAACTCTCAGATTAACAAATTTGTCTTGCTCATTTATTAGATGTACATTGGTAATACCTTTTTTTTGTTTTGAAATATCAGCATGTATCTTTTTTACTTTAGAAAGAATTTCTTTATAGCACCAGGAAATCATAACTCTTGTTCTATATTTCATCAATATTATACCTGACCCTTAAAGCATACTGATCAAATCTTAGCTTTAATTATTTAAAAGGTTTGTATTACAATAGTAAGGTGAAGCTATTAACTATCATGAAGGGTCTGTAAGCAAGGGAGGGAGTAATCTTTCATATAAATTCCAGTACTGTTTCATAATTTTTTTTAAAACAAAGACACATCTTTCTGCTTTCAAAATTGGCTATAGCACCTTTTAAAAAGCAATGCTTCACCATGGAAGCTGACAGAACATGGCTGTAGGCTCTACACCTGTGATTTCACTGAGCCATAGGCCCGCGGCAAAGAAAATTGAATGTTACCGGGGTGACCTGTCTGTAAGCTGGGTCTTTAATTTCATTGTGACTATCGAAGCTCCTACTGTAGCCAAAGTGAAAACAGCAGTGAGGGCAGAGGGATGATTTCTGCAGATGATCTGGCTCCAGTCATCAGAGGAAACCACTGACCCTCTGTCATAGTTTGCTTTCCTGACCACCTCTGTCTACTCTGCCTACGTATGTAAAACATACACATATTCTATTCTAGGGTAGAAGACTGCAGTTTCTAAGAATGACTTTAAGAGAAATCAGCAATATAGATTACTCTGTATATAAGATAATTGGAGATTTAGAAGCAGAAATACCAGCAGTTAGCAATGTATACTTCTTTCTGATAAGGTCATCAGTTGGGCACTTTGGAAGCATTTTAATAATCGGCTTGGACAAATATACCTAAGTTACTGTCTCGGAAAGATGATGAATCTAGGTGTTTCATTTGAGGCAGAGAGTTAACATGTTATATAATGTATTTATTAGTCCAAATGAACAACATTTAAATTAAACCTTCTTCTCCCAAAGAGGGCGTAGAACCCTTACTACATTTGCATTATTTAT
The DNA here is from genome assembly GCF_964656455.1 of Halichoerus grypus. Taxonomy (NCBI): domain Eukaryota; kingdom Metazoa; phylum Chordata; class Mammalia; order Carnivora; family Phocidae; genus Halichoerus; species Halichoerus grypus. The sequence continues at coordinate 56,707,298 of NC_135724.1, forward strand.
CTTTTTCCAGCACTTTATGCTCAGAAAGTGATACCGTTTTGAATAATTAATAGCAGAAATAAAATATAAAGTAAAAATGAGAACAGGAGAGCACGGGCTCCGGCATCTTGGTGTTGTAGTTCGTGTCCCCTTGTCACCGTGTCTGTTGACAGAGCACAGAGGGTACACAGGAGAGGTGGGGCTGGGGTCTTGGGGGTTGGGGGGTGGGCTGACATTTCAGTTGAAGCAGCTTTGGACCCATTTCCTCTTCCCGACTGAGAAGGACAGCAGGGCGGGGGCCAGCTCATCCACACCTGGGTTCTGTCAACCCCAGGGCGTGTGGGTGCATCTCCCCAGCCCAGTCCTCCCCCCAGCCTGGAGGAGCCCGATGCCCGCTGGCCCTGTTGCTGCCTCCAGGTGTCCCGGACACCCTGCTTGCACTCCCTGAGCATCTCCACCTCTTCATCCCTAAAATGCAACCCAGCATCTCCCTCTTGCCCAACAGCCTTCTCCCCCACCCCCCCGCCCCCAATAAATAATTTACTGCCAGTGTCTCTCGGCTCGTTAAGTAATTCCACAAACTGCCAACTCATTCTGGCCAGGAAAGTAGGACTCACCTCTTGACTCTTTCCACTGCTTTACTTCCTACATGGAATCAATCACCAAATCCCGCCCATTCTTCTCTCCTGAACCTGTGGGCGTTGAGAAGGTTTGTCTGCAATGCCCCGCACTGGCCTCCGCCACCCGGCCCGGCTCTGATCTCCCAGCTGAAGGCCTCTGACCCCCAGGCTGCCTCCTGAGGAGTGGCTGTCATGTTCCAATACCTACACCTAAATGAGTATGAAGTCTATAGAAAGTTCTCCCGAGCTTGTAGGAACCAGGGAGCTTTAGCAAGGCCTGCAAGGGTCTTCGTATTCAGACTCAACTCACCGGACCCTCCCCAACAGCTTATATTTTAGTCACAGTGGACCTTTCCCACTTTCCTGAGCACATCATTCTCTGTCATCTCTCCACAACTTTTCACATGCTGTTCCCTTTCTCAGAAATTCCTCTCTTCTTCTCTGCTTGTCAGACACTTAGCACATCCTTTGTATAAACCGTGAGGCCTTATCATATCCACCACACAGACCAGTGCCCTGCCCCTGTGCTGCGTAAGACTTTGGACATATCTTTGTTCACTTGAGTCCCCTGTACTTCAAACATGTTTCCTGTCCCTGGCTCCATCCTTGGTCTAGAGGATGAAGAAGACAAAAACACAGGCTCACGTCTCTCCATCTCACGCGTGTCAGGGCCTGGCACACACAGGGCACTCAGCTCCTAGTTCCATCTAGGTCAGGCTGCTTTCTCCTTTTAATGCATTTTCCTGTCTTCTTTGCCACCAGCCTTTTTGGAGAAAATAATCTGTGGAAGGTCATTATCAAGTTATCTCAGCACATATTTAATGTGTGTTTAGCTGCTTTACTGTCACATAAAAATGTGTGGTAGTAAAATAAAGTAATAAAGCTGTCAATAAAAGCTCCATTTCCACTCAATATTTAATGCTAAAGAGCAAGAGACATTTGAGATACCCACCCATAATAGTAAATCGGCATTATCAAGGTTGGTAGGTGATCAATTTGCCTTGAAATACTGTTAACTTGATGAATAAAAAGGTAAATTGTTAGAATATAGTGCGGCCTAGAAAGCAGCCTGTTTCAGCATTCCTGATGGACTAGTCTCCAAAGAAAGCCAAGTAAGAAGTCACCCCATGCCGTGAGGCCACCTCGTGGTTTTAAACAAAGACCAGCAATCACAGTCATGGAAGAATCGAGAAAAATGCCCCCACTGGTACCATCAATTTATAAGGCATTGTTACACCCATTTTCTGACATAATCCCCCAAATGATTGTGAGGTAGCTAACAGTATCTTTATTTTCTGAATCAGGAAGCTGAGGTTGCAAGAGGTTATGTGATATTCAGAGGCCACACAAAACTAGGATACAGCTCCCTACGTGTCTGGTCCAGATCAGGTTCTTTCTGGTAAGGCACAGCTCCTTCACTGCTAGGGAACTAAAATTTTCAAATTGATACAAACTTAGAAAATATTTAGACTATATCCCATCATGATTGCTATCTGAAGAGTAACTTCACACAGTGTCTGGGCTTGGTGGACTCTGGAATAGATGGAGTCCTAACCGCCATCTGAGAGAGAGGAATTGGAATGCAGCTGGAAGTTCTTTCAGAGTCTGGGATACATTTCTAAAAACGTCCAACCCATTGTGCCTGACAGCATAAAACTTTCAGAATTCACGGGAAAGTAAACCTTTATTTCAAAATTATTCTTTGAAGTTGGAAGATAAAAGGAGAGCTGTCTGAGGCCCAGTGCTCAAATAAAGGGGCTAAAAACATTTTAAAAAATTCTAGAGAGCTTATCAGAATTTGAAATGAATGTGATAACAGATCCCTTATCGTTCAAGTCCTCAGTACTATGTACCAGGGTTAAAGCAGCTTAGCTCAGTCTAACACACACAGAATCAAAGCCTTTTGTAGGGTTTTTGAAATGCGTTTTCATTTTCTCCAGAAAGAGAAAAGCAGATTCCTTACTTTTTTGTACCTGGTTGCCTAGGAATGTTTTCTATTTGGTCCATTCTTAGAGCAACCGAGAAACACAGTGGCACTTCTCAAGTCTGACTGCCAGCCGCCCCCTGGGCCGTGTTTCCCGTTGTCCCTGTGTGCCAGAAAGAGCTGGTACTGCTCCAGTGAAGACTGGAAGCTCCCACCCACCGGTGGGAGCAGGGGACGCACATTCCCCGCTGTGGCCCCAGAGTGAAGGAGCTGTGATTTGTTAGAGATTCAAACAGCAGGGCAGGGGCTGCAGTTAACTTAGCATCAGTATGCGAGGGAGGTTAAGTGTGGAGTGGGATGGTCCAAATTGAGCAAACATTTTTTAAACTTGGAAAATCTCTTCATACACAGTAATTGATAGTGGGGTTCCGAGTAGGTGTTTGGGGCTGAATTGCCTTACCCCAAAATGCATACGCTGAAGTTCTAGATCGGAGGTTAGTCTTCAGTCTTCAGACTGTGACTGTATTTGGAGGTGGGGATTTTAAAGAAGTAATGAAGTTAAAAAGAGGTCATTAGGTCAGGTCCTAATCCAGTATGACTGGTGTCCTTATAAGAAGAGGCCATTAGGACACAGACATGCAGAGTGCAGGAGACGGCCATCTACAAGCCAGGGAGAAAGCCTTCAGAAGAATCCAGCCCTGCTGACATCTTGATCTTAGCCTTTCCAGCCTCCAGGACCATGAGAAAATTAATTTCTGTTGTTCAGGCCACCCAGTCTGTGGTCCTTTGCTAGGGTAGCCCTAGCAAACTAATATGGTTGGTAACCCCAGCTTGGAGACCGTCAATTAAACAGAGCCTTCAAGCTCTGACTGCACCCCCAAATCTATCTTTATGTCCCTACTCCCCACAGTGTGCCTCTGGAGAAACAGATGTAAAAGCTTATGTAAGCCCTTGTTAGGTTGTATTTAAATATGAGTTTGTAAGGATTATTCTTACATTATAATTAGGAGGTTGACTCAGTTGTGATGATGTGAATCAGTTGAAGCTGTCTAAGCCACTGGTAAAGAAACACAGGGAGAAATATTTACTATGTCTAATTGTTCTTAAATTATTAATAGCATAAGCTGTCACTTCACAATACTTAGTATATAATAGACATGAGAGTCAGTGATGGGGAAGAACAGTCCTGAGTGTTTCTTGGCAGTGTTCTCATCATTCCACCAAGTAACCATTTGCAACGAGCAGAGGGCAGACCCGCAGCCAGCAGCGGTCAGTGACCCTCGGGACACAGAAGACAGGGAGTGGGGACCCTTGGTCTCCAGAACACAGTGAGGGATGCTGACAAGGACCTGGGTGATGTTTTGATTTCTATTTTAACCAGTTTAGAAAAACCCATGAAAAAAAAATGCACTGAATGCTCTCATGAATATCATGCTAATTTTTAAAACATATCATTAAAGATTAAAAACAGTGTTTTGTTATGATTCGTTTGTTTTTATTCACAATGCTTTATTATTTTTGAAATTTAAGTATAAAAGCCCTTTTACTCTTCTTTGATATCCTCAAAAGCAAATATGTATTTGAAAATAAAATTATTTAGAGATCCTTCCAATAATCTGAAATTTTTAGTGAAATAAATATAACCCTTTTATAAGTTTGTAGTTTGAATAGAGTGAATAGAACCTTTCTAGATCTGGTTAAAAGAAAAGTCATAGGAATCCCTAGTGAGGGCTTTTAATTATTTTTATTGTGGTAAAATATGCATAACATAATACTTATCATTTTAACCATCTGCAAGTGTACAAGTCAGTAGCATTAAATACTTTCACAGTTTTGCCTAACTATCACCACTGTCTATACCCATCCCCAAAACATTTTCATCATCCCCAAAAGACATGAAGAAGAGGCCATTAGGACACAGACATGCAGAGTGCAGGAGACGGCCATCTACAAGCCAGGGAGAGAGCCTTCATCCCCAAAACATTTTCATCATCCCCAACTAAAGGACTCATTAAACCTAACTTCCACTTCTTTCTTTACCCACAGGCTCTGGTAACCTCCCTTCTATTTTCTCTCTCTTCGAACGTGCCTATTCAGTCCTTCATATAAGTGCAATCATACAGTATTTATTCTTCTACGTCTGACTCATTCCAGCATAGTGTTTGAAAGGTCCATCCATGTTGTACTATATATCAGAATTTCATTCATTTTATGGCCAAATAATATTTCATTTTATATAGAGAGCACATTTTGTTTATCTGTTCACCTGTAGATAGGCATTTGGATTCTTTCCAGTACCGCAGTGAACATTCACGTACAAGAATCTGTTTGGATTCTAAGGGGTTTTGATGCAAGTAGGATTTAGGCCCCATGACATTTTAGGTTGAGTTCAGTGGAAGCCTGGTGAAGATCAACTGTGGAGTAAATAACTATCACTAACACCAAAATTTAGAGAAAATGGTACCTTTTCTTAGATATTTATCTATACCTTCCCTGTTGCATCAATATATATTCGATTAATATTTTTGGATTGAAACAAGCTGAAATGATGTGTGTGGTTGGGTGTTTGCAAAGTACGGGCAGTGTTTGTTTCTGTGTGTCATTGCATCCAGTTTATCTGAGACGATAGCCAATCACCTGCACACAGCCTGCACTTACCACCTGGACAGAGGAGTGCCTTCCCCCTGCACAGTGCCTTTTAATAAGTTGTCTTTTTCCTCTCGAGAATATGCTGTGTGTTCATGTCAGTCCATATCCGTGTGTATAAATGATGGTGGGGCCTTGGGGGCAGGGGTCTGGGTGGATTGCAGGAAACTTGTCTCAGTGTGGCGGGTTTCGCAGGTGACAGGGTGTTTTTAATGGTTTCTTACATGAATGATTGTTGTAGCTAATGGAGGCCTTGTGGAAATGATTCAGATTAAGCTCCTACTTTGCTTGAAGCTTACTGACCCAGTATAATTGAGTGTAATTCAGTGGAATCAGTGAATTTAGATTCTTCCAGTTAATATCAATGTATTGAAATTGAGAATGAAAAAACCATGAATGACATTCCTAATTTGCTTTTCTACTTATGCCCTGACTTCAGAGGAAATATTATGAAAGAATTGGGGATATTGAAAAAATAAATTCTCTTTGAAAACACTTCTTACCCCACCCACTTTGAAAGACCAAGTGTGTTGGTCACCATTCTTTAATTGAGCAGTAGTGCACAATAGAGGGTGTAGATTTTATTCCCGTGACACAGCGCTTTTAACCGCTTGAGGATTATGGGGATTTTGGCAGTCATGTTAATGGAATTGCTATTGTTTGGGACGGGACAATGGCTCATGACTGGGGAGGGCAGAAAAGAAGGACAGAAGAAAGAATGGACGGAAGGGAGGGAGGGGAAAAAACGAATTTAAGGCAGTCTTCAGAAGTAACTATTAAAGCAAGACAAATATTTGTAAGATGGTAGGTAGCACCTAATAGAAGCCAGGCTTTTTATTTCATTAACATCCTTGCAGCAAAGACTTTTTCTTAAAGAAGGGAACCAGCTGCACAAAGCAGATTTATATATTTTTTTGGTAGCAACCCATTCTAGCAACTTCATGTAGAACATCTTTGGTTCTGTTTTAAACTAATGAGATGTTAGATGCCTAACTCAGGAGAGCTTGTTGCCATTAGTAACTGTATGACACTAAGGTTTTTGCTGATGGTCCGTGTGGTTCCTGAGCCCCAGAAAAACATGAGCAGTGAATGTTGTAAAGGCTCATGTATAGGAAGCCCATAGTTTATGGAAATTATGTAGGAAATAACCCATCATAAGCTATATCGGTGATGTTTCAGATTCTCAGGATAAACAAACTCTTTAGAAGTGTAATGTTTGGCTAAATGTTTGGGCATCCTCTGGTCCAGTCAAGTTGACACATAAAATTAACCATCACAATCATGAATGCCAGAAACATACATTTAATTTGTAAATAGCTGAAAATTGTGCTGTTTTTAAGCAAAAGTCCATATGAGATAAACTGTTAGTAAATATATGTATTAAAATGACATATGTATGTTATTAATCAAATCCATTTGTTTATGCCACTCTCTTTGATTTGTTATGGTCTTACTGGGCATCAGTACAAAAATAATGTGTTTGGATTTTTACAAATATATTTGAGTAACAGGATTCTTATTTCTTATGAGAGCCTCAAGTCAATTCACATTTTTATGCAAAAATAATTATCGATATGGGACAGAGCCTTAGTTAAGCAAAGAAGTAATCACCCTCTATAATTCAGCTGGAAATAGGACCCTTACAAATAAATATTCATGTTTATGGACATTAATCTAAGGATCTTTGACTTACCTTTGAGACTAAGGTCTTTTTTTTTTTAAGATTTTATTTATTTGTTTGTTTATTTATTTTATGTTCAGTTAGCCAACATACAGTACATCAGTAGTTTTTGATGTAGTGTTCAATGATTCATTAGTTGCATATAACACACAGTGCTCATCACAACACGTGCCCTCCTTAATATTTATTTTAGGGAGGTGGGGTGGGGGGCAGAAGAAGACAGAAAATTCCAAGCAGTCTCTGGTGAGCATGGAGCCCGACAAGGGACTTGATGTCACAACCCTGAGATCATGACCTGAGCCAAAATCATGAGCCAGACGCTTAACCAACTGAACCACCCAGGTGCCCCTAGACCAAGTTGGCTAGAAACACAGAGGTGTACCTTACAAAGGTCACCTCACCCATTGGAAGCCATACATCATGGAGCCACAAGAAGAAAGAATAAAACAATCCATTCTGGATGGCAGTATCTGCTAACTGTTCCTATAGAGGAAGTCAAAAAGTAGTCGGCTTTTACAACAGCTAACAGCTTTTCCAAAGACTTATTCACCTTCTTCAGTGGTGGCAGGCACTTGAACAAACTACTCGAGTCAGAACACAGCAAATGGCTTCAAGACATATGAAGAATGGTGGATGGAATAAATTGGTGAACAACATGGTGGGCACCGAGGAAAGAGAATACCATTCCAAAATCTTGAATGAGAAATGACATTTTAAAGCAAGTTGCAATGTATGATCTGAGGCAGAAGAGTAAGCAACGGAAGCTTTAGCCAGCAGAGTGGTGTGCTTGATTCAGCACGTGCCTGAACTCATCAGCCCTGCAGCTGCATCCTTCCCTCATGTCCTGCGACAGCGTTGGTGAGGGAATGAGCCACCAGAACTGTCTGCTGAGTAGGGCTGGCACTTTTCATTCCTGTGTCCTCTATTAGGGCACAAAATTATAGGCCCCTCAGAAACTCCAGGGTGGAGCTCTGGTTCTGCCTGGGGGTGCAGGTGCCTTTGCTGCCACATACTGCCCGCTCCTCAGCTTTGGCCAAAACCATAAGTGATAGTGGGATATGTGTCTGTGTGTGTGTCTGTGTGTGTGTGTCTGGCCTGAAAGCTTTTCTGGAAATTCTACTGGAAATTAATAATATCACCTGAGAGACTAGACTCAGGCAATTGTTTCTGGGCTGATAAAACTCTGAATGAAAGGTGTGGTTTTGGATTTGCCTCTCTACCAGTCTCCATGCACACTGACTTTTGTGACTTCAGAGGGCTCTCCCTCAGATATATATTCCAAAATTAGAAGTAATGATGGAGTGATTCCAAGAATCATGTGGGCAAGTGTGCATTGCTCGTGGGCCACACACCCCTTTCTCTGCACTGATCTTTCCTCCGTGAAGAGCCAGGCTGTGTCCCTGCTGATTGGCTCTCTTTGCTGAACCTCAGCAGCAAGTTGGCCTGATGAGGTTGCTGATGTCAGGTATGTGGAAAACCCGTAGGCAGAAGGCTTTAAGACTGGCCTTACTGAACAAATCGTATCTACTACCGTTAACACATACATTTCTGTCTCTAGCTCGGAGTTCACTGTCAGTGCCTGCTGTGCATTATAATTGATGTTTTCCTTTCCTCGAGCAGGGCTGCCTTGGCTAATGTCATTAAGGTTCAGAATTTAAAAAGAGTTATTGTTAAACGTTGAAAACAGCTCTTGATTATTTTGGCCATCAGTGGACCACATGGGATGGATAATGGGAAAATTGCAGGTCATCTACCCACTCCCATTCAAGCTGCATTTAGATTTATGAAGCCCTACCCCAAGGCAGAAAAACCGCACACCTGGAATGGGAGGCTAGTAGACATTTAGGGGCCTGAATGCCGGGTATACATATATACACGTAGTCTCTGTCTTCTTTTCTTATGGGAGATTGATTTCTAAAAAACCTCATTAATGCTGAAAAGCAAGCCCTGAAAAGGGAATGAATATTCCTCAGAGTGATGCATTCAGGTAGCAGAGCAAGCACTTCCTTACCAGCTATGACTTGACCTAAACATGTGCTAACTCCTTAGTACCCACCAGTACCTGCTACTGAGTAGGTGGGAGTCGGAGCCAGAAATGACACAACCTTTGGTCATTGGATGCCTGACATGGGATGGAAAATTCCGGTAAGAAAGAGAAGTGTGGCTGGGAAGAGCTGGGTGTGTTGTTTCTCGGTTCTTGTGAGGACCCGCCCTATATATTCTACTATGTTGGGGTTCTCAAAGTATGGTCCCCAGACGAGCTGTATCAACATTATGTGAGAACTTACTAGAAATGCAAATTCTCAGACCCCCAGCCCAGAGGCATTGACTCAGAGACTCTGGGTGATGGGGCCTACCAGTCTTGTGCTAATAAGTCCTTACGGTGATTCTGAGGCGTTCTAAAGTTTGGGAACCAATAAATAATCACTTCTCAACATAAGTGAGAGAAAGGAATTTCACTTCCTCTTTCCATGATCTCAATTCTCCAGCTGCCATGAGGGGTCAAAAATGTTCATGCATCTCTACTCACCAACATAACCAGCAAATCAAGGGACTCATGGGTTTGGGGAGTATTTCTTTTTAAGATTTTATTTATTTCAGAGAGAGAGAGAGAATGAACAGGGGGAAGGAGCAGAGGCAGAGGGAGAAGTGGGCTCCCCACTGAGCAGGGAGCCTGATGCGGGACTCAATCCCAAGACCCTTGGATCATGACCTGAGCCGAAGGCCTCCGCTTCACGGACTGAGCCACCCAGGTGCCCCTGGGGAGTATTTTTTAATTCCAAATTTTTCTCTTCTGTTACAAACTGAAGTATGAAGTAATATCCTCTAAAAATTGTCTACTGGGATCAAAAAGTGAAATGGACTATATAATAGTCTGCTGCTTGCTTTGGGGCGTTTATTATCCAGAGTGCTTCTCCCTTTGCCGTGGCTGAGAAAGAGAGCTGGCAAAGTGGGCATCCCATTTCTAGACACCAGAACCAGTGCTCTCCAGAGGACAGAGAGAGGAACACCCCTCCATCAGAGCACGTGTTTCCTACACTTGTGGAAGGTCTCCTCTGAACTTCTCACATCTGTTCAATGAAGGACAGACCGGACCCTTCCCTTGTGCCATCTTGAAGATTACAGAGACAGAGCAAGATGTAAACCTCGACAGAATAGTCCTAGCTGTGGCTCAAAGTGCTAAACTAAATCCCTGGGAGTTAATTAGTTATGAGCATTAAAGATTTTAAGAGAGTGTGTATTTCTTTGCATCCCTATAAGTGCACCTTAGTTCAGCGGCTTCATGTAATACACATCTGAGGGCCTATGACCTACAAGGTGGCCTCCCTTAATTCTGCACTCCTTGTGCTACCTCTTGGCCTTCTGCCTGGGACCATTCTATTTAAGGAAGCTTATGGAAAAAAAATAAGAGAAATATTCACTTTCCTTTTCTTCCCCAGGGGAGCACCAAGTTCAGTCACTCATTTCCTGCCAGAAGCTCTGAGAATATAATAATAGTTCTGGCAAATGGGAGCTGAGTGAATTCTTCCAGACTTGTAAAGCATTTACTTAAACTTTTCTGAGGGCCAGGTGTTGCCTGTATAGAAGATACATACCTCTGGAAAAAAAATGGGACTGACCTGTGAACCTCCATGAGCCCGGTGCGGCCTGCAGAGCAAATGCCAGTGGGGGAGTCTCAGCTGTGCATCAGATTTCTCTAATCCAAATCACTTTCTCTGATTTGAGGGCGAATTGAGGATTGTTTTGAAGGCTAAAAGTGATTTTGGCTTTAAATTGAAAGCAGCCAGTCATTTAGAGCGACGGTTTGAGAGGTTGTATCTTATATAAACCCCTTGTTTTAAAATAATGAAGAAGAAGCATAGAATCACTGTAATTTTGTAGTTCGTGGATTTTCCTTGTTTTTATGTAAATTGTGTGTGTGTGTCTGCCATGTGAGTAGTGTCTATCTTGTAGGGAATCGGATAGAAAAATTGCTCAGGCAATTCATATTGATAACATTTGGCACTAGTTAGCATATTTTGGCTGGCTGTTTGCCTGCTTATCTAGTGGACTTAAAAAAAAAAAGGAAGAAGAAAACATAAAAGCTGCTCTCACAGGCTTAGAACTGAGTAATACGAAGATGGGGAGGGTGTGGGCCTGAGTCAGTATCCTTTGCAGCCCCCATAGTTCCGTTCCAAAGATGGCTGACGTCCGACATGACAGAAGAAAGTCAGAATGAGGAAAAGCCTGTAGCACCAGGGCAAGAAGAGACGCTTTAACAACAGATTGCCTTTAGATTTCACAAAGCTAGAAGGAACCATGAGGACAGCTCGTGGCTCGTGGCAGAAATCGGAATAAACCCAGAATCATATGAAGAAACTCAACCCCCACCCTACTTTTACAGGACACTTGAATCTGTTTTTATTTACATAAGCCTTGTATTTGTTTAAGTCCTTTCCCTTAAATGGTTCCCCCTCACCCTTGCTTTTCAGTGAAGATTTTTTGGGTGCATTTAAGTAATGACCAAATTTGCATTTCAGTAGACTCCAGCTGTCTGGTTATGTAAATGATAAGCACACACTATATTGTATTTTCCAAAATCATGTTTGCAGCTTGTATAGCTGAATGTTAAATGTATTTCAGAGCTTTTTGAAAGAATGGTCCATTGGGCATGGCTGGTGGGTTGCATGACAGTACACCTAAAGGCAGGGTGACAAAGCTTTGGAACAGGTAGATCTCAATTAAGGAATCCCCTTTGATAATCATGTCAGCTGTGGTACGACCAAACAAAATCTCTCAGGAAGAGCCACCAGTGTAATAGCTGCATAACTAAAATAGCTTCAGGTATTGCATCTTGTCTTTATCCTGTTAGAGCAAACAGGCTCACTTTCGACAAAGTCCTATCTCTTCGAGGTTTTTCTTCTCTGGCTCTAGCCTTCTGATGCCCAAATATTGCTTCACTTCGATGAAAGGGTCTACATTCAAAATGCTTTTGCATAAGTAATTCCATCAAACTCCCAAAGCTATGGCTGTGGTTGACATAGTTCCCATTGTATAGATGGATAAACTGTGGTTCAGCAAAATGAAGACTATCCCTGAATTTTACCAGTGATTGGGGTCACAGGTCTGCATCCAAGACTCCTTTCGCCACCTATGGTGGCATTTCTCGTTGTAGAAGACTGCCTTTTTGTCACATGATGGGTAGCCTCTCCTGTTTTCAAAGCCTGGTACTTCCTGGGGTGTCTGCTTTCTTGCATCCCCTGATTACAGTTACCAATAGTTGTATTATCATTATTCTATTATTATTGTGCAGCTGAAACTCATTTATACTTAAGCACTGCCTCAATCTGTCTTTTGTATTGTAAGCCTTTTACTTTTGAATTATGGAATAAGTGGCTTCTTTTTCCTTACTAAGTGATTTCAGGAGCTCCAGTAGGCAAACCTCTATTGGAGATGGGGGATAGCCTTCTGAGCATCCCCCCCAGCTGGATCTGTGGAGCTCTACCTGTAAGCAGGAACTGAGTTTATTTGATTTTAGGGTGACTTAGGGGTGCGAGATAATAAGGATTATGATCCCTTCGTCTTAGGTTGGTTGCCTGTGGTCGCTGAAGGCCTATGTGAGGGTTTGTTGGAAGGATGAACTCGAGGCCTTGCAAACCAGCTCCTGCCAGGCCTGGCACAGGTTTATGTGTGTTTTGACTATCAATTAGGACAACCTATTTTTACAGGGCTAATAGCTACCACTCCGTGAATTACTGCTCGCTCATGCCCTCTGTCTCAAGTAAACATTTATAAATATTTGGAAGAGATGTCAGAGAAATCTCAACATCCTTATAAAACTTTAAGAGTAATAGTTGTGCATGTTGTGGGGGAAAACCTCATAGCCGGGATCAGTGTTTCTGTGAGTGAGGCCCATGAGAGTTGCCATGGTCCTATTGGCCTCATGAATGTTTAGCAGAAAACATTTGCATATTACATGATGAGGCCCCCTGTCTGACCTTCTTATTCTTGATTAATCACAAATATATTAGAAAGTCCTTACATCAAAATCATCATTGTAGGTTTAGAGCAAAAGTGCATGTGGTGAAGGCAAGTTCCCCTCCTACTTCTCTTATCTGTTGGCTTTTCTGATAGTGGAAGCTGGTATGTTTTTGGCCATGTTTTCAAAAGATGAGGGTGAAATCTAGCAGGACTTTATACTCCTAAAACCATGGTATTCCCAGACAGAGTCAGGATTTTCTGACTGCTGTGGAGCACTGGGTCCCCTTCATGGAAGTACTAGGCCTCCTGAGTCACACCAAACACCGCCCCAGCTTTCATCTTGCTGTCCCATCCACAGTACTCAGGCAGGTCCTCAAGAGATGGACCCAGTGGTCTGGGGGTGTAAGGGTCTTTTATATCTGTTCTCATATCTTAGCATGGATTTGAATATGGATATTCTCTGAGAAGTCATCTTACTGTAGTCAAGATTCTCTGGAATCTTATTTCAGGAAACTCATCCCAGTTAACCTACATTATTTTGTTCTCCAAACGCTTTATGAGTTTAATTGCTGTTTCCCTTCTCTGTGGGGTATCTGTCAACTTTACCCAAATGGAAACACTGCATCCTAACCCCTCCCTCCGAAAATTAAACAATATCACCAGATGGCTGTGTATTAAATTCCATGAGAACCAAGAAACTGAACAAAAATGTATTTGTCCCTCTACCCTCTGCACAGTGACCCTTGGCCACATCCGACTTGCCGATTCCAGATCTCAGGGGTGGGACCTAGGGTTCTGCATTTTCACAACTGGGAGCAGTTCTTATGATCAGGCAAGCTTGGACCATGGGACTAATTTTGTGAGCAAATATTTGTTACATGAATACCACCTTTAATTTTTCTGACTAGCTTATGCTGAGAAGCCCTTGATGCTGAATCCTGTCTGTAATGTTGGAACATTCTTGAATGAATCAGGTAAATAGTTGATCTCTCTTTCAGGTGAAATTAAAACATAGCAAAGTCAAGTGACTTGCCTGTGGGTGCCCTGCAAAGCCATCAGGTGAGACTAGATCCAAAAGGGGCCTTCTTGACCAGTGCTTATGCTGATTTAACAAATAAGGAACAACTGGAATTAGTCGAATATTTGAGACACTGGGGTTGAGGTTCATTACTGTGGAGAATGAAGAGAGCTAGCAGTATAGAATAGTGGTGTGGGACCCAGTGTTTGAAAGTCAACGTGAAATCTGCCATAGACCAGCAGGAATCTTCATTCTGCACATTGAAAGTTAACACTGAGTGGAAAACTACATATTAAATTATTTCATACATTGTGATTATTTCTGGGGGTAGATTCTTGTCTAATGGAGAGGAATCAATCCTGATTCTTTTTACTAATTTGAATTCCCCTCGATCATTGCCTTCTGATGCCTGGGCTGCCAAGTGCCTTCCCCCTTGTGTGGCTGTCCTCACTTCTAAGAGGCACATCTTTGCCTCTTCTTTAGGGTCCATGTAATATCTTCAGAAATGTTTCTGTGGAAATTATCCCTGAACTATGTAGGTGGGATTAGCAGGTGGCTTTGTTTGCAGAATGTAAAATCCATGGGAAGTGGCATTGTGTTAGAGACAGTGCCTGCTTAATCACATGGCACCGTTTCTGCCCTGCTCCCAGGCAACCTCGGGGCCCCCTCCTCATCCTCACCCTGACATTGCAGAGTACGTGTGCAGTGGGAGGTTGGCAGTTCAGTGCTACGCCATACAGAATACATTTCTGAGAAATCAATAAACAGCAGCTGACAGGACTAAGTATGGAAAAATTACAGGCTGACGAAGAAGGTTGGTGAAAGGTTAGATCTCTCAGCTTTAAAATCTTAAGAGAAAGGCCCCCTTTCTGTTTTATAGTTTCAAATAAACTGTCTTTCCTTAACTGTTTTTAGGAATAGATAATTAAAGAATAAGAGAAGAAAGTGTTGCCTATTCTAGCGCTTGAAGGCTTTGGTTCCAAACTTAAATAACTAGTAATGTTATTTCTTTGTATTTGGGGTGATTTAAGGTTTAATAATGTGGTTGGTTGACAGAAAAAAATAACAGATTGCTCTCTTTGACTTCCCGTCGCTTTGGACGTGAATGTTGCTTTTTTCTTTCCTCTGAAGTTTTGGAGGCTTGGTAAAACAAAAGCATTGTTGCTGGACGCCCCGGCTTCTTCACGCTCAACTCCATGGAAACCAGAAGCGCTTAGAGATCCACAGTGACGTCACTCCCTTCCTCTGCCTTAGTTTTTGTGCATAAGTTATTCAGCAGGCACTGGGAATACAAAAAGGTACAAGAGCTAAATCCTGCCCATTCAGAGTTTAGACTAGAGGGAAAAGCGAAGGGTAAAAATTAAATGCTTAAGAAGAATGTAAGGAGGCTTAAACCCGGGGATGAATGGCACGGGACTGCCCAAGGGCGCGCACTCCAGCCCTGCAGAGGAGATGCTCTGGGTAGCGGTGGTCACAGGACAAGGCTTCCCAGAGGGTTTGGAACGTAGGCTGAGCTTTGAAAGGCAGGCAGCACTTGGAGAGGTATGGGTGAGATAAATGGAAGGGGGGAAGCAAGGACCTTTCAAACAAGGCAGGGTCTACAATAGCCTTCCTCCATCTAGAAATGGATCTTGTGTGCTGGGTGGGATTTCATGGTGAAGTATGTAAAGTGTGGAGCATGATGTCTGGCACCAAAAGTGCTCAGTCACTATTAACTGTCATTTTGAAGGATTATGGTTAAAAGATGAAGCATCATGAGACAACAAACAAAGCAGTTGTATTTCCTCGGCTTCTATAACTTTTATTATTATTATATTTTTCCTCCTCCTCTTCCTCTTTCTTCTTCTTCTTCTCCTTCTTTCTTCCTTCTTCCATTTTCTTCCTTCTGCCTTTTTTCTTCTTTCTTCTTCTCAGAGCCTGAGAGAGTCACTTACCTACTCCAGTTAGAGTCCTGGTTTTCCACCAACTAGTTGAGAAACCAAATAAATCACCTTTGCTTTAAGCCCCACTTTTCTTCATGGGAAGCGTGTCAGTTGAACTAAATGACATCACCGCACCTTCACTTTGAAACAGAGAGCACTTCACTCTGCCATAATGAATGAGGGATACTGGGACTGGGGACAGTAGAATGAAACTAAGTTGCCAGTTTCTTTTCCTGAGTTATATTTTTTCACTTAAACTGTAATACCTATTTGGATGTCCACTCACTTTATGCCCCTATTAATGGTAAAACACTAAATTATTTGGGAGTGAAAAATTTCAAGAACAGGTACACAGATTCGAGTCCATTGGGCATTTCTTATGCATAAGTATCTATTCCATCCGGAAATATGTAAAGTAGGAAATCAGAGACTGGCTGTTTTGAGAAATGTTCGATGGCAGATGAGAAGCCTGTAGCAGCATATAATGCAGACGACATTCTTGACCAGATGACTTTATAGGGTCACTTTATTGTTCATGAGATGATTTCTGTTGTCTTCCTTTTTCTTGACACTGTTACCAATTCATTTTCCTAAAATTTCTTTGGTCAAGATTAACCTTTAATGTGACTCATACAGATACAGAGATTATAGGCTGTTAGGAGCTGAAGGGCAGGAGAAAGCTATGAGCAGGAGGTGAAACTCCATTGGAAAAATGTTTGATGTCATGGAAGTAATTTGGCGACAGTATCTTGAATGTGAGGAAAGTTGTGTTAAAAAAAGAAAAGTCCAGAAGAGGCCCTATAGAGCCTGACCCAGGATCCTTTCCCATAATCCAGGATATTTAGAACGAGGAAAGTATTTCAATTTAGGAAAATCCAGATTGAAATAAAGGGAGTGTCTGCTTCCAATGAAACTTTTTTTTTCCAGAAAGGACTAGAATGTTGGGGGGAAATAGGGGAAAATTGGGGCCTGCAGAGTAGTTCAGGGATTCATTGGGTTGAAATTATAGGAGGAAAGATGGAAAAGAATGGATCATGTCCAGTTCAGGCTGGACGGGAGATAGGAGACAGATGTTGGCAGTGGACAACTACAGCTGAAACATTGATAATCCAAACCTCTGGACCTGGGCCTGCTAGCTGGCAGGGTGATGGGAAGCAGACAAGTCTTTCCTTGTAAGGGAGAGACTGGCTGGGACATTTTCTGATGATCAGCTCTTCACGGCCAACCATCTGCAGCCTTTAGTCCCAGTAAAAAACTCTTGCATGGTTTCACTTCATACCAGTAAGTTTTTTTAACCCACTTTTAGACTCATTTAAAGATTCAGTAATTTCCAGTGAGTTGTGCTTCTAATTCTTTGGTCTGAGTCACTCTTTGCCCAAAGCAAACTACTGTAACCTGGAGGGACTTTTGCAGAAATATGAAACTTGTTTCAACAATTCCCTTCTATGGTTCTTCCACCTTAAATTTCAAATGCAAAGGCATGCTTTAGCCATTAGTAAATAATTGCTCAAGAAAATTATCACAGGTGATGTGCAGGATTTGTGGTGGCTAATGGACGCAACAGGAATTCCAAGAACAAAGCTTAAAGTGCCACGTTTGTAATACAACTAACAATGATTTAATGTTAACTGTTGGTTTTTGCAGACATACCTCCTTCACCATTAAAAGAAGAAATACACATTTGTTAGTACTCATCTTAAAATTGTTTCCAGTAAAATGACCAAATTAGAGTATAGAAATAAGTATAAAATGAAACATTTTCCTGTACATGTTTTTCTTTCTCATATTTCACCTTCCCTCTCTTAGAGAAGAAAATCAGGTCTGTTGTTGCTGTGGTTTCTTTTCTGTATTTCTGGCTACTCTGTAGTGGATCAGTCTATGGGATCACAGTTGCCCTGAGTGAAGAGACATGACCGTGAGGTAACGTTAATCTGTGAGACTTGCAGCACTATAGCAAATTCTCATCTCTTTCAAAATGGTAATTAGACCTCTGGTAGTTTATTGTCTTAGACACAAAGTTTTCTTTATTGATTCCATACAACTCTGGGAAATAGTACATCGGTTTTTATATCAAACTTAAGGGTTATTATAGAAATCTTTTTGCTTGTTTATTTCCTGAAACTCTAAAGGATATCCATTTCTGTGATAAATTGACGACTTGTGGGGAATTTCTTGAGAATGGTTACTTTGCTTCTACCAAGATGTCCTCTGGCATTCCACAGCCTTCCAATTATATCATCTGTGTTCTTTCCATGAGCATCTCTGTCATATTTGGAAATGCTCTCTGTGAACAAAGGGAATCACAATTTATTGAATATTGTGTCTCTCAAATACAAAGTATGTTTTTGTTTTACCCAGAGTATGGATAAGAGGGAAATGCACAAAAGAGCTAGACCACTCAAGGGTGAATGGTGGAAGCCTCTAGCTGCTCCTTTGGGGGCAGGGAGGATGAAGGAGTAGGAGTGGAAGCAAAAGTCCATTCACCAGCCATAGCCCTTCCCTGCAGGGCATATGGCGGGCTGGGAGGGAAGCCATGCTAGCTAGCCTTACTTGTGGGTAAATGCGTATCTTGGTGTAAACACTGTTCTCAGTGCATTCATGTTTAGAAGGACTGGTTCAGTTTTGAACAGCATGAGAACTTTCAGAAAACAGTATGAAAATAGTATTAAATAAGAGCATTTTTTTTTTTTTTTAGTTTGTAGCAACCAACATTCTAGATGCTAGTCTTTGTAGGATAGAAAATACCCTGCCCCTGAGCCCTTTGTTAGCCTCTCTGATGGAGGAATGTCATTCATTCCAGGGTAGCAGGGACTAGTGAATGGCCCACCTGTTCCTTTGGGGAAGAAAATCCATTTGGGCTTCTAAAAGTTTTTCTACAGTTTCAAAATTATCAAACTGTAGGAGTTATATCACTTCACTTATAGGGATTATACTTCTTAACATTCAAAATGTAGGCCTTTCAAGAGAAAAGTACAAATATGTTTTAGGCACAGAGTTCTTTTACATCCATTAGTGAAAATTATGTTTAAACATGCCACTTGATATTCAAGATTTTGTCATAAACAACAAATGAAAAAAAAAAAAAACCTGAAGGTTTTAGTATCAGTCCCAGTTTTCCTCTTCTTTAACACAGGCAATGTAAGAAGGATGAGATTTTATTTTGGTGTAGAGTATTTAATTAGATTTTGAGGAAATTTGCTAACTTTCTACCTGCCTGTTAGAATATAAGAAATTAATAAGGAGCCAGGCTTTTGGAAAGAAAAATTACGTATCACCAGAAATTTGCATAATCAAACTTTAAAAAATATCATGTAATAGTGAATATATATACAATTTTTTATTGAGAAGGCCCATGTTAATCCGAGGATTCACTAATTTTGATAATTAAGCCATCTTTTGACTGGAAATTTTATTTTTTATGTTTTGCGATTCCAAAGATTTTTTGTTTTATTTTGGAAAAGTGACATTCTCACAAATGAGTGAGTTATTAAACATTTTCTGTCTACATTTTTTCAGTTTGTTTCTTGAAGAAAGCAAACATTTGTATACACATACACTTAAGGAAAAAAGAGCAAGTGTTACAACATAATTAGAACTGTTAGGATAATTCCCTTTTGTGGACACATTATGGTTCAGTTGTTTACTGCTAAATGAAATGTAAAAGTGTATATTAGACTAAAGAATAATGCACAGAATACATCTAACTACAAAGGAAATTATGTTTTGTTTGAAAATTTGTAGATAGGTCTAAAGAATAAATTAAGAATATACATGCACACATATGTATGTGTGTGAGACATGTATGTGTGTGTGTGTGTGTGTGTATATATATTCTTAATTTACACATACACATGCACTTATATACATGCACCAAATACATTGAAACAGTCTATCCTTAGTGTCAAACCTGTGGTAGAAATCAAATGGAATTTATCCTGTTAAATAACAGAAAATCAACTGAGTATATTTTAAAGATCTGATTGGCATTATGGGATGGCTTATGAATCAGGCAGCATCCCAGGACTCTAGCAGATAGAAAGGGACTCCACAGGGCTACAGAAAGGGAAAGGTTTTTAAAGGCAGAGAGGGAGGAGAAACAGGGAAATTACTAGCAAAGAATGCATTGTTTTGGGCAAGGTCGCCTTCTGAGGGTCTGCCAGCAGATAAGCTCTTAGTGCTGACCAGGAAACTCCATGTTGGTGTGTTAAAGGTCGCATTTCTGGGAGAGGCCAAAGCTGCAGCCAGGCCAGGTCTTAAGGATTTAGCATAAGTGACTCCATTCTGGGCCCGCTGTCTCCTTTTAACAGCTCTCCCATTTTGATCAGACTCTCAACTGAGAAGTGTGATCAAAATGTGAAGCATTAGTCCCACTCTCAGCTACTGCTCTGCAGTACCTGCAGCTTTTTGTGAAATTTTGTTGATCCTTTGTGTGGTATTCCCAGGTCATGACTTTTTTTGCTTTAATCTCTGTGAGTTTCACAAGCCACGACTTTAGGTTCACAATCTCTAAGTCATTCTCTTTGTTTCTTTTCTGATGATCTACTGTTTAGAGGGAGATCATTTGCTTGGTGGTTTGCATTGCATGCTTGGTGGCTTGAGAGAATGCAATGCACCTGGAGACTACTACTATTATCATAAGCAGGATACTTCCTACTGTTTGGAGCATACTTCAGAGCCATGGTCCCTAGGACCCAAGCCAATCAAAATCAAACAAGTCAAAAAAAGATCCCACCGAAGGAGTCTCCTTTTTAAGCCAAGTGGCTTGCTCAGTGATCTCATGTAACTGAGTTTCACACTTCCCCAGAAGTGTGAATCCAGGTAGAGCAGGTGTTGGCCATAGCACAGACACCTCCTTGCTCAGCTAAAAGATAATCAAGGGCTGGCCTATTATCAAGGACAAGGACAAGGATCTCTGATGGGCAGCTTCCTGCAATATCTTGGAAGTTTGGCCCTACCAAAGGTAGCAAATCCTGAGGCATGAATGCTTTCTGCAAATCCAAGAGAGCTGGCCAGTGAGATGTCTTAATTTTGCTTGGGCAATGTTGGGGGCACAGTTAGGTCACCTAGGCATTGACCAGCTCTGTGACAGCTCTCTAGACATATGTAGGCACCCTCCTGGGTGCTACCACACACACAAGCCCTGTCGAGGCACAGACCACTTCCTGCTAAGGTGGCCCTATGAGTGGATTCATTCAAAAGAATTGTTGCATTTGCCCATTCAAGCCAGGGGTAGGTTAGGTTTTCTCTGAGACTGAAATTAAAAGTTGTTCTAAATTCCAGAGGTCACTCGCATTAGTAATAACCTGTAATATATGGATAATGGTGTTATATTCACAAGCCAGTATCAGAGTAAAGGAAAGAAAAGGAAGAAGACAGGGTTTCATGTTAGGGTATAAAATGTTGATCCAGTGTCTTAGGAAGAAACAGTCTATCTTGATGTCAGCTTCTTCTCTGCCTAGTCAGTTTGATTTGGAGCTTTCTAGCATTTGTATAAGACCAGATGTCAGGTGGAGCCTTTTTTAGCTGTGAGATGTATATCCAGGGTTCAAGTCCTTAAAGTTTGGCTGCCATCTTCGTAGTGAGGGTGACCTAGGATGGTCCCATTCAAGGAGATTTAAGAGTAGTCTTTGCTCTTAGTGATTCCAAATCAGAAGGGTAGGAGAAAATTGGAAATGTTAGTTTGGAGAGTTGGAGCCAGATATTTGAGGTAACAAGAAGAATTCAGGACCAGTCCAGTTTATAGGTATATAACAAAACTTCAGAGACACTTAATAGGATCAGAATCTAATACAGAGAAAGGTGCAAGCACTGTTCTTCTCTCTACAATCATCCCCATTTTTTACTAAAGATAGTCACAGTAAAACTAACTCATTTGTATTAAACTTGACTGGTTATGTACAAAAGTGCAGCAAGAATAGTGATTGACCATATAAACTCTTTTCAAGACTGCCTTGCTGGAACCTTGTAAGCAAGTTACCAGGCCAGTTTTTCTAAGCAGTTCCTTAAAGCTATGTGATCATAACTGAGTCTATGTACAACTCTCTCAGACATGGCAATCTGGCAAAAACCTTGGTGCTATAACTGGTATTTCCAACTGTGTCTGTTACAAGGAGAACAGAGTCTCACTAAACTTATGCAAATAGCTCACTGTGTTGCCATGAAAAGAATACTAAAGAGTTTCCAGTTTTTGAAGGGATCCGGTAGGGAGAAAAAGTGAATGTTTCATCTTTGTTGACAAAGGTGTATTTTACCAAATTGCTGTAAATTATAGATAGCTTAAGAGAAAAAGCTTCCTTAAATCTGGAAAAGCAAACATCAGAAAACCAGCAGGGTTTCAAATAAGAAGTCATAAAAATTATAATTGTCCTCCTCAGTTTATTCGGTCCCATGTTATTCTTGTTCTGCCTGAGTCTACTTTTTCCACTAGCTCCAGAAATTCTCACCCAATTCAGTTTTATGATCTTAAGGTTGTCAGAAACCTGTATTTGTCAAAAGTCCTGTCCATGAATTTCCTTGAAGATAAAGTACTTTTTGCAGAGCCACTTTTGTAAATGCATCTGAGTAAAACAATAACTATCTGTAAAAGACAAAAGACTTAAAAATATTGATCGTTAGAGATCTGATGAGAGTTCATTATAATAGAATTGACAAGGAAATTTAGCTGTTTCCATAACATACATTTTAAGAAGATAACTAGAATCTTAACTGTTTTAACATTATACCAGGACATATCAGATTTCCAGGAATTTCATGTAATGTCTGGAGTACTTATGACACACACCTAGACAACATAAAGAAGGCTTAGATTACTTGTTCACAGTGCTTCTCATGTAATTTA